>NW_027507686.1:85162887-86637887 GCF_037356315.1 Lithobates pipiens | reverse complement strand
TTAGGTAGTCCGCTTACCAGCTTTCTACGCCTGGAATGTACACGGCCGACAGAGCCGACACCCACCGTTCTGCTCACTGCAGGATGTGAACAACCTCCAGTGCTGCAGCCGAGCTCCTTGATGATTGGCATACGCTACCGCCGTGGCGTTGTCTGACTGGATCCTGACCGGATGCCCCTGCAGCCTCTGTGACCTTGTGGAGACGCACAGACTGATCACCCGAAGCTCCAGCACATTGATCAGCAGGCAGGATTATTCATGTATCCAGCATACCTGGGCGTACAGTACGCCCCAAACACCTCCCCATTGTGATAACCGTCCAATGAAGAGGATGGAACGACTTCCCGGACCGAAGAGCCAGTGACCTCAGCCACCAGAGCAGGGAATCCCTGACTAGCTGGCTTAACCGAATTTGACAATCCAGGGACAACGGAGATTTGTCCCATTTGGAAAGTATCTCCTTTTGCAAGGCTAGTGTCCACGAACGGACCCCCAACCAACACCCAGCGCAGCCCCCTGCCAGGACCCGGATACCCACCCCAAGCACCCCCCCCCCACCCCAAGAACCCCCAGCCAGGTACGTGCATCGCACCACCATGTGCCCAGTGAGACAGCGACCCATAGCATGGGGGTAGGGAAGGGACAGAGCAAAGAAAAAAGAAAGGGAGAGAGAGACCCCCTAGTCGACCACCCAGGGAATGCCCAGCTGCTCCATCCTGCCGAGACAGGTGGAACTATACTTACCCCTCCTGCAGGGACTGCTAGACGCATTCCACAAACAGACCCATCACCCAGGCAGTATGGAGTGGCTGTAAGCCACGGCACACTGACACAGACAGCAGTAGCCCGGTCATATGTGTGCCCGGAGCATATAGTCAATGAACAAGAGAGAAATATTTTTAAGGCGATAACTGTTCTTGATAAGTGGTATATTTAAAATTCGAACACTGCAGTCAACAACTTACCTTATTACTTCCTCTTGCTTTACTGCAAATATTGGAGTCATTGCTAGCCACTATTTCAACATCTCTTTCTGTAATCTCAATTGACGTAGAAGAATCATCTCCAGATAAGAAGCTTAAAAAGAATAAAAAACAAAAAACTTGATGAAAATTTTTTTAATATATATATATATATATATATATATATATATATATATATATATATATATATATATATATATATATATATATATATATATATATATATATATAAACACACCACACACACTTTAGAAGTTTGTACACACCTAATCATAAGATCAAAAACACAAATTTTACAGACATCTTTTATATGGCTGTTGCCCAGGTTAAGCTTCAAAATATATTTTTTACATCATATTTTTGAATCACCTGTTGAGGATGTAAAGGTTTGTGAAACCACCAATACCATGGTGCCAATAGGCCTGAGGCCGGTTTTAAACATTTTACATGGTGTGAATTGCTGCCAAATCACTGTGGTACAGATGTTAAAAACATTATGGTTGGGTTTTCTTGACACTGCAGCTTTACACATTCAAAAGATCCAACATAAAAACACAAGCAAAGAGTATAGTATATGCATACCATTTACACACAAAAAAAAAAAAAAAAAGACCAAAATAATGGACTAATGCGGTACCAGTGAGGCGCACATACATACTTCCATTTTAACAAGTTTATTAACAAAAATATATTTTACATATAGACATTTTAAAATCGTGAAAAATGTTCTCCTCAGATTATAACAATAGCAGTTACAATATATGGCAAGAACAGAGCAGTTAACGCGTTTCTCAAGATAGATTCTTCAGAACCACAGGTCTATTGAGTTAAATCTGGAGAACCTTAAAATTAAAAATGGGAGAAAGAAATGTCATTAGGCGTATGCCTCACCTAAGTGTGCAGATAACTTTATAAATCATCATATCAATACTAAATTTGAGCTTAATGCATTTATAGACCAATTCAGGCCTTTCAATTTACACTTACATGCTACCAATTCTCAAACATAAGGAATAAAAAGGTAGGACCCAGAGATCAGAGGTGATGTGACCCCACAAACACAGAAGCAGGGTGGACGGATGATAACGGAGACATGCAGGATTCGGCCCAAAATATCCCCTACAAATACAATTTAGTTTCTCATTAGAAAAGCATTAACTGGAGGAGCATCGGATGTGCCCATAAAAGAAACATATGCAGGAGCAGATGCGACAGACCATACAGTTATGGTACTTACCACTGACAGGTCACCAACTTGCAAATGCATGCGGACTAAACCCCTTTTTTTAACACATACTGTTAGGTAAATTTGGTTGTCTGCGAGCTGGTGGTAAGTAGTCTGTTTTTTTTTTTCTGGGCATTCCCCAGACATTGTTGTCACCAACTTCCAACAGCAGTCACTCAAAAATCTGAATCTTTTTGGTATATGGGTATCGGTAAAACCTGAACGAGAACAAAGACCTTTCTTTTATGGGCACATCTGAGGCTCCTCCAGTTAATGCTTTGCGAATGAGAAACTAAAAATTGTTTTTGTAGGGGATCCCGTATGTCTCCGTTATCCATCCACCCCACTTCTGTGCCCCAGGCGGAGAGATTGGCAAGTTACCGGGAGAAAGGATTTTCCCTTTTGCAGGTTCTGATCCTGCAACCACCAATTTAAGCTTAAGCAAAATAAATACTATAAAAAATAAAAATAAAAAAATAAAAAAATCAGACAATGTGATTGTCTGGATTTGTTATCACATTTTGTCTCTCATAGTTGAGGTATACCTATGATGACAATTACAGGCCTCTCATCTTTTTAAGTGGGAGAACTTGGTGGCTGACTAAATACTTTTTTGCTCCACTGTAATTGAGGCGACCATCCTGAACTGGTCCTGAATTGTTTTCCAAATGTCCACGAAGTGCAGCAGCCTCCCCCGATGGAGTGGGGGGGGCGTACCCTCAAAAGGAGAGCTTGGTGCTGAGTTTAGATCCAGGGCTTTTTCTGGCCCTGACCTTGCCCCTGGCCCTAGCACCCTGTTGTCGACTGAATCGCCCTGACACAGACATTTAAGGTGGCAGTCCCTGGGTTTTTAAACAGGGGACGTCTGGTGCTTTTCTTTAAAAGTGGCAGTAACCCATTTCCTACACCCAGTAAAAAGGACTGGTCTCGGGTGATAAACAGATGGAAAAAAAAATCCTCCTATATTAGTTGTATATGTTTATCTGCAGTCTTGTCTTCTCTACATCTGTTCATAGTGTTGTATCTCACAAAAGTGCATACACCCCTCACATAGCATTTAGAGCACAGAATTCATGGATTTAAATGTAATAGTGCCCACTGAAAATAAAAAATAAAAATAAAAAAAATTGTGTGTAGTAATTTTATATAATACAGGGCTTGACAAATTTGCTTGGAATCTAGGAGCCAGCTAAAAAAGTTAGGAGCCAGGTTTTTTTAACGGACAACAGCTTTATTTTCAATATAAAAATTAACCAATCTTTAATTTAACATAGAAAGACAACTAGAACCAAACATATATAGGCATTTAACTTGTGTAGGTAATGAATATATTCGGATGTGGCACCAAGTGTTTAATGCAATGTAATTTTTTTTCACTTGGCTTTTTGTGGCCATGAATATGCCTTGTACTTTTGCAATTAAAGTACCAATGGTCAACAGCCTTTGCAGGATCTAAATCCTTCACCGATGATCCATTCATGTTGGTCATCAAGAAATCACCTAAACTTTCTTGCTGCATTAAAGATCTGAACTTATTTTTTACAAAGTTCATCAAGCTGAATCCTCTCTCACAACATGCGGTTGAGACAGGCAAAACCTGTCTGTGTTGGAGAGTGCCAAATCCAGAAGTTCACACAGTTTCTTTCCTTTTCCAAGAACTTTAAATTCATACCACTCATTGTGGATTGCATGCATGCATTTCAGGCATTGAAAGTTGTTTCTGGAAATACTGAGCCAATGTTGTGATGTCATCAACACCATAGTCCTGTAGTGATTTTCCCGATGGCCAGGCAAAGGTATCAAACACTGCAGTGGAGCGTTCAATATTCCTTTGAATCAGAAAATCGCTCTTCTAGGTATTTTGCACCATACTGAATCTATTTGTCCTTTTCATTTTGGATCAAAGAAGTTACAGTATTGCCGAGTCCGTGCAACTGTACATCTTGATACTGTCCTTTGAGTGATGTTCCAGTTAGAAATCTCTCCTCATATTTTTTTGGCACATCTTTGAGTGCTTTTAAAGAAGAAATTGTGTTTTTCACATGCAACTCAATTGTGCTTAAGAAAAGCTCTTCCCTTTGAAATAAAAGGGAGAGGTTCTTAATAATTTCTAGATAGTCAAGCAGAAAATGGAGCATGTGAACAAATTTAAAATCAGTTCGTTTTTTCAACAAACCATGTGCAACTGCAGAAGCACTGTCTTTCTGCAGCAACACCTTCAAGGTGGACTGTCACACATTTCCAATCTTTGACAAGTGCAGAGAGAGCACTGACTTTGCTTGACACCCATCTTACATTATGCAAGTACTGAAATTTCTGGATTTTTTTCATGAAAACTTTCAGCTACCTGCTTTAGCTGTCGCATTCTCTTGGGTGAATGCTGGTAAAATTGGTACAGCTTCTTTAAAACCGAGTCAAGGTCATCAATGCATTTTCCATCTTTCACAGAGCTTAATACACTTAAATTTAATCGGTGTGCAACACAGTGAATGCCAATTACATGGCTAAGATTTTGACGTACTTTCTGTACCAGTCCATTTTCAGCTCCAATCATGCTTGCAGCACCATCTGTACCAATTCCAATTAGCTGGTTTGAAAAAAGCCAATCTGAAAGACCATGTGTCTTCAGCTCTTTAGTGATGGTTTCTAAGTACCCATCTGCAGTTGCCATTTCAAGAGGTAAGACTGATAGAAATACTTTTGATCCTATTGTTCTTGATGTATCTGACATACAATATTAATTCTTCCACTCCTCCTTTGTCAGTTGATCCATCTAGCATCAAACTAACATATTTGGCCTCCTTTAGCTCGCAGATGAGTTCTTTCCGGATTACAGTTGCAATATGTGAGATGAATTCCTTGCATCTCTTGTCATTTGCATACTCTTCTCTCACAGCAACCCCTAGTTTCCCTGTCAGCTCTAACAAACCTTTAAAGTCTGTATATGGCTTGTTGTTTTTTGCAATATAAATAGGCCACATTAAATAGAACTTTCATGTGGTTGAACATCCCTTGGTCCATTTTCTTAACGCATGCAGCCAATGGCGTAGCTTCTGGAGCCAACAGGGCGTGTTTGGCTTTTATGCATTTGTCATGCTGGAGTGACTTTCCATGTTTTTTGAAGGTCTCCAGTTTAAATGGTCATGAAAACCCTTTCACAATCTTGGATGTGTGGTCAGCAATGCCAGGGAAGGAGGCACAAATCTCACATATGGCTATGCCTGTATTATGGTCAAATTTAAGCCATGTGAGTTCCTTGCACCAATCTTGTTTAAACTTCCTTCTTCCTTCATTTTGAGGGTGACTTGTTGAAGGGGACTTCTCTGCTGGTTGTTCTTCTCTTGTGCCACTTGATTCTGCAGTAACATGTTGCACTTCACTTTCTGAACAAGAAGTCTTTGCAAAGAAATTTGTCATCCGCAGTTGCTTGGCATCTTCTGGTGTCACAGCTTTTGCGGCACGTTTCATTTTTTCTGAATTCCCAAACAAAGATGGTTTTGTTGAATTCCCAAACGAAAAAGATTTAGTACACGTTATTACTTAAAGTGCAGGGCCACCCTGAAAAAAAAAAAATACATAAAAAATTTGAAAAAAAAAATGAAAAAAAATTTTTTTTTTAACTTACCAGAAATGCCTGTTGCTAGGCACATTGTCCTAATCTGCCTCTTTCTCCTCTGTGGAGATCTATCTTCTCTCCTCCGTGCGGTGTCTTCTTCTGTGTAATGGGTTGCGCTGTGTTCTGGGAACTGTGTGTCCCAGAACACAGCGCGACCCATTCACAAAGCGCTGGGCAGTAGGAAATGGGCAGTGAAGCCGCAAGGCACCACTGCCTGTTTCCCTTAGCCAAAATGGCGGCGCCGAGGGACGGATCAGCCTCGAGCGGCCGACATCGCGGGTGCCCTGGACAGGCAAGTGTGCTTATTAAAAGTCACCAGCTACAGCGTTTGCAGCTGCTGACTTTTAAATTTTTTTTTTTTTAAACCGGCCCTCTTTAATGGCAGTCTCCAACATTTTAAATCTTAATATATATTTATTCTTTAAAAGCAAAGCACTCCTTCTCTTATGTAGCCCTGATCTGTATCTTTACAGATGCTATTGACATCTCAAGTGACACTAATACAGTGATCAGTGATAATATACACTGTCACTAATAATGACACTGGGTAGGAAGGGGTTAACACCAAGGGCAGTCAAAGGGTTAACTATGTTCTTAGTAGCGTGTTTACTATGTGGTGCTTTTAACCACTTGCCTACTGGGCACTTAAACCCCCCTCCTGCCCAGACCAATTTTCAGCTTTCGATGCTCTCTTTGAATCTCATGAATTTTACATGGCAATACATGGCACAGATGACACGTGACACTAATGACAGATGGCACTGATGACACGTGACACTAATGACAGATGGCACTGATGACACGTGACACTAATGACAGATGGCACTGATACGTGGCACCGATAACAGATGGCAGGTGGCACTGGGGACAGGTGGGCTGAAAAACTGGCAGGTGAACCTGATCAGACAGCCCTTGTGAAAGGGGTCAAGCAGGAAGGATTACAAATAATATTTTTTTTTTCCTTAACCACTTCAGCTCCGGACCAATAAACACCTTAAGGACCATAGGTCTTTTTGCAATTTCGCACTGCGCTGCTTTAACTGCTAATTGCGCGGTCATGCAATATTGCACCCAAACGAAATTTGCGTCCTTTTCTTCCCACAAATAGAGCTTTCTTTTGATGGTATTTGATTGCCTCTGCGATTTTTTTTTTTTGCGATATAAATGGAAAAAGTGCGAAAATTTTGAAAAAAAAAGATATTTTCTTCTTTTTGTTATAAGAAAAATCGAATAAACTAAATTTTAGTCATACATTGAGGGCAAAATTTATTCAGCCACATGTCTTTAGTAAAAAAAATGTCAATAAGCGTATATTTTTTGGTTTGCGCAAAAGTTATAGCGTCTACAAACTAGAGTACATTTTCTGGAATTTACACAGCTTTTAATTTATGACTGCCGATCTCATTTCTTGAGGTGCTAAAATGGCAGGGCAGTGCAAATCCCCCCCAAATGACCCCATTTTGGAAAGTAGACACCCCAAGGAAATTGCTGATGGGTATGTTGAGCCCATTGAATATTTATTTTTTTGTCCTAAGGGATTGAATGACAAAAAAAAAAAAAAAATTTTTTACAAAAAGTTGTCACTAAATGATATATTGCTCACACATGCCATGGTTATATGTGGAATTGCACCCCAAAATATATTCCGCTACTTCTCCCGAGTATGGGGATACCACATGTGTGGGACTTTTTGGGAGTCTAGTCGCGCACGGCACCCCGAAAACCAATCACCACCTTCAGGATTTCTAAGGGTGCAAATTTTTGATTTAACTCCTCACTACCTATCACAGTTTCGAAGGCCATAAAATGCCAAAATAGCACAAAACCCCCCAAAATGACCCCATTTTGGAAAGTAGACACCCCAAGCTATTTACTGAGAGGCATGTTGAGTCCATGGAATATTTAATATTTTGCCACAAGTTGCGGGAATATTACAAACTTTTTTTTTTTTGCACCAAGTTGTCACTAAATGATATATTGCTCACACATGCTATGGGCATATGTGAAATGACACCCCAAAATAAATTCTGCTGCTTCTCCCGAGTACGGGGATACCACATGTGGGGGACTTTTTGGGAGCCTAGCCACGTTCGGGACCCCGAAAACCAAGCACTGCCTTCCGGATTTGAATATAAAATGCTACCAAAAAACCTGTTAGCGATGGCAGGGATCAGGCCTGACTCTGCGATCGCTGCAGTTATGTGTTTAGTGTTTTGTAAGTGACAGTGATCGATCGATACTGCACTTGGGTGGGCTGGGCAGAGGGGCAAAACGCAGGTGCTAGCAGGTATCTGGGCTGATCCCGCTAACAATGCGTTTTTTTGGAACCCTAAACTGCTGGGGACGCTAGTATAGATCTGATCAGATCAGATATTGATCTTTTCAGATTCTATACCACTACGGGAGGTGTATGCTTTGCATGTGGGTGTTAGCGGTACTGGCACTAACCTAGCGCTGCCTGGGGCGACGCAGACCCTGACCCTAAAACCTAATTGATATCATCCGCCGGGTGATCAGGGGGTTAAACCTTTATTGGGTAATAAATGGTGGGTGCCCTGATGCTATAAAAAACAAACTAACCAGAGTCACCCGTAACACTTATACGGTGATCAGTGGTGAAAGGGTTAACTAGGGGCAATCAGGGGGTTCACATTTTTATTAGGTAGTATATGGGGGTCCCTGGCGCTATATAAAAACCTGACGGGGAACCTAAATAACTAACTGGCTAACCAGCGTCACCAGTGACACTTATACTGTGATCGCTGGTGAAAGGGGGTGAAAGGGTTAACTAGCAGCAATCAGGGGGTTAAAACCATTATTGGGTAGTATATCGGGGTACCTAGCGCTATAAAAACCTGGCGGTGAACCTAAAAAAATAACTAGCTACCTAGCGACACTGATGCAGCGTTCAGAAAAATTATCGCTTAGTGACACTGGCAAAAGGGGGTGAAAGGGTTAACTAGCGGAAATCAGGGGGTTAAAACCATTATTGGGTAGTATATCGGGGTACCTAGCGCTATAAAAACCTGGCGGTGAACCTAAAAAAATAACTAGCTACCTAGCGACTGTAGCGACACTAATGCAGCGATCAGAAAAACGATCGCTTAGTGACACTGGCAAAAGGGGGTGAAAGGGTTAACTAGCGGCAATCAGGGGGTTAAAACCATTATTGGGTAGTATATCGGGGTACCTAGCGATATAAAAACCTGGCGGTGAACCTAAAAAAATAACTAGCTACCTAGCGACACATGCAGCGATCAGAAAAATGATCGCTTAGTGACACTGGCAAAAGGGGGTGAAAGGGTTAACTCTAGGGGCAATCAGGGGGTTAAATCTTTATTGGGGGGTGATAGGGGGCTACCCTGGACCTAACACTAACTGTCCTGACAGTTTTTACTGTCACAACTGACACTGAATGCATTGATCAGTAAAGAAATTATCAATGCAATCAGTGACACTGTGACTGGGGGGGGGGGGGGGGGGGGCAGGGGGGATCGGGGGGGGGGGGTTTGTGTGCCTGTGTGTACCTACATGTCAGTGTAGTGTTGGTGCACACTTACTATTAGTCTTATCCTCGTAGTCCGGTCAAAAAGACCGCCCCGAGGAGAATGACATCACTTCTTCCTTCCTGTGTAAACAATACACAGGGGAGGAAGCTTCTCATTGGCCAGGAGCGATCCAGAGGGGGTGGCCGAAAACCAACGGCCATCCCCTCATCACGGAGCGCTCCTGGACCGAACCGGACCGCCGTAAACAGCGGGAGGGGGTCCGATCGGACCCCCCACCCGCTGGAAGGCAATCACATAAATCTACGCGATTGTGCCTGCCTGTGCCATTGTGTTGACGTACAATGGCAATACGGCGGTCCTGAAGTGGTTAATTAACCACTTGCCGACCGACGCACGACGATGTACGTCGACAGAATGGCACGGGCAGGCATAAGGGCTTACATGTACGTCCTTGCCTGCCCGCGGGTCGGGGGCCCGATCGGGCCCCCGCCCGGTGCCTGCGGCGGTCGGTATTCGTTCGGGAGCGATCCCGGACGAGGGGACGGCCATTCATTCATGACCACCCCCTCGCGATCGCTCCCGACGAATGAAAATGTCCGGTGACATCACTTCCTCTCCTGTAATGTAAACACAGGAGAGGAAGTGTATTCTCTCCTCCGTGTCGGTATTTTTCGTTCCGGCACCGAGGAGAGAGCATCGGTGAGTTGCACAAGCACTACACTACACAGTAGAACATGCCAGGCACACTCACACCCCCCCTTTACCCCCCGATCACCCCCCAATTACCCCTGCCCCCCCAGTCACAGTGACACCAATTGCTTATTTTTTTTTTTTTTTTTGCATTGGTGTCATTTGTGACTGTAATAACTGTTAGGGCAGTTAGGGTTAGCCCCCTTTAGTTCTAATGTGCCCCCCTAACCCCCCCAATAAAGGTTTAACCCCGTAATCACCCCCCGTCGCCAGTGTCACTAAGGCTGGGTTCACATTGCAGCGGTTTATGAGAACGAATGTGATTCGCACCGCACTGCAAATCACATCCGATCTCTGTGCGATTCGAGTTCAGCCATACAGATAGTATGGCTGAATTCGTGTCGCACCCGCCGCAAATTCGCACGGGACCCTTTTTTTGGCCCGCAGCAGAATCGGATCGCATGGGTGTTCACACCATGCGATCCGAGTTTGCAGATCGCACTGCGATATGCGAACTGATCTGGGGGTGTCATTAACATTTCACTGACACTCCCAGCAGTTCGCATAGGGCAGTGTGAACTGCCGCCGGGAGGCATGTGATGCGGGAACCCGCCGCGCATTTGTGGCGTTCCCACATCGCTCCAGTGTGAACCCAGCCTAATAAGCGATCGTTTTTCTGATCGCTGTATTAGTGTCACAGGTGACGCTAGTTAGGCAGGTAGGTATTTAGGTTCGCCGCAGCTTTTTATAGCGCCAGGAACCCCCATATACTACCGCATAAAGCCCCCTGATTGCCCCCTAGTTAACCCTTTCACCAGTGATCACCATATAACTGTTACAGGTGACGCTGGTTGGTTAGTTATTTTTTTATAGTTTCAGGGCACCCGCCATTTATTACCTAGTCTCACTAGTGTACCCCTAAATTTAGGGGTGTCTACTTTCCAAAATGGGGTCATTTGGGGGGGTTTGTGCCATCTTGGCATTTTATGGCTTTCAAAACTGTAACGCCCTTAGAAATCCTGAAGGCAGTGCTTGGTTTTCGGGGCCCCGTACGCGGCTAGGCTCCCAAAAAGTCCCACATATGTGGTATCCCCGTACTCAGGAGAAGCAGCAGAATTTATTTTGGGGTGTCATTTCACATATGCCCATGGCATGCGTGAGCAATATATCATTTAGTGACAACTTTGTGAAAAAAAAAAAAAAAAAAAGTTTGTAATTTTCCCGCAACTTGTGGCAAAATATAAAATATTCCATGGACTCAACATGCCTCTCAGCAAATAGCTTGGGGTGTCTACTTTCTAAAATGGGGTCATTTGTGGGGGTTTTGTGCCATCTTGGCATTTTATGGCCTTCAAAACTGTAATAGGTAGTGAGAAGTGAAATCAAAAATTTACGCCCTTAGAAAGCCTGAAGGCGGTGCTTGGTTTTCGGGGCCCCGTACGCGGCTAGGCTCCCAAAAAGTCCCACATATGTGGTATCCCCGTACTCAGGAGAAGCAGCAGAATTTATTTTGGGGTGTCATTTCACATATGCCCATAGCATGTGTGAGCAATATATCATTTAGTGACAACTTTGTGTAAAAAAAAAATAAAAAAAATTTTTTGTCATTCAATCGCTTGAGGCAAAAAAATAAAATATTCAATGGGCTCAACATGCCACTTATCAATTTCCTTAGGGTGTCTACTTTCCAAAATGGGGTCATTTGGGGGGGTTTTGTACTGCCCTGCCATTTTAGCACCTCAAGAAATGAGATAGGCAGTCGTAAACTAAAAGCTGCGTAAATTCCAGAAAACGTACCTTAGTTTGTAGATGTGACAACTTTTGCGCAAACCAATAAATATACAATTATTTACTTTTTTTTTTACCAAAGACATGTGGCTGAATACATTTTGGCCTAAATGTATGACTAAAATTGAGTTTATTGGATTTTTCTAATAACAAAAAGTAGAAAATATCATTTTTTTTCAAAATTTGCGGTCTTTTTACGTTTATATCGCAAAAAATAAAAATCGCAGAGGCAATCAAATACCATCAAAAGAAAGCTCTATTTGTGGGAAGAAAAGGACGCAAATTTTGTTTGGGTACAACATTGCATGACCGCGCAATTACCAGTTAAAGCAGCGCAGTGCCAAATTGTAAAAAGACCTCTGGTCATTTACCAGCAAAATGGTCCGGTCTGAAAGTCGTTAAAATAATTTTTTTATAATAATATAATGAGAAGCCATTTACCAGCCACCACACTCACCGTTGGGCAAAAGGCGCCAGATGACGATCGCAATCACTTCCTTCTCTTCACTTCTCTTCACTTTGGGAAGGAAATGGGCGGGCAGTGAAAAACAGGCAGGGGAGCTTCACTCCATTAGGATTAGCATTATTGGAATAGGGTGTAATTTCTACACCCACCACAAGATGGCGCCAGACTACCGAAAGATTTTAGAAGGCCGCATGCAATTGCGCGGCGGAGTTCAGGGTCCAAATGGAGACAGGATACCCCAGCAGCGTTGCCCCAGGACGCGAATTCTAGTCGCAAATGCGACCTGGCGCCCGGGGTTTGTCGAGCCCTGATATAATATATACACATATAACACACGATAAAATCAAGATTTTTTTTTGCTTTGAATAAAAAGATCACAATTCTCACGTCGCAAAATCTATTTTATTTTTTTTTTTTATAAAAAGGGCCATCTTTACTGGTTTAAAAAAAAATAATAAATTTAAATAATTTTTCCCCAAAAAAAGTGCATTTGAAAGACCACGGCGCATATATATATATATATATATATATATATATATATATATATACACATACACACACACACACACACACACACACACACACACATACATATTTGGGGGTTCTAAGTACCGTATATACTCGAGTATAAGCCGAGATTTTCAGCCTCTTTTTTGAGGCTGAAAGTGCCCCCCTCGGCTTATACTCGAGTCATCGCTGTCTGCCCGCTCGATCAGCGTGTCGAGCAGACAGACAGCGGCCATTCTATTCAAAAGCCGCGCCTCCGGCTCCGCCTTCGCCTGTGATAGGCGGAACACTGAATTTCCCAGCAGCCTGTGTTCCGCCTATCACGGACATCGTATCATCCTCGTACTACGGACGAGGATGATACGACGTCAGTGATAGGCGGAACACAGGCTGCTGGGAAATTCAGTGTTCCGCCTATCACAGGCGAAGGAGGAGGCGCGGCTTTTGAATTTTACAATGGCCGCCGAAGAGGGCACGGGACGGAGGCAAGGCAAGGCACGACACGACGGCAAGGCACGGCACGGCACGGAACGGAACGGAGGCAAGGAGGCAAGGCACGGGACGGAACGGAGGCAAGGAGGCAAGGCACGGGACGGAGGCTCGGGACAAAGGTAGGCTGGACACACACACACACGGATACACACACACACAGGGATGGGTGGATGGATGGAGACACACACAGGGATGGATGGATGGATGGAGACACACACACACAGGGATGGATGGATGGATGGATGGAGACACACACACACAGGGATGGATGGATGGATGGATGGAGACACACACACACAGGGATGGATGGATGGATGGATGGACACACACAGGGATGGATGGACGGACAGACACACACACACACACAGGGATGGATGGACGGACAGACACACACACACACACAGGGATGGATGGACAGACAGACACACACACACACACAGGGATGGATGGACGGACACACAGGGATGGACGGACACACAGGGATGGACGGACACACAGGGATGGACGGACACACAGGGATGGACGGACACACAGGGATGGACGGACACACACACAGGGATGGACAGGCATGTCTCACCCTCGGCTTATACACGAGTCAATAAGTTTGCCAGTTTTTTTGGGGGTAAATTGGGGGCCTCGGCTTATATTCGGGTCGGCCTATACTCGAGTATATACGGTAATGTTCTAGCCAAAAATACAATTTTTAACTTGAAACCAACAAATGTCAGAAAACGGTTTAGTGTTTAAACTTTTTTCACTCACACGCAGTCTATTACACTGACAAATTGTTACAATGTATACTTAAGTTCAACTGATAGAAAAAAATGTTTTGATTCTTGGCAGACTGCCCAGTTTTTATCTTCCTTTCTTTTGAGGGCTGTGGCTTCAGAAGAGCAGAGAGAATGCTTTGCATAGAAAGAATTGTGAAACACATTAGTCAAGATTGCGATAATGATTCTTGACGATTAATTGTGAAGCCTGAAATATATATATATATATATATATATATATATATATATATATATATATATATATATATATATATATATATATATATATATATATATATATATATATATATATATACACACACACACACACACACACACACAATGTTAAAGGGGGGGGGGGGGCAATGGATGGTATGTGAACTTTTAATCAGGGTCATAATGATTTAAAAACAGTAAATTGATAATAAATGCCAAACACTAACTATGAGTAAGCCAGGCTTAACGTGGGACCTGGACAGACTGCACTACAGCGACTATCACTGAAGCACTGGACGCTTCAGTTGTTTTGCCTATTTTAATCAACTTAAAGCGGAGGTCCACCCTAAAGTGTACCTTCCGCTCATTGGAACCCTCCCCCCCTCCGGCGCCACAATTGGCACCTTTCAGGGGGGAGGGGGGGTGCAGGTACCTGTACAGTACAGGTATCTGCATCCACTTCGGGCATAGATTCTGCAGAAGGTACGCCCCCTTTCCGCAGGTCCCCCGCTGCCTGCTGGGAAACACACGGATCCCAGAGATAGCGGGGACCATCCTTATTGCGCAGCGCGACTCGCGCATGCGCAGTGGGGAACCGGGAAATTAAGCCGAAAGGCTCCACTTCCTGATTCCCATACCCAAGATGGTGGCGGCAGCACCCGAGAGACGATCGAGAGATCGGCTTCGGGTGCAGACATCGCGGGTGCGCTGGGCGGGTAAGTGTCATTACTTTAAAAGTCAGCAGCTGAAGTATTTGTAGCTGCTGGCTTTTAAAAAAAAAAAAAAAAAAAAAAACGGCGGACTCCCGCTTTAAATGTGAGTGGAATTGTTTTTTCTTAATAAATTGGGCATCTTTTTTTTTTTTTTTTTTTTTAAGATATCTGCGCAATGAGCGTTGTTATTTTTCTATATCCACATGACTGCTGAATTACATGGGAATCTTAATACCTGTTCATGATTGGAGAGATTTCTGGTTCCAGTGTACTGCTTGTGAGGAGTAGTGGAGCAAAGTGGCTTTTCTATTTGTGCATTATCGTCGAACAGATGGTAAGGGTCTGTCGTGTTGGGTGATGGGACCCCTACTATCCTTATCTCTGCTGAATGAGGTGGAGTACTTTTACATTTTGGACTTTTACACATGAATGCGTTCCTTTAAATGTGTTTATATTTTTTGGTTTGTGCGCCGCATTTTCTTTGTTTATATTGTGCATATTGTTCCCTACAATATAGTGCGAGCTGCCATTTTATTTATTTTATATTTTATTTTATTTTTGAATTAGCGCAACAATCTATCTGTATTTTTATCCATCCATACCCGACCCAGCCATCCACATTCATGGCTCAACCATGTTTAGCCATCCCCATCCACGGCTCATCCATGCCACTACAGTGCCTCAAAGTGTAATAGGTAGTCGAACATCTGACAGTGCTCCCTGTATGTTGGTCCTCTGTATGTGGCCAGGCTGTGTAAAAGTCTCACACATGGCATTGCCACTCATGAGTAGCAGAATGTATTTTGGGGTGCCATTTTTGCCATGTACATGCTAGAAACTTTGTATAAAATGAAAAAAAAAAAAGAAAAAAAATTGATTTCCTTTTCACATTTTCAAAAAACGTGTAGAAAATAACATGTTCAAAAGACTCGATATGCCTCAGATTATACATTGGGGTGTTTTCTTTCCATAATGGGGTATTTTTTTGGGTGTTTTTATTGTCCTGGTGCTCCAGGGCCTTCAAAAGTGCAAGAGGTAGTCAAGAAATGAGATGTGTAATGTATGCTCCTAGAACAGCTGAAGGTGCTCCCTGCATGTTGGGCCAGAGTGTGTAAAAGTCTCACACATATGGCTTCACCCACACTCAAGATGAGTAGTAGAATGTATTTTCCGGGTGTAATTTGTGCTATGCATATGCTGTGTGTGAGAAATAAGCTAAACTTGTGAAAAAAAAAAAAATAATAAATTTTTTATTTATCTTGCAAAGAATTGTGGGAAAAAAATTACAACTTAAAAAAATAAATAAATAAATAAAAAAAAAAAAAACATGCCTCTATCTAAATACATTTGAATGTCTACTTTCCAAAAAGGGTTCATTTGGGGGGTATTTATTAGGGTCTCAAGAAATGAGCTAGGCCTTCGGTACTTCGGTGTGATTTTCACAGACCAAATAATATACACCGATTTGAATTATTTTTAACCAAAGATATGTAGCAGTATAAAATTTGGCCAAATGCATTATGAAAATTGAGTAAATTTGCAAAATTTATAACAAAGAAAAAATTTATATATTTTTTGTATTTATTTATATAGCAAAAAATAAACCCAGCGGTGATTAAATACCATCAAAAGAAAGCTCTATTTGTGTGAAAAAAAATTAAAAAAAAAGGAAAAACATTTCATATGGGTACAAAGTTGCATGACTGAGTAATTGTCAAAGTGTCAGAGAGCACCAAAAGCTGAAAACTGGTCCGGTTAGGAAGGGTGTTTACACGCGCAGTGGTCTATTAAAAAAAAAAATACAAAAAAAAAATTTAAAAATTGAAATACCTTTTTCCTAATTAATATACAGCTGTCCCATGACCCAAGCTTGTTCTCAGCCTGTCTGCAGGGAAACAAACATGTAATACAGCATTTATTGATAGCTTTTTTATGATGTGAGTTAAGAGAAACTAAAGTTCAATTTGAGTCCCGATTGTAGAATGACAAAATGCAAAGACTCTGTGGTTGAAATGCTATGTTCACACCAGACAAAGCAACATTTTCAGCTCCAAAAATGTCAATATTTCTGGGAGTGACTTTTGCTTTCAGCAATGTGGAAATTGCAGAATCAGGAGACCCCCTTTGTCCCTCAACACAACAGCTATTAACCACTTCCCGACCAGCGCACGACGATGTACGTCGACAGAATGGCACGGGCAGGCATATTGGCGTACATGTACGTCCAATATTCATTGCCGCCGTGCCATCGGGAGCGCGCCGCCGGCGGCACGCTCCCACGCTGGTCGGGACCCCCGTGAGTCCGGTCGCGGGACCCGCGGACTCGATCGCCGCGGGCATCCCCGCGATCGTCTCACGGAGCGGCCGAATGGAGGAAATGCTGTATAAACAACATTTTTCCATTCTGCCTAGCAACTAGTGACGCTGATCTCTGCTCCATGTGATTGGAGCAGAGATCAGTGTACACTAAATGAAAGCCCAACCCCCCCACAGTTAGTAACACACCCCTAGGAACACTTAACCCCTACACTGCCACCCACTGGTTAACCCCTTCACTGCCAGTGTCATTTACACAGGAATCACTGCATTTATATAGCAGGGATTACTGTATAAATGACAATGGTCCCAAAAATGTGTCAAAAATGTCTGATGGGTCCCCCACAATGTCACAGTCACAATAAAAATCGCAGATCGCCGCCATTACTAGTAAAAAAATAAAAATAAAATTAATAAAAATGCTATAAAACTATCCCTATTTTGTAAACGCTATAACTTTTGCGCAAACCAATCAATAATCGCTTATTGCGATTTTTTTTACCAAAAATATGTAGAAGAATACGTATCGGCCTAAACTGAGGGAAAAAAATATGTTTCTTTTATATATTTTTGGGGGATATTTATTATTACAAAAAGTAAAAAAGAATGCGTTTTTTTCAAAATTATCGCTCTATGTTTGTTTATAGCGCAAAAAATAAAAACCGCAGGGGTGATCAAATACCACCAAAAGAAAGCTCTATTTGTGGGAAAAAAAGGACGTTAATTTTGTTTGGGAGCCTGGAGGCCAGAATATCTACATAAGGTCTCCCATCTCTGACATATAAAAGTTTGGAGAAGTCAGGGTAAAGGGGCCCATTCCTCCTGGTCCAGACTGACAACTGAGGTAATCCTGGGGCGTGAAAAATGGAGGAGATCACAGGACAGTGCTAACTCATCCATGAGATGATTAGGCTTGCTGCCATCAAGGCTGTTTGAATTATAACACCCCAGATAACTGATGTGGGCCATAATCATGGCATTATCCGATTACATGTCCCTGAAGAAGGTGGGTCCAGTGCTACAGAGCCATCTTTATCGCTCTGAGCATATTTATGGTAGCGCTTGGTTTTTGGGTGGCCATGTTCCTTGAAATAGGACAGGAACACTCCTCCTCGGCCTGAGAACCATCTGTTATCACCTTGCATTGGTATGGTATAAATTACTTTACCGTTTTCAAGGCCGGCTTAAAATTCTAACAAGCTAGGAAATACCTTGCTTGGCTTGATAAAAGAATAAAGAGGTTGAGAGAGCCATTGTTGAAATGTTTTGCTGGAGAGGCCTTAAATTGAACTGAGCAAATAAAAACAACCTCAAGGAGGCCACCATGAGGTCCAGAACTCTTGTCAAGAATTAGAGGGATGTCAGAGAGACCAGTTTGAAAGAAAGACTTCTGCTTGAAATGCATCTAGAAAAGGACAAATGTAACATAGGTGATGGTAAAGTTGGTTTTGACAGGTACCGTTTCCACTTCAAATGGTTTTACGAGCATAAGTTGGCCCCCTCTTTCCCCTGCAGTATTCTGGGACATGTCATTGTTCTCAGAAAGCTGCGTAACGATTCACAAAGGGCAGCACTGCTCAAGCATGCCCAGAGGGAAGCCAGCTATGAAGCTGCAAGCAGTCACAGACGACCTCCTAGGTCAGTGATGGTGAACCTTGGCACCCCAGATGTTTTGCAACTACATTTACCATGATGCTCAACTGCACTGCAGAGTGCATGAGCATCATGGGAAATGTAGTTCCAAAACATCTGGAGTTCAAGGTTTGCCATCACTGTCCTAGGTAAACATCCCGACACCTGGAACCAAAAGATGTCTGAAGAGCAGCTATCTCTGGACAGGTAAGTGTCCCATTTTTAAAAAATCAGCAGCTACAGTATTTGTTGCTGCTGACTTTTAATTCTTTGTTTCAAAGCTGAAGAAACAGCTTTAGGATCTGAATAGCCCTGTGAAGGTTTGCAGATAGTTGGAAGGGAGAGGAGTCTTCCTTCAGAAGAGGATCATCTAGATACCCTGTGACCTGAATGTCCCAAGTTCTTAAGAGGGCAAGAAGCTGTGAAAGTACTTTTGTAAAGTTTTTGGGAGCATTGGGTAGGCCAAATGGCAGTGTGACAAAAAGGAAGCATTTCTCTCCTACTGCAAAGCATGGAAAAGCTGATGGAGTGGGGTAAAAGCGAATATCCAGAGGAATTTCTAAAAAGGTAACTAGGTATTCCCTTCAGAGAAACAATAACTGACCTTGTAGATTCCATCTGAAACTTTGGAACCTGGAACCTTTGGAACGTTTAGTGATTTTTGGGTCAGGACAGTCCAAATACTCCCAACTGATAGGTTAAAATGATTATTTTCAAACCTGTTTACTGCACAAAAACCTGTCTTCCAGAAATAATGGACAGCCACAGCCCAGGACAACAGATGGTTCAGAGTGTTCTGCAAACGTGATTTTAGTTAGTTTGAGAGAAGAGAAGCAGTGGGGGTGGGTGAGTTTTAAACACTACTCTGTACCCATTTGAAACAGCGGACTAAACCCACAGGTTTGGGATATCTGTGACCCAGAGAAAGGCAAACTGTTTTAGATGTTCCCCCATTCCGAGGAGTGAAGGTGCAAAGTCGTTCGTTAGGAGGGCTTTGTGGTAAATTTGGTGGATTGTGTTCAAAGTCACAGACCAAAAGAAAGGGTCTGAATTTTGACTTAAAAGTTTTAGCAAGGGTAGAGATCTTCATTTTGAGGAGGTAGAAGCAACCCAGAGAAGAGGAATTTTGAAACCCTGCACAGTGGAAAAAGTACCTTTCCCCCTGTGAAATCTTTGATCAATTTGTCAAATGCCCCAAAGAGGCATTCTCCTTCGAAGGGCATACTTGTGAGGTGTCTTTCACAGGCAGTTTCAGCTGACCAGGCATTTAGCCATAATATTCTGGACAAAAAGAGTCATTTCAGAGATCTGTCGTGACTTGTTCAAGACCTTCAACACAAAAAAAGCAAAGGGTCACATTTATAAAGTGCTCCACCAAATACAGTCCTAGAAGACAGGATACTGTTTATTTTTCATATCCCTAGTCCAATAAGCGGTGGCCTGACAAAAAGAAATAGCAACAACAGCTAGTTGCAGAACTGGGCTTGTGATAGGAGCCTGCTCGGAATTTCAGGCAGATCCGAGCGGGCCATCCATTCACTCACCTATGGGCAGGTGAGTGTCAGCAGAGATGTATCCGCTGACACCCACCTGTCATTGGATCCGCTCAAGACAGACGTATGGCTATACATCTGCCATCCATCTTGTGGGATGGTATCAGATGAGATCTGATGAAAATGTACATGCTGTCAGGTTTTCGTCTGATCTCCCCAGATCAGCGAGCCTCTGACAGTCACAAGCGATCGCGAGCATGAGGGACAGAACACAGAAGGGTGTGTGTAAACACACAAATCCCTGTTCTGAGAGGAGTGACAGATCGTGCGTTCCTACTAGCTAGGAACGACGATCCATCACTTCCTCTAGTCAGTCCCCTCCCTCTTCAGTTAGAATCACCTCCCAGGGAACAGTTAACCCCTTGATCGCCCCCTAGTTTTGACTGCTAGTGCCATTTTTACAGTAATCAATGCATTTTTATAGCACTGATCAATGCCAATGGCCCCAAAAACGTGTCAAAATTGTCCGATGTGTCCCCCATAATGTTGCAGTCACAGAATAAAAAAAATAAAAAAAAAGTGCTCGAAAAATATCCCCCATTTTGTAGATGCTATAAGTTTTGCGCAAACCAATCAATATACGCTTATTGCGATTTTTTTTACCAAAAAGATGTAGAAGAATACATATCAGCCTAAACAAAAAATAAAATAAAAAAATTGCTTTTTTTTTAAATTTCAAAAGGGGATATTATAGCAAAAAGTACAAAATATTGTGTTTTCAAAAGTGTCGTGTTTTTTTTGTTTATAGCGCAAAAAATAACTGCAGAAGTGATCAAATACCACCAAAAGCAAGCTCTATTTGTGGGGAAAAAAAAGCACAAGTTTGTTTGGGTACAGCATCGCAAGACCGTGCAATTGTCAAAGCGACGCAGTGCCCAACAGTAAAAAAAAAAAATAGGATTTTTATAACAGCTTACCTATAAAATCCTTTTATTGGAATACATCACGGGACACAGAGCCATAGAAATAACTATATGGGTTATATAGGCCACCTTTAGGTAATGGGCACTAGCCCACCCTAGACAGAAGTTTACTCCCTATATAACCCCTCCCATTACAGGGAGTACCTCAGTTGTTGTAGCAAAGCAATATACATGTATACCAGAAAGAGGGGAGGGACCTGTGTCCCGTGATGTACTCCAAAGAAAGGATTTTACAGGTAAGCCGTTATAAAAATACTACTATTTTCTTCACCGTACATCACAGTACGCAAAGCCATAGTAAAAAACGATATGGGATGTCCCAGAGCAATGCTATCTGAGGGGAGGGAGACAAAACAAAAGTAGGGTGCCATAAGACCTGAGGACCTGCCTGCAGCACACTGTGCCCAAAGGCGATATTGCTCATGCCTTTTTACATCCACCTGATAAAATCTGTTTAATGTATGGACTGAAGACCACGTTGTGGCCTTGCAGATTTGAGCCATGGAGGCTTGGTGATGCACTGCCCACGAAGCACTAACAGCCCTGGTGGAGTGCGCTTTGATTTGAAAAGGTGGAAGCTTCCTCTTCAAACCATAAGCTTGAACAATTACTTGCCAAATCCACTTAGAAATAGTAGATTTCAACGCTGCTTGTCCTTTTCTATGACCTCCAGGCAACACAAAGAAAACATCCGTTTTCAAATCTGAGCAGTCGCCTTAAAATATACTTTGACTGCTCTCACTACATCAAGAGAATGAAAAGAAGAAAGAAAAAAAAAAAAAAGCAAAGATGACGAGGTAGCATCAGAATAGGAGGGAATACATAAAATCAGTAAGAACCGATCCAACGGGGTCACTAAGGCATCCGTTCCGCATGCAAGCGGATCCCTTGTTCTTGAGAAAGTTGTCGACTTTGTTGTTGAACCTGGACACAAACAGACCTACATCCGGGACCCCCCCCCCCATCTTTGGCATATAACCAGGAAGATGTCGGGGTGAGGGCAACTGCTGGCAACTTAAGTAGTCCGCCTGCTAGTTCTCTATCCCTGGAATGAAGATTGCCGATATGCATGGCACATGCTTTTCTGCCCACGCTAGGATATGGTTTACCTCACCACCATCTTTCCCAATAACCTTATGCAAAGGCGAATAGAAGGCTCCTTCTCCCTGACCACCTGCACCAGCTCCTTTATGGCATTGATCTTTGCCTGGGGTAAAAACACCCTTTTCTGGGCTGTATCTATGATCAGACCCAAGTACTCTAGTCTTCTTAATGTTTTTAAAGAAGATTTCTCTAGGTTGAGGACCCAACCTAGGTAATCCAGGTAGTTGGCTGGGGTGACCATGCTTTGGTCTAAGCAGGCTACTTACCGTTCTATCAATAACAGGTCGTCTAGGTATGCTGTAGTTGTTATACCTCGAGTCCTTAATTTGGCCAGAGGAGGGGCCAGAAGTTTTGTAAACACCAGAGTTGCCGTGGCTAGACCGAAAGGCAAGGCTACAAACTGGAAATAGAGATTTTCTACCTTGAAAATATTTCTGGTGAGCGGGGAAAATGGGCACATGTAGGTATGCATCCTTGATGTCGATTGACACCAGACGTTCTCATTCTTGTAGGATGGAGATAACCGATCGGATTGATTCCATACGAAAAGAGCGGCTATTCAGGAATCGGTTTAGATCTGTGAGATCTAGAATGGGTCCGACATCTACATTTGGTTTTGGTACCGTGAAAAGGTTAGAATAAAACCAACCTCTGCTCTTCCACGGAGACCACCATGATCACTTTGAGACAAAAGGTCAGTCTAATGCTAGAAAGAGACTTATTTTTCTCTGATCTTTGGGGACGTTTGACCTGAGAAAACAGGGAGACGAAAACTCTTGGAAATCGTTTGTAACCTAGAGCTATTGTGGAGACCACCCATCTGTCTCTAAACTCTTCCTGCCAGACCCTTGAGAACTGCAGAAGTCTTCCCCCAACTCGAGCGAGCAGGGGCGCTCCTTCATAAAGTGGCTTTAGTATTCTGCCTTGTAGGTTTTCTTTCCCAGGACTTCTTTTGTCCCTGGGGTTGACCTTGAGGTTTACCTCTTGAACCCGACGGTGGAGGTCGTCATTACTGCCCGGAGGCTGATGCCCCTGGCCTTGGAGAAAGCCCGTTTAAATGAGGGACATTTACTCCTTTTCTTAACTGGCAAGCGGGTACTTTTTCCACTTGAATTTTTTGGGATGTATTTGTCCAAATTATCCCCAAAGAAAACCAGCCAGGAGTTTTTTGCATTGCATTTCAGTTGACCAACTTTTCAACCATAAGATTCTACGCATATGCACCAGCACAAGCGTAAGGCCTGAAGAATAGATTCTCGCATAGCGTCATTCGCAAAACACGAAGCCCCTGGCAGATCGGTTAAATCCTGGGCCTGCTGATCAGGGATAACCTTGAGCACCTGTCTCAACTGATCCCTCAAGGACTGACATAGACCAATTGCCGCCACTGCAGGTTTAAACGCTAAATCTGCTAAAGAAAAAAAAAAAAAAAAAAAAAAGCGTTCTTTAACAGGAATCCCAACTTTTTACGAATGGACAGGAAAAGCATGCCAAGCTTGAGGAGGCTTTAATGAACCCAAACAAGAAGTGGGCCTTTCAGCCGACGCAGTTAAGGGTAGCCTAAATGTGGAGTGGACCATTTCAGTAAGAGATTGCATCAGCAATTTCTCAGATTGTGAAGAAAACCCTTCCTTCAACATCTTACCAGAGGCTTGGTGGACTGGAGAAGCCTGCCAGCTTCTGCTGACACAGAGCGGGATCTGGAAGCATGAACAAGGTATGGGTTCATCACAGCCCCCGATGGCAACTTTAGGCATGACATTTACTTACAAGGAGAAAATCCATTAGAAACGTAAAAATTCCTTAGCAAGCTTCACTTCCCTTAGCCTGCCGCAGGGTTCTGTGGTAAAACCAAACAGACCCAATCTTCACCCCTCACAGCAGGCTCCGTTAAAAAAACCTTCAAGGAGGGGGGGTCCCTTTTTATCGGGGTTCCACTCCCTTGGACCTGTATAGCACCCTGCCAGGAAGCTTTATGGCTGAAAAAAACCAAGGCACTGGATCCCAGGGTCCAGCTCTCAAAGAGAAGCGTTACAGGCTAAACCTTGTTTCTTCCACCACAAGGCCTGGGTACCATCCTAAAAAGACACTTTGAATTGATCCGGCTGCATAGCTTGCCACAAAGATTACTGCAACGGAGCTCAGGATAGCACATCTTTACTCAAGACCAACACCTTAGAGGTTATATAGGGAGTGAACTTCCTGTCTAGGGTGTGCCAGTGTCCATCACCTAAAAGTGGCCTATATAGCCCATATACTTATTACTATGGCTCTGTCCCGTGATATACAAGAAAGACTAATCTGCCTGGGGTTATAACCTTACCTTGCTCTATCCAAAACAAAAAAAAATCTACTTTAAGAAAACACATCTGACAATCAAATTAAACAAAAGTAAGACTGTGTTAAGTTATATCAGAAAACCTAACCAACCACTATTTACTTACATTACTTGCTTGTTGGAGAAGGGCACCATGCCAGCAGCTCGGAGACTAGGGTCCTGCAATGTAGTGTCAGTTTCTGCATTTACAGGTCCAGCCTGATCACTTGCAAGAAAACCATTCATATTTCCATTAAAAGAACATGTCTTTTTTTGGCTGTCGGCAAAAGGATCTAAAAAAAAAAAAAATATATATATATATATATAATTAAATAAAAAAAAAAGTCAAAAACATCAAAACCATATTAAAACAAGAACAAGCAGAGCAATTCAATAAAAGCATTTGCAACAATTATCTGTTATCTGGTATTGGCCCCATAACTGAACCGAATTCATGAAAACCTGGCGCAAGGTTCATTAAGAGTTACGACACTCATGACAGAATTAAATAATTCTTACCACCTCCAAGGGTGAAGGGAGTAATGTGCATTATTATATTATAGTGTTTTCACCACCAATAACCTTAGACCATCTAAGTATGAATCATTTATGTGTAATGGGACACAGATGCAGCTCCCACTTTGACCTACATGTGGGTGCAGATACATGCTAGTGCATGTCCCCAAATGTAGATTGAGTTCAGGGATACGCACCCACATGAATGTCTGAATACTGGGAGCAGGGCTGTCTACATTCAGCTGACAATATACACGAATGGGACTACCAGCGAGTGGATACACAAAACATCTGTGCATCTAATGCAGGCAAGCATGGCCTTTGACATAGATCTACACTTAAATGTGTGCGTGAATGAAAAATTTATAAAATCTCAATTGCCTGTAAAAATATTTGTAATAATGTTAACACTAGGGATGGGCGAACTTTGGTTGTGCGGATGTTCTGCAGAACACCGAATATGCAGTGTTCGGGGGAAATTCAAAAGCCGCCAGAACACCATTAGTCTATAGGACATTAACATGAAAAATCAAAGAGTTTTCATTTTAAAGGCTTATATGAACGTTATTGTCCTAACAAGTGTTTGGGGATCCGGGTCCTGCCCCAGGAGATTATATAACGTTTTTAAAAATTATTCCTTTAAATGTCATACCTGGGGGGTGTCTATAGTATGCCTGTAAAATGGCCCATTTTCCCCATGTTTAGAATAGTCCCTTCACAAAATTACCTTTTTTATTTTTTTTACCTTTTAGAAAAGTCATTTAAAAGTACTCATGGCTATAATGAATTGTCGGTCCCGGCAATACAGATAAAATAAGTCATTAAAAAAAAAAAAAAAAAACGCATGGGACCCCCCCTGCCCATTACCAGGCCCTGGTCTTGTATGAATATTAAGGGGAACACAAAAAAAAAATGGCATGGGGTCCCCCCAAAATTCCATACCAGACCCTTATCCGACCACACGACCTGGCAGGCCACAGGAAAAAGGGGGGGGGGGGACATGAGAGCGCCCCCTCGAACCGTACCAGGCCACATGCCCTCAACATAGGGAGGGTGCTTTGGGGTAGCCCCCCAAAGCACCTTGTCCCCACAACCCTTGCCCGGTGGTTGTGGGGGTCTGCGGGGGATTTTATCGGAATCTGGAACCCCCTTTAACAAGGGAACCACCAGATCCTGCCCCCCCCCGTGTAAAATGTTAACGGGGTACAAATGTACCCCTACCATTTCACAAAAAAAAAAAAAAAAAAAAAAGTGTCAAAATGGTACAAAAGACAAGACCGTTTCGGACAAGTCCTTTATTAAAAAATAAAAATGTCCAACGAAGTCCATTCATCTTCTCTCGCTCCGCTGACCGTAACTGACCCGCCTCCATGTGCGTGCGTGTATATATTATAAAAAAAAATAAAAAATAAAATAAAAAAATAAAAATAAAAAAAAACACACAGACACACGATTCTGGCTAAAATGAAAATCAAAATTTTCTTTGCTTAGAAGATAGAATATGATTCTCACGATTCTTGCGGCCTAACATCTTTCACATTAAAAAAAAAAAAAAAAAAAAAATTGGGCTAACTTTACTGTTACGCTTTTTTTATTTTTTGATTTATCTTTTTTTCCTCAAAAAAAAATTGCTTTTGAAAGACCGCTGGGCTCCACCGAGACCTGTCACACAGCCTACTCAACAGAACTGCATGACCCCCATTATAGGTAGGGTTGCACCAATACTAGCATTGTTGCTGATACCGAGCATTTGACCGAGCACATATCTATCCTCAGCCCCTTTCCAATGTGTCAAAAGGGACACGTCAGTGGTCTTTTAAGACCCCCAATATCTCAAAGCCTCCCCAACAGGGCTAAAAAAAGTTACGTGGAAAAAGGTAGATATGCGATTGTGACTCCTCCCCATCGCTGCACTGATCACCCATGACTGTCCAAGTATAGGATTAAGCATCAGAGCATTTGTCAGAGTACAAGTACTCAGGCAAATACTCGATGGTATCAGTGCAACCCTACCTGTAATGGGAGTCATTTATTTCTGGTGAGTAGGTTATGCAACAGGTGTTGGTGGAGGAAGACCCATAGTCACTTTCCTGCTAGATAACGCGACTTGTGCACCATTGGAAGTCCTTCGATAAAAGTTTTAGGACACTATACTTGTATATGACTGATTTTGACACTATTTACTATCGATTTTTGGACAATATATTTCCTATTTATTTTATACCCACTGGAGACATCTGGGGATAGTCACATGTATTTGTTTGCACCTATGCACTTTAGAGTGAATAATGTAGAAGATTTCACATGTTAATTTACCTATGGTCATCCACTGGAGACATCTAGTGGTCGTTTACGATATTCCCCCGTTTTGAATTTAAAAGTTGGATGCATATATAGGGTGCGCAGTTTATCACAAATTTTCACACACGTAAAAAAGTTACAACGTGCAGCCCATATATACATAATACTAGCATAACCTTTGTGCAGGTAAGGAAATTATATACCATCTACTTTCCTTTTCATTGTTTTATCTGCGCATCGCTCTTGCTGGCCAAGTTGAGGAGAGCTTTTGGTAGCTTTATGGCCTTAACAGACACATTATTAGCAGCGATGACAGCTACATCCAGTGCCTTGTCACTGCACTCACAATAGCGCCAGATTTATCAGTGCTGGTAGAGTTATGTGATCAATCTGTTGCCTGACAAATTAAAACAGCTGGCAGATAGATCATAGAGATGACCCAACAGCAATGATAGATCCACTATTATTCTACTTGCATTGTGAATGGAGCATATCTTAGCCCGTGGGGTGTTAACAGTAACTGTTTCCATAACGCCCCTGATGCCAGAGACCAGTACCATCAAACACACCTAGTTATGCATTTGTCTACTTGCTTGCAACAAAGGGAAGGATCTGAATGGTGCTATATGGTCCCTTGGAGGATTCATCAAGGTTTTTTACCTTGTGGTTATACTTTTTCTTGAGGGACTACTGCCTCTGACTGGTAGTCTCACTCAGCCTCTAGGCCATGGGTCTTCAAACTATGGCCCTCCAGTTGTTCAGGAACTACAATTCCCATCATGCCTAGTCATGTCTGTGAATGTCAGAGTTCTACAATGCATCATGGGATGTGTAGTTGCACAACAGCTGGAGGGCCGTAGTTTGAGGATCCCTGCTCTAGGCAGAGCAGTGAGAAGCTTGTGATGGCCAAAGAAAACCAACCTGCACCACAGATTTGCAAACAGCTCAGCGCTCAGATATGTCAGACATGTAAGAGTGAAGAGGATAGTCATACAGGTACCCTGCTCCAGGAAACCATTGAGCAGTTCAGACAAAAAAATAAAAAGTTTTCACCTTTGTACTATGAACTTACCCAGTGTAATGTGTTTTGCTAATTTAAGAGTTAATTACTGCCGTGTTACAAAGGATTCAAACCCAAGGTAACTGGAGGGACTACAACTCAACATATCGGAGTTATAAAATAAATGCAACAAGAAAATGTTCCGACACCTATCATCCAGTTTTAGATCTTGTGCCATCAAAGAAAAGGTCATATTACTGACCCAATATAGACTCGGTCAATGATGTTACCAATGTGACCCCACACCTTTAAATTTAGCGTCAGGAATCTGGAGAGGTTATTTGACACAAGGAAAGGATCGAAATTGGACAGGTTTGGTCTCAACGGGAGACTTTTTTCTTCTTTTTTTCCCCAGCAAGCACCATTTATCGTGATTAACGCGGGCCTGCACCATCGGAGAACGTGATGGATGTACACGAAGGAACATTTTTTGTTTTTTATTTAATAAAGGACCTGTCAAACATTTGGATGTTTAGGACTGGGTTATATTTTTTTGTGAATTAGTAGGGGTACTATGTATCCCTTACTCATTCACATGGGAGGCTGGTGTCTGGGAGTATCCTTTTTGTTTAAGAGGGCCTTAAGATACCAAAAAGCCCCATACCCAGCTCCTTTGTTCAGTTACCCATCAGCTGGGAATACCTCTCACAGCTGAGTGAGCCGGGCAAGCATGAGTCGGATCACTGACAACCATAATCACCGAAAAGGAGGTGCCACATCTAACAGTGGCAATACGGCTGCTAAAAGTTCTAATTCCTGCTGCAGCCAGAGATCCAGTCTATTATAAAATGAAGTGTAATGAGCAAAATAAACACAATCATTAGCTAGCGTATTTTTGGGGGAATTGCTTGCTTCTGAGATGAATACCACCCAAGTTATTACACAAAAATTAATTCCATATTTAAATCTTAGTGAACTGACCCCCAAAGTCTGTTATTCTTCTAACCTGAAGCATGTGGCTAGGAGAACAGAATATGGACAATAAAGCTTAGCTCATCATCCTCCATCCATCTTTTGGTGGTCACATGATCAGGAACCTCTCTTATTGGCTCTCAATCAGAAAATGTGACCTAAATCTGCGCTCTATGCACACAGCCTCAGGCCAAATGAACACATATGGAGTGGGTGGGCAATACATTTGACTTTTCTTACCTGCCAAATATATGCCTTATATGGTTGGCAAGTAGTTAAAGCCCAACTCCAGGCAAGTAAATAATCCCTTGCAGTGGGGTTGTGATCATACTACAAGGGTTAATGGCTCATTTAGTCTTTTTTTTGTAGGGGGAACAATAAAATGAGTTTTGCTTACCCAATCTTCTGCTCCACCCCTCAAATTCAGCACCTCTGCACTCCCACTGGTCTAGAGTCCAGACCATAGACCATAGCCCTGCTCTGGACATGAAGACACCAAGAACAGTTTACTGCTTGATTGTGGGGGAGGGCTGTCTGCCGGGGGAGCAGAGGATGAGGCAAGTAAAAGTTTGTCCTCTAACCGAGACCAGAAAAGCAATTAGCCCTTCAGTACCAGCTAGGCCCCACTGCAAGAGATACATTTTATCATCGAAGTTAAGCTTTAAATAATTAGCAGATCATGGTGACTCCCCAAAAAGCAGCATTCCAAGCACAAATGTATCCAACATAAAACAGAGCACTTTAAATATTTTAATAATCCTATGATACATTTTAGCAAATATTAAAAACACTATGGTCCAATTTTAGATACTTTTGGCCCAGCACTTGAGGAATCCAATCTTTAGCAAGTTGACCACCACTGAATTAAATAATTCCAGATATGTATATTATGACATTAGTCTAGCTTGGATAAATGTAACGCCATACATGTGAAATCCCTCAAGTTTTAATAGTTATCGCTACGACAGTGATCTCCACTGGTTTCTCAACATAGGAGATCACCCACTCAGCATAGGTAACACTCAGAATGTCCGACATTTTCTGAAAGCATTCTCTGGACGAGGTGGGGAGATAAGTAGCCTTCTACTATAATGTACTGCAATCAGCACACCATTTCTTTTTCTCTACATTATGGAAGAAAGTCTGCATGTGATGTGATAAAGAACGTTACTATTGGCAGAAGACTGAGCAGCCAAAATATACCATAAATAGCTGTTCTAATGAACTTTGGGATTGTACAGTTACAAAACATGTTTTACCTTAAAGTGGTTGTAAACCCATACAAACCACTTTGACCTACAGGTAAGCCTAGATTAAGGCTTACCTGTAGGTCCAAGAAATATCTCCTAAACTTACACGGTTTAGGAGATATTTACTAAAAGACAGCGACAGCCGTCTATGGCGCATGCGCACTATCGCCGTTAGCGGCATGCCGCTGCTAACGGCGATATGCCGTTAGCGGCGGCTCCCATGCACATGCGCGGGAGTGATGTCATCTCTGCACCGCCGCTGTGAGTGGCCAGAGCAGCGATACCCGGAAGAAGATGGAAGCTCCGGACTACAGGGGACCGCGGTGACATCGCTGGCTCCTGTGTCAGGTAAGTGACACATAATGGGCTACTATGCGATGCATAGTAACCCATTATGCTTTACCTTTGCAGGGAGACAAAGAGGAAGTAAACCTATCAGGGTTGGCCAGCCAGGAGTGGCCAACCCACACAGCCCAGCTTGGGAGAGTTCTTGCACAAAGGTTGCTGAGGGAGCACTGGAAGAAGAGAAGAGAAGAGGAGGAGCGGACAGCACCAGCAGGTGGATGGAAAATTAAAAAAAAAAAAAAGGTAAAACCCCATACACACTAGAATTGCAATTTTTCTTCAACCCAGTAAGGCTGAATGAAAAAAAACACGACAGCTCCGGTGTACTGACTATTTGACATTAGTACAACAATCTCCCCTGCTGTTATTGTTTTCTGACAGGGGGCGCCCCCCCGCCAGTACACTTAGTTAACGCTCTCTGTCATTGGCTGAAAGTGCTGATCGGGAACCAGTCAGCAGACCTTTTTCAGTCACGAACCTTCGACAGAAGCCAGCTACTGTCGAACTGACTCTAGTACACATGGGCTAAATGTCAGCCGGTTTCTACTGAACTGGCTGATACAGCCCAACATTTGGCCTGTGTGTACTAGGCTTAAAGCAGTGGTCATCAACCCTGTCCTCAGGGCCCACTAACAGGTCAGGTTTTATGTATTACCTTGGGGAGATGCAGACTAGAATACTGCAATCACTGAGCAGCAAATTATATCACCTGTGATGTATTTCAGTTATCTTGCAATCCTGGCCTGTTAGTGGGCCCTGAAGACGGGGTTAATGACCACTGGCTTAAAGGATATGTTAACATTAATATTTATTTTTTTAAACAAAAAGTCACTTCCTCTGCAGTTGGTTTTGCACAGAGTGGCCCGATCCTTCTCTTCTGGGGTCCCAAAGCTGCACTCCTGGCTTCTCCTTCAAGGGCCCCGGAGAATCGTTCTCCCTCGGGGCACCGTTGCGGGCGCGCTCCCGTGTCCTGCTGCTGGGTCCATTGGCAGACATCAGGACTGGGTTCTGCCACCCGGCTCCCACATCAGCCCTGGGAGCCAATGGCTGCGCCACTATCAATCTATCCAATCAGGACCCAAGACAAGTGGGTGTGCTTGTCCCCGACACAGGAACGATTAGGCTCAAGTAAGTAAAAGGGGGCTCTGGTGCACTAAAATGGGTTTTTCACCCCAATGCATAGAATGGATGGTTTACAACCGCTTTAAGTTGCAGCACTACGTAATATCCTTGCACAGAGCAGGGAGAGAAAACATAGATTTTATTTGATTTAAAAAAAATGAAAAAGAACATTTAGTAGCACTTTAAGTAGCGGAATAGCATTTACCAGTTTCATTTGCAATTTTGTAGCTGAAATTTGAGCTGTAAACAAAACATTTTAAGAACAATAAATCATTTCTCATACAACATGCCATATCAATTTACTCAAGGTTCGTGCCATACATAACAAATTCTCCTCTATTCTATCAGGCATTCCACTTTCATTTCCGTAGTTTCTATACACAGCGGGTCCACCACTCCCCACAACACCTTCTTTGCAAGCTCCCTCCGCCACACAATAATGAAAACCTCTTACCCCCCGGGCGATCCAGCTTTAAAATGTCTCTTAGGTGTTGAGTGGCGTCCACATCAATACTAGAAGCGGTAGCCATACTTCGCCAAACTCTCCCGCCTCGGCAAACCTTCACAACGTAAAATCAGAAAAGCTAAACTCGCTTTACTTCCGCTCTCTAGTGCGCATCCCTTATTTCCTACCCCTGGAAACAAAGCGAGAGGCTGAACGTTCCCGTCACGCATTTACTTAAAAAAAAAAAAAAAGTTACTCTGTGTCTCCCAGGACTATTGCTATTGGTTATAGGTCACAGATATGCATGGACTTATTAGTTCTGGCTATAGGTTTATACTATGACATATTGAGCTGTTGTTTTCCACATATTTCTATAACCTTTTACCTATTTGTGATGATTTGTACTAAGTAAGAAATAAATAAGTACAGCTTCTTTATTATTTAACTATTATCATTTTTTTTTTCTCTTATGTTAAGGTTTTACGTGCTTGTTTTAGGAGTGCAGGTTAACTGTTTGTTTACCATGGGATTTTTTTAATCTTTTGTTCAAGTGTTAAACTCTGCATTTTGTGGTGTAAATTACTATAAGCCCCCCCCCCCAAAAAAAGTATATATTTTCTAAAAGCACGAGACCCTGGAGAATAAAATGGCGGTAGTTGCACTTTTCATGCACTGTATTTGCACAGTTATCTATGAAACACATATGTAGCGAATGACATTTTGGACAAAGTGTCATTCGATTTTAAATTTAGGTTTGCCTCAGAACGGTAATAGGGTTCTGAGCGTTAATTATGTAGGTTAACTTTGACATCAGTTTGGCTGGGCTGTGTTAGATTTCTGCCTGGTCATGTGTACGGTGAGGTGCACATGACAGGCCAGAACCAGGCCTGGTTGGACGTTTTGGGAATCAGCTTCCTCGGAGCCAATCAGTGGGTGTGCCGGGCCCCGCTGAGGAGTCTTAGGCCCTAGCGGTCTGTTTCCTAGACCGGGGTAGCGTTTGACGCTCCGCAACATTCTTCTGTTGGTTAGCCCCAATAGATCCGCCTGGTCTAGGGTAGGGATCCGTCTGTTCTTGAGTCTCGGAACTAGCTGGTCCAAGGCGCAGTAACTGAGGGAGGATTCAAGGTGTCCGGGTGTGCTCTCGACTTGGAGGGGCATCACAGCTTGTGAAAGTGACCGGGGAGGACTCTTCGGAGGAGGGCCAACAAGCTGGCATCCTGAGAAGTGCCTAGTTACTGAGTTGGGAAGGAAATTGACGGATCCACACTTTTTCCAGTACTACCAAGGAGACAGAGAACCGTCCAGGTACTGAAGAAAAAGGTTCCTGTTCACTTTCAGTTACAACTTGTTCAAGGTCAGAGATTCTACAAGTTCTGAATCAAAGTGCTGACTGCCATAATCTCTGGCTAGAGATTTGTTTAGCCTTGAAGCGCCCAGCTGCTAGTGGCTACTCTCTGGGTGGTACTAGAGACTTTGTTATGTCTGCAGTTCAAGGTGCCTGAGTTCTTCACCCTTTCCCTCTGTTCCCATATGAGACTGTGCTGTTGGATGTTACCGCTACAAAATAAAACCTTTCAAAAGGACTTTATTGGTGTCAGCGTCCAAAGTTGTTGGAACCCCTAGACGTGGAAGAACAAGCCAAGCAGAGGTAACCGGTAAGCCCAGAAAGTTAAGGTCGCCCTACAAAGGGTTATGGCTGCTACACATATTATTAGGAAAAAATATACTAAAATAAATTTTAGCGCAAACACAATAGTATTGTATACCTCCCAACTTTTTGAGATGGGAATGAGGGACTAAGGATGATCTCCGGCATGTTCGCACAGCCCACGTCCAGGAAGCCGGCACTGTGCTAATCACAGGTAGTGAGACATTTCCCGATCTGTGCAGCCGCACATCGGGACAATGTCTATCTGCCTGTGATTAGCGCAGCGCAATGCCGACCTCTTGGCAGGCTCTGCATGCGGGCTGTGCAAACACGCCGGAGCTCATCCTTATGAGGGACACCTATCAGTAAAAGTATGCAAGATATGGACACGCCCCCTTAAAGGAGAATTGTACAAAAAAGCAAGCTTGGCTAAACCACAAGTGCTTTTTTTACCACTACTATTCCTACATTAAGAATTTATCAGTGCCATTCCGGATAATCCAGAAATTGAGGACTTCAACATGCTACGCAAGATTCTCAATCCAGGAAATTCACGCAGAACCGTCATAACAGTTATGAACACACTTACTGAATAAATCTGAAGTCTTGTAGGAAAAAAAAAAGTTAAAACCATTAGTCATAAATACTGACAGTTTTCTGCAAGATACAACTGTACTGAAATTACCACCAAAAACACGTATAGTCACTATGGATGTAGAATCTCTGTACATGTCAGGAACCATGAATCAGACTGAGACAGAAAATGCAGTAAAAATCACACCTTTATTGTAATGGTAAAAATGGTACAGATCAGTAAATGTTTTTAAAATGTAAGCCAGGGATCGGAGCCAAAATGGTTAGTCAAACAAGCCAGTAATCAGGAAACCAGAAATCAGCATAGTCGGAGGTAGATGAACAGGATCAGGAACCAAAAGGGATGTCAGTTGGGCAAAGTCTTTCACAGGAACACAGCAGAGACACTACAGATATGTTGACCAGACAAAGACAGTAAAGGAATGAACAAGACAGTTTAAATAGCCAGAAGGGGCTGGCTGTAGGTGAGACTGATGAGTAGGTAACTATAACACAATTATCCAACAGCTGAACAGCCTGAGTACTAAGAAGAGAGCTGCAAAAAGCTAAGCCCTGACAGTACCCCCTCCTTAATGATCCCTCCTCCTCAGAGGGGCACCAAGTTTGAGAGAAAAACATCTATGCAAAGCACGAAGGAGGACAGGAGCATGCACATCCAAGGATGAGACCCAAGAGCAATCCTCTGGACCGTAACCTCTCCAATGAATAAGGTACTGTATGCGCCCACGAAACCTGCAGGAGTCAATGATAGATTGTATCTCATACTCCTCATGGTTCTCAACCTGAACAGGGTGAGGGGGTGATACAGAGGTGGTAAAGTGATTGCACACCAAAGGTTTTAATAAGGAAATATGGAATACATTAGAAATACGCATGTTGGAAGGAAGATCTAATATGTAGGCCACTGGGTTGATGCTACGGAGAATACGGAAAGGTCCAATTCACACAATGCCAGTTTCAGTGAGGGAACCCAGAGTTGGAGGTTAAGGGATGACAACCACACCCTTTCCCCAACTTAGTAGGAAGGTGCAGGTAGGCATTGGGGGTCAGATGAAGTCTGTACCTATCACTGGCACGTCGCAATGACTCTTGGACCTGCACCCAAGTGGAACGGTGATCACGGAGATGTTCCTCTAACGCAGGAATTCTTTGAGGAACAAATGTGTTAGGCAACATGGATGGCTGTAACCCATAATTCACCATAAACTGAGACAATTGGGAGGTGGCACTGATGGTACAATTGTGAGCAACTCCACCCAAGGTAAGAGGTCTAACAAGTTGTTATGGTGGTCAGAAATATAGCAATGTATAAACTGCTCCAAGTCTTAATTGGCTCGTTCTGCAGCCCCATTGAACTGCAGGTGATACGCTGAAGAGAAGGAAAGCTGAATGCCCAACTGTGCACAAAAGCTTGCCAAAACCTGGACACAAACTGGTTACCCCTGTCCGAGATGATAACCTTAGGCAGCCCATGTAACCGAAAGATCTCCCGAGCGAAAATGGATGCCAGTTCTTTGGATGTAGGCAATTTCTTAAGTGGAATACAATGAGACATCTTCATGAACCAAACATAAGAATAACTGTGTTGCCCTGGGTGTTGGGTAACTCCACAATAAAATCAATAGAGAAGTGGGTCCAAGGGCTCTCTCCATTAGGTATGGGTTGTAGGAGGCCCACTGGAAGGTGTTGTGGTGTTTTACTCTGGGTACACATGGAACAAGTGGCTATGAAAGCAGTTACATCAGCGCGGAGACTAGACCACCAGAATTGTTGAGAATGACCAAATGATTTGATTCTTCCCTGGGTGACCAGCTGCCTGGGGAGAATGATAGGTCTGGAGCAAAGCAGTGGGGAGATTCTAGGGGACAAAGCATTGGTCACAAGGTTTTCCAGGAGCAGGAGGAGAATGGATCTGAGCAGCAAGAATTCTGTCATCCAAAAGTGAAGTGAGACTAGTGCGAATAGTGGCTAGAATGTGATCTGGAATTATCACAGGAGTAGGACCCGACTCCATCCTGGAAGAGAAGGAAAACTGTTGAGACAATGTATCAGCCCTCACATTCTTAGTACCGGGTAAGAAGGAAACTATGCAATTGAAGCTTGACAGAAAAAAAGGACCTATCATGCCCTTCTGGGAGATCAGCGTTTTGCCTCAGACAAATGTGAGATTCTTATAGTCAGTCAAAAAGAGGGCCGGTACAGTGGTACCCTCGAGGAGATGCCTTTGTCAAAGACATCGCTAAATTTGCAATACTCCTCTGGCAAAAAGGAGAGTAAAGACATGCAGAAGACTGGAATGGAAGGGGGTCTGCTGTGCTGGGGGAGAGGTTTATGGGAAGGCTGGAGAAGTATTTAAACTGGGTTTGAGGGGGGAAGGTGAACCAGAATTACATTGGGCAGACAGGTCAGTTAGGGGTCAGACATTAATGGAGGGTGGAATGGGGATAGATGGGGGGTGGGATATGGCAGGTGACAAGAAATTTTCCATGTTGCAAACAGCCATTGAAAACTATAGGGCAATTTGTACTACTAAAAATATGAAAAACACCAGAGCAAAATGTAATAATGCATTAAAGTGTTTGTACACCAATGCCAGAAGTCTGCCAAGCAAAATAGGTGAGTTGGAAGCTGTGGTGCATGAGGAGAGCTATGATGTAATCGGTATTGCTGAAACTTGGCTTCAATCCTCACATGACTGGGCTATTAATATTCCTGGCTATGCACTCTTTCAGAGAGACAGGGTAAAAAGGAAAGGTGGCGGGCTCTGTCTCTATGTGAGAAGTGATCTCAAAGCAAGTGTGAAAGAGGACCTGGTGGATGGAGAGTGTGATGAGTCTGAAGCATTATGGGTGGAACTGCATTTAGATGGGTGTAGTTCAAAGTTAATCATTGGAGTTTGTTATAGACCACCCAATGTTAATGAGGAGGTGGAGACTTAGCTCCTTGCACAGATGGAAAGGGCTGCAAGGGCTGGGACAGTGATAATAATGGGGGATTTTAACTACCCAGAAATTGACTGGAGTAATGGCACTGCTGGGACAGTTAAAGGGCAAAAAATGATAAACCTATTACATGACAATTTTATGGTCCAGTTTATTGAGGCCCCAACTAGGAATGAAGCTCTGTTGGACCTGGTAATCTCAAACCATGCAGAGCTTATTACTAATGTCCAGATAAAGGAACACCTGGGTAGCAGTGATCATAACATGATTTCCTTTGATGTTAGCGCAAAACAAGAAATACATACGGGTAAGATAAAAACACTTAACTTCAAGAGAGCAAATTTTCCAAGGATGAGGGCTGCTCTCCAGGACTTAGACTGGGAGAGAATATTTGCTTCAATGGGCACAGAACAGAAATGGGAATTCTTCAAAAAGACTGTTTGGGACCTCACTGCAAAGTATATTCCCATGGGCAATAAGTTTAAAAGGCTAAAAACAAAACCTATGTGGCTCACAGCCAAAGTTAAAAAAGCTATAAACTATAAGAGAAGAGCTTTTAAAAAATATAAAAATGAAGGATCACTAGTGACATTTAAATGTTACAAAGAATTTAACAGAATATGTAAAAAGGAAATCAAGGATGCAAAAATTCAAAACGACAGATTGCAAAAGATAGTAGGACAAACCCCAAAAAATTCTTCAAATATATTAATAGTAAAAAGGTCAAGTCTGAGCATGTAGGCCCTTTACAAAATAATCTAGAGTGGGTGACTGGGGACAAAGAGAAGGCTAATTTATTAAATACTTTCTTCAGCTCTGTGTACACAAAAGAGCATGGGGGAGCGTATGTCCATAATGGGGGTGATAGTGACACAGCCCCAAATGATCCACAATGGCTCAAAAGTGATATGGTCCAGAAATATTTAGACAGAATAAAGGTGGATAAAGCACCTGGCCCTGATGGCATCCACCCACGGATCCTAAAAGAATTGAGCTCTGTAATTTCAGAGCCATTGTATCTAATTTTTAGGGACTCATTATAGATGGGAATAGTCCCACTGGATTGGCGCAGGGCGCACGTGGTGCCTATATTTAAAAAGGGATCAAAGTCTTTACCAAGTAACTATAGACCTGTTAGCTTAACTTCTATAGCTGGGAAGATACTGGAGCGTTTAATAAAAGACCACATCGACGAGTTCTTGCTGAACAAAAACACTTTAAGCAACAGACAACATGGATTCATGAAAGACAGAAGTTGTCAGACAAATCTGATTTCTTTTTATGAGGAGGTAAGTAAAACCTTGGACAGAGGGGTGGCGGTGGACGTGGTATACAAGGATTTTGCAAAAGCGTTCGATACAGTTCCCCACACACGGCTCATGTGTAAGGTAAAGTCTACAGGTTTGGAAATATCAGTTTGTAAATGGATAGAAAATTGGCTAAAAGACAGAATTCAGAGAGTAGTGATTAATGATTCTTACTCTGAATGGTCTAAGGTTATCAGTGATGTACCCCAAGGTTCAGTGCTGGGACCCTTACTTTTTAACATCTTTATAAATGATATTGGGTCTGGGATCAAAAGTAAAATTTCTGTCTTTGCAGATGACACCAAGATATGCAGTGGAATAACGTCCTTACAGGATGTCTCCAATTTACAAGCCGACCTCAATACACTGTCTAATTGGGCGACTATGTGGCAGATGAGGTTTAATGTTGATAAATGTAAAGTTATGCACTTGGGGGCTAAGAATATGCATGCATCATACATGCTAGGGGGAGTACAACTGGGGGGATCCATAGTGGAGAAGGATCTGGGGGTTTTGGTAGATCATAAGCTCAATAATAGCATGCAATGCCAAGCTGCTGTTTCCAAAGCGAGCAAAGTCCTTTCTTGTATTAAGAGAGGTATGGACTCCAGAGAGAGAGAGATATCATTTAGCCCCTGTTCAAATCATTAGTAAGACCTCACCTGGAATATGCAGTTCAGTTTTGGGCACCAGTTCTCAAAAAGGATATCGGGGAACTGGAGAAAGTGCAGAGAAGGGCAACCAAACTGATAAGAGGCATGAAGGAACTCAGCTATGAGGAAAGATTAGAGGAACTGAATTTATTCACTCTTGAGAAGAGGAGAATAAGGGGGGATATGATCAACATGTTCAAATATATTAGAGGTCCATATAGTGAACTTGGTGTTGAGTTGTTCTCTGTACGGTCAACCCAGAGGACAAGGGGACACTCTTTACGTCTAGAGGAAAAGAGATTTCATCTTCAAGTACGGAAAGGTTTCTTCACAGTTAGAGCTGTGAAAATGTGGAATAGACTCCCGCCAGAGGTGGTTCTGGCCAGCTCAGTAGATTGCTTTAAGAAAGGCCTGGATACTTTCCTGAATGTACATAATATAACTGGGTACATAGGTAAAGTTGATCCAGGGAAAATCTGATCGCCTCTTGGGGGATCAGGAAGGAATTTTTTTCCCCTGCTGTAGCAAATTGGAGCATGCTCTGCTGGGTTTTTTTTTTCGCCTTCCTCTGGATCAATTGTGGGCATAAAATTGGGTATTTGGATTGTACGATTATTTTTTATTTTATTTATTTGTTTTTAAGGTTGAACTGGATGGACATGTGTCTTTTTTCAACCTGACTAACTATGTAACTATGTAACTATGTAACTATGTAAGACCTTAACCACTTTCTGAAAACATGTCTTAGTGCATTGTGGCAACCAGCAAAGAACCTCAGCGCAATGCTGATCAAAAGAGGGATTGTGCCTCTGTAACCAAGGATAACCAATGACCAATGCCATCAGTTATGAGGTGAGGAAAGGACTTGAAATTGGATTATCTCATGGTGAAGAGCCCCTACGGCCATGGTCAACAGAGCACTCTCATGAGTCACGTGGGCAGGCTATAAAGGTCTCCCATCAATAACCTTAATGGCAAGGGGAGTGGCATGAAAGTGCAGCGAAATTGAGTGCTTAGACACAAAGGCACTATCTATGAACAAGCCTGCAGCTCCATAATCAATTAGAGCCTGTGTATTGATGAACTACTCAGACCAAGAAAGGGTAAAAACAAAAAGAAGTAACACAGCACCAAAGGTTTGGAGAGTGCCATTCACCCCTGGTTGTAAAGAAAAAAAAAAAAAAAAGATCTCCCCTATGGTGGGTTTTTTTTTGGCAACAATATGTCTATAATATGGTAAAAAACATGTATATGCGAGTAGAGTTACTACAAACGCCAAAAAATCGGGCAAACTTGTTATTTCATAATATTAAGTAAAAAAGAGGATATAAATGGCTAACATGATAGTCAAGAATTGAACTCCACTTGGCAATAAAAACATATATTATGGATGCACATATATAGACAACATAGATTATGTCACATAAACACTGTACACCTGTATATACAATGCAAAAATGACACTGACGCGTTTCGACTCTTGCAGGGGTCTTCTTCAGAGAATTTGTCTATTGTGGAAGAAAAAAGACAACTGTAAATAGATATATACAAGAAAAATTTGTTCATCGTAATATACTAAGAACAATTTGCTGTAAGCAATATATACATCTATCATCACAATGTTGTATAATTACCAATTAATGTGCATCACACGCCATAAAAAGTATGGTCCACAGTGGGGATCCTCCTTAGAAAGCACATGTGGCCCCAAACATTCCTCTCCTGTCCTGCATAGATGCACCGAAGATCACACACTAGACCCTTGTCGCTGGAGTCCACCGCAGGAAGGGGGGGAGGGAGAGGGGAAAAAGGGAGTCCAGGGGTGTGGCTTACGAAAGATCACATGTATAGATCCACCTCCAGTGTAACACACGGAGGGGAGTACAGGTATCGATAGCCAGAGGCAGGATGGGACGCACCTAAATATATGTCATCTGATAGAAGATTCTTAGAGGAATGAACCAGGATGACCACAGTGCAAATAGAGGAGAGACTATCTGGTCCGAACCTCAGGGGTCCAGGGTATGCACACCCCACACCCTTATATGACTCAATAGAGTACAGAAGACCCGGGTCCAGGTGTACGGTAAAGTATCAGCAGATAATAGTCTCCTCCGGCGGTATTACAGCGCTGCCCCATTGATTTCAATGGGGAGCAGCTGTGGAGGAGCGGTAAACACACCGCTCCTTCACCGCTCCAAAGAAGCTGCTGGCAGGACTTTTTTCTGACGTCCTGCCAGCGCACCGCTGTAGTGTGAAAGCCCTCGGGCTTTCACACTACAGACAATGGTGCAGCTTCTTTAGGGTGGATTGCAGGCACTATTTCTAACGCTATAGCGCCTACAAAACGCCCTGGTGTGAAAGGGGTCTTGTCACGATCGCCCTAACGTCTCGACTAGACATAGAAACCTTACCCGTCGGAACCTGTCGTGGAGAGTCCGTCGTTTCCCGTCAACGCGCGTCAAAGCTAACGAACGCACTCGCGTCGACACGAACGCGCACACGCGCACACGTAGGTCACGAACGGGTGCACGTCTACGTACGAGGGCGCGCTGACCCGTCGTACGTTCGCTTGGCGCCCTGAAGCCTTCTTTAGTCATTGGCTCCCTTCCATCTGTGCTGTCCAGTCTACAGCGTGTCCGTGATCCGTACTGTTTGTATCCGAACCTGTTATCTGATTCCTGACATCCGGCTTGTTCCTTGACTCTGATCGATTGCTGCCTGCCTACGACCTCTGCCTGTTTGACCACGTTTTCTGCCTCATCCCTTTGTACCTTGCTGATCGTCTCCTGCTGACCCGGCCTGTATCTACTCCGCTGTTCCTGCTACCTACCTGAGTTCCTGCATTACGGAACATCTGCTCACCAGCCAGTTCCCGCACTTGTGCCTGCCAGCGACAGTCAAGCACCATCCGCTACACCAGCCTGTTATCTGTGCCCAGCTGACCTCCCGGACCAATACCGTCTACCAGGCACTTGTGCCCTCTGGACTGTTGAATACCTGTCTCCACCTTCAGGGGTTCAATAGCCAGGGGATACGAGGGGCCGCTCCCTGCATTCCAGGCTCAACCACCAGGTACGTGACAGTACTGGACAGCCATGTCTGAGCCTGCGCAGGGAGCCTCCCCCATGGACGAACTCTGCCACCATCTGGCCGGCCTTACACAGGCAGTTAAGAACCTACAAGAGGGCTACGGCAGACTGGAGGAACAAATCCAGGTGCTATCCGCCTCTGCACCAGCGGCTCCTGGGGCCCATGCCCCGCCGTCAGTCGTGATGCTGCCACCTGAACCCAGGGTCCCAACCCCGGAACGGTTCACAGGGGACCGGGGCAAGTTCAGGGCATTCCGCAACTCCTGCGAACTCTACTTCGCCCTACAGCCCAGAACTTTCTCCCTTGAGGCAACGAAGGTGGGGTTCGTCATCTCCCTGTTAAGCAATGAACCCCAGGCCTGGGCACACCGACTGTTGGAACAGAAGGATCCGTCCCTAGACTCCATGGACACTTTCTTCCGGGCAATGTCCAGGCTTTATGAGGATCCCCAGCTAGCCGCCACTGCCGAAGCAGCCCTACATGCCCTACAACAAGGTCGCAGACCCGTAGAAGACTACGTCTCTGAATTCCGACGTTGGAGTGCAGACACGGACTGGAACAATGCGGCCCTGCGGTACCAGTTCCGCATGGGGCTTTCCGAGGCCCTGAAAGACGAGCTGGCACGAGTGGGTGTTCCTGAAACCCTGGAGGCCCTGATTGACATTGCTATCCAGATTGACAGGCGTTTGAGGGAGCGCCGCCAAGAACGATCCACCACAACTCCCCGTCCGGTTTGGATGTTACCACGGGTGCCTAGTCACCCACCTCCGCCTGTTCCAGTTGCATCCACATCGGACGCTCCGGAGCCTATGCAGCTGGGGCTACTACGCCCATCCCTGACCCCGGAAGAACGCCAGCGTCGTCGGGTCAATAACCTATGCCTATACTGCGGGGAACCAGGGCACTTTGTTCGTTCCTGCCCGGCGAAGATGCGTAAGTGCCTCCGTGTTCCACCTGTCTCGTCTCCTATGTTGCCAGATAACATCTCCCATCTAGCTGTTCCTGTTCTCTTGCAGCTCCCAGGAAGGACTATCTCAACCCACGCGGTAATTGATTCCGGGGCATGCAGTGGCTTTATTGACTCGTCTTTCGCCCGAATGAACAGGATTCCTCTTAGACCACGAGGGAAGGGGCTCTCGGTATACCTGGCGGATGGGTCTACCTTGGAATCAGGACCCGTAATTCAGGAGACCAGTCCTCTACCCGCCATCATTGCCGGGTCTCACCAAGAACTCCTTTGCCTAGATGTCATCCAGTCTCCCCTGTTCCCCATCATTCTGGGCATGCCTTGGCTGAAGGCACACAATCCACACATCAACTGGGCCACCGGAGTAATCAAGTTCCCCTCTGACTACTGCCACCAGCATTGTTGTCCGACTCCCAATGGGGACTCGTCAGTCCTTCTCTGTCTGGATGCGGATGAAGAAACCCGACAAGCTGTACCTGAGCAATACCATGCGTTTCTCGATGTTTTCAGCAAGAAGGGCGCAGAAACTCTCCCTCCTCATAGGCCTTATGATTGCCCTATTGAACTGCTCCCGGGGGCAGAAATTCCGTTCGGAAGGATCTTCCCACTGTCCGAATCCGAACTGAGTACTCTAAAGACCTACCTGGACGATAATCTTAAAAAAGGGTTCATCCGACCTTCCACCTCCCCAGCCGGCGCTGGGATCTTCTTTGTAGAGAAGAAGGACCAATCCTTACGTCCGTGTGTGGACTATCGGGCACTAAATAAAATCACAGTTAAAAATCGCTACCCTCTGCCATTAGTACCTGAACTTTTCCAGAGACTGGGTTCCGCTAAACTATTTACAAAGCTGGATCTTCGGGGGGCTTACAACCTCGTCCGTATCAGAAAAGGCGATGAGTGGAAAACAGCTTTTCGTACCCGCTTCGGACACTATGAATATTTAGTGATGCCTTTCGGGTTATGTAACGCCCCGGCTACGTTCCAGCATTTTGTGAACGACATTTTCAGAGACTATTTAGATTTGTTTGTTATCATTTATTTGGATGATATACTAATCTTTTCCTCCACTTTAGCCACCCACAGAGAACATGTCAAGAAGGTACTGACTCGCCTCCGCTCTCACGGCTTGTATGCCAAGCCTGAAAAATGCGTTTTCGAGAAGGAGAGTATCCAGTTCCTTGGTCTGATTATCTCGATTCGAGGGGTCGAGATGGATCCCCAGAAGATAACTGCAATCCAGGACTGGCCTGCCCCATCCGATAGAAAAGGAGATGTGGTCTCTCAAGTTAAACAGGCTTCCAGAGGCGCCTCACCTCCATCCGGTATCCCGCTGTCCTCCAGCGATGATCTTATGTGGCATGGGAACAGGATCTTCGTCCCCCAGACAGTTCGGACCTTGGTTCTGGCTTCCTGTCATGACCATCCCATGGCCGGCCACTTTGGAACATTCAAAACATTAGAATTACTCAGGCGTAACTTCTGGTGGCCGCGGATGAAGAACGACTGCAAGAGTTACGTACAGGCCTGCACGACCTGCATTCGGAATAAGGGCAACAAGTCCAGAGCCTGGGGCTTACTAAGACCTCTACCTGTTCCTGATAGACCATGGAGAATGATCTCCATGGATTTTATCGTCGAACTCCCCCCTTCGGAGAACCATACAGCGATCTTCGTCGTAGTCGACAGGCTCACGAAGATGGCTCATTTCTTGCCCATGAAGGGCACTCCCTCTGCCGCGGAGACAGCTAACGTCTTCATAAAGGAAGTTATAAGACTTCATGGCATCCCCGCCAATATCACGTCTGACAGGGGGGTGCAGTTCACATCTAGATTTTGGAAGGCACTCTGTGCAACTCTGAAGATCGACCTCTGCATGTCCTCAGCCTACCATCCGCAGACCAACGGTCAGACCGAGAGGACGAATCAGACCTTAGAGCAGTACCTGCGTTGCTTCTCGTCCTTCTCACAAGACGATTGGGTCTCCCTGCTACCTATGGCCGAGTTCGCCTACAATAATTCAGTCCATTCAGCCACCAAACAGTCCCCTTTTTATGCAAATTTCGGGTACCATCCGTTGTTCCTGTCTGGCGATCTTCCTGAATGTCCGGTACCAGCGCTTCAGAAGAGACTTGCTTTCTTTGAAGAGAATAATAAACTCTTACAGGAAACCTTGACTAAGTCGCAGGAACATAATAAGAAAGTCTTCGACAGAAGAAGAAGAGGAGAGCTGGATCTCAAGACCGGGGATAGGGTCTGGCTGTCCACCTTAAATCTCAAGTTATCCTGTCCCTCCAAGAAATTGGGTCCAAAATTCCTGGGTCCCTTCCCGATCAAAAGGAAACTAAATGACGTGGCATTTGAGTTGGAACTCCCTGAGTCTTTCCGAATTCACCCGGTGTTCCACGTATCGCTCCTCAAGCCTGCAGTTGAGGATCCTTTCTCTGACAGGACCTCCTGCCCTCCGGAACCTGTGTTGGTCGATGGAGAGATTGAGTTCGAAGTTGAGGCCATCCTGGACTGTAGGAAAAGAGGAAACCAGGTCCAATTCTTAGTTAAGTGGAAGGGCTACGGACCCGAGGAGAATTCCTGGGAGCCAGAGGCTAATATTCATGCCAAGAGACTTATCCGCGCCTTCAAGAATTCTCACCCGAACAAGTGGGCTCGGTTGGGCATCCGGGGGCTGCCCCTTGGGGGGGGGCAATGTCACGATCGCCCTAACGTCTCGACTAGACATAGAAACCTTACCCGTCGGAACCTGTCGTGGAGAGTCCGTCGTTTCCCGTCAACACGCGTCAAAGCTAACGAACGCACTCGCGTCGACACGAACGCGCACACGCGCACACGTAGGTCACGAACGGGTGCACGTCTACGTACGAGGGCGCGCTGACCCGTCGTACGTTCGCTTGGCGCCCTGAAGCCTTCTTTAGTCATTGGCTCCCTTCCATCTGTGCTGTCCAGTCTACAGCGTGTCCGTGATCCGTACTGTTTGTATCCGAACCTGTTATCTGATTCCTGACATCCGGCTTGTTCCTTGACTCTGATCGATTGCTGCCTGCCTACGACCTCTGCCTGTTTGACCACGTTTTCTGCCTCATCCCTTTGTACCTTGCTGATCGTCTCCTGCTGACCCGGCCTGTATCTACTCCGCTGTTCCTGCTACCTACCTGAGTTCCTGCATTACGGAACATCTGCTCACCAGCCAGTTCCCGCACTTGTGCCTGCCAGCGACAGTCAAGCACCATCCGCTACACCAGCCTGTTATCTGTGCCCAGCTGACCTCCCGGACCAATACCGTCTACCAGGCACTTGTGCCCTCTGGACTGTTGAATACCTGTCTCCACCTTCAGGGGTTCAATAGCCAGGGGATACGAGGGGCCGCTCCCTGCATTCCAGGCTCAACCACCAGGTACGTGACAGGTCTTAAGCATATTTTAATAAATGGTATTGCGCTATGATATCTCCTATGATTCAGTGATGTTGTCCCCACACCTCTGGATGCCATAATACTACTTTGAAGCTTTGCAGACCTGCATAGGTATTTACCTAATGGGTCCACACTTGCAGGTGAGGGTGTACTCTGGTGGGAGTTTGCAGTGATACAGAGTGTCAGAGCACCAGTATATGGAGTTGTCTTGAGGATATACCTTCATTGTTTTCACTGGGAACATATTTAGAATCCTTATTATGGACTTTTTTTTCTATCAGTTGCTGTTAATTTTTTTCACAATATATATAGATATATTATGAAAAAAGATCAACAGCAGCTTATGGAAAAAAGTCCATAATAAGTATGCACTAGCACTGTTTTATTATACAAAGCACATTGTATGCCCTATCCAGCACTTTAGATATGCACATATTGCACAATTGTATTTATTTTGCAGTACAGCATTTGTACATTTGTATGTATTTATGACATGATATATATACTTTTTAAGTGACGGTGATCCCCTGACATGCCACATTTGGCATGTCATTTTATTGGGGGGGAGCAGAGACACTCTTTTTAGAGGCATCCAGATCCCACTTCCTCCCGGGGCTCCGCGGCACCAAAAGGAAGATCACTGTCACAGAAGATTGCCCGGCCATTCACAGCAAATGGTGAGGCTTGTGCATGCGCTGTGTGCGCCCACAGTAACAATGCTGGCACCATGGAGAGGAGCAGGCCTTTGTACGCCCGCATCGCGGGACAGCGGAACAGGTGAGTGTCTGATTATTAAAAGTCAGCAGCTACAATTTTTGTAGCTGCTGACTTTTAATTTATTTTTTTCTGTGGAACTTCGCTTTAAGGAGGCGTTACATTTCCTTGGCCACCATTGCATACTTTTGCTTCTTTAAAAGAGCTTGAACAGAACATCTTAAAACCCCAGTCTGCTTTGAAATCTTTGCCTGGGAAAGACCTTGCTGATGCAGTATATCTACCTTGCATCTAGTTGCTATACGCAATGTTACCAAGGGGTATTTCCTGTAACATTAAAATGTCTTCCACAACCTCACCTTTGTAGCAGAGTTTGGCTGTTCCTCACCCAGTTTTAAGCCTCCAACACAGCTGTTTCTAATTTCAGTTAAAGCAGATCTTCACCCTCAACAGTATGTTGCCTGCTCTCCAATCCTCCTTCCTTCTGCTGTGCAAATTGGACTTTTTTTTTTGTTTACGTTCTTTTAAAGAAAACATTCTGGTCCCATGCACGTCATTCGTTTAGGTGAATAATGTGCACTTTGTCCGCTGTGCCTTTTGTGATATCTATGTCACATATTCCAGGAGACATAGAAGAAGAAATAAAGGAAGAGCGGTGCGAGGCTAGGTGGTGAGTCATTGGGAAGCCGCTGTCTGAACCCCGAAAAGCCACCAGCTTCACAATGACATCACTGGAGAAGATGGCAGCACAGGACTGAGAAGGGGGCAGAACAGAAGCCTTCTCAGCAGGACAACGCTGGATCTGCTGGGCAGGTGCGTACCTTAAATGTGTATCCGCTTTATTAATTGTGTTTCAACCAGTGGCAGTACATCCTTTAAGCGTGCACAGGCACCACCCCCTCTCTTCAGCCACCCCCCTATATGTATCATGGATCCATGGCCACCGCTGCCACCCCCTATTCAGGCGTCTGGCCCCTTTTTGGATGCTGGACACATGAATTACAGCTGCGGGGGTGTTTTTAAGCACCTGAGGCTCTACTAGGCTTAAAAAAAGGTGGACTCATGGCACAGAGCATTGCGCTTGGAGTCCACCCAGATGTGTTAGAAAAGCAAATTAATATTTGCTTTTCTAACACTGAACCGCCTCTCAGCCAGTCAGGAGGGGCGGGTCTAATACCAGTCACCTGATTGGCTGAAGGCACAAGTGATCCCGGTGTTCTGCCGTATAGTGTCCGGCCATCATATAGCGTCCGCCCCGTACGGCGCATGCGCAGTACGGAGCAGGCGAAGATTCGGAAAATTTGAGTGGAGGTGGTAGCCCCACCATCCAAGCGGACATAGGGTTGTGAGTATTAAAGGGCCCCTCCCGGGCGAGCTTCGCTCGCCACGCTTCGACTCTATGTCCACTTGTATAGCAGCGCCATTCATCCTTGGCAGTTTTCGGAATCTGTGTTGCTGTGTACTGCGCATGCGCAGTACACAGCGGACACTATCCGATGGAGGACGTTATTAGACAAGACACCGGCAGAAGGCAAAAAGAGACACACAGAGGACACCGACTGACCCGCGTTACCCATCCCACAGCTCGCCGCCATCACCCGCTGTCTGACCCGCCACCAATAAATGGGTAAGTGCCAGGCAGACAGCAAGCGAGCAGGTGAACGGGTGTAACAGTGGCTGTTATATATGATGGGGCACAGTTGGCTGTATATGATAGGCATAGTGGCTATATAAGATGGGCAAAATGGCTGTTTATGATGAGCACAGTGGCTGTATATGATGAGCACAGAGGCTGAATTTTCTGGGCACAGTTGGCTGCATATGATGGGCACAGTTGCCTGCATATGACAGGGCACAGCAGCTGCATATGATGGGCACAGTGGCTGTATTTGCTGGCACAGTTGCCTACATATGACAGGGCACAGTTGGCTGCATATGATGGGGCACAGTTGGCTGCATATGATGGGGCACAGTTGGCTGCATATGATGGGCACAGTTGGCTGCATATGATGGGAACAACTGGTGGCATATGCTGGGCACAGTGGCTTCATTTGCTGGGCACAGTTGGCTGCATATGATGGGGCACAGTTGCCTGTAGTAGTTGGGCACAATGGCTGCATATGATGGGCACAGTGGCTTCATATGATGGGTACAGTGGCTGCATGTGACGGGAAAATTTTGCTGCATATGATGGGAACAGTGGCTGCACTTCACTGTAAAGAACTCTCTGAGGATTTGAAAAAAAATTGTTGCTCTACATAAAGATGAAATAGTGAAAACAGGCCTTCGCGCTACTACTCAAAAAAACAAACAATAAACAGGGTAAAAGTACCTCTTCAAAAAAACGTATATAACAGGGCTCGACAAAACCCAGGCGCCAGGTCGCATTTGCGACTAGAATTAGTGACCTGGCGCCTGGGGCAGCACAGCTGGGGGTATGCTGTCTCCGCGGACTCCCCCGGCGCGATCGCATCGGGCCGCGCCGCCCGGTAATTGAGCCCCCGGCTTTGAGGCCTTCTACGATCCTATGGTTCCTTCTGGAATCTGGCGCCCTCTTGTGGTGGCCTGCCAGCTCATCTTCCTTCCCTTTACTCAGAACCCCTAAACATTATATATATATATATTTTATTCTAACACCCTAGAGAATAAAATGGTGGTCGTTGCAATACTGTCTGTCACACCGTATTTGCACAGCGGACTTACAAGCGCACTTTTTTTTGGAAAATGTATTTAATAAAAAAATAAAAATAAGACAACAGTAAAGTTAGCCCAATTTTTTTTTTATATTGTGAAAGATAATGTTACGTCGAGTAAATTGATACCCAACATGTCATGCTTCAAAATTGCGCCCGCTCATGGAATGGCGACAAACTTTTACCCTTTAAAATCTCTATAGGCGACGTTTAAAAAATTCTACAGGTTGCACTTTTTAAGTTACAGAGGAGGTCTGGGGCTAGAATTATTGCTCTCACTCTACCGATCGCAGCGATCATATATGCGTTCGCTTCTGCACGCAAGCTTGGCGGGACACGGCGCGTTTAAAATATTTTTTTTTTATTATTTTAACTTTTATTTAAATTTTTTTCACTGTTCTTTAAAAAAAATAAAATTTGTGTCACTTTTATTCCTATTACAAGGAATGTAAAAATCCCTCGCAATAGAAAAAAGCATGACAGGTCCTCTTGTATATGAGATCTGGGGTCAGAGAGACCTCACATCTCATATTTACACTAAAATGCAATTTAAAAAAAATTTGTCATTTGAAAATAAAAATAAAAATAAAATGTCCCTCTAAGAGCAATGGGCAATGACTTGGAGACAGGTGAGGGGCTTGGGGCTATCTTCCCCTCACTCGTCTCCATGTCAGGCCAGGGACAGGTCCAGATCGCCGTCACGGACCTGGCTCCTAACTTTTTTAGCTGGCTCCTAGATTCCAAGCAAATTTGTCAACCCCAGGTGTATAAAATGGTAAAAATAGAAAAAATATATATAAATATTCAACAACAAATGTGCACGTGCAAATATAAGGTGCAAGAAATGCAGCTGAACCTGATAGTATACACAAACTACCCAGCAAAAATATACTTGGAGGTGAGAGTTCTGAGAGCCTTTAGTCCGTGGATTTATATTACTGCTTTTATCTGCAATTTTTCACCATTGGTGCCTGTGAATCACAGTTTATAGACTTTTTATGTGTTACATAATTTTTTCCATACGTTTCATTTATTTATACGTTTTTTTATTTATACTTCATCAGCACTTAGCACTTTAAAAGGACTTTTTTTGATTGATTTGCGCAGGACTTTTTGTTCACTTTCTACATAAAGATGGTCTAGGCTATAAGAAGATTATCAAGACCCTGAAACTGAGTTGCAGCATGGTGGCCCAGACCATACGGCGGTTTAACAGAGCAAGTTCCACTTCGAACAGGCCTCACCATGAAAAAAGTTGAATGCATGTGCTCAGCATCATATACAGAGGGTGTCTTTGGGAAATAGTCATAAGAGTGCTGCCAGCATTGCTGCAGAGGTTGAAGGAGGGCCAGCCTGTCAGTGCTCAGACCATACGCTGCACACTGCATCAAATTGGTCTGCATGGCTGTCGTCCCAGAAGAAAGCCTCTTCTAAAGATGATGCACAAGAAAGCCTGCAACAGTTTGCCAAAGACAAGCAGACTAAGGACATGGATTACTGGAACTATGTCCTGTGGTCTTATGAGACCAAGATAAACTTATTTGGTTCAGATGGTGTCAAGCATGTGTAGTGGCAACCAGGTGAGCAGTACAAAGACAAGTATGTCTTGCCTACAGTCAAGCATGGTGGTGGGAGGGTCATGATCTGGGGCTGCATGAGTGCTGCAGGCACTGGGGAGCAACAGTTCATTGATGGAACCATGAATGCCAACATGTCCTGTGACATACTGAAGCAGAGCATGATCTCTTCCCTTCAGAGACTGGGCCACAGGGCAGTATTGCAACATAATGACCCCAAACACACCTCCAAGACGACCACTGCCTTACTAAAGAAACTGAGGGTAAAGGCCAAGCATGTCTCCAGACCTAAACCCTACTGAGCATCTGTGGGGCATCCTCAAACAGAAGGTGGAGGAGCACAAGATCTCTAACATTCACAACACTGACGATCATATCTCTGATCGTAGGTTCTCTCTTATATATTATATTAGGTTGATCTGGGAGGATCTTCTTTAGATCTCTATTGTTCTTAAGAAAGTGCCAGTGACGTTGGATTAATTTAGACACTTCTTTATGCTGAACATAGTCTAAAATTAGACTTGGTGCTTCCTGTTGGAATGATCATAGTCTGGAATGGAAATAGAGACACACGTGAACACTTCTTGAACAAATTAAATAACAATGATAAGAACATATGCTTGTCATGGAAGATAGTTGAAAAAATGCCAATCTTTCTGTTTATTTGCCTATTTTAACTCTTTTTAAAGTAAGAGTCCAATTTACAGCACTTTAATAAATGTATCCTTAGTTTATCCAAGCATACTACACTATTTGAGGCATTTTTTCTCTTCTCTCTATAATTGCATTACCTACATTACACCGGAGTATATTAGTTAGGATAAATATACACTGAGCTGGAATGGTTCTACACTTAATAAGCCATGCCTTGATCTATAATTATAAATCCACAGGAGAAAAATAAAGTGCATAAAATAGTAAACACACAACTGGTATAAGGTGCAAGTGCACTATGTGCACAAAAATGTAAACACACAACTAGATATAAAGTGCACTAGTGAAAATTGTGCCAGAGGAAAACTCAGTAAAGTTATATTAGACCCCTAAGCCCTTGTACACACGGTCGGACATTCCGACGGAAAATGTCCGATCGGACCGTATTGTTGGATAATCCGACCGTGTGTGGACTCCATCTGACTTTTTCCGTCGGAATGTCCGACCAACAAAGTTTGAGAGCTGGATATAAAATTTTCCCACAACATGATCCGATGCGCGTCAATTCCGATCGTGTGTAGCCTAGTCCGACACACAAAGTGCCACGCATGCTCAGAATAAATTCTGAGATGGAAGCGCTCGGTCAGGTAAAACTAGCGTTCGTAATCCATATAGCACATTCGTCACGCTGCAATGTTAAAAAATTTTTAATGCAGCGTATACTCTTTTTCTTTACAATGCTACAAGAATGAAGTTATTTTGCTGCTCATATTCACACACACTTCTCCAAAACGTATTTCTTGATTCTTTTTCCTGATTTCATGAATACAACATTTTAATTCATCAGATCTCCCCAATCACTTTTTTTTTGTTTAAATTTTGTGGTTGGTTTTTTAATCAAGATCTCCTTTTTTGACATTTTGCTCATCTTCGTAATATTTTTGGTGTGTTTTGTGTGTCAACTTACCTCAACACCATTATTATCTTTTTATTTCATTGATTTCTTATTTAATCTCTAGGAGGTTGTTTGGGGTTGGTGCCCCTTGTTATTAATTAGACTTTGTATTTTTGAAATGTACCTGCCTACTCACAAGTAAAACACATAGGCAAGTATTTCTTGAACCAAAAAAAAACTTTATTTAGGTGTCATAAACAAATAAAGAGGGAGGCAGCGCTGGAGAAACTGGGGAAATTAGCGAAGCCTTTAGCCCCCGGGGCACACATCAACTATTTAAACGCAAAAATTGGTGGCCTGAGGAGTAGATATCTGAGGGAGAACAGTCTGGTCCAGAAGTCCAAGAAACCCGGAACAGCAGTAGATGACATCTATGTCCCCAGGCTGTGGTCATACAAGAGCCTGCATCTTCTGTCAGACCAGACTGAACCCAGGTCATCACTCTCTGGTCTTCCTTCCACGCTTCCTTCCAGGCTGTGGCTGTGGTGCTGGAGGTGTGGCAGAAGGAGGAGGAGCATGGTCCAAGTCACACAAGTGTGTTGTTTGTTTCATTTGGCCCTTCAACCCCTTATTTAGAGTTTGTATAATTAGCTCCTCACACATGAGGTGTTGCCCCTCCTCCATTTGCTGCAGTTTGCATGCAGCCAAGGCCGCAAAGGCCTCTTGATATGTGGGGGTGGCTTTGAGGGCCACAGAAGCCTCCCCAATTAGCTTGAGCACTGACTCCTCCACATCCCCCCCTTTCTGGTCCTTTTGGGTGGAAGGCGGAGGGGAGGGGCTTGGTATTGAGTCAGGCTCCTAGGACTGCCCACCTCTTGGCTGCCACTTACACCTGCCTCCTCCTGGCTGCCACATTCCACAGCCACCTCCTGGCTGCCGCATTCCACACCCACCCCCTGGCTGAGGTCTTCCTGTGTATGAAAAGGGAACATAGTTTTAATTTTTGGTTCTTCAAACACACACAATTTTCAGCTCTTGACTGTTGCAAATTATTAACAAATAGAAAAGACTATCATTCTGAGCCCAGCATTTTTCATTCTTGGCCCAAATATTTTGCCCACTACTGTCTATTGATATGTAAAACACTTTTTCTAAAATCAGCAATTAGTGAGCAAAAAAGTTAACATCATTCATTTTTACTCCAAAAATATGTAGAACAATACTATACCTGGCTCAAGCTGGGCTCCTCCACACCTTCCTGACTGGAAGGCCCAGTTTGGGTGTCGGAAGACTCAGCAGGGTTGGAATGAAGCGTAAAAGGACACGTGAAAGGAAGAGTAGAGAAAGATTACCTGACCTCAGCCTGGTCTGGCAGAAAATGCATCCTCTCATAGTACCACAGCCTGGGGACATAAACTTCATCTGCTGCAGCTCCAGTTTTCATGGACTCCAGCACCTTCTTGTGCTCCTTCAGATATGTACTCCTCAGGCCACCAATTTTCGTTTTTAAATAGGTGATGTCTGCCAGGGGTCAAGTCCTGGGGAAAAAAGTGTGGGAACTCCCACCCAAGATCCACTCCTCCACCAAAAAAAAAAAAAAAAAATGATATGCTCATATGCACAAACGCTTCAAAAGTGGTATTTTTCATCCAATTTTCGTATTGTGTGTATGAAGCTTAACTGTTAATACATAAAAAAAACAATCGTCAATAAACATAAATACGGTAATTCTCTGAATAATCAGCATTCATTCAATTGTGCTTCCATGCAAATGTGAACATCATGTTCTGATCTTTATTGGGGAATGTTATTTTGTATATAGAGTGTTTATGTGATGAGTTTACACTTTTCATTGAACAGAGTTTGGATAACACAGGGTTAAATGGAAAGGTCATAAATAAACTGCACATTATCTGGACAGAATGCTTAGGGAGATAGTGATGTGTTCCTGCTTAGGAGATGCATGTTAGCTTGGGGGGCTGCAAACTCTTCAGGGGCTCCAACACACACTCGCTGCTATTCCAACCCTTCACATATTTCCACATAAACTTCCCTCCTGGCATTAAACTTTGCCAGGTATTGTGCCCAGCTTACCACCCCAAACTGATGTTCCTCCCTCAGCTCACCTCTCTCCCTGCATGTCCTGTGAGCAGAATAGCTGTGCTCCTCCTCTGGGTTCTCTCATCATATGGCACTAAAGATAGAGGAGGGTGGGATTCAGTGGGACACACAGAGCAAGTATGCAGGAGACTGGGGGGGGGGGAGACAGAAAATCAGAAGGGGCCGGTGAAGAGGAGCGCATCACGAGAGGTCTGACTAAATACAATCTCTTAGCAGCAGGGACCTGATCTACCCGTCAGCTAGCTGTGATTGACAGGTAGATCGAAGCGGAAGCTGTCATGGGGCCCCCTACTGGCAATGCCTGAATGGTCAGGTTTTCGGCACTTACTATTGCGAGCTGTGTTGGCGGCTGCTGGTGTAACACCTGCCACACAGCTCACATACTTCAAAGTCTTGCAGGACACGGCTGCCAATGAGAACTGAGTTCCTGCTGTGGAAAAAGTACAGGAACTCCGTTCCCATGCGTTCCCGCAGGACTTGAGCCCTGATGTCTGCCCTGGAGACCACCGGCTTCACAAACTCCAGCAGTTTCTCCAGTTTGTTGCTGTAGTGGGGATGTTTAGCTTGCCACAGACAGGGCAGCTCCCTGTACTTGTCGATGAACAGGGGGAGAAAGCTGTGGTTGTTAAACCCACCCATATTATTATCTGCAAGACACAACACAAGACCAACCCTAATGTCAGGCTAAACTCTCCTAATCTTGTCCCAATATAGGCCTCAATCTAGAAGCAGTATAGGCTAGTGATGTGCCAAGTTAAAATTGTACCTTAGTTTGAACGGTCGGCGCGTCAGCTCCTCTCTCTGCTCACAGATCGTACGTACGACACACGCGTGTTGCGGCTTATATACAGTGCGCATGCGTGAAACTTCTTTCTAGTCTATTCCCCGCCCCGTCTCTTTCGGCGCAGTGGGGAGAACACATGGCAGAGACACAGCAGGTGCGCACAAAGCATACTAGTAAAGAGGAGGAGGATGAGGAAAGCCCGGAGCCAGAAACGTCCCAATCCTGGAGGAGGAGATTTAAGGCCTCAAATATGTCTTTTGGAGAGATGTTGGAGATGGTGGACATATTGAAGAGGAACGACTATGATGGGAAGTATGGACCTTACCCAAACCCAAATGTCAGAAAGGCCAAGATCATGACTAAAGTTGTGAAGAGTCTTAAGAAGAATTTTGGGGTACAATGATCCATGGATCAACTGAGGAAACGTTGGTCAGACCTGAAACTGAGGGAGCACGATTAGTATAGAAGGATCAAGCGAGTTCTTCAAAAAAGTAAGTAGTTGCCGTGTGTTCATATTATTATTATTATTGCTTGCATACTGCTCCCTGTGCTTTGATTTAATGTTGTACAGTTTAAAATGGCCACTTTCATGTTCATGGGTTCAATCGTTCGTAATAAACATCGTTCGTTAGCCCACTCCAAAGACGATGTTTTGGCAAGTTGTACTTGACTACATTTGTTCACAAAACAGGTAAGTATTCCAGCTTTAGAAAGTGTCAAAAATAATGTTTTCAGCTTTGAACTCTGCCAAAAAACACAATTGTACGACACTTCCAAGCAATGTTTCATATTCCTATTTCTGCCCTCAAATATCTCTGTGCTAAGTATTCCTTTTTTACATTCTCAAAGGGGAGAGAAGACTTGGGATGTCTGAGGACACCAGGGACCCCACACCTCCCAAAGAAGGGGAAATACCAACATCAGAAGCAGAGGAGGAAGGAGAGATTGTAAAAATTGGCGAAATTGGCACCACAACAGGTGTCTGAGACCACAGCTTCAGGGTAGCTAATCAATGTATGCCTGCATATTTTACTAGTGAAAGTGCCCAGATCATCATCAGGGGGAGATAATGGGGTGCAATCGCGATTTAGATAATATCAACAAAAACATCAATGATGTTCAACAAAAAATGAAGAACATCATTGATGTTTTAGGGAGAACCTGAAACACCCAAAACTAGCTAGCATCCATTTTTATTGTTAAAAAACACTTTTATATTTTTAGAAAAGCCAAATTTGGAAGATGCACACAGTGTGTCAGCATGTGCTATCTCCCATAATGGGGGATCAATGTACGCATTTTGTGGGTGCAACCCCTTCCTTGAAACTAAAATGGCTGAGATGAAGGGGTTGCACCCCCAAAACACGTACATTGATCCCCCCGTAAAGGGAGATAGCACATGTTGAATTTAGGCATGGGATCAGGAGGAAAATGGGCAGTTTGATTCACAATTTGTGTGCATCTTCCAAATTTGACTTTTGCAGGGGTGACACCTCATGTGATGATGGCAATATCAACACAGTTTGTACATACTCATGTCTGACATTGTCTTCACTTTTCAAAGTTGAACTTTGTAAGTTCCTGTGTTCTGTATGTTATGCCTATTTACACAAAACGGCAAGTTATATTAATGGTACCAAAAATAATGTTATATATACCAAATATGTTGGTTTGTTGTAAAACCCTTTTATAAATGCACATGTGAATGTGCTTTGAGTAAAAAGTTTAATTATCGACAATGTGTGGCTTTCTTTTTCAATGCGCAAAAGCAGTATTTGTAGTAAAGTTGTTGTTTTCTGTGACAATGGGTGTTATTTACTAAAGGCAACTCCACTTTGCACTCCAAATGCAGTTTCAGGTGCACTTTTGCAGTGCACTTGTAGTGCATTGTGGATTTGCCTTTAGTAAATAGCACCCACAGTGCTTTTTAATTTGCCTCAATCACATCATTTTCATGACTCCACACATTTCTGTCATGGTGCTGAAAACTAGCAATATTTTTGTCAGTAATGCACTACATACATTACCAACAGTAGCAGAACCACAACATAATAATAATATTATCTGAAGAAGAGACACCTCTTCTCGCCCAGAAATTGGGTTTGCACTATTGAAGAAAAAAGCCCCAAAAAAACAAAAAAAAGCTAGGAGAAACCTTAATAAAACAAACCCAACAGTAAATGAAAACAAAGATTATTGCAGTTTGAAAGAAAAAATTATTTAAAAAATGCCTCTCAGACATTGTCTGGCATATCAATGGCCCCCCTACCCACAAAGTACTCCATGAATCTTGTTCTGACTTTGCGGGCGCTTTGGGGAGGCAAGCCAGGACGGCCAGCTTCAAGGGCTGTCAGATTGGCATTTTCTGGTAAGTCTGCATCAGGCCCAACTGAGGCCACATAGTTCGGTGAGTGGTTCTTCAAAAAATTGTGCTGAATGCAGCACGAAAGCACAATAAGATAGAGTTTATATTCCGCCATGTGGATTGGAGTCAAAAATAGGCGGAACCGGCTGGCCATTATCCCGAAAGTGTTTTCCAGTACTTTTCTGGCTCTGGCCAGCCGGAAATTAAAGATCCTCTGGTTCGGGGTGAGGGTCCTCATCTGGAAAGGCCGCATCAGATGGTTTCCCAGCGCAAACGCCTCATCTGCAACGAAAATGAAGGGGAGTCCTTCCACATTCTCCTCTGGAGGTGGCAAACCCAGGCTGCCACACTGGAAACGCCAGTAGAACTCTGTCTGCGTGAACACTCCACCTTCCGACATCCGGCTATTTTTCCCCACATCCACAAACAGGAAGTCATATGTCACTGACACCACCGCCAACATCACAATACTATTATACCCCTTGTAATTATAATAGTAGGACCCCGAGTTGGGGGGGGGGGACGATGCGGACATTTCCCATCAATTGCACCTTGTCAGGTCACCTGAGACCAGGTATCAGATGCACTCTGTAGGAGTCGGAAGTGCACCGCTAGGTAGTGGACCTTAGGATTGACTGCTGTGGATTGTACCCAGGGAGATTCAGGACACAGGTCTACTGCATCACTAACACAGATCCCAGTAGGAGCTAGAGCATGGATTCCCCAGGGCGCGGAGTCTAAGAGCCAGCAGGTGTTCACCAGAGCCTCCAGTGGTAAGGATGGGCTTCGCTGCAGTCTGGCTCCATGTCGCGGCCCCTAGAGTCTCACAGCTCACGCTCACAGTAGACTACAGGAGAAGGAAGCAGCAGGCTGGAACAACAAGAATAGCAAGGGGATAAGGCAGAGGTCAGGGCAGCTAGCAGACATGAACAACAGAGTACACGCCAAAGGTTCAGGGTCACAGGCAGACAGGGATGGTCAGGGACATGCCAAAAGGTCAAGGTCACAGGCAGACAGGAATCGTTGATAACACGCCAAGGTCGGTAACGGAGACAAACGTATAGCACACGGCAAGCAGGAAACAGGAAGCCAAACACACAATGAATACACAATGGTTGATCAGCACCGCTGGCTTGCAGTGCACAGGTTAATATAGGATTCCCTGATAGGGCCTGGGGTGGAGCCATGCTTAGAGGAGAGGTTATAAAAACCACCAGGTGGAAGTGGCTGGCCTCTTAGTCAGAACACATGAGGGGAGGTAAGCAAACAGAGAAAGATCACTGCATAACCATGACAGCAACAGTGCATTAACATAAAAGTACTGTGTTTTTTCGAAAAAAACAGGAAAAAATATCCGTTGCATATTCAATTGCAACTACACGGCCGCCTACAAAACTTTGCTGCCAAAACAGGCATTAGCACTGACGTCTACCTTGTAAAACTTGGTAAACGTATGGACAGACGACCAGGTCGCCGCCTTACACACCTGAGCGAATGATGCTTGGTGTCGGAAGGCCCAAGACGTTCCGATTGCCCTTGTAGAGTGGGCCATGCTCCCGGAAAGGGGGGCACCTTCCCCTTCAAGGCATAGGCTTGTACTACAATCTGTCTGATCCACCTGGAAATGGTGGCCGATGAGACCGCCATGCCTTTCTTGGGACCAGCTACCAAAAGAAACAGTGAGTCTGACTTCCGAAAGGGAGCTGTGGCAGACAAATACACCTTCAGAGCCCTAACCACGTCCAAAGCGTGAAGGGCCATCTCTTTAGGGTGCTTCGGCTTAGGACACAGCAATGGTAATACAATGTCCTCATTGATATGAAAAGCCGAGACCACCTTCGGTAGAAAAGACGGTTGTGGATGCAACACCACCTTATCCCTGTGGATAACTAGATAGGGTGACTTGCAGGACAAGGCCGCCAATTCCGAAACCCTCCTGGCCGAGGTGATGGCCACTAGAAAGACCACTTTCTGGGAAGAGTCAAAAGGGGAATCTCCCTGATATTCTCAAACGGCGGTTTCTGAAGCGCCGACAACACCAGGTTCAAATCCCATGGGAGTAACGGTGGACGCCCCGGAGGGACTACGTGTCGTACCCCATGAACAAAGCTACTCACTAAAGAGTGCGATGCCAGGGGTCATTGAAAAAGGACAGCTAAGGCTGAGATTTGCCCTTTGATGGTGCTTAATGCCAATCTCTGGTCAACTCCTTGCTGGAGAAACAGATATGGAAAAGGAGCGCGGATGCCATCCTTTCTCCTCAAACATGGAAATGTAGGCCTTCCAGGTACGATGGTATATCCTCCGAGAAGAAGATTTCCGTGCCCGCAACATAGTTGGAATCACTGAGTCCGACAGACCCAGATTCCTCAACACCTGGCTCTCAATAGCCATGCCGTTAAAGCCAGCGATGGTAAAGCAGGATGGAGAATTGGACCTTGAGATAGGAGGTCCTCTCGCAACGGCAGTCGCCAGGGAGCACCAGGTCTGCGTATCCACATCTGGTGTGCCCCACTTCAGGCACAGCAGCCTGAATGTCTCCGGATGCAATGCCCATTCTCCTGGGTCAAGCATCTGGCAGCTTAGATAGTCCACCTGATAGTTCTCCACTCCCAGGATGTAAATGGCCGACAGGGCCGGTACATGTCGCTCTGCCCACCAAAGTATGTGAGCGACCTCTCGTGCAGCGGCTGAGCTTCTTGTTCCCCCTTGGTGATTTACGTACGCTACTGCCGTGGCGTTGTCATTGGCCTCCACTCATTGACCATGTGTGGAGGCACAGCCTGATCGCTCTCAATTCAAGCAGATTGATCGGCAGCTCGGATTCTTCAGTCGACCAGAGGCCCTGAGCCGACTGAACCCCCATCACTCCACCACAGCCGGATAGACTGGCGTCCGTAGTGATCACTGTCCATTTCAGAGGAAGGAACGATTTTCCCGACTGAATCACTGGGGACCTCAACCACCAGAGCAGTGAGTCCCTGACTGGCTGGCTCACCTGGATCTACCGATCCAGGGACAGCTGAGATTTGTCCCATTTTGACAAGATCTCCTTCTGCAGAACTCTGGTGTGGAACTGGGCATAAGGCACTGCCTCGAAGGAGGCTACCATGAGTCCCAGTACTCGCATGCAAAACCAGAGCGACGACCACTTGCGGTTCATCAGTAGTTTGACCGCAGATCTGAAAGTCTGCAATTTGTCTGAAGGGAGAAAAACTCTCACTTCCCTGGAGTCCAACAGCAAACCTAGGTACTCCATATGCTGGGTCGGCACAATCACCGACTTCTTTAGATTCAAAAGCCACCCAAATTCCTGCAGGGTCTGCATGGTGATCGCCACATCCTCCTCTAATTCTGAGGCAGAAGATGCTCTCAGGAGGAGATTGTCTAGGTAGCCCATGATTGCGATCCCACGTTGTCGCAGCAACGCCAATACTGGAGCCAGTACCTTGGTAAAGACCCGGGGGACTGATGCCAGACCAAAGGGAAGAGCCACAAATTGGTAATGGTCGTTCCCCGACGGCAAAACGCAGAAACTTTTGATGCCAAAGGCATATGGGTATGTGCAGGAACTACTGAGCGAACTGATACCATTCTGAACCTCTGCACTTTCACAAAGTGATTGAGGGCTTTTAAGTCCAAGATTGGACATACCCCTTCCTTCTTGGGAACCACAAACAGATTTGAGTAGAATCCCTGGAAGCCTTCCGAGTCCGGAACCGGTACAACCACCCCACGATTCAGCAGGTCCCTTACTGCCCCCAAGAGGGCCTCCCGGCGAGCCGGGGATACGGGTATGCTGGAGGGGAAGAATCTGTTTAGCGGCCAAGAGAGAAACTCTATTTTGTAGCCTGTGGAAATCAGATCTCAGACCCATTGGTCGGATAACCGGGACCACTGGGCTGCAAACTCCCGAAGGTGACCCCCACCCGAGACAAGGGTGGGGGCAAACCTTCATGCAGTAGCACTTTTATTTGCAGGCTTGTTAGGCTTGCGATTTCAGGGATGTTTCTGACCATCCGTGGGCATCCTGTCGGGCTGGGGACATTTAGTCGAAGCTCCGGGAGGACGAAAAAGCCGGTTGTGAGCGGAAAAAGAGGGCCCTTGCCTATGGTGTGGCCCCTTAGCTTTCCTGGCCTGTTGGAGTAGGGTACTCTTACCACCAGTGGCATTTTTAATAATGTCATCTAACGAGGCTCCAAAGAGCCAGTCGCCAAGGAAAGGAAGATCCATCAGGGCTTTTTTGGATGCCTGGTCAGCAGACCAGCATTTTAGCCAAATCAGGCGCCTCAGCACCACAGCTGACACTGATGCCCTGTATAACAGAGGGAGAGTATCCAGGGCCACGTCACAGACGTACTTAAGGCCTTGCACTAGTTGGTCTGCTAGTTCCACGCAGACAGGGGAGGCCTGTTGCTCTCCCAATTTGCGGTGCAAAAGTTTTGCCCACTCAGTTATTGCCTGCGACACAAGTGCGGATGTCAGTACAGGTCGCACGGCTGACCCCACGACCATAAACAAGGAACGAGCCACCGCCTCGGCCTTCCTGTCCGTGGGATCCTTGAATGCAGGAGTCCCCTCAACTGGGATGGTGGTTACTTTATTTAACCTGGATTCTTGGGGGTCCACGACCGGAGGAGCCGACCACTTTTTGAGAAGGCTTTCCTCAAAGGGGTAACGCACCGCCATGTATTTGGGGACCAAAAAGGTCCGTTGCGGGTAACCCCATTCCTTGTAAATGAACTTGTCAAAATAAGTCAGATACGGGAACACCTTAGGTGAACGTGCTGGCTTGCAGGACCTAACAGGGTCCGATACCTCAGCAGAGGGATCCGCTGGTTCCTGAATCTTCAGGGTATCACACACAGCTGTGATAAGTGCTCCAACAAGCACTTTGTCGTGCACGGACCCGGACAGGGACTCATCCTCACTGTCTGAACGGTCCTGGTCAGCGTCATCTGACAAGACAGAGCAGGGGTCACCGGCCTCAGCAGGACCCGAGTCTGCGTCAGAGCTCTCCCCAGAGGATGGGGGGGGCAGGGGCCTCTTTTTAGCACCTTTCTTCCCACGCACCGCCTCTATCTTGGCAACGAACTAATTGAGGACCGCTGTCAGGGTGTCCATGGGAACCGCGCAGTCCGCATTTGACCCGGTTGCAATTGCCTGGATTTTGGGGGAAGAAACACCAGTTTCTGAAGACATGCTGACCCTACCCTGTCTGCCACCCAAAGGGGACTTAGGACAGTGACAGTCCCACCCTCCTCGCTGCCACTGACTGAGGGGTTCTAACCCGCTGGACTCACCGCCCTGAGGAGTTCCGCGCTGTATACAGCAGTGCCTGTAGCCCCCTAGCGCTCCCAGATGCAGAGGGACCAAAGCTGTGTCGGTGGCAGCCTATTAGAACGATCGCTGAGCGATCTGAAAAACGTGTCCAGATTACATAGAAAGCCTGCCAGCGCTCTGTGATGACAAAACAGGAAGCTGAGGGCACAGGAAGCTGCTGCTAGAGCACAAAAAACGTGGTCCGGCTTCAAGAAAATGTCCGCCAGTGTTCTGAATAGAGAATCACCAGGAAAATGGCCGCTTGAAGCCCAGAAGCATGCTGTCCCTTGCCCACACTGAAAATGGCCACCAGCCAGCGCCATGAGAGGCAGAAAGAAACATGTGGCAGACACAGCGCTGCACCGACACAGGGGCAACCCTCACAGACACCTCCCGGGATTAAGCACTCAGGATCCAGGCCACCCACTACAGCCAGAACCCAGGTGAGGGCCCAGGGGCAAACACACACCACTCAGCATCCATGCACAGCCTCCCCCCCATGAGGGGGGGAAGGAGGGGAGTTAGGGACAGGGGAGGGAAGAGAGGGGGTGAGGGGTCCCCCAAATAGACCTCCCAGGGAATGCCCAGCTGCTCAACCCTGCCGAGACTGGGAGAGCTGTACTTACCAGTCCTGAAGAGCTGGAAGACATTCCATTGCAGCCAACTCCTGATCAGTACAGGGAAGGATACTGGTCCGGCATACTGTGATGCAGACATCAGTAGCCCGGTCATATGTATGCCCCGGAGCATAAAAGGTCACGACCACCTCTGGAGCTGAGGTATGCCGTGGCCTGCCGAGCCGTAGCTGCTATCTGCACACGCTTGATGGCCGGACTGGGGAGACTACAAGGATAAGTGAACCAGCCTGTCACCCAGCCGGCTGTTGATAAAAGATCACAGGATCATTCATCTTGCGCAAAAAACCAAGCTTTTGCATCACAAAAACACAGACCTATGGGCCCGCAGGGTTCCTAGGTCTATCTCCTCACTAGGCAAAATAAAACTGAGGCTGCTAGGGCAGAGTGTGGGGATTGTAGCCTAAGGGACCGCCCCCTTGGGCGGAACTAAAGTTCTGAAGTGTTGTGTTACAACTTTGCCTAGTGATCTCCAGTGATAGGGCTGACAATCCATTTTGTTACAGAGAGGAGCTGTGTCGGTCGGTGAATATAAGAGAAAGGAACTTTAAAAGCTTCCAGCATGCATGAGGACAAAGGGGCACAACATATCAATTACAGCATATTGCAATCATGGTAATTGGGGAATGAGGAAAGAAATACAATACATTAGCAAACATTAAATACATAGAATGTGATGTTAAAGGATAAAACTAAAGCCGCGTACACACGGGCGGACTGTCTGGCCAACTTAGTCCGTCAGACAATCCGACGGACAGTCCGTCATACTTTCGAATGAACGGACTTGACCACACACGGATAGCCAAACAGTCCGCCGAAAGCTTGCGCGATGACGTACAGCACGTACGACGGGACTGGAAATAGGAAGTCCAAGACACAGCAAAACACCCTTTGGGCTCCTTCTGCTGACTTTGCGTTAGTAGAAGTTTGGTTAGAGACGATTCGCGCTTTTCAGACTTCAGCTTAATTTGTCAGTTTACTGCGGCGCAGTCTACCTGTGAGGTTTGTATCTGTCTTTCGGTACGCGTGGATCAGTTGGTACCTATTGTTAGGCGCTTCTGGTCCGCTCGTTTCTGGGTTTCAGGTCGTTCTTCATAGGTCTGGCTGTTCTTCAGTGCGTTCAGTTGAGCTTGTTTGTCCAGCCGACCGTTTCAAAGCCATGGAGAGTGGACGTACTCGGGAACGAGTTCGTGCTATATTGGGGCTTGGTGTTGGGGTTAATACTTTGACCCGAGCCCAGTCTGTGAACAGGGTGAGGAGGAGTTCATGGACAAAGAATTGGTTGCGCCAGCGTGACCAATTCTCGCATATGCCTTTACTCCGTGAGACCCGTGAGAATAATCCTGATGATTTCAGGAATTATCTCAGGATGACGGACCCCGTTTTTCACCGTCTGCTGGCTTTGCTGACCCCTTATATCAGCAGGCAGGATACCTGCATGTGGCAAGCCATCACTCCGGAGCAGAGGCTCGTCGCCACGTTGCGCTACTTGGCAACAGGGAGAAGCATTCAGGACCTCAAGTTCTCGACAGGCATCTCCCCCAGGCTCTGGGGATCATTATTCCAGAGACCTGTTCTGCCATTATTCGGGTCCTGCAGAAGGAATATATGAAGGTAAGTTTGTTCTTTTAATATTGCATTATATGCATTGTATGTTTGTATTAATTTCATCATGACTTTTAATATCCATGACAGGAATATGCTGTGAATGTCCCCTTTATATGAATGCATGCATTTTTTTTTTTGTGTCATTTTTTTTTTTTGTGTCATTTTTTTTGAGCTTTTTACCTTTTTGTGTCCCACGTGCATACTTGCTTTCACTAACGTCCCCAGCATGCAATCCTGGGCCCCTATACACCCACAGCCGAGACTGTTTTTCTCTAATTCATATTGTCAGCTCCATTGTACTGTTTTACTGCCCCCCCACCCTTTGTATACTCTTTGTATACACCCTTTGTGTGTATGTGTGTGTGTGTGTATGTATATATATATATATATATATATATATATATATATATATATATATATATATATATATATGGAATGTATACTCATTAATTAGTCCCCCACCCCACTCAAATTGGTTGCAGGGATTGTATACTCATTAATTAGGCCCCCACCCCACTCAAATTGGTTGCAGGGATTGTATACTCATTAATTAGGCCCCCCACCCCACTCAAATTGGTTGCAGGGATTGTATACTCATTAATTAGGCCCCCACCCCACTCAAATTGGTTGCAGGGATTGTATACTCATTAATTAGGCCCCCACCCCACTCAAATTGGTTGCAGGAATTGTATACTCATTAATTAGGCCCCCACCCCACTCAAATTGGTTGCAGGGATTGTATACTCATTAATTAGGCCCCCACCCCACTCACCCACCTAACTTATGTCCCCTGGTCCATCAGAGGGCTGAGTAATCTGTGAATTGGGCCATCTTTTTTTTTTGTTTGATGAAAAACTTTTTCAATATTTCTGTTTAACTGTTGTTCCAAAATGTTTTTGAGTTTTATTTGTTATGCATTGTTTGGATTTAATGACTAATTTTTTTTCCTGTGTTTGACTCCCCAGTTTCCTTTCACGCCACAGGAATGGCAGACTGTGGCTTCCCAATTCGCTGCCCATTGGGACTTTCCCAACTGCGGAGGGGCGATCGACGGGAAACATGTGAGGATTGTGCCCCCACCCCATTCGGGGTCCTACTATTGGAATTATAAGGGGTTCCATAGTGTGGTGTTAATGGCGGTGGTGTCAGCACAATGTGACTTTCTGTATGTGGATGTGGGGAAGAACGGCCGGATGTCTGACGGAGGAGTCTTTAGGCAGACCGAGTTCTGCCACCGTCTCATCACTGGTGGCCTGGACTTGCCACCAGATGCCGAGAATGTGGAGGGTCTACCGTTTGTTTTTATTGCTGATGAAGCGTTCGGTCTGAGTGACCATCTGATGAAACCCTTCCCCCAAAGGACCCTCACCCCGGAGAGGAGTGTTTTTAATTACCGGCTGGCCAGAGCAAGAAGGGTTGTGGAGAATGCCTTTGGTATTATGGCCAGCCGGTTCCGTCTGTTTATGACAGCAATCAACTTAGCAGAGTATAAACTGAACTATGTAATTCTTTGCTGCTGCATTTTGCACAATTTTCTACGCAAACTTTCAGGAAACCAGTACCTGCAACCAATTGGGCCTGAGGCCGGACTAATATTACCTGAACTCACAGGGCTGGATCATGCCCATCCTGGCTTAGCCCCCCAAACAGCACGTGAGGTGCGTGACCGGTATGTCAGCTATTTTAATGGTAGGGGGGCTATTCCAATGCCAGCTAACCAATAAAAATTTATTTTTCTTGAAATATGTATTGTCTGTTCAAATTTTTAAGTTTGGTTCTTGTTTGCTTTTCACGGTGCTTGTCTCCTACATTCTCCTAATTCAGGGATATGCAATTGGCCAACCTCCAGCTGGTGCAAAACTACAAGTCAATCATGCCTCTGGGTCTCATGCTTGTGGCTGTCAGTCTTGCTATGCTTCATGGGACTTGTAGTTCTGCAACAGCTGGATTTCCACTAATTGCATATTCCTGTCCTAGTGCATTTGTATTGCAAAGTGGTTTTTGCCAATAGTAAATAAGGCCCTTTGTGACAGAAAACACAAAATGACTTCCCAAACTGGTATTGAGTATTGAAAGAAGTAGACACACACACATCTTTTTTTTTTTAATTTTTAATAGTGCACATTCCAACCAGTGCCTCTTTTTTAGATATTTTTCTTTTTGTTTTTTTTGTTTTGTAAAAAATTTTTTTTTGTAGACATATAAATATATATATATTTTTAACTATTTACAGTAAACAAGGGGTAAAGCCAAATTTTGAAGATGCACACCAAAAATTGGTAATGTCAACATGTGCTATCTACCATCATGAGTGATCAATGGACGTGTTTGGTGGGTGCAATCCCTTCCTCTCACATACTAGAATGAGGAAGGGTTTTCAAACACCAAATGCGTACATTGCGATCCTCTGATGGCACATAGCACATGTTGACACACCGTGTGCATCTTCAAAATTTGGCCTCGAAAAACAATGTTCTAAAAACATTAAAAACTTTTTGACAAGGAAATGAAGAACATGATCTTTCGTTTTAGGGAAAAGGGGCTTAGATTCTCCCTAAAACATCGATCATGTTCTTCATTTCCTGCCTCATAGTGTCCAGTTCTCGTTGCATGGTAATCATGTTGTTCTGCATCTGATCGATCTTGCCATTCCAGGCCATGATCTGACCAATGAGTCTCTGGGCACTGTCAGTGGTAAATGCCTCCGCGGCTTGTCCTTCCACAACCAGATCATCACCTAAAAACATGTGTAGATAAAAAATTGGTTAAAATATACAGCCATTAATTGTTTACCTTAAGCTGGGTTGTCAGACACTCACTTTGTGGGGTGCGTATCTCTACCACCTCTTCCTCCTCCACATCTAGCCCTGGGCTGGGCTGATCCAGCTCTGACACTGGGCTGGGCTGCTCCCTCTCGGACGCTGGGCTGGGCAGCTCCATCTCGGACACTGGGCTTGGGCTAACTGCCCAATCAGGCTGGTGAGGTCGGGGGGTCCTGGGCTGCTCCGCCTCTTGTCTGAGTCCTTGTTCCCCTATGAGAATGAAAAAAAACAAAAAAAAAAGGTATACTTTTAAGCATAGTGATATTTGATTTCAGAAATTGGAATCTGAAACATTGGTTTGAAGTGGTGTACAATTATTAGCTGGTTATTACAAGATCCTAGTTTAATACATCATTAAAATGACATTTTTTTAGTTAGGCTGTGTTCAGACTGCTGCGATGTGCGAACGCTGCAAATCTACTGTGATTTCACGCATCGCATGCCTCCCGGAGGCAGTTCACACTGCCCTATGTGACCTGCTGGGAGTGTCAGTGTAAAGTTTTATTGACACCTCCAAATTATTTCTCATATCACAGTGCAATCTTTAAACTCGGACAGGAATCGGACCACATGGTGTGAACACCCATGTGATCCGATTCGGCTGTGGACTAAAAAAAGGGCCATGTACAAGTTTGGGCCCGATTGCGATGCAAATTCAGCCATACTATATGTATGGCTGAAATCGCATCAAACAGAGATCACATGTGATTTGCACTGCAGTGCGGTGCAAATCACATTCGATCTCGTACATTGCAGCAATGTGAACCTAGCCTTTAACCAAACTGCGATACTTTATATCTTTTGTCCAAGTTTCACAGACGGACACACTCGAATCATCCCCTGGAGTACCTGTGTGTGATTATGTCAAAAAATGTTCTATGATGTCCCAAACTACACTAAATGATTCCCAGTCCAGATGTTGAACCAGCATTTTATCTACCTATCTATCTATCTATCTATCTATCTATCTATCTATCTATCTATCTATCTATCTATCTGTCTGTCTATCTCTTTTTTTTATTTAGACTACATGACACTGAATAAATTTATGAAACAGCTGCAGCTATAAAGACATGTACACAAAAATATCCTAAACTGAGTGTGACAATTCTGTTTATCATGAACAATACAAAAAAAAATAATAACTAATTAAAATCTAATCCAACACCAGATAAATTTACACCATATACAAATTCATGCTATTTACGTCCACATATACGAACAAGCATATTCGCTCATTACATGAACTATTAACCAAACGAACGATCAAATTCGCCAGATTTACAAATATATCGTATACCTATACGAACGATTATGTCCGACCGTCACGATAAGCGCAGAGTACTCACTTTTTTCAGGGCCCTTTTGATTCTATGGTATTGGTCCGGCTCCCTGGATTTGATGTCGGACCATCGTTTCCGGAGCTGATCCTTGGCTCTTCGGACCCCAAATTTGCTTTGCAAAGTTTCGACAACTAGATTCATGATGCCGTTTTTGCGGATATTGGGTTTGGGATACGGGCCATTTTCCCCATCGTAATCCTCCCTTCGGAGTATATCCACCATCTCCACCATCTCTTCAAAGGCCATGTTTGTGGCCTTATACCTCTTCCTTGCTCCGGAAGCATGGGGTTGAGGGCTTTCCTCCGCGCTGCTCACTGAAATTCCGTCCGCCATTTTCATCTATCACTCTCCCACAGCGGAACGAGGGTAAAAGGGGCGGGGAAATACGGTCACACGGAACATCAGGGGCGGGCAACGTGGGCGACGCAGGCGGAGCTTGAACGCATGCGCTGTATATAAAGCGTTACCGCGAGGCCGTACGTTTGTCCGAACGGAAGCAGCGAGTGCTACACGCGACGGTAAGATGGTTATCTTTTTATTTTATTTTAATTTTAAGCCTGCGTTAGGAATGTATATAGTGAGATTTCACCTTGTGGATGGTTAATTGATTTTTATGTGGGTTGGTGGTTGAGTGGGGTTGGTGTTTTGTGTGGTAGTGTGGGGGTGGGGGTGGGTGTATGGGGGGGGTAGTGTGTGTGTGGGGGGGTAGTGTGTGGGGGGGGTAGTGTGTGTGGTAGTGTGTGGGGGGGTAGTGTGTGTGTGGGGGGGGTGTGGGGGTGGGGGTGGGTGTATGGGGGGGTAGTGTGTGTGTGGGGGGTAGTGTGTGGGGGGGTAGTGTGTGTGTGGGGGGGTAGTGTGTGTGTGTGGTAGTGTGTGTGGGGGTGGGGGTGGGTGTATGGGGGGGTAGTGTGTGTGGGGGGGTAGTGTGTGTGTGGGGGGGTAGTGTGTGGGGGGGTAGTGTGTGTGGTAGTGTGTGGGGGGGGAGGTAGTGTGTGTGTGGGGGGGTAGTGTGTGTGGTAGTGTGTGTGTGGGGGTAGTGTGGGTGTAGTGTGTGTCTCGCCTACATTGTCACAATATAAATAGTGTGCATTTAGTCTGACATTAGTATTTATGTTTTTTTTTTTGTTTTTATTTTGTTTTTACAGAAAACAAAATGCAAAAGTATACTCCAGACCCCTTTAAGGAGGAGGCCTTCCTCTCCACATTTATCGATATGTTGGAGATGCACAGGAGCCTGTGGGATTCCAAGCACCCACAATATTCAAACCGTTCTGGCCGGAGGAAGACACTGGGGACAATTTTGCAGTTTGTGAAAACCCAACTCCCCCAGGCAGACCTTAACTTTGTGAGCTCCAAAATTCAGAACCTGCGTAACGTGTATAGGCGGGAGCGCAAAAAGGTCCTAGACTCCCAAACATCAGGAGCAGCAGCAGATCAGATCTATGTACCTAAGCTGTGGTATTACGACAGGCTGCGTTTTCTGGATGACACGTCAGAAGCCAGGCAGTCACTTTCCACTCTTCTGTCTACCCTTCCCTCCACCCTTCCCTCCACCTCAGGTGAGCCACCCCAGGAAGATCCAGACCCTTCCTTGCTGGACGAAGTTGATGCGCCCAGCTGGAGCCAGGTATATTTTAGTTTCTAAAGTTGGGATTGCTCAAATATTAATGATGTAAAGTTCAATGTTTGAATTGCTTCCAAATCTAGGATTTCATCACAAATTAAATTAGATATAAGGATACAGTAGTTTCCACAAATGTGGCTCAAATCTTGGTGAACTGATGGAAAAATGATGGTGTCAAAATGATAGCCTTTTGTATTTCAAGACAAATGTATTTGCAAGTGAGAACTGTAAAATTGTTAGTGATTGATGATTTCAAAATATAGACATATTTTATTTATTGATTTCTTTGTTTTTTACACAGGATGAGCTCACCCAGGAGGAGGCCGGGACCAGTGGTATGGAGGAGGAGGCCGGGACCAGCCACACGCAGGAGCTAGCTGGGCCCAGCAGGAGTCGGACCGAAAGTCAGGTCCCTCCCCTCCGCCTAGCCAGCAAAAGGCCCAGGAGGATGACGCAGACAGAGGAGGAGTCATTGGCACTTATACGCCAAGCCACCCAAGTGCTGAGTAAACCCCCCAATCCTGAGGAGGCCTACGGTACATATTTGGCAAGCAAGTTGCTAGAAATGGAGAAGGCACAGCGCAACTTGTGCAAAGCCATTTTTCTTTTACACGATTCAATGGGGTCTGAAGGGTGAGCTAAGACCAACCACCAGACTGTACAACACAGACCCTACTGCTCCTCCTCCTCCTCCTCCTCCTCCTCCTCCTACCACAAGTCCACCACCAGAGGCACAGCCTCCAGCGAAGCGTGGAGGGAAGGCTAGACGGAAGAGTCGGAAGTGACTGCCTGGCTTCAGTCTGCTCTGACAGAAGACGCAGGCTGTTGTAGTACCACAGTCTGGGGACATAGATCTCATCTGCTGCTGTTCCTGGTCTGTGGGATTCTAGGACCATGTTGTGCTCCCTATTTTCATGTTACACAGGTTCTGAATTTTGGTGGCCACTCACTTGATGTGTGCCTGGGGGACAAAAGGCTTCACAAACTTCAAAATTGTCTCCAGTGTTGCCTCCCTCTTGATTTTGTTTTGTACAGACGAAAAATAAATATTTATTATTTCCAAAAATATTGTATGTTTTTTTGTTGTTATTTTGGCTTAAAAAACAGAGTTTATTTGTGAGTAGGCAGGTACATGTCAAAAGACTCTGGGGGTTATTTACAAAACACACGTTCATGTTAATATAAATATGCTAACTTCAAGTGCAATTTTTAAAGCACTGCAAGTGCACTTGGAAGTGCAGTCGCTGTAAATTTGAGGCTTAACATTTGAAATGAGGGGAAGCTCTGCTGACTTTGAACATTCAATCATGTGTAAGCTAAAATGCTGGTATCTATCTATCTATCTATCTATCTCTACTTACATAGTCCTGCTTGGCCAAAAAAAACGCAAGTCCATCTTGTTTCAACCCCCCCCCCCCCCCACAAAAAAATAAAAATAAATAAATAATTTTAAAATGACAATAGTAGTTCCAAAAATATATAGTAATAGATAAATTATAAAAATATATAATTATATATAATTTTATAATTTTTTTTTTATATTTATTTTTTTAACTATTTTTCTCAAATTGGAATATTAATCATAGGATGAGGATGAATAAAAACATTTGGGATAACTCTGTGTGAATATAAGCAGCAAAGCTACTTCACTTTTCTTGCATTATGAAGAAGAAAAGAATGGGCTATATTAAAAAAACATAAAATTAGCAGCATGACGAATATGCTAGCTTCAATACGAACACTAGTTTTACAAGACCGAGCGCTTCCGCCCTGTAAATCCTTCCTGAGCATGTGCCATACTTAGTCCGTCCAACTAGCCTACTCACGAGCGGACTGTCCTCTGAAACCAAAGTTGGACGGACAATATTACGGAAATTCCGAAATACTTAGTCCGCCAGACTGCACGCTGAAAAAGTCCGCTGAAGCCCACACACGAGCGGACTGTCCGCTGAAATGTGTTTCGGCGGACTAAGTTGGACAGACAGTCCGCCCGTGTGTACACGGCTTTACCTTAATATAGTCCTTCTGCAGGACCTGTATGATGGCAGAACATGTCTCTGGAATGATGATTACCAGAGCCTGGGGGGAGATGCCCGTCGAGAACTTGAAGTCCTGAAGACTTCTCCCTGTCGCCAAGTACCGCAACGTGGTGATGAGCCTCTGCTCTGGAGTGATGGCTTGCCGCAAGCAGGTATCCTGCCTGCTGATATAAGGGGACAGCAAAGCCAGCAGATGGTGAAAAACGGGGTCCGTCATCCAGAGATAATTTCTGAAATCATCAGGATTATTCTCACGGATCTCACAAAGCAAAGGCATGTGCGAGAAATTCTTGCTCCACAAACTCCTCCTCGCCCTGTTAATGGACTGGGCTTGTGTCAAAGCTAAAAGCCCAACACCAAGCCCCTGCACAGCATGAACTCTACGATGAGTACATACACGAAACATGGCTTCAAAGCGGTCGGCTGGTCAGAACGGACTAACAGAAAGCACCGATAAACAGTAAGGCCTGAAAGAACGAACTGAAAACCAGAAACAAGCACTGAAAATCAAAGCGTACTATACCAAGTGTAATATTTGGGGGTTATTTTAGCTTAAAGGTAGAGCTTACCAGTGAGCTGAGTCCACGCCAGATATGCCGTTTTAAGGGTTTGTAGGCCCACTTTTATTAAAGAAAGAAAAGTCCGATAACAAAATAGTTGCCCACACAGGGGTTTCAGCTTTCCACAGCAATAATGTACGTAGAACCAAAAATACCAAGCCACCTGGCTCTCTTTAGCAGCACTGCTGCTCAGACTTCTGCTGCAGCCCTCTTGGCTCTTTAACAGAGTTCCTGTACACCCAGTACCTCAGCACTCTTTACTAGCTTCTTTTTCAGCCCACAAGCTTGGACCCTCTGTCTGCTCTGACAGACCGACCTGTGCAGACATGCACACTTCTTCTCCCTTACACGCCTGGACTCCTCGGGAGGGTGGAGCCCAGAACCATGGTGTTGGCTTTGTTTTAAGCCCAAGACCCACCTGTGCAATCATCCAGCCAGACTGCTGGCTGTTCCCAAAACCCGGTCCCAGGATTGGAGATTCCGTACTACCACATATCCCCCCCCTTTGTTTTGACCCAGAGGGCGGAACACCCAAGTTACTTTTGGCACCTCTGTGCCAGATACCATTTACAGAAGTACCCTCCTGTCCAACCTCGCTTCTCCTAATGGGGAACTCCACCCAATGCCTCCTTTGGTGTCTCCCTCTAAGCCTTACTGTCACTCTGCTATGAGCTTTGATGCAACCTTCCCAACTTTTCTTCCGAGTGAATTTCCATAAGCACTTCCTTTCCTGAAATCTTAATGGGTTCCCGTTGGTCTTCCTACCAACCCTTCTGCCTCCACGCTTCAGGTTCCCAGGTTTCCCCAAAACTTTCTCAGCAGTACTGTTCTGAGACTGTAGGGGGCCTATTTCTATAGTGTTTAGAACGGAAACCCACCTCTTATTTCTGGTACCTGACTCAGCAGTCACTAATTGATTATCAGGTTTACCTGTACCTTTGGACACCACATTATCATGTACCATTAACACATTATTTGGTTCATCATTGACAGACATATTCAAACCAACATTAGACCTCTCAATGTTGCACATGTCACCAATGCCTTTTTTTTCAACATTTGCTAGGGTAGAGTCCACAGAGGGCACACATACTGGAGGGACGCCATCACCCACAGGAACCTCACAGGACGCCACCTCCCCTGGGTTCACCCACTCTGCAGGCAGCTGTCCTATCACTTGACCTGTTCTGATGCCATCTGTATTTTTATCCACCGGAACAGGCAATCTCTGGTCTGATCCACATACAATTTTTATCACACTCCTTGTCCATTCCCCTGTCGCGGGGACCTTATTAGGTTTGTCACCTAAACCAACCATTGGACTGGGGATCCCAGTCTCTTTAACCACCTTTGTTTGAGCCCTAGTCAGGATCTCTGCTGCTTTCAGGTCCACACATGGCCCTTCCACCTCATGTGGTTTTTCTACTGGTGCAGTATACACGCCCTTCACCAACTGACCAGCACCACACTGGACCATAGCAGCAGAAATGCTTCCCATCTGGCTGTTAGGAGGTGTAACCACAGGCAATTTAGGCTTATTTTCAACTTCTCCAACGTCTGTCTCAAATATTTCTTCTGGATCTAATCTAGCAGCATACGTAGCGGCAACTTTAAACAAAAGTAGCAAATTTAGGAATAAACCATTCCTGTCCTGTTTTGCTTTGCTCTGTACAGCCTGCCATACAGTGCTCCACCTAGTGGTACTGCGCAGTACCAGCCCATCAGACTGTGGAGGAGACACACTAGTATAGATTGGCTGTACATCCCAAAGTTCAAGCATCTCTTTTAATGCTTTGGTTAATAACCAGGCCCTTGACTCCAGACCCAAGTCCTTCCTGGGGACTTTCATGACCCTGGGGATGCAGAGAGACTCACTTGCTGAGACTTGAAAAGTTGCAACGGTTAACGGAACCTCCTCCCGGCTGGAGGTAAACACAGCCTGGTGCTCCACCAGAGCACTGCCAATTGCTGGACTCATACCCAACTTCTCAGGCTCAGCATCAGTGAACTGCTCCAGAACATTACCAGTGACGTCACGTTGACACTCCATGTCAACCTCAGTTTTGTGGGTCATGGACAATGTCTCTGCTGTGCCCTTATTTGGTTCATCCTGCTCACCAGGGTTAACTCCTGCAGCAGCCACCGCGCCCTCAGGTACAGGCTGTTCTGCAGCCCCTCCTGCTGGCCCAGCAGAAACCGTGTCCACCTTATCTTTGTGCATAAAAGCCTTATCTATCAGGGAGATAAGATTTTTGCTCCAACTATCCCAATCTGTTGTATGTGCGCTCCCTTCTGCGGTACTCCACAGCACCGATCCATCTGCCCAAGGAGACACATAAGAACAGACTGGCTTAGTTGCAGACTCATTACACCAGTCATTGTAAATTATGTCCGACTGTGGTAGCACAGGTTGCAATACACCATATTCACCACCTTTCTCAGCTTGCATTTCATAAGCCTCACACACCTTTGCATTTTTCGCATTTGTAGGCTGTCCTAGCCCATGGTCAACTTGAGCCTGATAGTCATTAGACACAACACTTTTAGTCATCAACACAGGTTCTATTTGGATTTTAACCCTTGCATTCCCACTATATAGGGAAAAGTCATTCTCAAGTGCACATTCAGTGGCCCCACTAACTGGGGTCACTCTCACATCATCATGGACAGTCTCGTAACCAGTCCTTTTACACATGAAATCAGCAGTTCCAGCCATCATTTCATTAAAGACAGTCTTACCCACCGCAGTAGTTGGTGTCACCATCTTCATTTGAGTACGTTGTCTTATGCACCAGTCCTCTGCTGCACTTTTACTGGCCAATTCCTCCTGGTGGCCATGGGATGAAACTACAGCAGGCATCTCCCACCGTTTAGCACCCCCTGCAGGCACAACAGGAAACTTCTTGTTGCTAGGGATGACTGCAAACATATTTTCACCGGAATCTGAGCCTACAGACAAAACTTTCTCAGCAACATTATCTCCAGCCGTATTCCACAACCTAGGGCAAGAAAACATGCCATGCCCCAGCTGGCCACATTCCAGGCATGGTACTGGACGATTTTTTTCCAAAGCGATTCTCTCCTGGTGATTCCCAGCTGGCCGGAATGCACAGGCCTCTTTGTGGGGACGCTGAACCAAACCTCTACTGCAGCTCCTTTCAGGCATAAATTTCACTCCGGTTGCCATGGGAGACCGCACTCTCCCAGCAGAACTTTGCTGGCTCTCTCCAACATGATAAATTGGCTCCTCCTGAAGCCACTTTCCACGATCCTTATTAGACATAGCCCATGGTACAGAGACAGCCCGACTGGCTTCCTCTGCGTTGCTATGGGCAACCACTCTCATCCTCAGCCTTTGATCAGCCTCGCTCCTTGCATATAGCATGGGCTTCTCTCTGCTGGATCCCGTTTCATGTTGTGACACATTCACATCTTTCACAATAGCGGTTTTAACTGCATCAGCTTTGCCAGGGGCAACAACAGCCCTCTTCCAGTTATGGACATCCAGCGGCTTTCCCCTTGCACTGAGGGTTGGCTTCCTTTCCTCTGTAGCTTGGTTCAGTGCTGCTAAATGCCGTTTGCACCAATCCACTGCAGATTCAAATGCTGGTGGACTCTCCATAACAGCAGTCACCTGTGCACTCATTGCACCCGTGTTGCTAGGGACAACCCCAGCCCCCCCAGGTATGTATGGGGCTCGTTCGGGCGGTAACAACCCCTCCAACCACAGAGCTCTGTCTCTTTTAAAGCAAGTTGCTTTTCTCTTCATGCAAGCTTTCCTCACCTGCACATTGCACACACTGATTGTGCTGTCTCATGCACACAAACACAGTTCATAGCAAGAGAAGAAAAAAAAAATAAAAAAATTTGACTTTTCATTCACAGGTACACCACCTGCAACACGCAATGCCTTTTGCCTGGCTGCACTTCCACACACAGCCAATAGTTCCTGACTTTAACTTACTGTAGAGCAAGGACCCGGATTCCACCGTCTTCTGCCCGCATTCTCCACCACTTGTAATATTTGGGGGTTATTTTAGCTTAAAGGTAGAGCTTACCAGTGAGCTGAGTCCACGCCAGATATGCCGTTTTAAGGGCTTGTAGGCCCACTTTTATTAAAGAAAGAAAAGTCTGATAACAAAATAGTTGCCCACACAGGGGTTTCAGCTTTCCACAGCAATAATGTACGTAGAACCAAAAATACCAAGCCACCTGGCTCTCTTTAGCAGCACTGCTGCTCAGACTTCTGCTGCAGCCCTCTTGGCTATTTAACAGAGTTCCTGTACACCCAGTACCTCAGCACTCTTTACTAGCTTCTTTTTCAGCCCACAAGCTTGGACCCTCTGTCTGCTCTGACAGACCGACCTGTGCAGACATGCACACTTCTTCTCCCTTACACGCCTGGACTCCTCGGGAGGGTGGAGCCCAGAACCATGGTGTTGGCTTTGTTTTAAGCCCAAGACCCACCTGTGCAATCATCCAGCCAGACTGCTGGCTGTTCCCAAAACCCGGTCCCAGGATTGGAGATTCCGTACTACCACACAAGATATAGTCCACAATGACCAACAAATGCTAACTGACTACACGCACTGATAAGCAGATATGCACCCACAAGCACAAACTGAAGAGCAGTAATGATCTGAAGCACAAATCTGAAAAGCGCGAATCGTCTCTAACCAAACTTCTACTAACACGCAATAAACATGAGCTCAGCAGAAGGAGCCCAAAGGTTGCCACATGTGGTGCTGAACGTCCCTTTTCTAGTCCCGTTGTACGTGGTTTACGTCACCGTGTTCTTGTTGAACGGAAATTCCGACAACTTTATCCGACCGTGTGTATGCAACACCATTTCCAGACTAAATCCGTCGGAAATTATCTGACGGATTTGGTGATCGGAATGTCCGACCGTGTGTACAAGGGCTTAGTTTATCCAAACATGCTACACTATTGGAGGCATTTTTTCTCTTCTCTCTAAATTGCATTACTTACCTTACACCGTAGTATATTAGGACAGCTACATGGAGATAAATAGAGAATAAGGAGAAGCTGCTAGAGCCATGGTTAATGTATGAGAATCTGATTGGGTTCCATTTGGATGCTGTAGAAATACGAACTTACCTGGTGATATCAGTTGAAGCTGATTTCTTCATATGTATGAGGTGAGAGAGATGTGAGACCACTGTCATTAGGAGACCACCTGTGGAGTTGCTCATGAACTTTTCTCTTTTTTTTCCATTACTGCACTTAGCCACCTTATATACATCCACCTTTTGAACTTTGTTCTCCTGGAAGGACTATTATTTATTGCTCTCATTTATTGCTTTTGTATTTTACTCAGTTCTAGCTCACCTAAACGGATGGAGTGACTTATGTAGGGTGCACATCCTTTTGGAGATATTTCACTTTGCACTTTATTCTGGTGTATCATACATTGTGCACTTGAAGTGTGCATTTCACATTGTGCACTTTATTTTTGTTCTTATTTGCACTTTATATATTTGCACTTTTTAGGAACTGTTTGATACATATTGTGTTTTTGGTGATTTTATATGACTGCGCAAGATCACTTTATTATTTATATAGTTACATAGCAGGCGAGGTTGAAAAAAGGCTCAAGTCCATCAAGTCCAACCTATGTGTGTGATTTTATGTCAGTATCACATTGTATATCCCTGTATGTTGTGGTCGTTCATGTGCTTATCTAATAGTTTTTTTAAATTATCAATGCTTCCTGCTGAAACCACTGCCTGTGGAAGAGAATTCCACATCCTTACTGCTCTTACAGTAAAGAACCCTCTGCGCAGTTTAAGGTTAAACTGCTTTTCTTCTAATTTTAGTGAATGGCCACGTGTCTTATTAAATTTCCTTCGCAGAAAAGTTTTATCCCAATTGTGGGGTCACCAGTACGGTTTTTATACATTGAAATGTTATCCCCTCTCAAGCGTCTCTTCTCCAGAGAGAATAAGTTCAGTGCTTGTAACCTTTCCTCATAACTAATATCTTCCAGTCCCTTTATTCATTTTGTTGCCCTTCTCTGCACTCTCTCCAGCTTCAGCACATACTTTCCGTTGACTGGTGCACAGAACTGGATGACATACTCCAGGTGCAGCTAGACCAGAGTCTCATAGAGTGGGAGAATTATTGTTATATCTCTGAATTGAATCCCCTTTTTAATGCATGCCATTATTATGTTTGCTTTGCTTGCAGCAGCTTGGTGTTGCATGCCATTGCTGAGTCTGTCATCTACTAGGATCCCCAGGTCCTTTTCCATCCTAGATTCCCCCAGAGGTTCTCTTCCCAGTGAGTAAATCGCATTCATATTTTTGCCACCCAAATGCATTATTTTACATTTTTCTACATTAAACCTCATTTGCCATGTAGTTGCCCACCCCATTAATTTGTTCTGATCTTCTTGCAAGGTTTCCACATCCTGCGGAGAAGTTATTGTCCTTCTTAGCTCATTATCATCTACAAATACAGAGATTGAGCTGTTTATCCCATCCTCCAAGTTGTTTATGAATAACATAAATAGGATTGGTCCTAGGACAGAACCCTGGGGGACCCCGCTTTCCACCCCGAACCCTTCCGAGTACTCCCCATTTATCATTACCCTCTGAACTCGCCCATGTAGCCACTTTTCAATCCATGTACTCACCATATAGTCCATGCCAACAGACCTTAACTTGTACAGTAAATGTTTATGGGGAACTGTATCAAATGCTTTTGCAAAATCTAGATACACCATGTCCACGAGCCTTCCTTTACTTAGATGGCAGCTCACCTCCCCATAGAAGGTTAATAGATTGGTTTGGCAAGAACGATTCTTCATGAGTCCATCCTGATTACTGCTAATGATACCGTTGTCATTACTAAACTCTTGGATATAGCCCCTTATCATTCCCTTCAAGAGCTTGCTATGCAGGCTAACTGGTCTGTAATTCCCAGGGATGTATCTTGGACCTTTTTTAAATATTGGTGCTACATTGGCTTTTCTCTAATCAGCTGGTATTATTCCAGTCAGTAGACTGTTCATAAAAATTAGGAACATTGGTCTGGCAATTACTTGACTGAGTTCCATAAGGACCCTCGGGTGCAAGCTATCTGGTCCCGGTGACTTATTAATAGTGGTGCACCGAATGGGTTTTTTGGTGGCGAAACCAATACTGAAAATGGAAGATACACTAGGCCGAAAACTAAACCCAATACCCAAATTGACACTTAAAAATAAAAATAAAAATACATTTTTTTTTTTATATATATAAAATTCTCTAAATTGTGTTATATTTGTTATTATTCTTATTCGTCTATTCAACTTAATTAGCATGAATTTTATGGATAAAAAAAAAATAGGACAAAGAATCCAGTAAAGTAAAATAAGTACTTTCTTTAATAAAAGTAACCCACATAAATTGGACACAGAAAATAAAATAAATACACAGTTACTGTAAGTTAAGTTACTTTCTTTAACAGTACACATATGCTGCCGCTGCTGCACATTGCACAATAATTAAAATAATAATAAAAGACGTACGGTATTTGCACTGTTTACTTTATTGTTTAAAAATAGAAGAACCATAAAACAAGACAGACGGTGCACGGGCTATTATACACATCATACTACTAAGCCGTCAGCTCTGTATCAAAGCTTGTTGTCAAAGTACTGTAATGCCGCGTACACACGAGCAGAATGTCCGACAGAAAAAGTCAGACGGAAGCTTTTCATCGTATATTTCGATCGTATGTATGCCTCATCAGACTTTTTTTTAATGAAAATCCTGACAGACCTAGAAAAAGAACATGTTTTAAATATTTCCGATGGAACCAATTCCTATCGGGAAAACTGCTCAACTGTATGCTGTTCTGACGGAAAAAAAACAACGCATGCTCTAAAACAAGTACGAGACAGAAGCTTTGGCTACTGGCTATTGAACTTCCTTTTTCTAGTCCCATAGTACATGCTGTATGTCACCGCTGTATGTCACCGCATACTTAACGATCTGGTGTGATCGTGTGTAAGCACGACAGTTTCAGTGGAATTTCGTCTCAAAAACCTTATTCCGGTTGTGTGTACGCGGGCATAAAACATCAGCTTCCAGTCCACGATACATCATCATTCACATCACATAATGGAAGTGGGACAACTGGAAAACCCAACAACAGGCTAAGGTGTTTCAAGAACTTGCCTCTTCCTTAGAGACAGAGCTCAGAGGAAACAAGACAAGGCAACTTAGGCAAGTTCTCAAAACAAGTTAGCCTGTTGAGTTTTCTAGTTGTCCTAGGCTATAGGTGATGTGATGTATTGTGGACTGGACTGTAAGCTTACTTTGACAACAAAGTTGATAGAGTACACCTGTTGGTTTGTTGTATATTAAAGTTATCATTAGAGGTCTTCTTCCTTAATGCACTAGGCTGGGGCGCCCTCTGTCTTGTTTTATTTTGACAGTGTAAGTGTATAGCCACTGACTTCCCTAGTCATATAACTCATAAGAGAGAGTATTATGATGTCTGGGGGCCCACTTTCAAGCACCAGAGATTGTGGAGTTGATTGATTTACTAAAATTGGAAAGATTGAAAAATATAGCACAGCTGAGTACATACTTGTTCAAAGCTTTGAAAAAAAAAAACTGGAAGCCGGTTGGTTAACTTAACCTTCTACGCATAGCTGCACCAGATTTTGCACTCTCCAGTTTTAGTATAGTAATAGTAAATCAATCAACCTCTGTGTTTTCCTATTCAGTTTCATATCCCTTTACTTTAAAGTGGTTGTATACTCAAATTTGTAACTTTTACCTGCGCACAAGGGGATTCTCGGCCTGAAAATCCGGCAGTGGCCGGCCGGCCGGAATGAAATCTCCCACGCGCATGCACGGGAGTGACGATATCGCGGCTCCGGCCACTCACAACGCCGGAGCCGTGATACCCGGAAGAAACGCAGAGGGAGCATGTCAGCTCCCTCGGTGTGAATTGGGCCAGATGTCGGGGCCTCGTTCTAAGGTAAGTATTTCATAATGAGCTAGTATGCGGTGCATACTAGCTCATTATGCCTTTTGCTTTGCAGGTTTAAAAAAAAAAAAAAAAAATTTGCAGGTTTACTACCGCTTTAATGCCATAGTTACTGTGCAAAACAAACTGTTATAAAATGAAAGAACAATACCATAATACAACAAATATGGCAGAAGGCCGCTATTCTGTTTCACAGTTATTCTGTAAATAATTATAGAACATATTTTTTATTATTTTATTTTCAACTTAAATGAGAACTAATTTTTTCCCTAAGTTCTCTCTCTAAGGTGCATGTGCGATAAAACGTATGTATATGTAATATGTAGCTGCAGGTTACATACATAGTCATACAGTATACCGCACTGTGTTCCAACCCCAGCAGAGACTTCCCGGAACAACACAGCCTAGTCTACAGTCTGGTCTACAGCAGCGGCGCTCAACCAATCACAGAAAGTAATGTAGACTAGTCTGTGTTTCTGGAAGTCTCCACCCATACACGTAACACAGTGCGGTATACTGTATGTATGTAGCCAGCCACAGATGCAGAACAGATATACATACAGTTTTGTACATGCAGAAGGCTGACAGCTTAGGGAGAGAGTCAGACATAGTTTGGTGAAACAACAAAAAACTATGTGTACAGTAGTTCAAATGCTGGCGTTCTCTTAAATTGAAGAAGTTCCAAAAAAACTGTAGAAGAACTAAAATGAAGACTGAACAACCAATGGCACAACTAGGCATTGGAACATACATTCGTTGTTCCAAATGTGTCCAATAGCACAGTCTGACTCATACAAATTAATTTATCATGTTCAACACAGTAAATGAATTGGACTGCCTACTGCTTTCTAAATCAGTTTCAGAGTAAAAGTGGCAGATTTCGCTTTAAGAACAAAAGTTGTTCAGCTTTCTCACAGGAGAGATGGTTCCTCTTCTCATCAAGAATATGAGATGCTAGACTGAATAGTCTCTCACTCTCTGTACTGGTGCTTGGGGCAGATAAATATCTGTGTGCAATCTGTGCAAGCAAAGGAAAACGTTGTTTGTTGATGTGCCAGTTCTCAAGGGGATTGTCACTTCTGGCGACAGGCTGTTCAGCTAAATAAATCTCCAGCTGTTGGGTAGCTGCAGTTGTTGTGGCACTGCTATGGACCAGGGTGCGTTCATGTAAAATTTCTTCAAACATATCAGATATCGAGGGAGTGTGTTCCTCTTCACTCTTCACTTGTATGCAACCTTTTCTCTTGTATACTTTCCTCTGTGCTACACCTTGAAACTCCTTCACCAGATGCTTCCATCACCTTCATTTGTGCCTGTATTTTTTCCCGTGCATGCTGCTTTTTATCCACATAAAAAAAAAAGAACGCTCTTTAAAAATAGGGGATCTAGAACTGTTGCAATGCAGTACAGAGGGTTGGATTCTGTGTTTTGAAACTGGTTGTTAACAGCCTCCAGTAGAGTTGTTTTAGCTGTTTTTACGCCATGATCTGTTTCTGCCTCTTTTCCTAGCAGACGCTTCAGTGCAGCAATCAAGGGAATAACTTCAGCAATGGAAGCATTAGCTGAGTTTATTTCTTTTGTTAACTGTTAAAATGGAGAGAGAAGAGACAAACTATTTTCAACTAACATCCACTGATGTGCATTCAATGTTGCCGGCAGCTCATAATCTGCTATGTATGCAGCTAAAACATGCTTTTGTTCAAAAAGACAACTTTTCTTCCTTTTGATATGATATTGAATATGGTGCGCTGACTCAGCAATCCCTCATTCACAGCCAATTGTAGCGTGTGTGCCATACACAGTATGCTTTTAAGTTCACTGTCCTCCATTGCCTTTGCCATGTTCCGCGCATTATCTTGGACAATCTTTAGACTTCTCAATGTTCCAAGTGTCAAACATGGTTTTTAAAGCGTCAGATATTGCTGCTGCAGTATGTGATTCAACAAACTCACGTGCGTTAAGCAGGATGTTTTGCATTGAAATTTGGCATCTATCCACTGTGCTGTCAGGCTAAGCATGCTCGTTGGACTGACATCTGAACTCCAAATGTCGGTGGTAAAACTGATTGCTATGATGTCGGTAGTCATTAGCTCACTAACACAGCAAAACAATTCAGGTAGACAGGTATCGGCAAAGTAGCGCCTGCTTGGTATTGTGTAACGCGGCTCAATATGTTGCATGAGCCTATGGAATCCAATGTCCTCCACAACAGAGAATGGCTGGTCATCTAATGCAATAAATTCCATAATTTTTTCCGTAATGCCGTGAACTTTGGGTCTGTCACTTGTAAAAAAATGTAACCCTTACAAAGACTGTGACCACAAATGGTGTTGAGCCTGGCCCTGAGGCACTTTTTGGAAGCGGTACTGATTTGGATGACGTGTTTTCAGTTGGTGTATCAAACCTGTTGTTGAAAAATGCCTTGGCACTGTACCCCCTCTTGAAATTTCTGCTGAGCAAAGACTGCAGATTGCAAGTTTGGGGTCTTTATCAGAAACTTTAAAATATTTCCATACTGCAGACATGGTCCACCTTTGCTGGTAGCGCAGAATAATAGCATAGAATGATCTATAGTGGGAGTGAAATCTGAGGGGGAAAAAGGAACTAAAATCAATCTAAAAAACGAAACCCCAGGCAGCTATAAGAAAAAAAAAATCACCCATTTTTTTTAACTGCTTGCCGACCGCCTCACGCCGATATACGTCGGCAGAAGGGCACATACAGGCAGAGTCACGTACCTGTACATGGGCCCTTTAACAGGCAGCCAGCGGGAAGCTCTGTGAGTCTGGTCGCGGGTCCCACAGACTCGATCGCCGCGGGGATACCCGCGATCGCCTCATGGGGAGGAAGAACGGGGAGATGCTAATGTAAACAAGCATCTCCCCGTTCTGCCTAGTGACAGTGCCACTGATCTCTGCTCTCGATTACAGGGAGCAGAGATCAGTGACATCGTCACTAGGCAGTGACGTGTCACATGTAGCCATGCCCCCCCACAGTTAGAAACACGCCCCATTACACACTTAACCCCTACACTGCCCCCTAGTGGTTGACCCCTTCACTGCCAGTGTCATTTACACAGGAATCAGTGCATTTGTATAGCACTGATTGCTGTATAAATGAGAATGGTCCCAAAAATGTGTTAAAATGTCCGATGTGTCCACCATAATGTCGCAATCACAATAAAAATCACTGATCACCACCATTACTAGTGAACAAAAAAAAAAAACTTAATAAAATAAATAAAAATGCCATAAAATTATGCCCTATTTTGTAAACTCTATAACTTTTGCGCAAACCAATCAATAAACTCTTATTGCGATTTATTTTACCAAAAATATGTAGAAGAATACACATCAGCCTAAACTGAGGAAAAAAAAATTTTCATATATATTTTTGGGGATATTTATTATAGCAAAATGTAAAAAATAATGCATTTTTTTCCAAAATTGTCACCCTTTTTTTTTGTTTATAGCGCAAAAAATAAAAACCGCAGGGGTGATCAAATACCACCAAAAGAAAGCTATATTTGTGGGGAAAAAAGAATGTCAATTTTGTTTGGGAGCCACGTCTCATGACAGCGCAATTGTCAGTTAAAGTGATGCAGTGCCGAATCACAAAAAGTGCTCTGGTCTGGAAGGGGGAAAATTCCTTTGGGGCTGAAGTGGTTAATAGTGAGTGCTCCTCTCTTGCCATGCACTGCAGTACATCTGACTTGTACCAAAGAATAAGAATATATATATTGAATTTGATAGTGCATTGCTATGCTAATATATTTGAAATAGTGAGATATAATATTCAGTAGTAGGTATAAGTATATTGCTTGCTGCATAGTGCAACTGCATACTGTCTGTCATGTTTAAAAAATGAATGCGCTTGTCAGTGTAGTATTAGTATAACATACGAACAACTGAATGATATATTGATTGACGGTGACATATAAGTTGTAAAAAAAAGTACCTAAATAAAATATACCTGACCTGTTAGTTTAGTAGAATATATATTAATATTGGATTTTCTTGCATGCTATTTGTGTGAGATATAATATATTCAATCAGTAGGTACTGGTAGGTAGTATATTGCTGCATAGTGCAACTGCATACTGTCAGTCATGTTTTTAAAAAAATGGATGCACTTGTCAATGTAGTATATAATATAATATAATATAATATAATATATATAACATACGAACAACTGAATGTTATCTAAATTAATTGACGTTTGACGGCGCTTTATAATTAGTGAAGAAGTAGTACCTAAATAATATAATTATTACCTGGCCTGTTAGTTTAGTAGTAGAAGAACTAGTAGAAGTAGAACAACTAAATATAATAGTACTACAAGTACACAATCACAAACATACAGCTGAATATCTCTATAGCAAAGTTTGTATTACATACACTATTATATAGTTGGTACTAGATGAATTGTATGTCACTGTCAGTAGTTAAAGAAAATGCTCTCCGGCAAATAGTAGTAAGAGTAGCCATCCAGGAGGGACAGTACCAACTTTCCAATGCAGCCTGAGCTGTTTGTAGCCCTGTATGCAGCCTCCCGAGTCAAAACTGAATCTCAACAATGAGGAACGTCCACGGGGAAAGTGCTCCCAACTCCAGCCACAGCGAACTCCAGCGTCTCCACCGCGGGGAATGTGCTCACGAGTTCATCATCTTACCTGCGAGGAACGTCTGTGGCGTCACATGTCTTTGCACGCACCTGCATACGCAATTTTCTGCGCCATTATCGGCAAGAATTTTCTTTCGGCAAAGTGCCAACAACACCCTTTTCCACTGATCTGTTTTCACGCCTGAAATTTTGGTGCATCACTACTTATTAATGTTACGTTTTTCAAGTCTATTTCTAATTCTGACCTCTGTTAACCATGAGGGTGCTTCCTGTGACGTGTCATGAGGATAAACATTGCAGTTTTGGTTACTGAAGCCCCCCCAATTCCTTTGTGAAGACTGAGGAGAAGGAAAAATTCAATACCTTTGTTATCTCTCCATCCTTAATAACCAGATTCCATTCTTCATTCTTCATGGGACCAATAGGATCTGACCTCCCTTTCTTACTATTTTCTTGGGATTTTTTTTACTCTGCACCAGTATGTGGCTTTGTGTTCTATCTTAGCCACCCTGATTGCACCCTTACATTTCTTGTTGCATTCTTTGGAAAGTTGGAATGCTGACGATAATCCGTCAACCTTGTATTTTTTTGAAGGCCTTCTCCTTTGCTTTTATATGCATTCTTACATTGGAGTCAAGCCCCCCAGGACTTTTATTAGTGCTTTTAAATTAATTTCTCATTGGGATGCACTGGCTAATACCCTTAAAGCATACCCATTTTTCCTCTGTGTTCTTTGTTCCTAAGATTCTATCCCATTTAGTATCTACTAGGAAAAACGTAGTTTAGTGAAGTTGGCTCTTTTGAAATGAAGTGTCTTTGTATTCCCCTTATGTTTCCTATTTGTATGATTTACACTGAAACTAATTGACCTGTGATCACCGTTTCCTAAATTGCCCCATATTTCAATATCCGTGATCAGGTCTATATTGTTGGTAATCAGTAGGTCTAGTAACACTTTGTTTCTAGTTGGTGCATTTACCATCTGACCCATGAAATTGTCCTGCAAGACATTTAGGAACTGGCAAGCCTTAGATGAATGCATGATTCCTTCCACCCAGCCTATGTCTGGATAATTAAAATACCCCATTATAATGACACTTCCCATCCTTGCTGCTAATCCAAATTGTGATAGGAGGTCCTCCTCCCCCTCCTCCCTCTGGTTAAGGGGCCTATGGCATACTCCCAGTATTACTTTCCCCACATTTTCCTCCCTTTGTAGTTCTACCCATAAGGATTCCACCTCCTTCCTTGCTCCATTAGTGATGTCGTCTCTCACATTCACTTGTACATCATTTTTGATATACAGGCATACCCTACCCCCTTTTTTACCCTCTCTATACCTGCGATATACCCTTGAATGGCTGCCAGCCAATCATGAGAGCTGTTGAACCAAGTCTCTGAAATTCCTACAAAATCGAACTCATCCTCGTACAAAAGTAGCTCTAGTTCTCCCATCTTGTCCGCCAGACACCTGGCATTGGTGAACATCACGTAGTTTAGATGGGTCGCATACTATCTCCTTATTGGGTGTTGAAGTTGAAAATAGGACTTGTTACTGTACTTATCTCGGGTTGAGGTGCCTTATGCCCCATACACACGACCAGACTTTTCAACATCAAAAGTCTGATGGAATGATTCCGGCAGACTATTCGAACGTGTGTGGGCTGCAGCGGACTTTTGATTTGCAAGTCTGACAGACTTTAGAAATGGAACATGTTTCAAATTTTTCCAACAGAACTCTGCCGGACCCAGTTCCTACTGAGAAATCCGCTCGTGTGTGTGCTAGTCTGACGGACTAAAACCGACGCTAGGGCAGCTATTGGCTACTGGCTATGAACTTCCTTATTCTAGTCCAGTCATACGTCATCACGTTCGAATCCATCGGACTTTGGTGTGATTGTGTGTGGCCAAGTCCGTTCATTCGGAAAGTCCGTCAGAACTCTGTCAGAACTCCGTCAGAACTCCGTCGAAAGTCTGTCAGACTCAGTCCCTCGAACAGTCTGGTCGTGTGTACGCGGCATTAGTCAACCTACCACTAGTTCCCCCAATACTACCCCCTGGAATTTGTTCCACATTGACTATCTCTACCTCTGGACCTTCCCCCCGTCACCTAGTTTAAAAGCCCCTCTAACATTTCGGCCATCTTCACTCCCAGCAGAATTGTGACCTCCTCATTTAGATGCAGTCCGTCCCTTCTTTAAAGCTGGTAACCGACTGACAATTTGGCCGCAGTTCTCCAGGAACCCAAACCCCCCCTTTCTACACCAGGTGCTCAGTCACTTGTTTACTTTCCTAATCTCCCTATGCCTTTCTAATATGTTTGGATAACCGGACAGGACCATATGAGGTGATAAAAGGAGCCTGGGGTGTGGTCACATAAGCGGCATCCTGGATTATACATTGGTTTGAACCGTGCTATCCTCTGGGGAGTCAAGTATGTCCTATGTATGATGTACAACTGCGTAAGGCGGTCCGACAGCTTGGGGGAAACTCTCTTCACATCCCCCAAGACTTCATCCCACTCCTCATCCTCAATTATTCCAACATCCACCTCCCATCTGGTCTTAGTAGCATATGCCAATGTCACGGTGCCTGGGAGACGGATGGTGGAGTAGAGGGTGGAAATCAACTTGGTTGGCTCATCACCTTTGATTATGTCAACTATAGGAGGGACTGTCAGGGTTGGGTTGGAGCCGGCGAATTGAGTCTGTAAAGCATGTCGGAGCTGTAAGTACCTGAAGAGGAGATGGTTAGGGAGTGAGAATTCTTCCTTTAATGTTTGAAATGATTTGAGCCCAGTGTTAGTCATAGTTTGGTGCACATATAGGATCCCATAACGTATCCAGAGCGCGGGGTCTGGAACGGACAACAGTTCGGGCAAATGAGTGTTGAACCAGAGAGGTGTATAGGAATGGACCTGCGGGGTCCCAATTTTTTTCAGGGCCATCCGCCAGATCCTCCGGTGATGTGTCAGCATGTCTACTTTGTGATGGGGGGAACGTCCTGACAATGGGGCCCGAAGGACCGACTTAAGTGGGGTATGGGCTGAGTCGCCCGGGCGTTGGCAAAGTAGTGTCTGGTATCTTGGTAGCTCGCTCTAGTCAAAATGATAAAAGTGTCCATTGGGAGGCAAGATAATAATCCTGGAAATCTGGAAGAGCAGCCCCTCCCAATGTCATTGGATTCTTCAGAATTTTCCAAGACAATTTGTGTCTGCTGTGACCCCATACGAATGAATTAAGAATTGATTCGATTGTTTTAAAAAACTTTTGTGGTATGTATAGGGGTGCAAGCCACACCAAATAAAGTATCTTAGGTAGAAGTATCATTTTGACCAGGCTGATGCATCCCATAACACCTAGAGGTAGTCTGGCCCAGGTTTGTGTCTTGTTCTTGATCAGGGTATACAGGGGTTCAATGTTTAGAGGCACGTAGTCTGTCAGCGATCTAGTGACCTGCACTCCTAAATACTTGATCACAGAGACTCTAGGGAGATTCAGAGGAGGGTAAATGGGTACAGGGGGGAAATGATCAAGTGGGAGGATCTGGGATTTAGACCAGTTAATACTCAGACCCGAGTGACTACCAATACAGTTCATGGTGTGAAGGGCTGCAAGAAGGGAGGGGCCCGAATCGGCTAAGTAGAGGAGTGTATCGTCAGCATACATCCCGATCTTTTCCTCCAGATTCCCTATCTTAAGGCCACGGATTCTGGTGTCTGCGCGAACCATAATAGCAAGTGGTTCCACAGCCAAAGCATATAGCATGGGAGATAGGGGGCAGCCTTGTCGGGTCCCTCTCTCCAGCAGGAACTGGTCAGAGAGCCAGCCATTCACGAACACCTTGGCCTTTGGGGATTGATATAGGAGTTGGACCCATCGAATAAAGTTGGGGCCAAGTCCAAATCCCGAAAGGCACTCCCACAGGTAGTTCCACTCCACGGAGTCGAAGGCCTTGGCAGCATCTAGAGCCACCACGACCCGCGAGCCGACTTCATCATGGGATCCCTGGATGTTCATGAGTAAGCGGCGGATATTCATGGCAGTGTTTTTTCCTGGCATAAAGCCAGTCTGGTCCGGGTGGATCAGTGAAAGGATGGCCTGGTTAAGGCGGGAGGCAAGAATCTTAGCCAATATTTTAATGTCGACCTGTAGTAGGGAGATGGGTCTATATGATTCCGGATAGTTTGGGTCCTTCCCGGGCTTGGGAATTACTACTATTTGAGCTTCTCTCATAGAGGGGGTAGGATTCCCGTGTCAAATATCGATTCATATAGGTTATTGTCAGGGAACTCACCATACGTATGCCTGTCCCCGTATAGCGGCAGTTTCCCTTCGTTCCAGGCGTCATGCACGGTGTCCCCGTCAGAGGCGTACGAATTCCAGGACGAACGGACGTATGCTAATCCGAACACGTGGACGTACGCCAATCCGAACACGTGGACGTACGCCAATCTGAACACGCGAAGACACCCGCGCAAACTGAGCGGATGTACGTATTCACGCACGGACGGCCACTTCCACCAATCCTGGCTCACTCCCCTCTATATAAACAGGATCCTGGCCTGACATCAGTGCTGGATCGTCTTCAGCTACTCCTGTAAGACCTGATCGTTGTTCCTGTGACCTTGCTCCTGTGACCTTGCTCCCGTGATCCTTGTTCCTGTGACCCGTTCCTGACACCCGCCCTTTGGATACCCTGTGCTACTATCTCCTGGACTACCTTTGACCCCGGCTTGGACTTCGACTTTGGCTTGTCTCCTGAATCTGTACCTTGTTTGCTTGCACGTTGCCAGACCCTTGCTTGTTCCTGATTACGCACCTGCCTCCTGTTATTGTACCGCATTGCCTGCCAGTTGCCGACCTTGCCTGTTACAGACACGCAGTGCTTCCTGCACACCTGCTGATCTTCCGGTGCCTACCTACGTGACCAGTCAACATCTCTTCTTCCGTGAGGACCCAGCATCTCCAAGGTCTGCTACTTCCACCTTCAGGCACCTGCACCCTTTCGTGTCCTCACGCTCCCTGTCCCCATCCTCAGGGGCGTGGAGACCGGAACCGTGCGAGAGGCCACCCTCAGCAGTCTGACTCCACTGTAAGGTACGTGACAGTACGATCCAGCCAGAAACATGGAGTCAGACAGGGGGGCCTCACCTTTGGAAGCTCTGTGCCAACAAAACTCTGCCCTTACCCAAGCAGTTCAAGGCCTGCAGGATGGTTACCATCAACTCGAGCAGAGGGTGGAGACATTAACTCCAAACACTACTGCCTCCCAAGGGGCTACAGCATCTCGGTCCGCCAGTCCGGAAACCCCAGCATCCATGCCTGCAATAGTGGTGCCATCCCCGGAGCCTCGAGTTCCTACTCCAGAGCGATTTTCCGGAGATCGCAGCAAATTCCATGCTTTTCGTAATGCATGCCAACTATACTTCCTGCTACAGCCTCGCACTTTCTCCTTGGAAAGCACAAAAGTAGGGTTCATCGTCTCCTTGCTTCTGGGGGAACCTCAGACCTGGGCCCATCGCCTCTTGGAACAGGCCAGCCCTTTACTTGATACCATGGACTCTTTTCTGAATGAGATGGCTAAATTATACGACGATCCTCAGCGTGCCACAACTGCTGAGGCCAGTCTCCATGCTCTGCGACAGGGTCGCAGACCTGTAGAGGATTATGTGACGGACTTTAGGCGTGGAGTTCTGACACTCAATGGAACGACGCCGCCCTACGTTACCAATTCCGCATCGGATTGTCCGAATCATTAAAAGACGAGTTGGCCCGTATCGAAGTTCCCAGTTCTTTGGAAGACCTCATACAGGTATCGATCCAAATTGACCGCCGTCTTAGGGAACGGAGATCTGAAAGAGTTGGCCAGTTTCGCCCCACTTGGATGTTACCCAAGGTTCCGAATTATCCTCCTGCTTCCACACCTGCTCCCATTTCCGAAGCTCCAGAGCCAATGCAATTAGGGCTACTTCGCTCACCATTGTCTCCTGAAGAGAAGCTACGCCGGCGCCAGAATAACCTTTGCCTTTACTGCGGGGAAACTGGTCACTATGCGAATACATGTCCAAATAACATTCGTAAGTTCAAAGACTCACCTCTTGTATCCAATGCATTACCTCTGACAAAATCAATTCATATAGCTGTTCCCTTTTCCTTACAGCTTCCAGGAGGAACACTCCAGGTCCAAGCTATAATTGATTCGGGCGCCTGTAGTTGCTTCATTGACCATACTCTCGTTCTACAACACAACATTCCATTGGTACCCAAGCAACGCCAACTTTCTATAAGGTTAGCTGATGGATCCAACATCAGATCAGATCCTATTACCCATGAGACTCAGCCACTACTTGCCAACATTCTATCCGATCACCAAGAATTAATCTGCCTGGATGTCATTTCTTCACCACTCTTCCCAATTATTTTAGGAATGCCATGGCTACAAGCCCATAATCCCCAAATAAACTGGATAACCGGAGAGGTCGTGTTTCGGTCCACTTACTGCCTCCAAAATTGTGTCAGGACCTCCAACCACCTGGTTACGGTCATTGCCTGTTCGGGTTCTACATCTGAGCTCCAGAGGTTGGTCCCAGTCACATACCACAGATTCCTGGATGTGTTTGACAAAAGAAAGGCAGACACACTCCCTCCTCATCGGGTCTACGATTGCCCAATCGAGTTACTACCTGGAGCCGAAATTCCATTCGGGAGGATATTCCCTCTATCGGAACCTGAACTCCTGGTCCTCAAAGAATACATCAATGAGAACCTCAAGAAAGGATTTATTCGACATTCCTCTTCCCCAGCCGGTGATGGAATATTTTTCGTTGAAAAGAAAGATCATTCGCTCCGCCCATGTGTGGATTACAGGGATTTAAATAAAGTGACGATTAAAAATCGCTACCCCCCTTCCATTGATTCCAGAATTATTCCAGAGACTTCGATCAGCCAAAATATTTACGAAACTGGATTTACGAGGGGCCTATAATCTAATCAGAATCCGTAAGGGGGACGAATGGAAAACGGCCTTTCGGACACGTTTTGGCCACTTTGAGTACCTGGTCATGCCATTCGGACTCTGCAACGCACCAGCTACTTTTCAACATTTTGTTAATGACATTTTCAGGGACTTTTTGGATTTGTTTGTAATTGTTTATTTAGATGACATTTTGGTATTCTCAGACTCTCTAGAAACCCATCGTGACCATGTGAAACAAGTTCTCCTGAGGTTAAGACAACATGGGCTCTACGCCAAGGCCGAGAAGTGCGAATTCGAGCGACGGACCATTCACTTTCTGGGTCTGGTAATATCAACGGAGGGAATAGAGATGGATCCTCAAAAGGTTTCAGCCATTTTATCCTGGCCACCTCCAACTGATAAGAAAGGGGTACAGAGCTTCATTGGATTCTCTAATTTTTATAGAAAGTTTATTAAAAACTTTTCCAGTGTTATAGCTCCCATCACGCAACTCACCAGCAAACAAAACCGCTTCCGATGGTCCATCGAGGCCCAAGCTGCGTTCGACAAACTAAAAGGGCTATTCACGTCGGCCCCAATACTCAAACACCCTGATCCTGCTCTACCTTACACTCTGGAAGTGGACGCTTCAGAGAACGCTGTAGGCGCCATCCTATCCCAACGCCAAGGACCTAAATCATTAATGCATCCTGTAGCGTTCTTTTCCAAAAAACTAAATATGTCAGAAAAGAACTACGATGTGGGAGATCGGGAACTCCTGGCAATCAAACTGGCTTTAGAAGAATGGCGGTACCTACTTGAGGGGGCAACACATCCAGTATTAATTTTTACAGATCATAAAAATTTGGAATATCTCAGAACAGCTAAGCGTCTCAGGCCCCGGCAGGCAAGATGGGCTCTCTTCTTCTCCCGTTTTAATTTTCACATAACCTACAGACCAGGATCCAAGAACAGTAAACCCGACGCATTATCCCGTATGTTCTCTGAAACCGAAGCCTCATCCCCTCCAGACACCATTTTGCAAGCCGGGAACTTTTTATTAACACAAACCAGTTTTCTGTCACAGGTTCGGCAGTCGTCTCAAGGTGCATCAGTCCCTCCAGATATTAACCTCCAAGAAAAATATGGTCTTCTCTGGCGAGGAAGTAAACTATTCATTCCTCAAAATCTTCGCACCTCCGTTCTACAGGCTTGTCATGACTATCCCCTGGCGGGTCACTTTGGGGGTCACAAGACGATAAATTTAGTTCAAAGGCATTTCTGGTGGCCAAACCTTGCGAAAGACTGCAGGAACTATGTTAGCTCTTGTTCAACCTGCCTCCGGAATAAAAACAGCAAAAATAAAGCTTGGGGATTGTTGAGGCCATTACCTATCCCTGAAAGACCATGGGATAAGATCGCAATGGACTTTATTGTTGAGCTTCCCCCCTCTGAAGGGTTCTCCTCTATCTTCGTGGTGGTGGATTGCTTTTCCAAAATGGCACATTTCATCCCCATGAAGGGAACTCCATCTGCAACCGAGACAGCCAGAGTATTCATTAAAGAAATTGTCAGACTCCATGGAATTCCCGGTGATATTGTCTCTGATCGTGGAGTCCAATTCACGTCAAAATTTTGGAAATCATTGTGTGAAGCTCTGGGTATCAAATTAAATTTCTCTTCAGCCTACCATCTCCAAACAAACGGGCAGACTGAACGCACTAATCAAACGTTAGAACAATATTTACGTTGTTTCACTTCTTTTTCTCAGGAGGATTGGGCTTCGTTACTACCCTTGGCAGAATTTGCATTTAATAACTCTACTCATTCCGCCACAAACCAGTCACCATTTTACTCTAACTATGGTTTTCATCCCTCCTTCCTGCCAACATCCTTACCGGATTCTCCTGTACCAGCCATCCAGGATAGGCTGAATTTCTTTGTTATCAACAATCAGGTACTTAAAGAAACCCTCTCTAAGGCTCAGGAGGACGATAAAAAAATTTTTGACAGGAAGAAAAGGGGGGAATTGGATTTAAAAATCGGTGATCGTGTGTGGCTGTCAACTGCAAACCTGAAACTGGCGTGTCCCTCTAAAAAATTGGGACCCAGATATTTGGGACCTTTTCCAATTAAGAAGAAAATTAATTCAGTAGCCTATGAACTTGAACTTCCCGGCTCATTTAAAATCCATCCTGTATTTCACACCTCTCTACTTAAGCCTGATGTACCTAATTCCTTTCCGGGTCGGGAGTTAAGCTCTCCAGAAGCTATATTGGTAGACGGGGAGGAGGAGTTTGAAATCAAAGCCATTCTGGATTACAGGAAGCGTCAAGGACAAAACCAATACTTGATTAAGTGGAAAGGCTTTGGCCCTGAAGAAAATTCCTGGGAACCCGAAGCAAATCTTCATGCCCAGAGGCTTATACGGGCTTTTCATCAAAGGTCGGTTCTAAGGGGCACCCGGAGGCTGACCTTAAGGGGGGGGGCACTGTCAGGGAACTCACCATACGTATGCCCGTCCCCGTATAGCGACAGTTTCCCTTCGTTCCAGGCGTCATGCGCGGTGTCCCCGTCAGAGGCGTACGAATTCCAGGACGAACGGACGTATGCTAATCCGAACACGTGGACGTACGCCAATCCGAACACGTGGACGTACGCCAATCCGAACACGCGAAGACACCCGCGCAAACTGAGCGGATGTACGTATTCACGCACGGACGGCCACTTCCACCAATCCTGGCTCACTCTCCTCTATATAAACAGGATCCTGGCCTGACATCAGTGCTGGATCGTCTTCAGCTACTCCTGTAAGACCTGATCGTTGTTCCTGTGACCTTGCTCCTGTGACCTTGCTCCTGTGACCTTGCTCCCGTGATCCTTGTTCCTGTGACCCGTTCCTGACACCCGCCCTTTGGATACCCTGTGCTACTATCTCCTGGACTACCTTTGACCCCGGCTTGGACTTCGACTTTGGCTTGTCTCCTGAATCTGTACCTTGTTTGCTTGCACGTTGCCAGACCCTTGCTTGTTCCTGATTACGCACCTGCCTCCTGTTATTGTACCGCATTGCCTGCCAGTTGCCGACCTTGCCTGTTACAGACACGCAGTGCTTCCTGCACACCTGCTGATCTTCCGGTGCCTACCTACGTGACCAGTCAACATCTCTTCTACCGTGAGGACCCAGCATCTCCAAGGTCTGCTACTTCCACCTTCAGGCACCTGCACCCTTTCGTGTCCTCACGCTCCCTGTCCCCATCCTCAGGGGCGTGGAGACCGGAACCGTGCGAGAGGCCATCCTCAGCAGTCTGACTCCACTGTAAGGTACGTGACAGTTATGGAGTTTAGGGGGTCAAAATTTCAGAGTAGGTGGCATAAAATTCAAGCAGTAAACCGTCCAGTCCTGGTGCTTTAGAGGTGGCCAGAGAGGAGATAGCCCCGGAAATATCCTTCTCAGTAATGGGGGCCTCTAAGAGCTCATGTTGGGCATCTGTCAGTTTGGGAAACGTAATTCTCGCTAAGTAGTCTCTGGTGTCTTGGGGGGTGTGAGTGACCCGGGTGGCGTAGAGTGCGCGATAAAATCTCGCAAATTCCTCCGCCACTTGTTGTGGATCAGTAATATCATTTCCCTGGGTGTCTTTCAGTGATACCACAACTGGGGGACGGGAATCTAAGTGGGCAAGGTAAGCAAGTAGTTTGCCCGATCTTTCTTACTCAAATATCCTTTGCCTACAGAAAAAAATGCACTGCTTGGCCTTCTCCGTATGCAGTTGGGAGTCCTGCCGTAACTGAATCTTAAGATTATTTGCTGTGTCGTGTGAGGGGTCTCGATGAAACGCCTCCTCTAGTCTTTGTAGGTGATCTGTAGCCTGTTGGACAAGAAGGTTTGACGACCGCTTAAGTCTGTTAATACGCGCGGTGAGCAGGGAGCGGGCGTAAAGCTTAAATGTCTCCCACACTATGTCGTGCGTAGCGGAGTCCCTGTTAACTGTAAAATAGTGTTGCAACTCTGTAGGGATGTCTTCTTGCTCCCGCAGGGTGGTCAACCAAAATGGGTTAAGCCGCCAAGCAGGAGAGGGAGAGGCCTTCAGGAGCCGCATCGTGATCCAGTAGGGGGCGTGGTCCGAGAGGATTCTCGGAGCGAAGCCCACATCTCCCAGTTTCGGTGTCAAGGTCTGTGAAATGAGGATGAAGTCGATCCGGGACATTGTGTTATGGCTAGCGGAGAAGCACGAATATGCTTTAGCATGCGGATACCTGTGACGCCAAGTATCCACAAGAGCAAAGTCAGTCAATATACGATGTAGTCTGGTATGGGCTGGCGGGTCAGTAGGGGAGTCCGGTGTGCCCATTCGGTCCAGAGCGGGAGTGAGGGTCATATTAAAGTCCCCCATCCACACTGCAGGCACCGAGGGGTATTGTGCCATAAATGCGAGGCCCTCCTTAATTACAACTGTATTATAGGGAGGGGGGACATAGCAGGCTAGTATCAAAATAGGGGATCCATTAATGGTGGCGTGTAGAAACACATATCTGCCCTGCCGATCCGTCTGGAGCAGCACTAGGTCAAACGGCACCCTTTTAGCAATTAGGACCGAAACCCCCCTGGAGTATGAGGTGTGGGTGGCATGGTATGCCCAACCTATCCATGGCTTTTTGAGAGAGGATTGAAGATGGCCAGTAACATGGGTCTCAACAAGCGCGATTATGTCAGCACGCTGGGACTTAATAACGTTTTATCTTATTCCGCATGCCTCTGACATTCCACGTAAGGAACTTTAGAGAGCTCATGGCGGGTGCAGGGCGCATACAATAAACCAGAGGTGTACTAGAGTCAGCAGAGCAGTCACGGCTATATCAGTTAGCATAAAACACAGTAGCAGCCAATACCAATAGTGCATGTATAACTTTAACATAGTACCTTTAGCATAAACAAACGTTTGCAAACATAATGGTGTAAGAAAAATAGAAACCACAACATTTCCTCCTCCACCCAGCCCAGCGCCACCCCAACACGGCTTGGACATCAAACCCCATAACCGGGTACCAACAGGGGACATCCAATGCATATGACCCATTGGAGGCATGGAACTTGATTGCAGGGGGGCATAGATACCCATGGCAACAAACAAAAAAACAAAGGGGGGAAAAAAAGAGTCAAACAAACGGGGGAGGAAGAAGTACACAAAAATCCAAAAAATCCTAGGGGGGTGACGTGACGTCTTCTCTGAAGGGTGCTTGGGGAGTAGGAGCCAAAAAGGTGTAACACCATCATGGCTGAGCAGGGGGTAGCTCCGCCCGCCATAGGGATGATTGCTTAAAATATAGTAGAAAAGGTGTGGGCGTCGTTTAGCCTACGGTCTTCCTCAGGCGTTCCGCAGGTATAAAGGAGGCAGGGATCGCAGGTCGGTAAGGTCGCCCGGAGGCAATAATCATGCTGTGAGAGCCAGAACTAGTGGTAAAGAAATTTCCGGGTTAGCCCCCTGCTTCCGCAAAGGGCCTTTAGTTGTAGTGTGCCCATCAACGGCTTAATCAGAAAGTCATGGGCGCCCAGGTAGGGTAGCATGTTCAGTCTCGGTGTTCCCTCTGGTCAATCCAGGTGGACGCCAGTGCAGGGTCTTCAAAAAAGTGGGTTCGGCCCTCGTGTTCCACGCGAAGCTTCGCAGGATACAACATTGCGTATTTGAGGTGTAGAACCCGAAGGCGTCGTTTAACATCCTGAAACCTGGAGCGCTGCCGTTGTACCTCGCTGGAGAAGTCTGGAAATACTGCCACATGCCTATTCGTATAAGGGATATTACCCCTTTCTCTGGTTAGGCGGAGGATTTTGTTGCGGTCCCGGAAATTAAGAAATTTCGCTATCAAGGTGCGCGGTGGGGCTCCCTGGGGAGGAGGACGGGCAGGAATGCGATGAGCCCTCTCCACCGCGAACATCACCGAAAATGCCTCTCTGCCGAAGGAGGTCAGATTTTCAAGGAAACCCGCCGGATCGTTGCCCTCAGCCGTCTCAGGGAGGCCAATAGAGTTTTCCATGTCGTCCTGTGTTGTGCTAAGCTGTTGCAGCTGGCGGCGCACCTCGTCAGTGGTGTGTTGCAGGGGGTGTATGATGTCTTCAGCTCTACTTATGCGGGTCTCTGTCTCCGCCACGCGGTCCCGGAGGTCTTGCCGGATGAGGGACACATCAATTTTGACCTCCTCAATTTTGGAGGTGAGCGTGCTCTGGCATAGGGCGATAGCATCGAGGACTTGGTTAGTGGCTGACGCAGAGTGGTCTGCGTCAGAGGGAGCACCAGCGCCATCCCTGACCCGGTGCTCCTACTCATGGCGGCGGTACCTGGCAAGCTTGTCAGCGGCCTCGGCTGACTTTTTAGGTGGGGACATGGTCCGGAAGTGGTCGGAGGCTTTCCAAGATGGCCGCTGTGTATTAGGCCAACCTCTTAAGTCTCCCCGCCCACAATGACTGTACAGTGCCGCAATTAAGGTTATGGACCGCGCCCGAAAAGATCAGCGGCTGCAGCGGGAAAGAACCGGGGACAGGGCGGTCACAGATCACCAGGCACACAACCGCAGCGGGTATAGCAAGATGGCCGCTGCTCCTAGGCCCAGGCCGGTCCTACAGGCTGTCCCAGCCGTCGCAGTAAGGTAAAGGGGTACTTCACAGGTGGTAGAAAGCAATCTGGTGGCCACAACAGAAAGATGCAAGTTTGCAGGCAGTCATAGAGGTCTGTAGAGGCCGCCTCGGGTGTAGCAAGATGGCCACCGGCAGAGGGACCAGGCCGAAACCGCGGACTGTCCCACCGGTCGCTGTCAGAAAAATAGGCCCCACACCCGCAGCCGAGGGCGATCCGGCAGCCGGGGGTGCTGCGGGGCAGTTCTGGGGTAGTTTAGAGGGCTGGGGAGGCCTGAGAGAGCCGCCGCCGGGTATAGCAAGATGGCCGCTGCTCCGGCGCCTAGGCCGAAGCCGCAGACTTTCCTACAGGCAGTCCCCGAATGGGGAAATCCTACCGGAATGGCTCCGTGCGGCGTCCGAACGGGCGGATGGCTCCAGGGGTATTGCGGGGGAGAAGGCAGGGATGTCCAGGTACAGTATCGAGGCAGGATGTTGCAGGATGGAGGTTGCAGGAGTGTGGACGAGCGGAGCTCCTACTGCTGATGTCCTACTCCATTGCACCTCAGGCCACGCCCCTTCCCTCTGCCTTTCTGGTGTGGCTCAAAGTATCAATAGTATTTCTGAGAAAACTACATAGGAGCTAAATTGAGGAAAAGGAGCTCCAAAATCTCTAAAATCGTTTTTTAGGACACTCCATCTACCTCTGACTTTGTCATTGGTCCCAACACGCACCATGACAGCCGAGTCTTACCCAGCCCCTCCCAGTAATCTTTCCACCAGATCCGTGATGTGCCGAACCCGGTAGACAACATACAGTTGGGTGCTTCAGATCTTTATGACAGATTGCCCTCTTTGTCCTTCTAAGAATTGAGTCCCCTACCATCAGAACTTGTCTTTCCTTTCCCTTGGCTTTTCTCCCACCCTCACTGGAGGAGTTATTCCCCTGGCAGCTAGGGGAGTCACTCATCTCCAGCAGTGCTGGTCCCTGACTGGTTTCACCAATGTCAGTCAATGGGGTGTACTTATTGGGATGTTCCAGCCCAGGACTCCCTGGCACTAAGGTACTTGTGTACTCCCTAATTTCAGATCTACTCCTTAGATTTAGAGTGAATACACTTCCAAGTGCAATTGCAGTGCAAAGTGGATTTGCCTTTCGTAAATAACCCCCATTGTGTGCATCTTCCGAATTTTGCTTTTAAACTGTATTAAAAGTTTAGTTAAATTTTCTTTAAAAAAGCTGTACTAGTTTTTGGATTTAGATTCTCCCTAATACATAAATCATGTTCTTCATTCTTTGTTCAATCTCCTTGTTTTTTTCCTTTATGATATCTAAATCCCAATTATGTCCTGGATTATTATTTGTGCACTTTCAGTGGTGAAATGAGGAGATTGTTTGTCCACAACATGCACATCACCGAAAATACAAAAATACACCATGTATTATAAATATGCAGGCATCTATCTATTACCTGAATCTGTGGTGTCAGACACTGACCTGTTGTGCTGACAAATTCAACCACTTCCACCTCTCCTTCCTCCACATCCTGAGGTTATTGTGTCCTCTGCTCCCCTTCTTTCAGAGGTGGAGAGTCCCTGGTGTCCTCCGACATCCTGAGTCTTTTCTCCCCTATGAGAATGAAACAAAAGGTATACTTAACACACAGATATTTGAGGCCAGAAATAGTAATATGAAACATTGCTTGGAAGTGGGGTACAAATGTCTGTTTTGGTAGAGTTCCAAGCTGAATACATGATTTTTTCCTTTAACAAAACTGGAATACTTACCTTTTTTGGACAAGTTTCACACTTGGAGACACCCCAAGTATCCACTAGAGCACCTGTGTGGAACACCCTAAAAAGTTTATTCTGGTGTCCCACACTAGGGCTCCTGAATCCAGATGTGTAAACAGCTTCTGAGTGTCCTCTCTTTACATTACACTGAATCAAGTTTGCAATTCATTCTAGTTTCAAACACACCTAGACAACAATGTCCTAAACTTTTAATACAAATTAGCATGAGCAAATGTAGTTAACCCTGTATCTGGCAAAAACATTGTATTTAGTTGTCAATGTACAATGTTTCCTACGACCGATTACTGTGCCCACGAACGTGAAAGTAGCCATTTTAAACTGTATAACAGTAAAGAAAAGCACATGGAGCAGCATGCAAGGAATAATAATAATAGGAACACGCGACAACTACTTAGTTTTTACAAGAACTCTCTTGATCCTTCTGTACTGATCCTGCTCCCTCAATTTCAGGTCTGACCAGCGTTTCCTCAGTTGATCGTTGGATTGTCGTACCCTGTTATATTCTTAATATCTAAATTTTAATTGGCTTTATTATACTTTATTTAGAATATGAATCCTCTATAATTGTGTGTATGATAGCTTTGGGATTAATATCTCCAGATGGTGACATGCGGTAATTGAAAAAGTAAACATTTAAAACCTGTCAGGATTTTGATGAATATTGTAAATTTTATATATGCTTTTAAGAGATATATTCCTATGTAATTGAGATATTGTTTAAGGTTTAGGCTTTCCCTTCCCCCCACTTCCTGTGTTGAGTGTTACCAGATGTTAGCTATGGTAACCACTCTTTAGCCCACACCCTTGTGAAGGAGGGTTTATTCTTTTGGCGCGAATTTAGAAAATTTGGTTGATATAATCAAAAGGTTGAGGAGCAGACGCTCTCTGGCTTACCATATCTGAAGACAGCATACATCTCAGCAAACATACATCTCAGCTACATTCAGCATACAAAGGGTTATTCCGCCATTTTAGAACACATGGTCAAGCTTACTTTTTATATATTTGAAAAGAAAAACAATACTAGAATTTTATCATTGTACTATTTTTGTAAGTATTATTTTCTACTTTAGTGTGTACAATAAAACACACTTTTTGATTTACGCTGACTCAGAACTAATTAAGGAAATTCGTCTCACAATCTCAATCGGTCTCACCAGATATATATATAAGATATATATATATATATATATATATATATATATATATATACACACACATTTTTTACATATTTTTACATACCCCAAAATTCCGGCGCAGACTCTTCACAACTTTATTCATCTTGGCTTTCTCACATTTGGGTTTAGGTATGGTCCATGCTTCCCATCATAGTCAGCCCTCTTCAAGATGTCCACCATCTCCACCATCTCACCAAAGGACATATTTTATGCCTTAAATCTCCTCCGGGATCGTGATGTTTCTTGCTCTGGGCTTTCCTCCTGGTTACTGCTATTATGCACTTGCTGTGTCTCCGCCATGGTCCTCTCCCACTACGACGAAAGAGAAGGGGTGGAAAATATTCTAGAAAGAATGTCAGGGGCACATGACACAGGTGGATTTTCACGCATCCACAGTGTATATAAAGTTAACACACGTGTGTCGTACGTTCTGTGTGTGGAGGAAAGAGGACGAACGTTCTAACGAAGGTAACATTTTAACTTGGGACATCTGTGGCTTTACTGATTCTAGATTGAGGCCTATATTGGGATAAGATTAGGAGAGTTTAGCCTGATATTAGAGTTTTGGTCTTGTGTTTTGTCTTTCAGCAAACATGAAACAATTCATGGGCCAGTTTATCGAAAAAATATAGGGATATGTGAAATTTGTGGGAGGTTAAAAACCCCATATATTGCAATAAACCAGCTAGGAAGGCATCGCTGGAGAAACTGCTGGAATATGTGAAGACGTAGGTCCCCGAAGCAGACATCGAGATTGTGGAGAAGAAAATTGGTAGCTTGAGAAGCACGTATCGGAAGAAGCTTAATAAAGTCCATGCTTCTATGAGATCAGGAGCAGCAGCAGAGGATGTGTATGTACCCTCCATCCTGGAAGAAGTTGAGTAGCCCAGCTGGAGCCAGGTATAGTATTTTTTTAAATATTGTCCGAAAATGATTGTTGTTAACTAGATGTTATTATTGCTAACAAATTAATGATTTAGCAAAAAGCATTTGGCTTATCAATAGACAGTAGGGGCCAAAAATTAGTGTGACAAGAAAGAAATATGCTGGGGTCAGAATGATAGTCTTTTCTATTTATTAACATTCAATTTGCAACAGTCATAAGCTGAAAATTGTGTGTGATTGATGAAGCAAAAACGAAAACTATGTCCCTTTTTCATACACAGGAAGACCTCAGCCAGGACAAGGCTCTGGAATGTGGCAGACAGGAGGAGGCGGGGGTAAGTGTCAGCCAGGATTTGGGGGGGCCCTGTAGCCTCACCCAATCCCAGGTGCCTCCCCTCCGCCTTACAAAAAAAAGGGCCAGGAAGGAGAGTAACATGGAGGAGGCAGCACTGGGCCTCATTAAGGAGGCTAATGCGACCCTAAAACCAGCCTCCCCGAAGCTGAAGAAGCCTATGACTGCTATATAGCTGTAAAATTGCAGAAAATGGAGGAGGGACAACACCTCATGTGTGAGAAAATTATTTTTGAGGCCATTCATAACGGGTTGAGAGGCCAAATAAGTGATAACATGCACTTATGTGCGCTCGCCCATCCTTCTCCTCCTCCTCCTGCCACAAGTCCACCTCCAGAGCCACAGCCTCCAGGGAAGGCTGCAGGGAAGCCTGGAGGGAAGCATGGAGGGAAGGCTGCAGGGAAGAAAAGAATGTGATGGCCTGGGTTCAGTGTGGTCTGACAGTAGACACAGTGTCAGGTCACCTCGAGGCGAGGTGACAGATGCACACTGTAGGGATCAGGAGTGCACCGCAAGGTTGTGGACCCTACGGCTGACTTCTGCGGATGGGAGACAGATCCCACAGGGGTTAGAGCGTAAGATTCACTGGGGCGCGAAGTCTAAGAGCCAGCAGGTGTTCACCAGCGCCTCTAGTGGTGAGGATGGACTTGGCTGCAACTGGCTCCAGGTCGTGACCCCCAGGGTCCCCCAGCTCACACCCACAGTAGGCAACAGGAGGATAGGGATGGTGAGGGACAAAGCCAAGGTCGGGGCCACAAGCAGACAGGAATAGTCAGGGACACACCAAAGTCGGTAACGGAACAACAGCAGAGCACACGGCAGGTAACAGGAAGCTAACACACAAAGGAATACACAATGGTTGATCAGCCGGGTTGGCCTGCAGTGCACAGGTTAATATAAAGCTCTCTGATAGGAGCTAGGGTGGAGTCATGCCAGAGGATGGATTACAAAAGCAGTCAGGTCAGGGTCGGCTGGTCTCTAGAGATGAACACATGGAAACAGGTAAGCAAACTATTGCAAAACCATGACACACAGGCTGTGGTAGTACCAAAGTCTGGGGACATATATGTCATCTGCTGCTGTTCCTGATCTCTGGGAGTCCTGGACCAGATTGTGCTCCCTATTCTATGGACTTCTCATGCTACCAATTTTGATTTCCGAAGAGTTTATGTGTGCCCTGGGGTAGAAAGGCTTCACAAATTTTAGCAGTTTCTCCAATGTTGCCTTTCTCTTTATTTTGTTATGAGCCAGAATAAATGGAGATTTTTTTTATATGAAAACACTTGGCTATGTGTTTTTCTTCAAATGGGACAGTTTGTGAGTAGGCAGGTACATTTCAAAAATACAATGTCTAATTAGCAAGGGACACCAACCAACCTCCTTGAGGTTAAAAAATACAAGATAATAATGTTGTTGTGGAAACTTGACACAAAAAAAAACAATTATGGAGATCACTAGAAAATATTTTAAAAATAATAAAAAAAAGGAGTTATTGATTAAAAAAATAAAATAAAATAAATGACAATAAAAAATAATTGTAAACATTATTATTAGATCTGGCTTTAAAAACAAAAAAGATTATTCAGGAAATCACGAGAAATAATAAAGAAAGAAGTTCGTGAGAACTCTGTGTGAATATGAGCAGCAAAACAACTTCATTGCATTACAAATAAGAAGAGGATGAGCCGCATTGAACTATTGAAAAAAATTGCAGCATGACGAATGTGCTATGTCCATTAGGAACGGTAGTTTTACCAGACTGAACGCTTCCGTCTCGTACTTGATTCTAAGCATTAGGGATGAGCTTGACTCGAACATTGCATGTTCGCTGAACAGCGAACAATTTGGGGTTTCCTAGTTTAATAGTTATTAAGGTTGAATAAAGACACCGTCCATCCAGTTCAACCTGAGTGAGTGTCTACAATTGTCCCTATCCCTGTACATTGCACACTCACATCGGTCCCTACCCTCAATGAGCCCACAATCCAAGTTCCCCATTCATATATTAGGGCCAATTCTGGACAGAAGCCAATTAACCTACCTGCATGTCTTTGGATTGTGGGAGGAAACCGGAGTACCCGGAGGAAACCCACGCAGGCACAGGGAGAACATGCAAACTAAAGGCAGGTAGTGTCGTGGTTGGGATTCAAACCAGCAACCCTTCTTAGTATTATGTGCTAACCACTACACCACTGTGCCGCCCTAATTCACAGCAAATTCGAAAAGCCACAGAACACCCTGTAAAATTCTAAGGGAGAAATCGAACGTGCTAATTTTAAAGGCTTATATGTATGGTATTGTCAGAACAAGTGATTGGTGACCTTAGTCCTGCCCCAGGGGACATGTATCAATGCAATTTTTTTTTTTAAACGGCCATTTTTCGGGAGCAGTGATTTTAATAATGCTTAAAGTGAAACAATAAAAATGTAATATTCCTTTAAATTTCGTACCTTGGGGGTGTGTATAGTATGCCTGTAAAGGGGCGCATGTTTCCTGTGCTTAGAACTGTCTCTGCACAAAGTGTAATTTCTGAAGGAAAAAAAGTCATTTAAAAGCACTCGTGATTATAATGAATTGTCAGCTCCCAGTAATACAGAGAACAGTCATTGAAAGTCATTGATTAAAAAAAAAAAAAAATGCGTGAAGGTCCCCCCAAAGTCAATTACCAGACTCTTCAGGTCTGGTATGGATATTAAGGGGAATCCCGTGTCAATTTTTTTTTTTTAAATGACATGGGGTTCCCCCAAAATATCCATACCAGACCCTTCAGGTATCATATGTATGATAATCGTATTGATTTGGTTCATACACGGGGGCTTTGAACTCATGCGCTATATAATGACGATAATCGTCATTATAAGTGTCTTGTAAAGGGGCAAATCTATTATGAGTAGCAGGATAAGAACGATTAGAAGGACCTCTTGGGATGTCATGAGGGGCTGGATATTCATTCCGCTGATAGGGGGAATTATATTGAGAATAATGTTCATAATCTCTCTGGGGGTAGGGTCTGGAGTTACGATGATTCCCTCTGAAATTACCCCTTCCCCCTCTCCTATTTGAATGATTGCAACCTCCCCTCTGTGATTGTACCAGAGTACGTATATTTGGGTCTCCATTCCTAGGGTGTAGTGGGGGGGTTTTCTCTACATTGTCCTCTTCCTCTTTTGAGAGTCTGCATAGGTCGCTGGGTCATCAAGTTAGATTGGATGGCCCCAACAGTATTGTTAATACTGGTGTCCGATTCCATAGAAATCTCTGACGAAGAGATAGGTGTTACAAATTTATGCCATTCAAAAACTGACCCAGATTTATAATCTCCCAAATCTCTCGAGTATTTTAATCTTTTTTTTTTTTTTTTATCTTTGTCTTCTTTTTCTACGTGTGTTTGAAGACCCAAAGAAAGAGAATTATATTCATTAGATTTTTTGCCGCCATCTTGGGTATGGGAATCAGGAAATGGAGCCTTTCGGCTTCATTTCCCAGTTCCCTACTGCGCATGCGCGAGCCGCGCGGCGCCATCCGGACGGTCCCCGCTGCCTCTGGGAGCTGTGTGTTTCCCAGCAGGCAGCGGGGCACTTGCTGAAGGGGGCGGGCGCTTGCGGAACGGGGCGTAACGTAAGCCCCGTTCCGCAGAGAGCTAGCCCGGAAGTGGGTGCAGTTACCTGGATTATCCAGGTAACTGCACCCCCCTCCCCCCTGAAAGGTGCCGATTGTGGCGCCGGAGGGGGGGGGGATTCCGATGAGCGGAGGTCCATTTTAGGGTGGACCTCCGCTTTAAACACCTTCCTGCCCAGACCAATTTTGAGCTTTCAGCGCTGTCGCACTTTGAATGACAATTGCGCGGTCATGATACACTGTACCCAAATGAATTTTTATCATTTTTTTTCCCACAAATAGAGCTTTCCTTTGGTGGTATTTGATCACTTCTATGGTTTTTATTTTTTGTGCTACAAATAAAAAAATACCGAAAATTAAAAAAAAAAAATGTTCAGTTTCAAAACTTTGTAAATAAGTAAGTTTTCTCCTTCACTGATGGGCACTGATGGGGCTACACTGATGGGCACTGATAAGGCGGCACTGATGGGCACCAATGATGTGGCACCAGTGAAGTGGCACTGATGAGGTGGCATTGATGGACACTGATAGGCAGCACTGATGGGCGACATGGATGGGCGACACGGATGGGCGACACGGATGGACACTGATAGGTGGCACAAATTGGCACTGATAGCTGGCACAGATTGGCATGGATGGGCGGCACAGATGGGCATGGATAGGCGGCTCAGATGGACATGGATAGGCGGCACAGATGGGCATGGATAGGCGGCACAGATGGGCATGGATAGGCGGCACAGATGGGCATGGGTGGGCACTGATAGGCAGCACAGGTGGGCACTGATAGGCGGCATAGGTGGGCACTCATAGGCGGCACAGGTGGGCACTCATAGGCGGCACAGGTGGGCACTCATAGGCAGCATTGGTGTTATACTGTACTAATGGATGCCATTCAGTGCCAAACAATAATGCATGCCAATCAGTGATGCCCATTGTGGGCACTGATTGGCATCCATTATGGGCACTGATTGGCATCCATTGTGCTGACTGGCATCCCTGGTGGTCTAGGGAGGATTACCTTTTGCTTAGCATCCCTGGTGGTCTGGTGGCGTCCCTGGTGGTCCAGTGTGGGCATCCTCGGGGGGGGCTGTGCTGATAATCGATCAGCACAGACCCCCCCTGTCAGAGGAGCAGCCGATCGGCTCTCCTCTACTCGCGTCTGACAGACGCGAGTGAGGAAAAGCCGATCACGGCTCTTCCTATTTACACTGTGATCAGCCGTGATTGGACATGTAGACAGCTGCATGCAGGCACACTGAGCGCGCCGCTGTCAACGGCGATAGGCCGCGAGTGGCAGCTCCCATGCGCATGCGTGGGAGTGACGTCATCGCGGCTTCGCCGAATGACAGCGGCGGAGCAGCGAGACCCACCGAGAAGATGGATGCTTCAGACTACAGGGGACAGCGGTGACTTCGCTGGCTCCTGTGTCAGGTAAATGACACATAATGGACTACTATGCGATGCATAGTAGCCCATTATGCTTTACCTTTGCAGGGAATCAGAGAGGAAGTAAACTCATCAGGGTTTGCTTCCTCTTTAACTCCTCTGGGAAGGCTGCCACAAGGTTTAGGAGTGTGTCTATGGGAATGTTTTTTGTTTTTTTTAATCAGATAATTTTTATTGAAAACAAACAAAAAAACAAAAAAAAGTGTTTTTTTCCATTTTACAAGACAAAACAAATCCTATATTTGTGAGGACACATAGGGATCAGTATTGCATGACTGTTGTCTGGTATGCCACTTATTCATACAACATTACATGTACCGAAATAATCAAAAATAAAGATATGATTGTATGATACGGCTACTGTAGGTGTGGTTCTTTGGTTTCAGTACTTGTCATGTGTGCCCTCTGTCATTTTTCCTCCCCTTTCTGCTCCCAGCCTTAACATGGCCATGCAGCAGAGCGGGGTGTCACCGTCCCCTAACCAGCGGGGTAGTGTCATTTTTATATATTCAATGTTGGGTAAAACAAATTATATACATAACAACTTCTGCAGGACCCAGTGTTTTTATAGTATCTCCCATCTAGAGTAATTATGTAAATGAGGTGGTATTTTTCTCCCCTTTTCTCAAATCCAGCTGTGTTCTTTTAGTGCCAAGTCCTAACCTGGCATACTTGCAGATGTGGTTCTGCCCCCTAGGATTCTATTGTGGACCAGGAGCAGTGGTGCTAATCCCAGGGTGTCTATCCAGGGATCCCATATGTTCTCAATTTTTTTGGGGCTACCTTGGTGTTTGTATGCGAGTTGTTCTCTAATAAGAGAGTCGTTCACGGATGCTATCCCCTCCATCTGTGTGGGTGCCGTTGTAGACAACCATTTTCTAGCAATACGTTTCCTATCCAAGAATAGTGCCCTTATAACAGCTGTATGTGTGTGAGGCGTATATTGTTCTTCATCTAATGATCCCTAATAAACTGCTGCCCAATACCTTTGTAGTTTTGGGCATTTCCACAGCATTTGGATAAGTGTACCACTGTCAACAAGGCATCAGGGCATAGTGGGCTGTCCCTTCTGTGCCATTTGTGTAAGTTGAGGTTTTGAGTTTTTGGGGGGAGGATAATGATACTTTAAGTACGTTGCCTAGTATGATGTTCCATTCTTTGTCTGTAATATGCCCTATATTGTCCCCCCATCCAGCTTTACAGTTCAAAGTCATCACTTTAGATACATGACAAAGGAGGGAGCTATATATAGAGGAGATTTGTCCCTTCCGGGATGATTAGTTGTGTAAGCACCGTGGACTTGGTTAGCTCCAAATAAGATATTGTAGCTTGTGCCGCTATAGCATGCCTGAGTTGAAGGTATTGGAAGAATGAGGTATTTTTCAAGTTAAATTCTGTGCATAGTGATTGGAAGTCTCGAAGTATACCTCCACAATTTAGTTGTGGAATATAGTTTATTCCGCTCCTTGATCAACTGAAGAAGTTTTGTAGTTTGTTTAGTTCTAGGTAGTTACATTTATTCCATATGCGTGACCAATTGGTGTACCCTGTGTATTGCATATGTTGTTTGGTCTTGTTCCATATCTTATCTATGAGTGTTAGTGTTCCAAATTCACCTGCCTCTATGCATTCCACAAGTCCATCATCAGACGTCTGTGATCAGAGGACTCTGGGTGGAGCCAGCCCGTTAAATGCTGCAGCTGAGCTGCCATGAAATAATAGAATGGGTTCGGTACCACCAGTCCACCCGGGTCATTCACTTCCTGTAAGGTTTCCAGTTTAATTCTTGGAACCTGCTTCCTCCATATTAATGCAAGGTAGAGGGTGTTAAATCTTCTAAACACATGGATAGGGATACAGAGAGGGGCGTTGTGGAGTGCATATAATATTTGTGTGTTCCAGACCATCTTTATCAAGTTGCAGCGACCAACAACAGAGAGTGGCAACTTAATCCAGCTGGTTGTTTTGTCTTGAAATGTTTTAAAAAGTGGGTCTATATTTAGTTTTATATATTGGTTTAGGTTAGGGTGTATAATAATTCCTAGGTATTTGAACTTATCCACTATTCTGATCTGTTCAGCTGTCTGAGGGAGGTGCTCTGTCAGTGGGTCTAAGGGTAGGATAGTTGATTTATCCCAGTTTATTGCAAATCCAGAAAAAGCTCAGAATGTCTGGATCAATTTCATAAGCTTGATCAGGGAAGTGGATGTGTCGCCCGGAAATAGAAGTGCATCGTCAGCATACAATGCCAGTTTCTCTTCCATCCCCCCGCTTAAATACGACTATTTCTGGGTTCACCCTTATGGCAGCTGCCAGGAGTTCTATGGCCAGGGCAAAAAGTAGGGGGGATAAGGGGCAGCCTTGTCTGGTCCCCCTGGACAGGTCAAAGGAGGGAGACAATGTGTTATTTATTCTAATACATGCTTTTGGCTCTTTGTATAGTGGTTTAATCCAAGAGTGGTTTAATTCAGGATTAAGCTTTTCCAGTAGGTATTCCCACTCAACACTATCAAACGCCTTTTATGGGAATGTTTGATCTTTCTTCGTTTCTTTGTGAGGTCAGACACTGATGTGGTCGAGAAGGCCTGGCTCACAGTCTCCGCTCAAATTCATCCCAAAGATGCTCTATCGGGTTGATGTCAGGACTCTGTGCAGGCCAATAAAGTTCCTCCACCCCAAACTCACTCATTCATGTCTTTATAGACCTTCGTTTGTGCACTGGTGCACAGTCATGTTGGAACAGGAAGGGGCCATCCTAAACTGTTCCTACAAATTTGGGAGCATGAAATTGTTCAAAATGTATTGGTATGCGGATGCTTTAAGAATTCCCATCACTGGAACTAAGGGGCCAAGCCCACCCCCTGAAAAACAACTCCACACCATAATCCCCCCTCCACCAAATGATTTGGACCAGTGCCAATAATTATTAGCGTGCATGCTTCAGATGATTTAAAGGCATAAAAGATGTGCCTTAAGTCGTAGTCCTAAAGTCGGGTACACACTACTAGTGTTATTTTCACTGGGTTGAAAAAAAAACCTGACAGCTCAGGTTGGAGCCACTGTACTAATAATCAGATATTAGTACAGCGATCTCCCCCACTGAGCTATTGCATTCTGCCAGGGGGGTGCCCCCCCGCCAAGACACTACGATCAGCATTTTCAGCCATTGGCTTAGAGCGCTGAACGGGAGCTGGCTAGCTGCTGGTTTTCCAGCATGTACGTCTGACAGAAGCCAGCCAAAAGGTCGGCTTCTGCCAGACTGGCTGTCATATACATGGGCCGAATGTCAGATGGTTTTTATTGAACTGGCCAATGTCGCCAGGCATTAGGCCCTTGTGTACTATGCTTTAAAGTAAGCCGCAGTATTTTCATTTTCTAGCAGGAATAAGCTCAGGTGTGTTCAGATCCTAGTCTAATCAAATTTTTAACAGCCTGGAGAAAGATAAAAATCACTTGAAGGCAGTGCAGCATTTTTTTCAGGCAGGTTGGTGGGCACCATCAGGTAGGTTGTATGGGGCCCTATGATTTCTAACAGCAGCCCTGTATACAGTCTCCTTTACTCTCCTCCTGCACACGCTTGCTTGCTCCAGCTGAATCACTGTTAGTTGATCTGACAGGCCCTCAGATTTAGCAATAGTTTGATACAGGCAGGAACTCATAGCCCCTTGTAGTATAACAAAGATTACAGTGAACAGCTTGCACTTCTCTTCTGTGGCTACTGATCACAGTACCAACTTTTCATTCACTGTCAACTCATCTGGCTGTAGCTGCCCCTCCATACCAGTCCTCCAGACTGACTCTTCACCTGCCCACGCGGCTGAGACTCCACCAGCCCACCCGGCTGACTCTCAGGAGATCTCCCAGGGAAGGATGAAGATTTAAGTACACAGCTGTATTCAGGGAGACTAGCTACATGTGGCAGTCTCCCCCCTTGTTAGTCCCCAGTAATGCTGATCTGCTCATGCTAAACTCTCTTGCTCCCATGCCTCCAGGAAGTGCTTCCTCCTGTGTGTTATGGCAGGATTCGTTCAGCACCTGAGCCCTGGGCCAAGACAGGACACCCCCCCCCCCAGACTAGGGTGGCACCCCTGAGGGCCACAACATTCCCCTCAGCACTGTAACGCCATCTTCCACCTTACTGCCCCTGCTGGAATGGAACCATATCTATTTCTGAGGTAAGCTCTGTGCTCTGTAAGCCCACTGCTGGGGATTGGCTGAGGTCTCATAAATATTCAAGGCAGCCCCTCCTAACCTCCACCCACTAGTTCTACAATATTCTCCAATGTCCCAGAAACAGAGGGAGGCACCAGGGGAGCTGTCAGGATGAGTTATCAAGCCCTGAGTCACTGAACTCTGACCCAGATTCCATAGCTCAGGCTTAGCCCTGAGCTACACTAAATTTACCTACTCTAAACTCTAACACTACTTCTGGAATACACTAAAGGGTGCTACAATGCCGCAGGGGTAGATAATTAATAGATGATTATTTGGTGAACAATTTATCATTTTCAAAAGCTAAATCGATACCGGAAAAAGTTTACTTAGGTATTCAGCCATCAAATTCAGCAATTAGTAAGCTAGGGATTTCATACTTGGAAGAGCAAGGGCAAATTATATGTAGATCAGGTATTTGTCGGTAATATATTTAAATCCTATGACCAGTTGCGTTCTGATTATTCACTGTCTCATATACAATTTTACTGATATTTTCAACTTCAGCATGCAGTTCAGAAGCAACATAGCATGCAATTACATAAATCAGAATAGATGTTAATTACAGAGGTGATATCTGCATTAGAGAAGAAAGGGCTGATTTCCCGTATTTATCAGTGGCAGCTTACATCTATACAGGATTCCGCTACACTTAAATGTAGAGCTTCATGGTCAGAGGATATTAGGGAGATAACTGGTGAACAGTGGGATTTGGCCCTGGAGTCCATTCCCTCTGTTTCCCTGTCTGCCTCCCATAAACTTTCAATAATTTTTATTTTGCATCGGGCCTATAGGGAACCAGCTAAGCTATTTGATTGGGGTAGAAGGGATTCATCCTTGTGTCCTAAATGCCATTCCCATAGATTTGAAGTCATACATCTGATTTGGAGGTGTCTTAACTTAAATGTTATTGGACCCAGGTAGTAAAAACAATTTCATTAGTAGCCCAAGTTACCATACCTACTTATCCCCTGATCTGCCTATTGGGTGCTTTAGACTCTGAACTATACCAACCAGGTGCATATATAATGATATCTTACCTCTTGCACCTGGCTCGTAAGATGATTGCTAGATACTGGATGGCCCCCACTGTCCTGACAGTGAAACAATGGATAGATGATGTAAATGGCTTATTATTGCATGAGCAGCTTGCTTACCATCATCACAAAGCTTTACATAAATTTCAATTAATCTGGCAGGCATGGTTGGATACACTAAGTTTAGCCCCTCCTCAATTAATAATGGACAGGCTACTGCAGATGTCAGTGCTGCTGTTAGCACTCAGGTTAGTATTTTGCTTTATGCTCGAGCTCACCTGTAGGAAAGTGTTTTAGTACTGGTTATATTAATACTGTATATCAGGTAATCCCCAGGATATTGAACACTGTATACTTTGTCTTTATTATTATACAAGATTTATATAGCGCCAACAGTTTACGCAGCACTTTACAATGTATGGGGGGGGGGGGCGGCAACACAATTACAGTACAATACAGACTTTTGTCTGAAGGGCACGTGCCTGGATTTTGTCTTGCATATAAACGGTACACAACTGTCGGCCAACAAACATGAACGTAGTGACGTACTAGACATACTAAGAACTGATAAAGAGGAAGTTCAATTGTCAGGCGCCACCCTTTGGGCTCCTTCTGCTAATTTTGTGTTAGTAGAAGTTTGGTGAGTGTTGATTCGCGCTTTTTAGTTCATGCTTTTCATTTTGCGCTTTTCATTTTGTGCTTTTCATTTCGCTTCTGAATGGCTGTTCGGCAACCAGCCATGTCATGGAATCAGGGGAGATAACGTGTTATTTATTATTGGCCTTGAAGTTATTGCTTTGACCCAAGTCCAGTCCAGGAAGAGGAGGAGTTCTTGAACCAAAAATTAATTGTGACCAATTATGTCATATGCCTTTGCTGCAGGAGCTCCAGGAGAATAATCCGGATGATTTTAGGAATTATCTCGAGATGACTGACCCTTGCTTTCACCAACTCTTGGCATTGCTGACCCCCTATATTAAGAAGCAGGGCACATGCATGAGGCTTTTATTTTATAATTTTGGTTGAATAATAATGATTTGATTTGGTATGTTTTCTACATTTTTGGATGCATAGAATGCCCTTTTTGGTTAAGTTCTATTGGCAGCTAGCATGTCTAATTTTATTTGTTTTCTTTTTTTAATGCACAATAAAAAAAAATTGTGTAGAATAATACTTGGCTATGTGTTTTACTTCAAATGACAGTTTGGGAGTAGGCAGTTACATTTTCAAAAGTACAATGTAAAATTAACAAGGGACACCAACATAGTTGTATCTTTGAGATTAAAAACTACAGGATAATGGTGTTGTGGTAACTTGGCCAAAGACCCAAAACAAAAAAAAAACAAAATAAGCATAATAATATTATTCTTGATATCACTAGAAAACAAGAATTTTCAAATATGTTTGCCATAACTCCATCAGTATCACCAGCAAAGCAGCGACATTATTATCCCATTAAAGAAGAAAAGAATGTGCGCTGCATTTTGCCAATTCATAATTTACCACGTCACGAATGTTAAATATCAAATACGAACGCTAGTTTACAAGACCAACGGCTTCTAGTTCGTCCTTGCTTCTGAGTATGTGTGTTTGTACTTTGGACTTTCGTGTGATGGACTTGTGTACACACGATATGAAAATCTGACAACATACTGTTGTCCGCCAAAAATGTACTAGCCTGCTAGCCAACATTTGTTGGCCGAAAGTTGGACAACAATTGTTTGATGGAGCGTACTAATGGTTGGATTTTAGGCAGTCTGTCATCACAGAATTCCCAGATGGAAATTTGATCGTGTGTACGAGGCTTAATTCTTACGATTTTTTGGGGACGAAAACTGTACTAATTATACGAAAATTGGATGTTACGTTCATGTACGATTAAAATTTTATAGTCTGCACATCCAGGTTTTGTTGTACAAAAAAAAAAAAAGGAAGGAATCAGCTGTCAAAAGCACCATACTAACGATCCGAAAATCGGCCGATTGTTCATCGTACGAAATTGTACTTGCTATTTTGGTATCATGTACAGCTTGTGGTGGGATAGTTGTGGCAATTTCGGACTCCAATCAGCACACACCTGAGCTCATCCCTGCTGGGGAAGAAAGAAGAACAGAGTGATTTGGTATTAAATGAAGGACTCTTGGGAGGAAAGTTCTTGTATAGAAGCTCTTACAGAAAAAAAAGCAGCAAAAGCAAAGCCTGCCCGTGACACAGAATAACGGTAAGTTATCGCCCTGTAGAAGTGGCAGTTTTCATCCAGCGATTGTTTTTCTAGGTAGAGAAGAAGGTCGCCGCCGTGACGCCCCGTTGCCTGTCTGCTGTGGTCGGGCGGGGAGGAGCTGCAGATGGGAGGAAGTGAGATTCTACTTTTGGAATTCAGTGGAGAAGAGAGCAGGAAGACTGCCCTGCTTTGGTGGCAGATGAAGCGTTAGATCCCGGGGCCGACATGCCGCACTTCACCGTGGTGCCGGTGGATGACAAGCACAGAGCGGACTATGACGATTTGGAGGGGATCAGCAGAGTGGACTATAGAGAGAAGGGGCACAGATCGTGCGATCCCTACGACACTGTTAGCTCGGACGGTAAGTGACTTACAAGGAGCGCTGGCGGAGGATTGAATTTCTCTATATCGTCCCCCAAACTTAAAAATCACGAAGTTCACTGGAATGTTCTGTGAACGTGGTGTTGGCTGTGAGCCTCGTACGGTTCTTATAGGCGAGTTCCATCAAGGAGTGCCGACGGCGAATGCGCTGATCATCCGCTGGCAAACTTTGCTGGAAAACGTTATGATTGGTTGAATAATTTAGTTTAATGGCTCCTCCCCCATGTTCTAATCTGTTTCTATCTGTAAGATCAGAAATGATATGTTATTTTCTACATTTATTTAAGGCAGTTTACTTATGGAGCAGTAGCCAGCAGTTTTATCAATGCCAGTCAGTGCTACACAGAAATAATAGTTTGTATGTGTCCTATTCACATGCGTTTTATCGCATGTCGCTGTATGCACTGACATGAAGGAACTATCACTTTGTATATTTAAAGCGGCCCTTCACCCCTCCCAAGAAGGATCCCGCCTCCTCATTCCTCCCAGGAAGGATCCCGCCCCTCCCAGGAAGGATCCGCCTCCTGATCCGCCCTCCCAGGAAGGATCCCGCCTCCTGATCCCGCCTCCTCACCCCTCCCAGGAAGGATCCCGCCCTCCCAGGAAGGATCCCGCCTCCTGATCCCGCCTCCTCACCCCTCCCAGGAAGGATCCCGCCCTCCCAGGAAGGATCCCGCCTCCTGATCCCGCCTCCTTACCCCTCCCAGGAAGGATCCCGCCCCTCCGAGGAAGGATCCCACCTCCTCACCCCTCCGAGGAAGGATCTCGCCTCCTCACCCCTCCCAGGAAGGATCCCGCCCCTCGCAGGAAGGATCCCGCCTCCTCGCCCCTCCCAGGAAGGATCCCGCCTCCTCGCCCCTCCCAGGAAGGATCCCTCGCCCCTCCCAGGAAGGATCCCGCCTCTCCCAGGAAGGATCCCGCCCCCTCACCCCTCCCAGGAAGGATCCCGCCTCTCCCAGAAAGGATCCCGCCTCCTTACCCCTCCCAAGAAGGATCCCGACTCCTCCCCCCTCCCAGGAAGGATTCTGCCCCTCCCAAGAAGGATCCCGCCTCCCCACCCCTCCTAAAACAATACAATCGATTCAGTTACAGTGATGATGCCCAATGATTACAAAGCGAATAACCACAATTCTCTGTCAGCAGTACACACATAGAGTAGTATCCAACGCGTTTCAAGATATTACGTTGTTCCTCTTCAGGGAAAAGTGGTTATGATTACACAATAATATCATATAGATATAGAATCATATCCTGGACATCTGCCTCAAATAAAAACAAGGAGTTTTGCCACCATAGGTTACCAAGAGTCCAGAAGGTGCGGGGAAAAAGAAGGAGAAGGGGGCGCCTCTGGGTGTAGATTTTTTTTAAAAGCAATTTATTCACAAGTCTAAAACAGAGAGATTTTGCACTCACGTTTTCCAAAAAATAAAATGGCATGTAGGATAAGAGGGGTTATCTGATTTGTCCGTCACTTCAAATCCGGTCCGCAAGTGTCCTATTGTCCTCTCCTGGCGTTACCACTGGTTTGTTGTTTCGAAAAAGCCGGCTCGGTGGACGCAGAGGATGTTTATCCAAAGCGAGGCTTGGTTGACTGTGACACGCGGGTCGCAGAATTGTGACGTCACGGCGGGCGACGCGTTTCCTGAGCGTTCGGGTCGAGGTTGGCCTGATTGGCCTGATGAAAGAGCGCGGTCGTCTCTCCACCTCGACCCGAACGCTCAGGAAATGTGTCGCCCGCCGTGACGTCACAATTCTGCGACCCACGTGTCACAGTCAACCAAGCCTCGCTTTGGATAAACATCCTCTGTGTCCACCGAGCCGGCTTTTTCGAAACCACAAACCAGTGGTAACGCCAGGAGAGGACAATAGGACACTTGCGGACCGGATTTGAAGTGACGGACAAATCAGATGACCCCTCTTATCCTACATGCCATTTTAATTTTTGGAAAATGTGAGTGCAAAATCTCTCTGTTTTAGACTTGTGAATAAATTGCTTTTAAAAAAAATCTACACCCAGAGGCGCTCCCTTCTCCTTCTTTTTCTCTGTAACAGTCTAGGAGCCTGGTTTCAGCTCCCTGCGGTGGCAGCCCTGCATGTAGAATTCCCACCCAAGGAACGAAAGACACTTTCCTGGGACTTGATAACAAAAAGATCTCATATGTATTATCGTCTCATATAACTCTATACAGACAGCCTTTTTGAGTACATTATTATGTGATTTTTGCTCCTCTAGTTGTTGTGTACCAGAAGGTGCGGGGCAAGGGGGGTCCAACTCAAACTACCCACAAGGGGCACAGAACCCAACTCCAAAGGGAACGCCACACCATAGGCCAGGGATGTAGTAAATCTAAGCCTTTACCCTAGGTTAACATGTGTGATGAGGGAACCAGCACGATTACAACGCCGGTTTCCGCATCGCTCCTCTCACTTGTGAGTTCAGCCATTGAACACGCATTGAATTTGATTGGCGCCTGCAGTCCCTGAGATAACGCTGACCCAGGCTCAAGGTATATGGAGCTAGTTAGTTAACTCCAGAATACCAAAACCTGGAATACAAGCACAGGAGTTTCATTCATAAACTTGGAGCATATCGTCCAGAGGAAAAAGGGACGGAACAAGGAAGATTTTCAACAGTAACTCTATTGAAAGAGTCTGCAATGACTCACAGTGATTGGAGATGGCCTGTCTTGTCCAGTGCATGTAGGCCTGGATGCTCTGAAGGGCAGCTTACAATACATATCCCAGGAGGAATAGGCTTTCATTAAAGGAGAGGAGGGGCGGGCTTAATAGTGTGTTATAGTAAGGCCTGCCCACTGAACCTGGAAGGGCCAGCAGGCTTCTCCGTGACGATATGTAGAACACGGTGGCATGGGAAGGAGCTGTGGCCAGGCATGAAGTGATCTTGGCGGGTCAACCCTGAATCCATTGCATGGGTGAGTATCTGAAATGTGCAGTAAGTGGTGGTTGGGAGTGGGGTGTTCAGCCAGAGTTCCTCTTTAACCCTTTGGCACCGGCCATGTGCAATATTATTTATTTCAGGTACTTGTATAGCGCTGTCAATTTATGCAGCGCTTTACATATACATAACATACATACATACAGTACAGACCAAAAGTTTGGACACACCTTCTCATTCAAAGAGTTTTCTTTATTTTCATGACTATGAAAATTGTAGATTCACACTGAAGGCATCAAAACTATGAATTAACACATGTGGAATTATATACTGAACAAAAAAGTGTGAAACAACTGAAAATATGTCTTATATTCTGGGTTCTTCAAAGTAGCCACCTTTTGCTTTGATTACTGCTCCGCACACTCTTGGCATTCTGTTGATGAGCTTCAAGAGGTAGTCACCTGAAATGGCTTTCCAACAGTCTTGAAGGAGTTCCCAGAGATGCTTAGCACTCGTTGGCCCTTTTGCCTTCACTCTGCTGTCCAGCTCACCCCAAACCATCTCGATTGGGTTCAGGTCCGGTGACTGTGGAGGCCAGGTCCTCTGGCGCAGCACCCCATCAAACTGGATGGAATAGCATGCCGCTGCAAGATGCTGTGGTAGCCATGCTGGTTCAGTATGCCTTCAATTTTGAATAAATCCCCAACAGTGTCACCAGCAAAGCACCCTAACACCATCACACCTCCTCCATGTTTCACGGTGGGAACCAGGCATGTAGAGTCCATCCGTTCACCTCTTCTGCGTCGCACAAAGACACGGTGGTTGGAACCAAAGATCTCAAACTTGTACTCATCAGACCAAACCACAGATTTCCACTGGTCTAATGTCCATTCCTTGTGTTCTTTAGCCCAAATAAGTCTCTTCTGCTTGTTGCCTGTCCTCAGCAGTGGTTTCCTAGCAGCTATTTTACTATGAAGGCCTGATTCACACAGTCTCCTCTTAACAGTTGTTCTAGAGATGTGTCTGCTGCTAGAACTCTGTGTGGCATTGACCTGTTCTCTAATCTGAGCTGCTGTTAACCTGCGATTTCTGAGGCTGGTGACTCGGATGAACTTATCGTCCGCAGCAGAGGTGACTCTTGGTCTTCCTTTCCTGGGGCGGTCCTCATATGAGCCAGTTTCTTTGTAGCGCTTGATGGTTTTTGCCACTGCACTTGGGGACACTTTTTCAAAGTTTTCCCAATTGTTCGGACTGACTGACCTTCATTTCTTAAAGTAATGATGGCCACTCGTTTTTCTTTACTTAGCTGCTTTTTCTTGATCATACATCACGGGACACAGGAGCTTCATTACATAGTGGGTTATATAGGCACCTCTGGTGATTGGACACTGGTTGACCCCAATTAAGGAGAATTCCTCCCCTATATAACCCCTCCCATCTGGGAGGCACCTCAGTTTTTTCGCCAGTGTCTATGGTGATGGTCACGTAAAAACTTTAGCTCTATGCAGGTCCCTGCGAGGGCCGAAGGGCTACAACAAACCGGATCCATACCTCGGGCCGATATTTGACTCCCAAGATGGTATGGTACCCGGGCCTCGTCAGCCGAAGAAGCGAGGTTTTGCCTGTAAGTCCTCTCCATTGGTAGACTGGGCTCTGGGAAAACCAGACTTGGTGTACTGTTTATACAGAGCACACGAAAGTTTCTGGCAGAGCTTTCTACATGACCCAGGTGGGAGGTTCTTCCGAGAAGGAACCCCAGATAAACCTGAAGGTTGGCTAACAATACCTGCCGTGATGGGTGACGGCTGGAATTTGTCTGGTGCGCCTGATTCTGGGCAGAAGATCTTCCTCCATTCAGTTGTGCATGAGACTGTTAGGGAAGATGGTCGCCTCCTTCGAGGCCGTCCCATTCGCCCAGTTCCACTCAAGGCCTCTGCAAGGATGCATCCTTGCGGCTTGGAACAGGAAGCCCCAATCTCTGGATCTTCCTATGCGTCTATCCCCAGGGACACGCAAGAGTCTTGTCTGGTGGTTACAAACCAAGAATTTGCTGAAGGGCAAAACTTTTCTTCCTCTCTCATGGAAGATTATCACAACAGATGCCAGCCTGACAGGCTGGGGAGCTGTATTGGAGGAAACATGCTCGCAGGGGAAATGGTCTGCGACCGAGAATCTACTGCCCATAAACATCTTGGCGATCCGGGCGGTTTACATGGCTCTCATAAAGTGGTCTTACAGACTGCGAGGTTTCCCGGTTCGCGTTCAGTCCGACAATGCCACCGCAGTGGCTTATATCAATCACCAGGGCGGTACCAGAAGTCTGGTGGCCCAGAAAGAGGTGAATCGCATACTTGTCTGGGCAGAAAAGCATGTTCCGTGTCTTTCTGCAGTCTTCATCCCAGGAGTGGAGAATTGGAACGCGGATTTTCTCAGCCGCCAGCAGTTGTGCCCGGGAGAATGGGCTCTGCACCCCGACGTGTTTCAGAACATATGTCACAAGTGGGGTACTCCAGACGTAGATCTGTTTGCATCCAGGTTCAACAGGAAACTGGACAAGTTTGTATCAAGGACAAGAGATGCACTTGCTCAGGGGTCAGATGCTCTGACAGTTCCCTGGGATCAGTACAATCTGATCTATGCCTTCCCCCCGAGCCCGCTTCTGTCGCGGTTCCTGGGAAGAGTCAAGAGGGAGACAAAGTCGGTCCTTTTGGTGGCCTCGGCTTGGCCCAGGCGACCATGGTATGCAGAAATCATGAGGTTGGCAGTAGGCAGGCCATGGACCCTCCCTCTCCGGCCAGATCTGCTCTCACAGGGTCCAATCTACCATCCTGCTTTACGCAGTCTGAATTTGACGGTTTGGCTGCTGAGACCCACATTCTGAGAGACCGTGGCCTTTCGGGGCCAGTCCTTTCAACTCTGGTCAATGCCAGAAAGCCGGCCTCCAGGCTTATTTATTACAAAATCTGGAGGACATATGTTTCCTGGTGTGAACTCAGGAAATGGCATCCTAGAAAATATATCATTAACAGAATCTTGGCCTTTCTCCAGTCAGGCCTAGAGATGAATTTGGCCATAAGCACTATCAAAGTGCAGATTTCGGCCCTGTCAGTATTTTTTCAAGAGCCGCTTGCATCACATTCCCTAGTACGGGCTTTTATCCAGGGGGCTATGCGGACAAAACCGCCAGTTAAACCTCCGGTATGCCCATGGTATCTGAATTTGGTTCTCTCGGCCTTACAGGGGCAACCATTTGAACCTTTGCATCTGGCTTCTTTAGTTCTCCTGACTAAAAAGCTGGTCTTCTTAGTAGCCATATCTACGGCTAGAAGAGTATCAGAGTTGGCAGCTCTTTCCAGTAAGGAGCCGTATTTAATTATCCATAAGGACCGGGTGGTCATGCGTCCCAACAGGTCCTTTCTACCTAAGGTGGTTTCGGGTTTCCATTTGAACCAGGATGTAATCCTACCATCCTTTTTTCCGGACCCTCAGTCCACAGAAGAATAATCTTTACACACTTTGGATGTGGTTAGAGCAATCAGTATGTATCTTCAAGCAACGTCTCAGATAAGGAAAACTGATTGTTTGTTTATTCTGCCGGAAGGCCCTAGAAAGGGCCAGGCGGCGTCAAAATCCACTCTCTCAAGGTGGATCAGGCAAGTTATTTCTCAGGCCTATGGTTTAAAGGGGAAGATTCCTCCTTTTCGGGTGAAGGCGCACTCTACTAGGGCTGTTAGTGCTTCTTGGGCAGTGCATCACCAGGCCTCCCTGGCTCAGATCTGTAAGGCTCAGTCCACACATTCACCAGATTCTATCAGGTGGATATCAGAGGGCAAGAGGATATCGCCTTCGGGCGCAGTGTACTGCAGGCTGCAGTTTAGGTCCTCCGGTCCCTGGCGGTCTATATTTATGATCTGTGTCTCCCTCCCCTCAATCTGAGCATTGCTATGGGACATCCCACTATGTAATAAAGCTCCTGTGTCCCGTGATGTATGATCAAGAAAATGGGATTTTTATATACAGCTTACCTGTAAAATCCTTTTCTTGAGAGTACATCACGGGACACAGCGCTCCCGCCCCTCTTGGGTTTTACGTGGTTTCTTATTGCTTTGCTACAAAACTGAGGTGCCTCCCGGATGGGAGGGGTTATATAGGGGAGGAATTCTCCTTAATTGGGGTCAACCAGTGTCCAATCACCAGAGGTGCCTATATAACCCACTATGTAATGAAGCTCCTGTGTCCCATGATGTACTCTCAAGAAAAGGATTTTACAGGTAAGCTGTATATAAAAATCCAATTTTTCTTGCCATAATACAAAGTCTAACAGTCTATTCAGTAGGACTATCAGCTGTATACTGTATCCACCTCCTGCACAACACAACTGATGGTCCCAACCCCATTTATAAGGCTTGAAATCCCACTTATTAAACCTGACGGGGCATACCTGTGAAGTGAAAACCATTTCGGGTGACTACCTCTTGAAGCTCATCAACAGAATGCCAAGAGTGTGCGGAGCAGTAATCAAAGCAAAGGGTGGCTACTTTGAAGAACTTAGAATATAAGGCAAATTTTCAGTTGTTTCACACTTTTTTGTTCAGTATATAATTGGACATGTGTTAATTCATAGTTTTGATGCCTTCAGTGTGAATCTACAATTTTCATAGTCATGAAAATAAAGAAAACTCTTTGAATGAGAAGGTGTGTCCAAACTTTTGGTCTGTACTGTATGCCTAACACATATTCATACATTCTAGGGCCAATTTAGACAGGATCCGATTAACCTATCAGCATGTCTTTAGAGTAAATATACAGCCTCTTGACGCCTGGTCCTGAGCGCAGAGGGGCCACATATTTGTGTGAATTGCTGCCAGTACACGTGCTGCACCCTCCCGACAGTTATTATAACCTAGTTTTCAGATCACGTGACAGCCAATCACAACAGTTATGTGATCTTGAGCCCCACCTCCTGGCATCATAAACTTCTTAAAGGGCCGTAAGGCGCCAGCACCCAGAGGTTAAAACAAAGTTGAGTTAAAAAATAAGAAAACTGTGTTATAGACAGAAATACGCATCATAGCACCCCATAGTGCTAGCTTCCTTTAGCCAAGACTTGTACCTACAGGTAAGCCTATACCTGTAGGTACTATGAATATCTCCTAAAGGTAGATGTAGCCGATGACGTTATCGGCGCATGCACTCTGAAGGTCTGGCTTACAGTGCTGGACCTTCAGAGCCCATGCTGGAAATGGCGGCTCCCATGTGAATGCGCGGGAATGACTTCATCACTGCTCTGGAACCCAGAAGACATACACCGAGGGAAGATGTCAGCCGTCTCAGCAGTGAGTGGGTGCCAATGGAGGTGGAGGTGCTTCGTTCTAAGGTAAGTATTTCATAATGTGCTAGTATGTGATGCGTACTAGCACATTATGCCGTTATCTTACAGATTTTCCGTTTTTTTTATTTATTTATTCTTCAGTGGTTTACAACCACTTAAATAATAACAGAATAAGCTCACTTTTTAGAGGAAAATTATAAATGCACAATTTTTTGCAGGGTAAAAAATAATGTACACGTATTTTATTTCTTTTTGAAGAATGTAAAGCATTGCACCAGTGATCAGCAGATTGGTGGTGCCATGCAGGTCTTCTACAGATTTGTTAGTATATCTGTATCCCCTTACAAATGGGCAGGCAGAAACAATCTGACAGGAAGAATCAATGAACTACCACAGCGCCGTGGTAGTTCATTGAGAACTACACTCAACACAGCTGTGTGAATGAATGACGTGGCCATGTGGGCTGTCACTTATTTCAAAAAGTGACAGCTATTACAGGGAACTTCTCCCCTACTGCTGTCACAGGGACGTGCAGGGGAATATGTTGTATGTTCCATCCCAAAAACAGGTGAACTTATCTGTTAACAATAATATGCATAAGGCTACCTCTTATTCAATGCAGTGCTAAAGCAACAAAAATGAAACCATAAATACAAAAGGGGGGAAAAAAAAGTACAATGTATCAGTCCCGCAAAATATGTACAAGCAGTCCCTGGGTTACATACCAGATTGGTTCTGTTAATAAGTTCTAAAAGTGGTTGTAAACTGCTGCACTTTTTCTTTCTTTTTTTTGTCCTGCCTTCAAGGCAAAGGCATAATCTGCTAGTATGCATCACATACTAGCACATTATGGGAAATTTGCCTCAAAACAAAGCCTTCCAGCTAGAGACAGCGTCCATCTTCACCCGTCTTCATTCCGGGCATGGGCGCGGAAGCCGCCGGTCATGGCACATGGCTTTGAAGAAACGGCATGGGCGGCCATTCTTTCAGAGCTCATGTGCTAGTGATTTCACTGGCTGAATGTTCAGTAGATATCTCCTAAACCAATGTTCCTCAACTTCGGTCCTCAAGTACCCCCAATAGTGGTTTTCCGGATTTCCCTCAGATGAAACAGTTGTGGTAATACCTAAAGCAGTAAAACCAATCAAATCACCTGGGCAAAATAATGGAAAGCCTGAAAACATGACCTGTTGGGGGTATTTGAGGTCTGGAGTTGAGAAGCATTGTCCTAAACGGTGCATGTTTAAGGATGTTTACACTACCTATAGGTAAGCCTTATTCTAGGGCAATGATGGCGAACCTTGGCTCCCCAGATGTTTTGGAACTACATTTCCCATGATTCTCATGCACTCTGCAGTGTACTTGTGCATCATGGGAAATTTGGTTCTAAAACATCTGGGGTGCCAAGGTTCGCCATCACTGTTCTAGGGTTACCTATAAGTAAAACTTAAAGATGGAAGTTTATTTCCTCTTTAAAGAGGAACTGCAGTCTGCTCACATCATTTCTAATAAAACATCTTTGCCATTCTGAAGCTTCCCTCCAGCCACTTTGCATATTATTTTATATATACAGTACTGTGATTATGGACTTGCCAAATGTGCTGCAGAACTCTCCCTCCACTGAGTCTGGCTGCAAACATTTTAGCTGTGGGCATCTTCCTGCATTTACACAGACACACACCTCTAGCTCTGCAGCTCTTATTGGCCCTCTTATGACTCAGCCCTCTCCCTTCCTGGCAAACTCTCAGAAGAATGTGAGAGAGAGAAAGCTGTGCATTTCATAAGTCTAGGCATTTTACCAGACAAGAAACCTGAAGTGTTAGTGTCAGAAAAAAATGTTTTACTATCCAAAATTAAAACAACAAGGGCAGAAGATTTAATAGATGGAAAAAATCACTGAAGATCTGCTTTAAGTTAAATTTGCATGTATGTTGGAACAGGTAAATTGTTTAAGTGTAACTCCAATAGGGAAAGGTTAACACCCCTGTAACATTTGTTTTGCTGTCTGTGCTGCTGTTCAGAAGATTTCCCCTCACTTTCTGTCCCTTTGACAATTGGTTTTGTATACATTTGAGTGGAAACAAGGATTGGTGATCAAGCTTCAGTCAAGACACCTTTTTGCACTAACCATTCTTGCAGGAGTGATTTTGCCTTCCTATGGGGAGATTTCCTCTCACTTCCTGTTGTCTCCCTCCGTTTGTAAGTATGTATCATGTTTAAAGCGAAATTCCACCCAGAAATGGAACTTCCACTGATCGGATTCCTCCCCCCTCCGTTGCCTTGGCACCTTTCAGGGGTGAGTGGGGAACAGATACCTGTCAAATCCAGGTATTTTCTCCCACTTCTGGGCGTAAATCATCAGAATTTGTTCGGCGAACTACGCAATGTCCAGCACCTCCCCCCCCCCCCCGCTGTCTTCCTCTGGGAGACACATAGGTCCCAGAAGACAGCAGGGACCATTCAGATTACACAGCGCGACTCGCACATGTGCAGTAGGGAAGTCACAAGGCTTCACTTCCTGTTTCCCTTAGTAAGGATGTCGGCGCCTGCACACAGAGCCAATCCGTCGCAGGCTCCCTGGACAGGTAAGTGTCCATATATTAAAAGTCAGTAGCTGCAGTATTTGTAGCTGCTGACTTTTCATTTTTCTTTCCCAGGCGGAACTCTGCTTTCATTTAGATGTTTTTAACTCAGGGACTGCCTGTATACATCACAATGTTTAAACAGAATGAAATAATCTTTTGTATAAACACGAGAAACAATGTGTCTAATTTAGTGAGACAAAGTCCACGTCCTCTGTAACCCCTTGCTTGCAGATCCTATAAAGCTTCTTATCTCTTATTTACTACCTCTGTGACTGAAGCCCAGTATACACTATAAGAAAATCCGACGAATAATCCTCTGTTTTATCTCAATGTTTCACAGCAATACCAATGGATGATACCAATTTGTAAGAAAATTCTTGTACGACACTGACTTTTTGTTATTTTTATTTATTTTTTTGTTATTTGTTTCTGATCATGCTCAGTCTTTCATACTGGATTTTTCTCGTACAAAAACAGTGATCTTTTTGCTCTTGACGTACGAGAGATTTTGTCGTTTCTCCTATCGAAAATAAGTCTGAAACTGGTGTCAAAAGTTATGAACACACCCACTATATGAAAATCCAAGCAATTGTGCCTTGTACAATTTATTTATTTTTTTTCTTCCAATTTTTGTCATAGTGTGTGCTTCGCTTTAACCACTTTAAGACCACACATATACTGCACATGTACCTGTATGTCGTTTCATTAAATAGATACTGTGGGTGAGGCCTGCTGGCCACCTGTGATCACTGCACAGAGAGGCAGAATGGGGCTCTGCCTATGTAAACAAGGCAGATCCCCATTCTGACAGGGGACAACATGGAGATCTGTTGTTCCTTGTTATCAGGAACAGCGGTCTCTGTGTTGTCCCAGTGAGCCCAGCCCCCACACAGTTAGAACATACCCAGGGAACACAGTTTACCCCTTGATCACCCCCTAGTGTTAACCCCTTCCCTGTCAGTGTCATTCATACATTGATCAGTTAGTATTTATTTATTTTTTTGCACTGATCACTAGAGCTGCACGATTCTGGCTAAAATGAGAATCCCAAATTTTTTTTTCTCTTTCTTAGAATAAAGATCACGATTATCGTGGCGTAACATCTTTCACATGATACAAAAAATCGGATTAACTTTACTTTTTTTTTTTTTTTTTTTAATTAATGTGTATTTTTTCCCCAAAAATTGCTTTTGACCAGACAATCGCAAATACAGTGTATTCCTACTGTTTCTGACTGAATGGTCCCTGCTGTCTTCTGTGACCTGTGTGTGTCTCCCAGAAGAAGATAGCAGGGAGGGAAGAAGGAGGTTCCAGACATTGCGTAGTTCACCGCACAAAGTGTGGACATCTATGCCCAGAAGTGGGCAAGTGGGAGCAGATTTGACAGGTATCTGCTCCCCACTCCCCCCTGAAAGGTACCAAGGCAACCAGACTGTCGCAAATGCAGTATAACATAAAATATTACAACATCCACTGTTTTATTCTCTAGGGTCTCTGGTAAATTATATATATATATATATATATATATATATATATATATATATATATATATATATATATATATATATATAATATTATTATTATAAATTTTACAGGACTTGACAAATTTGCTTGGAATCTAGGAGCCAGCTAAAAAAAAGTTAGGAGCCAGATTTTTTTTTTTTTTTTGACTGACAAAAAAAGCTTTATTTTCAATATAAAAATTAACCAATCTAAAATTTACACAGAAAGAAAACTAGAACGAGTGTGGCTGCTTTTATTTCCTGCCTTGCAGGGACACAAGACCGCAATATCCCCACTAAGGGTCCGATCAGGTCCGCCTGAAAAACTGACAGGCGAACTTGATCAGACAGCCCATGTGAAAGGGGCCTTTTTGACCCCATATCTCGTATTTAAGAGGTCCTGTCATGCTTTTTTCTATTACAAGGGATTTTTACATTCCTTCTAATAGGAATAAAAGTGACACAATTATTATTTTTTTTCAAAAGAACAGTGAAAAAATAAAAGTTAAACGCGGCACGTCCCGCCGAGCTCGCATGCAGAAGCGACCGCATATGTGTGTAGCGCCCACATATGAAAGTGGTGTTCAAACCACTCATGTGAGGTATCGCCGCAATTGAGAGAGAGCGAGAGCAATAATTCTAGCCCTAGACCTCCTCTGTAACTCAAAACATGCAACCTGTAGAATTTTTTTTTTAAATGTCGCCTATGGAGATCTTAAAGGGTAAAAGTTTGTTGCCATTCCACAAGCGGATGCAATTTTGAAGCGTGACATGTTGAGTATCAATTTACTCGTCGTAACATTATCTTTCACAATATAATAAAAAATTGAGCTTACTGTTGTCAATTTTTTTTATTTTTTATTTTTTTAAGTAAGTCCACTGCGCAAATACGGTAGTATTGCTAGCGACCGCCATTTTATTCTCTAGGATCATGGAATAAAAAAAAAAAAATATATAAATATATATATAAATAATATAGGCGCCAGATTACAGAAAGAACCCTAGGACTGCAGAAGGCCGCAAAGCCACAAGCTCAATTACCGGCCGGCGCGGCCCAAGGTGATTGCGCCCGGGGGTTGTGTGCGCACGGAGACAGGATACCCCAGCTGTACTGCGCCAGGTCGCTAATACTAGTCGCAAATGCGACCTGGCGCCCAGAGTTTGTTGAGCCCTATATATATAATGTTTGGAGGTTTTAAGTAATTTTCTAGCATAAAATACAAATTTTAACTTGTAAGCAGCAAGTGTCAGAAAAAGGTTTAGTGTTTAGCACCTCAATACCAGGCACTTACACTCCCTTCCTGCCAATTTTCATTATCATCTTGTTCCCACAAATCAAGCTTTCTTTTGGTGGTATTTTATCATCTCTGCATTTTTTTATTTTTTACTAAACAAATAAAAGACCTAAAATTTTGAGAAAAAAAAGTTTTTATTTTGTAAAGAAGTACGTTTTTCTCCTTCACCGATAAGGTGGCACTGATAGGCGGCACTAATGGGCACTGATAGATGGCATGGCATTGATGGGCATAACTGTCAGGCATTGGGGATGGGCACTGATTGGCAGCTGCCTGAGCACTGATATGCATTCCCCTAGTGGTCTAGGGTGGCATACCTAGTAGAGGTGCACGATTAATCGTGAGAAGATCGCGATCTCGAATCACCCCCCCCACGCGATCTAAAGTCTGGATGACCCGCGATTTTCGATTTAGCGCTGCCAGTTCCACGTAACCAGCGTGGAACCCAAATGGCGGATATCGGAACTAACGTCAGCCACCGGAACTGATGTCAGTCATCGGAGCTCATGATGCGGTGCGCCGCTGCCTGGGCATGGGTGGCCCGGGAAACAGCAGCGAGTGCGCACTGCAATGTTTGTCTACAACTCCCAGCATGGCTGTTTTTAGGGGGGTGGTGATAGAGTACTGAGGACTGGAGTGGACTACAGTATGACCCTATAGGGTGAGTTGTTAAATAATGAGGCTGGTGTACAGAGGACTACAACCCCCAGCATGGCTGATTCTATATTATGGGGCACTGCAACCCCCAGCATTACTGCTGTATGGGGATTATGTCCCTATATGGAGCAATATAAACTACCTGAAGACTGACTGCCATAAGGCCCTATAAGAGGTGGTGTATTGAGGACTCTAACTCCCAGCATGACTGATTTTGGCTTATGGGGGACTATAACCCCCCAGCATGATTCTGGTGTATGGGGGACTACAACCCTTAGCATGCCCCTATGTGGGGGGGACATATAACACTGAGGACTGCAACTCCCCACCATGACTTATTCTCTAAGGGGGACTACTATTCCCAGCAGGGACCTGTGTATAGTAGTGAGGAGTCCTCACTACTATACACAGGTCCCTGCTGGGAATTGTAGTCCCCCATAGAGAATAAGTCATGGTGGGGAGTTGCAGTCCTCAGTGGTATATGTCCCCCCCTCCCCACATAGGGGCATGCTAAGGGTTGTAGTCCCCCATAAACCAGAATCACGCTGGGGGGTTGTAGTCCCCCATAAGCCAAAATCAGTCAAGCTGGAGGACTGCAGCTCCCAGCACAATCATTTTTGTGGGGGGACTACAACCCTTAGTCGGGCCCTCTAGCACTTAGTGTATAGTTCTGAGCAGTGTAACTCCCATCATGGCTGATTCTGTTATGGAAAGACTACAACTCTCAGCATGGCCCTGTAGTGGGCCTTATTTTTTCTTATTTATTCTCAGTTTTTGAGAATCATGAGAGAATCGTGATCTTCATTCTAAGCAAAAGAATCGCGATTCTCATTTTTCCCAGAATCGTGCAGCTCTAATACCTAGTGGTCCAGGGTGGTGCCAATCACTGGTGGACGTGGGTGGGTATCCAGGGGGGGGGGCGCTGCACTGATAAACAATCAGCACAGACCCCCCCCCCCATCAGGCGAGCAGCTGATCGGCTCTCCTCTACTCGCTGTAAAACGCGAGTGAGGAAAAGTGAATCAATGGCTCTTCCTGTTTACATTGTGATCAGCCGTGATTGGACACGGCTGATCACGTGGTAAAGAGCCCCCATCAGAGGTTTTTTACCGAGATTGGTGTATCTGTGTGTCTGACACACCGCACCACCGGCACACGAGAGCGGTCGTTCTGGGAGGACATCATATGACCAGAACGAGAGCCACGCTGCTCAGCCATCATTTGATGGCCGGCGGGTGGCAAGTGGTTATAGAGAACCTGCAAAAATTAAAAGCCAGCAGCTACACATGCTGCAGCTGCTGTCTTTTAATAATAGGACACTTACCTGTCCTGGATGTCCACATCGCAGCTGATGGTTTCAATCAGCTGTGGGGTGCTGCCGCAGCCATTGCGAGTAAAGGAACCCGGCAGCGTGGCATTACAGCTTCACTTCGGGTCCCGACTGCGCATGTGCGAGGATATGCTGAGCTCTCCTACTTGTGGTGGGGGAAGGAGGAGGGAGCCGAGCTGCTGGCATAATTTGCCATGGCCCGGACTCCCCGAAGTGGATAAGCACAGGTATCTGCGCCCCCCCCGAAAGGTGCCAAATGTGGCACGGGGGGGGGGGGGGGGGAGATGAGTGTAAGTTCCTCTTTTGGGTGGAACTTCACTTTAAGTGGTTAAACGGACCTCAATTACAGACCAAAGTTCATCCCTTTTGAGCGAAGAACGAAATTTTACTTGGTTCATAGCTATCGGTAATGTTGATCTAAGCTTGGCAGGCTGCCTGGATTTTTTATTTTTTGTCAGCTGTCAGAAGTGATCAGAGAACTTTCTGCACTTCTTACATAGAATCAGCAAATGCTGTTTTAAGATCGGGAGGGGAGTAGAATCGTGATTTAGATTCTTGATGATTAATCGTGCAGCTCTACTGATCACTATAATAATGTCACTGGTCCACAAAAAGTGCACTTGGGATCAAATTTTGGGGCCGCAAAGTCAGTTTCGCTACAAATCGCAGATCGCAACCATTACCAAATAAAACGAGAAAAAGCACTCGTATTGCCTCATCTGCGAATATTGGGAACAAAAAGAAAAAAAAAAGGAATTCAAAGAAAACCTGTGTTCGAACTTTAAAGGCACAACACCCTGGGAGTACAAAAAATGATTTAACATTTATTGAAAAGTACATTATAGTATAAACACCAGAGACATGAAAGAGAAAGAAATAATAAAAATCACATATACAAATAAGAATCGATACATGATGTGAGCCCTAATGAGAGTCCGACCACAGGTTTTCTTTGAATTCCGTTTTTTTTTTTCTTTTTGTCCGCAACCATTGCCAGTAAAAACAAACAAACAAAAAAATAAGTCAATATATCCCCTATTTTGCAGATGCTATAACTTTTGCACAAACCAATAAATATTCGCTTATTGCGTCTGTTTGTTTCTTTTTTGCCAACATATGTAGCAGAATACATATTGGACTAACCCAATGAATACATTTTATTTTTATTTTTTTGTTTTATAGCATAAAAAAATAAAAACTGCAGAGGTAACCAACAAATAAAAGCGAATTTGTTGGGAAAAAAAGGACATACATTTTGTTTGGGGACAATGTTGCAGAACCGCCAGTTAAAGCGATGCAGTGCTGTATCGCCAAATAAATGGCTTGGTCATTAAGGGGGTAAATCCTTCCGGGGCTGAAGTGGTTATTCAAGTGTGCTGCCCCACCAGCAGCTCTTGGATATAAACTCACTGGTTAGGATTGGCCAAAATTAAGCAAATTGGGCTCAAATAGCAGTTTTCACATGGATTGATGGATGTATGGACAGATGCATCACAGCGTCTCCCACTTTAGCCCTCGCCCAAGGTGTCTCACAACACCAACTCCTAAGCAAATAGATATGGATATGCCAAAAAATATTAATAAAAATGTGCTTTATTTTATGTGAGTGTATAATTGGGGGAAAAAAATCTTCACCCCAGATGGCAGTAGTAGTGATCCTCACTCCTCCCAGCAGCTGCCTGTGTGTTCCAATATACAAGCGGCGGCTCTCACGATACCGCCCGCTGCTGGCCACGTGTTTCGTCAGGAAAGCCACTTTCTCAAGGGTTGAGGAAAGTGTACATGTGTGTTCTATTTATCCCCCTCCAGGCCCTGACATCTTAAAGCAGTATCTCTTTGACTAGCACATATGGCAAGTGCTACATCTGCCTACAATTCCAATTCAAACTTTTTTTTTTTTTTTTTTTTTGTTTTTTTTTCAACAAGTTCCAAAAAGATAAAAAAATTAAAACCACAGCATGCAGTGGCAATATAACAGAATAGATATCTGTTCCATGTAAACCAGTAACCATATAAGTAAACCGATATATGCCTCAATACATATTATCTGAAATTGATCAAGATACAGTGCCTTGAGAAAGTATTCATACCCCTTTTCCACATTTTGTCATGTTAGAACCAAAAACAAATGTATTTTATGTGATGGGCCAACACAAAGTGGCACATACTTGTGAAGTGGAAGGAAAATCATAAATGGTTTTCCAAATTTTTTACAAGTAAATATCTGAAAAGGGTGACGTGCAATTGTATTCAGCCCCCTTTACTCTAAAACCCCTAACTAATATATAGTAGAACCAATTGCCTTCAGAAGTCGCCTAATGAGTAAATAGAGTTCATCTGTGTGTGATTTAGGCTCCATGCACACTGAAGCTCAAAAAAGCTATTTCTGGACGCCAGATTGCTGGCAGAAAACGCTGGTTGAAAAACCTGCTTTTAACAGCGTTTTATACTAGCGTTAATGAGCGTTAATGAGCGTTTTACAGCGTTAGCGTTAATGGGCGTTTTTTATAAAAATACACAGAGGACACTCCAAAAATCCCACAATGCATTGAAAAATAGAATGCCGAACACTAATGAACGAGCGTTAATGAGCGTTAATGAGCGTTTGTCGTTTTTTGCCGCTGAAAAACGGCACTTTGAACGCGAATTTCTGGCGTTCAGAAAAAAGCCCATAAACTCCACTGCTCATTAAAGCTGAAAAACGTCCATGTGTGCATGGACACATAGGCTAACATAGAGTGGAGTTTATGGGCTTTTACAAAAAACGCCCAAACTCCAATAAACTGCAGTTTATCAGCTTCAGTGTGCATGGAGCCTTAATCTCAGTATAAATATAGCTTTTCTATGAAGCCCTCCGAGGTTTGTTAGAGAACCTTCGTGAACAAACAGCATTATAAAGGCCAAGGAACACACCAGACCGGTCAGGGATAAAGTTGTGGGGAAGTTTAAAGCAGGGTCAGGTTATAAAAAAAAAATAAAATATATCCCAAGCTTTGAAAATCTCAGAGAGAGAGAGAGAGTATGGCACAACTGCAAACCTACCAAGACATGGCCGTGCACCTTAACTGACAGGCCGGGCAAGGAGAGTATTAAGAGAAGCAGCCAAGAGGTCCATGGTAAATGGAGGAGCTGCAGAGATCCACAGCTCAGGTGGGAGAATCTGTCCACAGGACAACTATTAGTCGTGCATGCTACAAATCTGGCCTTTTATGGAAGAGTGCCAAGAAGAAAGCCATTGTTGAAAGAAAGCCATAAGAAGTCCTGTTGCCATGTGGGGGACACAGCAAACATGTAGAAGAAGGTGATCTGGTCAAATATGACCAAAATTAAACTTTCTTTATCGTACATCATAGGACACAGAGCCATAAGTATTTACTTAGTGGGTTATAACTACCTTCAGGTGTTGACACTGGCACACCCAATACAGGAAGATGACTCCCCTATATAACCCTTCCTCCTTCCAGGAATACCTCAGTTTTTTTTGCCAGTGTCTAAAGGTGTTGGCTGGATTTAAAAAGCTTCCACAACCGAATACATCCCGTCACTGCGGCTCCAGGATGGTACCCAGGCCTCGCATAGAAGAACGAGGTTTTGCCTGTAATGCTCCTTTTTGAGGGCTGGATCCTAGGAAACATGACTCTTTTTGGTCTTACTACATTACCTAAAGCTGTCCTGAGGGGTGCTATACATGGTCCAAAGGAGTGGAACCCCTATTAAAAGGGCCCCAGTCTTTGAAGGTTTAACCACACTGCCCGCTGTGATGGGTGAAGTTTGGATCTGTCTGTTTACAGCAGTATCCTGCAGCAAGGCAAAGGTAAGAGAACAGCATAGGAACTGCAAAGTCCACCTATGACTTTTCTTTCAATTATATTGTAAAATTCCTTAAAAACTCCTCTAGAGGGAGTAATAGTGTATAGACCCTGTTTAAATCTGTGCTAATACAGCGTGTCTTAGCAGCTGGAGGGGGGGGGGGGGGGTCTCCTCTCCCCCTAAATGGGGAAACTGAGTGGATAGGGATACATGTTACGTTTAAACAAGCATAAATCTGAAAAGCTGATAAAAAGGCTGTGTAAATCCCTTTCCCCCTCCCCCGCCTTCCCTCTGAGGGGACTCTTGCTAAAGCACAGGAAAGAACATGGCGCATAGACACTCAGGCTCACACCTGAAAAAGCTTCAAGCTGATACTCTGGAAAACGGACAGTATCTATCAGAGCAGCTGAAGCAAGGCTGCCACAGGACACAGAAGCGCTGGTGCACGTGAGGGGTTTACACAGGCATTTGCAGTACAGGAAAAAACGTATTGTTTAGCATAAAATCATTCTATGCTACCACTGTTTTTCCTACTATTGTTCAAATAAATAGAACAGTTCTTAGAGTACCTTTGCTTTTTGTACTTTGCACTATGGCTTCAAGGCTTACTACTAAGGCACCAAAACCACCCCCCTAGGCGCTGGGAACTCCAGACACACTTCCACATTGTCATCCTCTCCGGAGATACCTGACAGGGTGAGTCATTGGAAGCAATTGGTGGTGCAACTGTTTCTCACACTTCAGCCCCTGTATACGTGACTGAAGATGCATTTTCCTCTGCCCTGCAGGGCTTAGAAGGAAGATTAGCATCTTTAATCGCATCCTCCATTAAGGGGGATAAGAAGTGTGCTAGATCCCTCTCTCCCACTCCAAACCCCTTACCAGGGGAACAGTGGGGACAGGATGAGGTATTACCCTCAAACGATTGGGAAAAACAAACTGATTACTCCTCTGCAGAGGAAACAGTTGATGTTTCAGCATCACAATCTGATGTACAAATCCTTGCGGACATGGTTTGCTCCACTTTCATGCTAGCCCTAACAGAGTCGGCTGAAAGTCTGGTTTCTTCTTTGGGTTCCTTGAAACCTTCACAACCAGTGCATGCGTTTCCAGTCCACACATTACTAGAAAAGCTTATTTATACCGAATGGGATCATTCTCCCTCCAAAGAGATTCTCAGTTCTCTATCCTATGGAGGAAAAATTCACCAAAAAAAGGAAAGTTCCAGCAGTAGATGCTGCGATTTTCACTGTGAATACAAGTTTAACTTGTCCAGTGGACAATGCACAAATGCTAAAGGGTCCAACAGATAAAAAGTTGGAATTCCTGTTAAAATCCTCTTTTTCTTTAGCAGGTACTGTTGCTCAGCCTGCAATTGCAGCGAGCTCCCTGCACAACAAGCAAGTGAGTTGGCCGATTTACCAAATGCATTATGTTTTGCCATAGATGCTATAAAGTACACATGCGTAGGACCCTTTGGCTAAAGGGTTGGTCTGCCGAAGCACCCTGCAAAATCTACTGTCTAGTTTCCCGTTCCTTGGGGAGCGACTATTTGGCAATGAGTTGGATAAATACATCCAGACAATTTCCAATGGAAAAAGTACTCTTTTTCCCAATCAAAAGAAAGTATAAACGTCCTTCATTTAAACAGACTTTCTCTCATGTGCCAAGTGCATCCACCTCTAGGCAGTGGCGATGGCTTCCGCCGTCAGATTCCAGAGGAAAACTGCAGTGTCAGGCCCAGGCTCAAAGGAAGACCTGGAGTTGCAAGACTACAAAGCAGAATACTATGATCTCTTCATGAAGAGGCGTCTCCCCTCACCAAGTTGCATTTCCCACAAGTCTGGCAGAGGGAAACTCAGGACAGATCTGCATGTCCCTATATTTCCCACTCGCCAAAGGTTTCTGCAATTCGAAGTGGAACAACGGCACTTTCAGTTTGCGGCCTTACCCTTAAACGGTGCATAACAGTGGTGGCTTACCTAGACAACCTATTGTTAATAGACTAGTCAGTGACTTGCTTAAAGCGGTAGTAAACCCGCACATTTATTTTTTTTTTTTTTAAACCTGCAAAGCAAAAGGCATAATGAGCTAGTATGCACCGCATACTAGCTCATTATGAAATACTTGCCTTAGAACGAGGCCCCGACATCTGGCCCGATCCACGCCGAGGGAGCTGACATGCTCCCTCTGCGTTTCTTCCGGGTATCGCGGCTCCGGCGCTGTGAGTGGCCGGAGCCGCGATATCGTCACTCCTGCGCATGCGCGCGGAAGATTTCATTCCGGCCGGCCGGCCACTGCCGGATTTTCAGGCCGAGAACCCCCTTGTGCGCATGCGCCGCTGCAGTCAGCGGCGCATAACGAGGGGAATATCTCCTAAACCGTATAGGTTTAGGAGATATTTTTTTTACCTACAGGTAAGCCTTATTATATGCTTTCCTGTAGGTAAAAGTTTAAAAAATCGAGTATACAACCACTTTAAGGCAACCAGTTACCTGGAAATTCTCGGTTAGATCCTCAACCTAGAGAAGTCTTCCTTAAAACCAGAGAAGGCTGGATTACTTAGACCTGATCATAGATACAGCCCAGAAAATGGTGTTCTTGCCTTCAGCAAACATCAACTCCATACAAGAGCTGGTATGGATGGTCAGGTCAAAAGCAAATCCTTCAGTTCGCCTTTGCATGAGGTTGTTAGGAAAGATAGTAGCTTCATTCAAAGCAGTCCCCTATGCCCAGCTCCTGTCAAGACTGTTGCAAAACAGAATTCTCTCTGCTTGGAACAAGACAATCCAAGCTTTGGACTTGCCAATGTGGCTGTCCCCAAGAGTGTCTCAAAGCCTCAGTTGGTGGTTACGAAGCCAGAATTTGCTGAAGGGGAAAGCCTTCAGACCAATAATATGGAAAGTAGTAACTACAAATGCCAGCCTCTCAGGCTGGGGAGTGGTACTAGAGGAGACGACTGTCCAGAGACAGTGGTCAAAACTCGAAAGAGCCCTGCCCATCAACATCCTAGAGATTTGGGCAGTGTATCTGGCTCAGAAAACCTGGACCTCCAGGTGAAAGATTTGTCAAGGAACCTAGGGACTGCTCTCGCAGACAGGTTATGAGGGTCCTAGGCTTGATGACCTCCTGTATTCCAGGGAATTGCAGTACTGGATGGAATGGTATCCATTCCAGCAAGGGTAAGGGGCGGGCCTCCCTAAATTGGTGACTGGGTCACGACAGGCTCACGCTGGGTCATTCCTGGGCACAGTGGAACCCTATAAGGATTACCACCGATGCAAGCGCTTGGGGTTGGGGTGTTCATCGGATGAAAACCGACAGCATGTTCGTTTTCAGCAGATCTCCGATCCGACCTGCCAGGACCCCATTTAAGCATTATATCAATCAAGTTTAGTTAGTTTCAATTACAATGCTACTAATGATATGCTCCAAAAGTGTTCTTACTTTTAGAAATAAAGAGACTTGTGATCGCTCCTGCATGTTCCTAGCTGCCGCCATCGTTGTGAAATAAAGCACTGCACAAATACGGAAGGACCATAGTTGTTATGGTCCTTCCGTATTTGTGCAGTGCTTTATTTCCGCCCTCAGTAGGTTTCCCTGGACATAATTCCGCGCATGCGCTTTATTAGCCAAATCCACACCTCATTTTGGTTTCCGGTCACTACGGAAACCTTCTGCAGCGAATAGGAGCCGATCCTGTTTCTGCCTTACTCCAGAAGGGGAAGGAGTTTTGCGGGATCTCTGGGCTGATGCCAACAGTAGGAAGTGATGCAGCAGGCATAGACCCAGCATTTTTCCGGCAGGGTCTGTTGCTTGTCAAAATCTGTTCTTATGGCGCTTGCACAGATGATGTAATTTAAAAGAAAAACAGCGATTACTCAGTAAGGAAGCAGGTAAGAGAAGAATAAAAAATGGCAAATTATACTATAGCCTGTTATTATTCATTTATTGAAAAATTATCATAATCGGTATACAACCTCTTTAAAGACTAAACCTTTTTCTGGCACTTGCTGCTTACAATTTAAAATCAATATTTATTGCCAGAAAATTACTCAGAACACCCAAACATTATTTTTATATATATTATTTTTTTTTAGCAGAGACCCTGGAAAATGGTGGTTGTTGCTATATTTTATGTCACACTGTATTTCTGCAGCAGTCTTTTCAAACCCAATTTTTTGTAAAAAAAAAAAAAAAAAAAAGTCCACTTTAATGAATTAAAAAAAAAAAAAAAAAAAGAAACCGTAAAGCTAGGCCAATTTTTTGTATAATGTAAAAAATGATGTTACTCGAGAATCATGATCTTTATTCAGAGCAAAAAAATTGTCTTCTCTTTATTCTCTTTTTAGCCAAAATCGTGCAGCATCACTCAGCACAGTACTCTTTTTCTCCACCTGTAACACTCAATTCCTCAGCTTTTTTTTCAGATTCCAGGCTCCCCCCCCAGCAGAGTGCATGCATGCCGGGGGCTGTAGCATGATGTCTGTGGACACATTGAGGCTGCCACTCTTCAGGGACTATGTTTCCCATGATGAGGGGGAGGGCCCCCCGTCTTCTGATTGGCTCTCTGCTATGGCTAATCATGGGGAGGGAAAAAGTGGGCAGGAAGCTGGGCGGCAGCACAGGGAACCCAATTAGAGCCTCTCTTTTCTCTTCTTCTCCTTTCGACTGACAGGAGAAAGGGGAGGCCCCCACAAAGTGCCATCCTAGGCCTGGGCCTTGTTGGCCTAGGCCAAAACACAGCACCTGGTGCATTCCCAAAGTTTCAACCGTAAAGCCAAAGTTCAGCATTTCCTTTTGGGCTAAGACCTGGAAAAACAAAATCCACCAAGTCTTCCCAATAATGGTGCACCCTCACTAACAGTGTCTGTGTCAGTTTTGCCTTTCACTGGGCCAGATATCCCAAACCTCTGGGTACAATTTGTGGGTTTTAAAGGGGTACAAAATAGTTCCAAACCCTACTCCCTTTCTTCTCTCCAGTCATCCAAAAATATGCTCAAGAACAGTCGGTTATGCTGAACTCCCCGCACCACATCTTGTCTCAGGTAGCAGTCATTCTAATACCTTTTGGAAGAGACAGGGTGGATAAAAATCAATGATTTAAATGATTGAACCCCGGAAGATTTTACCCCTTTCCTGACCAGAGCACTTTTTGCGATTCGGCACTGCGTCGCTTTAAATGACAATTGCGCGGCTGTGTGACGTGGCTCCCAAACAAAATTGACGTCCTTTTTTCTCTTTTCACCGACTAACACAGCTCCTCTCTTTAGATCATTGGGTTGTTAGGCCACCTTTAGGAGAGGACTAGGCATAACATGTTAACATGTAATGAAAAAACTCAGAACTTCTAGTTCCACCCAAGGGGCGGTCCCTTAGGCAACAACCCCTCAGCCTGCCATGCAGCCTCAGTTTTATTTTGCCTAGTGAAGGAGAAGGACTTAGGAACCCTGATGGGCCCATCAGTCCATGTTTTTTCTGCAGAAGCTTTGCTTTTTGTACAAGATTAAAAATTTTGCTATCAACAGCTGGTTGGGTGACAGGCTGGATACTCTTATCCTTGTAGTCTCCCCAGCCTGGCCAGCGAGCGTGTGCAGACCAGAGCTCCTCGCTGCGTCGGTCACGACGTGCCTCAGCTTCAGAGGTGGTCGAGAAGCGTTAATGCTCCGGGGCACACATATGACCGGGGTACTGATGTCCTTGTCAGTGTGACAGGCCAGCAGCCACCCGTACTGATTGGAGAGTGGGTCTGTGATGGAATGTCTCCCAGCTCTGCAGGACTGGTAAGTACAGCTCTCCCTGCCTCAGTGGGGCTGAGCAGCTGGGTATTCCCTGGGAGGTCGATTCGGGGGTCCCTCGCCTCCCTCTCTTCTCTTCCTGTCCCTATCCTCCCCCCCCCCCCCTGTGGGGGATGCTGCATGAGGCTGCTTAGCGGTGTTTGTGTCATGTGCAGGGGCTCTACAGGGGGGCTCTCACCTGGGGGGGGACTGCGCTGGCTGGCTGTGCCCTGGATGTGTGTGGATCTCTCCCTGGGGGTGTCAGGAAGAGTCCTGCAGAAGGAGATTTTGACAAAATGGGACAAATCTCCGTTGTCCCTGGATCAGCAGATTCAGGTGAGCCAGTTAGTCAGAGATTCCCTGATCTGGTAGCTGAGGTCCCCGGCACTTCGGTATACATCAGTCACCAAGGAGGAACAAGATGCTCGGCCGCCACACGGGAGGTCGCTCACATCCTTCAGTGGGCAGAGCGACATGTACCGGCCCTGTCGGCCATTTACATCCCGGGAGTGGAGAACTGGCAGGCGGACTAATTCGCCAGATGCTGGACCCAGGAGAATGGGCATTGCATCCGGAGGTGTTCAGGTTACTGTGCCAGCGATGGGGCTCACCAGTTGTGGATCTTCTGGCCTCCCGTCTCAATCAGAAGGTGCCAAGATTCATGTCTAGGACAAGAGATCCTTGGGCAGACGCGCTGGCGGCTCAGTGGGATCAGTATCAGCTGATCTAGGCCTTTCCTCCACTGAAACGGTTACCATGTTTGCTCCGCAGAGTGGAGGTTGTGGGGATTCCAGTAATACTGATTGCCCCAGATTGGCCCCAGCATCCCTGGTACGCAGACCTAGTGCGCCTGGTGGTAGATGCCCCATGGCGACTGCTGTTACAAGAAGACCTTCTGTGCCAAGGTCCGATTCTCCATCCTGCTTTACCATCAGTGGTTATAACGGCATGGCTATTGAGAGCCAGGTGTTGAGGAACCGGGGTCTTTCGGACTCAGTGATCCCAACTATGCTGAGAGCACAGAAATCTTCTTCTCGGAAGATATACCACCATACCTGGAAGGCATACATCTGTGTGAGGAGAAAGGATGGCGTCCGCGCTCCTTTTTCTATAGCCAGGATCCTGCTGTTTCTACAGCAAGGAGCAGACCAGAATTTGGCTTTAAGCACCATTAAAGGACTAATATCAGCTTTGGCTGTCTTTTTATTTTATTTATTTTTTTCAGCGACCCCCCTGGCATCTCACTCTCTAGTGAGCACTTTTGTTCAAGGGTCCGACATGTAGTTCCTCCGGTGTTTCCACCGTTTATCCCCATGGGATCTGAACCTGGTGTTATCGGCGCAAAAACCGCCATTTGAAAATATCAGAGAGATTCCTCTGACACTTTCCCAGAAAGTGGTCTTTCTAGTGGCCATTACATCGGCCAGGAGGGTTTTGAAACTGGTGGCCTTATCTTGCAAGTCGCCCTATCTGGGTATCCACAGGGATAAGGTGGTGGTGCGTCCGCAACCTTCGTTTCTGCTGAAGGTGGTTTTGGCATTCCACATCAATGAAATCATTGTGCTACCATCCCTATGTCCGAAGCCGACATAGCCTAAAGGAGGTGGCCCTTCATGCCCTGGACGTGGTTTGGGCTCTGAGGGTGTATTTGTCTGCCATGGTTCCATTTTGGAAGTTGGACTCCCTGTTTGTTTCTGTGGCTGGTCTGAAAAAAGGCACAGCGGTCTCGTTGGCAACCATTTCCAGGTTAATCAGACAGATTGTAGTACGGGCCTACGCCTTGAAGGGACAGGTGCCCCCCTTTCCGGTCACGGCCCACTCCACAAGGGCAATCGGAACGTCTTGGGCCTTCCGACATCAAGCGTCTGTTGCTCGAGTGTGTAAAGCGGTGACTAGGTCGTCTGTTCACACTTTTTTATGAAATTCTACAAGGTAGATCAGTGCATCAGCCGATGCCTGTTTTGGCCGCAAAGTTTTGCAGGCGGCTGTATAATTGCAATTGCACATACGTTTTTTTTTTTCCTGTTTTTTTTGGGTAAAAACACAGTACTTTTAAGTAAATGCACTGTTGCATTTGTTACCCAGTTCTGGTGCGCTTTGAGGGTAGTGCCTCTCTGTTGAGGAGAAAACAGTTTTTTTCTGGGTAAAGTTTGTACTAGTTCCCACATGCCATGGTGGATGAAGTTTTATGCTGTTTTCCCACCCCTCATTTTGGCACTGCTTGGGGATGTCCCAATGGTCTAAAGAGAGGAGCTGTGTCAGTTGGTGAATGTATAAGAGAAAATAGTTTTTTTTTGTATTCACCGTAAAATCCTTTTCTCTGTAATTCACTGACTGCCGCAGGGACGTTATACTGCTTGTTGACGTACTGAGGCTGCATGGCAGGCTGAGGGGTTGTTGCCTATGGAACCGCCCTTTGGGCTGAACTAAGAAATTGTTTTTTTTTTCATTACATGTTAACATGTTATGCCTAGTCCTCTCCTAAAGGTGGCGTAACAACCCAATGGTCTAAAGAGAGGAGTTGTGTCAGTCGGTGAATTACAGAGAAAAGGATTTTATGGTGAGTACAAAAAATCCTATTTTTCCCACAAATAGAGCTTTCTTTTGGTGGTATTTTATCACCCCTGCGTTTTTTTATTTTATGCGCTATAAACAAAAAAAAGCAACAATTTTGAAAAAAACGCTTTACATTTTGCTATAATATCCCCCAAAAATATATATATATAAAAAAATATTTCTCTCAGTTTAGGCCAGTACGTATTCTTCTACGTATTTTTGGTAAAAAAAAAAATCGCAATAAGCGTTTGATTAGTTTGCACAAGTTATAGCGTTTACAAAATAGGGGATAGTTTTATGGCATTTTTATTAATATTTTTTTTTTTTACTAGTAATATCGGCGATTTATTTTTAAAATATTTTTATTTTTCGTGACTGCGACACGGTGGACACATCGGCCATTTTTGACACATTTTTGGGACCATTGTCATTTGTACAGCAATCAGTGCTATACAAATGCACTGATTCCTGTGTAAATGAGACTGGCAGTGAAGGGGTTAACCACTAGGGGGCAGGGTAAGGGTTAAGTGTGTCCTGAGGCATGTTTCTAACTGTGGGGGGGGGGGGAGTGGCTACATGTGACACATCACTGATCTCTGCTCCCAATCACAGGGAGCAGAGAACAGTGACACTGTCACTAGGCAGAACTGGGAGATGCTTGTTTACATTAGTATCTCCCCGTTCTTCCACCCCGGGAGACGATCGCGGGTATGCCCGCAGCGATTGCGTCCGTGGGACCTGCGACCCAACTCATGGAGGTCCTGGATGGCACGGTGGCAAATTTAAAGGTACGTACCAGTACGCCCATTTACCTGTCTGTGTCATTCTGCCAACGTACATCGGTGTGCGCTGGTCGGGAACCGGTAAAAAAAAAAAAAAAAAAAATCATCATCCTTTTTATTTATTTTTATTTTTTTATCACATATATTTTAATAAAAATTATTTTGGAGTAAAAATCTATCTAAAGATAGTTTTCTATTTACAATGGAACTTAGTTATGTAGCATGAGGCTGTATAGTCTACAATATTTAAATTTTTGGTAACCTCATTCAATAAATCCAAGTTCTGCAGGCTGAGATAACATGCACTGGCAATGTTATTTTGTTTTAATTAACTAAAAGAATTTGAGTAGTTCTCCAACTATGTGTGATTAACCTATTAACCAAAATCAGTTCTGATATTACCCTGAGTTTTTATGGTGCAAGTGCCTCTGTAAAAACTCTGCAACACCTTTTTGGTGTCTGACAATTTACTCTTCTTGCCGACTTATCCGAGATGCGGGATAGCACCCTGACTGATCTATTGGACAACCCTGCCTTGTGCCTTGACTCGTTCTGGACCTTGAAACTATTTTCTCCTCCCATAAACTTTCTGATTTAAAGTGGAGTTCTGACAAAAAAAAAGACAAAATTAAGTCAGCAGTTGCTGACTTTTAATAATTGGACACTTACCTGTCCCAGGGTCCAGCGATGTGGGAGAATGAAGCCCTGCTCATCTTGCCTTCTTCTCTGTGGCACTGGTTTGTCACTGTGGGTACCTGGCTGTGGCTCCACACTTGTCTACCAGGGTCCATTTATGAATGGCATGGTAGATAAGTGGGTAAATAAAGCTCCAAAGTTGCTGCTACAGCCGTGAGCTTGTTACCTGCTTTAACTGCTGGTGAAGGGCTTTCCAGTAAAAATGATCTAGAGCTACCCAATCACTTTAATGGGTCCCTCAAAGTGTGTCCCCTTGTGATAGCAATGCAATATAAAAAAAAGTGTCAAAAATAAATTTGGACTGAGCAATAACTTATGAAGCTATATTTCATGGTTAACTCTAAGGCTGCTTTCACACTGAGGCTCTTTATAGGCACTATACATAGCACCTACATAGTTCTTGTAAAGAGCCTCTCCTCTCACTCCAGTGTGAAAGCCCGAGTGCTTTCACACTGGAGCGATACGCTGGCAGGACGCCAAAAAATGTCCTGCAAGCTGGATCTTTGCAGCGCTGTAGGAGTGGTTTATACACCACTCCTACAGCGAAATCAATGGGCAGTGCTGCCGAACCGCAGGTATAGCATAGTTTTAACCCTTTTTCGGCTGCTAGCAGGGGTTAAGGCCTTATGTACACTGCTGCTGCTAAATGGACGTTTAGGGGGAGTTGGGCATTTTTTTTCAACTGCTCCTGAACTCTCCTCTGTTATCTTATCAGTACGTGTTCACAGGGTCATTTACAGTGGTTTCTAGGCAGTGGAGTTTAGAGGATTTTTTGGAATGCAAAAAAAATCGGTTCAGGAGCTATGTTTTAGAGGCATTTCAATTGCTAAACGTGGTAACTTATGTTTAGCCGCGTTTCGTTTACAGGTGTTTTTAATTTTTAGCAATTCTAAAACGCTTCTAAACGCAAATGCGGCAAAATGCTGCTAAACACAGCATGTAAATGTGGCAAAACAAACGTTTTAAATGTGTTTTACTATCTGTCAAGTTAATCGTTCAGGAGAGGTTGTAAAAATGTTCCGTGTACATGAAGACTTAAAGCGGTTGTATACCCGCACAATTTTTTTAATTTTTTTTTAAAAACCTGTAAGGCAGAAGGCATAATAAGCTAGAAATGAGCTGCACTGCTTACTAGCTCATTATGAAATACTTATCTTAGAAAGAGGTGTCGGCAGCTGTTCCCGGTCCACGCCGAGGGAGCAGACTTTTCCTGTGCTGTGAGTGGCCGGAGCTGCGATGCAGTCACGCCTGCGCATGCTCACGGGAGACTTTTCCGGACCTTCACAGCACATGCGCCGCTGATGTCAGCAGCTGCATGCAAAGTGAATATCTCCTAAACCATATAGGTTTATGAGATATTAATTTTACCTACAGGTAAGCCTTATTATGTAAAAAAATTAGTTTACAACCACTTTAACTGCTTGCCGACTGCTCTATAGCCGAATGACGGCTACAGCACGGCTCGATAACTCAGGGAGGGCATACATTGATGTCCTCCCAGAATCGCGCTCCTGCATGCCCCCTGGGGCGCGCACCCGGAATATCTGGACCCGGGGCATCACAATTAATGGCCACTGATGGTGGTCGTTAACCACGTGATCGCTCTGTCAAATGACAGAGCAATCACTTGTAAACAAACCGGCGTCACGTCCAGTTCCTCTGTCCTCTCTGTACCGATCGGTACAGAGAGGTGAAAGATCTGATGCAGCAGTGCTGTGGGCTGGATGTGTAGTGCCCACAGTGCTGATATGTGACAACTCCAGCACTCATCCAGCCATCTATGCTCAGCCATCTATGCTCAGCCATCTATGCGCTCAGCCATCTATGCGCTCAGCCATCTATGCGCTCAGCCATCTATGCTCAGCCATCTATGCTCAGCCATCCATGCTCAGCCATCCATGCTCAGCCATCCATGCTCAGCCATCCATGCTCAGCCATCCATGCTCAGCCATCCATGCTCAGCCATCCATGCTCAGCCATCCATGCTCCGCCATCCATGCTCAGCCATCCATCCGTACTCGGCAATGCTCAGCCATCCATCCGTACTCGGCAATACTCAGCCATCCATCCGTACTCGGCAATACTCAGCCATCCATCCGTACTCGGCAATACTCAGCCATCCATCCGTACTCGGCAATACTCATTCATGCTCAGCCATTCCCATCCACAGCTCATCCATGCCACTACAGTGCCTCATAAAAGTGTATTAAGTAGTCAAATTAGATGTGACTTTTATGCCCCGAGAACACCTGATGGCGCTCCCTGCATGTTGGGCCTCTCTATGTGGCCAGGCTGTGTAAAAGTCTCACACATGTAGCATCACCGTACTCAGGAGGAGTAGCAGAATGTGTTTTGGGGTGTTATTTGTGCTATGCATATGCTGTGTGTGAGAAATAACCCGCTAATATAACAATTAACATGCCTCTTACCAAATACCTTAGAATGTCTACTTTCCAGAAAGGGGTCATTTGTGGGGTGTTTGTACTTTCCTGGCTTGTTGGGGTCTCAAGAATTGTCATAGGCCGTCAGTACATCAGGTGTGATCAATTTTCAGACATGGACACCATAGCTTGTGGACTCTATAACTTTCACAAATACCAAATAATATACACCAATTTTGATTTGTTTTTTTTACCAAAGATATGTAGCGGAAGAAATTTTGGCCAAAATGTATGAAGAAAAATTACAAATTTGCTAAATTTTCTAACAACCGAAGAAAATTTCATTTTTTTTTTTTTTTACAGAATTTTTGAGCAAAAAATTAAAAACCCAGTGGTGATTAAATAACAACAAAATAAAGCACTATTTGTGTGGAAAAAAGGACAAATTTCATATAGGTACAGTGTTGCATGACTGAGTGAGTAATTGTCATTCAACATGTGAAAGCACTGAAAACTGAAAATCTGGTCTGGTTAGGAAGGGGGTTTAAGTGCCCAGTGGACAAGAGGTTAACTGATAAATTAAAGGAAAAAAATATAATGGGGGGCCAAGAAAGGGGCTGGGGAATCACCAACCCCTGGGACTTTTAGGGTATCGAATCACAAAATTAACAAAGAAATAAATAAAATAATATTATTTTATTTGTATTATACAAAGCAATAATATAACTTATACATTCATAAAAACAATTTTGCCCATTATAGCGTAGAAAGGCGTTTCAGAAATGACCGAATTTTTTTTAACCATACAGGAAAAAAGGAGAAAAGCTGCGATTATTCAACGTGTTTCGCCCGGGTGGGGCTTCTTCAGGAAAATTTTTTTTGAGCAGCCAGAAGATTAGCACTAGAATAATAGAAATATGCCATGAATGTTAAGATAAATCAATACAAGTGAATAAAGAATACAAAATATTGAGTTGGTCTATAGAAAAGAAAAAATGAAATTAAATTAAAATAAAGTAATAAAGTGTAATGTTCAACATTTTATAGATACATATATCATGTCTAGTGGTAATTATAGATCACTTATTAGTACAATATACATAATGATATCTCACCAAAATCGCCAGAACTCCCTGTATCAGCAATAAATTCACATGGTATCATTGAAAAATCAGTTGGGTTAAGGCATGAGCCTATACTGGCTCATGACCAAAATCAAGAGAGAAATGTCGCCGTTTGAGTCTGTAGAGAGGGATAAATAATAAATGGTAAGTAAACAAGGTATGCGGCCCAGACTAAAGAAGAAAAAGCCAGAAAGATAATAACCAAAATCTATAGTAAAGTAAAAAGAAATGAATAATTCAATAAACACCAAGGTAATGGTTACCTGAGTAAATTGATTGAATCAATAAAACTAACACAGAATTCTGAAAGTATTCTGTAGTATGTCAGAATAGTCCATGAACTGGATCAATTTAAATTGAAAATGTGGATTGGTACTGAAAAAAGAGAGAGAAAACAACGGAAAATGTAACTAAGTAAGATGTGCCATACAGAGATCCCCAGCAAAATATAGCTTAGGCAATAAGGAAAATAGAGTGGTGGCATCTATTATAAAGCAGCCTACCTTTTAAATACACAAGATTTCAGAAGATGCTCGATACATCCGATCCCATCAATTGCCAAGAGGCATCTGATTGGGATGGGAGACTTTAACCACTTGCAGACCGGACCATTTTGCTGGTCAAAGACCAGACCACTTTTTGCGATTCGGCACTGCGTCGCTTTAACTGACAATTGCGCGGTCGTGCGACGTGGCTCCCAAACAAAATTGACGTCCTTTTTTTCCCACAAATAGAGCTTTCTTTTGGTGGTATTTGATCACCCCTGCGGTTTTTATTTTTTGCGCTATAAACAAAAATAGAGCAACAATTTTGAAAAAATCGCATTATTTTTTTACTTTTTGTTATAATAAATATCCCCCAAAAATATATAAAAAAATATTTTTTTCCCTCAGTTTAGGCCGATACGTATTCTTCTACATATTTTTGGTAAAAAAAATCACAATAAGCGATTGGTTTGCGCAAAAGTTATAGCGTTTACAAAATAGGGATAGTTTTATAGCATTTTTATTAATAATTTTTTATTATTTATTTTTTTACTAGTAATGGCGGTGATCTGCGATTTTTATTGTGACTGCGACATTGTGGGGACCCATCGGACATTTTTGACACATTTTTGGGACCATTGTCATTTATACAGTAATCACTGCTATATAAATGCAGTGATTCCTGTGTAAATGACACTGCCAGTGAAAGGGTTAACCAGTGGGTGGCAGTGTAGGGGTTAAGTGTTCCTAGGGGTGTGTTACTAACTGTGGGGGGGTTGGGCTTTCATTTAGTGTACACTGATCTCTGCTCCAATCACATGGAGCAGAGATCAGCGTCACTAGTTGCTAGGCAGAATGGAGAAATGTTGTTTATACAGCATTTCCTCCATTCGGCCGCTCCGTGAGACGATAGCGGGGATGCCCGCGGCGATCGAGTCCGCGGGTCCCGCGACCGGACTCATGGGGGTCCCGACCAGCGCGGGAGCGCGCCGCCGGCGGCACGCTCCTGATGGCAGGGCGGCATCGAATATTGGACGTACCTGTACGCCAATATGCCTGCCCGTACCATTCTGTCGGCGTACATCGTCGTGCGCTGGTCGGGAAGTGGTTAAACCTCTCCAGCTCGGCGGCGTCTGACGTCACCGCCGAGCTGCGGGCGGAGAAAGGGGAAGGGCTACCCAATCTTTCCTCGGAGTCAGACCGCGTCATCGCGTTACACATGACGCGGATTGCATAAAGGCGCCATAGCGGCCATTTTGGAAAGTCCCAAGCCGTACACTATAGGGCTTGCTTGACAGTAAATAAAGATGATACGCAATACGCGAGCCACGCAAAAACACCGTCGCGGCCATACTGCGCATGACGCAAACTGCATAGAGAAGCCATAACGGCCATTTTTAGATGTCCCAAATAGTAATCTATGAACTGGCAGGACTTAATTATCTATGAGTAGGAATACACAGGACGTGAGTCTCACAGAAACACCGTCACGGCCATTTTAAGCGATTTCCTCTCTAACATTAAGGTTCATGTCTAGCCAGTTCACCTGACAGTGGATAGACACGTTCTGCAAAACGGCAAACAAGCCATGCAAAAAAGTGTCCGCAAGTATGTAAATCATAATGTTACTATGCAGGTCAATACATTCAAGCAAGAGAAAACCAAAAAGGTTCATTAAGGTCACCAAGTAAAGCCAGATTAAAAGGGGACCTGAAGACCGAGATACCAATGGGAGCCATATGCCCAAAAATTCGGGGACACACGGGTAAAGGCTCTGATTGATTAGCAGAGCCAACAAAACACTGGTGTCCCCAGGGCGCCCGTACAGATCCCATTTAAATTAAGGGCGACATAGCTACTCAATATAGAAGTTGTTTTTATAAAAATTGAGAAATTGAAAAAAAGGTTACAAAATTTCAATATGGAATGCCAGTATTGAATATAATTACTGGAGTTCTGGCGAGTTAGGAAAGATTTACAAAGGGCAGCAACAAAAAAAAAAAAAAGGGAAGGGGGGGGTAAAATCACAAAGAAAAGGTTTGAAGCTAAAGGCCTCATTTAGGCCAGGTGTATCAGTGGCCTTAAGGTCAAAGATCCAGCGAGCCTCACGCTGCAGTAGAATTTGATTATAATTGCCTCCCCTATCTCCAGGCGTGACGTATTCTAACGCAAAAAAATGCATTTTGCTTTCGTCAAAATTATGAAATAATCCCATGTGGCGACTAATTGGAGTTTTCATTTTCTTTCCTCGCACCAGGGAAACATGGTCCCTGATGCGGTGAAAGAAAGGCCTCTTGGTTTTGCCTACATAGTAGGCGCCACATTCACAGGTCATAATGTATACAATTCCCACAGATGTGCAAGTAACTAAAAATTTTGGTTTGCAAAGTCGTTTGTTTGGCAGTAGAATTGAATCTGATGCAAGGATGTACCTACAAAAATTGCATTTATGACATGGCCTAGATCCGCGTTGTGATTTACAAGTTGTAAAAGTGGGAGGAATATAGTGGCTCTTGACCAGAGTATCTTTGATTAACCGAGATTTCCTAAAGGTTATTTCTGGATAGCCCTTTAGGAATTTAGAAATTTTAGGATCACTTACCAAAAGATGCCAATATTTACTCAAGATGTTTCGTATCTGAGAGTGTTGGGCACAGTAAAGAGTAATCAATCTAACCCCTTCATTCAGTTTAGGTTTTTTTTTACCATGCAAAAGATATGATCTGGTCTGTTTTTTTAGCCCTCGCGTACGATCTTTTTAGGCATTTGTTGCTATAGCCACGATGTTGTAAACTTATTTGTAATTTCTTGGCCTCATATTCGAAATCAGCTTCACTGCTGCAATTTTGCTAAAGACGGAGATATTGGCCATAGGGAATGCTAGCCACTAATGGCTCTGAATGCGAACTAGAGGCATGCAGAACAGTGTTGGCTGCCGATGGTTTTCTAAAAAGGGTGGATCCAATCTCCCCCTTATGATTTATATAGATTTGAATGTCTAGAAAAGTTAAACTAGATCTACTCTTTTCCATTGTGAATTTTAGATTGTAAGTGTTAATTTTAAGCAATTCCATAAATGTAGACAAATCCGCCTCCGTCCCCGTCCAGATGAGAAAGATGTCATCTATATATCTCCGCCAGACCGGGACGAGGCAGAGGTATCTAGCCAAATCTTCACGATGAAAAACCGTGACGCTCCCACCCCCCCAGGTACAGGTTAGCATATGAAGGGGCGCATTTGGTCCCCATAGCCACACCCTGCACCTGGAGGTAGTGGGAGCGCCCAAAAATAAAAATATTGTTGTTCAGAATGAAAAAGTAATTTCAAAATAAATTGATTATAATTAGTTTGTACCTCGCCAGTCTCGGAAAGGAAGCCCTCGACAACTCCCAACCCCAAATCGTGGGGTATGGAGTTGTAGAGGGCCTCCACATCGAGAGTGACGAGCCAGGAGTTTTCAGGAATGCACATCCCATCCAGTACTTTAAGTAAATCCCTGGTGTCCTGCAAATAAGAGGTAAGGCTCTCTACAAAAGGGCGAAGGAAGTCATCTATAAGGGCACTGGCTGGTTCAGTGAGACAGCCATTGCCAGAAACTATGGGGCGACCAGGAGGGTCTTGTGCATGTTTATGAATTTTCGGTAAGGCATATAAGGTAGGTGTTTTGGACATATGGCTCCCATTGGTATCTCGGTCTTCGGGTCCCCTTTTAATCTGGCTTTACTTGGTGACCTTAATGAACCTTTTTGGTTTTCTCTTGCTTGAATGTATTGACCTGCATAGTAACAATATAATTTACATACTTGAAGACACTTTTTTGCATGGCTTGTTTGCCGTTTTGCAGAACGTGTCAATCCACTGTCAGGTGAACTGGCTAAACATGAACCTTAATGTTAGAGAGGAAATTGCTTAAAATGGCCGTGACGGTGTTTCTGTGAAACTCACGTCCTGTGTATTCCTACTCATAGATAATTAAGTCCTGCCAGTTCATAGATTACTATTTGGGACATCTAAAAATGGCCGTTATGGCTTCTCTATGCAGTTTGCGTCATGCGCAGTATGGCCGCGACAGTGTTTTTGCGTGGCTCGCGTATTGCGTATCATCTTTATTTACTGTCAAGCAAGCCCTATAGTGTACGGCTTGGGACTTTCCAAAATGGCCGCTATGGCGCCTTTACGCAATCCGCGTAACGCGATGACGCGGTCTGCGCATGCGCACAGATCGATCTGACTCCGAGGAAAGATTGGGTAGCCCTTCCTCCGCCCGCAGCTCGGCGGTGACGTCAGACGCTGCCGAGTTGGAGAGGTTTAAAGTCTCCCATCCCAATCAGTTGCCTCTTGGCAATTGATGGGATCGGATGTATCGAGCATCTTCTGAAATCTTGTGTATTTAAAAGGTAGGCTGCTTTATAATAGATGCCACCACTCTATTTTCCTTATTGCCTAAGCTATATTTTGCTGGGGATCTCTGTATGGCAGATCGTGCTGGGGATCTCTGTATGGCACATCTTACTTAGTTACATTTTCCGTTGTTTTTCTCTTTCTTTTTTCAGTACCAACCCGCATTTTCAATTTAAATTGATCCAGTTCATGGACTATTCTGACATACTACAGAATACTTTCAGAATTCTGTGTTAGTTTTATTGATTCAATCAATTTACTCAGGTAACCATTACCGTGGTGTTTATTGAATTATTCATTTCTTTTTACTTTACTATAGATTTTGGTTATTATCTTTCTGGCTTTTTCTTCTTTAGTCTGGGCCACATACCTTGTTTACTTTCCATTTATTATTTATCCCTCTCTACAGACTCAAACGGCGACATTTCTCTCTTGATTTTGGTCATGACCCAGTATAGGCTTATGCCTTAACCCAACTGATTTTTCAATGATACCATGTGAATTTATTGCTGATACAGGGAGTTCTGGCGATTTTTGGTGAGATATCATTATGTATATTGTACTAATAAGTGGTAGGGATGCACCGAATGGGTTTTTTGGTGCCGAAACCGATACCGAAAATAAAAAATACACTATGCCGAAAACCGAAACCGATACCGAAACAGCACCGAAACCGAAAATGGCTTTTTTTATATATTAAAAAAAATATATATTTATAAAATTGCCTTATATAGTATTATTCATTATAGTATTCATATTCAACTGAATCATTAATTTTATGAATAAAAGAATAGTCCAGTAATGGAAAATAACAGTACTTTAATAAAGCAACCCAAATAAATTGGACAGTGGACACAGAAGATAAAATCAAATAAAATACAAAATTAAATGATTACTACCGCATTTCTTTTTTTTATTTATTTTGTTGTTATGGTTCAATGTGCACTGACTGCAGTCTACACTGCAGGATATGCGGTAGTAATCAATCAAATTAATAAAGTCTAAGACATTAAGTCTTCTTAGGACTATTCTTTTATTCATAAAATTAATGATTCAGTTGAATATGAATACTATAATGAATAATACTATATAAGGCAATTTTATAAATATTTTTTTTTTTTAATATATAAAAAAAGCCATTTTCGGTTTCGGTGCTGTTTCGGTATCGGTTTCGGTTTTCGGCATAGTGTATTTTTCATTTTCGGTATCGGTTTCGGCACCAAAAAACCCATTCGGTGCATCCCTATAGATCACTTATTAGTACAATATACATAATGATATCTCACCAAAAATCTCATAGGAGAGACGGTTTCTCTTCTCGTCAAGAATATGAGATGCTAGACTGAATAGTCTCTCACTCTCTGTACTGGTGCTTGGGGCAGATAAATATCTGCGTGCAAGCAAAGGAAAACGTTGTTTGTTGATGCGCCAGTACACAAGGGGATTGTCACTTCTGGCGATAGGCTGTTCAGCTAAATAAATGTCCAGCTGTTGGATAGCTGCACTTGTTGTTGCACTGCTATGGACCGGGGTGCATTCATGTAAAATTTCTTCAAACATATCAGATATGGAGGGAGCGTGTTCCTCTTCACTTGTATGCAACCGTTTCTTCTCACTTTCCTCTGTGCTACACCTCAAAACTCCTTCACCGGATGCTTCCACCACCTCCATTTGTGCCTGTATCATTTCCCGTGCACGCTGCTTTTTCTCAACATTAAAATAATGCTCTTTAAATCGAGGATCTAGAACTGTTGCAATGCAGTACAGAGGGTTGGACTCGGTGTCTTGAAACCGGTTGGTAACAGCCTCCAGTAGAGTGGTTTTAGTCGTTTTTTTACGCCATGGTCTGTTTCTATCTCTTTTCCTAGCAGACGCTTCAGTGCGGCAATCAAGGGAATAACTTCAGAAATGGAAGCATTAGTTGAGCTTATTTATTTTGTTAACTGTTCAAATGGAGATAGAAGAGACAAACTATATTCAACTAACATCCACTGATGTGCACTCAGTGTTGCCGGCAGCTCGTAATCTGCAATGTATGCAGCTAAAACACGCTTTTGTTCAAAAAGACTTTGCAGCATATAGTAGGTGCTGTTCCAACGAGTGGCTACATCTTGCTGCAGTCGTTTCGGTGGCATTCCAAACTGTATCTGCAAAGCTTGTAATCTGGAATAAGCAAGTGGAGAATGCTTAAAGTGACCCACAATTTTTCTTCCTTTTGATACAATATCAGATATGGTGCGCTGACTCAGCAATCCTTCATTCACAGCCAATTGCAGCGTGTGTGCCATACACGTTATGCTTTTAAGTTCACTGTCCTCCATTGCCTTTGCCATGTTCCGCGCATTATCTAGTACAATCGAATGCACTTTAGACTTCTCAATGTGCCAAGTGTCAAGCATGGATTTTAAAGTGTCAGCTATTGCTGCTGCAGTATGTGATCCAACAAACTCACGTGCATTAAGTAGGATGTTTTGCAATTGAAATTTGTCATCTATCCACTGCGCTGTCAGGCTAAGCATGCTCGTTGGACTGACGTCTGAACTCCAAATGTCGGTAGTAAAACTGATTGCTATGATAAAAAGATAAAAAAGTAGTGATGCGCGGTACTATGACAGGAAATTGGCCTAGGAGGCTAATAAATTCTATAGGCACTAAGATTGTGAGTGATATATATATTCCCGTATAAAGTAAGAGAAGGTATATAAAAAGTTGTGCGTATTTTATGAGGGGGTGGTGGAAGACTCTCACCACTATAGCATAATGATGTTCAGGGTAAGAGACAAATGTAATAAATAAGCATAAAAAAAGGAAAGAATCACAATACTTAGAACTAGTGATCCCTAATGCGATTTGTTAAAACTGACAGAATCACATAAAGTGCCAGTGCTAGACGATAAATAGAATCATGGAGGTATCTACTACACCATAGAGTAAATAAAACAATATACTTAAAGCAGTCACAAAGAATAGTGAATCGCAATGCGATTTGTTCAAGCTGACAAAATCGCATAAAGTGCCAGTGCTAAAAGGTGAATGGGTACGTGAAATGTTCTGCTACACTATAAGGTAAATTGAATAATATATATAAAACAGTCACCAACTCAATAAAACATATGTGCAGGAAGTGGTGGGTTGTAGCTGACAAAAGTCGCATAAAGTGCTAGTGCCACAAAAGTGGTAGAACAAGATCCGTGCGGGTGTCCTTTACCATAAAATAATCAGAACAATATTCATGCGACAGTGAGCAGCTCAATAATTCAATTGTGCAGAAAAATGACAGAAAATCAAAGTAAACGCATAAGCAATATTGGTGTTAGGGGAGTAAAGAAAATCCCTCAAAATAATCAAAAAACTGTGTACAATACCTACAAGAAATTATATAAAAAATTAAACAATAACATTTATCGGAGTGTGTCCATTCTGCTTTGTGCGATAACCAGTGGCGATTATGTCAAGTCGCATATATCAACAAATCGCATATAGTGTCAGTGTCTGTATATATGTGCACAGAGCAATATAATCGGTGATGGTGGTGAGAGAGGTGAGTATATCCCACGTGGTCCTGTGTGGTTGGAGTATGGGTGTCCCCTTACCTTACAGCTGTAAGGTAACAGCATGTGATATATATATCCTCAGAACTCCTGTTCTTTATCCCTCGAGGTCTTGTCCCGATATCCACAGATCCTGGCGTCTCCTGCCTATCACGCTGTGTTGGTCCCTTTAAGTATTTGCTCAGCAGCACTCAGCGTGGGGGGGGGGGGTGGTTTACCTCGGCAATTGGTGCGTATGTACGGGGTTAAAGAAATAAGGAGGAAGGGAGCCCCATAGTGTAGTCATTTTTAACACATATGATGATTTATTACAGCAAAACAGTTTTGTACTCACAAGCAGACAAGTTTCATATGCAGTGTATAAACGAGCCTCAAGCTCGATTGCGTCACTTCCGGTAGCGTCCTGACGCGTGTTCGTCACGGTCACGTGACTTCATCAGGGGAATGTCGGTAGTAAAACTGATTGCTATGATGTCGGTAGTCATGAGCTCTTGAACGTGTTTTCTAACACTGCAAAACAATTCAGGTAGACAGGTATCTGCAAAGTAGCGTCTGCTTGGTAGTGAGTAACGCGGCTCAATATGTTGCATAAGCCTACGGAATCCAATGTCCTCCACAACAGAGAATGGCTGGTCGTCTAATGCAATAAATTCCATAATTGTATCTGTTATGGCACGAGCTTTGGGACTGTCACTTGCAAATTTTTTAACCTTTTCAAAGACCGTGGCCACAGATGGTGTTGAGCCTGAGTCACTTTTTGGAAGTGGCACTGTTTTCTTGTAATCTGAATGCTGAACTGGATGTCGTGTTTTCAGGTGGTGTAACAAACCTGTTGTTGAAAAATGCCTTGGCACTGTACCCCCTCTTGAAATTTCTGCTGAGCAAAGACTACAGATTGCAAATTTGGGGTCTTTATCAGAAATTTTAAAATATTTCCACACTGCAGACATGGTCCACCTTTGCTGGTAGCGCTGAATAATAGCATAGAATGATCTATAGTGGGAGTGAAATCTGAGGGGGAAAAGAAAAAAAGGACGAAATTAATTTTAAAGCTAAACCCCAGGAGGCAGCTTTAAAAAATAACAAACTATCACTTTTTTTTTTTTTAAACGCTGCAGCTCTTGCCATGCAAGGTAGTTAATAATATGTCTGCACTGCAGTACATCTCCTGACTTGTACCAAAAGATAATATAATTGCACTGATTAAATTTCATTGCAAATGGAATGGATTGCTTGCATGCAAATTGCAATTGCATGCTATATTTAATTTTTTGGGCGCTATTCTGCAGTATAATATAATACTATAACTTCATGTGCTTGTTGTTGTACAATAAAATATATAATATATATATATATAGTTGTTAAATATAATATATTATATTGCGTACTGTCATGTTTTAAAAAAATTGTGTGCTTGCTGTCATGTCAGTGTGCTATACTATACCAAAATGACAAATTCAATGACAACAAGGGCATACATTTTATAGTATACTAGTACTACAGAATAAATAGCATGCCATTCCATTTCAAATCAGTTTACATTTTTATTTTTTTTGCTACATCACGATGTACTGTAAGACATTTAATTAATACCATACTGCATGGCACAAAAGGCACAAAGGCGTAAGTAATACATGTTGTTTGACTGCTATGACAGTTTCAGTAGTATAGTAAAATAAATTAGTTGGATTGTTTGGCAATTTAAGGCAAAAAGGCAATGCATTGCTCACCGGCGAATAGTAGTAATGGTAGCCATCCAGGAGGGACAGTGCCCACTGTTGTACTTCAGTATGTGCAGCCCTCTATGAAGCCGTCTCGGATCCCAGCAGCGTCTCTCGGGTCCCAGCAGCGTCTCTCGGGTCCCAGCAGCGTCTCTCGGGTCCCAGCAGCGTCTCTCGGGTCCCAGCAGCGTCTCACAAGCACGAGGAGCGTCCGCGGGGAAGGTGCCAGTGTCTCAGTGGGGAACGTGCTTACGAGTGCGGCGTCTTATCCGCGAGGAACGTGCAAGCCGCCCACAGAACGAGTGATGTCATCCGAAGTTTCTCCCACCGCTACTGCGCATGCGCGATTTTCTGCGCCATTATCGGCAAGAATTCTCTTTCGGCAAAATGCCGAAAAGGCCATTTTCGGCCGATATGTTTCGGCGGCCGAAATTTCGGTGCATCCCTAATAATTACCACTAGACATGATATATGTATCTATAAAATGTTGAACATTACACTTTATTACTTTATTTTAATTTAATTTAATTTTTTCTTTTCTATAGACCAACTCAATATTTTGTATTCTTTATTCACTTGTATTGATTTATCTTAACATTCATGGCATATTTCTATTATTCTAGTGCTAATCTTCTGGCTGCTCAACTTTTTTTTTCCTGAAGAAGCCCCACCCGGGCGAAACATGTTGAATAATCGCAGCTTTTCTCCTTTTTTCCTGTATGGTTAAAAAAAATTCGGTCATTTCTGAAACGCCTTTCTACGCTATAATGGGCAAAATTGTTTTTATGAATGTATAAGTTATATTATTGCTTTGTATAATACAAATAAAATTATATTATTTTATTTATTTCTTTGTTAATTTTGTGATTCGATACCCTAAAAGTCCCAGGGGTTGGTGATTCCCCAGCCCCTTTCTTGGCCCCCCACTATATTTTTTTCATAATTACTGGGACGTGGTATTTTTGTTGATTTGATTCCTTGTCTCTCAAAAACTTTTTTCTTAATGTCTGATAAATTAAAGGCTTTTAAAGCATCATCATCTGTTTACCCCATGCAACCCAATCTTTTGTATTTTACCAAAAAAAAGGCTATAATAATCTGCTTGTTTGCACTAAATTTATTATTTTTTTCCTTTAAAATATGCATTTGATAAATAGCTGCGCAAATCACGTGACATAAAAAAAATTGCAACTACCGCTATTTTTCTTTTGGGTGGGGGTTTACTGTAATTTCTAGCAAAAAGGTCAGATTTTAACGTTTGCAAAAAATTAAGAAGCTGCCCTGGTAGGCAAGTGGTTAAAAATGTGGTTTAAATTTAAAATGGTTTAAATTAGAGCTGCGCGATTTTGGCTAAAATGAGGATCACAATTTTTTTTTGCTTAGAATAAAGATTACAATTCTCGCGGTGTAACATTTTTCACATTATACAAAACAATTGGGCTAACTTTATTGTTTTTATTTTTTTTATTTCCTTAAAATTGTATTTTTAAAAAAAAAATTGCATTTGAGAGACCGCTGAGCAAAAAACGGTGTGACATAAAATATTGCAACAATCACCATTTTCTTCTCTAAAGTCTCTGCTAAAAAAATAAATACATTATGTTTGGGTGTTCCAAGTAATTTTCTAGCAGAGAATAATGATTTTTACTCGTAAGCAACAAATGTCAAAAAAGGTTTGGGCTGTAAATGGTTAAATTTCCCTCATTTTAGCTCTTATCCTTGATGAAAGAATGAAAAGATACTTTGTATACATATTATAAATGTATTAATTTTTTTGTCCATTGTGTGTTGTGTTTTTTTATTTTTTTTTTGTATTTAAAAATACCCTAATATTTTTATTCTGTTTATCTTTTATTTTAGGTAATGGGAGCCATAAAGAAAATAGCCCATTCCTCAAATGTTCTGATTCAAAGAAATGCAGTGAGTTTTATGATAGAAATCTGGCCTTATTTGAGGTGAGACCAAGTTTATATCAGCTTTTTTTCTCAGCATATACATTCAACAATTGGCACATTTCAGTTCTCTTTTGCTTTAGGTAGGTTTAGACCGGGGGGGGGCCCAACCAGTGGCCCGGGGGCCACATTTGGCCCGCGGAGCCCTCTGATGTGGCCCACGACCTCCTGCTCTGGGATAGAAAAGAAAGAATACTGTTATTAAAGGTCAGTTTATTACTAAAATCACAGTGTATATATGGGCATATCTGTTCTGCAGTGGTTACTGGGCTACTTTCAAACTGATCCGCAGGTGCAGAGCAGTTTACCTGCAGGTTACATGCGCTGAGCCATAGACTTCTATTATTACCTGCGAGTTTGGTGAGCTTTCTGCAAGTGCACCAAACCTGCAGAATATAATAGAAGTCTATGGCAAACTACAGGAAAGCCAAAGGTAAACTGCGTTGCACATGTGGTGCGGGTAAACCTCAGCGCATCAGTGTAAAGGCAGCCTTGGACCCTTTTCACACGGTCAGTCTGACCAATTGGACCCTCCATTCACCTCTAAGCACTGGCAGACATAAACCGACTTGTGCTCTACCTCCAATACGATCCACCAACAAGTATCGTGGGCTACGTCTGTGTCTGCTCTGCAAATGCAGTGTGGACACGGATATGCCATCCACCTGCTCCGCTCATTGTGGCCCATGACCGCTTAAGTGGCCCTCGCTCTTCAAAAGGTTGGGCACCCCTGAATCCCAATTTTGTAATGTAGTGTGTTGTGGTGCCATTTATTTACATAATTTTAATGGCAGTGCAGTCACCAAGCACAAGCTTTGCAGCTTGCCATAATACATGCATTATTCTTTGTTGTAGTGTGCTGTGTTGGAAAAAAATGCTACATAGCCTTATATTATTATTGTACATTGGCAACCAATTCATCTAGCACATTAATGTATAACTTAACACCATGCATTAATGTAACAAAGTGTGAATGTATCAAATTTTTTACAGTACAGAGCACAAACCTCTGCTTCATTTACCATGGGTTATAGATTCATAACTTCAGGTGGCTTAACACTAGCAAGCTTTTGAGGACATGCCCCCTTGGGGTACTTCCCTCTATAACCATACCACACTTACTGAATCCTCAGTTTTTCATTAGTGCCTTTAAATCAGGCATGTCCAAAGTCCGGCCAGCGGGCCAATCGTGGCACCGCGGTCCGCTTTTGAACGGCCCGCCTGGTGTGCCCCAGGATTAGGGCTGTCAGATGAAAAGTAAAGTGAAGGGAAGTGTGTTGTGCTCTCTACTTCCCCCTACAGTGCAGTACCTGGCTGAATGAGGAAGCTGGAAAGGTCAGTACTGTGCTACAAGCTAGATTCATTTTAAAATGGCTTTATTTATGTGTCTGTATGTGTGTATGTTCATGTGTGTCTGTATGTATGTGTGTGCATGTCTGTATGTGTGTCTGTCTGTGCATGTCTGTCTGTGTGTGTGCATGTGTGTCTGTGTGCATGTGTGTCTGTGTGTATGTATGTATGTATGTGCATGTTTGTATGTATGTGTGTCTGTGTGTGTGTCTGTATGTATGTGTGTGCATGTGTGTGTATGTATGTATGTATGTCTGTCTGTATGTAGCTTTTTTTTTAAAATTGCACTGCACCAAAAGCACCCCACGTTTCCAATGTGTGGGGTACCATTAAGAATTAACGGTACCCCTAAAGAGCAGAGCATTCGTTTGTGTGTCGGGAACGAGCGCGACAAAGGCAAGAGAGTTCTTGTTGGGCAGTGTATGAGTGCTCGAACGACCGAATTTTAATGGTTCAAAGAATGTCAGGCAAAATGTTCGTCCCCCACACATGTTCACTTCATCAAATCTGGCCCTCTTTGAAAAAAGTTTGGACACCCCTGCTTTAAATGATGATTCTCTTCTCCTTCCCATGGAATTCGGCTTTACTAGTTTTTCTATATTTTCTTAAGAATTCTTCAGTCAACTTCACTGTCTTATATTCCCTACACAGAAACAGTGTATCTGGATTGGTAAAACCTTGGAGAGTGGTACCTGGACCCCAGGTTCTGGCGACAGTCTGTTGCTTCAGGAGCTGGATTCTGCAAGGGCTGTTTACTTGGCGCTTAGTGCTACATGTTAAGCTAGCCGCAGGCTGCTATACAGGTCCAGTGCGGTGGTCCATCACTATGGAACCCAGTCTATGAAGACCCCTTTAGGGGTATGCCCACTATGGCGGGCAAAGCCTGGACCCTGTATCCAGTTACCCTGTATACCAGTGACATAGACAAATAAGACAGAGTCTCCCTGTTTCTTGGATAGTTACTGTAGTCCCACAGCAGGTGTAAAATAAAATATCTCTGTAAGTTGCTTTACACTATTTGTATATCGATATGCCCACAGTGATTGGTGAAGCCTAGACCTTATATAGGGTCCTGCCGCATAAACAGGTATAACGGGGTCCCCCTTCATCTCTCACTTATACTGTGTAAATAGGGCAATGTTTGGAATGTATTCACTTTCACAGTGTAAACCTTAAGCCCCATACACACGATCGGATTTTCACACACAATCGTATACTCACATCTGAAAGTATGTGTAGGTCAGTGGGTCCCAGCAGCAAGTGTGTAGGTCAGTGGGTACCAGCAGCAAGACAGCTGGTGCTTGCTGCTGGGACCCACTGATCTACACATATTCTCAGATGTGACAGGAAGTTACAAGTCTTACTTTGTTTTTGCTGGCTGCCCATATACTGATTGAAATAGTTACTCCTATCAGTGGAAGTTCTTGCAACCATTGTGGGTCTGTCCTTGCCTTTCCTCACCTTGGCTTACCATCTCAGTCACACATCCACAATTTCGCACCGCAAGCCAACACCTGTACAGGCATCTTCCACACTGCCGCCCCCCTTTGTGCTGGATAGTGAACAGCTCAGCCATTACCACACTATTTGGGATCCCTCTCTTTTTTTATGCCACTTGATGCATGATGGGAGCTTTTTAAAAAGTAACATGGATGGGAAAGCCTCTAAAGTGCTACACAGTGGCATATACTGTGAAAGCTTCAGACCCCAGGCAGGGGTAAATCTTTCGGTGAGTGTAATCTCATTAAGAGCATGGATAAACACACGCTTGCTGTGATCACCTTGGGAAAGTGAATGATATCAGCGTTGTTGCCTTTTTCACTGGCACAAGAGCACTTTATGGACTTTGTTATTTATTAATTTCATTTGTTACCTTTTTGGACTGATATATTTTTAGTTTTTATTTATGTTTTTGTGGACCATTTAATTGCACAATCTTAGACCAATATTGATAAATAATTTAGCAGCAATCTAAGCCCTTGTACACACGGTCGGAGAATCCATCGGAATGTGTCCTATTGGACTGTGTTGTCGGATAATCCGACTGTGTGTGGTATGCATCGGACTGATTCCGTCGGAATATCCATCGGACCCAATTTTCCAACTTGTTGTAAATATTTCCTGACCAACTGGTTTGATCGGACATACTCCGATCATGTGTAGAGAATTTTGATCGGACCAAGTGCCACGCATACTCAGATCAAATTCCTACATCAAAGCTATTGGCTACTAGCCTGAACGTAGTCCCATCGTAACGAAATTATGTCATCACGTTCTGAATAATCGGATTTTTCAACAACTGTTAGACTGTGTGTATGCAACAGTTTCGGACACAATCCGACTGACAAAATCCGATGGATTTGGTTGTCGAAATCTCCGACCGTGTGTACAGGGGCTTACATTTATTTATTCATTTGCAGACCACCATATGTGGTTTGCGGACTACATTGTTCTTATCACGTTTTTAATGTTTATCAATTATTATGTTTACACGTGTGTATTATTCTCCACAATTTTTTTATTGTGCACTAAAAAAATAAAAATGAAATTAGACATGCTATCAGTCAATAGAACTTAACTAAAAAGTGCATTCTATGCATCCAAAGATATAGAAAATATACCAAATCAATTCATTTATTCAACCAAAAAAATAATGTCAAAGCAATAACTCCAAGGCCAATAATAAATAACACGTTATCTCATCCAATTCCACAACATGTCTGGTTGACCAACGGCTGTTCAGAAAAGAACTGAAAAGCACGAAATAAAAAGCGCTTAATGAAAAGCGTGAAAAGAACAAATCAACACTCACCAAACTTCTACTAATACGAAATTAGCAGATGAAGCCCAAAGGGTGGCGCTAAAGAGCTGAAAAACCACGTAGTACGTCTAGTATGTTACCACGTTTGTACTTGACGGCCAACAATTATGTGACCGTGTGTATGCAAGACAAGTTTGAGACAACGCCCTTCGGCCAAATTTCCGCGGTTTTGTTGTCGGAAAGTCCAATCTTGTGTACAAAGCATTACGAACTTGGAGCTAAAATTCAGAGCTCAGTCTCAGGTGGATGACCAAATCACACCATCAGTCACACACTTTAAAGCCACTTTAAATGCTTAGCATCCATATAGATACTCAGGTGCTTTTTCCTGCCATTTTCGCCACAAATATTTATTACATGATGGATGGTCTATACCTGGGTTACAGCATACTCCTCGCTTTCCTGATCTCTCAAATGCTACCTCCTGAGTACCTCACAGGGGAATACCCTCACTTGTAGATATGACGCAGACCAAGCAAAAGTGAGGCAACTCTAAACAGCAGGCGAACATTTGCTCTACTGAGGGCTTGCTGAGTGGTCTCAGCATTCCTTGCGACGTGAGTTTTGGCAACCGATTCTAACTCCGTTTCAGGTATGCAGCGAGCGGCCTACTTGACAAAAGCATTATTTTTTTTCTGCATCTATGTCACGATTCTATAGCCAGATTATGGCTTTTATTCAGCCACCTGTCCCTAGAGCTCAAAAACTCCCCAAACCTTTTCTTACTCCTGTTTGTCAACTGGAGTCAGACTCAATATACTGGTCCTAGAGGATGCTGAATCAGAAAGGAATGAAGAGAATGTTGAGGCAGCATTGGAGGAAGCTGCAGAAGACTTCTCTCTCCCAGACCCTCGTTATATTGAAGAGGGAGCTGCATCCAACATGCTTGCTAATGCAAATAAGCTGTTTGAGTCTATCTGCAAAAATCTCGGCATTGTACACATTGATTCTCCTCCATCTCACAAGACCACTTTGGGCACAAAGAGACTCACAAAGATTTAAAGACATTACCTGTTAGTGAACAGATAGAATGGGTGATCTATTGAGTCACTAGGACTACTGGGTGTCAAGAAGGGCAAGCCAGTAACCAAGATGGCAGAAGAACACCTGTGCACAGGTCTCCCGCAAGAACAGTCGGCTGGTGCACGCGTGTGCGCAGACGCGCGATAGACGGTGCACGAATGTGCGCTCACATTGTAACAACTCTTGGCGCCAGATATGCTATTTAAGGGAGACTGATGCCCAGGCCTCTTGCTGTATGGTCTACAGCGTTTTCTGGAAACCCCTGCTACCTGCTTGTTCCTGCATACCTGTTACTGTTTGACATGGCTTGTTCCTGGCAATTCCGGCCTTCTGCCTGCCTTTGATCCTGGCTTGTCCTGACTACACTTCTGCCTCTCCCCCGGTCTGCCTGCTACCCGCCTGTTACTGACCTGGCCTGTACCACGACACTGCTTCTGCCTCTGAACTTGTACCTGATCCGCCTGCCTGCTACCGACCTGGCCTGTCTTCGCTTGCTAGTGCTCCGATCTACAGGACACCTCCCTCTCCTGCCTATTGTGCCTGACATCTAGTTCCGGTCTTCAGCCAGCCTGCAGCTCCAGCCATCTTGTGCTTCGCCAGTGTCTTCGGAAGCACAGCTCGGCTCCAGCACCGGGGTTCCTGCCAGGCACTTGTGCCACTCTGTACTCCCGAGCCTCCTGTCTGCCCTATCAGGGGTTCTTGGGTCAGAGTTGTAAGAGAGGCCTCTCCTTGCATATCGGGCTCAACCACCAGGTATGTGACGGTACCGAACAGCCATGTCCGAGCCCGTGCAGGGAGCCTCCCCTTTGGATGAACTTTGTCAGCACCTTTCTGGATTGACCTAGGCTGTCAAAGACTTGAAAGCAGGCTTTACCTAACTGGAAAGACGTATCCAGAACTTATCTTCTCCTGCCTCCACCTCGTCTGGGACTTCTACTACACCCCCAGTAGTTATGTTGTCTCCCAAACCCAGGGTCCCTACGCCTGAGAGATTCTCTGGGAGCGAAGTAAATTCAGGGCCTTTCATAATGCTTGCAAACTATTCTTCGCCCTGCAACAATGGATTTTCTCTCTGGAGACTACCTGGGCTTCGTTATCGCCCTCCTACTAGGTGAGCCGCCGTCCTGGGCTCACCACCTCCTAGAAGAGTACGTCTGCCTCAACAACTTGAGGAACTTCTTCCACGCTATGTCCCAACTGTATGGAGATCCTTTTCAGACTGCCACCGCAGAAGCCGCCCTGTACACTCTCCAGCAAGGTCATAGGGCAGCTGAGGACTACATATCTGACTTCAGGCATTGGTAGACCAATACAAACTGGAAAAATTACGCTCTGCGTTTCCTATTTTGTATGGGCCTTTCTGACTCAAAGGACGAGCTGGCTCGAGTGGGCATCTCTGAGACCTTGGATGCTCACATCAAACATTCCATTCAAATCGACAGACTTCTAAGAGAACGTAGGTCTGAACGGCCTCCTCAGCTCCAGTGCCTACCACCACCAATAACCCTGTACCCATGCGGTTGGGCCTACTTTGCCCCCTCGGTCATGCCTGAGGAGCGCCAACGCCGGCGGGTCAACAATCTGTCACTCTATTCCGTAGAATCTGGACATTGCATAAGGACTTATTCCGCTTAGCTCCGCAGCTGTTAATCCATATCTTCTGTTCATGCACCTGTTGTGAGGGCTTACCTAGGTTGGAGTCCATGGCACAGAGATGTAGGCTCACCCTTGCAAATAGACACAGCCCACGGCAACAAAGAGATTAGCTACCTGGGCTGTGAATCTGTGCATGGGGGCTTGACAGGAATTAGCCAAAGGATTGTCCAGGTAAAGCCATAGTCAGGGATTCCAGAAGTCAGGATAACGATAAACAAAGCCAGGGTCTGAAGCCGGGGTCAGTCTTGGAACACTGGAACTCTGCAACAGAAGACCGGAGCACAAGAACACTTGGCAAACATGACAAAATGAACTGCCAAAGACAGGGTTTTATACCCTGCTAATTAGGCAACCTGCCTCAGCTGATCCAGGAGTGACAGGTACAAACAGAGAATTGCCCACAGTACTTTATACTAAACGAGGCATGGCTGGAAAGCAGGCTGAATAGAACTGAGGTGTGGCTCAGAGGTAAAGAAACAGGAGCAACAACTGACAGTCATGAGTTCAATACCACCCAGAGCCACTTGGGGCACGACCACGCCTGGCCATCTAAAAGACACGATAGGGACCGTGACACCTGTCTTGCCAAACAACTCTTCCCACCTGGCAGTTTCCATCCTTTTGCAGCTCCCAGGAGGGAGTACCCAGGTCAGCTCTATAATCTATTCCAGGGCTTGCAGCTGCTTCATGGACTTATCATTTGCTGCTGGTATTAAGTTCCCCTGCGATCCAGGGCGAAGGGACTTTCTGTGCATCTGGCCGATGGGTCAGCCATTAAATCTGGACCAGTCACGCAGGAACCTGTGCCTTTTAACCGCTACCGTTGCCAATAAGCACCAGGAACTACTGTGTCTGGACGTCATCGAGTCTCCCTTGTTTCCCATCATTTTGGACATACCCTGGTTACAGGCACATAACCCGCAAATTGATTAGGTCATCGGAAAGATCAGTTTCTGTTTCCCTTACTGCCAACAACACTGTCTATAGGAAGCTAAGTGTGCCCCTTCTCTGCTTTGCCTGTACTCTGATGCTGAATCTTGTCAATCTGTTCTGGAGGTATACCATAACTTCTTGGATGTCTTCATTAAAAAAGGTGCAGAGACTCCTCCCACATAGGTCTTATGACTGTCCAATTGAGCTCCTTCCCAGGGCCAAAATTCCTTTTGGAATTATTTTTCCTTTTAACAGAACTTGAACTTGAGACTTTAAAGGTTTATATTGATGATAATCTAAAAAGGGGTTTATCCGTCCTTTTACTTCCCCGGCAGGTGCAGGAATTTTCTTTGTAGAAAAGGACCATACCTTACGTCAACAATCGGGAACTAAATTAAGTCACAATTAAGAACCGGTACCCTCTTCCTTTGGTTCCTGAACTGCTTAAGAGAATTGGAACTGCAGTTATCTTCTCAAAATTGGATCTCTGCAGAGCCTGTAATTTTGGTGCGCATCTGAAGCAGTGATGAATGGAAGACTTCTTTTCGCACCCACTTCGGACATTTTACATATTTAGTGATGCCCTTTGGGCTTTGTAATGCTCCTACCACATTCCAGCATTTTGTTATATTTTTAGAGACTACCTTGACCTGTTTGTCATAATCTAGCTGGACGATATCCTGATCTTTTCCCCATCTCTGGACAAGCATCGTGAGCATGTTAAAAATTTGTTAAACCGGCTTTGACAGCACGGCCTTTACGCAAAACCTGAAAATTGTGAATTTGAATACCAAAGTATCCAGTTTCTGGGGTAATAATTTCAGTGGAAGGTATTAAGGTTGAATATAATTGTTATACTGTTATTTTCTTTTCTTTTGAAAGCAATAATAAAAAAAGTCATTATCAAAAAGACATGTTGATAAAAATAGAGGGAAAGGGGCAGTGTGGGGAGGGGGGGATAGGAAGCAAAGTAGAGGAAGGGTCAAAGGGAAAGAGGAAGGGGAAGCACCCGGCAATCCCCTCCTCAGTGCAATACGAAAAAACTGAAAACTAGGAACAGTTTTAAATAGAAACATTTGTATCTTTGTGCAGTGTCATCACTCTTCGGACACCGTCCAGAGTTGAACTCCATCTGTTACACTGTCTCATGAAGGATGGTACCAACGGTTTTAACCACTTGCCGCCCGCCCTATAGGCAATTGACGGTGGCAAAGTGGTTTCACGTCATATGACGTCCGATCAGGATTATGAGCCGCTGCGCGCCCCCGGGGACGCGCATCGCGACGATCGTTGTTGCGGGGTGTCAGTCTGACACCCGGCAACTACGATCTCGGTAAAGAGTCTCCGACGGAGACTCTTTACCACGTGATCAGCCGTGTCCAATCACGGCTGATCACAGTGTAAATGGGAAGAGCCGGTGATCGGCTTTTCCTCACTCGCGTCTGTCAGACGCGAGTAGAGGAGAGCCGATCGGCTGCTCCTCTGACAGGGGGGGGTCTGTGCTGATCGATTATCAGCACAGCCCCCCCGAGGATGCCCACACTGGACCACCAGGGACACTACCAGACCACCAGTGAAAAGGTAATCCTCCCTAGACCACCAGGGATGCCAGTCAGCACAATGGATGCCAATCAGTGCCCATAATGGATGCCAATCAGTGCCCACAATGGGCATCACTGATTGGCATGCATTATTGTTTGGCACTGATTGGCATCCATTAGTACAGTATAACACCTGTGCCGCCTATCGGTGCCCACCTGTGCCGCCTATCGGTGCCCACCTGTGCCGCCTATCGGTGCCCACCTGTGCCGCCTATCAGTGCCCACCCATGCCCATCTGTGCCGCCTATCCATGCCCATCTGTGCCGCCCATCCATGCCAATCCGTGCCACCTATCAGTGTCCATCCGTGTCGCCCATCAGTGCCGCCTATCAGTGCCACATATCAGTGTCCATCAATGCCACCTTATCAGTGCCACTTCATTGGTGCCACATCATTGGTGCCCATCAGTGCTGCCTTATCAGTGCCCGTCAGTGAAGGAGAAAACGTACTTATTTACAAAGTTTTGAAACTGAAACAAAAAAAAAATTTTTTTTTTCAAAATTTTCGGTATTTTTTTATTTGTAGCGCAAAAAATAAAAACTGTAGAGGTGATCAAATACCACCAAAAGAAAGCTCTATTTGTGGGAAAAAAATGATAAAAATTTCATTTGGGTACAGTGTATCATGACCGCGCAATTGTCATTTAAAGTGCGACAGCGCTGAAAGCTCAAAATTGGTCTGGGCAGGAAGGTGTTTAAGTGCCCTGTATTGAAGTTGTTAAAGGGGGTAGAAAGGGAGATGGGGGAAGCTCAGCATATATGGACTTAGAAATAACTGGGTAACTTAGACAACTATTTTAATGGTTGTTAAATGGTTAACAAAGCGAGGGACAAAGTTGCTCCAACTTTCATCTAAATATGACTTACAGCTCGACCAGTGATGCCATCCTCCACCCATTTTGTAGCGTTTGGTCCCAACTTCAGACATTTAGGTTGTTGAGGAAGAGATCAGAGGAGGAGTGGTGGTACCACAGGGACCACAAGAGGACAAATTTATCGTATGTGTCCTCCGCCTTCACTTGCAATTCCTCCATGAGCATTATGTCGTTAAGGTTGTCCATCCATCCAGAAATGGGGGGGGGGGGGGTGTGGAATCCTTCTTCCAGTAAAGGAAGACAACATGGCGAGCTGCAGACAGGAAGAATCTTAGGAGACTCCTCTTCTGTGACTGGATTGAACCTGGGAGAATGGATAGGAGAGCAATTAAAGGCGAAGGGGACATGGAAGTCTGATACATATCATTATAACTGTCCATTGGAAGGTATTAAGATGGATCCTTAGAAGGTCACTGCCATTCTTGACTGGCCAGTTCCTGGGGACAAGAAGGGTATCTAACGCTTCGTGGGGTTTGCAAATTTCTATAGGAAAATTATTAGAGGATTTTCAACCATCATTTCCCCCATTACAAAGCTAACTAAACAGGCTTGAAGGACATTAGGTACTCTACAAACTATTATTAACTTGTCTCTTCCCATAGTTATCTAGTTTATAAAACCCTACTAGGCACACTGATATAAAGTTACTTATGAAAACACCCACACTACTGCTAGTAAAACACTATCTTATTTATTTCCCAAGAAATTAGGAAAGCTAACATAAAGTATTAAAAAAGAAAAAAAACATTAAAATATCACAAAGCTTACAATCAGAACATACAATACAAGAATATGAAAGATACCTATCACACGGTCCTCCGTGAGGCTCTGCTGCATCAACTAGGCTCAGACCAGGAGAGGGCCTTCACCATGAGCTTTAGGCAGGAGCCATCACCCAGATTAGGCCTCGAGATGGCCGAATCCTCATGTCAGCAGAAACACATGGCAGGCTCTTGCAGCGAACAGAGAGAGAGCATTGTCTGTGTGTGAGTTTTTTCATTCAAACATACACGCCCACTTGTAGCCACCCCCATTTGCCTTCCATCCAATAGATTTCGCCAAGAGATAATCCTTCACATGTATGCCCATTCTTCAGGAAGCATGCTGTATTGTCCACTATGATCAGTGTCTCTAACCATGAGCCATCTAGCTAGCTCTTATTCCCTTTGAAGCCTGCAATCACACATCACAGCAGGTGGGTCTGAGCCAAGCTATTGTTCTTCTGATTACAAAGCTTTCATGTGCTTCATTTAACTGAGGCCAAGTGACTATCTCAATCATGAACAAATACCAGAAGTATTATATGAATTCAATCCAACATTACCCGATTTGCGCCTGAAAGGCGCATACCACCCTTCTTCAGACACGGCTCCTATTAAACAGTCCATAATTGTCTTAACGTGTGTGGCTCCCCAACATGTGCGTCCAAACCAGTACCTGTGGCACAGTCCTTTGCTTGTGTAACGTGTGGTGGTTTTCAACATGTGCTCTAGAGACATCTCCCATGGAACAGTCCATAATGGTCTTACCGCGTTGTGCTTCCCAACACGTGCCGCTTTGCTACTGAGTGACATACCACCATCCTTCTTCAGCGACAGCTTCCATGTCACCCTTCTGTATCTTTGGTATCTTCTCCTTTCCGGTATCTTCAGGACAGGATGCAGTACAGGCAAGGGATGTCCATTCACTCACCATTCACCAGCATACATTCAGAGCAATATTTCACCCAGCTCACAACTACCGAGTTTCGATGAGGGCTTTTCTTGCCCATATTACTAGCCTACACTACACATAGGTCACACTATACCATAACATAAATCCACTTATTACCACAATATATGCATACATATGTGTCCCCTCCAATTGTGCACCCGCTCCCAACCTCCTATAATCTCTTACTGTAAAAATGGGTCAGGATTCGGCAAACTTGCTCACAGCGGTGTTGCAGGGCTCTGACTTGGCAGCAAAGTCTCTAACTTGTACACAGAGACCTTACCGTCAAATCGTCCCTCAACTTGCATAGACAAATGGGAGACCCTTCTATATAAATATAGAGTTTAACCATACATACAAATCTACAACCACGAAAAAAAAAACCCACACAATTCCACCCCGGTGCCTGGATTTCAGAGATCATGCCCAGGGTATACCATGCACCTCTATCTTTGGATAGGTTCAAGGAACCCTCTAGTCCCATGACTAACACTACACCGGTATCCTTTAGGACAAAGAAACAAACCCGCCTATGTCCTAAATAATACCCGGGTGCCTCCTTCCCAGCAATGATTTCTCCATCCAGAACACAGAGAGAAATAACTTCCCAACATTATCCGTTCATCCCCATGTATTGACCTGGCATACAAAGGACATCATGGTCATGCTTCCGACAGAGGGAAATATCAACCTGCCTCCAGCTTCCATCATCTCTGATCACATGTGTGATATAGCCTCAAATGCAACAAGATAGAATCCCCAGTCAGTAAGCCCATTGATGCCACCCAATATACAGACCGAGTCTGCACTTCTGTATATGGGAACATACAGCAACATCTTTCACAATCCAAATTAGTACAGCCCATACAGGCATTCGACCACTACTTTGTGTTTTGGCAAAATCTTACTGAGCGGTGATGCAAACTCATCAGGCCACTGCCCCTCATACAGAGATGGTACAATCAGCTTGTTGTTGGCTGATACTTCCACCTGCCACAGAGTGCACGCCAGAGCCAATGACAGGTTTCTGTCCTGTACCATCACACTCTCTACCAACCTCTCAACATGGTTGACAAAATCCGGAGCCACTCTAACCTGGGTGTTTCTGTGACTTGGTTGAATATTATCAAGGACGCCACCAATCTCTCTGGGTAACAAGTCACGCTCCTTCTCTGAAGCTATGGCTGTGAGTTTGTTCCTCAGGAGGTCGATTTCCACTCCAATAACACCCATCCCAGCTATTGTTCCCCCCCCAATATAGTGCTGAATACATCCCTCCTCTTTTGGGTTAATCCTCAGAAATTAGCATCCTGCATGGACCTCATTCTGTGTTTGCACATCTCTGGGAGTAAGTCCCTGGTACAATGACCGCACTTGATTCAGTGTATACTCAGCACATATAGGGTGTTTTGTAGGGTTTTTTATCAACCACAGTGAGATGTTGCAGCACCATGTGGTGATAGCATACGGTACCCTGGTAGCCAGCGTTTGTTCCCTTTATTTTAATGGAGCATGCTCCTGTGTGTATTCACTGGCATTATCTGTGCAGGGTTTCGACCTCTCAGGTGAGACATCAACCAGGCGTATCTTCCCCATGTCTAGTTCTGGTGTCCCACATGTCCAGTAACCGAAAGCTTCTCTCTAGGATTGAGACACCACCCCTACGAGGAAGTTTTCACCCCATTAATGTGTCACCTGGCACCCTTCAGTCTGGCCAACAGATACCTTATTATGCCAAAGTGCCAACCTGCCTCCTGGGTATCTGCCCCATATTAACTCCGTTACATCAATACATGTCATATATTAAGACCTTCCTTCTTTCAATTCCTCCTTCCAACAAAAAAACACATATTTTACATTTTCATGTTCTGGCGGATTGGATGTGTCATAATTCTTCCCTAACCTCCAACCCATTGCACATGTATTAATAACATGTTTGAATTCATCAGGAGAGACTTCAGCAAAAATATTTCACAAGTTCTGTTGTTTCAGATTCAGCATTAGCACCACATTGTCCATAAGAAAAAAGCCTCATACACACGATAGGACTTTGTACAAACTTTCCCTTGGATTTTTGTACAAAGGGCGTCGGCCCTGAACTTGTATTGCATACACACAGCAGGACTTTTTTCAGCCAACTTTCACCAAATCATGTGGTTTTTCTGCTCTTTACTGCCATCTTTGGTCAACTTCTGTATTGTTGTCTGATCTTTTGCATTGGTTCTGAGCATGCCTGTTTGTACTTTGTACAAAAGTCCTATGGTTTTCTGTACACACGATCAGACTTTGCTCCATCGGACTTTTTTTGCCAGAAAGTTTGTCCGTTCGCACAGCCAACAAAAGTCAGATGAAAACCAAAAAAGTTTGTCCAATGGAGCGTACACACGGTCGGATGTTGCTCCAAAACAGCTAATTTGCATGTTTGTTGTCAAAAAGTCTGATCGTGCGTATGGGCCTTTAATCTGAATCTTTCAGTTTTTTTTTTCTCTCCTGATGTTTATCAGGACAAATTTGCAGTGTGGTGTGGCACAGACAAACTGCCAACCAGATGATCATCTGTCATCCATGTTCCAGAAACGTCTCCAATCTCGCTCCACCAGGATTCTGGAAGTGAAAAACAAGAGCAGAATCAAATTCTTATCCACAATATCTGCTCTCTTAACCTGTTCACTTATAGTTCCCTCTTTGGAACCCAGGACCTTAGCATTCCTGGCTTCTGCAACTCTGACCAAACTATCCAAACAACCATGACCTCTTTAGGCTGAACCCACTCTAAAATGGATCCCCATGGTATGATCAAAAATTTTAAATGAACGTCAATGTTTCTTCTCAAAAACTTCAAATTTTACACGCTAAAAAAACAATGCATTTCTGTATCTTTACGCTGTATGCACTACCCCCTTTTCAGGTGGACAAAGCCTAAGATTTTTGAAATTCTTTTCCACCTGAATTAAAATAAAACAAAGAAAAAAAACACAAGGCTCCAGCGGCTTAGAATGGTTTCCAGCTGCTAACTGAGGGCATTGTCAATTACCCCCCTTTCAGGTGGACTAAACATAGTAATTTTTCCACCTGAACAAAAATAAAAATAAAATAGACGACTAAACAAATATCAAAAAAATTTTTTTTTTTTGAAAAAATATAAAATAAAAAAAATTAAAAATCTGGCCATTATCACACAAACATGACAAGACAACCACCATAAAACAACGACAAACACTCAACTTTTAGTTAACAACATCCATGGACTTTTCTCCTGAGAAGAGTGCTCATTCCGATCTGAAAGACACTTAGTTAGGGAAAAACAAAAACGGAAACAAACCATATGTATCTCATCGCAACATTGTAGCTTCATTTGTAACTCTTTAGTACTATTTATTTTTCATTGTTTGCAAACAATTACTAATTAATGAGCTCATGGTACCATGTGATAATCGATTATGCATTTACAATAACCTAACCCCCGTTCTGCTATATTTTCCCACTGTTGTTCTCACTTTGACAGACCTGCAAACAACACACAAATGTTAGTATCTAAAGCCGTTTAACTTCTTCCATGGTCTCTGGAAAAGGAACACAAAGACAGTGATTACACACAATTATCATGACAATTGACTTTTTAAGTCCCCAAAGCCTTTCCCATTAATGCAATACAGTTGCCATATTACTCAGAAAAAATGGCAATGCAATTTGCGTCCAACTACATACAAGCCAGAATGGTAGATTAACTCAGGGGGCAAACATTGGAATGTTCATCCAGTCTTGTTGCTGGTTGTGCTTAGGGCGTGGATTGTCATTTCTTATCTCTCCTTCAGAACTGTGTAATCTGTCCTGGCTGCTATCTTTCATATCAGGCCTTTGAGTTACGCTGTCCCTGTCCTGGGTGGGGGGGTTCCTGTTAAATGCTAGCAATTTTAAGGGCTTTATGAAATCTATGCCTATTCCATTTACAATGTCTGAACTTTTCTCTGCCTTCCTGTACCTCTGCTTATTACGGATACATCTGCCTTTGACCCATACTCCCCTTTCCCTGGACTCTTGACAGAAGTCTCGGAGGATATTGACAAAATTTTGGTAGGATCTAGCATTCCTAAGAGCCATTCTAGTGGGATAGCTTACATAACACTTATTGGCCATTGAGTATATGAAACTTGCATTGTCCTCCAATAAGTCAGGACAGTTGAACACTTTCATGTACAATGCAAGATACTCACTGCAGAACAAAATTGGGTCATCTCCTCTCCTGAATTTCATTCGTTTGCAAATCACTCATACCATTATGACGACTGTCCACAATACGCTGCAACTCTTTCCTCCGCACCTCTGCATCCGCTAAGTTATCATTAACTTGTGCCGATAACTGGCCTGCCAAAGGTCCTGGTAGCCATGCTTTCAGAAGAGAGCATGCATCCTCATTACTCAAATGGAATTTAACTACTAGAGCTTCAAATTTATTGGACAGACTCATTGGTGATTCCAGGGCATTAAATTCACCCAAAATCTGGCACAAAGTAAGTCTCTCTTGGATTGTAATCAAACTCTCATTCTGCCTTGAAGCTATAGGTGCCATATCGGACTGTGTTTCATCACGGCCCTTCTCCTCATTGATTGTGCAGATATCGGCCAATTGGCATGTTCCTTTGTGCTCATTGAGCGATACCATAACTTTCTCTGTAGTAAGAAGCTGGGAGCGTACATTTGCTAATTCTCTTTCTAAAGACATAACCAACTCTTCCATCTCTGACAACTTTATTCGCAATGACTCTAAAAGTTTGCTCTTCATATCACAGTCCATGCTGTACCTGTGGAGCTGTTCTTGTAGCTCACTGTTTCTCTCTCTGACAAATCTCCTGCTTTTGCCTGCAATTCATCCATCTAATTACTGGAGGCTGTTGCAATCTTTAGAAGGTTTTCACTGACTTTCGCTATGTCCTCACCGAGACGTCTCCTCTCTACTTTCATTAGCCAACTTTTCTTTCTTAAAGTGGAAGTAAACTCCCCTATCGTTTTCAGCCAAGGAAGCTGCCATCTTTGCCTCTGTTTAATCTTCAACTGCTATGGTGCTGCACATGTGATTCGTTATGACACCAGCCATTGGATGGTTTGATAGTTTGGCTGAGAGCACAGTCAATGTGCAGTTAGCATTCCCGGCATGCCTTTTTTTTTTAACTGTTTAAATCCATGGGTTTACTTCCACTTTAACTTTTTTTAGCTGTTTGCCAGATAATCTGCTATTATGTTGCTGACACTGAGACAATAATATCTTACATTGGCTTTCAAGAGGGTCATCTGCACATGAATAATAACTGGCAGAGGCATACTTTTTAACATATGTATACACAAGTTCCATTTTACAATCATACAATCCACACAATACACACTTCTATTTGTACTAATGTTCCAACACTGCACTGAGTACTAAACCAAACTCAATTATCGTTAGCTCTTACAACTCACAAGAAAAAACAAATCGCTCTTCTAGCATTCAATATTCTTAATTCGTTACCACTTTTACCTGATATCTTTCAAAACAATTAAACTTTTGCCTATCCTTAGAAAAGACTCACCACAATTATTGTGGCATTATCAGCTGCCTTGTATCTGAGTATTTCTATCCTGTTGGTTCTATGTGGCTTTTAGGATTGCCACATGCTATCTGGGGTGCCATTTGAAGGACATTACGTACTCTACAAACTATTATTAACTTGTCTCTTCCCATAGTTATCTAGTTTATAAAACCCTACTAGGCACACTGATAAAAAGTTACTTATGAAAACACACACACACTGCTGCTAGTAAAACACTATCTTATTTCCCAAGAAATTAGGAAAGCTAACATAAAGTATTAAAACATTACAATATCACAAAGCTTACAATCAGAACATACAATACAAGAATATGAAAGATACTTATCACACAGTCCTCCGTGAGGCTCTGCTGCATCGGCTAGGCTCAGACCAGGAGAGGGCCTTCACCATGAGGTTTAGGCCGGGGCCATCACCCAGATTAGGCCTCGAGATGGCTGAATACTCATGTCAGCAGAAACACATCGCAGGCTCTTGCAGCGAACAGAGAGAGAGCATTGTCTGTGTGTGAGCCTTTTCATTCAAACATACACGCCCACTTGTAGCCACCCCCATTTGCCTTCCATCCAATAGATTTCGCCAAGAGATAATTCTTCACATGTATGCCCATTCTTCAGGAAGCATGCTGTATTGTCCACTATGATCAGTGTTTCTAACCATGAGCCGTCTAGCTAGCTCTTATTCCCTTTGAAGCCTGCAATCACACATATCACAGCAGGTGGGTCTGAGCCAAGCTATTGTTCTTCTGATTACAAAGCTTTCATGTGCTTCATTCAACTGAGGCTAAGTGACTATCTCAATCATGAACAAATACCAGAAGTATTATATGAATTCAATCCAACAAGGCTGTTCAGTTTTATTGGTCCTCTGAAGCTCAAACCGCCTTTAAAACCCTCAAGAAATTATTCACTTCTGCATCCATCCTAAAACAGCCTGACCCAGCCTTGCCATACATTTTTGGAGATGGATGCATCTGAAACGGCAGTAGGAGCAGTTCTTTCCCAGGGACAGGGACCCAAGGCTCTTTTGTACCCGGTTGCCTTTTTCTCCCGCAAATTATCCGAAGCAGAGATAAACTATTATGTGGGAGATTGGGAACTGCTGGCAATCAAGGCAGCAAGAGTGGCGGTACCTCTTTGAAGGTGCAGCACATCCACTTCTTGTCTATACAGACCATAAGAACTTGGAATATCTGAAAGCTGCCAAGAGGTTGAAACCACGCCAGGCCAGGTGGGCACTCTTCACTAGACGTACAGGCCAAGGTCGAAAGGTACAAAGCCTGCATGTTTAGCGATCCAGACGTTCCCACACCTCCGGATACCATCCTATCTTCAGGGAACCTTCTTCTGCTTCAGGGAGACTTGTTGTCCCAAATCAGGCAAGCTTCCATGGGGGTTCTTTCCCCGTTGGGTACAGATCTGCAACCAAGAGATGGTTTACTGTGGTACAAGGATAAAACTTCTGTACCATGAGTTGCTGTCCTTAGTTCTTGTCATGACCACAAGCTGGCTGGCCATTTCGGCGTGTACAAGACTTCTGAACTTTTACAGCGCACATTTTGGTGGCCGCAGTTACTGGAGGACTGTAGAAAATATGTGGAGTTCTATTACCTGTATCCAGAATAAGGGTAGCCAGTCCAAGGCATGGGGCTTGTTGAAGCTACTTCTTGTCCCTGAGAGAACATGGAGGATGATCTCCATGGATTTTATTGTGGAACTCCCTTCAGAATGCTACACTACTACCTTCGTGGTGGTGGATAGATTATCAAAGATGGCGCACTTCTTGCCCATGAAGGGTACACCCTCTGCCCCTGAAACTGCTAAAATCTTTATTAAGGAAATTGTGAGGCTCCATGGCATTCCTGCAAATATTGTATCTGACTGGGGGTACAGTTTACTTCCAAATTCTGGCGAGCACTATGTGAATCCCTAAAGATTGAGCTATCCTTTTCGTCTGCCTACCATCCGCAGACGACTGGCCAGACGGAAAGGACAAACCAGATGCTTGAGGAACACTTACGTTGTTCTTTGTCTTTTTCTCAAGATGATTGGGTGCCACTGCTGAATTCGCATACAACTCTGTCCTTTCCGCCACAAAGCAGTCTCCATTTTTTGAGAATTACGGCTTTCCCCCCTTGTACCTTAACAACCGTATCCCATAAAGTACGTTAGCTGCTGTCCAGGAAACATTGAACTTTTTGATACAAACGATAAGCTATTACAGGAAACAATGACTAGAACACAGGATTACAACAAGGAAGTGTTCAACAAGAAGAGAAGAGGGGAGCTTAATCTAGAACCTGGAGATCAGGTTTTGCTATCTACTTTAAATTTGAAGCTTGCTTGCCCTTCAAATAAACTTGGCCCTTTTAATCGGGAAAGGACCCACAAATTTAGGAAGTTTAACAATGTGGCCTATGAATTAGAAGTACCCGAGTCATGTTCGAATGCATCCTATCTTCCACGTATCCCTACTTAAATCCACAGTCCCCAATCCCTGAACCAATACTAGTCAACGGCGAAGTGGCATTTTAAGTTGAATCTATGGTGGCCTGTAGGAAGAGGTGTAATCAGGTCCAGTACTTGGTTAAGTGGAAGGGGTATGGCCCGGAAGAAAACTTGTGGGAACCAGAACGCAATATTCAAGCTGAAAGACTGATCCAGTCCTTCAAGGATTCCCACCCAGCTAAGAAAGCCAAGTTGGGCAGCCAGAGGCTGCCCATTGGGAGGGGGCAATGTCAAGAAGGGCAAGCCAGTAACCAAGATGGCAGAAGAACACCTGTGCACAGGCCTCCCGCAAGAAGAGTCGTCTGGCGCGCGATAGACGGTGCACGAACGCGTGCGCGCATTGTGCCAACTCTTGGCACCAGATGTGCTATTTAAAGGAGACTGATGCCCAGGCCTCTTGCTGTCTGGTCTACAGCGTTTTCTGGAAACCCCTACTACCTGCTTGTTCCTGCATACCTGTTCTGTTGGACTCGGCCTGTTCCTGACGATTTCTGCATGCCTTTGATCCCGGCTTGTCCTGGCTATGCTTCTGCCTGCTACCCATCTGTTACCGACCCGGCCTGTACCACGACTCTGCTTCTGCCTCTGAACTTGTACCTGATCCGCCTGCCTGCTACCGGCCTGTTTTCACCTGCTAGTGCGCTGATCTACAGGACACTTCCCTCTCTGACTGCTGTGTTCGGCTTCCAGTTGTTCCTGTCTTCAGCCAGCCTGCAGCTCCAGCCATCTTCTGCTTTGCCAGTGTCTTCGCAGAGTCTTTGGAAGCACACCTCGGCTCCAGCATCGGGGTTCCTGCCAGGCAGTTGTGCCACTCTGTACTCCTGTCTGCCTTATCAGGGGTTCTCGAGACAGAGTTGTAAGAGAGGCCCCCTGCATATCGGGCTCCACCACCAGGTACGTGACACTGGGTTACTCCTGAAAAAATCTTTACTGAACTCTATTCAGTAAAAAAAAGTTTGCAAATTAGTGGGGTCATCCCCTTTGTTGTCCCTGCTTTCTATTTCTGAATAACATCTCACTGTACCTATTGAAGATGTACTTCTTTCAAAGATTCTGCTGTCAGAAAATTTATGATGCTCGTGAAAGCTCTCTTTAAAGGCTAGCCCCCCCCCATTTTATTTTTATCTCAAAAAGATAGATTTTATTGGGACAAATTCCAAAATTACAAGCCAGAGCACACAGTATTACACAGCATACATATGAAACATATTTTGTATAAGTAAACACTCAGAAGCACACATATAGGTACATTTAAATACAGTATCAGTATAGCATTATTAAGTACAGATTCTTCAGAATACATTTTATCTAGGTTCCAGATAAGAACAACCTCATAGAGTTCTGTCAATCATGAAATCAATGGGGTTGATGCCTGGGGTATCCAACCATGGAACCCATAGCTTTTCAAATTTGCCTGGGCACCCTCTGTGCCAATAGAGAAACATGTGGGTGAGTCAGTTGATTTCCAGTGGGTTAATATAAGTCTCCTGTCTCAGAGAGCTTGTCAAAAGTTATCAAGCTGATAACAGAAGAACAGAGCAGGACAAAGATATGGGACACAGTGCTTTGAAGAGAGATAAAAAAAAACACTGCAGAGATATAAAGGATATAAAGTCTACACACCCCTGTTAAAATGGCAAGTTTGTGTGATGTAAAAAATGAGAAAATGAGAAATCATTTTAGAACTTTTTTCACCTTTTTAATGTGCCCTATAAACGGTACAACTCAGTTGAACAACAAACTAAAATCTTTTAGGTGGAGGGAAGTAAAAATAAAAAAACTAAATAATATGGTTGCATAAGTGTGCACACCCTTAAACTAATACTTTGTTTAAGCACCTTGTGATTTTATTACAGCACGTCTTTTTCGAGTATGAGTCTATCAGCATTGCACATCTTGACTTGGCAATATTTGCTCACTCTTCCTTGCAAAAACACTCCAAATCTGTGAGATTGCGAGGCATCTCCTGTGGACAGCCCTTTTCAGATCATCCCACAGATCTGATTCAGGTCTGGGCTCTGGCTGGGCCATTCCAAAACTTTAATCTTCTTCTGGTGAAGCCATTCCTCTGATTCTGATATATGCTTTGGGTTGTTGTCATGCTGAAAGATGAAGTTCCTCTTCATGTGCAGCTTTCTAGCAGAAGACTAAAGGTTTTGTGCCAATATCCACACATGTACCATACAGTCAGTACTTGCCAGATATTCCTGCAGCTCCTTTAATGTTGCTGTAGGCCTCTTGGCAGCCTCCCTGACCAGTTTTCTTCTCATCTTTACACCAATTTTGGAGGGATGTCCAGTTCTTGGTAATGTCACTATTGTGCGATATTTTCTTGATGATGACTGTCTTAACTGTGTTCCATGGTATATCTAATGCCTTGGAAATTCTTTTGTACTCTTCTGACTGACACCTTTTTAACAATGAGATCCCTCTGATGCTTTGGAAGCTCACTGTGGACCATGGCTTTTTTCTGTAGGATGCCACTAAGAAGATATCAGGAAAGACCTACTAGAACAGCTGAACTTTATTTGGGGTTATTCAGAGGCACTTTAAATTATGGCAGGTGTTTAATATGAGTTTAAATGTGATGGCCAAATACAGCCACGTCCCCAGTTATAGGAGTGTGTGCACATTTATGCAACCACATTTTGTTTATTAAATTATTTTTACTTCCCCACCTAAAATATTTCAGATTGTTTTTCAATTGAGTTGTACAGTTTATAAGTCACATTAATTTAAGAAGTTCTGAAATGATTGATCTTTGTCTCATTTCTTTACATCACAGAAACCTGACATTTTAACAGGGGTGCGTAGACTTTTTCTATTCACTGTATGTGCCCAGCTCAAATTTCATAAATCGGCTTTACATCCACTTTAAGGATTCTTGCTAGGAATTGGCGTGTCTCTGAACTAGTGTCTTATTCTTGTAAAGAGCACTTCTTCATACTGCACAACAACAAGGTTGTATGGTGCCCTACACCTTCTCTCCAAAGGAGGTTTCAGCATTCAGTCTCAATGAGGATAATGCTCTTTCATCTTTGTGTACTGCTCCTAAGCACCCAAAGGAAATCTCTCTGCCTTGCCTGAACTTAGTCATTAGAGTGTACCTAAAAGCTACTGTTTCCCTCAAATGAATTCACTGTTCCTCAGGTGCATCAAAACCCACTATTGCATGGTGGATAAGGGATTTGATTACTAGAGCCTATGCTTTAAGATAAAAACCTCCACCTGGACTCTTAGGTGCACACTCAACCATGAGTATTCTGAGCTGTAAAAGTAGAAGAGCTGCACCAATAGCAATAGTTAAAACTGTCTTTAATGCAAACAGTCCATATAGATCAGTCATTAATGAAAACAATAGTTCACATAGATCAATCCTCTGACACCGCAGTGACTCCACACAATATGAAAGTGCCTGACCACCGTGTTATAAACCTCCTTACCGAATGGCAAGCAAAAAGGGCGTTTGGCTGTAACCCAGCCACGGCCTTTAGCTTGCACCGATGAACACAGGGACCGGACCTTTAGATGGAAACACACCCTAGGCGTCTCACAGGTTTGTTACCGTACTTAAATGATGTATTCAAAGTGTGCTCAGAGGAAAGAATAACTGTCCATAGTGCGATACAGTTTAAAAGTTTAATAAAAAATATTGTATTTCACTTGCATGTAAAAGGGTAATGATCGCATAAAAACAAATGCCGGCTGGCAAACCTAGGAAACCGTCCTCCAAACAGCGTGGTGACATCAGTGCATGCCTTCCCAGAGCTTTCACCTTTAAATCACCTGCTCTGCTGCCACTTCCAGTAATTTCTCCTCTCTGCTTCTGCCTCCTGTTCTGAGCTGTGTCTGTAGATGAGGTCAGTTTAACAGCTTGCCGACCAGCTGCCATCATTTTACTGTGGCAGGAACCCGCGAGCCATTGTAGCTATACATCTGCTCGTGATGACCACCGGCCAAGAGCGAGCACAAGGGACATAACACACACAGAACAAGTGTGTGTGTAAACCCATAAATCCCTGTTCTGTTCTGAGAGCAGTGACAGATCGTGTGTTCCTTTTTAGCTAGGAACCACGATCCATCACTATCTCTAGTCAGTCACCCCCCCCCCCCCCCCCTGCAATTAGAATCACCTCCCAGGGAACACAGTTTACCCCTTGATTGCCCCCTAGTGTTAACTCCGTCCCTGCCAGGGACATTTTTACAGTAATCAATGCATTTTTATAGCACTGATCACTGTATAAATGCCAATGGTCCCAAAATGGTGTCAAATGTGTCCACCATAATGTTGCAGTCCCGATTTATAAAAATCAAAGATTGCTGCCATTACTAGTAGAAAAAAAAATCTATCCCCTATTTTGTAGATACTCTCTAAGTTGCGCAAACCAATCAATATTTGCTTATTGCAAATTTTTTTTTTTCCCAAAAATATGTAGAAGAATACATATCCGCCTAAACTGAGATAAAAATTGCCCTTTTTTAATGGGGATATTTATTTTAGTAAAAAGTACAAAATATTGAGTTTTAAAAAAAAAAAAAATTCAAAATTGTTACTCTTTTTTTGTTTATAGCGCAAAAAATAAAAACCGCAGAGGCGAGCAAATACCACCAAAAGAAAGCTCTGTTTGTGGGGAAGGACATCAATTTTGTTTGGGTACAGCGTCGCACGACCGCACAATTGTTAAAGCGATGCGGTGCCGAATCGCAAAAAAATGGCTTGGTCAATCAGCAGCCAAATCTTCTGGGGCTGAAATTGTTAACCATTTAAGGACTAAACCTTTTTATGACACAAGTTAAAATCAGTATTTTTTGCTAGAGAATTACCCAAAACCCCCAAAGATATTTTATATAAATAAAAAATTATATATATAATATATATATATAAATAAATATATTCACAAAAGTGAGTGCACCCCTCACTTTTTTGTAAATATTTTTTTTATAACTTTTCATGTGACAACACTGAAGAAATTACATTATGCTACAATGTAAAGTAGTGAGTGTACAGCTTGTATAACAGAATGAATTTGCTGTCCTCTCAAAATAGTTCAACACTCACCCATTAATGTCTAAAATGCTGTATACCCCTAAATGAAAATGGCCAAATTGGGCCCAATTAGCCATTTGCCCTTTCCAGTATCATGTGACTCATTAGGCCGGGTTCACACCGCTGCGATGCGGGAACGCCGCGAATCCGCGGCGTTTTCCCGCATCGCATTACTCCCGCCGGCAGTTCACACTGCCCTATGCGGACGGCTGGGAGTGTCAATGTTATGTTAATGACACCCCCAGATCCGTCCGCATATCGCAGTGCGATCTGCCGACTCGCACAGGAATCGGATCGCATGGTGTGAACCCCCATGCGATCCGATTCTGTTGCGGACCAAAAAAAGGGTCCCGTGCGAGTTTGCTGCGGGAGCGCTGCGAATTCAGCCATACTATCTGTATGGCTGAACTCGCATCGCTACGGAGATCGGATGTGATTTGCGGTGCGAATCACATCCGGATCTCCCCCCGCAGCAGTGTGAACCCAGCCTTAATGTTACAAGGTATCATGCATTAATGGGGAGTAGGTGTGTTAAATTTGGTGTTATCACTCTCTCATAATGGTCACTGGAAGTTCAACATGCCACCTTATGGCAAAGAACTCTGAGGATCTGAAAAAAATAATTGTTGCTCTACACCAGGGATATGCAATTGGCGGACCTCCAGCTGTTGCAGAACTACAAATCCCATGAGGCATAGCAAGACTCTGACAGCAGAGGGTTTTTGCAGAGACCCTAGAGAATAAAATGGTGGTTGTTGCAAACATTTTTGTCACACTGTATTTAAGCAGCTGTCTTTCAAACCTAATATCTTTGGGTAAAAAAACAAAAACGTAAAGATAGCCCAATTTTTTTTTTCATATAATATGAAAGATGCTGTTACGCCGAGAGAATCGTGATCTTTATTCTAACCAAAAAAATTGTGATTCTCATTTTAGACAGAATCGTGCAGCTCTAATATATACTGATACAAACTAAACAAATGAATAATCCCAAAACAAATGTGAAATATTTTGAATAAATATAAAGGTGAGTCCAAAAGCACAGTAAGTTTCTCGTGTGAAGAAAGTGCTCCAAATAGTATCTTGCACCACAGCGTGTCAACATTGACATGAGCTCAGTTGATGATTGGCCTCACATCCCCAAGTAAAGACATACAAAAAGAAAAAAGAATTGGGACTTTAAGGTATCCATACAAAGTCATAAATTTTAAAGTAAATTTTATTAAATAACATATAAATGTGTCTCAATATAGGAAAAGTGCATTTTGGGACTTTAAATGAGGCCAGCATCAAAGGGACGCCAGCCTCCATCCCTGTCAGTAGTTTATAAGGAGAGGAGAGAGATGGGACTTTGAGTGAAGCACACAGCAGTAAATGGATTGGTCAAGTGACTAAGAAAATTTAATTTATTTATATTTCACAAATCATACATTGTTTGCAAGTATTTTGGGCAACAGGCCTCTAAAAAATACTTGGGGCAACATGCCTCGTACAGTATAAATCACAGTTCAATAAATAAATAAACATGTATTGAGTAGTTTTAAGACCTTAGCTAGTAAGTTAATTAACCAAAAATTCCGATTATATAAAAACTTGATATTCCATGATTGCAATAAAATCTCCCCCCTACGTCAAAAGGGGGCAGGATGGGGGAGGAGACCCACAGTCAAACCACAGCCAGTGGGGGTGAACACAAACGGACCGATCGGCGGGACCAGACATCCAACCAGAGGCGCACCAAAGCCATGAAAGCAGGGCACAGTGACAATAAACCAATTGACAAAATAAAAAAATATATAAAAATAACGAGTTTTTTCTTTAAAAATAAAAATGAGAAAAAACACTGAAAAAAGACAAAAAAGAGAAAAAAAAACGCTTTATCCATTTCAAAAATCGAATAAAATAAACTAGACGGTAGGTATTATTAGGTCATTATTTAAAAAAAAAAAATTTTTTCTCCATATGGGCCAACACCCATTTTTAGCTCCTTTTTTTTTTTCATTATTTCTCCTTTCATTATTTTTTACTATTTTTCTTTTTTAGATCTATTCCATGGTACCTGCTCCTGATGAGCGGCTATAGTGCTGTGAAACGCGTAGAGCCTTGAATTATTACCTTCTTTTTATTGCAATCATGGAATATCACGTTTTTATATAATCTGAATTTTTGGTTAATTTACTTACTAGCTAAGGTCTTAAAACTACTCAATACATGTTTATTTATTTATTGAACTGTGATTTATACTGTACGAGGCATGTTGCCCCAAGTATTTTTTAGAGGCCTGTTGCCCAAAATACTTGCAAACAATGTATGATTTGTGAAATATAAATAAATTAAATTTTCTTAGTCACTTGACCAATACATTTACTGCTGTGTGCTTCACTCAAAGTCCCATCTCTCTCCTCTCCTTATAAACATATAAATGTGTCTATTCAACATGATAGACATCCCATAAAAAACAAGAAATATTTGTCACAACTCTTTGTATTAACACAAACTACCCCCAAATATACATAGTAATTCCTCCCCAGGAAATTATGTAACTAGCACTCATATAGAGTGATTGGATCACCATGCACAAGGCAATATATCACATAAGGGAGGAAATGCACAACCCAATGTGTTTCGCCTTGTTGGCTTCTTCAGGGGCTTGGAGGGGGAATGATACCATTAGAGTAGAAGGAGTATATATTAACTTTAGGAGAGCCACTGAAGGCATTACACATTCCTGTCAGAACAGTCGGACACAAATTGGGCGCCTAGTGACACATGCCAGGCAGACACACAGGCAAGACAGAGGAGCCTCAACCAGGGGCAACAGATTCAGTCTACTGCATAGGAGTTGCCAATCCAAGCTATTAAATCCAACAGTTATACAAAAAGGCACTAAGAAAACTTGGCTTTTGAGGTGTATATATACATCCCAGTGACAAGGAAGGTCTACAAGGTGTCTTACTCTTATGGCCAATAAAAAGGGGGCACCACTGCTGATCTATTTACAACTTCCGCAGAATCCCAGCTTCCCAGAGTACCTTCAAAAAAGGCCCACACAGTGTACCACCATCTCACACTCTGCTTCCCGATTAGACCTACACAGTGGAAAGGTGTAAAAACACCTGTCCCAATATTGGCTATGTATCCACAAGTGTCTTCAGCTCCACTGATAAGGTATGTAAAATCTCTTTAGATGGCGAGACTCCCATCAACACAAATGCATGTAAAGAATGGCTTGTATCTTGAACTGTGTCTCTGGGTATTGCTATTATATTGTTTTTTTTTCAAAACGTGTAGGTTCCACATTTAGCTGGATTTCAGCACCTCCCTTTTTCTTTCCTATGATTACGTCCCAGTCATGTGACGAAACGTGTTATGAGGCAGGGCTGTTGTCTTTGCACCTGTTTTCTGTGCTTGTCGGTCAACTCCAGCATCCATCCAGGGACGCTTATCCTTAAGGGGACCTTCAGTTTTAATCTTGTTTCTGTATGTGAATCATCTAGTTTACTGTATCATACTAGTGCACTATATTTGTGTATTTCAACTTTTATAAAATATAATATCTTTGATAATGCCATTATGGCCTCCCCATTCTTTCAATACATTTATGTTGATGGGAGCCTCACCATCTAAAGAGATTTTGCATACCACACCAGTGGGGCTGAAGAAGCTTGTGGCTACATACCCAATATTGGGACAATCGTTTTTTTCGACCTTTCCATTGTGTAGGTTTAATTGGGAGGTATGGGGGACAGAGTGTGAGATGGTGGTACACTGTGGTTGAAGATATCGTTTTGGTGCACTTACTTCATGCAAGATTGTGTTGAAGTTTTTGGAGCACTGCTCTCTATGCAAGACTTTCTCCTGTATATTTCATTTTGAGTATTTCTGCACAAAAAGGACATTTACTGTGATTTTGGAATCACCTTTATATTTTTATTCAAATATTTCACATTTGTTTTAGGATTATTTGTTTAGTTTGTATGTGTATATTTTTTACATAATATTTTTTTTGTTCATGTGCAGAGTACTATTATTGATTGATTCATTTACATCATTGTTCGCACAGATGTGGTCGTGCTGCACTTTATTTTGAGGTTGTTATCACTTGTGAGTTGTTTGGTTTATTGCACTGTATCCAGCTATCTGAAACATGAAATAAAATGGCTATTAAACCCAAACCCCCAACATTTAATATATTGCAGCTTACTAGTCCTTATAGGTGGTGGCATCATTCGTTTTCATTTTTAGGCAATTTTCCGTCTGTTTTTACTTGGTTATTCGACCACACAGTTCCTGTCTTTGGGCATCTACGATCTAGATGGAGGAGTGACAAAACCACTTTTGGACAGCAAGTTAACCATGGCCAATCTGGGGATGCTAGTGTTGGATGTACTAACATACAGTATCTCACAAAAGTGAGTTCACCCTTCACATTTTTGTAAAAAAATTATTATATCTTTTCATGTGACAACATTGAAGAAATTACACTTTGCTACAATGTAAAGTAGTGAGTGTACAGCTTGTATAACAGTAAATTTGCCGTTGCCTCAAAATAACTCAACACACAGCCATTACTGTTTAAACCGCTGGCAAAAAAGGTGAGTACACCCCTAAGTGAAAATGTCCATTTTCCCTCTCTGGTGTCATGTGACTCGTTAGTGTTACAAGGTCTCAAGTGTGAATGGGCAGCAGGTGTGTTAGATTTGGTGTTATCGCTCTCACTGTCTCATACTGATCACTGGAAGGTTAACATGGCACCCCATGGCAAAGAAGTCTTTGAGGATCTGAAAAAAAGAATTGTTACTGTACATAAAGATGGCTTAGGCTATAAGAAGATTGCCAAGACCCTGGAACCGAGCTGCAGCACAGCAGCCAAGACCATACAGCGGTTTAACAGGACAGGTTCCTCTCAGATAAGACCTCGTCATGGTCAAGCAAAGAAAATGAGTGTATGTGCTCAGCTTCGTATCCAGAGGTTGTCTTTGGAAAACAGATGTATGAGTGCTGCCAGCATTGCTGCAGAGGTTGAAGGGTTGTCAGTGCTTAGACCATGCGCTGCACACTGCATCAAATTGGTCTGCATGTCTGTTGTCTTCTAAAGATGATGCACAAGAAAGCCCACAAACGGTTTGCTAAAGGCAAGCAGAGTAAGGACATGGATTACTGGAATCATGTCCTGTGATCTGATGAGACCAAGATGAACTTATTTGGTTCAGATGTTGTCAAGCGTGTGGTGGCAACCAGGTGAGGCGTACAAAGACAAGTGGGTCTTGCCTACAGTCAAGCATGGTGGTGGGAGTGTCATGGTCTGGGGTTGCATGAGTGCTGCCGGCACTGGGGAGCTACAGTTTATTGAGGGAACCATGAATGCCAACATGTACTGTGACATACTGAAGCAGAACATGATATCCTCCCTTCAGAGACTGGGTCGCAGAGCAGTATTCCAACATAACGACCCCTAACACACCTCCAATACGACCACTGCCTTGCTAAAGAAGCTGAGGGTTAAGGTGATGGACTGGCCAAGCATGTCTCCAGATGTAAACCCTATTGAGCATCTGTGGGGCATCCCAAAACAGAAGGTTGAGCAGTGCAAGGTCTTTAACCACTTAAGGACCGCCGTATTGCCATTGTACGTCATCGCAATGGCACAGGCAGGCACAAACATGTACGTGCCGGCCTTCCAGTGGGTGGGGGGTCCAATCGGACCCCCTCCCGCTGGATACGGCGGTCCGGTTCGCTGCAGGAGCGATCCGTGATGAGGGGATGGCCGTTGGTTTCTGGCCACCCCCTCTCTATCGCTCCTGGCCAATGAGAAGCTTCCTCCCACTGTGTATTGTATACACAAGAAGGAGGAAGTGATGTAATTCTCCTTGGGGCGGTCTTTTTGACCGGACTACGAGGAGAAGACAGAAAGTAAGTGTGCACCAACACTACACTGACATGTAGGTACACACAGGCACACAAACCCCCCCCCCCCCCCCGATCGCCCCCCGCCCCCCCTCCCCCCCCCCAGTCACAGTGTCAGGGCAGTTAGTGTTAGGTCCAGGGTAGCCCCCTATCAGCCCCCAATAAAGGTTTAACCCCCTGATTGCCCCTAGAGTTAACCCTTTCACCCCCTTTTGCCAGTGTCACTAAGCAATCATTTTTCTGATCGCTGCATTAGTGTCGCTACTGTCGCTAGGTAGCTAGTTATTTTTTTAGGTTCACCGCCAGGTTTTTATAGCGCTAGGTACCCCGATATACAACCCAATAATGGTTTTAACCCCCTGATTGCCCCTAGTTAACCCTTTCACCAGCGATCACAGTATAAGTGTCACTGGTGACGCTGGTTAGCCAGTTAGTTATTTAGGTTCCCCGTCAGGTTTTTATATAGCGACAGGGACCCCCATATACTACCTAATAAAAATTTGAACCCCCTGATTGCCCCTAGTTAACCCTTTCACAAGTGATCACCGTATAAGTGTTACGGATGACTCTGGTTAGTTTGCTTTTTATAGCATCAGGGCACCCACCATTTATTACCCAATAAAGGTTTAACCCCCTGATCATCCAGCGAGTGATATCAATTAGGTTTTAGGGTCAGGGTCTGCATCGCCCCAGGCATCGCTAGGTTTAGTGCCAGTACCGCTAACACCCACACGCAAAGCATAAACCTCCCGTAGTGGTATAGAATCTGAACAGATCAATATCTGATCTGATCAGATCTATACTAGCATCCCCAGCAGTTTAGGGTTCCAAAAAAACGCATTGTTAGCGGGATCAGCCCAGATACCTGCTAGCACCTGCGTTTTGCCCCTCTGCCCAGCCCACCCAAGTGCAGTATCGATCGATCACTGTCACTTACAAAACACTAAACACATAACTGCAGCGATCGCAGAGTCAGGCCTGATCCCTGCGATTGCTAACAGTTTTTTTGGTAGCAATTTATATTTAAATCCGGAAGGCAGTGCTTGGTTTTCGGGGTCCCGTACGTGGCTAGGCTCCCAAAAAGTCCCCCACATGTGGTATCCCCGTACTTGGGAGAAGCAGCAGAATTTATTTTGGGGTGTAATTTGACTTATGCCCATAGCATGTGTGAGCAATATATCATTTAGTGACAACTTTGTGCAAAAAAAAAAAAAAAATTGTAAAATTCCTGCAACTTGTGGCAAAATATAAAATATTTCATGGACTCAACATGCCTCTCAGTAAATAGCTTGGGGTGTCTACTTTCCAAAATGGGGTCATTTGGGGGGGTTTTGTGTTATTTTGGCATTTTATGGCCTTCGAAACTGTGATAGGTAGTGAGCAGTGAAATCAAAAATTTGCACCCTTAGAAACCCTGAAGGCAGTGATTGGTTTTCGGGGTGCCGTACGCAGCTAGACTCCCAAAAAGTCCCACATATGTGTTATCCTCGTACTCAGGAGAAGCAGCAGAATATATTTTGGGGTGCAATTCCACATATAACTATGGCATGTGTGAGCAATATATCATTTAGTGACAACTTTTTGTAAACTTTTTTTTTTTTTGTGTCATTATTCAATCACTTGGGACAAAAAAAAAATATTCAATGGGCTCAACATGCCTCTCCACAACTTCCTTGGGGTGTCTACTTTCCAAAATGGGGTCATTTGGGGGGGTTTTGTGTTATTTTGGCATTTTATGGCCTTCGAAACTGTGATAGGTTGTGAGCAGTGAAATCAAAAATTTGCACCCTTAGAAACCCTGAAGGCAGTGATTGGTTTTCGGGGTGCCGTACGCAGCTAGACTCCCAAAAAGTCCCACATATGTGTTATCCTCGTACTCAGGAGAAGCAGCAGAATATATTTTGGGGTGCAATTCCACATATAACTATGGCATGTGTGAGCAATATATCATTTAGTGACAACTTTTTGTAAACTTTTTTTTTTTTTTTGGTGTCATTATTCAATCACTTGGGACAAAAAAAAAATATTCAATGGGCTCAACTTGCCTCTCCACAACTTCCTTGGGGTGTCTACTTTCCAAAATGGGGTCATTTGGGGGGGGGGGGGGGTTTTGTGCTGCCCTGCCATTTTAGCACCTCAAGAAATGAGATAGGCAGTCGTAAATTAAAAGCTGTGTAAATTCCAGAAAATGTACTCTAGTTTGTAGACGCTATAACTTTTGCGCAAACCAATAAATATACGCTTATTGACATTTTTTGTACTAAAGACATGTGGCTAAATAAATTTTGCCCTAAATGTTTGACTAAAATTGAGTTTATTCGATTTTTCTTATAACAAAAAGTAGAAAATATCATTTTTTCTCAAAATTTTCGGTCTTTTTCCATTTATATCGCAAAAAATAAAAATCGCAGAGGCAATCAAATACCATCAAAAGAAAGCTCTATTTGTGGGAAGAAAAGGACTCAAATTTCGTTTGGGTACAACATTGCATGACCGCGCAATTACCAGTTAAAGCAGTGCAGTGCGAAATTGTAAAAAGACCTCTGGTCCTTAGGGTGATTATTGGTCCGGGGCTGAAGTGGTTAACATCCACCAGCTCCGTGATATCATCATGGAGGAATGGAAGAGGACTCCAGTGGCAATCTGTGAAGCTCTGGCAAACTCCATGCCCAAGGGGGTTAAGGCAGTGCTGGAAAATGATGGCCACACAAAATATTGACATTTTATGGCCAATTTTGGACATTTTCATTTAGGGGTGTACTCACTTTTGTTGCCAGCAGTTTAGACATTAATGGCTGTGTGTTGAGGAGTTTTTTTGATGGGACAACAAATTTACACTGTTATACAAGCTGTACACTCACTACTTTACATTGTAGCAAAGTTTAATTTCTTCAGTGTTGTCACATGAAAAGATATAATAAAATATTTACGAAAATGTGAGGGGTGTACTCAATTTTTGTGAGATACTGTATATTTAGATGCACTAACAAATTGAAGCCAAATTCCAGTTAACACTCTTATTTTAACTGTTCTAGTAACCGTTTTTTTTTTTTTTTTTTTTAACCTGGGTAAAAGCTAACCATTTTAATCCCCTTGTCGGTGTTAAATGGATTGTTGCAACACTCTGACACTTTTGCAGGACAGCTTGGTCTGTTCAAAAGTAACAGACTTACTGGCAGGATTAACAAGTGAAAATAAGACAGCCTAAAAAAGAAAACTAATGCAGCCACCACATCTAAGAATTGGTAAGCTTCAATATCATTCACAAATCTTACTTACAGGAACATACAGTACTCCTTAAAGGGGTTGTACACCGGTTGTCTTTTTTTTTTTTTTTTTTGGGAACCTGCAAGGTAAAGCACTGCCTACTAGCACTTTGTGACCGCAGTATACACCGCTATATTCACGTATATAGCTAGTGATATATCTATCTTTTCTAATAGAGCTTGCAGTCATTGTTAGGAGCTTGTGCGTGCTGTCTGCGTGCTCTGAACCCAGTACACACCGCTATATCCACCTATATAGCAAACTATCTTGCTCGTTTTAAATAGAGCTTGCAGTCAGCGGTAGGAGCTTGTGCGTGCTGTCTGCATGCTCTGAACCCAGTACACACCGCTATATCCACCTATATAGCAAACTATCTTGCTCGTTTTAAATAGAGCTTGCAGTCAGCGGTAGGAGCTTGTGCGTGCTGTCTGCGTACTCTGAACCCAGTACACACCGCTATATCCACCTATATAGCAAACTATCTTGCTCGTTTTAAATAGAGCTTGCAGTCAGCGGTAGGAGCTTGTGTGTGCTGTCTGCGTGCTCTGAACCCAGTATACACCACTATATCCACCTACATAGCTCTTCTCTATTTGAGCCATCTGCCATCTGCAGGAGTTATTGGAAGTACACTACCCAATTGCTGTTTTTCCCAACTCCCTTCAGGCCATTACCATGTCTGGAAGGCCAGCAAGGAGAGGCAGACAGGCGCGAGCCGATAGTCGTGGACGCGGTGCATTGTCATCATCAGCACGTGGCCATGGGACACGCTTGTCCTTCATTTCGGCAGCTGGACATGTTGAGCCGCAACATGCCAACGACTTGGTAGAGTGCATGACCAAGCCCTCTTCATCCTCCTCATCCTCTCTCACCCAGTCTCAGGTTAATAGCAAAGCAGCTGCCAACGCATCGTTTTCCCTCCTCTCAATGTCATCATCAGTGACTCCTTCCCTAGACCCACCACGTCCTCCTGAGGAGTCTCCTGAACTCTTTGAGCACAGTGTTGGGTACATGCTCCAGGAGGATGCCCAATGTTTTGTAGGCTCTGATGATACTCAGCTAGAGGAAGGCAGTAACGTGAATGCAGAGAGAGGGAATGCTCAAGAAGGACAGCAATCTGGCAGTCATGTTCCACAAGCTGCAGCATACTGCCAGGTTTGCTCCAGCGATGAAGAGGGAGGGGATGATGAGGGCACTGACTCCACGTGGGTGTCTGGTAGGAGAGAGGAGGAGGAGGCACATGTCCAACGAGGCAGGATGCCCTCCGGGGGCCAGCTTAGGGGCAGCACACCGACTGAATCACACCGCAGAGCTCCGCCTGTGCAGGGCGCTGCCTCTGTGCATTATTCTAAAAGTTATTTGGCGTGGGCCTTTTTTTGAGACGAGTGCATCAGATCGCACCGCTGCTATTTGCAACATATGTCTCAAGCGTATCTCCCATGGCCAAAACATCAGCCGCTTGGGCACCACATGCTTGACCAGACATATGTTGACCTGCCATGCAGCTCGTTGGCAAGCGTACCTCAAAGACCCACACCAAAGAACAAAGCGGACCTCTCCTTGCTCCTCATCAGCTGGCATCTCCAACCCCACTAGACCTTCAGTCCTCTCTGAAACCTGCTCTGAGAGGAATGAAGGTGTAGAATTAGGTGTGTCACAGCCAAGTGCTTCCGGGCACTCTGCTAGCAGTACACCCACGTCCGATTATAGCAGGCAAATGTTCCTGCCCCAGCTGCTGGACCGGCGAAAGAAGTTCACTCCCAGCCATCCACATGCCCAGCGGTTGAATGCTAGCTTGGCTAAATTGCTAGCACTTCAACTGCTGCCTTTTCAGTTGGTAGACTCAGCCCCCTTCCGTGAGTTTTTACAATGTGCGGTTCCTCAGTGGCAGGTCGCCAAACGCCACTTTTTCTCACGGAAGGCGATTCCGGCTCTCTATCGGCATGTGGAAGGCAATGTCCTTGCCTCACTGGACAGGGCGGTCAGCGGTAAGGGGCATATTACCGCTGACTCATGGTCCAGCAAGCATGGACAGGGACGTTACCTGTCTTTCACGGCCCATTGGGTCACTCTTCTGGCAGCTGGGAAGGATGCAGGACAAGGTGCAGTAGTGTTGGAGGTTGTTCCGCCACCACACCTCCAAAATGCTACTATTGGTTGTGACACACCTCTCTCCTCCACCCCCTCCTCTTCTTCTTCCTCCATGGCCTCTTCCAGTGCTCTGTCGATGCCATGCCGTGCTTGCGCTGGTTTGCTTGGGGGACAGGAGCCACACTGGGGCAGATGTTTTGTCAGCTCTGCAGGGGCAGGCCGAGAGGTGGTTGACGCCACGCCAGCTTAAGCCAGGAATGGTGGTTTGCGACAATGGCACCAACCTCCTCTCCGCCCTCCGACAGGGACAACTGACCCATGTGCCCTGTGCAGCTCACGTCCTTAACCTGGTGGTGCAGCGGTTCTTGGGCAGGTACCCGGGCTTACAGGATGTCCTGAAGCAGGCCAGGAAAGTCTGTGTGCATTTCCGCCGATCATTTAATGCCTGTGCTGGCTGAGCTCCAAAAGGAGTTGAACCTGCCCAAGAACCGCCTTATATGTGACATGCCCACCAGGTGGAACTCAACGTTGGCCATGCTGCAGCGGCTGCACACGCAGCAGAGGGCCATCAATGAGTACCTGTGTGACTACGGCACCAGGACAGGGTCAGGGGAGCTCGGTTTTTTCTCACCACGCCAGTGGGGCATGATCAGGGATGCATGCACTGTCCTTTCACCATTTGAGGAGGCCACAAGGATGGTGAGCAGTGACAGTGCATGCATCAGTGACACTGTACCTCTTGTCCACCTCTTAAGCATGCGCTACGTGGAATAATGGACCGGGCACTTGAGGCAGAATGGAGGCAGGAAGAGGAGGACTTCCTTGCCTCTCAAGGCCCCCTTTATCCAGACAGTGTTCCTGCTGTGCCACCCACACAGGAAGAGGATGAGGAGGAGGAGGAAGAGGAGGAGGAGGATGATTGTGTCAGCATGGAGGTGGAGGCTGGCACTCAGCAGCAGCAGTCTTGTAGGGATGATTTACAGTCCCAAGAAACCCGTGGACTTGTACGTGGCTGGGAGGAGGTAGCTGCGGATCATGTTGTCCTTAGTGACCCAGAGGACTCCGGACCGAATGCCTCAGCTAACCTACGCTGCATGGCCTCCCTGATCCTGCAAAGCCTGCGGAAGGATCCTTGTATTCTTCGGATCAAGGAGAGGGACCATTACTGGCTGGCCACTCTCCTTGATCCACGGTACAAGGGTAAGGTTGCCGACCTTATCTTGCCATCGCAGAGGGAGCAGAGGATGAGACATCTCCGGGAGGCCTTGCAGAAAGGTCTGTGCAACGCGTTCCCAGAGACTGGGAGGTTACAAACTCCTGGTCCTGGACAACGTGTTGCTGAGGCATCGGTTAGAAGGAGCGGTGGAGAAGGTGGCCGTCTGACTGATGCTTTCAGACAATTTTTTAGTCCGCAGCCCCAAGGTATGATCGGTTCCAGCAACCATCGCCAGCGTCTGATTTACATGGTGCAGGAATACCTAGGGGCAAGGTCAGAGTTGGACACCTTTCCCACCGAAAATCCTCTGGCTTACTGGGTCTTGAGGATGGATCACTGGCCAGAGCTTGCACAGTATGCAATTGAGTTACTGGCCTGTCCTGCATCCAGCATTCTTTCGGAACGCACCTTCAGTGCTGCTGGTGGCTTTGTTACCGATCACAGGGTGCGCCTGTCCACCGAATCAGTTGATCGACTGACCTTCATCAAGATGAATCAGTCTTGGATCACCCGCAGCTACCAAGCACCTGAAGCTGATGTAACCGAATATTTTTTTTTGAAATATCACATCCCTTCAAGACTGCCTATGCTGATGCTGAGTGACTGTCCTGTTATGTTGATTGTCTATCCTCTTCCTCCTCCGCTGATATGTTGGAAGAACATTTCTGGTTCTGGGTGATGCCATCAGCCCAATTTTTCTGCCCCTGTTCAACAGGGGCGTTTAATTACAATTTTTGATGCAATGCTTTGCAGCAGGGCTAATTCCTGCAGTAAAACTAGAGTATATGGGAGAGGTTGCAGTGTCGTGGCACTACAGGAGGGCCCGTTCCTGTGCCCACCCAGAGTAACTGTGAGGACTTATAGTGTTGTGGCACCAGCACCACAACCACCAAAGGTCAATTTTTCTACCACTGTTCAACAATGGCATGTAATTACAATTCTTGATATAATCGTTCACAGCAGGGTGCTCCAGCACCCACCAAGAGTCACTTTAAGGGCTTACAATGTTGTGGCAAAACCAACACCTTGTTCCGCCATTTCTGCAGAGCATATAGGGCAGGCCCCTACTTTCAAACATCCAACTTACAAACTTCTCCTACTTGCAAACGGAAGGAGACAACAGCAAGTGAGATGAAAAAAGATGGACGACAAAACAAATTATACAGGGGTGATAACCCTTCCCTATGTTTTCCAAAAAGCTTAAAAATAGTTTTTTTGACTGGAGCTACACTTTAAAAATGTACCAGTTGAAAATTACAAACAGATTCAACTTAACACAACAAACCTACACAGTCCCTGTCTTGTTTGCACCGCCTGTATACTGCTGTTGTGAGTATATAGGGCCTGGGGGCCACACGCATTTTTTTTTTTTTTAATATGGGTACGGGGTTCCCCTTAATATGCGTACAAGACCCAAAGGGGCTGGTAATGGGCAGGGAGGGCTACCCATGCCATTTTTCTCAATGATTTTCAACCATATTGCAGGAACCAGATATAACATTAAAACCGCAAGCAGTTTTAAATGATGTTATTTCTGTTAAATGTCATTTTGTGCAGGGACTGTTCTAAACACGGGAAACACGTGGCACTTCACAGGCATACTACAGACACCCCCCAAGCACGATATTTAAAGGAATATTTCACTTTTTTTTTTTACTTTAATCGTCATTAAAATCAGTGCTCCCGCCAAAACGGCCATTTTTAAAAACATTTTAGGCATTGACCCATGTCCCCTGGGGCAGGAGCCAGGTCCCCAAACCCTTTTTAGGACAGCATCTTGCATATTAGCCGTTAAAATTAGCACTTTTAATTTTGAACGTTCGAATCCCATAGACTTCAATGGGGTTCTAAAGTTCGTACGAATTTGGGGTCCGGTGTGAACCGAACCGGGGGGTGTTCGGCTCATCACTAGCGGTTATTCATACAGCAGCAGTTAAGGGGTGTGTGTGTCACCAGAGTGAGTCAGGAAGCTGGGCAGACCAGCGGCATCTATGCCCACAAGCAGGGAGAGCCAGTTGTCAAATACAGAGATGATATCAGATGTGAGTGGACCGCAACGCATTTCAGGGGCCCCACTTATTTTCTCTGTTAAGCAGTTTGAGTGAAAGGAGAAGCTGGCATGAATGGGAGTGGACACAGGACGGATCAAAGCATTTATCAAGAATATAATGCTAACTAGTGGGACTGAAAGTACCAGCATATTTATAATTTATTAAACATCAACTTGATTGAAAAAAGCCACTTTTTCAATAAACTTCTTCAACTACTTCAGTACAGGGCACTTTCGCACCCTTCTTGCCCTGGCATTTTTTCAACTTTCAGCGATGTTGCTCTTTGACTGACAATTGCGTGGGCATGCAACACTCTACCCAGATTTTTTTTTTTATCATTTTCTTCACCCTTATAGAGCTTTCTTTTGGTTGTATTTAATCACAGCTGGGTTTTTTATTTTTTGCTAAAAAAAAATAAAAAATTACCATAACATGTTTGAAAAAACAAAAAAACTTTCTTAGTTTCTGTCTAGAATCTTGTAAATAAGTATTTTTTCTCCTTCACTGATGATGCTGCACTGATGGGGTGGCACTATGCAGCATTAATGGGCACTGATAGGTGGCACTGAAATGCGGTACAGACTGGTGCCACTGATGGGCATAGACTGGTGCCATTGGTGGGCACAGTGGCATCCCTAATGGGCACTGCTGGGGCTGCATTGCAATCAGGGCATTGATGATCAGTGCCTTGATTACCTTTACAAATCCCCCCCATGAGGAGATGCCGCTGATCGGCTCTCATTACCTCACACTCTGTCAGTGTGAGGCATAGGAGAACTGATGAACAGCACTTGTTGATATGTGATTGGACACAGCCGATCACCTGGGCAAAGAGCTGGTGTTCCTGGGACACGGCACACCCGTGATCAGCACGATTCCCGTGGGCATGCGATCACAGCTAAACTGGGCGCTGTAATATGACACCACCCCGGAACAAGAGCCGCACAGATCTGCTATCATTTGATGGTGGGCGAGCGACAAATGGTTAAAGATACTTTTGGTGATATGTTCATACAATATATAAAAAAATAAATATCAAAAATAAATTAAAGTGGTTTTAAATGCAAAACCAAAAACTTAATAAGTTGCATATTACTAATCATTCAATGTAGTTGTTGCATTTGTTTTCTTTTCTTTTGGCTTTTTCTCCTCTGTTTTCATCTGGTGATCTGGCCAGTAACCTTCTGTATTAGTGAGACACAACTCTGGATAACTAAGCACAGCAGACAGCAGCATTGTCAGTCTGGAGTGGGTAGGGGGAAGCCAAACTACAGCTTGCACTTTATAATCAGTTACAACAAGCTTTTTTAATTGGGATGGAGGTTTTGCACCAATTGATAAAAGATCATCGTTTTAATCACCCCTGCCAGTGTTAAGTGGTTTATTTCATCCATGTAAACCGATGCATTCTGCTGTAGAGAAGAAAAAGCAGTGTGTGTGTTTTTTGTTGTTGTTTGTTTTGTTTTGTTAAATGATATTTTATTAACCACTTTCAGACCGGACCATTTTGCTGGTAAATGACCAGAGGTCTTTTTACAATTTGGCACTGCGCTGCTTTAACTGGTAATTGCGCGGTCATGCATTGTTGTACCCAAACAAAATTTGCGTCCTTTTCTTCCCACAAATAGAGCTTTCTTTTGATGGTATTTGATTGCCTCTGCGATTTTTATTTTTTGCGATATAAACGTAAAAAGACCGCAAATTTTGAAAAAAAATGATATTTTCTACTTTTTGTTATTAGAAAAATCCAATAAATTCAATTTTAGTCATACATTTAGGCCAAAATGTATTCAGCCACATGTCTTTGGTAAAAAAAAAGTCAATAACTGTATATTTATTGGTTTGCGCAAAAGTTGTCACATCTACAAACTAAGGTACGTTTTCTGGAATTTACGCAGCTTTTAGTTTACGACTGCCTATCTCAGTTCTTGAGGTGCTAAAATGGCAGGGCAGTACAAAACCCCCCCAAATGACCCCATTTTGGAAAGTAGACCCCCTAAGGAAATTGATAAGTGGCATGTTGAGCCCATCGAATATTTTATTTTTTTGCCTCAAGCGATTGAATAATGACAAAAAAAAATTTTTTTTTTTTTTTTTTTACACAAAGTTGGCACTAAATGATATATTGCTCACACATGCTATGGGCATATGTGAAATGACACCCCAAAATAAATTCTGCTGCTTCTCCTGAGTACGGAGATACCACATGTGTGGGACTTTTTGGGAGCCTAGCCGCGTACGGGGCCCCGAAAGCCAAGAACCGCCTTCAGGTTTTCTAAGGGCGTAAATATTTGACTTCACTCCTCACTACCTATTACAGTTTTGAAGGCCATAAAATGCCAAGATGGCACAAAACCCCCACAAGTGACCCCATTTTAGAAAGTAGACACCCCAAGCTATTTGCTGAGAGGCATGTTGAGTCCATGGAATATTTTATATTTTGCCACAAGTTGCGGGAAAATTACAAACTTTAATTTTTTTTTATTTTTTTTTCACAAAGTTGTCACTAAATGATATATTGCTCACGCATGCCATGGGCATATGTGAAATGACACCCCAAAATAAATTCTGCTGCTTCTCCTGAGTACGGGGATACCACATATGTGGGACTTTTTGGGAGCCTAGCCGCGTACGGGGCCCCGAAAACCAAGCACCGCCTTCAGGCTTTCTAAGGGCGTTACAGTTTTGAAGGCCATAAAATGCCAAGATGGCACAAGATGGCACAACCCCCCCCCAAATGACCCCATTTTGGAAAGTAGACACCCCTAAATTTAGGGGTACACTAGGGGTACACTAGTGAGACTAGGTAATAAATGGTGGGTGCCCTGAAACTATAAAAAAATAACTAACCAACCAGCGTCACCTGTAACAGTTATATGGTGATCACTGGTGAAAGGGTTAACTAGGGGGCAATCAGGGGGCTTTATGCGGTAGTATATGGGGGTCCCTGGCGCTATAAAAAGTTGCGGCGAACCTAAATACCTACCTGCCTAACTAGCGTCACCTGTGACACTAATACAGCGATCAGAAAAATGATCGCTTATTAGGCTGGGTTCACACTGGAGCGATGCGGGGTTAAACCTTTATTGGGGGGGTTAGGGGGGTACCTTAGAACTAAAGGGGGCTAACCCTAACTGCCCTAACAGTTATTACAGTCACAAATGACACCAATGCAAAAAAAAATAAAAATAAAAAAAAAAGCAATTGGTGTCACTGTGACTGGGGGGGGCAGGGGTAATTGGGGGGGTGATCGGGGGGTAAAGGGGGGGTGTGAGTGTGCCTGGCATGTTCTACTGTATGTGTGGTGTGTTGGTGCAACTCACCGAACCTCTCTCCTCGGTGCCGGAATGAAAAATACTGACACGGAGGAGAGAATACATCACTTCCTCTCCTGTGTTTACATTACAGGAGAGGAAGTGATGTCACGAAGGATTTCCATTCGTCGAGAGCGATCGCGAGGGGGTGGCCATGAATGAATGGCCGCCCCCTCATCCCGGATCGCTCTCGAAGGAATGCCGACCGCCGCAGGCACCGGGGGGGCCCGATCGGGCCCCCCACCCGCGGGCAGGCAGGGACTTATATATACGCCCATATGCCTGCCCGTGCCATTCTGCCGACGTATATCGTCGTGCGGCGGTCGGCAAGTGGTTACATTTTTTCAAGAAGAAGAAGATGTTGGCTTACTGAAAAGTATGTACAGTATAGTATGCAATACTTGGTTGAGGCTCCTTTTGCATGAACTATTGCATCAATGAAGCGTGGCATGGAGGCGATCAGTCTGTGTTATGGAAGCCCAGGTTGCTTTGATAGCGGCCTTCGTCTCCTCTGCTTTGTTGGGTCTGGTTTCTCTCATCTTCCTCTTGACAATACCCCACAGATTCTCTATGGGGTTTAGGTCAGGCAAGTTTGCTGGCCAATCAAGCACAGTGATACCATGATCATTAAACCAGGTATTGGCACTTTTGACAGTGTGGGCAGGTGCCAAGTCCTGCTGGAAAATCAAATCGGCATCTCCATAAAGCTGGTCAGCAGAGGAAAGCATGAAGGGCTCTAAAATTTCCTGGTAGATTTCTGTGCTGACATTGGACTTGATAAACACAGTTGACTAACACCAGCAGAGAACATGGCTTCCCAAATCATCACACACTGTGAAAACTTCACACTGGATCTCATACAACTTGCCTCTCCACTCTTCCTTCAGACTCTTGGACCTTGATTTGCAAATGAAATGCAAAATTTCCTTTCATCCAAAAAGAGGACTTTGGCCCACTGACCAACATCCCAGTCCTTTTTCTCCTTAGCCCAGGTAAGATGCGTATGACAGTGACTCTGGTTCAGCAGTGGCTTGACACAAGGAATGTGAAAGTTGTAGCCCATGTCCTGAATACGTCTGTGTGTGGTGGCTCTTGAAGCTCTGACACCAGACAAAATCCACTCCTTGTGAATCTCCTTCAAATACTTGAATGGCCTTTACTTCACAATCCCCTCAAAGCTGCGGTTATCCCTGTTGCTTCTACCACACCTTTTCCTTCCACTCAACTTTCCATTAATATGCTTTGAGACAACACTCTGTCAACATCCAGCTTCATGACCTTTTGTGTCTTGCCCTCTTTGTGGAGGGTGTTAATGACTGTCTTCTGGACAACTGTCAAGTCAGCAGTCTTTCCCAAGATATCCTCCTAGGAGCATGAGCTGTCACCCTTAATCTCTCCCAAATTCAAAGAAACCGTTTACAGATCTAGTGGATGAGATGCCTATTGAAGTTAAAGCCGCCCCAACCTTTCTGGACCTAAGTTGGATTTTGCTTTCCAAACCCAAAAAAAACCTACAAAGTCCTTTCCGGTTCACCCACGTTGGCATGCATTTCTGGCTCTATTTTGACAGATCCCTCCATACTCCAAAAAACAAAGCTGCTCCCAGTAGCCTTGCACTACTGCGTAGACTGTTATACAGACTTCCTGCTCAAAAATTCTCGTGGTTCTCTGGCTGGTGAACTGATCTGTGGAGACAGTCTCTGAGAAAAATGTATGAAAAAATTTAGTTTGAAAGAGAGCAGCTCTTTTGAAAACTACTTTTTATGCACTTTTATTAACGGTCACAGGCGGAATAAGTATACACTTGCCTAGTAAGAAGAAAGCTAAGGTGCCTGCAGCAATTTGTCCACTACCCGAATTTGAAAGACTTTATTTTGTCCCTCCCAGATCTTTGCTTCCTAAGTCCTTCACTCAATTCCACTGTAAGTACTGGACGCCAAAGCTAGTTAAATATGCCACCAAGTCCTCCTTGCAGTGAAGAGGCACCCTTACTTCTACAAGTGGGGCTGTATTGGCTTTTTCGCTTGCTTGGTGTCAGGGCACTTTGGATTCAGGATGTGGTGTCTGAGAGAGGCAGGCTGAAGTTTTGATTCCTGCCTAAATCCTCAGACCACCTACGAGATTGTGGGCCTTTGCCTTGTATCAACTTCACTCTTTTTCATAGTGATTGTTCCAGTAGCCTTCGAACAATGATTCCAAATTGATCTCGTGTATAATTGCATCATTGTAAAAAGGGTAATTTCTAGCATCAGTGGACATCTAAGATGTGTATTTGCAATGTCCAGTGGAAGATGCATCCACCTCAGAGCTTCAGGTGGTTCCTCAACCTACAGAAGCATGTTTTGGGTTCAACCTACCGCTTGGAGTATGTGGGCCTAATCTTGGACACACACCAGATCATGGTGTTTCTTTCCTGGGAACTAGTGTTAACCCTCCATGCTCATGTTAGGACCCTTAACTCCAAGAAACTTTCGTAAGTCTAATTTTGCTTGGACACTGAGCCTCATTTCTTCAAGGCATTGATGTTTGCTCAGTCTCACTCCAGGCCTCTGCAGCTCAATGTGCTAACTGCTTGGGTCAAAATTTCTAAGTCTCGGGACCAGCCCATACACCTGTCTCCCAAGACCAGGCTGGAATCAGGGAAATTCTTTCTCCTATTAATTAACCTGTCTGGTTCTCAGGTTTGATGCAATGCCTGCTTTTAACAGACGGTTAGACAGGTTAATTTGGTTGGTCAGAAGCCTGGTTGGTGAATTGAGCTATGGAATGGTCTTTGTTTTATATTGATGCTATGCTTTTGGGCTGGAACAAGAGTCCTAGGAATGGAACAGCCTTAACAGATTTGTCATTACAATCGTGCTAAGGGCCATTTGCTTATCCCTGATGATATGGGCCCACCAGCTTCAGGGACAAACAAAAGTTCAGTTGGGCATTTCTAAAACTGTGGCTTACATCAGTTGATCAGGGAGTCACCAGAAGCTGCATGGAACTTTTTAAAAGCTGTCCTAATTCTGGATTGGCCCAAAGAGTATGTTCCAGCCTTTTTCTCAGTCTTTAGTTCTGGAGTAGACCATTGGTAGATGGAGTTCCTCAGTCGTCAGAACCTGGACACAGGGTAATGGTCTCTTCCCTGCAAGGTGTTGAATACTTCCATCAGCATTGGGGGATGCTGGATATGAATGTTTTGACATCTTGCTTCAGGAACAAGGTGAAAATTATCCCAGTGATCATAAAGGGTGCCAGACTAATTAGGAATAGGTACTCGTACATTCTTCCACTCCTGGGAGAAACTTAGTGGGCACTACCTGACCTGTTGTCTCAAGGGTCAGTCTACCATTTTGCTTCAGTCACTGTCTTTGATAGGTTGACTGTTGAAGCCCAAGTCTTGAGGGTTCAGGGTTTCTGTAACTCAAATATTCCTTTGCAGCATCCTTTCTCCCCAAGGTGGGTTTTCCCTTCCACCTTTATCAGTACATCAGGATCAGTACTCTACACTGTTTATATGTGGCATGCACAGTGTGAGTTTACCTCGTGGCCACTCTAACTATCTGAAACTCTGATTCCTTTTGTTCTGCCTGCAAGAACCCACGGGCCTTTTCCTGTGGGTTGTTCATTTCCAAATAGATTGGGCCAGTTACCATTAAGGCTTATTCCTTGAAGGATAAGACCTCTCCATTTCTTGCGAAGTCTCATTTGACTTGTTCATTCATGTTTTTCGTAACCCAATGACTTTTACTCAAATTTGCAAGGCCTACACCTGATCCTCTGTTAATATGTTTAAGTTTTACCAGGTGGATGCTAAGGCTTTTGCTGACACTGGCTTTGGTCATAAGGTGTTTCAAGATGCTCTTTGAGATTGGGAATATGGTTCTCTTATTTTAAATCTGTTTGCTATATTACCCACTCAATTGTGTTACTTGACGTCTCATGGCCGTAAATAATGGAAGCCTGGTTCCTGTACTGTACTATTAATATATAGATTTTTTTTTGCTTTACGAAACGCACAACAGTAAAATGTGTGTGCAGTAAAACATGCTTGGTATACTCACTGTGGAACCTAAGGGGTTAATTCTCTGCATTGTTTAAAAAAGATGTTTGTTCCTGTATGCACAGATCCTTTTCTTCTTTCACTGACTCAAAAAACCTGCCCGTATAAGACAGCGTTACTGGAGTCAGGCTGCACAAGCTAAATTTGGTGTGTATTGCTAGAGTTTTTTTTATTTTCTTGGGAGAGTGCATGTGATCAGCACAGGGCCAATCTGCACTGTCCAGACAGAGAGTAAGGGGTCCTGCATCCTGAGAGGGCAGACAGTGCAGTATGAAAACCCCTCCTTTAAGCCTTAATTGGTTTTTAGCTAGAAGTCACAAGATTACTATATACGGCTGATGAGAAAGGGTATTTGGCAGTTAATATTTACAAAAATGATTGCATTTCCGTGTTCTGTGTACTATAGGAGACCAGATAGAGTGACTGCAGGGTCCTGGGTTTAGTAACACTTTAACTGTAATCCTTTTTTTGGAGCACAATACAGGACACAGCCCAACTTCCTTTGTGGTCTGGTGTAGTCTCTTTTCTTCTTTTTTCTTTTTTTTTTTTTCTTACAAGAAACTAAGGATTCCTGACAACTGGAGTGGTTTTATGGGCTGAACTTAGAGCTTTATTTGCCATTGTCCTGAAGGAAAATGGCAGCAGAGGGGAAAACGACAAAGTATTTTTGGCCACGGATTATTTGTAAAATTATAGGAAGGCTAGTTATTTTCCCTATAATTTTAAAATGCTGCAAGTAGCCCAGAATTCATTTGCTTTACCTCATGTTTTGCGGGTGACAGGGACCAGCCCCACACCATATAGAGAGCAGTGTATTGTTTTGTTTAGCGCCAGGCGGCAAGTATTTGTTTTACTGTTTTGTTTATTTTTATGACTTTGCAAACCACCTGTGAATAAAGCTGGCAACCCGCTAGATTTGAAAGAAACTGCCTGTACGCTGACCTTTGTTTCAAGAAAAGGATGATCCCCACAAGCTAATCTCCCCACAGCAGGCTTGTCTAAATGTTGTGCAGCAAACTTTAAACAAGCTTCAACATGCTTTTTCTTCAGTAATGGAGTCTTGTGTAGTGAACGTCTATACAGGCCATGGCAGTTGAGTGCATTACTTATTGTTTTCTTTGAAACGATGGTAACAACTGCTAATTCTAGGTTTTTCAGAAGCTCTCTACAAGTGGTCCTAGGCTCTTTGGATAAACCTTCTGCTAATTCGTTCTACTCCTCTGTCAGAAATCTTGCAAGGAGCACTGGTTTATGGTGAAATGATGTTCTTTTCACTTCCGGATCATAATCCCAACAGTGCTCACTGGAGCATTCAGAAGTTTAAAAAAATCCTTCTGTAATCGATGCCACCAGGATGTTTTGCAACAATAAGGTTGAAAAGGTCTTGAAAGAGCTCTTTGCTTTTACCAGTCATGTGATTTTTCTTGTGTGACACCTGGGTAATGAGACACTTTTTCCATTTTATTACACATAACTTAAAGAGGGATTCCACCAAAAAAAATATTAAAAGCCAGCAGCTATAAATACTACAGCTGCTGACTTTTAATAAATGGACACTCACCTGTCCCGGGTTCCAGCGATGCCGGCATCCGAGGCCGATCGATCGCTCGGCTCTCGGCTGCTGCAGTCACCATTCTAGGTGAGGGAATCAGGAAGTGAAGCGAATCGGCTTTACTTCCCGGTTCCCTACTGCGCATGCGCGAGCCGCGCCGCGCAATAGGAAATCTCCGCGCTGTCACTGGGACCCGCGTGCGTCCCAGCAGACAGCGCGGCAGGGCAGGAAATGGCGTAGACTCCCACGGGAGTCTATGCCCGGAAGTGGGTGAAAATGCCTGTCTTTGACAGGTATCTCCACCCCCCTCCCCCCTGAAAGGTGTCAATTGTGACACCGGAGGCGGGGAGGGATCCAATCAGCGGAGGTTCCACTTTAGGGTGGAATCCCGCTTTAATTTCTGAACTTCTTTATAAAGAATCGCTTAAAAAGCAACATGATGGGGTAATTTAGGAGATATTTACTGGACCTAATAGGTAAGCCTTGTAGTCTTACCAATTGGTACAACTTGAAAATGTAGGTTTACAACCTCTTTAACCACTTGCTTACTGGGCACTTAAACCCCCCTCCTGCCCAGACCAATTTACAGCTTTCAGCGCTGATGCACTTTGAAAGACAATTGCGCGGGCATACAACACTGTACCCAAATGAAATTTTTATCATTTTTTTTCCACAAATGGAGCTTTTTTTTGGTGGTATTTAACCACTTGCCGACCAGCGCACGACGATGTACGTCGACAGAATGGCACGGGCAGGCAAATGGGCGTACATGTACGTCCCTTTAAATTTGCCGCCCTGCCATCACGAGCGCGCCGCCGGCAGCGCGCTCCCGCGCTGGTCGGGACCCCCGTGAGTCCGGTCGCAGGACCCGCGAACTCGATCGCCGCGGGCATACCCGCGATCGTCTCACGGAGCGGCCAAATGAAGAAATGCCGTTGTAAACAGCATTTCTCCATTCTGCCTAGAAACTAGTGACGCTGATCTCTGCTCCATGTGATTGGAGCAGAGATCAGTGTTCACTAAATGAAAGCCCAACCCCCCCACAGTTAGTAACACACCCCTAGGAACACTTAACCCCTACACTGCCACCCACTGGTTAACCCCTTCACTGCCAGTGTCATTTACACAGGAATCACTGCATTTATATAGCAGTGATTACTGTATAAATGACAATGGTCCCAAAAATGTGCCAAAAATGTCCGATGGGTCCCCCACAATGTCGCAGTCACAATAAAAATCGCTGATCGCCGCCATTGCTAGTAAAAAAAAAGAATAAAAAATTATTAATAAAAATGCTATAAAACTATCCCTATTTTGTAAACGCTGTAACTTTTGCGCAAACCAATCAATAATCGCTTATTGCGATTTTTTTTTTTTTACCAAAAACATGTAGAAGAATACGTATCGGCCTAAACTGAGGGAAAAAATTTTTTTTTATATATTTTTGGGGGATATTTCTTATAACAAAATGTAAAAAATAATGCGTTTTTTTCAAAATTGTCGCTCTATTTTTGTTTATAGCGCAAAAAATAAAAACTGCAGGGGTGATCAAATGCCACCAAAGGAAAGCTCTATTTGTGGGAAAAAAAGAACGTTAATTTTGTTTGGGAACCACGTCGCACGACCGCGCAATTGTCAGTTAAAGCGACGCAGTGCCGAATCGCAAAAAGTGGTCTGGTCTTTGACCAGCAAATTGGTCCGGCCTGAAAGTGGTTAATTACAGCTGGGAGTTTTATTTTTTCTAAATAAACAAAAAAAGATGCAAAAAAAATCATGTTTAATAGTTTGTTATAAAATTTTGCAAACAGATCATTTTTCTCCTTCATTGAAGTGCGCTGATGAGGCGGCACTGATGGGCTGCATTGGTGGGTACTGATGGGCTGCATTGGTGGGTACTGATGGGCTGCATTGGTGGGTACTGATGGGCTGCATTGGTGGGTACTGATGGGCTGCATTGGTGGGTACTGATGGGCTGCATTGGTGGGTACTGATGGGCTGCATTGGTGGTTACTGATGGGCTGCATTGGTGGGTACTGATAGGCTGCATTGGTGGGTACTGATAGGCTGCATTGGTGGGCACTGATAGGCTGCACTGATGGGCATAGTTAAGGCGGAACTAAAAGGCACAGATAAGGTGGCACCGATAGGCACAGATAAGGCGGCACCGATAGGCACAGATAAGGCAGTACTGATGGGCACAGATAAGGCGGCACTGATGGGCAAAGATGGGCACAGATGGGTGGCACTAAGGGGCACTCATAGGTACCACTGATAGATGGGACTGATGGGCACTGATAGGTGGCACTGATAGGTGGCACTGCTGGGCACTGATGGGCGGCACTGATGGGCACTGGTAGATGACACTGATGGGCACGGATATGTGGGCACTGGGGTGCGGCACCGTTGTTGAGGCAGATTGTGGGCACTGATGAGTGTCACTGTGGGCACTGCTGGGTGGCACTGTGGGCACTGCTGGGTGGCACTGACGGGGGGCACTTATTTTTTTAATGAGGTGGCACTGGCAGGGGCAGGTGGGCACTGGCAGGGCTGGCCGTGATCGGGACTGATGTCCCGATCACGGCCGCCGGTGATCGGCTCTTTTTTTTTCTCCTCGTGCTGACAGGACAGGACAGGAATAATAGCCGATTACCGGCTCCGTTGTATCACATGATCAGCTGTCATTGGCTGACAGCTGATCATGTGGTAAGGGGTCGGGATCGACCCCTTGCTCGGATCAGTGATCAGGCGAGTCTCATAGACTCGCCGATCACAGAGCGCGCCGTGCGCGCCCCTCAGGGGGCGTGCAGGCCGCTCGTGCACGGGACAACGTCAATAGACGTAGTCCCGGCAAAGGAGGTCCGCGCTGTAGCCGTCATTTGGGTATAGCGTGGGTCTCTAGTGGTTAATTTCTGAACTTATTTGTTTTGGTTTCTTTGTATGTATGGATTGCATGGGTTGTTACCGACATGTGGTGAAAATTTAATGTCAATAGCATATTTTGGAAATAACCTTTTTTTTACCTAGAAAAATGGTGACATGTTCAATACTTATTTTACCCGTTGTATGTTTATATGTTTTGCAGTTTGAAATAATTTGTTCCCAGTAAAGCAAAGACACTGAATGGTTTATAACTTTATTTCACAAACTCATGATCTTACTACTGTTTGCTCTGCTCTGTTTTTGTGTATCTGTACCTAAATATGTTCTTATACAGTATTGTATATGCATGTTTTAGGAAGAGCTGGACATCCGACCAAAGGTCTCTTCCTTTCTTAATCGCTTGGTAAACTATACTAACCTGACACAGGGTGCAAAGGAACATGAAGAGGCTGAAAATCCAGGGGAGTCCTGTAGAACGTTTTACAAGGTAAAGCCTTTAATGCATAATTGTCGTGTAGCTTGATTATCTCACTACTATATCTCCCATATGGGAGATCCTTTAACCTTAATGGCAGCCATAATGTAATGAGGTTTTGCTTCCATTCTCTCCAAACTTCAATTTAGGATTTACATTGCTGATCTCACCACATATTGTGGTGCTATATATATTTCCTTGGAGACCTTTTTCTAAAAAAATTACCTGAGCCAAATCTCAGACCATAGGCCCAAACATGATGTCGTTTCCCTGCAGTTGATAGGTTCACTATCTCAGACTTTTCCCACAACCTAGTACTGCTAATATCTAGGTCTAATCCTATCATTTATGTTAATCTACTTTACTCACACATGAACATGCTGCCATCTGCACCCTTCTATTGCATCTCCATTAAAATTTCCCTCAGTTCTGCTGGTGAAGTTGCTATCCCCTGGTTTTTCACTTCAAGTTACGCAGTTTGGAGTGTATCTTGGGCCAATTGGCACAAATTTATTTTTAGAGGCATTAGGTAGGCACAGCAGGGTGTTGAAATGCACATTACTGCTAGCAGCCACCAAAACATTGTCATATATATATATATATATATATATATATATATATATATATATATATATATATATATATATATATATATATTTTTTTTTTTTTGTTTTTTTTGTTTTTTTATTTGTAAGGTTTTATTTTTTCACAAAACACAAAGGGTAATGTGGGATTGACTCATTAAACAACCCTCAGACTGTACCCTGAGTCACGATAGGTCCTCCCTCCCCTATATCAAGGTCAAGGTTTACTAGGTCACCTGCTCTACAGGCTAAGCAAGTTTTCTGATCTTAGGATTGACCTTGACATCAGTTAACTTCTACACCTAGTGCCTTGAAAAAGGGATTCTGAGAGGTCTTGCAATGTCTGCCTATGTTTCCTGTTAACCTTGTCCTTTATTCACACAAGGTATCACTGTACCAAGGTGAGCTGGTGAAGATCCTTATTTTCTAGTGCTTGGGAAGGACTCATTGCCCCACTTTTCAGCATATCCTTTGTTCTCATTTCTCTTCACATGTGGTCTGTAGATACCTCAGCATTTGTCTGCTGAAATTACCTAGTCCTTTCAATTATGCTATTGCTCTATAGACTTTCACCTAAAGACCTGAAATCATCTATAGTCCCCTGATATTCACCAGTTTGGCAATTGCAACGACTAGATTAGTGCCTTTTTCTTAAGGGCATGATGATTGCTCCCCCCTGTAATATTTTGTTTAATGTATGTATTTCTTACCTAGTGTGATGATAGAGATCCATATCCTAGAAATTGACCCTTCTTTTTTTTTTTTTTCCGTGGGCCTGTTGCTGCAATTTTGGCTGTTTTGCTGCCCACTCAGTTTGTTTGAGGACATCCTGCGTTTTGTACTGTACGATAAAGATAATAGGAATTTTTATGTACATATAAATTCCATTTTTCGGAGTACCAAGATAGTGACAATTTTAGAATCAACTCCACTGTATCCTCTACAGTACTCCAAGACATAGAATTTACAAGTACATCCAATTTAGTATTTTTCTTTTAAATGATATTTCTGCCTTTTAAATGTATTTACATACAGCTTCATTTTACTAGCTTGCGCTTGCTAATGCAACCTAAAGTAATGCTCTTGACACTTATTGCTTGAGGTTTTTTTTCATGACACTTAATGACATCATTAAATTTCTTTTTACACTTATTACTAAATGCTGCCAAAAAATGTAGTTAGATCTTTGCCTGACCATTGTCCTGATGAAGAAAAAAAATTTGGTGAAAATAAATTCATGTCGGGAGGCGTGGCCTGGATGGAGTTAGGCTGTGGCTGTTATCACCTATTACACGCTGAGCTTGTGCGGTGGTTGAGAGTTTATTCTCCTTGTTCTGCAGATTACACTGAGTCAAGTCGAAGGCTTAGTGTGACCTGCACCCTAGTGCAATACACTGAATGGGGGATATTGATGTCTGAGTGGAGGCAGCTTAGATTCACCAAAAATCTGAAGTTGAGAAACCCCCACGGAGAAACCTTTGTTTATCTTATAGCAAAAAGTCCAAAAAGTGTAGGGTGTGCACATGTTTTAGGTGCTTTAGCAGGGACAGGCCAAGCTTCGAACCATCAATAGGCAGGCTGATTGTACCAAGTTGACTCATTGATAGACTGGGGTCCAGCATATTCGATTTTAGCATGCAATTATTGTCAGTGGCTTCAGCTTCTAGCAGTAATTCCTGTGTTCTCTCGGCAAGCATGGTTACCTGCGCCCCCCTGCCAGGAGAACACAGTAGCTCCATGGAAGGGTTTCCACCATCAACACTGACTGTTTTGATGGGGGAATCAAGCTATTTCTTTCCTGCAACCTATGGATGCAGGAAAGAAAATTACATATTCTATGGCCTGCGTAAGCAAAAACATCCATTAAAGTTTAACTTTGGGTAGATATAAAAGACACAAATTAATGCAGCATTGTAATAAATATTAAATTGATGAAATATATGTATTAAATTTAAGTGGAAGCAGTATCTGAATTTGTCTGGGTATGGACTCTTGCAGTTGTATATTATGTACAACAGCACTCGTAGAGGGTGTCAGGGAAATGGCATAAGGAGCCAGTCCAGGTTTGCTGCAATGCTGGGTGTATGCTGATAGGAGGAGAGTGGAGTAACTGTTGGATGGGCGCATTGGTGAACTGCTTCTCCTTTTTCTGTACAGTCACGGGGAGAGAATGAGAAGGTAACCTGTAAATGAAAGTCAAACTGCAGCAGAAAAAGAACAGGTCCCTTTCCCTGTGTCAGGTAACATGCCGGAGGATAGATATCTGCAGACCTGGCACAGCTGCAGATAGATTTCCACACCATCTCATCTATGGCACAGCTGGCATCCCCTGCTTCTTTGGGCTTTGTGTTAGCTGTTATCATCTTCAGGGGCACTGAGCTCTCAGCCGCAAGGGGAGCTCTCCCAGCATTTTGGCTTCAGGACCAGGTATGTGACGCCCTGCTAGAAAGGGCTGTGCTATGGGGTGAGCTTTGTAAGTCTCAGCAGTGGATGGACAGCAATAAAAAATCCTGTCAGGTAAAATATCTCTTATGTGTAAGTCATCTGTATGTTTAGTGGTTAGTCTGAAGCTTGAGCTTTAATTGTAGAGAATAAAAAGGGATAATCATGTTGTAAACCATGTTGTATATGTGTGGATAGGTCGCATGACAGTAGAAGACCTGTAGAGGTCTGTTTCTGTTGATTAAATACTTTTCTTATACATGACTTGTTCCATTTTTTATTTAAAAATTTTTTTTCTCATTCACCCTTGATTATAACAGTGATCCTGCTACTATTATTACTACATTATCCTGTTGTAAAAACATATTTTTTTATTCTCTTTACAGTCTCCCAGCATGGGCACACTGATGGGCGTTTACCTTCCATGTTTACAAAATATTTTTGGAGTGATACTCTTTCTTCGACTAACGTGGATAGTGGGAATAGCTGGTGTACTGCAAACACTAGTAATTATTCTTGTTTGTTGTTGCTGTGTAAGTACATTTTTGCTTCATATGATCATTTTTGTGCTAGTTTTTACTGCATTAGACCATCTGAAAAAAACATGCAAAAACAAAAAACATACTACGGCTTCAGGTTTCTTTAACCACTTTAGCCCCAGAAGATTTGGCTGCTCAATGACTAGGCCATTTGTGATCCGGCACTGCATCTCTTTAACTGACTATTGCGCGGTCGTGCAATGTTGTACCCAAACATTTAAAGTGCAATGATAGAACAGTTTCCAGCTACAGACACAATCTCACAATCCCTGGTTTGTATACAAGAAAAACTAAAAAGAGACATCGCTCCTTCACATAGAGTGGGATGTTTAGAATGAGATGTAGTGTCTGCAAATAAGGTCAGCACCAACACTAACGCTATAGTAAAAATATATACTTTAATTGATAATATGTGAAAACACATCCATAATATACATTAAAGACCACAGGTGGATACTTGAAAACCAGATGCTTCAGAATGCAGTGTTAGCCAACATGTTTCGCAAGACCGCTACATAATACATACATTGACAGTATTTAATACATAACAAAATCTCTCTCTCTCTCTCTCTCTCTCTCTCTATCTATCTATCTATCTATCTATCTATCTATCTATCTATCTATCTATCTATATATATATATATATATATATATATATATATATATATATAATTATATCATAAGGTGCTCACCAATTCTTCTAAAACATGAGATGCTCAGCTAACACCTCAGTACCATAATCGCCCATCACCTGGCCTGGATACGGCATTGTCATTCAAACCGTTTCTCTAGTCTAGGTCATTTGTTGATCACGTAATTGTTTACCCCCCCCCCCCCCTTTTTTTTTTTTGTGGATAGTGTCTTTTTCTTTTTTTTTCTTTTTTTTAAAGGCAGCTGCTTTTGTGGAAGAAAAATATAGCAAATAGAAAAAATTATATAGCATTTACAATTGCTACACAAGCCGAATTGTAAATTAATGTTATTAAAAATGACCTTTTTCAACTGGTGCTCTAATTTTCTGTCACATGTATTATTATTATTATTATTATTATTATTATTATTATTCAGGATTTATATAGCGCCAACAGTTTGCGCAGTGCTTTACAATATGAGGGCAGACAGACAGTACACTTACAATACAAATCAATACAGGAGGGATCAGAGGGCCCTGCTCGTTAGAGCTTACAATCTAGAAGGGAGGGTCAAGTTGAAACAAAAGGTTTTAACTGTGGGATGAGCTGATGGAGAAAATGAAAATACAGTTAGGTGTGGGTGGGGTAGGCTTCTCTAAAGAGAAGTGTTTTCAGGGATCGTCTAAAAGCTAATAAAGTAGGAGATAAGCGGACAGATTGGGGTAGGGCATTCCATAGGATTGGGGAGGCTTTGGAAAAGTCCTGGAGGCGAGTATGAGAGGAGGTGATGAGGGAGCTAGAGAGCAGGAGGTCTTAAGAGGAACGAAGAGGACGAGTAGGTTGGTATTTAGAGACTAAGCTAGTGATGTAGCTGGGGGCAGAGTTGTGGATGGCTTTGTATGTAATTGTTAGTATTTTGAATTTAATTCTTTGGCTGAGCGGAAGCCAGTGGAGGGATTGACAGAGAGGAGTAGCAGACATCGAGCGATTGGTAAGGTGGATGAGTCTGGCAGCGGCATTCATAATGGATTGAAGAGGTGCTAGACTATGTAGAGGTAAGCCAATGAGAAGGGAGTTGCAGTAGTCAAGGCGAGAGATGACCAGCGAGTGAATTAAGAGCTTTGTTGTGTCATTGGTTAGAAAGGGGCGTATTTTGGAGATGTTGCGGAGGTTGAGGCGGCAGGATTTGGACAGTGATTGGATGTGTTGCTTGAAGGAGAGTTCAGAGTCCAGGACTACACCTAGAACCTTGGCGAGAAGGGGATGGGGTTATGGTTGTGCCATCAATTTTGACAGTGAGATCAGGGGAAGGGGCGTATGGGGGAGGAAAAATTATAAGTTCGGTTTTGGATAGATTGATTTTGAGGAAGTGGTGTGAAATCCAGACTGATATATCTGATAGTAAATTAGTGATACGTGAGGAGACGGAGGGAGTGAGCTGAGGGGTAGAGAGATAGATTTGGGTGTCGTTAGCATAGAGATGGTATTGGAAGCCATGGGAGGCTATCAGTTGACCCAGGGAGGAGGTATAGATTGAAAATAGGAGTGGTCCAAAGACAGAACCTTGGGGGACCCCAACAGAGAAAGGAAGAGGAGAGGAGGAAGTAGAGTTGTAAGAAACGCTAAAGGTGCGGTTGGATAAGTAGGAAGAGAACCATCTTAGAGTACGGTCACGGAGACCAAAGGTGTGGAGTTTTTTGAGAAGGAGGGGGTGGTCAACCGTATCAAAGGCAGCAGAGAGGTCCAGGAGGAGGAGTACAGAATAATGTCGATTGGTTTTGCCCGTTAGTAGATCGTTTGTTAGTTTTAGGAGAGCAGTTTCTGTGGAGTGTTGAGGACGAAATCCAGACTGAAGGGGATCAAGAAGGCTATTATCAGCGAGGTGGTCACTCAGTCGGTTGTAGACCAGACGTTCGAGTCGTTTGGATAAAAAGGGGAGCAAGGAGATGGGGCATAGGTTGTTTGGATTGGATGGGTCCAGTGAGGGTTTTTTAAGTATGGGTTTGACAAGTGCATGTTTTAAAGAGTTGGGGAAGATGCCAGAAGAGAGGGAGAGATTGAAGATGTGAGTTAGAGAGTGTAGCATAGAGTCAGAGGGTGAACGCAGCATTTGCGAGGGAACAGGATCCAGAGGGCAGGTGCTAAGGTGGACATTACCAAGTAGTTTAGCAACGTCGTCTATAGTGGTGGGGTTGAAAGAGGGAAGTAATGATTGTGATTGTGGGCATGATGTGTAAAGCGAGGAGGGTATCAGAACAGTAGAAATCTCTGCGCGAATTGTATCAATCTTCTGTTTGAAGTGATTAGCAATCTCCTGGGCAGTGAGTGAGTTGGTGGGTGGAGGCGGTGGAGGATGAAGTAGAGAGTTGAAAGTAGAGAAGAGTTGACAGGGACGGGATGATAGGTTGCTGATGAGAGTGATAAAATAGTTCTGCTTGGCAGAGAGGAGGCTAGAATTGTAATTTTGGAGGGCAGATTTATATTGATTGAAATCTCTCTGAGACTTGGTCTTGCGCCACAGGTGCTCATGAGCACGACTACGTTTTTTTCAGACTTCTAGTGACATCTGTTTGCCAAGGTTGAAGGGGTCGGGCTTGATTCTGTGTGTAGTGAGGGGGGCCAGTGAGTCCAGAGAGGCCAGAAGTGAAGTGTTGTAGACAGAAGTGGCTAGGTTGGTGCAGGATAGGGGTGAGATTTTGTCGTAGAGGTTGTCAATAGCAGAGTAGAGAAGAGAAGGCTTGAGATGACGTAGGTTTCTGCGGGTAACTTTAATGCGGTTGGAGGGAGAGAGTGAAACTAATAAGGTGGCGATCAGAGAGAGGGAATGGATAGTTAGAGAGGTTGCATGGAGTGCAAAGGTGAGAGAAAACGAGGTCAAGGATATTGCCTTCGGAGTGAGTAGGATCATGTATCCACTGTTTCAGGTCAAAGGAGGAGGTTAGGCTGAGAAGTTTGGAAGGAGCAGAGGTGTTAGTATTATGTTGATGTTGGGATGTTGAAGTCCCCGAGAATGATTGTGGGGATTTCAGAAGAAAGAAAGTAGGGTAGCCAGGCAGAGAAGTCATCAAGAAATGTTGATACTGGTCCAGGGGGCCTGTAGATCATGTAGTATGGAAACCTGGAGATTTTCTGTACACTGATATATATGAGGGTGGATGCAATTTTGCTTTAAACAATACAAGAAGTATTTGAGTCCAAGAAGTATAGTTTGCCAAGATCACCAAAAGTGTTTGATCAACACGTCAGCTGCCTTTTACATTTTAGAAAATAAGCAGATACTGTATATCGGAAGAATTTTAGATTATATAGTACACACTATTGCATGCATGGAAGTCATCTACAGTAGGTTCATAGTATAGATTGGACATACAGTATATTCTGAATGAGTGGTGTGTCTATATGCTTGCTATGACATGAGAACTGGGATCTTTGGAGGCTTCTGATCATTTTAATATTTGCAAGAACTCTGTTAGACTTTATTTGTTCAGGGATGAATAAACATTAATCTTTGGAAAGAACCAAGTTGCTGCAGGAAATAGTGAAAATCAAATAAAATAGGAAGCAAAAAAAGTAATATGGCATATAATATATAAATATATGGGACACATGTCCATATAATAAAGTGCAAAATTCTTGAATTCAGTGCAACACTCAGTGCTTGGATAGATGAGACAGAAATGCCCTCTTGCCAGATCCAAAGACCTATGAAGGTCTATATTCGCTTCTGTGAACATTGTTATCCCTCACATTAGGTGCAGATCATCTTAGTTTATTCAGGCTCCTCGTGAGGAACTTATTACGCAGCGTCCAAATTAAAAATGGTCAATTTACTAAAATACTACTTGCAACAAAACTGAAATTGCAGGCATTTGGCAATACACCGCCCTAGCACTCACAAGCATACTGACGTCACCTCTATTTCCTGCCATGCCGACGTACATTTTGTCTGAATAGACTTTTTCTGTGCGGCATTACCCCCTTATTTCTGTGGGACATCAGCCCCTAATGCCTCACAGAAAAAGTCTATTCAGACGAAACATAAGCAATAGGAAATAGTGGTGAAGTCAGTACGCTCGTGAATGCTAGGACGGTGTATTTCCAAATGCCTGTGATTTCAGTTTGGTTGTAAGTAGTGTTTTAATAAATTGCCCATTCTTAATTTGGACGCTGCGCAATGAGTTTTTCTTTTCTCATATGATTAATGATTGGACCACCTTTTGTGGCTATCTTGTGATCATCATCTGTGTCTCGTTTTCACCAGTGGTTCCCCATGAGGAGGCTGGATAAGCTAAGATGATCTGCACCTAATGTGAGGGGTAACTAAGCGTATAGATACAAATATAGACCTTGATAGGTCTTTGAATCTGGTAAGAAGACATCTTTGCTTCATCTATCCGAGTACTAGGTGTTGCACTGAATTCAAGAATTTTGCACTTTTATTATTATATGGACTTGGTGTCTCATATATTTATATAATTTATTATATGTTTATATCTTTGCTTTCTATTTTGATTGCATTTCACTAGACAGCACAACACATTTTTCCCTAAACGTCTTTCAGGACAGCACCTAAGAGATTGGCTCCTCCCACTTTCCAACAGGAAACTCATCATCTTCCACCGAACTTTAAAAGGAGGCTCCTTCCCACATGTTGCCCAATTTTTGTGTTTCCTCTGGTAGGGAACACTTAGTTGTGAGTCAGGAACTCTTATGAGCTGTCCTGAGAGTCCAGGCTTCCTGCTCCACTGTTTGCTGGATGGGCTCCTTCTCCCTCTATAAAGTGCTTGGGGAGATCTGGTACTGCTGCGGGCACCACTCCTGGGAGGCAGCGAGGTGGACATTTTTTTTCTTTTCTTTGTAACCGCCTGCCTCTCTAAAAACACTGCTTCCATCTTGGGAATGGCAGTCAGTGACTGAATCTGGAATTCAGGTATCCAGAAGGGGGCGGTGTAATTTCCGCCGGAAGGCGCAGGGGGAGAAGGGAGGAGCGGGGGCTGGTGCTTATTTGCACAGTGGTGCTATTGGAGTCCGGAACCAGTGTCCTAGCCACACAGACAGCACACCATGATGGACTTGATTACAGTGGCGAGTGGGACAGGCACAGGCACCAGCAAGGCCCAGGTAAGGGGCAGATGTGATACTGCCCTATTTTTACTATGGGGTCCAACTCTCTTTCTGGATTCCTACAACTGCAATTCAAGGTCCTTCCTTTTAGCCTTTCATCTGCTCCGCGAGTCTTTACAAAGGTTATGGCGGAAGCCCTCACCCCTCTTTGCCTTCAGGGGATTGCGGTAATCCCTTATATGGACGACCGCCTCTTCTTTTCCCCGTCCAGGGAGAAACTGCAAGAAGATCTGGGCAAGTTCTGCAGTCATTTGGAATCCCTCGGTTTGGATAGTGAACATTCAGAAATCAAACTTCAGTCCGGCTCAGCAAGTACAGTTTTTGGGGTATCAAATAATAAATTCAGTGGAACAGAATTTTTCTTCCGGAAGAGAAAAAAAATCAAGGTCCAGAAGGTAGTACCTATGCTACTAACGAATCGGGAGATGTCGGTCAGAAAGGTTATGTCAACCTTGGGAACTTTAACCTCGACTATGGCAGCCATCCAATGGGCAAGGCTACATTTCCGGCCACCCCAGAAGTTACTTTTGAAAGGTATGGAACCACAGGACAGACTCTAGACAAAAGGATAAAGATTCCCACCAGCGTCAAACTAACACTTTAATGGAGAAATCAGTCAGTGTTGACAAAAGGCCTACTCTGGTCCTTCCCGATCTAAAAAATTGTGATGACAGTCGCCAGTATGTGGGGATGGGGGGCTCACATGGATCAAGATTTGGCAAAGTAAGCATGGTCCCAGACTGAAGCAGAAAAATCCTCAAATTGGAGCGAGCTAAAAGCAGTCACCTTGGCTTTGGCTGCCTTCTCTCCAAACCTCCTAGAATTCCAAGTCCAGATTCTACGGGACAATGCCACTACCGTAGCCTACCTGAACAAGCAGGGAGGCATTAGAATCAAATCTCTTCAGTTGCTGTCAGAGGAAATTCTGGAGTGGGTGGAAAACAATTTACTCTCCTTATTCGCAGTCCATCTCAAAGGCACATTAAAGGAAGTGGCAGATTTTTTGAGCAGGCAGAAAATTCAGGAGGCAGAGTGGAGCCCAAATCCAGAGGTTTTTGCATTGATCACCAGGACCTGGGGCCATGGACCTGTTTGCATCAAGGCAAAACCCACAGCTCTCACAATTCTTTTCCCTTCACAGGGACGACTGTTCTCAGGGGATAGATGACTTGGCGCAGCCTTGGAATTTTTTACTTTGGGTACGCCTTTCCCCCATTCCAGCTGATTCCACTAGTATTGAGAAAATACAGAAGGAAAGAGTGTCGCTAATTCTTATTACTCCATTCTGGCCAAAGAGAGCTTGGTTTTCCACCATTCTGTAAATGGCAGTCAAACCATTTTGGAAGCTTCCTCTCAGACAGGATTTGCTTCTACAAGGCCCAGTGCATCACCCAGATGTAGCTAGGTTACGTCTCACTGCCTGGTATCTGATGAGCAGATGCTAAGAAGGGTTTGTCAGAACCGTTAATAGCTCTAGTTACTTTCTTCCTACTGGAATGTAAAGTGGTTATTTATGCCACGGTGTAGAAGGTCTACATTTCTTGGCATTGTTCAGCAAATAGAGCTGAGGAAGACATTGTTTCAATAGAAATCTTACAAAAGGGTGCAGACAAGGGTCTTGCCGTCGGCACTCTTAAAGTGCAAGTGGCCGCATCGGGGGTTTTTCTTGAGAGATCAATTTCTTCAGAAACTTTGGTGGCAAGATTTTTCAAGCCCCAGACCAGCTCCGGCTAAGATTTTTCCCAAATGGGATCTCTCATTGGTTCTGCAAGCCCTCACAAAGGAACTGTTTTGAACCACAACAAGCAGTCTCTCTAAAGAATTTGACTTTCAAACCTGTTTCTAGTTCCAATCACATCTGCAAGAAGAAATCAGTGAACTGCATGCGCTATCAGTTAAAGAACCTTTTTTTTGTCCATTTATCCAGATAGGATTGTACTTAAGACAGATCCAGGCCAAAAATAGCAATGTTTCAGAACCAAGAACCAGTCTCAGCAGGTAATCCTGTCAACATTTTGCTCAAACCCTTCAGGAGAAAAGGAAGGTCAGTTTCACAACCTGGGTGTGAGAGGAAACCTATTGCATTACTTGGAAGTAATGAAAGATTTCAGGTCCTTGGACTCTTTGTTCTTTTTTCTGGAAATGGAAAAGGCCACCAAGCATCAAAGAGGTCAGTTGCTAGATGACTTAAATCAGCTATTTTGGTAGCCTACTCTCCGATGGGTCTATCTCCCCCGCTGGTAATTAAAGCTCACTTTACAAGGGCTCAAGCCACTACATAGGCAGAGAAAGCTGGCGCCACCCCAGATCAAATTTGTAGGGTGGCTACGTGGTTAAGTTACTTAACGTTTGTCTGTCCATTACAGATTAGATCTTCTGTCAGCAGGTGGTCAGGCTTTTGGCAGAAAGGTCCTGCATGCTGTGCTTCTCTCCCTAGGGGGTAAGTCTCTTACATACTCTCAGGTTCTGTCCTGAAAAACGTTTAGGGAAAATTCAAGTTAGATTTACCGGTAACTAGTTTTCCAGGAGACTTTCAGGACAGCAACAACCCACCCTATTGTTTTTCGTATGCTGTGACTAACCATATTATGATTGTGTTCCAGCTTGAGGCCAGAGGTTCTCTACTACTACTACTACTACTACTACTACTACTACTGGCAACATATGAGAAAGAACCTCCTTTTAAAGTTTGGTGGAAGATGTGTTTCCTGTTGGCAAGTGGGAGGAGCCACTCAGGGGCTGTCCTGAAAGACTCCCGGAAAACAAGCTAACTAACTTGAATTTTTTACTCTGTACCTTAGTACAAGTATAGAGCTGGAGGAAGTCTCTACAGGAACTTAGCAATGCACCTTCAATCTACTGATTGCAAAAAATATAAAATGTAGAAAGACACTTTTTTTGCTCTTCACAGCAAATAACCTGAATTAGGGGTTCAACAAACCACTTTATGCTTTATGCTTGAAAATTGAAATAAAAATAGTAATGAGCAGGAAAAGAGGCTACTATATCAGAAATACATTTACATACTTTATTGCACACACAAATTATAAAAACTATAGTACACAATTAAAACTACCCTAAACCTGCTGCCATAAATTGTGTAGAAGTATAGATCCATGATATCTCAATACATTATTAAACACAAAATAACAAATAAATAGACTCAACTTTGAGAGTATACCAATAAACCAGTAAGCTGCAGCACAAAAAGCGATCAACTTTGTATAATAATATAATTTTAAAAGAGTGCCGCACGCACCAAATAAGTGACTATAACCAAGTCAAACATATACAAACTGTTGTAATTCCTACACCGTTCACCTGATTTGGATGTAAATACCCTCAAATTAAAGCTGAAAGACTGCAGTTAAAGCACATATTGTTCATTTCATTTCAAATCCATTGTGGTGGTGTATAGAGCCAAAAAGATTAGAATTGTGTCGATGTCCCAATATTTATGGACCTGTGTGTATGTGTAAAATTTTTTATATATAAAATATTATGCAAAAGAAAGGGGAATAGTCCAGGAATAAAATGACACAAGTGCAAAATGTTGACATCTTATATACTCCAAAAACTCAATTTACCGTGTTTGTAAAGGAAAAAAGTCTGCCATCGAGAATCGACAATTGAGCTCACCTTAAGACATGGGCTCTTAAATATTTTTTATATTTTTTGAATTAAACTTATGGGCGAGACACCTTTTTAGCAGTGATCACAATCCCTCGCCTGCAGTTACAATAGCTGCTCACCTTCTGTTCTGGACCCTTGAAATCAAAGGTCAAATACATGTGTGTTTCCCTTTAATGGCCGGAATCAGCCAGGGATCGAAGCCACAATATTAAGTTCTCCTCTACTTTCCCAGGTATAGTGGTGGAAATACAGCTCTTAAAAACAAAGAAATACAAACAATAGTGCCTTCTATAAAAAAGGTGGTACTCTTGCGTTGTCAACTGGAACTTAAATAGACATCCTACTGTGGCAGACACCGTTCGGTTGATCTGTAGCAGATAAATGGAAAGTGTAAAAATGGTGGTGCTGTGCTGTAAGATGACTAGTGAAAATAACAAAGTGACAAAATATCTTCAGTTTAAAGTGCAAGTGCAAATAGCATTGATCTGCAAATGATTCACACTATATAATAAAATGATTTAACGGGGGAAGCACAAACCTAATAAACCAAATATATAAAGTGAATTAAGAAAAATCAAGATGTGCAAACAAAAAAAAAATTGTGGAAACTGTGCAATATGATGACCAGTGCAATATGATAAATATCCAATGTGCCAGCTTAGGCACACATAACAAACAGAAATTGAAAATACATCAATCTAAAGTGGATGAATAAGTGATGATTCCCTTCACCATGGACAGTGAATAAATGACTGATGCCTAGCCAATCCAATGTGATAACACCACAGTGTACACTAGCCTCTCACCTTACTGCTGTAAGGTAACAGCATGTAACTAGGTCAGGTGCTCCAGAAAGCCTCCGGAGGGTCCTCTAGGGGTTCCTCTCCAATGGGTCTAGTAGTAGTTCCTTATATGGTTATCTCAGTGCTGGTGATGGAGGTGGGATAAATATCCCAGATGGTGTAATAACATTCAATAAATGGTTTACTGAGCTAAATCAGAGCTGATACTCTCACTTTTAAAAAAGACTAGCTTATTCCTGATGCATATTGTCACACCCACGTGACTTCATAAGGGAATAGGGTAGGTGTCCTTAAATAGTGTAATGAAATTACATTCGGCTTACACTTCTTCCAATTGTATTTCCATTTTGTATCCATCAAATATGCTAGGGGCCAATATTGAGGATGAGATTTTAGCAAGCCTTCGCGTTCACTATTTTATTTATTCTGCATACCCAATATGGTTCAGTGACTAATTTACCCTACTTCCCTTCTGTAATCCTGCTTTACCTCCGCTATCCCTGGGCTCTATGTATGATTCTTATCTGGTATCTCTGATCATTAGTTTTGTTACATTCCGTCTTTTAATTAATATATGCCCATTTTTTTTTTTTTTTACACATTTTTTATATATTTACTCTATTCCATCATCATTTAATCACAATCTCTGGTCTCTAGTGTTTAGTGTTTTAGTTATGTCCACAATATGTAAAGTGAATCTGGGACTAAATTAAATGGCCGCTATTATGTTGTCCATATGAGAGACCATTGCAAAATTGCCACCGTAATACATTTCAATAGCCGGCTGCAAGGAAATGACCGCCACAATGCAATTTTACTACACTATTTAAGGACACCTACTCTTGCCTGTCATTATGCCCTGATGAAATAACATGTGGATGTGACAATGCGCGTCAGGATTGAGCGAAAGGCAAAACCAAAAGTGACACAGGAATATGAGCTTGCCGCTAGTGGATTGTATTTATGTGAGTCTTTTTTTAAAAGTGAGTGTATCAGCTCTGTTTTATCTCAATAAACTGTTTGTTAAATGTTGTTTACACTAACCTGGAATCTTTAATCCACCTCTATCACCAGTACTGAGGTAACTATATAGGAGCCTGTATTCATCATAAGGAACTACTACTAGACCCATTGGAGAGGGACCCCTAAAGGATCCCCCCGGAGGCTGTCTGGAGCACCTGACCTAGTTGCATGCGGTTATCTTACAGCAGTAAGTTCAGAGGCTAGTGTACACTGATGTGTCATCACATGGGATTGCCTAGGCATCAGCTGTTTATTCACTGTCCATGGTGAAGGGAATCCTCACTTATTCATCAACTTTAGATTGATTTATGCATTTTCACTTTCTGTTTGTTCTTTCTGCCAAAGCTGGCACATTGGATATTTATCACATTTCACTGTTCATCATATTGCACTTTTCAACTATTGTTTCAACTATTGTTTTATTTTATTTTTTGCACATCTTGCTTTGTATTAATTCACTTTTATATTTGCTTATTATGTTTGTGATTCCTCTATTTCATCATTTTTTAGTGTGGATCATTTGCACATCAATGCTATTTGCACTTGCACTTTAAACTGAAGTTAGGGATGCACTGAATGGGTTTTTTGGTGCCGAAACAGATACCGAAAATGAAAAATACACTAGGCCAAAAACCGAAACCGATACCGAAACAGCACTGAAACCGAAAATGGCTTTTTTTATATATTAAAAAAATATATATATATAAAATTGCCTTATAGTATTATTCATTATAGTATTCATATTCAACTGAATCATTAATTTTATGAATAAAAGAATAGTCCAGTAATGGAAAATAGCAGTACTTTAATAAAGCAACCCAAATAAATTGGACAGTGGACACAGAAGATAAAATCATAAAATCAAATAAAATACAAAATTAAATGATAAATTACTACCGCATATCCTGCAGTGTAGACTGCAGTCAGTGCACATTGAACCATAACAACAAAATAAATAAAAAAAATGAAATAAAATAATATAAAAATAAAATGACTAAGACTAAGTCTAAGAAGACTTAATGTCTTAGACTTTATTAATTTTCAACTTAAACCAGAAGAACTAGTAGGAATTCAGTTAACTCTCCCTAAGGTGTCAGCGGCTGCATGTGCGATAAAAGTGTATGTATGTAGCTGCGGATTACACACAGTCATACAGTAGACCACACTGTTTTCCGGCCCCCGGGTATGAGCAGAGACAGCCTGGAACACAGTCTACAGTCTGGTCTACAGCAGCGGTGCTCGGGCAATCACAGCAAGCAATGTAGACTAGTCTGTTTCTGGAAGTCTCTGCCCATATCTGGAACACAGTGTGGTATAGTGTATAGTACTGGAATATGTAGACAGCCACAGATACAGGACATACAGTTTTGCACATGCAGCGGGCTGAAAGCTTAGGGAGAGACAATCAATGACTGACAGTTTTGTCCCAACAACAAACTATAAAGAATAACAATGGCAGAAGGCTGTTATTCTGTTTCACAGTAATATATAAGTATGCTAAATGCAATAAATATTTTCAACCTGAGAGAACTGTAGTAATTTTATTTTTTCCCCCCTAAGTTCTCTCCCTAAGGTGTCAGCAGCTGCATGTGCAATAAAAGTGTATGTATGTAGCTGCGGGTTACATACACAGTCATACAGTAGACCACACTGTTTTCCGGCCCCCGGGTATGAGCAGAGACATCCTGGAACACAGTCTACAGTCTGGTCTACAGCAGCGGTGCTCGGGAAATCACAGCAAGCAATGTAGACTAGTCTGTTTCTGGAAGTCTCTGCCCATATCTGGAACACAGTGTGGTATAGTGTATAGTACTGGAATATGTAGACAGCCACAAATACAGGACATACAGTTTTGCACATGCAGCGGGCTGAAACCTTAGGGAGAGAGAGATATAGTTTGGCCCAACAGCAACAAACTATGTATGATGTGTGTGTACAGTACTAAAACTGGAGATCTCTTAAATTAAAGAAGTGCAAAAACTGTAGAACTACTACAATGAACAAACAACCAATGGCAGTATGGCACAACTAGACAACTGGAACATACTGGTAGTCAGTCATACTATGTTGTATGTTCCAATTGTCCAATAGCACAGTCCAATGCCAATTCATTTACTATGTTCAACAACATGGTAAAGGAATTGGTCTATGCTACGGATTTATAAATCTATTTCAGTATAAGTGGCAGATTTCTCTTTAAGAACAAAAGTTGCTCCGCTTTCTCACAGGAGAGACGGTTTCTCTTCTCGTCAAGAATATGAGATGCTAGACTGAATAGTCTCTCACTCTCTGTACTGGTGCTTGGGGCAGATAAATATCTGTGTGCAATCTGTGCAAGCAAAGGAAAACGTTGTTTGTTGATGCGCCAGTACACAAGGGGATTGTCACTTCTGGTGATAGGCTGTTCAGCTAAATAAATGTCCAGCTGTTGGGTAGCTGCACTTGTTGTTGCACTGCTATGGACCGGGGTGCATTCATGTAAAATTTCTTCAAACATATCAGATATGGAGGGAGCGTGTTCCTCTTTACTTGTATGCAACCGTTTCTTCTCACTTTCCTCTGTGCTACACCTCAAAACTCCTTCACCAGATGCTTCCACCACCTCCATTTGTGCCTGTATTATTTCCCGTGCACGCTGCTTTTTCTCAACATTAAAATAATGCTCTTTAAATCGAGGATCTAGAACTGTTGCAATGCAGTACAGAGGGTTGGACTCGGTGTCTTGAAACCGGTTGGTAACAGCCTCCAGTAGAGTGGTTTTAGCCGTTTTTACGCCATGGTCTGTTTCTATCTCTTTTCCTAGCAGACGCTTCAGTGCGGCAATCAAGGGAATAACTTCAGAAATGGAAGCATTAGTTGAGCTTATTTCTTTTGTTAACTGTTCAAATGGAGATAGAAGAGACAGACTATGTTCAACTAACATCCACTGATGTGCACTCAGTGTTGCCGGCAGCTCGTAATCTGCAATGTATGCAGCTAAAACATGCTTTTGTTCAAAAAGACTTTGCAGCATATAGTAGGTGCTGTTCCAACGAGTGGCTACATCTTGCTGCAGTAGTTTCGGAGGCATTCCAAACTGTATCTGCAAAGCTTGTAATCTGGAATAAGCAAGTGGAGAATGCTTAAAGTGACCCACAATTTTTCTTCCTTTTGATACAATATCAGATATGGTACGCTGACTCAGCAATCCTTCATTCACAGCCAATTGCAGCGTGTGTGCCATACACGTTATGCTTTTAAGTTCACTGTCCTCCATTGCCTTTGCCATGTTCCGCGCATTATCTCGTACAATCAAATGCACTTTAGACTTCTCAATGTGCCAAGTGTCAAGCATGGATTTTAAAGTGTCAGCTATTGCTGCTGCAGTATGTGATCCAACAAACTCACGTGCATTAAGTAGGATGTTTTGCAATTGAAATTTGTCATCTATCCACTGCGCTGTCAGGCTAAGCATGCTCGTTGGACTGACGTCTGAGCTCCAAATGTCGGTAGTAAAACTGATTGCTATGATGTCGGTAGTCATGAGCTCTTGAAAGTGTTTTCTAACACTGCGAAACAATTCAGGTAGACAGGTATCTGCAAAGTAGCGTCTGCTTGGTAGTGAGTAACGCGGCTCAATATGTTGCATAAGCCTACGGAATCCAATGTCCTCCACAACAGAGAATGGCTGGTCGTCTAATGCAATAAATTCCATAATTTTATCTGTTATGGCACGAGCTTTGGGACTGTCACTTGCAAATTTTTTAACCTTTTCAAAGACCGTGGCCACAGATGGTGTTGAGCCTGAGTCACTTTTTGGAAGTGGCACTGTTTTCTTGTAATCTGAATGCTGAACTGGATGTCGTCTTTTCAGATGGTGTATCAAACCTGTTGTTGAAAAATGCCTTGGCACTGTACCCCCTCTTGAAATTTCTGCTGAGCAAAGACTACAGATTGCAAATTTGGGGTCTTTATCAGAAACTTTAAAATATTTCCACACTGCAGACATGGTCCACCTTTGCTGGTAGCGCAGAATAATAGCATAGAATGATCTATAGTGGGAGTGAAATCTGAGGGGGAAAAGAAAAAAAAAGGACAAAATTAATTTTAAAGCTAAACCCCAGGAGGCAGCTTTAAAAAATAACAAACGATCACTTTTTTTTTTTAAACGCTGCAGCTCTTGCCATGCAAGGTAGTTAATAATATGTCTGCACTGCAGTACATCTCCTGACTTGTACCAAAAGATAATATAATTGCACTGATTAAATTTCATTGCAAATTGAATGGATTGCTTGCATGCAAATTGCAATTGCATGCTATATTTAATTTTTTTGGCGCTATTCTGCAGTATAATATACTATAACTTCATGTGCTTGTTGTTGTACAATAAAATATTTAATATATATATAGTTGTTAAATATAATATATTATATTGCGTACTGTCATGTTTTAAAAAAATCATGTCATGTCAGGCCGCGTACACACGCGGGGACTGTTCGCTCAACTTTGTCCGTCAAACAGTTTCAGCGGACAGTCCGCTCAAAATTAGCATGGACGGACTTGGCCACACACGACGAACGAACAGTCCGCTGAAACCGTGCGCGATGACGTGAACGGCACGTACGACGGGACTAGAAAACGACGTCCTATACACTGCAATGCAAACTTCGGCGTGTAAATCCTTTCTGAGCATGCGCGGAACTTAGTTTGACGAACAAGCCTACACACGAGGGGACTGTTCGCTGAAACAAAGTTTCAGCGGACAGTTTTTCGGAATTTGCTACGTCACGATGTACTGTAAGACATATTTAATTAATACCATACTGCATGGCACAAAAGGCACAAAGGCGTAAGTAATACATGTTGTTTGACTGCTATGACAGTTTCAGTAGTATAGTAAAATAAATTAGTTGGATTGTTTGGCAGTTTAAGGCAAAAAGGCAATGCATTTCTCACCGGCGAATAGTAGTAATGGTAGCCATCCAGGAGGGACAGTGCCCACTGTTGTACTTCAGTATGTGCAGCCCTCTATGAAGCCGCCTCGGGTCCCAGCAGCGTCTCTCGGGTCCCAGCAGCGTCTCTCGGGTCCCAGCAGCGTCTCACAAGCACGAGGAGCGTCCGCGGGGAAGGTGCCAGCGTCTCAGCAGGGAACGTGCTTACGAGTGCGGCGTCTTATCCGCGAGGAACGTGCAAGCCGCCCACAGAACGAGTGATGTCACCCGAAGTTTCTCCCACCGCTACTGCGCATGCGCGATTTTCGGCGCCATTATCGGCAAGAATTCTCTTTCGGCAAAATGCCGAAAAGGCCATTTTCGGCCGATATGTTTCGGCGGCCGAAATTTCAGTGCATCCCTACTGAAGATATAGCTCCGAAAACAGTGTGATTGTGTTGCAGCTGCTGCTTGCAAGGAGAGTAATGCTAATTTCATGAAATTTTATACAATTTATCTGGGAAGGTGATTTAATGTAATTATTGCTGTTCTGTTTTGTGGTGTAGTGTTTGTTCTTGTGGGGTCTTCAAGCATATTGAGTCTACATGGTGAGGTTGCCCTATTAAGGGCAGAATGAATGCTGGAGTGGGTTCAGAGGGTAGAAGCTGCTGAGTTTTTAGGATTAAGGTTTTTGGGGTGGTTTATGAGTAGGCTTGATTGTTGAGCATTTATAGAAGTTTTATTTGGAAGCTCCAGCGGTTGGTTTTATTTGCTTTATTGATTTCTAGCATTGATTTTAATGCTTTATTTTTTGGGATTTGGGTGGAGAGATTATGTCCATTGAGTTTTAGCATAGATGTGATTGAAATATGGGTTTACAATTCTTACAGGTGGCCTGCATGAAAGCTTGTTTCTCCATGCAGAACAATGTCATTTTTTTCTATATCATCTGTAGGCTGGCCATCAGCTATTTGAGGGCCTAAGGCTCTGTGTACAATTGGAGTGGTACAAATAATGTTATAAAAAATTTTCGGAGTTAGATTTATGACAGTTGATCTTAGGTCTTCAATAATTTCAAGAAGTCCCCTGATCCTCAGGTTGCCTCTGTGGGCTTGAATTTCAGAGTCTTTGAGGTGGAGTAGCGCTACAGTGCATCTGGAAAGTATTCACAGTGCTTCACTTTTTCCTAGGGCTGGGAAAATGAAAGATTTAATTCCTCGATTCTTTTGATTGGTACTCACCTCTCCGCCGGCTTCTAGGTCTTTAGGGAGTTCCATCGGAGATCTGGTGATGTCACAGAGATTGACGTCACCGGACTCCTCCCCTCTTCCCCAAGTACCTCCATCTGCTAACTAAGGGAAGGGGGGAGGAGTCCGGTGACGTTGATGTCCGTGACTTCACCGGACAGCCTGGACAGTGATGGTAAATATGGATGTGGTTAACTGGGATCATTCAGTGGCTAAGTGTAGGCAAATTTGATAACCTCCATTTTTAACAATGTTGTAAAAAAACAAAATGTAAACACTCTGGTATGTCTGCGTGACTGCCTAAAGCGATGCCTACTATAAAGTGACTGACAGTCAATATACTAGATACCTTTTATAATTAAAGTTAAATTAGCTTTCTACATTTTTTCTTAAAGTTTAATTAAAAAAAAATTACTTACATCAGTGCTACAGTTTGAATTTAAAACGTATTTGTGTGAAGTTAAGTCATGGATTGTGGAAACTAGTGTCGGGTGATTGTATATAGTGTATACCATATTTACCACTGACTAATGCAGAGTTGAAATGCAAGGAGATCAGCTAAAAGTAGTTGGATCTGTATGTGTTATAAATAATCGAAAATTTGGCACCAATTCCAGCCTCAAGACTTTTTGAGTATGATGATACAAGCTTGGTACACCTATTTTTGGGCAGTTTCTCTCATTCTACTTTGTAGGACCTCTCAAGCTCCATCAGGTTGGATGGGAAGCTTTGGCGCACAGCCATTTTCAGATCTCTCCAGAGATGTTCAATAGGGTTCAAGTCTAGGCCCTGGCTGGGCCACTCAAGGACATTCAGCGTTGCCCCATGGCCGCTCCTTTGTTATCTTGGCTATGTGCTTAGGATTGTTGTACTGTTGGAAGATGTACCTTCTCCCTAGTCTGAGGAAAAGAGCACTCTGGAGCAGGTTTTCATTAAGGATTTCTCTGTACATTGCTGCATTCTTCTTTCCCTCAATCCTGACTATTCTCAGTTCCTGCCCCTGAAAAACATTCTCACAGCATGATGCTGCCATCACCATGATTCACTGTAAGAATGTTAATGGCCAGGTGATGAGCGGTGCCTGGTTTCCTCCAGACATGGCACTTGCCATTCAGGCCAAAGAGTTCAATCTTTGTTTCATCAGACCAGAGAATTTTGTTTCTCATGGTCAGAGTCCTTCAGGTGCCTTTTGGCCAACTCCTGGCAGGCTGTTGTGTGCCTTTTTACTGAGGATTGGCTTCCATGTGACCCATGGCCGTCTTTAATATTGATTGGACCCTGGGTAAAACTTTTCTTGGGGCCCCCTCATGCAGCTTTGCTCTCCACCTGCTCTGAGACATACAATAAATAGCAGCTAGTCTCAAAATCAGTTTACTGAATCAGATCAGGCAGCTATTACGATTGGTTGCCAGAGGTTACAGTGTATCATTACCGCTCACTAACTAGTTGTTAGAGGTTACAGCACACATTACGGCTCACTGATTAGTTGCTAGAGGTTACAGCACATGATTTATGCTTGTTGACTGGTTGCTAGAGATTACTGTGGATATGACCTCAGGGGGGCATGATATACATATCAATGCCGCTGGCCGGCGCTATTTATGTATAAATGCCACCTTTATTTACATATGAATGCCACCACTATTTACAAATGAATGCCGGGAATTTACATGTAAAAACAGGGTCTGCAGGTGAGTCATCTGTACACAATAGGGCAGAGCTGGGCGGCATTAGTAGCAGCGCTTCACACTGAGATATTGGGACACAGCACTGGACTAAAACCTCAAGGGATAAGGGAATTTAAACCAGGATAGTTGGCAAGTATGAGGCAGCTGCTTTGGGCCCCACAACAATGACAGGGCTCAGGGCATCTGTCCCTTTTTGCCCTGCCTTAAAAATGGCCCTTATGTGACCACTCTACCATATAGGCCTGATTAGTGGATGGCCGCAGAGATAGTTGTTTTCTGGAAGGTTCTCCTCTCTCCACAGAGAAACGCCGGAACTTCCTTGACTAAGGCCCTTCTCCCCCAACTGCTCACTTTGGCCCGGCGGCCCACTCTAGGAAGAGTTCTGGTGGTTCCAAACATCTTCCATTTACAGGGTATGGCGGCCACTGTGCTCATTGGGACCTTCAATACTGCAGACATTTTTCTTTACCATTACCCAGAACTGTGCCTCGATTCTCAATCCTGTCTCGGAGGTCTACAGACCCAATGGAGGTCTAATGGCTTGGTCTGTGCTCTGACATGCACGGTTAACTGCGGGACCTTTATATACAGTGGGGATCGAAAGTTTGGGCACCCCAGGTAAAAATGTGTATTCATGCACATAACGAAGCCAAGGAAAGATGGAACAATCTCCAAATGGCATTAAATTACAGATTAGATATTCTTATAATATGTCAAAAAAAGTTAGATTTTATTTCCATCATTTATACTTTGAAAATTACAGAAAACAAGAAAAAGGCGTCTGCAAAAGTTTGGGCACCCTGCAGAGTTAATATCTTGTACTGCCCCTTTTGGCAAGTATCACAGCTTGTAAACGCTTTTTGTAGCCAGCCAAGAGTCTTTCAATTCTTGTTTGAGGTATCTTTGCCCATTCTTCCTTACAAAGGTGTTCCAGTTCTTTGAGATTTCTGGGCTGTCTGTCACGCACTGCTCTTTTAAGGTCTATCCATAGATTTTCAATAATGTTGAGGTCAGGAGATTGTGAAGGCCATGGCAAAACCTTCAGTTTACCCCTCTTGATGTAATCCCCTGTGGATTTTGAGGTGTGTTTAGGATTATTATCCATTTGTAGAAGCCATCCTCTCTTTAACTTCAGCTTTTTCACAGATGGCATCAAGTTACCATCCAACATTTTCTGAAATTTTATTGAATCCATTTTTCCTTCTACTCGTGAAATGTTCCCTGTGCCACTGGCTGCAATACAACCCCAAAGCATGATTGATCCACCCCCATGCTTAACAGTTGGACAGAGGTTCTTTTCATTAAATTCTATGCCCTTTCTTCTCCAAACATACCTTTGCTCATTCCGGCCAAAAAGTTCTATTTTAACCTCATCGGTCCACAGAACTTGTTTCCAAAATGCCTCAGGCTTGTCTATTCGTTCATTTGCAAAGTTCAAACGCTGATTTTTGTGATGAGGACGTAGAAGAGGTTTTCTTCTGATGACTCTTCCATGAAGACCATATTTGTACAAGTATCTATAGTGGAATAGTGTACCACAACTCCAGTGTCTGCCAGATCTTTCTGGAGGGATCGTGCAGTCAAACGTGGGTTTTGAATTGCTTTTCTCACAATCCTGCGAGCTGTTCTGTCTGATATTTTTCTTGGTCTTCCAGATCTTGCTTTAACTTCCACTGTTCCTGATGACTGCCATTTCTTAATTACATTCCAAACAGAGGATATTGACATCTGAAAACACTTGGCTATCTTCTTATAGCCTTCTCCAGCTTTGTGAGCGTCAACTATTTTTAGTTTTAGTTTTCTAGACAACTGCTTAGAAGAACCCATGGTGCTGATTGTTGGGGCAAGGTCAGATGAGTCTGGCCATTTAAAACCTTTGAGATTGACGTCACCTGGTCTTCCCAGACGATGATTGAGAACAATCCATGACACTGGCAGGTCTCAGCTTTGTAAAGGGTAAAGGGGGCAGTGCATGTTATAAATTCTGCAGGGTACCCAAACTTTTGCAGACACCATTTTTTTTTTTTGCAATTTTGAAAGTGTAAATTATGGAAATAAAAACTTTTTTTGACATAAGAATGTCTAATCTGTAATTTGATGCCATTTGGAGTTTTTTCCATCTTTCCTTGGCTTCGTTATGCACATTAATACACATTTTTACTTGGGGTGCCCAAACTTTTGATCCCCACTGTAGACAGGTGTGCGCCTTTCCAAAGCATGTCCAATAAACTGAATTTACCACAGGTGGACTCCAATAAAGTTGTAGAAATATCACAAGGATGATCAGTGGAAACAGGATGCACCTGAGCCTAATTTTGAGTGTCATGGCAAAGGCTGTGAATACTTATGTACAGTACATGTGTTTTCATTTTTTTATAAATTTGCAAAGCTTTTAAACAAACGTCTTTCATGTTGTCATTATGGGATATTGTTTGTAGAATTTTGAGGAAAAAATGAATTTCATTTTAGTTTAAGGCTGTAACATAACATAACAAAATGTGAAAAAAATGAAGCACTGTGAATATTTTCCGGATGCACTGTATATCCAGCAATTCTTGTTTTATGGTGCATCCAGAGCTATTATCACTTATTTATTAATTTTTTTGATGGAGGGTTTTGGTTCTCTTTCTAAGTTCTTTAAGTTATTAAACTAAAGTTGTAGCTTTTTCTGTAGCCATTGTCTGGTATTTCTGCAGCATTTCTTTAAATCTGCTCAGTAAATTGATGTCTTAATTGTGGTGATACCCTTCATGATATAATGTTCACCTCTGTATGTTATTGTTATGGAACAATAATGCCCTGTACACACGATCGGACATTCCAACGACAAAATTAGTTGGATCTTTTCTGACGGATTTTGGCCCAAACTTGTCTTGCGTACACACGGTCGCACAAAGTTGTCGGAAAATCTGATCGTTCAGAATGAGGTGATGTAAACCACATACAACTGGACTATAAAGAGGCCAGTAGCCAATAGCTTTCGTCTCATAATTTATTCTGAGCATGCGTGGCACTTTGTCCATCCGAATTGTCTATACACGATTTGAATTTAAATGATTGGATTTTGTTGTCGGAAAAATTTTAAAGCCAGCTCTCAAACTTTGTGTGTCGGAAATTCCGATGGAAAAAGTCAGATGGAGCCCACACACGATTGGATTTTCCGACAACAAGATCCGATCACAAAAGTCTGACCCTGTGTACAGGGCATAAGAGTCCTCGCGTACATGTGGCAAGGTAGTGTCCGTTTTGCTTGTGGTCTTAGACCTGCAAAGGGTGGCAGGAAAGTATGGATTATGTTGGGTGAATACTCCTCTGATGCCTCTTTGTCTTCCACCTTTTGTACATGGGAGGTGAGGAGCTGAGTTAGATAGTAGCCATCTTGATTGGTGCCATCTTATAAAACTTTTTTATTGCATTAGCATTACAAAGAATACTGTTGTGTAACAGTGTTAAAGGTTAAACAAAAGGTTACACTTTAAAAAGAGGTATTGAATGGGTGACTATAGAAATGGAAATCTTAACAAGAGTAGTAACGCCTCAAATATATGTAATCTGGTGAGCCATACAGCAAAGTGTACCTAAAACCAAAATTTTTTTTATTGCAGTTTACTAGTCTGTTACTTGGTGATTGCATTTGTTTTCTTTTTTCCAAGCTTATTTTGTGGTCTTTTCACCTGGGAATTTTGCATATAACACATTTCTTGTTCCTGGGTGGTTACGTCCCTACATCGCTAATTTATGGAGAGAGCTATGATTGCCACTTTAGGCTGATCTCCTGATGTTGATTACAAATAGGTCTGTATTTCTTTATCCCCATTACAAGGAGGGCAGGGCAATTGGTAGTTTACAAAGGATGACTAGGAAGGAAGATATTCTATTGTGCAGCTCGCAGGAAGTGATAAAGACACAGCATTGCTGGGAATATTAACAGGTCGATTATTTGCTGAAAATGTTCGAAGCTTAACCACTTGCCGTTGGCAGGCCATCATATGAAGGCCTTGACTTTGCGGTGGTATATCTGAATGATGCCTGAAGCTACAGGCATCATTCAGATATCGGCATTTTCAGCTGGCGATTCCCTACACCATAAGAATGATCATAGCAGCTGTTCCACCAATTGATCATTCTTACGGGCAGCAAAAAGGGACACTCCCTCCGCCCTCCGGTGCTTCTACCGACTCACCACAGAGATCGGTGAGTCGGAGACAGAATCTGCCAGCCCCGATGTCCACCATAGAGATTTCTGGTGGACCAGATGGTCGCCATAGTCTCTAATCGTCAGAGGCCAGGCGCGATGTTATGACATCACGCCTGGCCTCTGCATTCAAAAAAACGGTGGCACCTCGACTGGGAAGCCAGGATCGTGTTGTTTTATTTTTTTTTATTTTAGGCTTCCCAGCCTAGAGGTGAGATTTGGGGGTCTTATTGACCCCATATCTCACTGTAAAGAGGTCCTGTCATGTCATATTCCTATTACAAGGTATGTTTACATTCCTTGTAATAGGAATAAAAGTGATCAAAAATGTTTTTTTTTATTTTTAAGTGTCAAAATAAAAATTAAGTTTTAAAATTAAAATTAAAATTAAATATTTTTTTTTTTAAAGCACCCCTATCCCTGTGTGCTTGCACGCAGAAGCGAAGCATACGTAAGTTCCTCCCACATATGAAAAACGGTGTTCAAACCACACCTGAGGTTTGCCGCGAACGTTAGAACGAGAGCAATAATTCTAACTCTAGACCTCCTCTGTAACTCTGCAAATGCTGTGCGAGATAAAAAGTTGCAATGACCGCCATTGTATTCTCTAGGGTGTCTGCTAAAAAAAAAAAACATATATAATCTTTGGGGATTAGTGGTTAAAAGGAAAACAAAACTAGCCATCACATGTAAGGATTGTAGGCTTCAATAGATTATTTTTGTTCTTAGGTTTAATAATCTTTTAATCCCACTGTGCAGAATGAAAAATCCAAATAAAGCAGACTGGAGTAATTTTTGTAAGTTTGTATACTACTAGAATAGGGTAGAATAAGCTTTCAGTGCTTGATAGGAAACAGTGTGTTACTTTTAAAGGAACAATTTGGTAAGGATGTCTGCGTCATGGAAGGACCCTATCGCTGCTTGCATGAATACTAGAAGGTGAGATGTGTGCAGGATTCTGGGATACAGCTTAAAGATCAGTAGGCGTGCTGGGGTGAGATCTCAGTGGACTCAATGCAGAATTCCGTATCTGAAAATGGCCGTTTCATTTCATTTCCCCTGAAGGGACCATTGGTCCTGGAGATTTTTGGATTTTTCTGCAATATTTTGATCCTGTGATCTTCTATCAACGGTCGGCTGGGTGACAGGCTGGATAATTTAGATCCTTGTAATCTCCCCAGCCTGGCCATCTCCCCAGCCTGGCTATCTCCCCAGCCTGGCTTGGCCATCAAGCGGGAGCTGGCCCCAGCTACGCGCTGTGTCGGCCACAACATGCCCCTTCTGCTCCAGGGGTGGCCAGTGAGCTATATGCAACGGGGCACACGTATGACCAAGCTACTGCTGTCTGTGTCACAGTGTGCCGTAGCCAGCAGCCACCCCGTACTGCTCAGGCGATGAGTCTGTGGTGGAATGCTTCCAGCTATTCTGATCGGACAACTCAGTACAGCTCTCCCTGCCTTGGGAGGATAGAGCAGCTGGAAGGTCGATTAGGGGGTCTCTCATTCTCCCTTTTTTTTTCTCTCTCTATCTCTGTTTTCCCTCCTCTCCCTGCGGGGGATGCTGCATGACTGGGCATGAGGTGCGGTGTATGTACCTGGGCTAGGGGTCCTCTGGGGGGGGGTCTCTGAACCTTGACAGGGGCTGTGCTGTCTGTTTGGGTCCGGTTGTGGTCTTTTGCCCTTTTTTCTCTGCTGTGAGATGCCTGTGTAAAGCATTGCCTCAGAATGTGCTGTCTCCATTTTCTGGCAGCCGCAGCTATTTTCATGTAGTTTTTTTTGCAGAGCATGGCTGTCAGCCATTTTCTAGAGGTTCGGCGCCCATTTTCCTGGTGTTTTTCTATACAAGAACGGCCGGCGGCCATTTTCTTGTAGCCTCAGTGCGTTTTTATCTCCAGTGTTGGGTCATTTTACCTCAGAACAGCGCGTTTTTTCTCTATGGGCACCTGTGATTAGACACAGAACACGGTCAGCAGCAGCATGGCGCAGCACTCAGTCGGGGTGTTGAGTCCTCCGGTGGGCCACATCAGTCTGTGAGTAGCTAGGAGGGTGGGATTGTGTACCTTGTCCTATGTCCCCAAGTGTGGCAGACGAGGTGGGTCAGCATGGTGTCAGAAGCTGGCGCTTCTTCCCCAGATATCCCTGTAATTGCAACCGGCTCACCTGCAAATAATGCAGAGCCTATGGACGCTTTGTCAGCAGTCCTGGAAACATTTGTTGCCAGGGTGGAGGCGGCATGTGGGCGTAAGGGGGGTAAAAAAAGTCCCCTGCCCCCCCTGTCCTCTGGGGAAAGCTCTGATTCAGATTTGGGCCCCACAGTGATTAGCGGCCCCTGTTCTGACGTGTCAGAGGATGCAGACCAGGACCGTTCAGACAGTGAGGATGATTCCATGTCAGCGCAGGAAAAAGTGATAGTTGGAGCACTTATCACCACTGTGAGGGATACCCTGAAAATACAGGATGCAGCAGGATCTTCTGCTGAGGTGTCAGTCCCTTTTGGGTCCCGTAAACCGACCCGTACATGTAAGGCATTTCTGTATTTGACTTACTTTGATAAGTTCATCTGCATGTCATGGGGAAGACTGCAATGGGCCTTTTCAGTCCCAAGAAGAATCGTGGTGCGTTACACCTTTGAGGAGAGCTTCCTTAAAAAATGGACAGCTGCTAGGGTCCTTGACCCTCCATTAGCCAAGTTGAATAAAGTAACCACGATTCCGGTAGAAGGGGCCCCTGCATTCAAGGACCCTACCGACAGGAAAGCCAAGGCAGTGTCCTGGTCCATGTTTACGGTAGTGGGGTCAGCAATATGACCTGTACTGGCCACAGCCTTGGTGTCAGACGCTTACTGAGTGGGCAAAGTTATTGCACCATGAGTTGGAGAAGCAACAGTCTCCCCCGGTCTGCATAGAACTAGCAGACCAGTTGGTGCACGGCCTTAAGTATGTCTGTGATGCGGCCCTGGACACAGTCATCTTGCTCTTTAGAGCATCGGTATCAGCATTGGTGCTACGACGCCTGATTTGGCTGAAATGCTGGTCTGAGGCAAGGACCCTCCTTTTCCACTCGAACGGCTTTTTCACCATTGATGACAGGGATGACAGGTAAGCGCTCCCAGTCCGACAGGGTGTCTGCTGATGAACAAAAGTGTTCCTGGTTTCGCAAGCCCAACAAGCCTGTGAGCAAAAATACTACCGCATGAAGGTTTGTCGCCGCCCGACACATGGGTGGGGGGTTGCCTTCGGGAGTTCGCAGGTTGGTGGACCTCGCTGCTGTCTGACCAATGGGTCTGTGAACTGGTTTCATTGGGTTACAAGATAGTTTCTCTTTCTTATCCCCCAAACAGATTTTTTTCCCTCCAGCATACCTTTACTACCAGCTCGCCAGGAAGCCCTGTTAGGCGCAGTAAAGGACCTGCTCATACGTAGGGTGATTGGTCCTGTTCCAAAGCTGGAAAGGTTTCTGGGATTCTACTCCAATCTGTTTGTAGTCACCAAAAAGGAAGAGGTATGTCCAATCCTGGACCTGGAAACCCTCAACTGCTTTGTGAAAGTACAAAGGTTCAGGGTGGAATCAGTTCGCTCCGTGGTTGCTACACTCCATCAGGGGAATTCCTGGAGTCTCTGGATATACGGGAAGCGTACTTGCATATACCTCAGGCATCAGAGTTTCCTGTGATTTGCAATTGGGGAAGAGCACTACCAATTCGTAGCTCTTTCTTTTGGCCTGGTATCAGCACCATTCTGGCGCTGTTAAGGCAAAGTGGGACTGCAATCGTGGGTTACCTAGATGACCTCCTTCTGAGAGCAGCTTCCGCCTCAGAATTAAGGGAGTATGTGGCGATCACCATGCAAACTTTACAGTAGTTTGGTTGGCTGCTGAAACTAAAAAAGTCATTGCTTGTGCCGACTCAACGCCTGGAGTACCTGGGCTTACTGCTGGACTCCGTGGAAGCGAGTGTTTCTCCCTTCAGACAAGCTGCAAACTCTCCGAGCTGTGGTGAAGTTATTGATGAACCGCAGGTGGTCATCGCTGCGGTTCTGCATGTGAGTTTTGGGCCTCATGGTAGTCTACTTTGAGGCGGTACCGTATGCTCAATTTCACACCCGAGTCTTGCAGAAGGAGATCCTGTCCAGATGGGACAAATCTCCGTTATCCTTGAATCGTCAGATTCGGGTGAGCCAGTTGGTCAGGGATTTCCTTCTCTGGTGGCTGAGGTCTCCGGCCCTTCAGTCCGGGAGATTGTTCCTTCCTATCCATTGGACGATGATCACAACAGATGCCTGCCTGTCCATGTGGGGTGAAGTTCTGGGGGTACAGTCGACCCAGGGCCTCTGGTCGCAGAAAGAATCCCAGTTGCCAATCAATGTGCTCGAACTTCGAGTGATCAGGCTATGCCTCTCCACATGGTCAGCGAGTTCAACGTTGGTGGCTCCATGGGAGCAGTACCAGTTGATTTATGCCTTTCCTCCACTCAAACTTTTACCACGTCTGCTACGCAGAGTGGAGGCTGAGGGGATTCCAGTTATACTGATTGCCCCAGATTGGTCTCGGTGTCCTTTGTACGCCGATCTAGTACGACTGGTAGCGGATGCTCCTTGGCGGTTGCCGATGTGAGAAGACCTCCTATCGCAAGGTCCACTACTCCATCCTGCTTTACTGTTGCTGGTTTTAACGGCATGGCTGCTGAAAGCCAGGTGCTAAAGGACCGAGGTCTGTCGGATTCTGTAATTTCCACTATGCTGAGGGCACAGAAATCTTCTTCTCTGAAGATTTACCATGGTACGTGGAAGGTCTACATCTCCATGTGTGAGGAGATGGTGTGGCGTCCGTGCACTTACTCGGTTTCCAGGATCCTGCTGTTTTTGCAGCGAGGAGTGGATCAGAAACTTGCCTTAAGCACCATTAAGGGACAGATATCCACCTTGGCTGTCTTTTTCCAACATCCCTTGGTGTCCCACTCATTGGTAAGCACCTTTTGTGCAAGAGGTTCTGCATGTAGTCCCTTCGGTTCGACCACCCCTACTTCCGTTGGATCTGAACCTGGTGCTATCAGCGCTTCAGAAACCGCTGTTTGAGAACATCAGGTAAATTCCCTTGTTGACTCTTTCCCTGAAAGTTGTCTTTTTAGTGGCTATTACATCTGCCAGGAGGGTTTCTGAGTTGGCAGCCTTGTCTTGCAAGACGCCCTATCTGGTTATCCACAAGGATAAGGCGGTGCTACGTCCTCAATCCACTTTTCTTCCAAAGGTGGTTTCGGCTTTCCATCTCAATGAGGACATTGTATTACCATCCCTTTTGTCCTGAGCCGACACATCCAAAAGAAGTTACCCTACATTCCCTGGACGTGGTCCTGGCTCTGAAGGTATATCTGTCTGGTCTGCTATGGCTCCCTTCCGGAAGTCAGGCTCTCTGTTTCGCTCCGAAAAAAGGTTTGGCGGTGTCGTCGACCACCATTTCCCGGTGGATCAGACAGGTCGTGGTCCAGGCTTACGCCTAGAAAGGGCAGGTGCCCCCCTTTCCTGCCAGGGCAATTGGGACCTCCTGGGCTTTCCGACATCAAGCGTCCGTCTCCCAGGTGTGTAAGGCCTGGGATGTCCGTTCACACTTTCACAAAATTCTACAAAGTTGATGCAAGTGCATCTTTTGGATGCTTGCTTTGGCCGCAAAGTTTTGCAGGCGGCAGTGTAAAAGTTGCAATTTACACCTTTTTTTTTCTTTTTTAAGAAAAGTTAAAATTTTGTTAAATGCACAATAAATGCATTTTTTCATGCATACGTTGGCCGCAAGTTCTGGTGCGGCTGTTTTCAGATGGCAAATCCTCCGTTGAGGCGTGCCTCTGGTTGTGGGTGAAGTTCATGTTTTGCTGTTTCCACCCCTCATTTTGACACTGCTTGGGTACATCTCTCTGGTCAAGATTTAAAGGAGCTGTATCCGTCAATGAACAAAAGAGAAAATAGGATTTTTGTACTCACCGTAAAATACTTTTTTCTGAAGTTCATTGACGGACACAGCACCCACCGCTCCTATTTTACGTTGTACTGCTTTTTGACGTATTGAGCTGCAGGAAGCAGGTTGAGGGGTTATAGCCAGGGGAACCGCCCCCTGGGCGGAGCTGTCCAGTTCTGCTGTTTTTACATATATGTTCTGCCTAGTCATCTCCTGAAGGTGGCATGATAAATCTACGGTCAAGATTTAAAGGAGCTGTGTCCGTCAATTAACTTCAGAGAAAAAGATTTTACGGTAAGTACAAAAATCCTATTTTTTTTTTCATTTTGGATAGAATAAGGCTACTTTCACACTGGGACGCTGGGGGCATCGGCGGTAAAGCGACGCTGTTGGGCCACTAGTGGGGTGCTTTTAACCCCTGCAGGCACTCGGGTTTCACATTTGAGTGAGAGGAGAGGCTCTTTACAGGCGCTATAGCACCTGTAAAGTGCCTCAGTGTGAAAACAGCCTTACGGAGGGTATAATAAGGGGTTAAATCCTGTTACATTTATTCATAAGTTTATTCATATATTTACCCTTTTAGATATGTGGTCAGTAAATGCAAGGATTAAAACACAACAGCACACAAAGAATATAATAAAAAGACTTGCGTAGCTTTGATTAAAGATGTATTACAGATCATACTATACGGGATAAATTCAGCATATTCAATCCAGGGGAGTCAGGGGAGTGACTAGCTCATTATAAATTAGCTACCTGGAGAAGATAGTCAACAACATGATTCAGACTCTAAAGCCGCGTACACACGGGCGGACTGTCTGGCCAACTTAGTCCGTCAGACAATCCGACGGACAGTCCGTCATACTTTCGAATGAATGGACTTGACCACACACACCACTTTTTGAGTGGACTAATATGGCGTACTAAGTCCGCCATACTATCCGCCCTACTTTTGAAATGAACGGACTCGCCCACACACGCGGATGAAAGTCCGCTCATTTCGAGCGCGTCTCCAGGTAGGCGGGCCCGCGAAGGAGACGTCGCTGACCCCGCCGCCTGGTATGGACTTAAAGGGGAACCCCAACGCCGAAAAATATTGGCGTGGGGGTCCCCCCTAAGTCTACAACAGACCCTTGTCCGAGCACGCTAACCGGCCGGCCAGGAAAGGGGGGCGAGCGAGCGCCCCCCCCTCCTAAACCGTACCAGGCCGCGCGGCCCCCCCACCCCAAAGCACCTTGTCCCCATGTTGATGAGGACAAGGGCCTCTTCCCGACAACCCTGGCCGTTGGTTGTCGGGGTCTGCGGGCGGGGGGCTTATCGGAATCCGGGAGCCCCCTTTTATAAGGGGGCCCCCGGATACCGGCCCCCCACCCTATGTGAATGAGTATGGGGTAAAATGTACCCCTACCCATTCACCTGTAAAATAAAAGTACCAAAAAAAACACAACACACGAGATAAAATACTTTATTGCACAGCTCCGGGGGTCTTCCGTCTTCAGGGGTCTTCTCGCCGGACTCCTCCGCTATCTTCTTGTAGCTCTTTTGCTAGCGGAGGAAGAAGAAGAAGAACGGAAGGCGGCGGCGACAGAAGACCGGGCCACCGCCTGTAAAAGAGCTATAAGAAGGCGCGGTGGCCCGGCAGAAGAACCGAAGAGGGGGACAAGACCCCCGAAGTCGGGAGAAGAGGCCGGCGACGAGGAAGAAAGCCGGACTCCTCCGCTAGCAAAAGAGCTACAAGAAGATAGCGGAGGAGTCCGGCGAGAAGACCCCCGAAGACAGAAGACCCCCGGAGCTGTGCAATAAAGTATTTTATCTCGTGTGTTGTGTCTTTTTTGGTACTTTTATTTTACAGGTGAATGGGTAGGGGTACATTGTACCCCATACTCATTCACATAGGGTGGGGGGCGGGTATCCGGGGGCCCCCTTATTAAAGGGGGCTCCCGGATTCCGATAAGCCCCCCGCCCGCAGACCCCGACAACCAACGGCCAGGGTTGTCGGGAAGAGGCCCTTGTCCTCATCAACACGGGGACAAGGTGCTTTGGGGTGGGGGGGCCGCGCGGCCCCCCCTTCCCCAAGGCACCCCCCATGTTGAAGGCACGTGGCCTGGTACGGCTCAGGAGGGGGGGCGCTCGCTCGCCCCCCTTTCCTGGCCGGCCGGGTAGCGTGCTCGGACAAGGGTCTGTTGTGGACTTGGGGGGGACCCCCACGCCAATTTTTTTTTTTGGCGTTGGGGTTCCCCTTTAAGTCCATACCAGGCGGCGGGGCCAGCGACGTCTCCTTCGCGGGCCCCGCCTACCTGGATACCCGCTCGAAATGAGCGGACTTTTCTCTGGGCGGGAAAAGTCCGCTCATTTCAAAAGTACGGCGGACTGGCATACACACAGGCGGATTGTCCGCCGAAATGCGAGTACGACAGACAGTATTTCGAACATTCTGAAATACTTAGTCCTCCGTACTGCACGCTGAAAAAGTCCGCTGAAGCCCACACACGAGCGGACTGTCCGCTGAAATGTGTTTCGGCGGACTAAGTAGGCCATACAGTCCGCCCGTGTGTACGCGGCATTATTCTTGAATCAAACCTCAAACTCCAGACTGGTCTCCCAGTCATATATATATATATATGAAGACAATAGCTACAACTGATGAAAAGAAAAGGTCAAAGGTTCTCATCTTCCCATAGCATAATGAAGCAGATGTCTCATGCATTAAACATGTTGTATATAGGTATAAGTAATCACTTTTAACTATTCTTGTAATTCAATAACTAAAGTTATATATGAATATAGACCGATGCTACAGAGGGTTACAGCCCATCCCTTTTTTTTTTTTTTTGCCCATCTGTGACCCATTGGGGAGATTTACCCTCACTTCCTGTCCCATAGCCAAAACAGGAAGTATTTAAAATACACCTATGATAAAAATTATAGACCCTTCATTTCTTTGTAATTGGGAAAACTTTCAAAATCTGCAAGGGATCAAATAATTATTTTCCCCACTGTATAGTCATTTTTATTTAACCGCCTCACTCCCTCCTGCCGTCATATGACGTGACGGACTTTGAGTGGGTATATTTGAATGATGCCTGTAGCTACAGACATCATTCAGATATTGCCGTTTTCAGGCAGCGATTCCCTACACCATAAGAACGATCATAGCGGCTGTTCTGCTTGATCATTTTTACCGGAGGCGAGGGGGGCTGTCCACCCCCTTCCGCCGCCCTCCGGTGCTTCTACAGACTCGCCGCTATGATCGGTAAGCCGGACAGAGGATCCGCCGGCCCCGGGGTGTCAATCATAGAGATTTCCGGTGGACCAGGTGTTCGCCGGAGTCTCTATGATCGTCGGAGGTCCGGCACAATGTTATAACGTCACATTCGGCCTCTGCATTCAAAGGCTTCCCAGCCTAGTGCTGAGATGTGGGTTCTTATTGATCCCATATCTCACTATAAAGAGGACCTGTCCTGTCATATTCCTATTACAAGGGAAGTTTACATTAACATTTATTTTTATTTTTTAAAAAGTGTTAAAAAAAGTATAATTAACAATAAAAAAAGTTTTTTTTTTAAATGCCCCTGCCCCCTTGTGCATACGCAAGTCTCGCCCACATATGAAAACGGTGTTCCAACCATACAAGTACAAAACACTGTTTCTTTCCCCCAAAAAAAAGCGTTCTAAAAATTGCTCCGCAAATACCGTGCGAGATAAAAAGTTGCAACAACCGCCATTGTATTCTCTAGGGTCTTTGCTAAAAATATATAATGTTTGGGGTTTCTATGTAATTTTCTAGCAAAAAAATTATGATTTTTACATGTAGGAGAGAAGTGTCAGAATTGGCCTGGGTGGCAAGTGGTTAATATGCAAGGATCCAATATTGTTTGTTATGCCTGCTTTTTGTTTTGGCCCTGTGAAAATAAAATGAATAGGCTGAGAGAGAGATACCAAATCCTCACATATTACCACTGAAAGCAACAGTGCACTTTTTTATTTATTTATTTATTTTTTTACAGTATATGCATATATAAAGATGCTGAGAATTTTCTCTGCCCTATTGCTATAACAAGGAATTGGTAGTCAGCATTACAATCAAAATATGAGAACAATTAAATTTTAATATATTTTATTAAAGTGGGAGTTCTGCCGTTTTTTGTTTTTAAAAGTCAGCAGCTACAAATACTGCAGCTGCTGACTTTTAAAATATGGACACTTACCCGCCCATTGCACCGTGATGTCGGCACCCGAAGCCGATCTCTCGATCGGCTCTCGGGTGCTGCTGCCGCCATCTTCGGTATGCGCAATAAGGATGGTCCCTGCTGTCTTTGGGATCTATGTGTTTACCAGCAGACAGCAGAATCTGTGCCCGGAAGTGGGTGCAAATACCTGTATTATACAGGTATCTGCACCCCCCTCCCCCCTGAAAGGTGCCAATTGTGGCACCGGAGGGAGGGAGGGTTCCAATGAGTGGAAGTTCCACTTTAGGGTGGAGCTCCGCTTTAAAAAACAAAACAAAATAAAATTGAACTGGGAAATCCTTAACCATTGAACTGGATCGTGGAAACTTACTGAGTGAACTGCTGATGGTGTTTTATTTATTTATTTATTTTTACTATGGGACATCTGAGTACATTTTATTTTACAATTACATACAATAGTACATTTTAATTCCAAACAATTTTTCAGACGTCTTGTTTTGTGTTTGCAGTAAGTGTAAGCCTGGGTTATTTAAACTTGCAAATTTGCATAAAGTTACAAAATTGTTCTTTCATATGGCATTAGTGCTCTAAATTATTATTTTTTTTTGCTGTTTTTCAATGTACTAAACTCACTTTTTCTTATTTCCTTAGACTCTGCTCACAGCTATATCAATGAGTGCCATTGCCACAAATGGTGTTGTACCAGGTAATTATAAATATATATTTATATATATTAGTTATTCAAATTTGTTTCTTTTTCTATTTTATGTTGTTCGTTTTGGTAATTTTAATGAGGGCGCATCAAAATTTAGCAAAAAGTTAATGAGTGACTTGTATAACGCTACCTATGCCAACCAAATCGCCTCAGGGTGCTTTCTGCCAGTTTTCGTCTGGGTGTAACGCAGTCCTTTAACCCTTAGGGTATGGGCTTTTCTTTGGGTACATCTGTCTTTAGTGAAATTTTGTGGCTGCCAGTTGCTGAGATAGCCATACTATACATATTGCATAGTTAGTTTTTTTTATCCATTTGTAGTGTCCTGCTGACATAGGCCTCATGCACACGAGACGCAGTTAAACGCGCGTTCAGATGCAGTTGGACAGTTTTTTCAACTGCCCCTGAACTCATTCAATGTTATCCTATGTGTCCATGCACACAGTCTCGTTTTTTTCCGTTTTTATACAGTTGCGTTTAATCTCGTTTTTCCAGAAGCAAAAAAATGCGTTCAGAAGCAAAAATTTCCACGTTTCAGACGCAAAACGCGGCAAAACGCCGCTACCGCGTTTAGCCGCGTTTGCGTTTATATGCGTTTTTAAAGGTGACCTTTTTTTTTACATTAAAAATCTCAAAAATGATTGCAAATGATGAAAAACCATTAGAAAAATATTTTAAACAATTGCAATTGCAAGTGGGCAATCCACAACTTGTGGCAAGTGACATGGCAGGTGGCAAGTGACGTGGCAAGTGGACAATCCACAACTTGTGGCAAGTGACATGGCAGGTGGCAAGTGATGTGGCAAGTGGACAATCCACAACTTGTGGCAAGTGACGTGGCAGGTGAAGTGGCAAGTGACGTGGAAAGTGGACAATCCACAACTTGTGGCAGGTGACGTGGCAAGTGACCTGGCAGGTGACGCGGCAAGTGACCTGGCAGGTGACGTGGCAAATGGAAAATCAACAACTTGTGGCAGGTGACTGGCATGTGACGTGGCAAGTGGACAATCCATAACTTGTGGCAGGTGACGTGGCAAGTGACGTGGCAAGTGGACAATCCACTTGTGGCAGGGGACGTGGCAAGTGACGTGGCAAGTGGACAATCCACTTGTGGCAAAGGATGTGGCAAGTGACGTGGCGAGTGGACAATCGACAACTTGTGTCAGGTGACGTGGCAAGTGGACAATCCACAACTTGTGGCAGGTGATGTGGCAAGTGATGTGGCAAGTGGACAATCCACTTGTGGCAGGGGACGTGGCAAGGGACGTGGCAAGTGGACAATCCACAACTTGTGGCAGGTGACGTGGAAAGTGATGTGGCAAGTGGACAATCCACAACTTGTGGCAGGTGATGTGGCTGGTGATGTGGCAAGTGGACAATCCACATCTTGTGGCAAGTGACGTGGCAGCTGACGTGGCAAGTGGACAATCCACTTGTGGCAGGGGATGTGGCAAGTGACGTGGCGAGTGGACAATCGACAACTTGTGTCAGGTGACGTGGCAAGTGGACAATCCACAACTTGTGGCAAGTGATGTGGCAAGTGATGTGGCAAGTGGACAATCCACTTGTGGCAGGTGACGTGGCAGGGGACGTGGCAAGGGACGTGGCAAGTGGACAATCCACAACTTGTGGCAGGTGACGTGGAAAGTGATGTGGCAAGTGGACAATCCACAACTTGTGGCAGGTGATGTGGCTGGTGACGTGGCAAGTGGACAATCCACATCTTGTGGCAAGTGACGTGGCAGCTGACGTGGCAAGTGACGTGGCAAGTGGACAATCCAAAACTTGTGGCAGGTGACGTGGCAAGTGACGTGGCAGGTGACGTGGCAAGTGGACAATCCACATCTCGTGGCAAGTGACGTGGCAAGTGACGTGGCAGGTGATGTGGCAAGTGACGTGGCAAGTGGACAATCCACAACTTGTGGCAGGTGACGTGGCAGGTGACGTGGCAAGTGACGTGGCAAGTGGACAATTCACATCTCGTGGCAAGTGACGTGGCAGGTGATGTGGCAAGTGACGTGGCAAGTGGACAATCCACAACTTGTGGCAGGTGACGTGGCAGGTGATGTGGCAAGTGATGTGGCAAGTGGACAATCCAAAACTTGTGGCAGGTGACGTGGCAAGTGACGTGGCAGGTGATGTGGAAAGTGGTGTGGCAAGTGGACAATCCACAACTTGTGGCAGGTGATGTGGCTGGTGACGTGGCAAGTGGACAATCCACAACTTGTGGCAGGTGGCATGGCAGGTGACGTGGAAAGTGGACAATCCACATCTTGTGGCAAGTGACGTGGCAGGTGATGTGGCAAGTGACGTGGCAAGTGGACAATCCACAACTTGTGGCAAGTGATGTGGCAGGTGATGTGACAAGTGGACAATCCACATCTTGTGGCAAGTGATGTGGCAGCTGACGTGGCAAGTGACGTGGCAAGTGGACAATCCAAAACTTGTGGCAAGTGACGTGGCAGGTGATGTGGCAAGTGACGTGGCAAGTGGACAATCCACATCTCGTGGCAAGTGACGTGGCAGGTGATGTGGCAAGTGACGTGGCAAGTGGAAAATCCACAACTTGTGGCAGGTGACGTGGCAGGTGATGTGGCAAGTGATGTGGCAGGTGATGTGACAAGTGGACAATCCACATCTTGTGGCAAGTGACGTGGCAGCTGACGTGGCAAGTGACGTGGCAAGTGGACAATCCAAAACTTGTGGCAGGTGACGTGGCAAGTGACGTGGCAAGTGGACAATCCACAGCTTGTGGCAAGTGACATGGCAGATGGCAAGTGATGTGGCAAGTGGACAATCCACAACTTGTGACAGGTGACATGGCAGGTGATGTGGCAAGTGGACAATCCCCAACTTGTGGCAGGTGACGTGGCAGGTGATGTGGCAAGTGATGTGGCAAGTGGACAATCCAAAACTTGTGGCAGGTGACGTGGCAAGTGACGTGGCAGGTGATGTGGAAAGTGGTGTGGCAAGTGGACAATCCACAACTTGTGGCAGGTGATGTGGCTGGTGACGTGGCAAGTGGACAATCCACAACTTGTGGCAGGTGGCATGGCAGGTGACGTGGAAAGTGGACAATCCACATCTTGTGGCAAGTGACGTGGCAGGTGATGTGGCAAGTGACGTGGCAAGTGGACAATCCACAACTTGTGGCAAGTGATGTGGCAGGTGATGTGACAAGTGGACAATCCACATCTTGTGGCAAGTGATGTGGCAGCTGACGTGGCAAGTGACGTGGCAAGTGGACAATCCAAAACTTGTGGCAAGTGACGTGGCAGGTGATGTGGCAAGTGACGTGGCAAGTGGACAATCCACATCTCGTGGCAAGTGACGTGGCAGGTGATGTGGCAAGTGACGTGGCAAGTGGAAAATCCACAACTTGTGGCAGGTGACGTGGCAGGTGATGTGGCAAGTGATGTGGCAGGTGATGTGACAAGTGGACAATCCACATCTTGTGGCAAGTGACGTGGCAGCTGACGTGGCAAGTGACGTGGCAAGTGGACAATCCAAAACTTGTGGCAGGTGACGTGGCAAGTGACGTGGCAAGTGGACAATCCACAGCTTGTGGCAAGTGACATGGCAGATGGCAAGTGATGTGGCAAGTGGACAATCCACAACTTGTGACAGGTGACATGGCAGGTGATGTGGCAAGTGGACAATCCCCAACTTGTGGCAAGTGACGTGGCAAGTGACGTGGCAAGTGGACAATCCAAAACTTGTGGCAGGTGACGTGGCAAGTGACGTGGCAGGTGATGTGGCAAGTCACGTGGCAAGTGGACAATCCACAACTTGTGGCAGGTGACGTGGCAGTTGGACAATCCACAACTTGTGGCAGATGACATGGCAAGTGACGTGGCAGGTGATGTGGCAAGTCACGTGGCAAGTGGACAATCCACAACTTGTGGCAGGTGCCGTGGCAAGTGACACGCTAAATACAAGTACACTGCAGCTCTCACAGCTGCTGCTACTCACTCTGGTCTCACAAAATTGCTGAAATAGTTAATTTTTGAGCTGGGGAGGGTCTATGATGTTAGCTTAACTAAACGCTTCTAGACGCAAACGCGGTAAAACGCCGCTAAATCGCTGTAAAAATCGCTGCAAAACGCGCGTTTCTAAAGGCCGGTTTCAACATGTGTCCAGCAGCGTTTGCATCTGCGTCTCGTGTGCATGAAGCCATAAAGTCTGCAAATTAATACAGTTGTGTCGTATCAGGTCCAAGAGTGCAGGATCCATGTTCTTTTTATGGTTTGCTGATTTTTGCCTCTGAAAATCTGTGAATGGGATCCCATCAAAAGAAGTAAAGAGTGCTTGTGAACAGACTGAAACAATGGGGTTAATTTACTAAAGCTGTACAGTGCAAAATCTTGTGCAGCTGTGCGTGGTAACCAGTCAGTTTCTAACTTCAGCTTGTTCAATTCAGCTTTGAAATAAAAAAAATAAAAAACTGGAAGCTGTTTGGTTTCTATGCACAGCTGCATCAGATTTTGCGCACTCCAGTTTTAATAAATCATCCCCAATGTCTTTTTTTTTAAAGAAATGTAAGTAGCATTGAGAATTTGCTTTCTCTAAGAAATTGCTCCTGAGAATGCTCACTGCCTGGTTTTTATGATGGCCCGCTAGTTATTATAGATCTAATTAGCTAAACTGGAGCATTTTTATGAAAATCAGGAAAGTTGGAGAAAAGTAATTTCATATTTGCTTGCTTATCATTGAAACCACTAGGTTATCATGACGTGTGCACTTTCGGAAGGTAAGATCAACACTGGCAATATTTCAAAAGAATTCTCTGTTTAGTTTCCTTATACACTAATTGTGGTTGCAGTGCAACCTACATAGGCAGGGATCTGAATAACTCTTTTGCACAGGCCTCATGATAGTTCTAAATTAAAGTGGTTGTAAACCCCTAACACAAAAAATAAACAAAGCATATCCTTCTTCTCTAGTGTGTACTAGCTTCCATCTAGAAAACTAAGTGTAATTTCTCTGTGCTGTTGCTTCCCTCTGCAATCTGCATGAGTCATTGATTAAAGTCCAGGCCAAACCTAGAGCACCCTGGCCCTCTTCCCCCTTTGCCTTCAGTACACAGTAGCTGGTTAGCTGTGTATGTTTACCTATGATTCTGACCAGAGAAGGGCATGCCCATTCTCTCCACTCAGGTTTTAGTGAGCTCTGTGTTCTACCTGTGCAATGTCCTCACCCCCACCACTTACTGCTAAGAAATAGCCTTTTATCTGTATGTTTTAGGAGGATGTGTAGCAGAGACAGGGCCAGGACAAGGAGATGGGGGGGGGGGGTCAATGGTGCTGGAGAGGCAGATGCCCTGGTTACATCGTGGGAAGGGGCACCAGGCTGTGAGCATGAAGAATATGGCTGTCTTTTCCTTTGCCCCATACTCTTTTGCCGCCATAGCCTGCCCAAATTAAGAGCTGAGCATGCATGCTTACTCATTGCCTGTACCTCTCTGCAGCAGCAGTCAAGCTCCTTTCCGTTACTCACTTTTTAATGGGCTTGTGTTGCTGTTAGTTTGGCCAGCTGGATCGGGGCTGTCATAATCCTGGAGGTAGTTCAGGTGGCCCGAGCAAGAGGAGAATTTTTACACTGCAGCCCTGTTCACTGCCCAGCACACACCGATGCTCTTCCCAGGGCATGATGAAGATGTCAGAACGAACAGCAGGCTGCATCTTCTCCCTCTTTTTGAGTCCCGACCTGCTCTGCATTAAAGACTGTACTATGATGTGCTCTAAACCTTCCCTGCACTTTTGTAGACAAGTTTACTGGAAGCGCAAGTAACATTGCCCTTGCAGTCTTTTTCTGTGTCTCTTGTCGAAACTCTTCTTGATTTGTACTTTTTATCCATGGGGGTTGTCATGTGGCACCCCCTGGGCATTCCATTTCGCCACTGTTGGACCTGAACCTGGTTTCTTCAATTGCCTTATTTTGGGAACATTACAAAAATTCCCTAGCTTATGTTCTCTCCAGTTGTCACCTAGCAACCATGTGCCGTAGGTTTCCTTATTGGGCATACAGGCATAGGGTGGTTCTTCATTTGCGTCCTTCTTTCCTTCTGATGGTGCTCTGATTTTTATCTGAGGTTGTTTTGCCTTTACTGGGTGATCTAATCTCAATAGATCAGAGACAGGTAGTGGTTCATGCTTATGCCATTAAGGGTTAGTCTCCTCCCTTCCGTTACGGTTCCCTCTACCAGGTTTATTAGTGCTTTTTGGGCATTCCGACCTCAAGCTTCTGTCTCTCCAGTTTGCAGTTTGTTTTACAATGATGGTGTTTTGTGCATCCTTGGATGCTTGTTTTGGCCGCAAGGTTTTATGGATGGCTATTTAAGGTTCCTTGTTTCCACTATAGGGGGAGCTTTTTTCAGGTGGTTGCCTATTTTGCCTGTTGGCTCCAGTTTTGCTTACCTTCTCTCACTGAGTCCTCTGCTTGGGGCTTCCCTTTGGTCAAGAATTTAGAGAAGCTTTTTCCGTCGATGAACGTAAGAAAAAAATTGATTTTTTGTTACTCGCCTTAAAATCTCTCTCTGAGTTCATTGACACACAGCATCATCTCCACTTTTTTTTTTTTTCTCGGCTTGACTTGAGCATTAATGGAGTGTGTGTATATTGACTAGGATGGCCCATAGGTGGTGCTATGTTTTTTTTTTTCTGCTTAGTATCTTTCTACTGTAGGTGGCGCTGTGAACCCTACAAGAATGAAGAGAAGCTGTGTCTGTCAATGAACTCAGAGAAAGGGATTTTACTGTAACAAAAAATCCAATGTTTTAAAGTTTTAGATGGAGAAGGATTAAAACACTAAGGCCCCTTTCACACGGGGCGGATCAGTAATGATCCACCCCGTGATGATCCGCTCGCTCAGCGGGGATCGCCCTGTCAGCTCTCCATTCTCCTCTATGGGGATCGGATGAGCACGGACCGTCTGTCCGTGTTCATCCGATCTGCTCTGCAGACGGATAGAAAAATAGGATTTTCCTCCGTCTGCAGAATCGGACAGTAGCGGAGGCGGACAATAGCGGGTGTCTGCGGATGTTCATCCGCAGACACCCGCTGTCCCATAGGGATGCATGTATGTCCATGTATGTCTGTATTTCATCCGCAAACAAATACATACTGTCCGCATGTGTGAAAGGGGCCTTATCAGAATTTTTTTTTAACCTCTGTCACCTATTAGGAAGATTCACCCTCTCTATTTGTCCTGCTTTGTTATTAAAAGTAAAAGAAAAAATATTTTCCCCACTGTACACCTGGTAAACATGGTATGTGTAAACAGAAGGCTAGGCCTATTTCAGAAAAGCCCAAGAGAAGTGTATTCTGAGATGATAGGCTTACCGTAGAACTGTAGGCAACACAGTAATTTTTTTTTTGCCCATCTATGTCCTATTGGGGAGATTTACCTTCACTTCTTGTCCCATAGCCAAAATGGGAAGTGAAAGGAAATACCTGCAAATCAAGGGAATCCATTGGGGCCTCCCAGGACACCAGAACTAGTGTCCTTTTGAAAGATTTCCCCTTTATTACTGTTCTACGGGCAACCCAAAATTCTGTATATTTGATCCTCTGTAGATTTTGTAAGTTTGCCCACTTACAAAGAAATGGTCTATTATTTTTTTTTATCATAGGTGTATTTTAAATGATAGAGACAGAATATCAGCCAAAAATCCAGAAAAAACACGATACAAATATTATAAATTTAATTGCAGTTCAGTGAATAAAATACGTTTTTTTTTTTTTTTTATATCCCCAATAAAAACCATTGTTGGCAAGCACAGAGATAAGACATTTCTTGTAGTTGGTTACCAGATTTGCACACATTTCAGGAGAGATTTTGTCTAGTCTCCTTTACAGTTGTTCTCTAAATCCTTAAGGTTTTTGGCTGTTGCTTCAACTCGGTTACAGCTCCCTCCATACATTTTCTATAGGATTAAGATCTGGAGACTGGCTAGACTACTCCACGACCTTAAAGTGCTTCTTCTTGAGCCACTCCTTTGTTGCATTGGAGGTATGTTTTGGGTCATTGTCATGCTGGAAGATCCATCCACGACCCATCTTCAGTGTTCTGGCTGAAGGAAGAAGGTTCTCATCCAAGATTTTACAATACATGGTTCCGTCCATTGGCCCCTCAATGCGGCAATGTCGACATGTACCTTTAGCACAGAAACAGGCCCAAAGCATAAGGTTTCCATCTCTGTGCTTGATTGTAGTGATGGTGTTCTTATGGTCATAGTCAGCATTTTTTTCTCTCCAGTCGAGTTAATGCCAAAGAGCGCAATTGTGGTCTCATCTGACCACAGCACTTTCTCCCAATCCTTCTCTGAATCATTTAGATGTTCATTGGCAAACTTCTGACGGGCCTGTACATGCGCCTTCTTGAGGAGGGGGACCTTGTGGGCGCTGAAGGATTTCAATCCACTAGCAGCCTATTGTATTACCAATGGTTTGTTTGGTTACTGTGGTATCATCTGCCTTGAGATCATTCACAAGCTCCTCCTGAGTTGTTCTGGGCTGATCCCTCACTTTTCTTATGATCATCCTTACCCCATGAGGTGAAATATTGCATGGAGCTCCAGACTGAGGGGGATTAATGGTTATTTTGCATTTTTTACATTTGCAAATAATCACTCCAACGGTTGTCTCCTCCTCACCAAGCTTCTTGCTGATGGTCTTGCAGCCCATTCCAGCCTAGTGTAGGTTTACAATTTTGTCCCCGATGCCCATGATGGTGAAGTTTGAATAAAAAAAAGCGTTTTTGTGGACAGGTGTCTTTTATACCTGTAACAAGCTGTCATTAGGAGCACCTTCTTAACCACTTGCCACCCGCCATATAGCAAAATGATGGTGGCAAAGTGGTTTTAATATCCTGACCGGACGTCATAGGACGTAATCAGGATATTAAAGTGGTTGTAAACCCTTACAAACCACTTTGACCTACAGGTAAGCCTAGATTAAGGCTTACCTGTAGGTCCAAGCAATATCTCCTAAACCTATATGGTTTAGGAGATATTTGCCCGAAAACGGGCACCGCTGTCTACGGCGCATGCGCCGTAGACAGCGGCACGCAGGCGCACTGAACGCGGCAGTTCCAAAAATGGAGCTGCCGCATTTGTCGACTCCCGTGCGCATGCGCGGGAGTGACGTCATCGCGGCTTCGCCGAATGACAGCGGCGGAGCTGCGAGACGCCACCAGCAAGATGGATGCGGCGGACTACAGGGGACAGCGCGACTTCGCTGGCTCCTGTGTTAGGTAAGTGACACATAATGGGCTACTATGCGATGTATAGTAGTCCATTATGCTTTACCTTTGCAGGGAAAAAAAGAGGAAGTAAACTCATCAGGGTTTACTTCCTCTTTAAGCCGCTGCGCTCGTTGTTGCGGGGTGTCAGTCTGACACACCGCAACTACGATCTCGGTAAAGAGTCTCTGACGGAGACTCTTTACCATGTGATCAGCCGTGTCCAATCACGGCTGATCACAGTGTAAATGGGAAGAGCCGGTAATCGGCTTTTCCTCACTCGCGTCTGTCTGATGCGAGTAGAGGAGAGCCGATCGGCTGCTCTTCTGACAGGGGGGTCTGTTCTGATCGATTATCAGCACAGCCCCCCCCCCCCTCGAGGATGCCCTCACTGGACCACCAGGGACGCCAACAGACCACCAGGGATGCCCAGCACCAAGTATGCCCCCCTAGACCACCAGGGATGCCAGTCAGTGCCCACAAGGGATGCCAATCAGTGCCCACAATGGGCATCACTGATTGCCATGCATTATTGTTTAGCACTGATTGGCATCCATCCCTACAATACTGTACACTACAATGCCCATCCGTGCCGCCTATCAGTGCCCATCCGTGCTGCCTATCAGTGCCCATCCATGCCCATCCGTGATGCCTATCCATGCCAATCCGTGCCACCTATTTGTGCCACCTATCGGTGTCTATCTGTGTCGCATATCAGTGCCGCCTATCAGTGTCACTTAATTGATGCCACATCATTGGTGCCCACCAGTGCCGCCTTATCAGTGCCCATTACTGCAGCCCCGTCAGTGCCCATCAGTGAAGGCGAAAACTTACTTATTTACAAAGTTTTGTAACTGAAACAAAAAAACATGTTTTTTTTCAAAATTTTCATCATTTTTTTTATTTGTTTAGCAGAAAATAAAAATCCCAGAGGTGATCAAGTACCACCAAAAGAAAGCTCTATTTGTGGGAACAAAATGATAAAAATTTAGTTTGAGTACGGTTTAGCATGACCGCGCAATTGTCATTCAAAGTGCGACAGCGCTGAAAGCTCAAAATTTTGTCTGGGCAGGAAAGTGTATAAGTGCCCTGTATTGAAGTGGTTAAATTGACAGGACTAATCTGTGTACCACATGAGCACATACTGTAGCCAGTCTGTGGGAGCCAGAATTATTGTTGTTAGGGGATCAAATACTTATTTTGCTCACTGAACTGCAACTCAATTTATAACATTTGTATCATGTGTTTTTTTTTGGATTTTTGTTTGATGTTTTGTGTCTATCATTTAAAGTACATCTATGAAAAAATGTATAGACCCTTCATTTCTTAACCGAGGTGGTCATGTGACGTGGCTCCCAAACAAAATTTTTTTCCTACAAATAGAGCTGTCTTTTGGTGGCATTTGATCTCTGCGGTTTTTATTTTTTCCGCTATAAACAAAAAAATAGCGTCAATTTGGAAAAAAACTCATAATTTTTTACATTTTGCTATAATATCCCCAAAAAATTTTAAAAAAAAGTTTTTTTCCTCAGTTTAGGCCGATACGTATTCTTCTACATAATTTTTGGCAAAAAAAATCGCAATAAGTATCTATTGATTGGTTTGGGCAAAAGTTATAGCGTCTACAAAATAGGGGATAGATTTATACCATTTTATTGATAATTTTTTTTTTCTTTTTACTAGTAATGGCGCCGATCAGCAATTTTTATCGTGACTGGCGGATTATTTATGGTGGACACATCAGACAATTTTAGCGCATTGTTGGGACCATTGGCATTAATACAGCGATCAATGCTAAAAAAGTGCTGTAAAAAATTTCGCTGGCAGCAAAGGGGTTAACCACTAGGTGGTGCTTTAGGGGTTAAGTGTGTCCTAGAGAGTGATTCTAATTGTTGGGGGAGGGGCTGTGTGTGACACGTCACTGATCAGCTCTCCCGATTACAGGGAGAGCTGATGAGTGACAGTGTTACTAGGCAGAACGGGGAGATGCTTATTTACATTTGCATCCCCCCGTTCTTCCTCACCGTGATACTATCGCGTGTTTCCCCGCAGACATTGGGTCTGCAGGACCCGCAATCGAGGTCACAGAGCTCCCGGCGGGTGCGCGTGGCCGCAAGCCGCCTCTTAAAGGACAACGTACAGGCAGATTATCTGCGTGAGGCGGTCGGGAACCCTTTACAACCACTTTTTTTTCTACAGGTAGGCCTATAATACGGCTTACATGTAGCTACCCTGGATATCTCCTAAACCTGCACGGTTTAGGAGATATCCCCTGTATCTGCATGTACTGACGTCATCGTTGTTCAGCTTAACCGTGTCAGCTCCTAGCAACACTGTAAGCACATTGCCAAATTTCAGTGCATCCTCCAAGTGAGTCACCAGGCCCTTCTGAGAGACCAGCCTTATTTCTGGCTCTTGCCAGCAAGGGGCTTTCCCTGGGTCTCCTGCTTGGTACAGCTTCCTCCAGACCAGGCAGGACAGTTTCAGGACCACTTCAGCACATCTTAGGCCCCAATCCAGGCTAGTGGACCTAGCAACAGAGCTCCATCTAGTAGCACTTCCCTAGGCCTCAGCCCCAGGAAAGAGAGAGAGCACATGGCCTGTGCCAAATATTTGTATCCTCCAGCATACACAAATGGACTAAACCTCCTACTGGATTGGCTGAAAGAAATTGAAATATTCATAACTTAATTTTGTTTGTGAAATCTCATACTATATCCAGTGACATCTGCTGTCGACTGTGAACTCCAAAGCCAACTTAAAGGCTAAGTTCACCTTTTTTTTCCCCCCTAAACGCCAGCTCCCCTATGCACCAATATAGCATTCATATACTTTTTTTGCAAAAATATCCAAGCTTTCCATAAAATCTACAGACGCTTACTGTCCGAAATCAATGATTCCAAACGTATCTATTGCTTCTGTCTCTCCTCCTTACAGACTGGAGGTCGTGACACTGGAAGGAGTTTACCAGCTAACCTCATTAGCACACACTCTGCATCATCCACCCTTCCACTCCCAGGTGCACATTTTTTAAATGAAATGCAGTCAATCAGTGATCACCCTTCTCACTAAATAAACAATCAGATTGCATAGTGTATGGCCATCTTTATACAAGTACATAGGAGGGAGTGGACAGAAACACTCCGTTCACATCTCTGCATAGTGGGAACTTGTTATGGAGAGATGGGAAGAGGCTGAAAAGTATGTGAATTTTATATAGGAATTTAGAAAAAAAAAAAAGATGAACTTGACCTTTAAGCTCCTAGCCTACTGTTTCTTGCTTCAAATCTGAGACAGCCAGGAAGTGGGAGGGGTTATGTTTTGCTGTCCTTATACCTTGTTTGCAAACCCAATGTACCTGAATATTCAGCCTGTGTTATGTACTCCAAAAAAAGGATTTTAGGTTAAGTCAGAAAACCTTTATTTTATTTCTTTTTTTCCTGCTACGTATATCTTTTGTGTAAAATATATTGAGAAACCACTGGGATTATGATACCTTTAGTGTAGAATCAAAATGGCAGATACAGAGTGCATGAGAAAGGTAGAAAGCAGGGAAGACTAAAAACTGTAGCCTCTACATGTAAAAAAAATAAAAATCTGTTAAAGAAAACTTTTTTTGCCATTACCTTAACCTAATGTTATACATTCAAAAACCTTTTGTTTTATTAATGGTCTGAATGTTATTGTTTACTTTCAATTTGCAGCTGGTGGCTCATATTTCATGATATCGCGTTCCCTTGGTCCTGAGTTTGGTGGAGCTGTTGGCCTTTGCTTTTACTTGGGGACTACATTTGCTGGTGCCATGTACATTCTAGGTGCAATTGAAATCTTGTTGGTAAGACTATAATGCTATTGCTTGGTTTCTATGCATGCTTTGTATTTTATAGTTCATTTTTTAGAAGGTTAGTTCACTTCTGCCAAAAAACTGCATATACAGGTAAGGTAAGGTGACCAGATTTTAAAATGAAATCCTGGGGACATATAATTTTTTTTACTAGCAATGGCGGCAATCAGTGACTCTCTGCCCGTCGCCGCTCGCCGCCTGCCTCACAGCCTGTCAAGTCTTACTCTTTGGGCCCCGGGTACTACTGTGTGGGGATCAGAGGAAGATCACTCCTCCAGGGAAGCCAAGGAGATAAGCAAGCAGGCGGCTGGCTGGGACTTGAGCCAAGGCAGAAGAAAATGTGAGCCGAGCTGGATTGGCATACACCTGAAACTGAAGAAACATTTCCTCCCCTCCGACCACCACATGATCATCAGAAAGGGGCACGGATAATGAAAAAAAAAATACACCCCCCTAAGCTAGTAGGAGCGATGGAGCGGGGGTGTGTAATTCAGATTTTTAAATCTGCCGCGGCTGTCTTTGAAATTGCGCCAGCCCCTGTTCAAGTACAATCCGGGGACAAAACCGGGGGCAGACTTGGTCCAGGGACAGTGTCTTCAATCCGGGGATGTCTGGTCACCCTAAGGTAAGGTGCATTACCCTAAGGCCCTAGTCCCATTTGAGTGTAGCATTTTCAGGCAGAAAGTTGCGCAACTTTTGCAGCGTTTTTGTACCTTTTTGGTCAAAAGGTCACCAAGCAGAAAAATTCCCAAATCTGCCTAAAAGAAAAAAAGGTTCCAGAACTTGTTTGAGCTTCAGGCGTTTTGGGGGTTCTGGCTTCAGGCATTTTGGAGTGGAGATGTGAACCAACTCCATAGAGAATAATAGATTTTTTTTTCTCCTTCAGTGTTTTGTAGCTTCAGGCTTCAAGCTTATTGTCTACAAAACCTGACCCAGATTGCCTTTTACCACCATGACAGGGCACCGCACTGTCACACTATATAAAAACAAACTGAGCTGCTCTGACTTTTTTTTGGTAAAGATTAACTAATCCTTTTAAACATTCGTATAATTGGAAGTCTAAACCAGTAAAGTAATGTTAAAGTAAAGTAATGTTAACTCTACTGTTTCTGTTACAATATTACCTGGTATTACTTCGAAGAAGGTGTTTGTTTAGGTACTTCTTATCATGGGTAACTTGTGCTGCTACATCGCCACCCTGTCACACACTCCCCGGATTTAACCTCTTGCTTACTGGGCACTTAAACCCCCCCCCCCCCCCCCCTACCCAGACCAATTTTCAGCTTTTAGCGCTGATGCACTTTGAATAACAATTGAGCGGTCATACAACACTGTACCCAAATTAAATATTTATCATTTTTTTTCACACAAATAGAGCTTTCTTTTGGTGGTATTTAATCACAGCTGGGATTTTTATTTTTCGCTAAACAAGATGGAAAATTTTGAAAATAATCATGTTTCATAGTTTGTTTAAAATTTTGCAAACGGGCAATTTTTCTCCTTCATTGATATGCGCTGATGAGGCGGCACTGGTGGGCGGCACTAATGGGTGGTACTGGTGGGCGGCACTGATGGGCACAGATAAGGTGGCACTGATGGCCCCTGGTGGGTGGCACTGATGGGTACTGATAGGTGGCACTGGTGGGCACTGATAGGCGGCATTGATGGATACTGATGGGTGGCACTGATGGGCTGCACTGGAGGGCACAGATAAGGCTTCACTGATGGCCCCTGATGGGTGGCATTGATGGGTACTGATAGGTAACACTGATGGGCACTGGTATGTGGCACTGATGAGCAGCACTGTTCATAAGGCACTGACTGAGGGCACTGATGGGGGGCACTGTGAGCACTGGTGGGCGGCTGCTAGGTGGCACTGGCAGGTGGTACAGGTGGGCACTGAGGAGCTGACTGCAGCTCTCCATGATAGGGACTTTTGTCCCTCTCACGGCCGCCGGTAATCAGCTGTCAGTGCGAGGAGAAAAAATAGCCGATTACCGGCTCTGTTTACATCACATGATCAGCTGTCATTGGCTGACAGCTGATCACATGGTAAGGGGTTGGGATTGACCTCTTAATCCGATCTGTGATCAGGCGAGTCTCATAGACTTGCTGATCAGAGCTCGGAGCGCATGCTCTGCAGAATGCGTGCAGGCCGCTCGGGTACGGGAGGATGTAAATAGACGCCCTCCCGGCAAAGCAGGTCCTCGCTGTAGGCGTCATTCGGCTATAGCGTGGCTCTGAAGAAGTTAAGCCTAGAACACACAGGCCGAATGTCAAGTGACATCGGCCAGTTCAATAAAAAATGGCCTACATTCAGCCCGTGTGTATATCAGCCAGTCCAACGGAAGCCAGCCGTTCGGCCCGGCTTCTGTCAAAAGAGCATGCTGGAAAACCAGCAGCCAACTGGCTCCCAATCCAGCATTCGCAGCCAATGTCTTTGAGCGCTGACTGGAGTGTTCTGGTGGGGGGGCTGTCCCCTGCCAGAACACAATAGCTCAGCAGGGAGATTGCTGTACTAACATTGGATTGTTAGTGCGGTGGGTCTGACCTGAGCTGTCCCACTGGGTTGAAAGAAAAAAACAAAAAACTGAGTGTGTATTAGGCTTTAGACTGGGAATAGCTATGCTGAAAACCCATTGCACAGGCGTCTACTGACTACCGTTACTAGCATGAATCCAGAGCAATGATGTGCAGCCTAGATGCTTGAGTGCATGTTACGTTTGACATTTTCCCTTTTATGATGGAGAGCTGGTTTCTAGTATATTTGATTAATAGATTGTACTGAGAGTTTCTAGGTTACCTTCAGGTCTTTCTATGATTTTCTAGGGGCTCCTTCCATTGAGTTTTGTAGATTGTCATATTCTTCATTACAAGATATATATTTTGGTGATCGCTTCAGGACAGGGGAGTAACTATAGGGGGTGCAGCAGTCGCAACCGCAACCGGGCCCTGTGATGCAGGGGGCCCATGCAGCCCCCTCTACATATAGCCTGCAGCAGCATAGGCAGCTAGGGGTACCAGTGCACCATGCACACGGGTGGCTGGAGGTGGAGGGTGACTATCAGAGCTCCATGCTCTACTATCGCACTGGCTGCTCTTTAGTTGTGCATTCCCTGCATGACCTGTGTCCTCAGCCGGCTCCTCAGAGTACCCCTCTCCTGCTCCATGCATTGCCGCTCAGTCCGATGTCTGTTCTCCCCAGCCAGAGTTTCGCCCCCCCCCCCGAGTCCGGCCCACACTGCACTGCATACTTCTCCCGGGTAAACAAACTTTATTTAAAAAAAAAACTACTGATACCAGTGGTGGAACTACAGGGCTCACAAAGGTCATACCTGTGACCACGCCCTGGAGTTTCACTGCTCGGAGGGAAGGGCCCTGCCTGGGGTTCAGGGGGGCCCTTCATGGTTTCTTGCATCGGGGCCCTGAAGGTTCTAGTTAGGCCACTGCTTCAGGAGTTGCACCCTCAATTATGTTTTCCCCTTTTTCTGAAGCAGATGTTGCTGGCATTATGAGTCAAGTATTTTGTGGTAACGAATTTTGCAGGATACCCAGATGTTGGAGAGGAGAGTCATTAAACTGGAAAAAAATAAAATCACTTTGGATCTAAATGCTTGAACTCTAGCTGAATATTATTAAGATCAATCACGTCAGTCCACAGATCTTTCAAGGACGTGAACTTTTTTGATGCCTGGGAACCATTCTGGAATAGAGCATTGTTTGATGCAAGGCTATTAATGATTGAAAAGATTTAACAGGAACTGACTTTAAATTTCCCCCAAAATTGCAGAAATGCAAACCAAAAGCAACTTGAATTGCCCGTGGGACTTTAGATGAGGTGCAAAACACTTGATAATAAAATGAATAAAGTAAAGATTTATTGGTAAATACAATTTTCAACAGATCAACAGTGACATAATTGCCATATAGTCAAGCAGATATATATATATATATATATATATAAAATATATATAATATTTTATGTAGCAGTAACCCCCGAAGGAGCTGATGGTTATTTTTGGGCTTACTGCTACCTCCCGTTCTCCTTGTTTCACGTCTAGGGGATGTCCCGTGGTAGGTGGCCCAGTAACTTGAGACTGATAGATCCACTTGAATGGGTTTTATTTGCAAAAACTCAAACCATTGAACAGTCTTTCAACTTGGGGTCAGAGGGTTGGGAAAGGCAGTTCAGGTACTCTCAATGTCAAAGTCCCAAAAACGTTAAAGAACTTGCTTACTTTGACTGCATCCAGAGAATAGCCATTCGCAGCTGGATGAACACTCGGGTTGGACAGTCCCTCTCTCACAAGGCCTAGCAGCCAACAAGGTATTTACTCAGAAACAAAGTCTTTGTCACCGAAGTTGTTGCAGAACACGTAGGGAAACTAAACTGTAGAACACTTGTAGGATACCTGGATCTTTCAGCCCACTTGGTGATATCCACAAGACCGGATTCTCTCAGTTACTTCAGCCCTTCCAGGCTCTTGTTAAGAAAACCAACCTGTACGTGGTGTTCTTCTAAAGAGTCCTCTCCTGGAATGCTTGAAGTACAATGGGTCTCTCCCGAACTGGAGATGGCACCCAACCACCTCAGAATCCTCCTTTAGTTTCCCTGCCTTGGGCTAGTCAGCCCCGAGGCATTAAAGTCGGGTGGATCCGCACCCCAGGCCATAGCCTTCCTGGGGGCTGGTCAGAAGGACCAGGACCATGTAATCAGCACATCATACTGGACCGGAACCCTGAACCATGTGACGTCCGCATCTTAAATACCCTCTCCCAGAGGGCACAGCGAGAGGGCCACTCCCACTGACCTGACTCTGAGAGAGAGTAATTCAAGCGCCTGACCAGACCATAGTTCCACGCCTGCCACCCGAGACGGTGCCCCTTGTGGCCAGGCTGAACATTTCACAGTCCAGTCAGACTGATCCAGAAGTCAAATTTAGGCAAATAGACCCAAACCAAACTGCAGTTTGGGTAAAGTTTAACATTGAAAAACGCATAGCGCGTGCTCTTCAGAAGACCTCTGCTACATATATATATTCTTTCCAAAGCCATATACAGTGTTTTAAAGATTAATCCATAATAAGTGTGAACTTGGCACATCCAACCATATTTTGTTAGTTGAAATACAAGTCCAATTTAACCACTTGCCGACCGCCGCACGCCGATGTACGTCGGCAGAATGGCACGGGCAGGCATAAGCACATACATGTACGTGATTTGCCTCCCGCGGGTCGGGGGCCCGATCGGGCCCCCGCCCGGTGCCTGCGGCGGTCGGTTTTCGTTCGGGAGCGATCCCGGACGAGGGGACGGCCATTCATTCATGGCCACCCCCTCGCGATCGCTCCCGACGAATGGAAATCCCCGGTGACATCACTTCCTCTCCTGTAATGTAAACACAGGAGAGGAAGTGATGTATTCTCTCCTCCGTGTCGGTATTTTTCGTTCCGACACGGAGGAGAGCGGATCAGTGAGTTGCACCAACACATCCCACACACAGTAGAACATGCCAGGCACACTCACACCCCCCCTTTACCCCCCGATCACCCCCCCAATTACCCCTGCCCCCCAGTCACAGTGACACCAATGTCATTTTTTTTTTATTTTTTTTTTTTTTTGCATTGGTGTCATTTGTGACTGTAATAACTGTTAGGGCAGTTAGGGTTAGCCCCCTTTAGTTCTAATGTACCCCCCTAACCCCCCCAATAAAGGTTTAACCCCGTGATCACCCCCCGTCGCCAGTGTCACTAAGGCTGGGTTCACATTGCAGCGGTTTATGAGAACGAATGTGATTCGCACCGCACTGCAGTGCAAATCACATCCGATCTCTGTGCGATTCGAGTTCAGCCATTCGCCGCACCCGCCGCACCCGCCACACCCGCCGCACCCGCCGCAAATTCGCACGGGACCCTTTTTTTGGCCCGCAGCAGAATCGGATCGCATGGGTGTTCACACCATGCGATCCGAGTTTGCAGATCGCACTGCGATATGCGAACTGATCTGGGGGTGTCAGTAACATTTCACTGACACTCCCAGCAGTTCGCATAGGGCAGTGTGAACTGCCGCCGGGAGGCATGCGATGCGGGAACCCGCCGCGGATTCGCGGCGTTTCCGCATCGCTCCAGTGTGAACCCAGCCTAATAAGCGATCATTTTTCTGATCGCCGTATTAGTGTCACAGGTGACGCTAGTTAGGCAGGTAGGTATTTAGGTTCGCCGCAGCTTTTTATAGCGCTAGGGACCCCCATATACTACCGCATAAAGCCCCCTGATTGCCCCCTAGTTAACCCTTTCACCAGTGATCACCATATAACTGTTACAGGTGACGCTGGTTGGTTAGTTATTTTTTTATAGTTTCAGGGCACCCGCCATTTATTACCTAATAAAGGTTTAACCCCCTGATCACCCGGCAGGTGTCATTTGTGACTAATAACTGTTAGGGCAGTTAGGGTTAGCCCCCTTTAGTTCTAAGGTACCCCCCTAACCCCCCCAATAAAGGTTTAACCCCGTGATCACCCCCCGTCGCCAGTGTCACTAAGGCTGGGTTCACATTGCAGCGGTTTATGAGAACGGATGTGATTCGCACCGCACTGCAGTGCAAATCACATCCGATCTCTGTGCGATTCGAGTTCAGCTATACAGATAGTATGGCTGAATTCGTGTCGCACCCGCCGCACCCGCCGCAAACTCGCACGGGACCCTTTTTTTGGTCCGCAGCAGAATCGGATCGCATGGGTGTTCACACCATGCGATCCAAGTTTGCAGATCGCACTGCGATATGCGAACTGATCTGGGGGTGTCATTAACATTTCACTGACACTCCCAGCAGTTCGCATAGGGCAGTGTGAACTGCCGCCGGGAGGCATGCGATGCGGGAACCCGCCGCGCATTCGTGGCGTTCCCGCATCGCTCCAGTGTGAACCCAGCCTAATAAGCGATCGTTTTTCTGATCGCTGTATTAGTGTCACAGGTGACGCTAGTTAGGCAGGTAGGTATTTAGGTTCGCCGCAGCTTTTTATAGCGCCAGGGACCCCCATATACTACCGCATAAAGCCCCCTGATTGCCCCCTAGTTAACCCTTTCACCAGTGATCACCATATAACTGTTACAGGTGACGCTGGTTGGTTAGTTATTTTTTTATAGTTTCAGGGCACCCGCCATTTATTACCTAGTCTCACTAGTGTACCCCTAAATTTAGGGGTGTCTACTTTCTAAAATGGGGTCATTTGGGGGGGGGGGTTTGTGCCATCTTGGCATTTTATGGCCTTCAAAACTGTAACGCCCTTAGAAAGCCTGAAGGCGGTGCTTGGTTTTTGGGGCCCCGTACGCGGCTAGGCTCCCAAAAAGTCCCACATATGTGGTATCCCCGTACTCAGGAGAAGCAGCAGAATTTATTTTGGGGTGTCATTTCACATATGCCCATGGCATGTGTGAGCAATATATCATTTAGTGACAACTTTGTGAAAAAAAAAAAAAGTTTGTAATTTTCCCGCAACTTGTGGCAAAATATAAAATATTCCATGGACTCAACATGCCTCTCAGCAAATAGCTTGGGGTGTCTACTTTCTAAAATGGGGTCATTTGTGGGGGTTTTGTGCCATCTTGGCATTTTATGGCCTTCAAAACTGCAATAGGTAGTGAGAAGTGAACTCAAAAAATTACGCCCTTAGAAAGCCTGAAGGCGGTGCTTGGTTTTCGGGGCCCCGTACGCGGCTAGGCTCCCAAAAAGTCCCACATATGTGGTATCCCCGTACTCAGGAGAAGCAGCAGAATTTATTTTGGGGTGTCATTTCACATATGCCCATGGCATGCATGAGCAATATATCATTTAGTGACAACTTTGTGAAAAAAAAAAAAAAAAAAAAAAGTTTGTAATTTTCCCGCAACTTGTGGCAAAATATAAAATATTCCATGGACTCAACATGCCTCTCAGCAAATAGCTTGGGGTGTCTACTTTCTAAAATGGGGTCATTTGTGGGGGTTTTGTGCCATCTTGGCATTTTATGGCCTTCAAAACTGTAATAGGTAGTGAGGCGTGAAATCAAAAATTTACGCCCTTAGAAAGCCTGAAGGCGGTGCTTGGTTTTCGGGGCCCTGTACGCGGCTAGGCTCCCAAAAAGTCCCACATATGTGGTATCCCCGTACTCAGGAGAAGCAGCAGAATTTATTTTGGGGTGTCATTTCACATACGCCCATAGCATGTGTGAGCAATATATCATTTAGTGACAACTTTGTGTAAAAAAAAAAAAAAAATTTTTTTTTTGTCATTATTCAATCGCTTGAGGCAAAAAAATAAAATATTCAATGGGCTCAACATGCCTCTTATCAATTTCCTTAGGGGGTCTACTTTCCAAAATGGGGTCATTTGGGGGGGTTTTGTACTGCCCTGTCATTTTAGCACCTCAAGAAATGAGATAGGCAGTCGTAAACTAAAAGCTGCGTAAATTCCAGAAAACGTACCTTAGTTTGTAGATGTGACAACTTTTGCGCAAACCAATAAATATACAATTATTGACTTTTTTTTTACCAAAGACATGTGGCTGAATACATTTTGGCCTAAATGTATGACTAAAATTGAGTTTATTGGATTTTTCTAATAACAAAAAGTAGAAAATATCATTTTTTTTCAAAATTTGCGGTCTTTTTACGTTTATATCGCAAAAAATAAAAATCGCAGAGGCAATCAAATACCATCAAAAGAAAGCTCTATTTGTGGGAAGAAAAGGACGCAAATTTTGTTTGGGTACAACATTGCATGACCGCGCAATTACCAGTTAAAGCAGCGCAGTGCCAAAGTGTAAAAAGACCTCTGGTCATTTACCAGCAAAATGGTCCGGTCTGAAAGTGGTTAATATTGGTTCTATACCGGTATTTGACGTCAGAAACTGACAATTTAATTTTGGAACATACTGTAGGAATACATAGAGGTCACTGGGTGACACAGAAATCGCAAGAATGGATGAGTCACCAGTACAGAAATATAAACAGGAGTGAAGGATTACTGCAGCAATGAGGTCTGGATACACAGGACAGTGATGTGCTCAGTAAACACATATTCCCACTGCTTGTTCTCCCTAAACTGGAGAAGTTCCCTCTACTAGATGTCACATTTTGAAAACCCCGCCGTTCATACACAGCGATCTGCATCTGACATACTTTGTGGCTTTCGGCTTGTAGGTTTTTTTTTTCAATGAACTGTTTTTTTATTAATCATAAAAGCGTATAAATGGACAAAAGAGTTGACACTGTAATACATAAACTTCAGCATAGCAGCAGTAAGACCAGTGTATACCCAATAACATTGAACCATAAAAGAAAAAAGGAGTCACTGTTGGCTCCATGTAAAAATCGCTAGGTATCATATGGGACCCGCTATAGATCACATCAGAATCTAAAGAAAAGAAGAAAAAGAAAGTAACAGGTAAGAGAAAGATAGGGGAGGGTGGAGGAGGAAGGAGGGAAATGGTATGGCTCGGCCAGCGGCTCAGGGAGGATCCTCTCATCTGTGCCACTCCTCCCAGATCTTGTCATATAATTCCAGTCTATTTTGCAGTCTGGCTGTCATTTTTTCCATCAGCTCTGTCTTTTATTCTAGTAAACAAATCTACCTGGGAGGGTGGGGTATATAGTTTCCAGTGGAGGGCAACCAGGCATCTTGTGGCCGCCAGAACATGTTTAAGCAGTTTTTTGGAATGTTTGGGAATCTGTAGAGGTGAGACTACCAGAAGGAATCATTTCGGAGTCCTGGGGACCTGTACTTCCAAAATACGGGACAGTAAAAGCTGCGTTTCTGTCCAGAAGGGCACTATCTTGGGGCAGGTCCAGTAGATGCGATACAGGGTTCCTTTGGCTCCCTGACATCGCCGACACCTGTCTGAGCTGGAGGGATATATAGCGTGGAGAACATCTGGTGTGAGGTACCAAAAATAGAGGATTTTATAGGCGTTCTCTTTAGAGAGCATGCAAAAAGAGCTTTTTGCTGCCTGAGACCAGATCGTCTGCCAAGTCTCCTCTGGGATCTCCTCCCCCAATGCCTTTTATCAGCGGAGCATATATGTGCATTTGCCCCGGGGAAGGAGTAAGAATTTAACAGCCGATACATATCTGAAATTAAACCTCGGCGTGCTGATCCCTCCAGCATGAGACTCTCAAATGGCGTTGGTGCTGAGAATTGGAGATTCGAGGCGAAGGACTGGGCATAGTGTCTTATTTGTAGGTAACCATAAAACACTTGGCGGGGTAGGTAACATTTTTTTATAATTCATTGAATGAAAGCATCTTGCGCGTTCAAGGATGCACTAGGTGGCCAAAGCGGAATAAGTTACTTGTCGTCCAGGGCGAAGACATATGGTGCGTGAGGCCCGCAGGCATCTTGGGGTTATAAAGGAAGGTGGTTAAAGGAGACCTCTCTGACCTCAAATTATGTACTCAAAATAGTCTGCGCCAGAGTGATCTAAGATGAAGCATGGGTCCCAGAAGCTGGGGCCGAGTCATTTGCATTCCAGAGCAAGCTTTTTGGGTGCGTAGGTGCAAGCTATAACTTTCAGATTTCTGTCCACTTATTGTAAGATCGCTGGGGAAACCAGGAGGTCAAGGCACGCAGCTTGGTAATATTTAATTAAGTCAGGAAATGCCAACCCGCCGTCGGAGCGAGATGCTGTTAGAACTGAGCGGGGTATTCTATGTCTCTTATAATTCAAGACAAATCGTATCAGGTCGGCCTGGCGTTTTCGCAAGTCTGTGGCTTGTAGTTTTTATTGAACTATCACTGAGCATTGTGGTAGTTAATTGATTTTTCCTGTGAGAATGTATCAGCTTCCTCCTATAAGGTGCGAGCAAACGGATACACAGTGATTTTCTGGTCGCTGATGCAATGCTTTACAGGCTCCTGCAACAAAAAATAATAAATGTAATTTTTTACATGAAAAAAGTAGCTATTATTATTTATCATTTAATTTTGTGAACTTATCCTTTTAACATGGGGCAAACAAGTGCTAAAAGGAGACATGCAGGCCGAAGTGCACAGGAGAGACACTCTGGAGCTGGAACACTGGTCGATACAGAGGCACTGGGGAAACAAAGAAGTCAGTGACAGAAGGCAGTGAAGCAAGTCACTGGAAGAACTGGGAAAAAAAGTGTAGCGCTAGTGGTGTTCACAAAAACATCTTAGAAAATAAATCTAGATGCAAATAATACCAAAGATGGTGATATAACAATCTAGAATAATATATGAATAAAAGCAATATATATGTGAAATATACTTATATCAATAATATAGGTGTACCTCAAAAAGTCCTAAATATAAGAAATTAATAAAATATACTATGTCTGTATATAAAAAAATATAAGTGTGTATAGTGAAATGTGACTCCCCAGTCGCAAAAAAAAGTCAACACAAAAACATATATGAAGTGACTAAGCACAAAGGCTCTAAATCAACATAATAAGTGGCTCAATTAAACCAACACAACACTGAGATGTGTAATATATGAATGATCAGAGGGCACACAAATTTGTATTCACCCTAAAGGTATGTAAGGAGAAGAACAGAAGCAGACCGTTCATATATTGCTTAAATCTGAATAATTCCAAGCAGAAAAAGCAATTACTGAGGGAAATATAAATCTAAACCGCCAAATGTTAATATCAATGTAAACAGTAATAAAAAAAAAAACTATAAAGTGCTGAGGTAATAAATCAAATGTATTGAACAGAAATATTAATAACTTAGAGTCCATATTTGTGTATATATAGAAAGTTCATATAGAGCGGTAAAAATTAATATTATATTCAAATCTCTGCATGGCTTCTGTGTGTGTTCTTAAGGCAAGTCCAACATTCTGGTGAATATCTTCATAAAATAAAAATTGGTAGGGTAGTCTTACCAGTAGTGACGGACTCCCACCAGACCAATGGCTGAGAGTCAGACAGGCTTAAACCAACAGGCGGGAAACAAGGATCGTATCCGAATCAATAGGGTACGCCTGCCAAAACGAAGGATGTGGAACAACACCCTCCAGAAGAAGATGCACTGGACCCAAATGTTCCGCTTATGTGTTCACCACCACCGTTGGAATCCTTAAACGTTGCAATACTCCTCTCAATAATTATGCAATTTTTTCAGGATATGCAAAAAAGAAAAAAAAGGAGCCTCCACATAGTGTATTTTCGGCAACACATAAAAATGTATTTATCGAATGTGTCTTCCAACATCAAAAAAATATATAAAAAGACGGTTCAATTGAACAGATAAAAATGCGCAATTTATAAAAAAAAAAAGTGGCTAGACTAGCATATCTACCCGACTTCTGCTGGGGTATGTATGAATGAATGTAGGGGTCTCCAAGCTCATGAAGGCAGGAACTAAGACCAGGGACACTAGGAACACAGGCTTTTGGCAACATTTAATTCTACCGGGATCATAGAAACTCTTTCCGGAACTTGGGAAGTGGGGCCTAGGGTTAGAAATAATAGCATTTCTTAAAGCGGGAGTCCAACGGGACTCCGCGTTTTTTTTTTTTTTTTTTTTAAAAGCCAGCAGCTACAAATACTGCAGCTGCTGACTTTTAAATAGTGACACTTACCTGTCCAGCGCGCCCGCGATGTCGGCACCCGAAGCCGATCGCTCGCTCGGCTGCCGGGTCCCGCCGCCATCTTGGGTATGGGAATCAGGAAATGGAGCCTTTCGGCTTCATTTCCCGGTTCCCTACTGCGCATGCGCGAGCCGCGCGGCGCAATCCGGACGGTCCCCGCTGCCTCTGGGAGCTGTGTGTTTCCCAGCAGGCAGCGGGGCACTTGCTGAAGGGGGCGGGCGCTTGCGGAACGTACGCCCCGTTCCGCAGAGAGCTAGCCCGGAAGTGGGTGCAGTTACCTGGATTATCCAGGTAACTGCACCCCCCTCCCCCCTGAAAGGTGCCGATTGTGGCGCCGGAGGGGGGGGGATTCCGATGAGCGGAGGTCCATTTTAGGGTGGACCTCCGCTTTAAGTTAATGTGCGTTTTAGTGGGGAACGATTTCAAGTTGCTGGTTGTGTCTTGCTGAAACTACCGTGTTTCCCCGAAAGTAAGACAGTGTCTTACTTTCTTTTTATCCCCAAAAGCCCCACTATGTCTTACTTTCGGGGTATGTCTTATATTGGAAAAAAAAATTCGAATTTTTTGTTTTAACCATAAAATTAACATTTATTAACAACCTGAACAGTATTGTATTCACCACAAAACAGTTTTATAAAAGGAAGTGCCAAGAATGTCTTGTTACAACATTGCATAACATGTAAAACAATGAAAAATGGTAAGAACGAACAGTGGAATACTGGAGGATAAAACAGATTTATGTGTGATACAGTACCACCTGCTGTATATAATCCAGTGTGACACCTGCTGATACCCACTGGGTTACATACAGCAGATGATACCCCAGTATGCCAGTGTGTATGTTTTACTGATGTATGATTAATACTGTGTGCATTACCGTATTTTAAGCAGGAGGCGGCAGTGACAAGTGCAGGGGACGGCGCGGTGACTTATGGAGAGGGGGACGGCTCAGGCGTGGGTAGGAGGCGGCGGTCATTAAGATCAGAGGGAAATGGCAGACGCGGCGACGTATGGAGAGGGGGACGGTGCGGACGTGGGCAGGAGGCGGCGCACAGCTAGATGAGAGGGAGGCTGCAATACCCCCGTGTTTCCCTGAAAGTAAGACATATGTCTTACTTTCGGGGTACGGCTTATATTAGCCGACCCCTCTGAAACTCCCGATACGTCTTACAATCGGGGGTGTCTTACTATCGGGGAAACAGGGTATTTCACCCCCTTCCTCCCAAGCAGGTGGCACAGGCTCACTTGAGATGCCGAGTTTAAACACTAACTGGTTTTCGCTAGAGCTCCTGATCTTGGAGATTGGTTTTGCTGCGTGCTAGTAGTAGGTTGTGACCCCCAGGCGATTACCTCATTGAAAGCAAGAGGTGAATATGGACAAGGAAGGCTACAGTGTAGAGACTTTACACTAGAAGAGGATAGTCGGGTCCAGTCATGAGTCAGGGCACGGGTCCTTCAAAAGAAGCTGATTCCAGTCAGGGATTGAGGCAGGCAGCAAACAAGAGAATAGTTGGGTCAATCCGTGTCATCAAGTAAACAGTAGCTGGCAAGAAAACACAGCGCCAATCACTTCCAGGGCTGATACTTAAATACTCTGTGTCAGGACCCAGGTCTGAACCTGTGACCCCTGCTGATGATGCCTCTTCTTGCAGAGCCTGACCCCTAACAGTGACATAATACTTTGGCCCAAACATAGCAAATGCAGTGGCTCCTTTCAGGCAATTCATTTCAGAGTTGCAGGAGTTAGGTGTTGCCTACCAAGACAAATTTGCCAAACTGGAAAGTGTGGTGAAAGGGCAACAGGAAGAAAGCCATGCTCTACAGAAAAATTTCTGGATGTTTGTTCCCGAGGGGATGCTAACGCATGGATGCATCTCCCACTCAAATGTAATGGAGGCTGCCACAATTAGAGAGGGTTGCTTTTCCAGTGTTGCATACATTTCAAAATGTAACCCGCTGCATTTGCTTCTGAGGAGACAAAGATACTATTTATCAATGTTCTGACTGAGGAAGCCCTAGCTTAGGCCTCCTCATTTTATATAGAACAAAACATTGCTATTCTGAATAATTTTGAGCTCGTTGTAACCGCTAGGAATCAGGTTTATGATCCTAACCGCAGCACTACTGCTGAAGCAAAGTTGCATATTTTGCGGCTAGGTATACTTTCTGTTGAAATCTGATGTTTGTTCTCAGATACCACTTGGAACCCAACAGAACAAGTCAGTTCTGCCAAGGGCTCTCTGAACAGGTAAAAGATAAGCTTGCCAGAGTAAAGACCCCTAATGTTTTTAAGGCATTCATCCATTTGTATATATCTGAATTAATCAGAAGCCTACACAGAAATGGAAAGAGGAACTGGGAATGTTTGGAGGTAATGGTGGCATGCATTTCTCTGCTAGTCAGTTTGTTTAGAAGGATCCAAAAAATTCCCTGAATTTTAACACTCCTGATCCTATGCAGGTTAATGCTGTTTGGAGATCTGTTCTGCTCAGGAGAAAATAAAAAGGCATTTGGAGGACTTTTATATTTCTATTGTGGGGACTCTGGGTATTACGCAGTTAATTGAACCAACAAAGTCAAAAGGACAATCGTGCGGCACAGTGGTGTAGTGGTTAGCACTCCCACCTAGCAGTAAGCAGGGTCGCTGGTTCAAATCCCAACCACGACACTACCTGCCTGGAGTTTGCATGTTCTCCCTGAGCCTCCGGGTACTCTGGTTTCCTCCCACACTCCAAAGACATGCAGGTAGGTTAATTGGCTTCTATCCAAAATTGACCCTAGTATATAAATGGGGACCTTGGATTGTGGGCTCCTTGAGGGTAGGGATCGATGTGAGTGTGCAATGTACAGTGATGGGGACAATTATAGACACTCAGGTTGAACTGGATGGACTGGTGTCTTTATTCAACCTTACTAACTATGTAACTATGTAACAATTGCTGCGACTGATGTTTGTGCCTGAATAAATAAGCTCCATTACTCAGTCTACCTTTCCATTGATCTATGAAGAAAATAAGGTAACTTCTCTATTTTCTAATTTTGTTACCCCTATTAAACTTATCACAGGGGGCTGTGAAATTTCATGCTCTGCTATGCTGGGTTTCTGACAAATTTTTTACAGGTGTTAGGTCAATCATGTCTGTCATATTCATTTTTGTGTCTGTCAATCTGCTGCAGGGGTTCATTGGTGTTTCCACTCCACGCACAGGGTGTTTTTCTTTCTTCACAGGAGTATCAGTTGGTATACAGTTTGTTGGTCAAGGTGAGTGAGAAGGAAAAAACAAAACAAAAAAAAACGTTAAAAAAAAAAAAATGATAAAAAAAAAAAAAAAAAAAAGGGTTTCAGTAGCGGAGTTCATGTACCTATCCCTTTGGGGGTTCAGGGTTTCTGGTGTTGTTGTTAGATCTATGGGTTTGCTGGGGGGGGGGGGTCATCATGGTTTTTGTTGCTCTGGGTCCAATCAGTGCTGGCACGAGCTAGGGTCAGTTCTGTCGGTTTTAAATGCACATGGATTGGGGCGCACAGGTTTTCTCCTATGGGGTTCGGGCTTTCCTCAGCTGTGTGGCCACGGTTAGCCCCTCATTCGGGCTGCCACTCAGCTCTCACGGGAGGACCATGGCTCTGGGGGTCACGGTGGTTTCAGGTGTGGGGGGCTGGGGGTTGTTCCAGCCTGGTGGGTTTGGGTTGGCTCTTGGCCTCTTTTTTCAGGGGCTCAGGGTCACTGTTACCACTGTTCTTACCCAGGGGTTTTCCCACCACAGAGCACGCTCTCTCTGTTCGGGTGGGTTTTTTTCCTTGGGGTTCGGTTCTTTTTGGTTAGGGTAATGTCGATTGCATTTCGTTATTGTTTTCAGGTCTTTTCATCGCAGTGGCGCAGGTGGATTCTTGTGTTCTTTCAGGAACGTCAGGTGTGTTCGCTTGTTTCTTGCCCAGGGGTTAGTTAGGCGTTTATATAATTGGTTTTCGTTTTTAATTGGTTGTATTTGCAATCTTCTCGCCTGTACTTTCATACATCATACGTTGCACGTCACTTACATTCTTATTTTGTACCTTCCACGGTCTGTGGGTACTAAGCCCTGAGTTTTTTCGTTTTTAATTTCCTGTTCTAGCGCCACAGGTTGCTCGGGCTCGTGCTACACTCACGCAGGGGGTCACGGTCACTAGCATCTCATGCGCTATGTTCTGTGTTATCAGCACCACTCACCATTTCGGTTAGGTTAGGTAGGTTTGGGCATGCCAGGTTGGGCTTGATGTTTTGATTGTTTGTTTTTTTCTACAGATTGGATCATGTTACACGTGTCTGAAAGTGACAAATTTGTGTTCATCCCATCCACTCTGGCTAGGGCTTCGGAGCACGGCAATACACCATCTTTGAGGAGTTGGACCGTTCCTAGGCTCATGGCTGAACTCCGTGGCAGAGGCATTCCTTTCCCAGCCTCAGCCAGGAAAGCGGAATTATTTAGACTCCTCTTTCCAGTTCCTTCCCAGCCCCAGCCTGCCGCCAGCACGGATCAGGCATTCCTGGTCACGTCACTGACGCAGATCCATGCGGTATTGAATACCTTGTCCACTTCTGTTCAGCTGTTGCAGGACAGGATGGATGTACTGGAGGCCCGTCCAGCCAGTGCGGTGTTGCCGGTGGCGTCCCCTGGTCTGGTGCCGTCGGTGCCGTCTGCAGGTAACAGCAGTGGGCCCGTACCTTTGATAGTTCCTTCAGCTTCTGCCTTATTGCCTTCAGTTTCTCCTGCTCATTTCATTCCGGCCAATCTGAAGAAGGACATCTTGGAGGGGAAAGATGTCAATCTGGCGTCTCTACTCATTGCATCGCAGGATGTGGTAGAGAACAAAGCTTATGCTTGCGGGGAAGTTTCGGTGGTCCTCAGGACCCGTGATCCCAGGCTTAACCGCAAGCTAAGCATTGCTGAATTTGTACTGGCTTTCGGTATTTTTAGGGATGTCATCTGCACGGTTAGTCCCGGCAGGAGGGAGGAGCTGGACCTCTACCTACACAAGTTGGTTGATTTGGCCCACAAATATGGCGGTTCCACGTTCTATGATTGTCATAGGTCTTTCGCTTCCAAAGTGGTGGCAATCTGGGCTCAGTTCCAGTTGGTCACATGTTGGAGTAACATTGACACAGAGTTATTCTGTAGGCACTTTGCTAGTCAGAAATCTCCCACTTGTGCTGTCAATCAGCGGCCCACACCGCTAATTGGTGTCCCAATCTGGACCACCCAGGAGTTTCTGGGGCTCACAGGTCAGGTTTTAGTGGTCCTTCCTCTGGTCCTTTGGGGCAGTTTGACAAGCTTGGCAGGCCCATCCATTTGCTGGGTAAGGCTCAGCTTTGTAACAATTTCTATTATACAACCTGTAATTACAATCAATGTAGGTGGCTGCATGTGTTTGCCAACTGCTTTAGGGCTCATCCTAAAACCGCTTGTCCGATCAAGCCATCCGGGGCGTCTTGACTGAGCCGGGTCAATATTCCCAGGTTGGATTTCTGGTTGTGCCATCATCCTTCCCCGGGTTTCAGGCGTTTCTTGGTGGATGGGTTTTCGGAGGGGTTTCACACAGGTTTAATCACCCTCCCGTTGCAGTCTCACGAATGTGCCAATTTGGTCTCTGCTGCCGACAATGCTGGTGTGATGGACTAGCTGTTGCAGGATGAGCTGTCTAAGGTGTTTGTGATTGAGTCTTTTTTGTCCCCGCCGTTCAGTATGTGGAGGGTCAGCCCCATTGGTGTTGTAAAAGGGAAAGTTTCCAATAAATATCGTTTGATTTACGATCTGTCGGCTCCTCATTCTTCTCATATTCCTAGTTTAAATTCTCTTAACCCATCTGAGGAGTTTTCCTTGCAGTACGCATCAGTGGATTCTGCCATTCAACATATCTTGCAGTCAGGCAGGGGGACATGGTTGTCGAAAGCAGACATCTCTGACGCTTTCAAGCTCCTCCCGATCAGACCATCGCTCTGGCAGTGGCATGGTTTCAAATGGCGGGGGCAGTTTTACTTCGCTACCAAGCTTACATTTGGCTCCAAGAGTAGCCCTTGGATTTTCAACAATTTTGCTTCTGCGCTCAATTGGATTTTGTCTACGCAGTTGGGGTGTGGCAAGGTTATTCATTACCTGGATGATTTCTTGCTGCTGGAGTTCCCGACCCACCCAAGGATCTTGCGGTTCTCACTGAGCTATTCAGGGATCTGAATGTCCCCTTGGCTACCCATAAGGTCGAGGGACCGTTTACAGTGATTACCTTTTTGGGGATCACTTTGGACACTGTCCATATGATGGCTAGCTTACCGCAGGACAAGCTGGTGAGGATCCGCGAGTTCATTGACAAGGTCAGGTCTCCGGTGTGCTCAAAAAAAGAGCTTCAGTCGCTTTTGGGTATGCTCAATTTTGCCATGAGGATCATTCCTCAGGGCAGGTCCTTTGTGTCTAGATTCCTGGCCTTCCTCCCGCTCTTCCGAGAAGCAGATTCGGTAGTGCAGTTGAGGGCTGACGCTAGGGCCGATCTTCTCATGTGGGATCGGTTCTTGTGTGGTTGGAATGGGATTTCTTTGTTCATTCATGCTCCTACATAAGTTTCCTCCAGGGTTTTTTCGGATGCCGCCGCTTCGGTAGGCTTCTCTGCTATTTTCGGGGACCAGTGGCTTGCGGGCCCCTGGCCGCCGGAGGTGGCAGACATTACAGGTTTCTCACGGACGTCCGCTCTATTTGAGATTTTCCCCATTGTGGCTGCTGCCTGCACTTGGGGTCCCTCTTGGTCTGGGCAGACGGTTATTTTCTTCACTGACAACATGGCCACGGCGGAGATCATCAACAAGGGGAGGTCAGGTTCTCTCGTGATTATGGCATTCATGCGCAGATTGACGTGGTTGGGCCTTAAATTTAGTTTTTATTTCCAGGGGGAGTTTATTAGCGGAGTTTTTAATGGGGCTGCTGATGCATTATCTAGGGCTGATTTTCAGCATTTCTTTTCGCAGCATCCAGAGGCAGATCGGAGGGGCATGCCAGTTCTGCCATTTGCCCTGCTGAGGTTGGATTAGATGCCCTAGGTGTTCAAGCGGCCGGCTTAATCAATGCATCATTATCCAGAAACACGCTCAGGGCTTACAGAACGGCTTGGAGGTGTTTCAATGGTTTCAGGTCCCTCTTCCCCTCCAATAGGGTGGGTGATGTCAGTTACATTCTGGCTTTCATGGCTTATTGCCATGATAAATTGTCTCTTTCCTTCAACACGATCAAATTAAACCTCGCTGGGGTCCAACATTTCTTTTCCCTGCTCCATCCTGAGTTTCCGTCATTTTTTGCGGCTCATCCTATTAGAGCGATGCTTAAAGGTATTCAGAAAACGCAGGGGAGGCCAGCTGTCACACGTTTGCCTATTTCAGGGCAGTTGTTCTGGGGGTTAGCAGATTTACTTTCCCTCTCGCCCTTCGGGTTGGGTCCTAGTGTGGTTCTAAAGCAGCGATATACCTTTGTTTTTTTGGGTTCCTGAGGCCAGGGGAGGTGTCTCGTGCTGGGCGTCACGCTTCAGTTCTCCTGAAGAATAGTCTCACCAGGTGGCCGGATCATTATTCACTTCAGCTTCCCAACAATAAGAACCGCCAGGTGGGGCAGGGGTTTGTCATTAAGTTTTACAGATCTCACTCTGACTGGTGTCCAGTGGAGGTGTTAGATCAGCTCATGGGCTTGTTCACTGCAACTCATCCCGACAGCCCATTACTAACCTTTCCTTCTCAGGGCCTCTCCTCCAGTCAGTTAATTTCCCATGTTAGAATTTTGCTTGGTAGGTTGGGGCGCAACCCGAAACAGTTCTCAGGACACTCGTTCAGGATTGGCGCAGCTTCCGCAGCTTCCAAACAGGGGGTCCCTTCCCATGTCATTAAGTTCATGGTACGTTGGCAATCGTCATGCTATACTAGGTACATTCCGGATCCACATGCTGAGGTCAGATGAGCTTTTACCATGTTGTTAGGTTGATTATTTCTTGTTGGTTTCATTAAAATCACTTTTCATACCTAGTTCGTGTCTTTTTGCCCTCTTTTAAGTATACTCTCACGGGCGACCATGGCACACCTCAGGTCGCCAGGGTTGGGGGGTTTCATGTCCTTTCAGTATCCAGACTCTGACTACAAGTTAGAAGGCTGGCCATTGGTTAGCCTGCATTTGTAGGAGGAGTGTGGGGCTTCTTAATCCCCTCCTCTCCCCCTATGATCTCGTCGGCTGCATTTCCGGGTTCCCTCCCACCCGTTCCCATTTTTTCATTTATTTACTCTTAGGGTATGCCCTCTTTTAAGTATACTCTCACAGGCGACCATGGCACACCTCAGGTCGCCAGGGTTGGGGGGTTTCATGTCCTTTCAGTATCCAGACTCTGACTACAATTAACCTTGAGTACAAGAACATATTTTGCAAGCACATGGTCTCTATGTACCTGAATCTGTGTTGAAGCCCTCGGGTTGGTTCATGACTCCAAACTTGCTGGGCTTTTTGGGGTTTCTAAGACTGAAAAACTTTTATCCTGTTCCTTTTTGGTGACCTGGTTGCAAGAAAGATGTTAAGAGCTAAAGTATCTCACAAGTGACTACACCCTTCACAATTTTGTAAATACTTTATTTATTATACCTTTTCATGTTACAACACTGAAGAAATGAAACAATGCTACAGTGTAAAGTAGTGAGTGTACAGCTTGTATAACAGTGTACATTTTCTGTCACCTCAAAATAACTTAACACACAGCCAAATAACCACTGGCAACTAAAGTGAGTACACCCCTAAGTGAAAATGTCCACATTGGGCCCAATTAGCCATTTTCCCTCCCCAGTGTGATGTAACACTAAAGGGGTCACAAAGTCTCAGGTGTGAATGGGGAGCAGGTGTGTTAAATTTGGTGTTATCGCTCTCACTCCCTCATATTGGTCACTGGAAGTTCAACATGGCACCTCATGGCAAAGAACTCTGAGGATCTGAAAAAAAGAATAGTTGCTCTACGTAAAGATGGCCTAGGCTAAAAGGTTACCAAGACCCTGAAACTGAGCTGCAGCATGGTGGCCAAGACCATAGAGCGGTTTAACAGGACAGTTTCCACTCAGAACAGACCTTGCCATGGTCGACCAAAGAAGTTGCGTACACGTGCTCAGCATCATATCCCAAGGTTGTCTTTGGGAAATAGCTGTATGAGGGATGCTAGCATTGCTACAGAGGTTGAAGGGGTGGGTGGGGGGGTGGGTCAGCTTGTCAGTGCTCAGACCATACACTGCATCAAATTGATCTGCATGGCTGTCGTTCCAGAAGGAGGCCTCTTCTAAAGTTGATGCACAAGAAAGCCCGCAAACAGTTTGCTGAAGACAAGCAGACTAAGGACATATATTACTGGAACCATGTCCTGTAGTCTGATGAGACCAAGATAAACTTATTTGGTTCAGATTGTTTCAATCGTGTGTGGCTGCAACCAGGAGAGGAGTACAAAGACAAGTGTCCCTTGCCTACAGTCAAGTATGGTGGTGGGAGTGTCATGGTCTGTGGCTGCATGAGTGCTTCTGGCACTGGGGAGCTAAAGTTCATTGAAGGAACCATGAAGGCCAGCATGTACTGTGACATTCTGAAGCAGAGCATGATCCCCTCCCTTCGGAGACTGGGCCGCAAGGCAGTATTCCACCATAACGACCCCAAACGCACCTCCAAGATGACCACTGCCTTACTAGAGAAGCTGAGGGTAAAGGTGATGGACTGGTCAAGCATGTCTCCAGACCTAAACCCTATTGAGCACCTGTTGGGCATCCTCAAACAGAAGGTGGAGGAGCGCAAGGTCTCTAACATCCACCAGGTTCATAACGTCATCATGGAGGAGTGGAAGAGGTCTCCAGTAGCAACCTGTGAAGCTCATGGCGCCCAAAAGGGTTAAGGCAGTGCTGGAAAATAATGGTGGCCACACAAAATATTGACACTTTGGGCCCAATTTGGACATTTTCACTTGGGGCTGTACTCCCTTTTGCCAGCGGTTTAGACTGTGTGTTTAGTTATATTGAGGGGACATCAAATTTACACTGTTATACAAGCTGTACACTTACTACTTTACATTGTAGCAAAGTGTAATTTTTTCAGTGTTGTCACATGAAAAGATACAATGAAATATTTACAAAAATGTGAGGTGTGTACGCACTCTTGTGAGATACTGTATGTAGCTTCATGCCTGATATGTGCAAGCAGTAAGACACCCCAAGCTTCACTTTTGGGGTTGCTCCAACTCCTTTAAGATTATAGGGATTTTTTTTCTATGGCCTTGGTGGTCAATTTACCTCCCTCCAACAAAAAAAATAAAAAAAAGCCAATATCTTGGTATTCATAGACCCTCACCAAAATGGCTCACTTTATCCCTTTTATGACTAAGCCTATTTTTGACATTTGGTTTTTACAAGTTAAAATCTGTATTTTTTGCTAGAAAATTACTTAGAACCCCCAAACATATATATATTTTTAGCAGAGAATCTAGAAAATAAAATGATGATTGTTGCAATATTTTATGTCACCCGGTATTTGTGTAGCGGTGTTTTAAACGCAACTTTTTGGGAAAAGGGACACTTTCATGAATTAAAAAAAAAATAAACAGTATAGTTAGCCCAATTTTTTTTTGTATAATGTGAAAGATGATGTTGAGCCGCGTAAATAGATACCAAACATGTCACGCTTGATAATTGCATACACTCGTTGAATGACAACAAACTGCGGTACCTAAAAAATCTCCATTTGCGACAATTAAATATTTTTTACAGTTACCAGGTTAGAGTTACAGAGGAGAATTATTGCTCTCGCTCTGATGATCGCGGCGATACCTCAGATGTGTGATTTTAACACCGTTTACATATGCGGGCATGACTTCCGTATGCGTTTTCTCTGCTGTGCGAGCTTGCGGCGACGGGGGCGCTTTAAAAAAAAAATTCTTATTTATTTTAAAATGAATACATTGTTTTAAAAAAAATGTTTTTATCACTTTTATTGCTGTCACAAGGAATGTAAACATCCCTTGTGACAATAATAGGTGGTGACATGTACTCTTTATGGAGGGATCGGGGGTCTAAAAGACCTCTAATCCCTCCTTTGCACTTCAAAGTATTCAGATCGCCTTTTTCTGTGTTTCCGAATACTGTGTTTTTTTTTTTTTAAAACTGGCGCCATTGGCAGCCGAGTAAACTGGAAGAGACGCCATGACGTCGCTTCTGTGTTTACAATTAGGAGACTGGAATGAAGCTGCTTACTGCTTTATTCCAGTCTGTCCCCAGCCGCCAGAAGTGGCGAATTGTTGAATTGTATGACAGAGAAGTACAGTTTACTTCAAAATTTTGGACATTACCAAAGACTGTATTTCCTCCTTTCTGAAGCTTTGTCTGGCTCTAACTGCAGCTGTCTTCGGTTGTTCTTTGTGGGTCTTTCTGCCTTTAGTTTTGCCGTCAGCAAGTGAAATGCATGCTCAATTGGGTTGAGCTCAAGTAATTGACTCGACCATTGCAGAATATTTCACTTATTTTCCTTAAAGAGGGAGTTCCGCCGTTTTTTATTTTTTTTTAAAGCCAGCAGCTACAAATACTGCAGCTGCTGACTTTTAAAATAAGGACACTTACCCGCCCAGCGCGCCCGCGATGTCGGTACTCGAAGCCGATCTCTCGATCGTCTCTCGGGTGCTGCCGCCGCCATCTTGGGTATGGGAATCGGGAAGTGGAGCCTTGCGGCTTCATTTCCCGGTTCCCTACTGCGCATGCGCGAGTCGCGCTGCGCAATAAGGATGGTCCCCGTTGTCTCTGTGATCCGTGTGTTTCCCAGCAGACAGCGGGGGACCTGCGGAAAGGGGCGTAGATTCTGCGGAAAGGGGCGTACATTCTGCAGATATCTATGCCGGAAGTGGGTGCAGATACCTGTACTGTACAGGTACCTGCACCCCCCTCCCCCCTGAAAGGTGCCAATTGTGGGGGGGGGGATCCAATGAGCGGAAGCTCCACTTTAGGGTGGAGCTCCGCTTTAAGCTCCTGGGTTGCTTTTGCAGTGTGTTTTAAATCATTGTCTTTCTGTACCGTGAAACGCCATCCAATCAACTTGGCTGCATTTAGCTGAATCTGGGCTGACAATTTATCTCTAAACACTGCAGATTTCATCTGGCTGCTTCTGTCACATAATCAATATCAATGCCATCAGACTGCCTCCACCATGTTTTACAGATGAAGTTGTGTGCTTTAGATCATGAGCTGTTCCAAGCCTTCTCCACAATTTTTTTCTTCCTGTCATTCTGGTACAGATTCATCTTAGTTTCATCCAGCCAAAGGATGCTTTTCCACAAATGGTCTGGCTTTTTTTAATGTTTTTTGGCAAAGTCTAATCTGGTTTTTCTATTCTTCAGACTTATGAATAGTTTGCGCCTTGTGGTGAACCCTCTTTATTTGATCTTGTGAATCCTTCCCCTCTTCTCATGATACGCCCACCTCCTGGAGAGCTTCCACCTGTCTGGGTGCTGTGAATGGGTTTCTCTTTACCATTGCGAGGATCCTGCGATAATCCACCACTGTTGTCTTCCGTGGACATCTTGGCCTTTTTATGTTGCTGAGAACACCAGTGCGTTCTTCTTTCCTCGGAATGTACCAAACTTGATTTGGCCACTCCTAATGTTGCTGCTATTTCTCTCATGGATTTGTTTCATTTTTGAAGCCTTACAATGGCCTGTTTCACTTGCTTTGACAGCTCCTTTTAACGCATAATGTAGGTTCACAGCAATAGATTCCAAATTCAAATACCACACTTAGAATCAATTCCAGACCTTTTACCTGCTTAATTGATGAAGAAATCATGAAGGAGTAGCCCACATCTGGCCATGAAACTGCTTTTGATTCAATTGTCCAATTACTTTTGGTCCCTTGAAAAATGGGGGATAAACCCTTCCTCCGATTTGTTTGTACATACTCTCAAATTAAACCTGAGTGTGCACTTTCAGCCCATATGCTTTATATTACCGTAGCTTAATTATGATATGGTAAATGCGTAAAATAATATGTGTATATATATATATATATATATATATATATATATATATATATATATATATATATAAAATACACCAGCCACTTTATTAGGTACACCTTGCTATTACCAGGTTGGACCCCCTTTTGCTATCAGAACTGCCTTAACTTTTCTTGGCGTAGATTCAGAAAGTTGAAAGAATTTCTCAGCTTTTGGTCCATATTGATATGATAACATTGTGCAGGTGCTGCAGATTTGTCAGCTGCACATCCATGATGCCAATATCCCATTCAACCACATCCCAAAGGTACTCTATTGGATTGACATATGGTGACTTTGGAAGCCATTGAAGTACAATGAACTAATTTTACTGTTCACAAAACCAGTTTAAGATGATTTGAGCTTTTTGACATGGTGCATTAACCTGCTGAAAGTAGCCCTCAGAAGATGGGTACACTGTAGTCATAAAGGGATTGACATGGTCAGCAATAATACTCTGGTAGGCTGTGCCATTGTACAGTTGCCTACATCCTATGACTTCATAATTGTATACCCAAACAGGGGGAGGTGTGCTTTTAAACCAGTGTACGAAGCCAGGATTGCTTACTGACCTATCATAAACAACACTGAACAATGCACCCATTATGATCCAGAATAAGAAGGGAAGGAGGGCCATCAACAAGGCATTTCTGTCTACACAGTCACCGCTCACTGGATATTTTCTCTTTTTCAGGCCAATCTCTGTAATCCCGAGAGATGGTTGTGTTTGAAAATCTCGGTAGATCTGCAGTTTTTGAAATACTCAGACCAGACCGTCTGACACCAAAACCATGCCATGTTCAAAGTCACTTAAATCCCCTTTTTTCCTCATTCTGATGCTTGGTTTTAATGTCAGAAAGTCATCTTCACCACACCTAGATGCCTAAATGCATCAAGTTGCTACCATGTGATTGGCTAATTAGCAATTTGTATTACCAAGCAAGTGAACAGGTGTACCTAGTAATGTGGCCTGCGTGTGTGTGTGTGTGTGTGTGTGTGTGTGTGTGTATATAAGTATAAATATATAAAATATTAAATTGGTTTATAGTGCTGTTTGGTATCACATGTGTGAAGTGTATTTGCTATTGCGCTTAGGCTACTTTGTAGTTTTTATGATAATTTTTTTATGCACAATATACTGTATATAATTACCGTATATACTCGAGTATAAGCCGAGATTTTCAGCCTCTTTTTTGAGGCTGAAAGTGCCCCCCTCGGCTTATACTCGAGTCATCGCCGTCTGCCTGCCCGATCAGCGTGTCGAGCAGACAGACGGCGGCCATTCTACTATTCAAAAGCCGCGCCTCCCTGTCTGTGATAGGCGGAACACTCAATTTCCCAGCAGTCAGTGGTCCGCCTATCACGGACATCCGCTCATCCTCATACTACGGACGAGGATGAGAGGATGTCCGTGATAGGCGGAACACAGACTGCTGGGAAATTGAGTGTTCCGCCTATCACAGATGGAGGCGCGGCTTTTGAACAGTGGAATGGCCGCCGAGGCACCGACGCCGTCTGTCAGACGCAGGGGACAGAGGCTGGGGACGGAGGCGGGACGCAGGCTCGGGACGCAGGCTCGGGACACAGGTAGGCTGGACACACAAGGCTGCACACACAGGGATGGACGGACACACACACAGGGATGGATGGACACACAGGGATGGACGGACACACAGGGATGGACGGACACACAGGGATGGACGGAAACACAGGGATGGACGGACACACAGGGATGGACAGACATGTCTCACCCTTGGCTTATACACGAGTCAATAAGTTTCTCAGTTTTTTGGGGGTAAATTGGGGGCCTCGGCTTATATTCGGGTCGGCCTATACTCGAGTATATACGGTATGTATTTCACTTTTGCCGTATGCTTTGTTTTTTTGTTTGAGTTCTATACCAGTTATTAAGGTTAATAAGTTAGGTCCCTAAGTGTTTGATATCCTTTTATATTCACATTTATTTATTTATTTATTTCTAATATTTTAATCTTAGTGTAAGATGCAGGCCAACGCATGCTGTTAACATTTGTTAAATTATAAGGTATAAAATGAAATTTTAGCACTATATTGAAAAGTATATGTTAGTATTTTTCTACATTGCTAGTATGGCTTGCACCTTAAAGTGCAGTTTTTTCACTTCAAACTATTTTGACAACTTTTTCTATTTTTCCTAGGTTTATATTGCTCCTTCAGCTGCCATTTTTCATTCTCTTAATGAACATGGGGAATCAAGTGATAAAATGAACAATATGCGTGTTTATGGCACAATTTTTCTCACCCTGATGGCGCTTGTCGTATTTGTGGGGGTCAAATATGTCAACAAATTTGCCTCTCTGTTCCTGGCATGTGTCATCCTTTCCATTCTCTCCATCTATGTGGGCAGCATAAAATCAATCTTTGACCCTCCTTGGTTTCCGTAAGTAAAGAATACATAGCAAATATTGGTGCAATTGGAAATTAATTATTCAGCGTTGTAGGGGACCTTTGTTTGTTTTTAACCACTTAAGCCCTGGAACATTTTGCTGGCCAAACACCAGAGCACTTTTTCCGATTCGGCCTTGCGTCTTTTTAACTGACAATTGCGTGGTCGCGCAGCGATGCTCCCAAACAAAATTGACATCCTTTTTTTCCCCCCACAAATAGAGCTTTCTTTTGTTGGTGTTTGAAATCGTAAATTTTAAAAAAATGCATTATTTTTTCTTTCTGCTATAGTAAATATCCCCCAAAAATATATATAAAAAACATTTTTTCCCTCGGTTTAGGCCGATACCTATTCGACAAATTTTTGGTAAAAAAAAAAAAAAAATTGCAATAAGCGTCTGATTGGTTTGTGCAAAAGTTATAGCATCTACAAAATAGGGGATAGTTTTATGGCATTTTTTTTTTTTAGTAATGGTGGCGATCAGTGATTTTTTTTTTTTTATATTGTGACTGTGACATTATGGCGGACACATCGGACAATTTTGACACATTTTTGGGACCATTGGCATTAATACAGCGATCAATGCTATAAAATTGCATTGATTACTGTAAAAATGTCACTGGCGGTCAAGGGGTTAACCACAAGGGGGCGGGGGAGGGGTTAAGAGTTTCCTGGGGAGTTATTTTAACTGGGGGGGCGATGGCTCGTAGTGACGCGACTCTGATCACTGCTCCCGATGACAGGAAGCAGACGATCAGTGGCCTGTCACTAGGCAGAACGGGGAGATGCTGTGTTTACATTGGCATCTCCCCATTCTTCAGCTCTGTGACACAATCGCAGGCACCCGGCATGGTCACGGAGCTCGCGTCAGGCATGCGCACGGCGGGAAATTCAAAGTAACGTACAGGTACGTTACTTTGCCCAGCCATGCCATTCTGTTGACGCATAAGTAAAGGAGGCGATCGGCAAGTGGTTAATGTGTTTTCTGGAATCTGACAGTGGTAAAAATATTTTAAAAAGTAAACCATTTTTCAGAGCTGTATAACCAGTTGGCCTGTGCTTGGTTTAAATGCGTTTTTCCAAAATCTGTTTCTTCGGAGTCAAATCCTGAGAATGCGATACAAAGTGACTCCAAATGTCAAAATGGCAAAAACCTACACGAGCTAGAGCTCTGGATACTAATTCAAAATTCAGTCAGAATCCAAATAAGCAATCAGGAGAAAATGAGTTAGCGTTTTGAAGGCAGAAGGTTTTTTATCTTAATGCATTGTATGCAGTAGAATAACAAGCCTTCTGTGTATAGCAGACTCCCCGGAAACCCCTAATACTTACCTGAGCCCCATCTCTGTCCAGTGATGCCCACGAGTCCCTCGGCCGTCTGAGACTCTCATTACTGATTGTCTGAGAGACAGCAGCTGCACCATTGGCTCCCGCAGCTGTCAAAGTCAGTTAGCCAATCAGAACAGAAAGGGGGTGGGGCCAAACGGCAGCTCCGTGTTGGAATGGACACGCGTGGCTACAGCTCAGCTCAGGTGTCACCCATAGCAAGAATCTTGCTGTGGAGGCACTCGACCGTCAGCGATCTGCTGCACACATGTCCAAAAATGCCCACACCAAGGAACTTCATCATGCCTCGTTGGAGTTGTGCCTCCTCCTCCTCTATTCTATCAGGCACCCAAGTAGAGCCAGTGAGCTCATCATCCCCTCCCTCCTCGTCACTGGAGCAAACTTGGCACTATGCTGCAGCTGGGGGAACATGACTGCTAGTTTCTTGGCCTTCTTGGGCACCCTCTCTATCTAGGCTCATGTTACTCCCTTCCTCAACCTGGGAACCATCATTGGAGCCTTCAAATCGCTGCACATCCTCCAGCAGCATGTACCCAACACTGTGGTCGAATAGTTCGGGGGACTCCTCCGTGCATGATGGTTGGGTTTTGGAAGGAGTGACTGTGAGCAAGTAGCCTAGGCAATAGGCCGCTTTGGCAGCTGCATAGGAAGAAAAATTACTCTGAGCCTGGGTGACAGAGGATAAGGATGGCTTTATCCATTGCACCAACTCTTCTGCATTTTCTGGCTCAATAACACGGCCAGCAGCAGAAAAAAAAGAACAAGTGTGCCCCACAGCCACCGGCAGAGGATGCACCATGTCCTTGACCAGCACTGTTTACTGTAGACAAAGAGCCTGCTTGCCCTCTCTTAATGGCCTGCTGTGAGCGTCTGCCTCTCCTTTGGTGGCAGCAGGGCCCTTTCCAGCACCCACCAAGAGTAACCGTGAGGGTTTACATTGTTCTGGTACCACCAGCACCTAAGGCCCATTTTTACGCAGAGTCTATAGGACAGACTGTATAGTATATACTGGTGGTCCCCTATTTTCAAACATCCAGCTTACAAACAGAGGGAGACAACAGGAAATGAGAGGAAATCTAGGAAGGGAAATTCTCTCCTGTAAGAGTTAATATGGGAAAAAGGTGTTTCTACTGATGCTTTATCACCAATCCTTTCCCTAAAAGAGCAGAGAGACAGAACAGAGAGACAGAAAGTGAGGTGAATTCTTCTGAACAAGGGCACAGACAGCAAAAAAAATGTTACAGGGGTGATAACCCTGCCCTATATTATCCAAAAAGCTTAAACGTAGATTTGGGGCTGGAGCTTACCTGTTCCAAATTACAAAAATTACAAACCGATTCAACTTAACAACAAACCTACAGTCCCTATCTTGTTTGTAACCTGGGGACCACCTGTATACTGCTGTTAAGAGTATATAGAGCCTGGGGGCCCCAAGCCTTTTTATTTGGGTGTGGGATTCCCCTTAATATCCATACCAGACCCAAAGGGCCCATTAATTGGGGGGGGGGGGGGCAACATTACATTACAGCCGCAAGCAGTTTTAAATTTAACTGTTCTAAACACGGGAAACACGTGCCACTTTACAGGCATACTATAGACACCCCCCAGGTACAATATTTAAAGGAATATTTCACTTTTATTTTTTCACTTTAAGCATTATTAAAATCACTGCTCCCGATTAAAAACTGCAGTTTTTAACACTTTTTTTTGCATTGGTACATGTCTCCTGGGGCAGGACCTGGGTCCCTAAACACTTTTTGGGACAATAACTTACATATTAGCCTTTAAAATTTGCACTTTCCATTCGAGTCCCATAGACTTTAACGGGGTTCACGTGTTCGCACTAATTTTTGGTCTGTTCACATGTTCTGCTACGAACCGAACTGGGAAGTGTTCGGCTCATCTCTACTTGGATCATGTGAAAGGGAGGGTATGGAAGTTTTTCCTATTGATTGCAATTTTAGTATATGCTATTATGCTGCACCTTATTAGGACAGCCTGGATCTCTGGTGAGTTGCTAATTAACCTGACAAGAACGTAGGAGGATTTCTATCACCCACCATCATCTTTTGTTATGAATTTTATCACTAAAAAAATCCCAAGAAATAATTTAAATATGTATAAAGTAAAAAAGGGCGGACAGGCCATATTGCCTCATAAAGAATGAGGAAGGACATCTGGTTACAAAGGATGGGGAGATGGTGAAGATATTGAATTTATTCTTCTCTTCAGTCTTCACGAGGGAATCGGGGGGGCTTCTGTAACCAAAAATTGTACCTAATTTTTACTGACAGTCTACTGACTGGAATGGTACCAGCTGATTGGAGAAAAGGCAATGTAGCACCAACATTTAAAAAGGGCCCAAAATACATCCCTGGGAATTGCAGACCAGTTAGCCTAACATCAGTAGTATGTAAACTCTTGGAGGGGATGATGAGATAAAATTTTAGTAATGAAAATGGTATCATTAGCAGTAATCAGCATGGATTCATGAAGAATTGTTCTTACCAAACAAATCTGTTAACCTTCTATGAGGAGGGGAGTTGCCATCTAGATAAAGGAAGGCCGTAGACACGATGCATCTGGATTTTGCAAAAGCATTTGACACAGTTCCCCATAAACGTTTACTGTACAAAATAAGGTCCGTTGGTATGGACCATAGCGTGAGTACATGGATTGAAAACTGGCTACAAGGGTGAGTTTAGAGGGTGATGATAAATGGGGAGTACTTGGAATGGTCAGGGGTGGGTAGTGGGGCCCCCCAGGGTTCTCTGCTTGGACTAATCCTGTTTAATTTGTTAATAAACAACCTGGAGGATGGGGCAAACTGTTCAATCTCTGTATTTGTGGATGATACTAAGCGAAGCAGGGCAATAACTTCTCCACAGAATATGAAAACCTTGCAAAAAGATCTGAACAAATTAATGTGTTGTGCAACTACATGGCAAATGAGGTTCAATGTAGAAAAATGTAAAATAATGCATTTGGGTGGCAAAAATATGAATGCAATCTGGGGGGAGAACCTCTGCGGGAATTTAGGATGGAAAAGGACCTGGGATTCCTAGTAAATGATAGGCTCAGCAATGGCATGCAATGCCAAGCTGCTGCTAACAAAGCAGACAGAACATGCATTAAAGTGGCTGTAAACCCTCCCCTACAACTTTGTCCCATGTAAATCAGCATAAAAAGCCCTAATGAACACTGCTTGTAGATATCTCCTTACTTGCTTAGTATTGTTGTAATCCTTTTTGTTCTTTAGAATTACGTCACTGAGCATGCCCAGATCTCCCCTGATTTACGGCACACTCTCTGTCTTATCTACGGCACACAACACTGAACTTCCAGGAGGCTGCTTATCACTCAGAGCTTCCTTCCACACACCATGTGACCTCACATACAGTGTAAAGCAGGGCATGGGACAGTAGTACTGCAGTCTTATCAGCTGAAGCTGATAGGACTCATACAGGCAAACACTAGGTAATCAGCACAAGTAAATACTATGAAATAAACAAGTCAGCTATGAACAGGGAAGCAGGGTTGCCATAGAAACGCTAGATTGAGAAGGAGGCTTGGTTAACAGTACAGGAAGTGCTCAATGTAAGGGCGGAAATGCACTCCACTGTGGACTCAGAAAACAATACTTAAGATGGCGCTGCCTAACCCCTGGAAACAATTTTTTTTTAAAGTTTCTTTAAACAGTAAGTAATATGCGATTTGGTCTGGATTACAGTGGCTATACTTTGATAATTACTTATTATAATGGACTAAATGAAAAGAAGCATCAGAGTGGGAGAGTTTACTTCCTCTTTAAAAAGGGGATTAATTCAGAGATAAAATAATTCTCCTGCTCTACAAGACACTGGTCTTGCCGCACCTAGAGTATGCTGTCCAGTTCTGGGCACCAGTCCTCAGGGAGGATGTACTGGAAATGGAGTACAAAGAAGGGCAACAAAGCTGATAAAGGGTCTGGAGGATATTGGTTATGAGGAAAGGTTGCAAGCACTGAACTTATTCTCTCTGGTGAAGAGACGCTTGAGAAGGGGATATGATTTTAATTTACAAATACCGTACTTGTGACCCCACAATAGGGATAAAACTTTTTTGCAGAAGGAGGTTTAACAAAACTTGTGGCCACTCATTAAAATTAGAAGAAAAGAGGTTTAACCTTAACCGCTTCCCGACCAGCGCACGACAATGTACGTTGGCAGAATGGCACGGGCAGGCAAATTGGGGCGCGTGCTGGTCAGGACCCCGTGAGTCTGACCACGGGTCCCGCGGACTCGATCGCTGCAGGGATACCTGCGATCGTCTCACGGGGAGGGAGAACAGGGAGATGCCGATGTAAACAGCATCTCCCCGTTCTGCCTAGCAACAAGTGACACTGATCTCTGCTCCCTGTGATTGAAGCACATATTAGTGTTCTGTAAATCACAGCCACACACCCCACAGTTAGAAACACACCCCTAGGACACACTTAACCCCTACATTGCCACCTTCTGGTTAACCCCTTCACTGCCAGTGTCATTTACACAGGAATCAGTGCATTTCTATAGCACTGATTGCTGTATAAATGACAATGGTCCCAAAAATGTCCGATGTGTCCGCCATAATGTCGCAGTCACAATAAAAATCTCTGATCGCCGCCATAACTAGTAAAAAAAAAAAAATATTAATAAAAATTTCATAAAACGATCTCCTATTCTGTAAACGCTATAGCTTTTGCGCCAACCAATCAATAATCGCTTAAAAATATGTAGAAGAATACGTATCAGCCTAAACTGAGGAAAAAATTGTTTTTTTATATATTTTTGGGGGATATTTGTTATAGCAAAAAGTTAAAAATAATTTGTTTTGTTTTTTTCAAAATTGTTACTCTTTTTTTGTTTATAGGGCAAAAATAAAAAAACGCAGAGGTGATGAAATACCACCAAAAGAAAACTCTATTTGTCTGAAAAAAAGGACGTCAATTTTGTTTGGGAGCCACTTTGCACGACTGCGCATTTGTCAGTTAAAGCTTTGCAGTGCTGAATCGCAAAAAGTGCTCTGGTCTTAAGCCAGCAAAATGGTCCGGGGCTTAAGTGGTTAAACTACGTAGAGGGTTCTTTACTATAAAGCTATGTACACACAATAGGATTTGCCGACAACAAAACCATGCATTTTTTTCCAAAGGATGTTGGCTCAAACTTGTCTTGCATACACACGGTCACACAAATGGTGGAAATTCCAGACGTCACTAAAGCTCTGACGTAACAACACGTATGACCAGCCGAGAAAAATTAAGTTCAGTAGCCAGTGCGACACTTCTGCTTGATTACGAGCATGCGTGGACTTTTGTGCGTCCGAATTGTGTACACATGCTCGGAATTTCCGACAACAAGTCTTGTTTTTGAAAATTTGAGAACCTGCTCTCAAACATTTGTTGGCAGAAATTCCGCCAACAAATGTTCTATGGAGTATACACATGGCCGGACTTTCCGACAACACGTCCAAAATTTGTTGTCGGAAAATCCTATTGTGTGTACGGCCCATTAGAGTGGCAAGGATATGGAATTCCCTTCCACAGGTGGTGGTCTCAGGGGGGAGCATCGATAGTTTCAAGAAAATATTAGATAAGCACCCTAACGACCACAGCAACAGGGATATACAAGGTAATACTGACATATAATCACACGCATAGGTTGGACTTGATGGACTAGTCATTTTTTGACCTCTTACTATGTAACTTTATATTTATTTATGAACTTCACTATATCATGAATTTTTTGATTATTTACTAGCAGCTATTTAACAGTTTATTCAGGTGTATAGTGCTGACTTTTACATCTTTTTTTGGGTGACACATACGAGGACCTGCTAAGAGATTAAATCTGCCGGTGTCCTCATTGTCTAAGTGGTGCTAGTGCATCTGCTAAGCAACACTTTTTGTGAATATCCCCCTCTTTATCAAGCCAAAAAAGGTAGGAGACTCGTGCTAATAATTTGTAGCTTTCTGATGACGGAGTGGAGGGAGGATGAGGGAACACAATTATTATAGGCTTACCTGTAGATACAAGTTCAAAAGTGGAAATCTGCCTCCACATTGTTATTTTAAAATCATCCTTCTGGTTTTATGCTTAGGTTAATTTTCTTGCTGCACACCTGGCAATAAAGCACATTGTCCTGCATCTTAAGATGATGCTTGCCTCTGGGTCGATTGAGCTGTACTGGACACTTTGACATTCAAGAGAGGGTGGTTTGCGCTATTGAGAGAGGAAGCACTGCACCTGCATGAAACTTATGTTGAATCAGCACACACTCTTCTCGGTTGTAGATTTCTGCATTCTGAGGGACCACATATTGCTCTTTGAAGACTAGATGGCTGGGGGTGCCAGTCCTGTACAGTTTGTACCTTTGCTGGAACCGGAGAGACCCTTCCAGCTTCTACAATGTTCCCCAGCTACTGGATGCTCTGCCTCATTGAGGTGCATTTACTAGGCTTGAGTTTCAACCCATACTATGCTAGGTGGCTGAGCACCCAGTCTAAGTGCTTAACATGGTCCTCAAAAAGTCTTGGAGAAAATAATTATATAGTCCAAGTAGACTAGCACAGGCTCAAAGTTGAAGTCTCCCAGACATCTCTACTTTAAGTGCTGAAACAAAAAGTTTAAAGACTCATGTAGCTTGGCATGTAAATTGCCTTCATCCCTGTATATATGATGTATATCATCTTGCGCTGTTCATGTTGCACCAGATGCGTCTACCGTCATTGCTTTACTTTGCGTGTGACATCATTACGCCGTGTCACATGTGGCGTGACTTTTGGCACACATGGGACATATGAGGAGACACCGGGGACCACATTGGCACCATTCTTTCCTTCACTGAATCCATGTCGACGTTTGTGCAGTGGAGCAAATCTTTACTCGCGGGGGTCATTAGAACAACCTGCCTGAATCCACTTGGATAAAGCCTATCACTAACCCTTATGGTTTGTACCTCAGCTAAACATATAGGAGGCTCTGCTCAGTAAGTATTTTTTTTATTTATTTATGCCTTGATAGGATGATCGGAATCCTTACAGATTAGCGATCCCCTGTGAGGTAAACATTCAATACATTTTTGAACTAAGTATAATCTTTTATTTTTTTTATATATTTTTTTTTTTACTTTTGCAGTTCATAATCTTTGCCTCTCTTCTTTCGTGTTTTGGGTGCCCTTATGGGAGTTCATCCAGTGGTCCCTGTATGTGGTGAAAGGCTTGTTCTGTATACATTTATGACCAACATTTTTGTTGGCGCGCCCTCTCCAATTATATAGCAAGATATGTAAATTTGACACTTAATATTTTTTTTAAATGTTATGTTTTATATTCATTTATTGGGATTCTAAATTGCATTAATGTTCTATACTTTCAGAAGTGGTATTAGTCCCTTAAGAAGAGTATAGTTTATACACATTTCGAAACGTGTTGGATGTTCCCACTACCCATCACCATCTGTGACATGTATGGATAGTATACTCCCAAGTAGTGGGGAAATACCACTTTAGGATGATTATTTGTGCAATATTATAATACGTTCATGTCTTTTTGTATTGTTTACCGTGTGGGAATCTTTTAATCATATTGAAATTTTGTAAAAAAATATATATTTTTTTAATGAATATCTAGTTCTTTGTTTTCAAATTGCCTTAAAAGTCCCATTAGGTGCTGAAACATTTCTTGGCCCAAAGGGCATGCAGGTAAATTTGAAAAGTTCCAGGGCATAATGAAGGCATTCTTTTCAGGATCTTGAAATCTCATCAGGACTTATCAATAGCCACTTGCCAAGTCAAGGGTGGAGAAGTACTTGGCTTGGCCCAGTGCCGTATGCTGTTCCTCTCTCCGGAGCAAAGGGCAGGCATCCCGGTGAGTTCATGCATTAAGCTTGCGGTAATCTACACAGAATTGCAGACTTCCATCATTCTTTGGCACCAGGACCACAGGAGCTGCCTAAGGGGTACAACTCTCTCCTGAATCACCCCACTTTGTAGCATGTTGAGGACGAAGCCCTTGGCCTCCTGGCACAAAGCTAGAGTAATGTGATGGTACCGCTCCCAGATGGGTGGAGCATTCCCTGTGTTGCTTGGGTGGATGATGGCCTCTGTGTAACCATAGTCTTTTGGACTGGTGACAAAGACCCGCAGATGCTTTTCCAGCAGTTGCTGAAACAGCCATTGTTGTGGTAGAAGATAGTCCCAGAAGGGGATGTCCAGCTCTTCTAGCTGTAGCTTGTATTGTGACCCATCTAACAAGGCCATGGCTGTTTGTAGAGGGGCACATATGGCTTCTACCCTGGGCTGAGCCTCACAGATACAGTGACGGGGCACTATGTGCAGGTTTGCTGGGGTGCCATGGTTGGGGAATGAGATGGAATCAGGTGGATGAGCTGAACTTGGACTTTCCCCTAGTAGACCTTGGATTAAGTGAGAGCGACCAGCCGCTCCAAATTTCTCTCAGGGTTTCACCATTACAGTGACCTCTTGAAGGTTCCTGTGAGCCCTGATGGGAAGAGACCAGACTACCTCTTGGAGGGGTGACAGAAGTAATTTTTATTTGGGAGGAGTGCGAACAACCCCCACCTGTTCGGACTGTTTTCATGCTGCTCTTTGCTAGTTCTCATAGAACTGTATCGCGTAGATCCACACAGCTTGCATCCTGCAGGCCACAGTCCTGTGCACGCCAGCCAGTAGGCTTGAATTTGGACAGTAAGTAGGGGTAAGTCCAAGTCCTTCAACACGTTTATGTCCAGAACATTAAGCACAGCTGAACTTACTGGGCCCTGTGTCACCACCCTCTGCTAACTTCTTTGCTGCCTTGAGGGATAGCTAGGTGGGGTCCAGATGGTCTCGCATCCTGAACCTCTGGGTGTAGACTTCATACTCTGACAGTTACCATTAGCACTTCTGTCCTCCTCCAGATCCCCAGTAATGGAGGGAAAGGCCGAACCTCCCTTGATTGAGGACATTTCTTGCTTCAGGGAGGCCTTGTCTAGGGTGAGTTCCCTCCAACACTTTGTGTGTGTGGCTAACAGAAGAGAAGGAACCAATGCCTCCTCTTTCAGGTGCAACGGGTCAGTTGCCTCTGCATCTCCCTGCTCCCGTGCAACCGTGTCCACCACTGTGTCTTGAAAAGAGAGTTGAGAGTGAGTTGTGCTCTGATTCCCTCCTGTGGGGCACTCCTGACTGGGCCAGCCTAAACTCCTACCACAAACTGGTTCCACAGTAGGTAATATAGTTACATAAAAATGAAATAAAGGATGTGATGCGCTGATTTCCAACCATACAATGATCGCGATAGGCCACAGGTATGCGATTATCAAATAAAGTGCAACTGTGCATAAATTAATCAAGTGATGCTTCTGTGCATATATAAAAGTAATAGCTAGTGCATAAAACCATAAGGTGACTCTATGTGCAAACAAACGCAGATTTGTCATATAGACCAAAATACATATATGAAGTGTGTAAACTTAATTACAAAATGTATATAGTGAAGCAAAGACAAGTTCTGGGTATACGTTAAAGTGATAACTGGTGCAAAGACCATAAAGTGACTTTATGTGCAAAAAAAACGCAAGTTTGTCATACAAACCCAAAATTTTTTTTTAAAAAAGTGAATGTTACTTATCAAAAAGTGTATAAAATGGAGCACAAACAGGTAAAAAAAAAAGAAAATATAAAATATTCAATTCGAGTGACCAGCGTGATTGAAGGTAAATGTCCCATACACAGTCAGATCATGCAATCCGGTAAATACACTAAGTAAAACGTGCAGCGTGCTGGGCAATTAATCCATCCGTGATGATCCGTGCAAAAAAGCAAATATTATGCAATTACCTCACTGCTGTGAGTGAACAGCAATATAAATGATGAACACCAGGATGATTGCAGAAAACGGCTGTGTAACACAATCTTTAGGAGACTTCTCTAACTTCCTCGTGAATGGCAGGTAAACTCAAAGAAATAGATTAAGAGGGACCGCCATAGTGTAGTATTTAAAACATAGAAGTTTTATTAAACAGGTTTAAAAACTACTCACAAACGAAGCTGATATAGACACATCTGACAGACAGCATTAGAGTAAGACCGGATATGGACGTCACTTCCGGGTTCCTACGCGTTACGTCTTGGAGACTTTTGGTCTATATGACAAATCTGCGTTTGTTTGCACATAGAGTCACCTTATGGTTTTATGCACTAGCTATTACTTTTATATATGCACAGAAGCATCACTTGATTAATTTATGCACAGTTGCACTTTATTTGATAATCGCATACCTGTGGCCTATCGCGATCATTGTATGGTTGGAAATCAGCGCATCACATCCTTTATTTCATTTTTTTAGTGGTGAGAGACAACTCATTTAGTGATTGCAGCTTTTTTCCATTAGTTACTTTTCTATTTCCCATAGAGCGCAGAAGTTTCCAAATATAATATAGTTACATAGTTAGTCAGGTTGAAAAAAGACACAAGTCCATCCAGTTCAACCACAAAAAAAAAAAAAATATAATATCATACCAGCCCATATACCCAATTCTATACCCACACTTGATCCAGAGGAAGGCAAAAAACCCCAGCAGAGCATGATCCAATTAGCTAAAGCAGGGGAAAAAATTCCTTCCTGATCCCCCGAGAGGCAATCGGATTTTCCCCGGATCAACTTTACCTATAAATGTTAGTACCCAGTTATATTATGTACACTTAGGAAATAATCCAGGCCTTTCTTTTTTTTTTTTAATACGAACTTTTATTACGACAAAAAGAAAGGGCATATACAGTAAGTGACTTCCACAAATTGATCCATAACATGAGAGATACAACACAGTAGACAAGTCAATAGCAGTACAAAGGGTTCCTTGGTGCAGTTACAAAAACCATAGTGCATAACAAAAAGCAGTCTGAAAAATACCTGCAACCAACATTTTCATCATCGCACGTGGGGGTATGGTGGGCTAGGAAACAAATAGATTAATAGAGTAACCCCCACTTCCCCGTGCGGGGGCAGAACCTGTACCGCCATATAGGCATCAGAGTATTGACATGCCAATAAAATAAAGAAAACAAAAGCATAACTTTAAAAACTTAAAAACAACTCAAAAAGGTACGGGGCCTGGAAAACGCTGATCCTAGTCAGTATCTTCATTTAGGATGTGCAGACTCCAAGTCTGTCCCAAGCTGTATGTATAAGGCCCTTCAGGGAGTCCAGGACATCCATTTGAGGTCGTATACATGTATGGTGTCCATGATTGTATGATAAATCCTTTCCATAAGTTGAATGGCAGCCATTCTCTTAAGTACCTGATCCCATGCAACCGTAGGAGAGCGCCAGAACAGGCCAATCGACCAGTGTACTGCACTAAAAAAGGTATGGGAAAGTTTTTGGTCGCGGGGGGGGGGGGGGGGGGGGGGGGTAGAACCTGGGATATCAGCAAAGAAAAGGCACATTTGGTAGGTAAGCGTGATAGGGGTACCAATAATCCCCGACACTCTATCATTCACTCTCTGCCAGATGACCACTCCTCTGAGGAGGCCTCTTCCCCCATCCCCGGTTCCCAATTAAGTATGGATGATGATTTATCCAAGAGGCCCAAGCCCGCAAGGGATGAGTATAGGATGGAGATTCCGCCCCTATCCCTGGATTCCGGTTCACACAATCTCTCGAAAAAGGTGTCTGTCCCTGAGGCGGTCCTAGGGAAGTAAGCATTGTAAAAGTGCCTAATTTGCAAGTATCGGAAAAATTCAGAATTGGGGAGGGCGTGGGAGGTTTGGAGAGATTGGAATGACCTAAAAGTCCCCCTTCATGAAGGGAATCATAGGTGATCAAATCCATCAGGACCCATAATGCGAAGCTAGTTTGGTTGTGAAGGGCGGCAGGGAATACCGGATTCCCAATGAAGGAGGCCAGCCTAGGGTTAGAGGGGAGTAGTGAGAACTACCTTCCACCTGAGAACTTCCTTCCACACAAGGACCATAGGCGAAGCGACTGACTCACAACAGAGTTCAGGGCGGAAATCTCTTTAATATAAAATGTTTTAGTCCATAATAGGCCTGAAAGGTAATAGGGGGCCACTGAGGTTCGCTCAAAAAGTAGCCAGGGTATAGTCCTCGGGGAAGAGTGCCATTGAGCAAGTTGGAGGAGTCTGGCTGAGAGATAATATAGCTAGATATTAGGGAGACCCAGACCGCCCATGTTCCTAGTTCTGTAGACCATTTGCTTGCCTAAGCGGGGCTTTTTGTTATGCCAGACAAACTTATTAATGTCCCTCTGCAGAGATTCCAGTGTCTGGCGGGGTATATAGTTGGGTAAGCATCTAAATAAAAATAAAAGTTTAGGGAGGATAGACATCTTAACTGCCTGCACCCTGCCCAGAAATGTAATATGATAAGAGTCCCAGGAGTGTAACAGTTGTCTAATGCTGGTAAACATAAAAGGATAATTAGCTAGGTATATTTTATGGCTAGATGGGGCTAGTTTAATCCCTAGACATGACATAGTCTGGCCATCCATAGGAAAGCCAAAATTAGCTTGAATCATTGCAGCGGTCTGTTGGGGGAAGTTTATCGGGAGGGCCGAACACTTAGAGAGGTTGACTCCCAGGCCAGGCAGACCACGGAAATCATGCAGGATGGAAATAAGGTTAGGTATGGAGACAATAGGGTTCGACAAAAACAGGAGCACATCATCCAGGCCTTTCTTAAAGCAATCCACTGAGCTGGCCAGAACCACCTCTGCAGGGAGTCTATTCCACATTTTCACAGCTCTTACCGTGAAGAAAACTTTCCGTATTTGGAGATGAAATCTCTTTTCATCTAGACGTAAAGAGTGCCCCCTAGTCCTCTTTGTTGACTGTAAAGTGAATAACTCGACACCAAGTTCACTATATGGACCCCTTATATATTTGTACATGTACACCATATATAGTGAATAAATTCAGTTCCTCTAATCTTTCCTCATAGCTGAGTTCCTCCATGCCTCTTATCAGTTTTGTTGCCCTTCTCTGCACTTTCTCCAGTTCCCCGATATCCTTTTTGAGAACTGGTGCCCAAAACTGAACTGCATATTCCAGATGAGGTCTTACTAATGATATGACCAGGGGCAAAATGATATCTCTCTCTCTGGAGTCCATACCTCTCAATACAGGAAAGGACTTTGCTCGCTTTGGATACCGTAGCTTGGCATTGCATGCTATTATTGAGCTTATGATCTACCAAAACCCCCAGATTCTTCTCCACTATGGATTCCCCCAGTTGTACTCCCCCTGGCATGTATGATGCATGCATATTCTTAGCCCCCAAGTGCATAACTTTACATTCTCAACATTGAACCTCATCTGTCACATGGTCGCCCAATTAGACAGCGCATTGATTGAGGTCGGCTTGTAAATTGGAGACATCCTGTAAGGATGTTATTCCACTGCATAGCTTGGTGTCATCTGCAAAGACGGAAATGTTACTTTTGATCCCAGACCAGACCCAATATCATTTCTAAAGATATTAAAAATTAAGGGTCCCAGCACTGAACCTTGGGGTACACCACTGATAACCTTAGACCATTCAGAGTAAGAATCATTAACCACTACTCTCTGAATTCTGTGTTTTAGCCAGTTTTCTATCCATTTACAAACGGATATTTCCAAACCTGTAGACTTTACCTTACACATGAGCCGTGTGTGCGTAACTGTATCGAACGCTTTTGCAAAATCCAAGTATACCACGTCCACCGCCACCCCTCTGTCCAAGGTTTTACTTACTACCTCATAAAAAGAAATCAGGTTTGTCTGACAACTTCTGTCTTTCACGAATCCATGCTGTCTGTTGCTTAAATATTTTTTTCCTGCAAGAACTCGTCTATGTGGTCTTTTAAACTAACAGGTCTATAGGTACTTGGTAAAGACTTTGTTCTCTTTTTAAATATAGGCACCACATTGGCCCTGCACCAATCCAGTGGTACTATTCCTGTCATTAATGAGTTCCTAAAAATGAGATACAATGGCTTTGAAATTACAGAGCTCAATTCTTTTAGGATCCGTGGGTGCATGCCATCAGGTCCAGGTGCTTTATCCACCTTTATTCTGTCCAAGTATTTGTGGACCATATCACTTTTGAGCCATTGTGGATTTGGGGCTGCGTCACTACCACCCCCATTATGGACATTAGCTCCCCCATGCTCCTTTGTATACACAGAGCTGAAGAAAGTATTTAATAAGTTAGCCTTCTCTTTGTCCCCAGTCACCCACTCCAGATTTTTTTGCAAAGGGCCTACATGCTCAGACTTAACCTTTTTACTATTAATATATTTGAAGAATTTTTTGGGTTTGTCCTACTATCTTTTGCAATCTGTCTTTCATTTTGAATTTTTGCATCCTTGATTTCAATTTTACATATTCTGTTATATTCTTTGTAACATTTAAATGACACTAGCATTCCTTCATTTTTATATTTTTTAAAAGCTCTTTTTTTATAGTTTATAGCTATTTTAACTTTGGCCGTGAAGCAGTTAAATTGGCACAGCCATGCACATCCCTCTTTTACAGGCATTTTCCAGAGCTTTAGTGCTACCACAAAGAGGCTCTCTTCCTCCTGCTGCCTCTGGACAAAGAATCAATCTCTGCCTCAACTCTGGGACTGACACATTTTCCCCAGGCCCTCAAGGCTCACAACAATCATCCTCAAAGGGATTAATAGCCAGCTCCATGTCCAGCTGGGTGGCAATATACACGCATGCAGCACTTTCTAGTCCTTCCTCACACTCAACCAGAGGCATATTGGAGCCATTAAACTTAGGCACCAGAGCTATGGCTGATCCTAACCGTGCTAGGATTACTGCTACTCCTTCCACACCCACTGCAAGAAGGCACATATCCTGGTGACTGCTGCCAAGTGTGGGGAGGTGCAGTGGCAGTAAACACTCCAGATGCAGTAACAGAACTACATTGTAAATGAGTTCTGACCAGTACAACTACCCATCCGGGGGAAACCTGACTGGGCGCACTCAGTGTTGCAGCGAACAGTGTAGCAGCAAGTCTTGGATGCACTGACAGTTTCTGTCTCAAGGGATGGAATGCAGCCTGGCTGGTCTGTGCCCTAATGGCAAGGTTTCCAGGAAGGTTGACATGTACCTGCTCTTTCCCTACTCATTTGAAACCTCTCCCTACTGCTAATACTGTCACTGACAGATGAGTTATCTGACCCTACACTATCCACATGCGATATGCACACCATGCCTGGTAGCCGGGGTCTTAAATAGACTCTGTCTCACCCAAGACAGCCACCAGAGTCACATGGGGCGGCATCATTCAACCGGATAGATTCCCCAATGACCCAGAAATCCATAGAGGAACCATATTCCTCTTGACTTCCTCTTCCTCTGCAATGCCGCTGCGACTGAGGAGAGACTGCATACAAGTAGACAATTAAAGATATATAGTAAGAGGCATATGAAGTTTTTTGAAGTTGTTATTTTTCCCACAAGTCTTTGGAAAATTATAAAAGTAAAAAAAAAAAAAAAGATCCTGTATTTGAGTGGTCATAAAGTGCTTGATGATAATAGGGAAATCAGTGTAGACATTAAGTCTGCATTCACACCTGAGCGTTTCAAAGTTGTGCATTTTTACTACAATTGTGCTGCGTTTTTGCATCAATTTTGTTCAAGGCAGAAAAACGCCTGACATCTGCCCCAAAGAAGCTCATGTTCTTTTTTGCGCTTAGGGTGTTTTTCAGGCGTTTTGCTTCCGGTGACAAAACGCTCAGATGTGAACAGGTGCCATTGAAATTAATGGGATTTTGCTTGTTGGGCTTTTTTTGGGCGCTTTACAAATGTTTTATGAGCTGAAACCGCATAGGTGTGAACAGAGCCTAAAGGAAAAGCTCCCACTGTATATTCTCCCACAATAATCCAGGAAACAGATATGCAAAATAGATCAACTCACATAGTGAGTTCTACAATACCTCCGGTCTAAATCGTCCCTAGTATTTGTATGTATGAACATGAGTTAAGCCTAGTACACACCATGTACACACAAACTGTTTGCTCTGACAGGACACTGGTCAGCGCTCTCAGCCATTGGCTGAGAGCGTTGATTGGGAGCCGGTCGACTATTGGTTTTCCAGCATGCTCGTCTGACAGAAGCCGGGCATGGCTGCCATACACAATGGCTGAATGTTGGATATTTGGCTCGTGTATACTAGGCTTAAAGTGTTACTAAACCCACAACAGTAAAATCAGTCTGCATATGCAGCATAGCATGCTGCTTATACTCACTGTGAAACTTAAGGAGTTAATCCTCTGTATTGTGTAAAAAGGCTGTTTCATCCTGTATGCATAGATCCTTCCCTCCTGCGCTGTCAATCTGGGAAAAGCCAGTTAACACAAAGTAACCGACCAGCACATGCTCAGTTGTGTATTTTATACTGGAGAGAACAGTTACTTGTTCTCAGAGATAGCCAGGTCACATGATATTAACATCACACATGTTGGAGTGTATACAGGCTGCAGTGAAAATCTCTTCCTTTCTGAACTCTCAGCACTGGAGAAACTGTGCAGTTTATCATGTAACCGTGGTATACAGATCATCCAAAAAGGTATATAGTGGCAGTATTTTAATGTAAAAAGAAGATTTAGAAGCAGTGGACACTGTGGGGTCAGGGGTCAGATGAATTATTTTTATATTACAGGGTTTAGTAACACTTTAACCACTTCTCGCCCTTGCCTATATCAAAATGACAGCTGAGCAGTGGTTGCGTTTTTATCCTGACTGGACAACATATGACGCCTTTCAGGCTAAGGCCCCTTTCACACTGGGGCGTTGGGTGTGTCGGCGGTAAAGCGTTTTTTAGCAGTGCTTTACCCTCAATTTTGCAGTGCTATTCGGCAGCTAGCGGGGAGCTTTTACCCCCCGCTAGCAGCCGGGAAAGGGTCAAAACCATCGCAAAGCGCTGCTGCACCAGCCCTATGCCAGTGATATAGCCACGCTGTTCCATTGATTTCAGTGGTTTAGGAGTGGTGTATTCACCGCTCCAAAGATGCTGCTAGCAGGACTTTTGGTGTCCTGCCAGCGCATCGTTCCAATTTGAAAGCCCTCAGCGCTTTCCCATTGGAGAGACAGCAGTGGCTCTTTCAGGGCACTTTGCAAGCGCTATTTTTAGTGTTATAGCACCTGCAAAGTGCCCCAGTGTGAAAGGGGTCTAACAGCCCGCACGCGCCCGCGGGGACTCCACGCAGCGATCGGTGGTGTGGCATGTCAGTCTGACACACCGCAACACCAATCTCAGTGGAGTCTGATGGAGACTCTGGACACAGCTGAACACGTGGTAAAATCACAGCTGATCATGGTGAAAACAGGAAGAGACGTGTATCGGATTTTCTTCACTCGCGTCTGACAGGCGTGAGTAGAGGCGAGCCAATCTGCTGCTCTCCTGACAGGGGGGTCTGCGCTGATTGCCTGAGCAGCTCCCCCAAGTGATGACCACCAGGTATGCCACCCAAGAACACCAGGGATGCCAATCTGTGCTCAAAAATTATGCCAGTCAGTGCCCATCAGTAATGCCTGCCAGTGCCTGCTTTACAGTGATGCCCATCAGTGCCACCCATAAGTACCCATCAGTGTCACCTATCACCTATCAATGGCCATCGGTGTTGCTCATCAGTGCCCATCATTTTTTTTTTTTTTTTTGAAAATATTTTTTATTGAGTTTTAGACAGACAAACGAACATTCAACAAAAAATAGTGACATGCCACAGTATTATGGTTAGACCCACGCAGGGGCCGTCAAGCGATTCCAACAGAATAATCGACACCTGTAGCACATCCACAACAACAACCACTAACTTAGTGCTAGGTTGGCTCCCGCTCCATATAACAACTTAGGACCAACATCTGCAGTCGGGCCGCAAGGGGCACCAGAATAAGTGAACTAGGCTCATAGGATTGGTTACACTAAAAAACATAAGACATTGAAGTGGAGCAATGCCAGGGACCCACCCCAACCACACTCCCATCTTCCCTCAGGATGACATCCCGGACATGTTAATCTGTAGTCACTGTGGAGGCATCAGCCAGCCACTTAGACCACACTTTCATGTATTTTTTGGGGCAACCCCTGTTATGATATGTTTCCTTATAATGTGGTAAGACTTTATTGACATGGGATTTCCACAGTTGTAATGACGGCGGGGCCTGCTTTTTCCAGCATAAGGTGATCATTTTCCTGGCATAAAAGAGTAGAAGTCCTATCAGGGTTCTGTCTGCTATCCTGGGGGCCACCCCCTCCACCAATCCCAGAAGGCATATCCGCGGGGTCTGGGCTACATCTATTCCCACCACTTCATGAATTATGGATAGTACCTGTGACCAGTAACGCTGAATTACCGGGCAGGACCAGAAGATGTGTATAAAGTCACCCGGATCCCCAGTACATCTCCAGCATTCCGAGGACAGGGAGGTTCTCATTTTATGTAATCTATACGGGGTAATATATGCCCGGTGTAGAATTTTGTATTGTATGAGGCGGTCACGAAGGGAGACCAGGATGGTGAAGGGAAAGTCCCACATGTCCTCCCAGTCCTCGGAATCCAGATCCGATATGTCTTGAGTCCATCTCTGCCGGAGCTTTGACAGATCTGGAAAAGAGACCCTAATAAGGTGCGCATATAGGACCGAAGTCGGCTTCCTAGTACATTCAGATCTTGTAACCTTTTCCAGGGCGGATTGCACAATTTGCGTGGTATTGGGTACCACTTGGGCCTTGAAAGCATGGGATAGCTGCATATAGCGGAATAGATGCGAGGGGGGTACATTATTGCGAGATACCAGGTGATTAAAGGGGTGTATAGTCGTACCGGACATGAGGTCAGATAAGAGTTTTATGCCACATCTGGCCCAAATTTTGGGGTCTGGTAGTGAGTAGAGGTGAGGTAAGGTAGGATTATTCCATAGGGGGGTGTGTGGGGAGATTGCAGTCCCCGGAAACCCCTCCAGTCCCAGTCCCGCCCGCCAGGCCCTTAGAGTTGTGTGCATAGAGGGTGTCAGGTCATAGGGGGCTCTGGGACCCCGCAGGGGTAAGTGTGTCAGGGCCTCCACGGATCGGACCACCGCAGCCTCCAGAACCACCGCAGGGTTGGACATGTCTGGTGTCATCCACCAGACTACCGTGACCAACTGTGCTGCCAGAAAATATTTCTGGCAGTCAGGAAACGCCAATCCCCCCCGCAGCACCGGACGCATCAGCGTGGATAGTTTAAACCTATGGGGGCCGGAGCCCCAGAGGAAGGAAGAGAACAAACGATTCAATTTCGTAAAAAATGAGGAAGGAATCCATTGTGGGGAGTTACGGAATAGATAGGTAAATTTAGGGATTATCTTCATTTTGATTAGGTTAATGCGGCCTAAGAGGGATAGGGGAAGGTTTTCCCAGGCTTTCAACCTGGCCTTGACATTTTGAACCACCGGATCTAGATTGAGGGGGATAAAGCTGGATACGTCTCTCGAGACCCTCACTCCCAGGTACACCATGTCATCTACCCATTGCAGTTGGATATTTGGCGGGGCTAGTCGTTTTGCCTCAGGGTCAATAGCAAGTAACTGGGACTTCGTCCAGTTCACCCGCAGTCCAGTTATCTTAGAAAAGTCAGTCAGTACTCGCAGCGCTCCTCTAAGAGAAGGGTCCGCGTCATTCAGAAAAAGCAGGAGGTCGTCAGCATACAGTGCCACCCTCTCCTCCAGCCAAGCCATTTTCAGTCCTTTTATATGGGGCGAGACCCGCAATGCTTCCGCCACCGGTTCCATAGCAATGGCGAAAAGTGCTGGAGAGAGAGGGCAGCCCTGCCTGGTACCCCTGGACAACGGGAAGGGAGCAGAAACATCCCCCGCCAGCCTAATGGCTGCCTTTGGGGATCTGTACATAGTCTGTAGCCACCCAATAAAAACCAACGGAAACCCCATCCTCCGCAGAACTTCCCAGAGATAAGGCCACTCGATCGAATCGAATGCCTTCTCGATATCAAAGGAGGCAACCGTTCTAGTGCCCACATTATCATGTTTGGCATGGAGATTGGTGAAAAGTCTGCGGAGGTTGATGTCCGTCGATTTCTGGGCCATGAACCCCGTCTGGTCAGGGTCTATAATGGAGGGCAGAAGGGGGTTAAGTCTAACCGTGATTAATTTAGATAAAATTTTAAAGTCAGTGTTAAGAAGAGCAATGGGTCTATAGGAGGCGCATTGTTTGGGATCTTTATTGGGCTTGAGAATTAGAATGACATGGGCATCTGCCATGGAGGGTGGGAGCGCTCCCCCCTCCAGACACTGGGTATACAGGTCAGCCAGTAGAGGGGCCAGAAGATCCACGTGGGATCGGTAGAACTCGACGGGCAGACCGTCCGGGCCCGGGGCCCTCCCAGCTGCGAGCGAGTTAATAACAGCATGCACTTCCTCCGCAGTAATAGGTCGGACCAGATGGGACCTCTCCTCATCTGAGAGCCACCCCAAGGCCAGGGGGTCCAGGAGAGGCACCATCCCGCCCGGATCCACAACAGGAGGGAGCGTGGAAGTGTATAATGTCTGATAGAAGGCCCGAAACTCCCTTAGGATGCCCTCCCGGGATGTAATAGTCCCCGGTAGGAGAAACCAATTCGGGAATCAGGGTCATAGGGGTATCATGGTGAGACATCATTGCCAGTAGCCTACCATTCCTATCACCCTGCTCAAAAAACTTTTGTTTAGAGTGAAAAACCTCCAACCGGGTAATCTCAGAGAGGTGGAGGTGGAGACACCGTTTTGTGGAATGAAGCCGATCGAAATTGGAGACCGAGGGGTCAGACCCATAGTCAGCAGCTGCCTCCTCAATCTCTCCCTCCAACTGGGTTTTTGTGACCTGTTGAGTTACCTTGACCGCCTTAATTTCTGACATATATTGCCCTCTAGTGTATGCCTTAAAGGCATCCCAAACTGTGGGAGGAGAGGATGACCCCGCATTAAGTTCCCAGTATTCTCGCAGTGCTTGTGGGATTCGCCCCGCTATCTCTTCGTGGGAGATCCACTGCACCCCAAGGCGCCATAGGGATCTGTTGCGACGCTCCGTCGCCCGCATAGTAATTTTGAGGGGGGAATGATCAGACAGCCCACTAGGCAGGTATGTCGCCTCTACCACGTCTGATAACATATGTTGATTTGCGAACGCATAATCTATTCTAGAGGAGGTTTTGTAGGACGTAGAGAAGCACGAGTAAGCCTTAGTACGTGGGTGCAGCCATCTCCACACCTCCGTGACCCCCGCCGCGTCTGTCCACCCCATCAGGTCTCCCCTAGAGGATTGCGATTGAGTGGGCCTATCAAGATCAGGGGAGAGGGTGTTATTAAAGTCTCCCAGGATTAGTAATTTAGCTGGACAATACGGGGTAATCCTCTCCAAAATAGTGTACATCAGTGCCCATCATTGCAGCCTTTATCAGTGCCCATCAGTAAAGGAGAAAACTCTTATTTACAAAGTTGTATAGCAGAAATGAAGAAAATTAGCAAAAAATAAAAAAAACCCCAGAGGTGATCAAATGCCACCAAAAGAAAGCTCTATTTGTGGGAACAAAATTCTGAAAATTTAGTTTGGGTACAGTGTTGCATGACCGCGCAATTGTAATTTAAATAGCGCTTTAGACCCCTTTCACACTGAGCCTCCCCAGGCATCAGCGATAAATCGGTATTATTTTTAGCACCGTTTTACCGGCGCAGTTTTTTCTCCCGCTGGCGGCCGAAAAGGGATTAAATCCACCAGCAAACCGCAGATACCGCGTTCAAAGTGGTTAAGGGATTTTAGATTGTAGCCGCCTAAGGCCAGGGACTGATGTGAATGTACAATATATATGTAAAGCAAGCGCTGTGTAATTTGGCAGTACTATAGAAGTACCTGTGTAACTAAATAAACAAAAATTATGTGTAAAACGGCATAATAAAACATTGCACAGTCAGAGCATAAGTCGACCAGAGTTGTCATGAGAAGATGACAGAAATAATACTCGGGTAGATTGTGTGCCTCATGTTCTAGAAGAGAGGAGAAATATATTTATTTTAAAAAAATAGGAGGAAAAAAAGGTACTGGGGGAGATAAATGTTTCTCAATGCCTGCACAGCCTGCCCTGTCTTAAAATCTTACGTTTTTTTGTCTTAGAATATGTGTGCTCGGCAACAGAACCCTTTCAAGAGACCGGTTTGATATATGTGCCAAAACAACAATAATTGATAATGTTACTGTGGCTACAAAGTTGTCGGAACTGTTTTGTGGATCTTCAAATTTTACCAGTAGCACATGTGATGAGTACTTTCTTCAAAATGAGGTCAGTGAAATCTCTGGCATACCAGGAGCAGCCAGTGGTGTTTTGAAAGGTAAGTCATAATTCTAATGCATACTGATGCAGATACTTTACATCAGTAGATCACCTATAGCACACTTTTTCTTTTTTTGTATTCATAAACATGTAACATGTCAGAAAATTAAGTCCTGCTAGAACAATTCAGACTGGCCCCTGAAGTGATCTATTTTTAATGTAAAAGAATAAAAAGATTAAAAATAAGTGTCTATACTGTTTAAAATCCAAGGAGAAATGCTGGATGCAATTTACAGCACACACTCAATTTGGTAGCATTATTAATGTGGAATGTATGTTCCTTGCCAAAGAACATTCTGTTTTATCAAGTTTTTTATAGGTAAAGTTCCACTTTAAGTTAATTACCATCTAATTTAAAACATTTATCTTTATGCTTTAAAATGGGTGGCGAGGGGCAGCAGTATTTCCGAGACAAGATGGTTTTGCTAATGCCTGCTGATGCCTGAGATTGGACTATTCCATCCTGAAGTTGTGGGGTCAGCTGCTAATATGACCCCAGAGCTTTGGGCTCTGGGGCCCTCTCCAGACTCCCAGCAAACTCTGAGTCAGTTACAGAATGCTTTACGAGTTCAGGGCCACGGTACACCCTCTAACCTGAAGACTCCTTAGTTAGTATGCCACAGGAGTGGGTAAAGACTGTCTGGATGGAACATGTTCTGTGGGTCCTGTTCTGGCACTCTCTAGCTTGACTATGTTTGGGGGTCTTGCTCTTTTGAAGCCTAGTGTGTGATGTGTTTTTCTACTGTCTCCAGCTGTGTTTCTGCAGGAGGTAATGCTCAGAGCTCTGTCTCTCTGTTTCAATTTTTTTTGTTTAAATAGGAAAAAATATTACATAATGCACATATCTCATGACATATCCACCATATAATATACAAGATACTTTATGTAATGGTATCCATGTGATTGTATACAAGAAGATGGTCCTTTCCATCCAATATATTTTTCATAGATTTTTCCATGGGCAAAAAAGGACCTTCAAATCTATGTAACCTATACAATAAAGATCATAAGTATATAGAAACATGATACATTCTGTATGTAAACATAAGAGGTACATCCAAAATGTGCAATGTGTATTTTTTGTCTATAGTTGTATGCTGTTCAGCCAATCAAAACATTCCAGCTTGTTGGCCCGGAAGGCACTTGGGCAAGGCGTATAGAATGGAAGCACATGCAGGGACAGACAGATGCTTTTGCACCTAAGCGCTTCTTGCACCAAGATAGTAGTGGAAAAATGTAATTATTGAATGATGGAATAATGCATAGAATGCTTTAAGGAAAAAAACAGCTTCACGGGTCCCAGAAGACTGTGGCCCATTCACAAAGCGTAGTGCAGTAGGAAACGGTCTGTGAAGCCACTGCCATTTTCCCTTAGTCAAGATGGCGGCGCCAGCACCCGATTGAAGAATCGCCTTGGGTAAGGACACTGCTGGATGCCTGGACAGTTAAGTGCCCTAATATTAAAAGCCAGCAGCTATAGTATTTGTAGCTGCTGACTTATAATTTTTTGGGAGGAGCCTGGAGCGCCTTTTTAAGTATACCGTAGCCACTGTTTTTGACACTGGGGTCCTCCGTTACCTGAACAGATAAGACTTTACTGGTTCATTCTCTACTAGAGCTGGACCTGTATGGGGACTGAAATATAGGGCTCACCTTGTTGCCCTCCATTCCCAGTTATTCCTTAAGGGTGTCCTATGTTCTTTGAATACTCAGCCTGTTTCCTGTACTGTCTGATTAAGGTAGTGGAGTTTTGACTTAACTTTCCAAGAATAGAAGGGAGGTGGCCTCTGTACTGTGTCCAAAGATATAGAATTTACTGGTAAGTCTCAATTTTTACTAACAAGCTGTTTTGTTGCAATTATCCAGTGGAGAGATTTCCAATCACTTCCTGAAGGCTGCAGTAAAATGATCTGGCTGTAGCTGGGTGTATATCTGCTAAGTTTAATTTCTCAATGATATGCGAATAGCATTACCAATAATTATGAAAACATAAAAGGCAGTCAGTGCTAAGGAAAAGAAATGGGTAGCTGGCAATAGGTAAACCAACAAAGAAAATAATGCAGCGCTTCTAAATATAGAATATTACAAACTCAAATTGTGTACTATCAACACAGCATTCATATGTGTAAAAAGCATTCACATTATTCAAAACTTATAATAAAGATAAATCAGTGTGATTAAAGTCCAATGCAAAAGAGTCCAAAATATGTGATAAATATTGCAAAGAACGTGTCTAATATATTGTAGTATATTTATTAAAAAGTATACATTCCACATAAAGTAAGAGGTTTCATCCAAATATTAGTAAAACGATTATAATGACAAATACACAGTGCACTTACAAAGAGAACCACCAGTTCCAAGCATGGAAGTGGCAGCAAGATGTTGGTGTGTAGCTCATGTCCCAATGCGTTTCATGCAAATTCACATCTTCATGGGGCGCTAGTATGCTGACGTTCATAAGTGACCTCCTTAACCACTTGCCGACCGCCTCACGCCGATGTACGTCGGCAGAATGGCACGGGCAGGCATAAGCACGTACATGTACGTGATTTGCCTCCCGCGGGTCGGGGGCCCGATCGGGCCCCCGCCCGGTGCCTGCGGCGGTCGGTTTTCGTTCGGGAGCGATCCCGGACGAGGGGACGGCCATTCATTCATGGCCACCCCCTCGCGATCGCTCCCGACGAATGGAAATCCCCGGTGACATCACTTCCTCTCCTGTAATGTAAACACAGGAGAGGAAGTGATGTATTCTCTCCTCCGTGTCGGTATTTTTCGTTCCGACACGGAGGAGAGCGGATCAGTGAGTTGCACCAACACATCCCACACACAGTAGAACATGCCAGGCACACTCACACCCCCCCTTTACCCCCCGATCACCCCCCCAATTACCCCTGCCCCCCCAGTCACAGTGACACCAATGTCATTTTTTTTTTTTTTTTTTTTTTTTGCATTGGTGTCATTTGTGACTGTAATAACTGTTAGGGCAGTTAGGGTTAGCCCCCTTTAGTTCTAATGTACCCCCCTAACCCCCCCAATAAAGGTTTAACCCCGTGATCACCCCCCGTCGCCAGTGTCACTAAGGCTGGGTTCACATTGCAGCGGTTTATGAGAACGAATGTGATTCGCACCGCACTGCAGAACGAATGTGATTCGCACCGCACTGCAGTGCAAATCACATCCGATCTCTGTGCGATTCGAGTTCAGCCATTCGCCGCACCCGCCACACCCGCCGCACCCGCCGCAAATTCGCACGGGACCCTTTTTTTGGCCCGCAGCAGAATCGGATCGCATGGGTGTTCACACCATGCGATCCGAGTTTGCAGATCGCACTGCGATATGCGAACTGATCTGGGGGTGTCAGTAACATTTCACTGACACTCCCAGCAGTTCGCATAGGGCAGTGTGAACTGCCGCCGGGAGGCATGCGATGCGGGAACCCGCCGCGGATTCGCGGCGTTTCCGCATCGCTCCAGTGTGAACCCAGCCTAATAAGCGATCATTTTTCTGATCGCCGTATTAGTGTCACAGGTGACGCTAGTTAGGCAGGTAGGTATTTAGGTTCGCCGCAGCTTTTTATAGCGCTAGGGACCCCCATATACTACCGCATAAAGCCCCCTGATTGCCCCCTAGTTAACCCTTTCACCAGTGATCACCATATAACTGTTACAGGTGACGCTGGTTGGTTAGTTATTTTTTTATAGTTTCAGGGCACCCGCCATTTATTACCTAATAAAGGTTTAACCCCCTGATCACCCGGCAGGTGTCATTTGTGACTAATAACTGTTAGGGCAGTTAGGGTTAGCCCCCTTTAGTTCTAAGGTACCCCCCTAACCCCCCCAATAAAGGTTTAACCCCGTGATCACCCCCCGTCGCCAGTGTCACTAAGGCTGGGTTCACATTGCAGCGGTTTATGAGAACGGATGTGATTCGCACCGCACTGCAGTGCAAATCACATCCGATCTCTGTGCGATTCGAGTTCAGCTATACAGATAGTATGGCTGAATTCGTGTCGCACCCGCCGCACCCGCCGCAAACTCGCACGGGACCCTTTTTTTGGTCCGCAGCAGAATCGGATCGCATGGGTGTTCACACCATGCGATCCAAGTTTGCAGATCGCACTGCGATATGCGAACTGATCTGGGGGTGTCATTAACATTTCACTGACACTCCCAGCAGTTCGCATAGGGCAGTGTGAACTGCCGCCGGGAGGCATGCGATGCGGGAACCCGCCGCGCATTCGTGGCGTTCCCGCATCGCTCCAGTGTGAACCCAGCCTAATAAGCGATCGTTTTTCTGATCGCTGTATTAGTGTCACAGGTGACGCTAGTTAGGCAGGTAGGTATTTAGGTTCGCCGCAGCTTTTTATAGCGCCAGGGACCCCCATATACTACCGCATAAAGCCCCCTGATTGCCCCCTAGTTAACCCTTTCACCAGTGATCACCATATAACTGTTACAGGTGACGCTGGTTGGTTAGTTATTTTTTTATAGTTTCAGGGCACCCGCCATTTATTACCTAGTCTCACTAGTGTACCCCTAAATTTAGGGGTGTCTACTTTCTAAAATGGGGTCATTTGGGGGGGGGGGTTTGTGCCATCTTGGCATTTTATGGCCTTCAAAACTGTAACGCCCTTAGAAAGCCTGAAGGCGGTGCTTGGTTTTTGGGGCCCCGTACGCGGCTAGGCTCCCAAAAAGTCCCACATATGTGGTATCCCCGTACTCAGGAGAAGCAGCAGAATTTATTTTGGGGTGTCATTTCACATATGCCCATGGCATGCGTGAGCAATATATCATTTAGTGACAACTTTGTGAAAAAAAAAAAAAGTTTGTAATTTTCCCGCAACTTGTGGCAAAATATAAAATATTCCATGGACTCAACATGCCTCTCAGCAAATAGCTTGGGGTGTCTACTTTCTAAAATGGGGTCATTTGTGGGGGTTTTGTGCCATCTTGGCATTTTATGGCCTTCAAAACTGTAATAGGTAGTGAGAAGTGAACTCAAAAAATTACGCCCTTAGAAAGCCTGAAGGCGGTGCTTGGTTTTCGGGGCCCCGTACGCGGCTAGGCTCCCAAAAAGTCCCACATATGTGGTATCCCCGTACTCAGGAGAAGCAGCAGAATTTATTTTGGGGTGTCATTTCACATATGCCCATGGCATGCATGAGCAATATATCATTTAGTGACAACTTTGTGAAAAAAAAAAAAAAAAAAAAAAAGTTTGTAATTTTCCCGCAACTTGTGGCAAAATATAAAATATTCCATGGACTCAACATGCCTCTCAGCAAATAGCTTGGGGTGTCTACTTTCTAAAATGGGGTCATTTGTGGGGGTTTTGTGCCATCTTGGCATTTTATGGCCTTCAAAACTGTAATAGGTAGTGAGGCGTGAAATCAAAAATTTACGCCCTTAGAAAGTCTGAAGGCGGTGCTTGGTTTTCGGGGCCCTGTACGCGGCTAGGCTCCCAAAAAGTCCCACATATGTGGTATCCCCGTACTCAGGAGAAGCAGCAGAATTTATTTTGGGGTGTCATTTCACATACGCCCATAGCATGTGTGAGCAATATATCATTTAGTGACAACTTTGTGTAAAAAAAAAAAAAAAATTTTTTTTTTGTCATTATTCAATCGCTTGAGGCAAAAAAATAAAATATTCAATGGGCTCAACATGCCTCTTATCAATTTCCTTAGGGGGTCTACTTTCCAAAATGGGGTCATTTGGGGGGGTTTTGTACTGCCCTGTCATTTTAGCACCTCAAGAAATGAGATAGGCAGTCGTAAACTAAAAGCTGCGTAAATTCCAGAAAACGTACCTTAGTTTGTAGATGTGACAACTTTTGCGCAAACCAATAAATATACAATTATTGACTTTTTTTTTACCAAAGACATGTGGCTGAATACATTTTGGCCTAAATGTATGACTAAAATTGAGTTTATTGGATTTTTCTAATAACAAAAAGTAGAAAATATCATTTTTTTTCAAAATTTGCGGTCTTTTTACGTTTATATCGCAAAAAATAAAAATCGCAGAGGCAATCAAATACCATCAAAAGAAAGCTCTATTTGTGGGAAGAAAAGGACGCAAATTTTGTTTGGGTACAACATTGCATGACCGCGCAATTACCAGTTAAAGCAGCGCAGTGCCAAAGTGTAAAAAGACCTCTGGTCATTTACCAGCAAAATGGTCCGGTCTGAAAGTGGTTAAATAGCCTCCTGCTGAGTTAAGCAAAGACGCTAGAGCACCAATTAAAGTTTGAATGCCATTTTGTTGTAGTCACAGCAGCTATCTTTCCTGCGATCCATCATATTCGGGAACGGTGTTCCAGTATATTGTTATATGGGCACTATTTCATTGTAGTCACAGCTGCCATTTTCTTAAAAGCCAAATTGTGTTAATAGGTTTGGAATGGCAAATTACCATGAAGGCAGTCCAACTAATAGAGACCAAAATAAGTAGCAAGGCACAATTTTACTGTAATCTAATAGTAACAACAGAAGCAACAACTGATTAGAACAGATTAAAAAGATATAAACTAAGGTTCCCTAAGAGCACCCAGACACAGATTGATGGGCACTCAAATCAAAATCAAAGGGTTCCTTATGAATATGAATATGCAGGCGGTCCCCGGGTACAAACAAGATATCGCCTGTAGGTTTGTTCTTAAGTTGAATTTGTTTGTAAGTCGTAACAGGTACATTTTTTAAGTGTAGCTCCAGCCAAAATAATAATCTTTTACGTTTTTTGGATAGTATAGGGAAGGGTTAACACGCCTGTAACATTTGTTTTGCTGTTTTTTTTTTGTGGCACTGTTAAGAAGATTTCACCTCACTTTCTGTCCCTATGACAATTGGATTTTGAAATTGTTGGGTTGTTGTGTAAATAAGAATTGGTGATAAAGCTTTACTGGAGACCCCTTTTTCTTAAGATGACTCTCACAGAAGTGAATTTCCCTTCCTAGAGGTAGATTTCCTGTCACTTTCTGTTGTCTCCCTCAGTTTGTAAGTCAGATGTTTGTAATATGGAGACCCGTCTGTATATGAAATCGCTACAGGCTATTTAAATAAAGAAATGCGTATAATATATAAACAATGACAATAACTATTATCAATAAAATAATTGATGTCAACAACCACGTTCAGGCCCAGTGGCGCAAACATTCCAGTGTGGTCTCAATTTATCAATGGCCATGAACTTTATTCCTGCTGGGTCACTATTATGATATTTCCTAAAGTGTGCAGACAGGCTCTTGGTACATATGCCCTTCCTAATGTTGTATATGTGTTCCCTCAACCTATCTAAGCATCCTGGTGGTCCTTCCTATGTACTGTTTATTGCATGAACATTGAACAAGGTACACTAAATTCTTAATATTGCATGTGATAAACTGATGTCATATTTAACCCCTGTACTTGTAAATTATGTACACTTCCTTCTCCTCTGCCCATCTATCTTGTAGATCATGCATTGATAGCAAGGGTAAAAAAAAAATTGATTTATTTTAATAGTGTCACATTAATTTTATGGTACCTGGAATTGCTCTATACGTGACGTTTGTTTTCTACACAGAGGTGGCATTATTTTACTATTTAATACTTTCGCATATGACCCTCTATCTTTTCCCTAAGAATAATTATCCATGCTTCCTATTTTTTTGGTAGACAACCTGTGGAGCAATTACTTAGATAAAGGTGCTATTATTGAGAAATCCAACAAGCATTCCATAGATGTTCTGGGATCAAAAAGTAACCTTCATCTGTACGTCTTGGCTGACATCACAACCACCTTTACTGTACTTGTTGGTATCTTTTTTCCATCCGTGACAGGTAAGCATTTTGAGACCAAAAAAATATAAAACAAAACTGCATTTTGCTACTTCCCCAAAATTGCCACCACTGTTGATGGGATACGTTCCCCAAGCTTGTATAATTCCAAAACAATAATAAAGAGGAATACAGTGGACTGATGAGCGCACTAATTTATCTAATACAGTTTATTAATATTAAATGTCCTAATGGAAAAAAACGTTTTTTTCCTCCCCATTACATACAAATAGGCAATTGGAATTATCCTTCCAAGAGATTCACATCAGTAGTCTGCATACCTCATACACAGTGACATGAATATCAGAAGAGCTGTATATATCTTGCCAGGACCTAATCAATTTCCTTAAACAGCTCTCTAGATGTCATAATCGGCTGCACAACTATACATGAAAATTTCCAATAATCGCGTATATAAAGGATTGCAGTGCCTTGAAAAAGTAGTCATACCCCTTAAAAATTTTCACATTTTGTCATGTTACAACCAAAAACATAAGTGTATTTTATTGGTATTTTATGTGATAGACCAACACAAAGTGGCACATAATTGAATGTGAAAGGAAAATGATAAATGCGTTTCAAAATTGTTTACAAATATCGGAAAAAGTGTGGTGTGCTTTTGTATTCAGCCCTCCCCCCTCCTCGAGTCAATAGTTTGAAGAACCACCTTTCAATGCAAGCTTTGCAAATGCAAAACCAGCTTTACACATTCAGAGAGTAAAATGTATGCCCATTCTTCTTTGGAAAATAGAACAAGCTCTCAGAATCTCAATTGGATTTACGTCTGGACTTTGACTGAGACATTCTAAAGCATGAATATGCTTTGATCTAAACCATTCTATTGTTGTCTGGCTGTAAAGTGAACCTCCACCCCAGTCTCAAGTCTTTTGCAGGCTCTAACAGGTTTTCAAAGATTGACCTTTATTTGGCTCCATCCATTTTCCCATCAACTCTGACCAACTTTCCTTTTCCTGCTTCAGAAAAGCATCCTGTTACCACCATGTTTCATAGTAGAGATGGTGTGTTCAGGGTGATACGCAGTGTTAGTTTTCCGCCACACACAGCATCTCATCTGACCAGGGCATCTTCTTCCACATGTTTGCTGTGTCCCCCTGTCAGAGAAATAGGCACAACCTCGCGAGGTACGTTCGTGTTAACGCGCATCAGCAATGTGGTTCCAAGACGAACGCCCGACGTTGCGTCTGATCGAGTGCGAGTACGCGGTGTGATACGAACGCATAACGTTACACGTCGTAGGCGTACGAACGCTATAGCGCGCACTCGACGTGACCTAGGCACCTTGCCTATTTAAACATTCACCTGACAATGCCGCACCGCTGGATTATCGTCAGCTTCTCCTGTGTACCTGTGCCCGTGATTCCTGCTGTCTGATCTCCTGTGTACCGACCCGGCTTGTTTGACCTGCTCCTGTTGTTCTCCTGGCTCCTACCTCTGGCTTGTACCCGACGTCCCTTGTCTGCTCCCTGCACCCGATCTCAGCTTGGCTTGGCTCCTGCTCTCCGGTCTTCAGCTCAGGACCCGTTGCTCCGATCTCAGGACTGATCTTCTGTGTTTGACCCTCGGCCTGGCCTTGACCCTGCTATTGGACTTCTGTTATCTCTCTCCTGGACCTCCTTGCACAGTTGCCTCCGGTGACTTGTTTACTCAGCGGTTATCAACTGCTGCTGCTACCAGGCAACCTGTGCTACTGTGGGCACCGCATCCCTGTGTCATCTTCAGGGTTGTGCTGCACTCGGCCGCAAGGAGAGCCCTCTCAGCATCTCGGCCTCTCCCTAGATTGTGACACCCCCACATGGCTTTTCGCAAACTGCAATTGGGAATTCTTATAGCTTTCTTTCAACAATGGCTTTCTTCTTGCCAATCTTCCAAAAAGGCCAGATTTGTGGAGTGCATGACTAATAGTTGTCCTGGGGACAGATTCTCCCACTTGAGCTGTGGATCTCTGCAGCTCCTCCAGAATTACCATGGGCTTCTTGGCTGCTTTTCTAATTAATGCTTTCCTTGCCAGGCCTGTCAGTTTAGGTGGACAGCCATGTCTTGGTATGTTTGAAGTTGTGCCATTCTCTTTCCATTTTCGAACAATGGATTGAACAGTGGACTGTGAGATGGTCAAAGCTTGGGATATTGTTTTCTAACCCAACCCTGCTTTAAACCTTATCCCTGACCTGTCTGGTGTGTTCCTCGGCCTTCATGATTCTGTTTGTTCACTAAGTTCCTCTAACAAATGATGGCTTCACAGAACAGCTGTATTTATATTGAGATTAAAATCCACACAGGTGGACTCTGTTTACTAATTAGGTGACTTCTGAAGGCAATTGGTTCCACTAGATTTTAGCTGGGTATATCAGAGTAAAGTGGGCTGAATACAAATGCACGCCACACTTTTAAGATAATCATTTGTAAAAAAAATGTAAAAGCCATTTATTCTTTTCATTCTGTTTCACGATTATGTGCCACTTTGTGTTGGTTTATCAGATAAAAGCCCCCAAAAAATACATTTATGTTTTTGGTTGTAACATGACAAAATGTGGAAAATGTCCAGTGGTATGAATACTTTTTCAAGACACTTTATATTTTATAAATGATCTTCTCACAACCTTATCCAGTTCCTCCATCAAATACTTGAACTCTTGTTCTATCACAAGATGAGCAGAATCATGGCGCATTGAATGTTTTACAAATAATTATCTTCTATAAATGCAGAGCTACATCAGTATTCTGAAACAGAATATCATCATGGAAAATGTGTTAATGCTAAAAAACCTCCTCTCACACGTTCTCTCAGTATTCATCCAAAGAAATATCATCATTGATGATATCATCATCTTTCTCTACAAGGATTCACTTTACCCACACGTGGGTCTTGGATTCATTTTACCACTTTTTAAATAGAATACAATAGAGGGAAAGTTTTAAAGATTTAGATACTTCAAACTTGTGTCCTCTGTCCACTGGGCAGAAGGTTAATGCCCTACCTAAAGCAATTATATGATCTTCATATAACAGAAATTCACTTAAACCTTCCTCTGTTTCCTGTGCTTTCTGCTCTATTGTCCTTGCCTTCGCTAATATTTGCACCTCCCCTTTCTTTTCTTTTTTTCTGCCTCTTCTAGTTAGTTAGCTTCCTGCCTCTTTCACACTGCCGCGACTTGAAAGTCATGCTATTTTACCTCGATTTCAGGGAAGGCTTGTGTAAACTTGAGGGCTGTGGACCTCAACACGCATTAAAGTTGGACCAAAGTAGTGCAGGGACTACTTTTGAAGTTGGTGCGACTTGAAATCGCACAGATATGAATGGTACTCATTGGAAATCATGGGTTACAACTTGTCATGAGACTTTGCAGTCCCAAGTCGCAGGACAAGTTGCACAAGTGTAAAAGGGGCCATCATTTTTAAAAGTCCTAGGTGAGTTTCACATGAAACTGTGTCAGTTGTTGAGGCATCCTCACTCAAATCATTTGAGGTACCTCTCCAACTGTTGATTCTCATTCTTCTCTGATAAAGGGGTCATTGAAATGTAAAAATGCCCCTCTTTAAAAAAACATAATGCCACACTTATATTATTGTTTTATTCATTGTTTTGTTTGAGCTCTTTTCCTCATCTTTTTTTGATTGGACATTTAACTACCTCAGTACCAGACACTTTAAACCCCCTTGCTGCCCAAGCCAATTTTCAGCTTACAGTGCTGTCACGGTTTGAATGACAAATAATTATTTATGTAACACTGTACCCAAATTACATTTTTATGATTTTTTGAAACAGTGCTTTCTTTTGGTGGTATTTAATATTTTTTTGCTGTATAATGAAAAAATACCTAACAGTTTGGAAAAAACATGTTTTTTTTTGTTTCGGTTATACCGTATATACTCGAGTATAGGTCGATCCGAATATAAGCCGAGGCCCCTAATTTACCACAAAAAAACTGGGAAAACGTATTGACTCGTGTATAAGCCGAGGGTGAGACATGCAGCAGCTACTGTTACAGTGTCCATCCCTGTGTCCATGCCTGCCTGTGTCCATGCCTGCCTGTGTCCATCCATGCCTGCCTGTGTCCATCCATGCCTGCCTGTGTCCATCCATGCCTGCCTGTGTCCATCCATGCCTGCCTGTGTCCATGCCTGCCTGTGTCCATCCATGCCTGCCTGTGTCCATCCATGCCTGCCTGCCTCCATCCATGCCTGCCTGCCTGTGTCCATCCATACCTGCCTGCCTCCATCCATGCCTGCCTGCCTGTGTCCATCCATGCCTGCCTGCCTGCCTGTGTCCATCCATGCCTGCCTGCCTGTGTCCATCCATGCCTGCCTGCCTGTGTCCATCCATGCCTGCCTGCCTGTGTCCATCCATGCCTGCCTGCCTGTGTCCATCCATGCCTGCCTGCCTGTGTCCATCCATGCCTGCCTGCCTGTGTCCATCCATGCCTGCCTGCCTGCCTGTGTCCATCCATGCCTGCCTGCCTGCCTGTGTCCATCCATGCCTGCCTGCCTGTGTCCATCCATGCCTGCCTGCCTGTGTCCATCCATGCCTGCCTGCCTGCCTGTGTCCATCCATGCCTGCCTGCCTGCCTGTGTCCATCCATGCCTGCCTGCCTGTGTCCATCCATGCCTGCCTGCCTGTGTCCATCCATGCCTGCCTGCCTGTGTCCATCCATGCCTGCCTGTGTCCATCCATGCCTGCCTGCCTGTGTCCATCCATGCCTGCCTGCCTGTGTCCATCCATGCCTGCCTGCCTGTGTCCATCCAGGCCTGCCTGCCTGTGTCCATCCATGCCTGCCTGCCTGCCTGTGTCCATCCATGCCTGCCTGCCTGCCTGTGTCCATCCATGCCTGCCTGCCTGCCTGCCTGTGTCCATCCATGCCTGCCTGCCTGTGTCCATCCATGCCTGCCTGCCTGTGTCCATCCATGCCTGCCTGCCTGTGTCCATCCATGCCTGCCTGCCTGTGTCCATCCATGCCTGCCTGCCTGTGTCCATCCATGCCTGCCTGCCTGTGTCCATCCATGCCTGCCTGTGTCCATCGCAGCCTACCTGTGCCATTTTGCACCGATCTGTGACAGACAGCGGCCATTCCACTATTCAAAAGCCGCGCCTCCCTGTCTGTGATAGGCGGAACACTCAATTTCCCAGCAGTCAGTGTTCCGCCTATCACGGACATCCTCTCATCCTCGTCCGTAGTATGACAGCCTATCACAGACAGGGAGGCGTGGCTTTTGAATAGTGGAATGGCCGCCGTCTGTCTGCACGACACACAGATCGGGTAGGCAGACGGCGGTGACTCGAGTATAAGCCGAGGGGGGCACTTTCAGCCTAAAAAAATGGGCTGAAAATCTCGGCTTATACTCGAGTATATACGGTAAAATGTAATCTAGCTTTATAAATTGAGGTCAAAATATATTCTGCTACGTTTCTTTGGTAAAAACAACCCAAATCAGTGTACATTATTCTGTAGGTGATGAATTGATCAATCCTGGCGTACTGACTGCCTATCATTTCTTGAGGCCCTAAAATGCCAGGACAGTACAAACATCCCCCAATTACCCCTTTTTGGAAAGTAAACAGTCCAAGGTATTTAGTAAGAGGCATGGTGGGTTTTTTGAAATTGTAATTTTTTTATCATAATTTTTTTGGAAAATGAAGAAAGTAAACAAAAATTGTAAACAATTTATTTTTTGGCATACTGTTACCAGTGCATTACAGCATCATGATATAACCTGTGTGTCGGGGACCAGGGACACTGACTGGAGCTGCTACATTGATCAGTAATTTTGCTGTGTCCGGTGGACACAGCCGGTGACAGATCATGCCACGAGCATCGCCTTTTGAGAGGACGTCATATGGCGCCCATTTAGGATGGTAAAGCCACCACCCATCCGTCATTCTGCTATAGGCGGGGGCGGGAAGGTGTTAATACATTTACTAAAGATCTTAGCCCTTGCCCCCAGGTATTGACTGCAATGTTTCAAATAAAGGAATTCTAAGCCCAGCTTTAAAAATTAGTTCTTACTTCATTTGAGACACTGTGCTCATGAGGAAATGCCTTCTTGCCTTATTTATTTGTCTTATATGCTTCTAATACATTGCGCTAGTCTCACCCCACTCTATGTAAAAAAAAGTTGGGAAAGAGAACTGTGTAGGTGGCTTAAAGTGTAAGTTCACCTTTACAGAAATCTATAAGGTGAACTTACACTGGACCCTGTCCCCATTGCACCTGGAGAGCGATGATCACCGCTTTACCAGCCAGGGGATTTGAAATTTCTGTGATTGTGCTGGTGGGATGGGGGGCGGGGTGCAAATCAGGAGTTGAGGAGGTGTGTTTGGCAATGGGGTGAGGGAATGATGATGTATGTCTGTCAGTAAGGTGGCCAGAGAGGTGTGTGTGTTTGTGATGGAATGTTTTTAAGGCAGGTACCATGTGATTGGTCAATCACATGGTACATGGCCGATAACAGTCCATCTGTACCATGTGATTAGCTTTGACCAATCACAGCTAATCACAATAATAAAGCTTGTTGTAAGCTGATTTAGAAATTATTCAGTTTATTATTTGTGTAAAATAAAAGGCTTTATCTTATTGCTTAACATGAAGTGTGACATAAATACTTTGTCTGTTGCAGGTATAATGGCAGGAAGTAATCGATCTGGGGACCTAAGAGATGCACAAAAATCAATTCCTGTTGGCACCATTTTAGCCATAGTCACAACGTCCATTGTCTGTATCCTCAACATTTGTCTGGGGCTCAAGTTGTGTGTAGTAATGTTGGTGGGGTAAAAAATATAATTTGTTAGAGTATTAAATTGAATGCATACTGTTTTATATATTTTCTTTATTATGATTACAGCTAAACAATATTTTTGAGAAAATTTATATTGAATTATAAAAAAAGAAATAGTAACACGTGCATTGGAATAATTTATAATATATGCAGCCAACAGACAGAGTTAATTTCTATGTTTTTTCTAGGCTCACTGAAGGTCCTATGCCAGAAAAAAAAAATTTTCTTTATCGTACATCATAGGACACATAGCCCCAAGTATTTACTTAGTAGGTTATGGGCCTACCTTCGGGTGTTGACACTGGTATAACCAATACAGGAAGTTGACTCTCCTATATAACCCCTCCTCCTTCCAGGAGCACTCTGTTTTTTCGCCAGTGTCTAAGGTGTTGGTCACGAGTGAAGATGTGCTCTGTGGAGCTCCAGGAGGGATTCATGCTGGATTTAAAAAACCTCCACAACCAGATCCACCCACGCCACTGTGGCCATAGGATGGTACCCGGGCCTCGCATTGAAAAACAAAGTTTTGCCTGTAACGCTTTTCTTTGAGAGCTGGACCCTAGGAACCAGGACTCTTTTTGGTCTTGCTACATTACTGTCAGGAACCATGAAACAGACAGAGACAGAAGTACAATCAAATCACACTTGTTTATTAATAAAAATAAAAAGGTAAATAGGAAAAAGCGTAGTCAAGCATAGCCAGAGTCCAGTAGCCAGATCGGGTAGTCAGCCAGTCCAAAGTTCATTAACCAGATCGGGTAATCAGCCAGGCCGGAAGTCAGGGATCAAAGGAAAACAACCACAAGCAGGATAAGAAGCCAGGTGGGATGTCAGCAAGCCAGTCGTGAAACAAACAGCAAGAGATGGTTCACTGTGATGTGACCAACACGAAGGCAAATGAAAAAGTGAGCAGGAAGGCTTTAAATAGGCAGGTCAGACGAGTATCATCGGGAACAGCTGGTAACTGTGGAAAGAGAAGAGAGCTAGCAATTAGCTGGCAGCTGAGCAGCCAGCCCAGAGGAGGAAGGGCTAAGCCAGCCCTGACAATTACCTAAAGTTGTACTGAGGGGTGCTATACAACGCCCAAAAGAGTGGAACCCCTTTTTTAAAAAAAGGGGCCCAGTCTTTGAAGATTTTATTACGCTACCCACCGTGATGGGTGAAGTTTGGATCTGTCTGTGAATCAGCAGTATCCTGCAGCGAGGAAAAGGTAAGGGAAGAGGCTAGGAACTGTAAAAGGTGCCTATGCTTTCCTTCCATATATTTAAAACTGTATGCCTTTAAAATGTCTCCCCTAGAGAGAGTAAGCTACACATACCTTAATGTGATGCTTCAGTAGCTCTGTGTCTGGTTATAAACAGCCCATGTGTGGTCCCAGCAGCCAGAGGGGGGTTCTCAGTGAACGGCCTCTTCTAGAGGAATCAAGGGGATACAGCAGTTATAGAAACAGCATTGCACAGGTTGAAGTTTACTGCTGATAAAGATTCCCCCTCCCTCCTCCCCGGGAGGCGCGGTGGCCATTTCCAGTTTTTTATCTATAAAACTTGCCCTCATGTACTTAGCTTGCTGTTTTTTTTTTGTTTTTTTTTTTTATTTAAGATTCCCTAGCCTGTTGTTAGAGGCAGTACTTTCTATTGGGGAAAAGATACGGCATTGCAGGCAACGCTGCAGCCTCCTCTCGTGTCTATGTTTTAGATAAGAAACAGAGCGCGCAAGCACAGACTGTTAGGCTGAGGAGGAGGGGGCGGGTTTGCTAAGGGGCATGCTCCTGCAGTCGGGCGGCACTGTGTGTAGGTCGTAAGGATGTCCACACAGCTTCACAGTCTGAAAACACACGGCGCTAAGGGTGGAAGATGTTGAGGACGCCAATCCGGTTTTCACCTGATGCTGGTAACACAAACGCTCTCAGTATGCACAAGCTTAACTGAAAAGAGTCTGTTACAGCCTACAGCCACATCGCACTAAGGAGACACAGCAGCGTAAGAAGTGTAAAGCAGGCATTTCCAGGCGATGGGAACCCCAGCCATGCCGCCATACTGTCTTCCCCACCAGAGATACCAGATATGGCAAGCTTGGGTGAATCATTGGAAGCTAGTGGTGGTGCAACTGCTTCACACACTTCAGCCCCTCTATATGTGACTGAAGATGCATTTTCCTCTGCCCTGCAAGGTTTAGATGGAAGATTAGCGACTTTAATCGCATCCTCCATCTAGGTGGATAGGAAGCGTCCTAGATCCCCCTCCCTCACCTTAAATTCTTTACAAGCAGTGGAGGGTCCAAGGGGATTGTGGGAACAAGATGAGGTATTATCCTCAGATGATCGAGAGGAAAAACAGGCCGATTATTCCTCTGTGGAAGAAACAATATTTGATGTTTCAGTTTCACAATCTGAAGTACAGAGCCTTACAGAGATGGTTCGCTCCACTTTCATGCTACCCTTAACAGAGTTAGCTGAAGGTCCAGTCTCCTCCTTGGTTCCTTGAAACCTTTACAGCCTTTGCATGCATTTCCCATCCATGCATTACTAGAAAAGCTTATTTATACCAAATGGGATTATCCGGATAAGCCTTTTTCTCCTAAGAGATTCTCTATGAAAAAAAAAAAAAAAAATCACTATAAAGATGGAAAGTTCCAGCAGTTGGCGCTGCGATTTCCAACGTGAATAAAAGTTTAAATTTCCATTTGACAATACACATGCTTAAGGATCCAACAGATAAGAAGTTTGAAAGTTTGTTAAAATCCTCTTTTTCCTTAGCAGGGACCCTGACTTAGCCTTCAATTGCAGCTATAGACATATGCCAGTCCTTAAAGGACCAGTTCACAGATGCTCTTAACGAGCTCCCTACACAGCAGGCCCGTTGGCTAACCTACCAAGAGCATTATGCTTTGCCATTGATGCTATGAAGGATTATATTCATCAGGCATCACACCTTGCGCTTGTACTAGTACATATGCGAAGGACCCTTTGGTTAAAGGGTTGGTCAGCTGAAGCACCTTGCAAGAACCTTCCAAATAGTTTTCCCGTTAAAGGAGAACGACTATTTGGCGATAGTTTGGATAAATATATCCAAACAAATTCTAGCGGGAAGAGTACTCTTTTGCCAGTCAAAAGGAAAATATAAATGTCCTTCACTTAAACGCATTTTTTCTCCCGCGCTGTGTGCATCCACCTCTAGGCATGGGTGACGGTGTCCGCCATCAGACTATAGAGGAAGACCTCAGGGTCAAACCCAGGCACAAAGGAAGACCTGGGGCCACAAGTCTGCAACGCAGAATACCAAGGCCTCGTCATGAAGAGGCATCTCCCCTCACCAAGGGGAGGGGGGGAAGACTTCTGAGGTACTCAGAAGTTTGGCAAAAGGCAATCCGTGTTGCAAGCATTAGACAGATTATTGTCTTAGGGGGTGATCATACAGATTCCCGCACAAAAGCAGTTTGGGGTTTTACTCAAACCTTTTTACAGTACCAAAGCCAAATGGAGATGTCAGATCAATTCTAGATCTACGGAATCTAAATCCGTTCCTGAAGATCCGCTCCTTTCGCATGGAGTCATTTGTTTCCATCCTATAAGGAGGAGAACTTCTGGCATCCATCAACATCAGAGATGCATATCTGCATGTCCCTATATTTCCTCCTCACCAGAGGTTTCTGTGGTTCAAAGTAGAACAAAAGCACTTTCAGTTTGTACCTGTGCCCCTTCGGGCTTGCTACAGGAACCCATGGTATTCACAAAATTACTAGCCCCACCTCTAGCCAAGTTAAGGGCACAGGGCATAACTGTCTTGGCTCACTTTGATGATCTATTGTTAATAGACCAGTCAGTGGCTCGCTTGAAGCAAGGTGTAGCCATTACAAGCAGTTACCTGGAGAGACTGGGTTCGATTCTCAACCTAAAGAAATCCTCCTTAAAGCCACTAAAGAGGCTGGAGTATCTGGGCCTGATCATAGACACAGCCCAGAAAAGGTTGTTCTTGCCTCCCGCAAAGATCAGCTCCATACAAGAGCTGGTGGGGATGATCAGGTCAAAGAGAAATCCTTCAATTCACCTTTGTAGGTTGTTATGAAGGATGGTAGGTTCATTAGAAGCAGTTCCCTATGCCCAATTCCAACCGAGACTGTTTCAAAACAGTGTCCTGTCTGCTTGGAACAAGACGATTCAAGCTTTGGATTTGCCAATGCGGCGGTCCCCAAGAGTGTCCCAAAGCCTCAATTGGTGGTTACTAAGGCCGCGTACACACGGGCGGACTGTCTGTCCAACTTAGTCCGCTGAAACGTGTTTCAGCGGACAGTCTGGCGGACTAAGTCTTTCGGAATTTCCGTAATATTGTCCGTCCAACTTTGGTTTCAGCGGACAGTCCGCTCGTGAGTAGGCAAGTTGGACGGACTAAGTATGGCGCATGCTCAGAAAGGATTTACACGGCCGAAGGTTGCATTGCAGTGTATTGGACGTCGTATTTCTAGTCCCGTCGTACGTGCTGTACACGTCATCACGCAAGCTTTCAGCGGACTGTCTGTTCATCGTGTGTGGTCAAGTCCGTTCATTCAAAAGTAGGACGGACTGTCTGTCAGATTGTCTGACGGACTTAGTTGGCCAGACAGTCTGCCCGTGTGTACGCGGCTTAACTCAGAACTTGCTGAAGGGAAGGTCCTTCAGACCAATTATCTGGAAGGTAGTAATGACAGATGCCAGCCTTCTAGTCTGGGGGGGGGGGGGGGACAGCAGTACTAGAGAGAACGACTGTCCAGGGACAGTGATCAGGAACTGAAAGAGCCTTGCCCATCAACATTCTAGGGATTCGGGCAGTTTATCTGGCTCTGAGAACCTGGACCTCTAGGTTAAAGAATTGTCCTGTCAGGATTCAATCCGACAATGTCACGGCTGTGGCCTATATCAATCACTAAGGGGGCACCAAAAGTCTCTCAGCTCAGACAGAGGTGAACCAGATTCTAACTTGGGCAGAAGAGAATGTCTCATGCGTATCAGCAGTTTCATTCCGGGCGTATAGAAGTGGCAGTGACAGTTATTCCTGGGGGAATAGTCTCTTCATACCGAAATTTTTTTGGGCTAATTTCCAAAGATGGGGGACTCCGGACATAGACCTTTTAAGCATCCAGATTCAACGCAAAGCTAGTCAACTTTGTGTCCAGGAGAAGGGACCCACTCGCATACGGAACAGATGCGTTGGTGACCCCGTGGGATCAGTTCTCATTGATCTATGCATTTCCCCCAATTGAGTTGCTGCCTCAGCTTCTTTGCAGGATCAAGCTGGAAAGAAAGTCGGTAATACTGGTAGCACCAGCATGGGCCAGAAGGTCATGGTACGCAGAAATCGTAAAGATGGCAGTGGAGGGTTCAGGGCTCCTTCCACTAAGGCCAGACCTGCAATCACAGGGGCCGATATTCCATCCTACTTTATGAATGCTAAATTTAACGGCCTGGCTATCGAGCCCCACATTCTGAAGAAACGTGGGCTTTCCAGGTCAGTTATCTCTACTTTGATTATTGCTAGGAAGCCAGCTTCTAGAGCTATATACAAGAGTCTGGAAAGCTTGTGTTTCCTGGTGTGAATCCAAGGGTTGGTACCCTCAGAGATATAGGCAGAATTCTTGCCTTTCTACAATTAAGTGTAGAGATGAAGTTGGCCCTGAGTAAGGGCCAAGTCTCAGCCTTATCAATTTTTATTTCAAAGGCCGCTTGCTATGCATTCTTTAGTCCAGGGTTTTAAGGAGTGCTGCGGATTAATCCGCAAGTTAAATCACCCTTAAGCCCTTGCGACTTAAATTTAGTTTTGTCTCTGTTACAAAAACAGCCATTCGAACCGTTACAGCATAGTCCTTTAGTCTGTTTTACAAGAAAGCTGGTATTTTTGGTTGCTATATCCTCAGCAAGGAGGGTGTCAGAATTGGCTACTCTTTCTTGTAAAGAGCCATACTTATTCATGAGGACAGAGTGGTGTTACACCTTCATCCAGGCTTTTTGCCAAAAGTGGTTTCAGGCTTTCATCTGAATGAAGATATTGTCTTGCTATCATTTTCCCCAAGACCATGTTCCAGGGAAGAAAAGTCACTACATTGTCTTGATGTAGTGAGAGCAGTGAAGATCTATTTATAGAAAACTGCTCAGATTCGTAAGACTGACGTCTTATTGATTCTGCCAGAGGGTCCTAAAAAAGGCACAGGCAACGTCAAAATCCACTGTCACTAAGTGGATTCGGCAAGTTATAATTCAAACTTTATGATTTAAAGGGAAAGATTCCCCCTTTTCAAGTTAAGGCGCACGCTACCAGAGCGTTGGTGCTTCTTGGGCAGTGTGTCACCAGGCTCCATGTCTCAGATCTGCAAGGCCGTGACTTGGTCTTCAGTACATACATTTTCTAAATTTTATCAAGTGGATGTAAGATGGAATGAGGATATCGCTTTTGTGCACAGTGTGCTGCAGGCAGCAGTATAAAGTCCTCAGATCTGGGGTTGCCCTACGGGTTGTGTCTCCCTCCCCTCAAGTAGCATTGCTATGAGACATCCCACTAAGTAAATACTTGAGACTCTGTGTCCTATGATGTACAATAAAGAAAATAGGATTTTTAAAACAGCTTACCTGTAAAATCCTTTTCTTGGAGTACATCATAGGACACAGAGCTCCCGCCCCTCTGTTTTATGGGGTGAGAGTATATTGCTTATATTGCTTGGTTACAAAAACTGAGTGCTTCTGGAAGGAGGAGGGGTTATATAGGGGAGTCAAATTCCTGTATTGGTTATACCAGTGTCAACACCTGAAGGTAGTCCCATAACCCACTAAGTAAATACTTGAGGCTCTGTGTCCTATGATGTACTCCAAGAAAATGGATTTTACAGGTAAGCTGTTTTAAAAATCCTAATATATGTATGGGATCCAATAGCTCTAGTGGAAGTTTAAAGGTATAATGAGTAAGTCAGCAGTGACTCATCCTCACTTTTCTCCTACTTCTAATTTCCTACAATCCAAAGATTATGAACCTTGTGACAAACTGCATTCAAATCAATAAGAGGGGGGATTGTGCCCATGTAAAGCTGAATTAAATCCAAGCGGTTTAGACATTAATGGCTGTGTTGAGTAATTTTGAGGGGACAACAAATTTACACTGTTATACAAGCTGTACACTCGCTACTCTACATTGTAGCAAAGTGTAATTTCTTCAGTGTGGTCACATGAAAAGATATGATACAATATTTACAAAAATGTGAGGGGTATACTCAATTGTGTGAGCTACTGTATATTTTAACTGCCATAAAAACTACTACTACTTGATATGAACAGATCAACAGCAGAAAGTGACTGCTGTCTTCAAGTCAACCAGAAAATAAAATTAAATTAAAAAATAGACCGCAATAACCAGAATACCAAAAACAAATAAGACTGCTAGAGAGGTGATTTGCTAGCATTCCAAATTTCTCTCGATACCGATGTAGCATTTCTGAAAAGGACTTTCAGATTTAAGTAAAGACCCGTGAACGGCACACAAGATAATGCACTCAACCATTGCAGTTTACAGAATTCAAACATAGTGTTGAAAACTGATTTATCCAATGGCCCCTTATACGGTTTTCAGCTCTCCCACTATGGCTGCTCAATGATACTATGGCTGCTCTCAACCCACCCATTTTTTATTGAGGGAATGGGTTTTCAAGCCCCCCTACAATTCTTATCTGCAGACAAGGTTGAAAGGCTGCACAGGTAATTGAGTGAGCACCGTAGTTTCAGACGTTTTAAAGGGAAATGAAAATCCTGGAAAATTGCTGCATATTTATGTTTGTGCAAATTCTAATCTCATTCTTACCACCTACCAAGTTTCATTCATATAAAAGCTTCTGCTATGCCTTCTTTGGAAAAAACTCTTAATTTATAAAAATTTTTTAAACATCAGTTTAGAAATGTATTACAGTGGTTGCAAAGTCAATGTAGATATACTACAGTGTAAATGTTTGCATAAAATTATTCTGTTAAATATCTTATTTCAGATGGTTTCTGTGCAGTCATGTGACCTCCAGCCGCTTGCTCCCCTGATCTAAGCCCTACAGTGGGAGGGGATGAGATCCCTCTGATGTCAGCCAAGAAGCCACGTGACCTCTGTGCTGTCTGCTCAGCCCCTTCCTCTGTGGCCCTTAGATTGGGGTAGGGGAGTGGCCGGAGGTCACGTAACCCCCAAAGGGGTGATCTGAAAAAAAGTATTTACCAGCATAATTTTAAACATTTACACTGTATTATAACTTGGTAGAACAGAGGGGCCTGCAGTAATCCTACTCTGACTTTACTGCCAGCTACTAATAGCAGCAGGAGGGGCAAGGAAGAGATTGTTCACACACAGGAGCGGATGACCGGCAGTGAGGAAGGGGGAGAGAGGAGAGCAGTGGGGCACGTAAACTGACCACGGTATTATGGATCAGCAGCCATGATTACCATGGTCAGCTTACATAGGGGGGCACAGGAATAGGCAGGATTAATCTGTTTTTTTACAGCATAGAAAGGGACAAATTAGACAGCACAAGCATTATGCTGTTTAACCTGCTTTAAAGGATCAGGGTCTTTTTTTGTTTTTCTTCTTTGGGTTACAACCTCTTTAACATCAAAAAATATTGAACTAAAATCATTTGTTTCCTATTACCATGGTTCTCTATAATATTCATTGTAAAATATGCTCACTGAATAGTTGTTGTGCTGCAACGTATTTATTATCTTAACTTAACTATTTAGATTTAAGCACTGTAATTCTTTTTGGAGCTTGCATCGAAGGTGTCGTTTTACGTGACAAGTAAGTTGTTCATAGTACAGTTGTTGTTCATAGTAAGGTTGACACAAGTCGATCTAGGTCAACCAAAAAAAAATAATACAATCCCATATACGCAATCCTATACCCACAGTTGATCCAGAGAAAGGCGAAAACAGGGAACTGAGTCTTTTTTTTGCAAAAATATGTGCATTTACAATTTTTTCTGTAAAGGTGAACTGTGCCTGTAAGATGCTGCCAGCCCATTCATTTAATGGGCTGTTGTACAACTGGGTCAAGTGTTGTAACAAGCAGATGCCTAAACTTGACACACAAGGGGAGATTTACTAATGCAAGAACTGAACAAAAAGGTCTAGATAGTCACACTCCAATGAAAAACGATTTCTTTATTATTTACAATAAATTCATACAGCAAGGATAAAACCACTGATGCATTTCACACCGCTACATCAGGTGCTATTCCTAGAAATGGCTATGAATAAGCAACTGCTGTAGCAGTGTGAAACGCATCAGTGGTTTTATCCTTGCTGTATGGCTTTATTGTAAATAATAAAGAAATCGTTTTTCATTGGAGTGCTGCCATCCTGACTTTTTTGTTCAGTTCTTGCATATTGAGCCACACCCACGCCTGGAGAGGGGAGAGATCATTATGATACAGACACCTGGAGCAGCTCTTTGTTTCAGGAGATTTATTAATACTGGAGTACTTAGAATCTGCAGCTGTGCATGGTAGCCAATCAGCTTCTAACTTCTGCTTGTTCAGTTAGAGCCGGGTCACACAGGGGCAACACGACTTTCAACACGACTTTTGGAGGCAACTTGGACACGACTTCAACATGACTTGGGGCGACTTACAACACAACTTTAAGTCACCCCAGGCTAGGCGACTTTTGCCATGGCCAGTCAGAGAATGAGCTCTCAAGAGAGAACTCCATACCAAATAAAAAAAAAAAAAAATGGCGTGGGTTCCCCCTCCAGGAGCATACCAGGCCCTTAGGTCTGGTATGGATTTTGAGGGGAACCCCCTACGCCGAAAAAATGGCGTGGGGGTTCCCCCAGATCCATACCAGATCCTTACCGTACCTGGCCGGCCAGGAAAGGGGGTGGGGACGAACGAGCGGCCCCCCTCCTAAACCGTACCAGGTCGCGTGCCCTCAACATGGGGGGGTGCCCCCACCCTAAAGCACCTTGTCCCCATGTTGATGAGGACAAGGGCCTCTTCCCGACAACCCTGGCCGTTGGTTGTCGGGGTCTGCGGGCGGGGGGCTTATCGGAATCCGAGAGCCCCCTTTAATAAGGGGGCCCCCGGATCCTGGCCCCCTCCCCTATGTGAATGAGTATGGGGTACAATGTACCCCTACCCATTCACCTGTGAAAAAAATGTACAAAAAAACACAACACACAAGGGTTAAAATAGTTTATTGCACAGCTCCGGGGGTCTTCTTCTGTCTTCGAGGATCTTCTCGACAGACTCTGCTATCTTCTGCTAGCTCTTTTACTAGCGGAGGAGCCCAGCTTTCTTCTTCGCCGCCGCCCTCTTCTTCCAACTTCGGGGGTCTTCCCCAAGGCACCCCCCCATGTTGAGGGCACGCGGCCTGGTATGGCTCAGGAGGGGGGGGGCGCTCGCTCGTCCCCACCCCCTTTCCTGGCCGGCCGGGTAGCGTGCTCGGATAAGGGTCTGGTATGGATCTGGGAGGGACCCCCACGCCGTTTTTTCGGTGTAGGGGGTTCCCCTTAAAATCCATACCAGACCTAAGGGCCTGTTATGCTCTCGGAGGGGGAACCCACGCCAGTTTTTTAAAATAAATTTGGCGTGGAGTTCCCTTTTGAGAGCTGATAATTCTGAGAGAGTCGCCTCCGTATAGACAGAGATCCGAGTTGGAGGCGACCTCCATTGAAATCAATGGGTACCAGTCGCCTACAAATCAGATAGAAGTAGTACAGGAACCTTTTCTGAAGTCGGAGCGACTTCAGTAGTGTGCATTAAGACGGCTCTCATTCACTTACATTGATTTTTACATGTAGCGCGACTAAGGGCGACCTGAAGTCGGATCTGAGTCGCCCCTTTGTGAACCGCCTCTTAAGCTTTGACAAATAAACCCGGAGGCTAATTGGTTTCTATGCAGAGCTGCATCTGATTTTGCATGTTCCAGTTTTAGTAAATCTCCCATATGTCTTAGCGTATAGTACACATATAACTCCCTTATATTGATGTGCAACAGTCTTTGCAGGATTTAACTTTTTTTTTTCATGAAAACTTTTTTTTAACGCTTTGACTTTAAAAATCGTTGTTTTATCCTTTCTGCTAATGGAGAAAAGGTGGATAAATTCTGACATTATTGTAAATGGACATGTTCTCCATTGAAATGTTAAGCAATGTAATATATATATATTTTTTTTGCACAGGTATGGTAGTGCAGTGAACAAAAATCTGGTGGTTGGAACCCTTTCATGGCCTTCTCCATGGGTCATAGTTATTGGTTCTTTTTTTTCTACATGTGGAGCTGGATTACAGAGTCTCACTGGAGCGCCACGTTTACTTCAGGCCATTGCAAAGGACAACATAATTCCATTTCTTAGAGTGAGTAAGCTTTCAGAACTTTCAGAACATGTATATTTTTCTTGTAGTCATTCATTGTGGGTGACAAAACGGGGATGATTTCTTTTTGTGCATGAAAATTAATTGGCAAATTATAAATATACAGTAGGTGCTATTTAATGTTTAAATATTTATCATAAACAATAGCATTTTATTGCTCTATGGTTTAATAACAAATTGTGCATCTTCCTTTTCAAACAAGCTGACCAAATTAGAGAACATTAAAATGGTCATAATTCGGAATGAGGTTCGGGTTCAAAGCCACCTTGGATTTGAGGTGGTTCAGAAAAATGTTGAACTCATGGTAGAAAATTTAGACATGAACACATAATGCACTAAACAACTTTTGCCCCTGGTCACACGGGCTCCAATCTGAAGGAATGAACAAGTCAGCCCCCTCACTATTAAATGGTGGGCTCCCACTAGCCATGTTGTCAGTCTGAGTTGGAGCTGGTTAAAGAAAGCTGACAAATCTTTGTAGGGGGAGATGTTCTGCTATACAGTGCTGTGCTGTGGATTGTTTTGTGGTGGACTATATACCCTTGTGCGTACCCCCTGTGTTCACATCCTAGATAGACCCAGCTGTCCTTCTTAGGTTTTTGTTTTCTGTATCAGCAGGAAGTATACTTGCTTGCTAGCCCTTTACAGCTCTTTTTTCTTCTTTTGCCATTTATTAGGGTCTTTTTTCTTTCATTTAAAAATGAAATTATATTCTGATAGTTAAATGTGCTTTTGTTTGGGGAGCATGGGGAGTTGTCATTTAGGGTGTGTGTGTGTGTGTGTGTATATATATATATATATATATATATATATATATATATATATATATATATATATATATATATATATATTATATATTATATATTTATAGTGTAGGACTGCACTAAAAGTAGCACACATTCATCCCCATATCACCAACCATAGTTTCTAGTAAAACCTAGGCACTCCAATCACCTCCCAAAAAATATTCTCATGCAATGCAGACCTAAAAAAACAGAGTACTGTGCGTGGATGTTACATAGTTACATAGTAGGTGAGGTTGAAAAAAGACACAAGTCCATCAAGTCCAACCTATGTGTGTGATTATACGTCAGTATTACATTGTATATCCCTGTATGTTGCAGTCGTTCAGGTGCTTATCTAATAGTTTCTTGTAGTCTCCCCAGCCTGGCCAGCGAGCGTGTGCAGACCATAGCTACAAGCTGGGTCGGCCACGACATGCCCCTCCCTCCAGGGGTGGCCAGTGAGTGCAATGCTCTGGGGCACACATATGAGCGGGCTATTGATGTCTGAGTCACAGTGTACCGTGACCAGCAGCCACCCCATACTGATTAGAGAGTGGATCTGTGATGGAATGTCCCCAGCTGGTCCGGAATGGTAAGTACAGATTTCCCTGCCTCGGTGGGGCTGAGCAGCTGGGCATTCCCTGGGAGGTTGATTCGGGGGTCCCTCTCCTCCCTCTCTTCTCTCCCTGTCCCCATATCCCCTCCCCCCCGGGTGCCCCTGGGTGTCTGTTGTCTCCCCGCTGGTTGTCTGGAGGTCTTCACATGCTGATCGCCATAGCGCTGTTCTGCTGCCATTTTCTCTGTCTTTTTTTCACTGTCCCTCTCTGTGTACAGTTGTTTGGCAGCCATGTTTGGTGTGACTCAGGGAAAAGCACGGTCAGGACCCATTTTACTGTAGTTAGGTGGCCATTTTCCCTGTGATTATGTCATTTATACTGGACACTCTGCGGCCATTTTGTTGTAGCCCAGCTCGGTTTTTTTGCCCAGCGCTGGTCCCTGAGGGCTCAGAACAGCGCTGTTTTTTTCACAGACACCTGGGAGCTGACACAGGACACAGGCATGACTAGCTGAACGGCGTGAAACTCGGTCAGAGTTGTGAGTTCTACAGTGGGGGCCCCTCAGCCTGCAGCAGCTAGGAGGGTGGGACTATACACCTGTCCTGAGTCTCCAACAGGTGGCAGACAGGGTGAGTCAGCATGGCTTCAGAAACTGATGTTTCTTCCCCTAACTCCCTGCAAATGCAACCGCCTCGTCTGCATACAGTGCAGTGCCTTTAGACGTCTTGTCGCCGGTCCTGAAAACGTTCGTTGCCAGGGTGGAGGCGGTGTGCGGGTGCAAGGTGGTAGAGTGCGGTCCCTGCCCCCGTCCTCCGGGAAGAGCTCTGGCACAGACTCGGGCCCCGCTGAGACTGGTGGCCCCTGCTCTGTCGTTTCAGAAGACACTGACCAGGACGGATCGGACAGTGAGGATGAGTCCCCATCCGAGTCCACGCAAGAGAAGCACTAGTTGGAGCATTTATCACAGCTGTGCGTGATACCCTGAAGATCAGGATACAGTAGGTCCTTCTGCTGCAGTAGTGGTCCCTTTTGGGTCCCGTAAGCCAGCCTGTACACCTGAGGTGTTTCCGTATCTGACTTATTTCAATAAGTTCATATACAGGAATGAGGGTGACCGCAGCTAACCCTTTCGGTCCCAAAAAGCATGGTGGTGCGTTACCCCCTTGTGGAGAACCTTCTGCAATAGTGGTCGGCTCCTCCGGTTGTGGACTCCCCAGTATCCAGGTTAGATAAGGTAACCATGATCCCGGTAATTGGGGCTCCTGTGGTTAAGGACCCCGCGGGCAGGAACCGAGGCAGTGGCCCGTTCCTTATTTATGGTTGGGGGGTCAACAATACGACCAGTACTGACCACAGCACTTGTGTCGCAGACACTTACTGAATGGGCAAACTTTTGCACCTCTAATTTGAGAAGCAGCAGGCCCATCCCGTCTTTGTGGAACTAGCAGACCAGTCAGTGCACATTCTTAAGTATGCTTGGGATGCGACTCTGGATATGCTTCCTCTGCTATCCAAGGTTTCAGTGTCAACAGTGGTGCTGAAGCACCTGATTTGGCTGAAATGCTGGTCGGCGGACCAGGCATCTAAAAAAGCCCTGACGGATCTACCTTTCCTTGGTGAGTAAATCTTTGGAGCCTTGCTGGATGACATTATTAAGAATGTCACAGGTGGGAAGAGTACCTTGCTCCCACAGGCCAGGAAGGCTAAGGAGCCACGCCACAGGCAAGGGCTCTCATTTTCCGCTCAAAATAGTTTTTTTTTTTGTCCGTCCGGGACTTCGGCTAAATGCTCCCAGTCCAACAAGACGACCTCTGAGGGACAAAAGCGTCCCTGAAACTGCAAGCCTGCAAGCAAAAGTGCTACCGCATACAGGTGGGGGGGTCGCCTTTGGGAGTTGCAGCCCAGTGGGCCTCTCGGCTATCTGACCAATGGATCTGCAAACTGATTTCCTCTGGCTACAAGATAGAGTTCCTCTCTTGGCCACCAGACTCTTCCCCTCCAGCATACCCTTACTCCCGGCTCGCTGGGAGGCCCTATTGGGGGCAGTATGGGACCTGTTAAACTGCAGGGTGGTAGTGCCTGTTGCGGAGTCGGAAAGGATTCAGGGGTTCTACTCCAATCTTTTTGTAGTCCTCAAAAGGAAGGGGTATGTCCAATATTGGACCTAATAGCCTCAATTGCTTTGTTAAAGTACAGAGGTTCCGAATGGAATGGTTCGCTCAGTAGTAGCTTCACTCCATCAAGGGGACTCCCTGGCGTCTTTGGACTCTGGGATGCGTACATGCAGATACTCCTATGTCTCTGGAATCAGAGAGTTCTGCGAATTGAAGTCGGGGAAGCCCACTACCAGTTTGTGGCTCTCCCTTTTTTGGCTTGGTTTTAGCACCCCGAGTCTTTACCACGGAATAGACTCAAATTTTGGCATTGTTGAGACAACGCGGGATCGCAATCGCAGGTTATCTGGACGATCTCCTTCTGAGAGCAGCTTCAGCCTCAGAATTAAAGAAGGATGTGGCGATCACCATGCAAACCCTGCAGGAATTTGGATGGCTGTGGAACCTAAAAAGGTTGGTGTTCATACCGATTCAGCGCTTAGAGTACCTGGGCTTACCGCTGGACTCCATGCAAGCGAGAGTGTTCTCCCTTCAGAGAACACTGCAGACTCTCAGAGCCACAGTAAAACTATTGCTGAACCACATGTGGTCATCGCTGCATTTCTGCATGCGAGTTCTGGGCCTCATGGTGGCCTCCCTCGAGGCGGTACCGTATGCCCAGTTTCACACCAAAGTCTTGCAGAAGGAGATATTTATGAAATAGGACAAATTTCTGTTTTCCCTGGATCAGCAGATTCAGGTGAGCCAGTCAGTCAGGGACTCCCTGCTTTAGTGGCTGCGGTCCCCAGCACTTCAGTCTGGGAAGTCGTTTCCACCTCTGCATTGGACTGTAATCACAACAGACGCCAGCCTGACCGGCTGGGGTGGAGTACTGGGAGTACAGTGGACCCAGGGTCTCTGGTCGGGTGCGGAACCCAAGTTGACGATCAATGTGCTTGAACTCCGAGCGATCAGGCATTGCTTCTCCACATATTCGATGAGACTACGAGGGCGGTGGCATATGTCTACCTTCAAGGAGGAACAAGTAGCTCGGCTGCAGCACGGGAGGTCACTCACATCCTTCAGTGTATAGAGCAACAGGTACCGGCCTTGTCGGTCATTTACACCCCGGGACTGGAAAACTGTCAGACGGACTACCTAAGTCGCCATATGCTGGGCCCAGGAGAAATGGGCATTGCATCCAGAGATGTTCAGGCTTCTGTGCAAGAGGTGGGGCACACCAGACGTGGATTTCCTGGCCTCCCATCTCAATTGGAAGTGGCCGAGATTCGGATCTAGGATAAGAGATCCCATCAATAGCACTGGTGGTTCCATGGCATCAGTATCGACTGATCTCCGATAAAGCTACTACCACTTCTGCTCCACAGAGTGGAGGCCGAGGGAGTTCCAGTAATACTAATGCCCTGGATTGGCTCCAGCGTCCCTGACGCGCTGACCTAGTACTCCTGGTTGCCAAGGCTCCCTGGCGACTGCTGTTGCGAGAGGACCTTCTGTGTCGAGGTCCGATTCTCCATCTTGTTTTACCATCACTGGTTTCAACGGCATGGCTGTTGAGAGCCAGATGCTAAGGTACCTGGAAGGCATACATCTCTATGCGTGAGGAGAAAGGATGGCATCCGTGCACCTATTCATTTTCCAGGATCCTGCTGTTTCCACAGCGAGGAGTAGACCAGAAGTTGGCTTTAAGCATCATTAAAGGACCAATATCAGCCTTGGCTTTCTTTTTTTCAGGGACCTCTGGCGTCTCACTCTCTAGTGAGCACTTTTGTGCAAGGGATCTGACTTGTAGTTCCTCCGGTGTGTACACACTTAACCCCGTGGGATCTTAACCTGGTGTTATCGGTGCACAGAAACCGCCGTTCGAGAACATCTGAGAAATTCCCTTGTTGACTCTTTCCCAGAAACTGATCTTTCTAGTGGCAATTACATCGGGCAGGAGGGTTTCGGAACTGGTGGCCTTGTCTTGCAAGTCACCCTATATGTGTTGACTAGTATTTATGATTATGTGCATACCCCTCAATCATTGTAGTAGTATGGACATATACATATCTAGATCTGAGAGATCTTGTACAAAAGAGATAGTTCAATCAGCAATACACATTTATTTATAGGGTTACATAATATATACAAATTACACACCAGACAGTATTTACATCACAATATACAGTGTAGGTCCCCTGGCTTACATGATATTTACAAATTACTCACAGAACTATATTTACAATACAATATAAGGTGCAAGTTCAGAGTTAGATTACCTGTTAACTTCAGGTCAGCCCATGGTGACTGCCGTGTGCTCCCACACCAGAGTGAGTTGGCCTTCTCACAAAGCATTATATCTCCCCCCCTACTTTCTGTAGTGTGGCTAATATAATTCTCCCTAATTGGTCACTGTACCTAGTCAATGTATATTGGGAACAGCCTGATTGGATGAGTCAACGAAAGCTGTTGTTTACTTCCCAGGTGAGATGTTATCAGGGAAAACAAAAGGCCAAGCTTTGAAGTTGAACCAATTACAGTAACACCAACACAAACACTCAATACTTTAAATATATATTTAAATCTAATGGAAATATATTTCTAATTACAATATTGTACAGGTATTAATGGAGATTTCACATAAACTCATAAGGCTACAGATGGCCCCTTGTGGCCAGTTGAGAATATGAGACTTGGCCACACATAGAATAATGGTTTATGTGCAATCTTCTTTAATATTTTGAACGTTTGGCTTTGCCCTCTGAAATGAAATAAAACTCTTTGAGAAGAAAAAAAAACGTTTAAACTCTCCATCTCTACAGTTCACATTTCTGGATCCTAGTATCGGTAGTCCTCACTTGTTCTGAATGTAATAAGTCCATAATAAAAATCATAGGATACAAAACACAATAAAAAAAACAAGAGGGATAAAAAAAAAACATGAGGATCCTTGTTCTCAACCGTCCAATAATGATAGTGCGAAAGTCAATAATGTCAATCTGGTCATGTTGCCCTTGCTTCTGGGACAGCCTCCCATGGTGATTCCCGTTGGATACCGCATACAGTAATGGCCTTTGGATCAGCTTTCCCGGCTAAGATTATACTTTGTTAATGTGGACAGAGGTAGAGAAAGAAAACCACAAGTACCTTTGAGACACATGCATTCAACTTAATGCTCGTCTGGTAAGTCTGAGCAGTTAGGACCTTTTATTAGAATTACCCTAGATATATTGCGACATACTAATGAGACCCCTTTCTCAGTGACATGTGTAACAATTTGGGTACGCCCTTCCACCAGGTGTCTGATTTCCATCCCCCATCTTTCTTCCTCCATGGTCATATGCCTGCAAGTAACTCTGCTCTGCCTTCTGCTGGCTACCACTGTGTGTCTGTGTATGACCCTTCAAGTGTCCAGGGGGCTCTTGTTGCCATCGCAACTCACCACTAACTCCTGTTACTGAAGCTGTGTTCAGTGCAATATTTGGCCATATCGCTCCATCCTTGGCTACCATGTGTAGCTACTGTACGAGCCCTGCCTTTAGCAGGCTATGGAAGAGGTCATCACTTTAAGAGTTCTCATTGCAGATTAGGCAGTGTCGCCTACGCAGACAAACATGACTGGATTTCAGAATACAGATAGGTGTGATGTCACCAGTCACTAGTGGCTTCAGGAAAAATCAAACTAAAATACTCTTAAGTACAAATGTACTATACTCCCTGCTATTTGCCAATCACTATGAGTCTCAGAAGTCCCAGTATATCTATGATATTCACGCAATGCTCTTTGAACTGATTATGGCACAAAAAGGAAAAACTGAGCAACATAAAAAAAAGAAAAATGATCAATGACCACATCTGATGACTACCCGATATTAGAACTGTAGAGAGGATTGTATGTCACATATACACAGAAAATAGTCACATGTTTGTAGCTAAACCCTAATGTTACTATTGTCATGATAATAGCAAAACAAAAACTGTCGGATACTCGACCCATCCCCAAAATGCTAAAGGGAAGCTTTTAATATCCTATATCAACATTTGTAATTGCTTTAAATGTTCTCCATATAATGTTCCCCATACTCCCCTCTTTTTTTTATTTCACCATAGGCAAGCCAAACTGAAGAATCGCCAAAAAAAAATAAAAAATAAGGTGATATAGGAAGTAAAGAAAAAAAAAATAGTTTTCCTTAAGAGAAAAAGTTGAAGGAAAAAAACTAAACAATAAAGAAAAAAAAAAAAAAACTATTCAGATTGAATGCTGCCTCAACCTTTAATTTGTTAAAGAGCCTTGAATCTGTAATTGTGTTAAACAAAATGATTGAATCTGCCTTCAAACATTGCGCAACACCCTCTCTCGGTGGTGATTAACATATTAATTGACTCTCAGTGCAAAACAATTTGCAAGTCAAGCAGGCCACAAAAATTTGTATTAGAGAGCGCAGGACCTCTGTTTATTGAAACAGACCGCCCTAAAGAAATTAGAATTTAGTTAGGCCTGACTGTAATTAATTCCATTCAAGGCTTCTCCTTAAAACCAACATAAAATTATGTTTTAAGGTCCTCATCTGTGTTTCACAATACTTTGCCCCGTCTGGGTCCAATCATCCATCCTTGTTTGGGCAGTTACCCTAAAATACAAAACTTAAAAATCATTAATAACACCTCACTGTACCTCTGTGAGAGGTTCATAATGGTCTACAATAGTAGTGGATGCTTGGAACAGACTTCCAGCCAAGGTAATGAGTCTATACTTTGACAGACCAAATATGGAAAAACTGGGAGGGTTTGTAAATACTTAAATTCTAAAATGACAACATGTAGATCTATAACCTTCACACATATTAGCATCACATGAGTTACTTGGAAGGAAAAACAAAACAAAAAATAAGACCTACTGAATCCATAAGATGTCACAAGGTGCAAAGTAATGTATCATGTAGTTTCCGAGTGTCAGAGTGAAAGACCCTTCACTCTGAGCCACAGGAAAGGAGAAAACAAAAATATACACAACATCCCTACAGTTCCTCATAGTTATAGGGATTGAGATTTCATATTTGTGCACAGGTTATTTATTTGCAAGTACATTTAAACTTGTAAAAAAAAAATTATAAATTTAAACTGGTACCAGTATTGAGCTCATTTCCAATGAAAAAAAAAATTATAAAATAATCATAAACCGTACAACGCATGCGCATTAGTGTGATCACACTTATTTATGGCCATAAAGCAATGTTGAGTACACCCCATAAGAAAAAAAAATCTTTGTTTACACATGGACAGTTCATACCCATGCATTCCATCACTCAAACATACACATTCATTTCGATTGCATCCCATACATCCTGGATAGCACTTTGGTATTTGCAAATGAATTGTTAGGCGTTTCTGGCCTCTGGGAGAATACAAAGGAAAGTGAGAGGAAGAGAGAGAAAAAAAAACAAAAAACAATGGACTGTTATACCTTACCCTTGTTAGGCGTGTTCTTACGCATATGTACAGCTAATTTGTATGGACATATACTTTCCTGAACTCACTTAAACCTGAAAAAAGATTACTTTGTAGAAGACAGTTATTAATCTTTCCCCCTTTTTATTTATTTAACCTATTTAAAGCAAAACAAAAAATTAAAAAAAAAAAAAAAATACATCATTTTTATGTGTATATTGGTAAATAGACAATGACATTCCCACTTTGATCTAATGAAACTAAAATGCCATAGACCTCTAAAACGAATTTATATGTTGTATTTCATCCCCACTTTTAGTGTACTGGTTTGGTTTGCGGTGGACGAGTTACTCCCTCCATTTTTCAAATTCAGAAAATACAGTAAAGTGGAGAGGATAAAAAAAAAAAAATATATATATATATATATTTTCAGCTCTCACTAAAACAATCCTATTAGATTACTGGAGACACCCCAAATCTACTCACAATAGCTTGTAGTTTACCTTGTCTGAGCCTACCCCTGCAGAACAATAGACCCGGGGGACAATAGGAACAATACTAAGGCCACCGGTATCAACTAGGGTGAATAACCCTCTCAGTTTACAATAGAAAGGTAAACACAGCCGTGTTTACACCAAAGTTAAACCCAATTCAGTTTAAAAAAAAAATGAATCTACCACAAACTCGGATTACCCAATTTGTGGTAAGGTTTCATCCTTAAAACAAAATTTCAAGGTATAATACAGTATGCTAGATGCATCTTATTTTACCCTATACTAATAATCTTTCTCAGATATTAGCTTCAGCATTCAGCAACAAGACTTCCACAGCTCTGTACTGTAACTGAAAAGCATGAGAATATTACTGCTTGTAAAATTCCACAGCTAAAATAAACAAACTACTCTCTTGTAGCTAGTTTCACTGTCCTATACACAAATGTTATGCATTTAGTGGACAGACCATTAAAAAAAATAATAATCTGTTGAACCTTTTCAACAAAACTAAGACCGCACTCCAATTGGCGTCTTTCCAATGAAACCCATGTGCTCCCCATGCAACACACTCAAACAATTGTTAGAGAGAGCAATGAACCTCGGTGAGCACCAAGGAATACAATAAATAAAAATAAATTGAAGCAAGAGTAAGTTTCTGTACTAAGCAACACTTATACCCTATACCTTTGAATATTTATGGCAGTCTTCTGATCCTTTGGGGAAGATAAACACCTATATTACTAATAACCATGTTTGAATACCTAGCCTACTATACATTACCTTAGGTGTATGTATTTATGTGTATACATCTATATTGATACATCTGCTTAACATGTAAATACTTTTTCATGAGCTCCCTGCACCTGGAAAATATAACTTATACAAACGTTATTACCCTTTTCCCTTTCTTTGGCACAAAGAAAGCAAACACTACCACATTGTTACATTTACATTGGTATATGTTCACTGACATCCGCACTTGGATCTGGTGAAAATAAATTACTCAGATCATAGACATCTGAATGACACATTAGATCTGGTACTTCTTTCACTGTTTCTACATTGCTTATATTTAAGTTTTGTTCCCCGTAAGAGGAAGTCCTAGCAGATAATATAGATAGATTGGGCCTCCCTCCTGTATTTTCTGTTTGAATGGAATAGACGGTTTTCTGTGGGGTCTTAACAATTTGATCAAAAGATTGTTTTATTTCTTTCAGTTCTTTATTACACTGTACCACATCTGCATGGCATGCTTCATATTTTTCCTTAAGAACATGTTGTGATGTTTCCATTATTTTATTGCTATTTTCCCAATTATGAATATGCGACTTCAGTAGCTCAATCTCATTTTCAAGAGACGTAATTGTGGTTATTAACGTAAGTTCTTTCAGAACTGATCTCCTGTGCTGTAATCTGAGATCGCTTTCCATGGTATTTACATTCAAAGGGGAGCATGAGGCTATTTGCCTTTGACTAGTAACTGTGGAGCCTTGCCTATAGATCTTATCTTTGGAGGCATTGTAATTGTAATGATGTCTCTTTCTGTTTGAAAAGGTGGCCAATTCTCCTGTAGTGTGACTTGCTAAATAGGTATTTTTGTTTGTACGCTGGTGATAAAACTTTGATTTCACAGAATTAGACCTTCTGGCTACATGAAAATAATTGTGCATACAATCCATGATACTTTGATATGAATCTTTAAGAGGATTTATAAAAAATCCACATTGAATTTTACATTTTGGATGGGCATTAGATATTAGGAGGGTTTTGTACTCTGGGTCCTCTCTGTTTACATTTCTCCGTTTGCCTACATAGTAAGCTGACCATAGCCTGTTTTCATAAAGAAGTGGATTCTCATTATTTTCCTGTTTTGTTCTAAACGCTGCTATTAAGCCTAGGTCAAAGGGATATAATATTTTTAGCAGTTCATCTACAGTTTCATTGTAATCTGCTCTTCCTTCTTTAACATGGTCTGGTAAGGAAGACCATGTGTCTAAGTTAACTGTTAATAGTAAAACTTTAACCTGATCTCTGGAGTTGGCAACTCCCAGCAATTTACATCGTTGCAAGACATTATCTGCATGAAATGTTATGTGCACTCCTGGCAATAGTTTGCCAATATTGTTAGCTATAAGTAGCACATTTTCTAAAGACTGTCTGTCCTCCCTATCCATCTTTTGTGCTGTACTCTCAATTCCTGTTACATGCACTTCATTCACTGCAGGAACCATCTTTCAAACTTTTTTTTTTTTTAATCGACTGAATCTTCATGCATAGAAACCTTGGGCAACAGCTGTTTTCATCTCCTTCTAATGTATCTGGACTCTTCATGTACAAATTCTATATTATATTTAGCTTTTAACATAAGTGATATGTTCCTTAGTATACTAACAGTAGGCTTCCTAATGATCACACACTGTACAACACAGCTATTTTTTATAGCCCATTTCTATATTGAGCACATAGAGCACCCAATGTTACTTTTTAGCATTCAGATGAAAAACCCTTTCATAGTGTGCCTTTTGTAGATATTGCAACCCCTTGAGATATTGCTGAAAGAGACCACCAATTTTTCCTGTCCCTTCGTCGGTCGCCATTTGTTGACTAGTATTTATGATTATGTGCATACCCCTCAATCATTGTAGTAGTATGGACATATACATATCTAGATCTGAGAGATCTTGTACAAAAGAGATAGTTCAATCAGCAATACACATTTATTTATAGGGTTACATAATATATACAAATTACACACCAGACAGTATTTACATCACAATATACAGTGTAGGTCCCCTGGCTTACATGATATTTACAAATTACTCACAGAACCATATTTACAATACAATATAAGGTGCAAGTTCAGAGTTAGATTACCTGTTAACTTCAGGTCAGCCCATGGTGACTGCCGTGTGCTCCCACACCAGAGTGAGTTGGCCTTCTCACAAAGCATTATATCTCCCCCCCTACTTTCTGTAGTGTGGCTAATATAATTCTCCCTAATTGGTCACTGTACCTAGTCAATGTATATTGGGAACAGCCTGATTGGATGAGTCAACGACAGCTGTTGTTTACTTCCCAGGTGAGATGTTATCAGGGAAAACAAAAGGCCAAGCTTTGAAGTTGAACCAATTACAGTAACACCAACACAAACACTCAATACTTTAAATATATATTTAAATCTAATGGAAATATATTTCTAATTACAATATTGTACAGGTATTAATGGAGATTTCACATAAACTCATAAGGCTACATATGGTTGCCCATAAGGATAAGGTGGTGTTGCGCCCACAATCTTCCTTTCTGCCAAAGGTGGTTTCGGCGTTCCACATCAATGAAGTTATTGTGTTACCATCTCTGTGTCCTAAACTGGAACATCCTAAGAGGTGGCCCTTTATTCCCTGGACGTGGTCAGGGCTATAAAGAGATATATTTTACTGCAACAGCTCCCCTTCGGGAGTTGGACCCTCTGTTCATTTTGGTAGCTGGTCCGAAAAAGAGGTATGGCGGTCTCGTCAAACCACCATTTCCAGGTGGATCAGACAGATGTGGTACAGGCCTGCGCCTTTAAGGGGCAGGTGCCCCCCTTTCCTGCCATGGCCCATTCCACCAGGACAATTGGGGCCTCTTGGGCTTCTGACCTCGAGTGTCAGCCGCTCTGGTGTGTAGGCGGCGATTTAGTCGTCCATTCACATTTTTACCAAAATCTACAGAGTGGATGTAAGCTCATAGTCTGATGTCTGCTTTGGCTGCAAAGTTTTTGAGGGCGGCCGTGTAATGTTGCAATTCTGCACTTCTTTTTTCTGTTTAAAGAAAATACAGTTACCTTTGAGTATAATGCACTGTTGCATTGTTACCGCAAGTTCTGTTGCGGTTAGAAAAGGTGGTGTCTCCCCTGTTAGGGAGCACTTCTGATTGTGGGTGAAGTTCTTTTATGCTGTTTCCCACCCCTCGTTATGATACTGCTTGGGGACGCCCCAATGGTCAAGAATAAAGGAGCTATGTCAGTCAGTGAACGTAAGAGAAAATAGGATTTTTGTACTCAACGTAAAATCCTTTTCTCTGTAGTTCACTGACTGACCCTCCCATCTTATTGATTACGTTATACTGCTTGTTAATGTACTGAGGCTGCAGGACGCAAGCTGGAGGGTTGTTACTGAAGGGACCACCCCTTGGGCGTAACTAAAAAGTTCTGTTTTTTTGTACATGTTAACGTGTTCTGCCTAGTCCTCTCCTGAAGGTGGCGTAACAACCCAATGGTCAAGAATAAAGGAGCTACAAAGAAAAGGATTTTACGGTGAGTACAAAAATCCTATTTTCTTCTAATTTGAATGAGTGGCCACGAGTCTTGTTAAACTCCCTTTTGCAAAAAAGTTTTATCCCTATTGTGGGGTCACCGGTATGGTATTTGTATATTGAAATCATATCCCCTCTCAAGCGTCTCTTCTCCAGAGAGAATAAGTTCAGTGCTCGCATCTAGTAGAGGGCTAGCTGGTCCTGCATGACACAGCGATTGTAGGGCCACAAATACTAAAGGTAGAGTACATGTGCCATTTCCCCCTAAAGTGACTGACAAGTATACAACCAGCAGATAGTAGACTGACTGACTTCCACACACCTAAATCCTCCAAGATACAGTGCATACAGTTGTCTGCCAGCCTTGCTAATACACCCTCTTCCCTCTCTTATGCTAATCCCATCATAGCCCCATAAACAGCAGAGTCTGCAGGCTTTATCGTAGCAGGCATGCAGCAAGTGGAAGATGTGAGTGATGTGCAAGCCATATTCTCTTCAGACTTAAAGGGTAATGGTGATATGAGCAAAGAAGAAAAGTATGACTTAGCCAGGCAGACAGAGGTAACAGATGGCAATATTGCAGAAGCTGAAGTGGCAGACTGCATGTGGGTTCAACAAAGGAGAGAGGAGTAAAGCTCATAGGGAGAGACTGAAGAAAACAGTGTAAGAAAGTTAGTTGTCAAGGAACAGGGGCATCTTGCAGAAGACAACTGGCAGCACCCCTCCAAATGTTTGATGGCCCTGCCCAGGGCTGTCTTTAAGGCAGGGCAAAATGGGCAGCTGTCATGGGCCCTGTCATTATTGTGGGGCCCAAAGCAGCTGCCCCATACTTGCCAACTATCCCAGTTTAAATTCCCTCGTCCTTTGAGGTTTTAGTCCAGTACTGTGTCCTGATATCTCAGTGTGAAGTTCTGTTACTAATGCTGCCCAGCTCTGCCCTATTGTTGTGTACAGATGATTCACCTACAGACCCTGTGTTTACATGTAAATACCAGCATTGATATGTAAATATCTGCTGCATTCGGACCGGCAGCATTTATATGTAAATAGAGGCAGTATTCATATATATATATATATATATATATCCTGCCCCCGAGGTCATATCCACCATCACCTATATGGAATGATGCCCACTGGGGAGATAAAGGGGCATGCTGGAAACTGATCACACCCCCCCCCCCCCCCAGAACTGCCACTGATCCCAGGAGTTCTAGGATCCATAGGAGTTTTCTATTAATGGGTCCCCTCACCTCCTCGGTCCATGGTGTGCAGGCAGTGAGGAGATGATGTGCTGTAACCTCTATCAATCAGTGAGCAGTATTGATGTACAGTAATTTCTAGAAACCAATAAACAAGCATAAATCATGTGCTGTAACCTCTAGCAACTAATCAGTGAGTGGTAACGATGCACTGTAACCTCTGGCAACACATCACAATCGCTGCCTGATATGATTCAGTAAACTGATTTTAATTCTAGCTGTTATTTATTGTATGTCTCAGAGCAGGTGCAGAGTGAAACTGCATGGGGGGCCCAAGAAAATTTTAGCCCAGGGTCCAATCAATATTATAGATGGCCCTGGCCCTGCCCCAAAGTCAAGGGTCACTGTTAATCCCAGGGCTAATCCAGCCACATCTGCTGTGTGACACTTTTTATGGAGTCTATTGTCAAAATTAGCATTGGGATCTGCAACCTCTGCTTGACGCACATGCTTTTGGTACTGCCATGATGTACAAGCACAAGGCTTGTCCTTATGAGTCAACACTGAATTGGAAATTTCAAATCTCAACATGAATGTTTGACATCACCATTTTTATTACATATGTTTTAAACACCATATGGAGTTCAATGTCTACACAGTTTGATAATATCACCATTTTTGCTTTATTTTTGATAAACACTATTTTTGACACAGCATAAGAACTTGAATGTCAACACAATTTGAATGTATTAGAACTTTACTTTACACATACTCAGAATCATTCCCTGGTGGTAACAGTACTCATTTAAAATTTTATTAAGACAAGGGAACAAAAAGTAAGCTCCACCTAAGGTCAATAAATTTAGTTTGGTTTAATGACACAACAGGTAATGCATTTACAGGAAGGAGATTAAAAATAGGCTGTTTTCAATCTCCTTCCTGTAAGTGCATTATCTGTTGTGTCATTAACTAGTTGCTGACCGCCAGCCGTCAAATGACAACCAGGCGGCACACCTATTGTGGCGGGAGGCCGTCATATGACGGCCTCCCGTTTAAACAGGGAATGCGCGCGATCGTGCGCGCGCACCCCTGTTTCTTTGGTGGCGGCGTGTCACGGAGACACCGCTCGCCACCGAAGGGGGTGAACAGCCATTGGTTATGGCTGTTTACCACGTGATCGGCCGTGATGAAGTCACGGCCGATCACAGATGGTCACGCCCGACTGTGCACGGCGCATGCGCGCGATCACGTCGGTGGCGGCGTGTTCCCCGGGAACACTGCTCGTCACCGATGCTGGTAAACAGCCATTGGCTGGCTGTTTACCCACGTGATCGGCTGTGATCCTTTCACAGCCGATCACTAAAATGTAAACAAACCGCGGTAACGAGATGTTACCGGGTTCTCCTCCTCACACACCGATCATGTGTGAGGAGGAGATTGCGGTAACATCTCGTTACCGCCTACAGTACACATCAAGCACACTGATTGCCCCCCCCCCAATAAAGAGGACCTGTCACCACCCCTCAGAGTACCTGTCAATCACAGTCCATGAGAGTACCTGTCACAGTCCATCAGAGTATTTGAGTACCTGTCACAGTCCATCAGAGTATTTGAGTACCTGTCACAGCCCATCAGAGTACCCGAGTACCTGTCCCAGTCCATCTGAGTACCTGAGTACCTGTGACGGCCCATCAGAGTACCCGAGTACCTGTGACGGCCCATCAGAGTACCCGAGTACCTGTGACGGCCCATCAGAGTACCCGAGTACCTGTGACGGCCCATCAGAGTACCCGAGTACCTGTGACGGCCCATCAGAGTACCCGAGTACCTGTGACGGCCCATCAGAGTACCCGAGTACCTGTCACGGCACATCAGGGTACCCGAGTACCTGTCACAGCCCATCAGGGTACCAGAGTACCTGTCACGGCCCATCAGGGTACCCGAGTACCTGTCACGGCCCATCAGGGTACCCGAGTACCTGTCACGGTCCATCAGGGTACCCGAGTACCTGTCACGGTCCATCAGGGTACCCGAGTACCTGTCACGGTCCATCAGGGTACCCGAGTACCTGTCACGGTCCATCAGGGTACTCGAGTACCTGTCACAGTCCATCAGGGTACTCGAGTACCTGTCACGGTCCATCAGAGTACCCAAGTACCTGTCACGGTCCATCAGAGTACCCAAGTACCTGTCACAGCCCATCAAAGTACCCGAGTAGCTGTCACAGCCCATCAAAGTACCCGAGTAGCTGTCACAGCCCATCAAAGTACCCGAGTACCTGTCACGGTTCATCCGAGTACCTGTCACGGTTCATCCGAGTACCTGTCACGGTTCATCCGAGTACCCGAGTACCTGTCACGGTTCATCAGAGTACCTGTCACGGTCCATCAGGGTACCCGAGTACCTATCACAGTCCATCAGAGTACCCGACTACCTGTCACGGTCCATCAGAGTACCCAAGTACCTGTCACAGCCCATCAAAGTACCAGAGTACCTGTCACAGCCCATCAAAGTACCCGAGTAGCTGTCACAGCCCATCAAAGTACCCGAGTACCTGTCACGGTTCATCCGAGTACCTGTCACGGTTCATCCGAGTACCCGAGTACCTGTCACGGTTCATCCGAGTACCTGTCACGGTTCATCTGAGTACCCGAGTACCTGTCCCGGTTCATCTGAGTACCCGAGTACCTTTCACAGTTCATCTGAGTACCCGAGTACCTTTCACAGTTCATCTGAGTACCTTTCACAGTTCATCTGAGTACCTGTCACAGTCCATATGAGTACCCGAGTACCTGTCACAGTCCATATGAGTACCCGAGTACCTGTCAGTCCATATGAGTACCTGAGTACCTGTCACAGTCCATATGAGTACCTGTCACCGCCCTTAAGAGTACTCAAATACCAGTCACCCAGCCATCAGAGTACCTGTCACCAGACCATCAGAGTACCCGAGTACCTGTCACCAGGCCATCAGAGTACCCGAGTACCTGCCACCAGGCCATCAGAGTACCCGAGTACCTGCCACCAGGCCATCAGAGTACCCGAGTACCTGCCACCAGGCCATTAGAGTACCCGAGTACCTGCCACCAGGCCATTAGAGTACCCGAGTACCTGCCACCAGGCCATTAGAGTACCCGAGTACCTGCCACCAGGCCATTAGAGTACCCGAGTACCTGCCACCAGGCCATTAGAGTACCCGAGTACCTGCCACCAGGCCATTAGAGTACCCGAGTACCTGCCACCAGGCCATTAGAGTACCCGAGTACCTGCCACCAGGCCATTAGAGTACCCGAGTACCTGCCACCAGGCCATTAGAGTACCCGAGTACCTGCCACCAGGCCATTAGAGTACCCGAGTACCTGCCACCAGGCCATTAGAGTACCCGAGTACCTGCCACCAGGCCATTAGAGTACCCGAGTACCTGCCACCAGGCCATTAGAGTACCCGAGTACCTGCCACCAGGCCATTAGAGTACCCGAGTACCTGCCACCAGGCCATTAGAGTACCCGAGTACCTGCCACCAGGCCATCAGAGTAACCGAGTACCTGTTACCAGGCCATCAGAGTACCTATCTCCAGCCCATTAGAGTACCCGAGTACCTATTTGCAGTCCATGTCTCAAAGAATATACGTTGGGGTGTTTGCTTTCCAAAATGGGGTCATTTTGTGGGTAATTTCCCTATCTTGGTGCTCCAGGACCTTCAAAAGTGTGATGGGTAGGAATGAAATGAAATGTGTCATTTATGCTCCTAGAATGCCTGAACGTACTACTTCAATGTTCGGCCTCTCTATGTGACCACGCTGTGTAAAAGTCCTACACATGTGGTATTGCTATACTCGGGAAGAGTAGCAGAATGTATTTTGGGTGTCATTTTTGCTATATACATGCTATGTGTTAGAAATATCTTATAAATTGACAATTTTGTGTAAAAAAAAAATGCGTTTTAACTTTTTTCCACATATTCCAAAAACTTCTGGAAAAAAATTAACCGTTCAAAAGACTCATTATGCCTCACAGATTATACGTTGGGGTGTTTGCTTTCCAAAATGGGGTCATTTTATGGGAAATTCCATTGTCCTGGTACTCCAGGGCCTTCAAAAATGTAATAGGTGGTTGAGAAATGAGATGCTTAATTTTTGCTCGTAGAATGTCTGAAGGTACTACATCAATGTTGGTGCTCTGTATGTGGCCAGGCTGTGTAAAAGTCTCACATGTGGTATCACCGTACTCGGGAAGAGTAGCAGAATGTATTTTGGGGTGTAATTTGTTGTATGCATATGCTGTGTGTGAGAAATAACCTGATAATATGACAATTTTGTAAAAAATAATAATAAAAAAAAATCTTCATTTTGCAAAGAATTGTGGGAAAAAATGAAAACTTAAAAAAACTCACCATGCTACTTACTTAATACCTTGGAATGTCTACTTTGTAAAAAGGGGTCATTTGGGGGGTATTTGTACTTTCCTGACTTAGTGTCTCAAGAAATGAGATACACCTGATGTACTGAAGGCCTGATCAGATGTGATCAATTTTCAGCAATTGGCACCATAGTTTGTAGACTCTATAACTTTCACAAAGACCAAATAATATACACTAATGTGGGTTATTTTTACCAAAGATAGGTAACAGTATAAATTTTGGCCAAAATTTATGAAGAAAAATTACTAATTAGCACAAATTTATGACAGAAACAAAGAAAAAGGCATTTTTTTTCACAAACGTTACGTTTTATTTTATTTATAGCACAAAAAATAAAAAACCCACTAGTGATTAAATACCACTAAAAGAAAGCTCTATTTGTGTGAAAAAAAGGACGCACGTTTCATATGGGTACAGTGTTCGATGACTGAGTAATTGTCATTCAAACTGTGTAAGTGCACTGTATTGATGTGGTTAAACCAAACTAAATGTATTGCACTTAGGTGGTGCTTCCTTTTGTTCCCTTGTCCTCCTTATACAGAGCTGGCTTCTCTCTTAGGACAGCTGCCACCTACCCTGTTTCCCCTAAAATAAGACCTAGTGTGATTGTCGGTGATAGCTGCAATAAAAGCCCTACCCCCCAAATAAGCCCTAGTTAAAGTCCTTGTAGGTCTTCTTTTCAGGGTAGGGCTTATTTTTGAGGAAACAGAGTAGGGCTTATTTGGGTGGTAGGGCTTATATTGCAGCCAACACCGACAATCACGCTAGGTCTTATTTTAGGGGAAACAGGGTACCACCATCCCTTTTTACTTTGTTTTATGCTCCATTTATGGACTAATGAACTGCGACTGAGCTTGCTTCGGACATTATCTGCCACATAGGGGTATATTTATCTTTGCACTCACAGTTTTACTTTTCCCATTTCTAATTTTATTGCCTAGGTGAGAATGCCCAGGCCATTTTTCCGTTTTCAGCGATGTCAGACTTTGAATGACAATTGCCCGGTCATGCCACACTGTACCCAAATGAAATTTGTATCATTTTCTTCACACAAATAGAGATTTATTTTGGTGGTATTTAATCACAATTATACAAAAAAATAAAAAAATAGACCACAACATTTGAAAAAAATATATATTTTTCACTTAGTTTCTGTCAGTAAATTTTATAATTGAGTAATTTTTCTCCTTCACTGATGTGCACTGATGGGCTCTGATAGACTGAACTGGTGGGCATTGATGAGGCAAAACTTATGGGCATGGATTAGGTGGCACTGATGAGGAGGCACTGATGGGCACTGTTTGGCACTGGGAACTGATTCATGCACTGATAGGCGGCACTGGTGGACATTGATAAGCAGTACGGATAGGTGGCATTGATGGGTGGCACTGATGGGGAGCACTCATAGGTGGGACTGATAGCCGGCACTGACTGGCATCACTAATGGGCACTGGCACTTGCTGGCAGTGGTGGGCGCTGATTGCTGTTACTGATGGGCACTCATCACTGGCACTGATTTATGGCACTGGGGCGCTATTGTAATCAGGGCACTGATGATCAGTGCCCTGATTACATGTGTAGATGTCTCCTGTGAGGAGATGCCACTGATCGGCTTTGCTCTCCTTGCCACACACTCTGTCAGTGTGAGGAGAGGAGCGCCTATTACCGGCATTTCTGTGTTTACATGTGGCCGGCTGTGATTGGACACAGCTGATCACATGGTTAAAGAGCCGTGTCCTAACAACGAGGGCGGACCTTCTGCGACGCCGTCAAATGACGGCGTCCCAGAATGAGACTGCCCGGCCGTCATTTGACGGTGGGCGGGCGACAACTAATTAAAAGGGTAACATGGTATCTATCCCTTTTGTTCTATTGTGTATGTCTGAAATGGATACAAAGCTGTTTCATATACCAAACCTGCTATGCTACGAATGGGGAGCTGTGTACTAACAAAACTTCTGCATTTTTGTAAATGTCTATTTAACAGAATGAGCTCACTATTGCTGCAAAACCAAGGCAAGTTGGGAGTGGGAGGGGTATCCCTCAGCTTTTTTATTTTTTATTTGCCATAGTCTTGAAGTGGATGTAAACCCGAAAAAAAAGGTTTTAATTAAGGCTTGCACCTTCTACAGTATAGGATTTCAGGTCATCTGTGCCAAGTCTTGCCACAAAGAGTTAATCCAGCTCTAAGCAGTCCTCTTATCTTTTTTCAGTTAGATGAAAACTGACACACAGAGAAATAGGAGTCCGTTCTTCCCCCTTGCTCTGAGTGACAGGCGATTTACATATCTCATGCACAAGCCTGAGAGATGCATTCTTTAAACCCCTCCTCCTTTCTTCTCCAGCTCTCCCAGGATTGGCTGCTGCATACCTCAGCATGATGGGGCATCCTGAAGTCATGTGGTGACTTTTCTGGGTTTTGACTTGATGTTGGTGATTATAGCAGAAGTTCAGTTTAAGAAATACACAGGAGAAAATGCATGTTGACAAGGGGAGTGTAGGGGTGGGCGGGGAGTCTACTGACATCACAACTCCACCCACCGAGCTCCGGTCAACAGACCCACCCAGAGAGTCTGTAGTTTTTCAGGTCTCATAACAGACAGAGGGGAAACATTTGACAGGTAAGGATACATGCAGGAGCCATGTATATCCTTTTAGACAACCACTATGGCAGTAGTTTATAAAGAATGAGAGTGGGTTTACATCCACTTTAATGAATACTGAGTCCTGTACCACAAAGTGAAAAATCCTACATCAGAAAGTTTTGGTTTGTATATGTCTTTCTATGAAAATTAAGGTTTTCATTATTTCAACTTGTTCAAAAACCAAGAAGATTGATTATTTGGGAATCTTCTTTTTACAGGTCTTTGGCCATGGTAAAGCAAACGGTGAACCAACCTGGGCACTTCTTGTGACTGCTTTAATTGCAGAGCTGGGGATTCTCATTGCTTCAATGGACATGGTAGCACCTATCTTGTCAATGTAAGACTATATATGTTTATAATAGACTTGGGTCTAGCTTTAGATACACAAATTAATGAGCATATTTAGTTTAAACCAGTGCTTTCAAAATGAAATATTAAGAACTGCTATAATACCTTACAGCTTTCGATTGAGTGTTGATAATTTCATTACTATATTTTATCTTTTACATGTATGCAGTTAACTTAGGATATTTAATGCATATTAATTAAGTAAAATGTGTTTTGTTAACAGGTTTTTCTTGATGTGCTATTTGTTCGTTAACTTGGCATGTGCTGTGCAAACTCTCTTGAAAACGCCACACTGGAGACCAAGATTTAAATATTATCACTGGTGAGAAACTAATCCTGAGAGAAAGTTGTATCTGTTTTATCAATTCTGTCATAGCCACCATACGGGAAATCAGCAAAGCAGGCATGATAAAAGGAATACCATCAATGGTTATATTTTACATTTTTTAAACAAAAAAATGTTTTTTTTATAAGCACTCAGAGTAAAATGTTTATCTAGATGTATAAATGCATCGTATATATTTTGCAGGACATCAGGGAATTTAGCAAACAGTAGAACAATTTACAAAAACAGAACATGCAGGAGCAGGTATGTGGCCCTGAACTCACGGTGTCTGCATTCAGGGAGGTTACATTTTAATATGTGGCTGTGTCTGTGAAGCCAATGCTCCTGGACTCGCTTTGATAGAGTACCGGCGCACAGCTTGGATTGGATGCAGGTGAAAAAACAAGCCTTGTGTATGCAATATATCCAGTGCCCACTCAAGGCCTTAATGGCCAAATATATAGAGGTGCATCTAAAAAAAAAAAAAAAAAAGTAGAATAGCATCAAAATGTTAATACATTTCAGTAATTCAATTCAAAAAGTGAAACTCCTATATTATATAGATTCATTACACCCAGAGTGATATAATTCAAGCATTTTTCTTTTAATTTAGATGATTATGGCAGCTAGTGAAAACCTGACATTCAGTATATCAGAAAATTTGAATATTACATAAGACAAATAAAAAAAATGAAGAAAAGATTTTTAATACAGAAATGTTGGCTTACTTAAAAGTTTGTCCATGTATAGTATAGGATGCACTCGCTACTTGGTCGGGGCTCCCTTTGAATGAATTACTGCATCAATGCAGCATGGCATGGAGGCGATCAAGTTGTTATGGTAGCCCAGGTTGCTTTGATAGCACCCTTCAGCTTGTCTGCATTGTTGGGCCTGGTGTCTCATCTTCCTCTTGACAATACCCCCACAGCGTTGAGCAATTGTCCATTAAAGTAATGCAGTGCCGCATCTCAAAAAAAGGCCTGATCAGAAAGGGGGTTAATCGTTCGGGGGGGGGGGGGGTTAATCATTTGGTGGGGGGGGGAGTTAGAGCAGTATTAAACCCAAAATCAAAAATGTAATATGTTGCAACTTACGAATCCTTAAATGGGGTGGTTGCATTAGTTCATTTTTTTTTTGTAATGCTTTTTTTCACCTGGTAATCTGGCCAGTAATACACTACAGTTATCACAGTGCCTCCAATCTGGATGAATGAGAACAGGAGGCACATTTGGACAGCAATACTGTTAGTCTGGAGGGAGGGGAGTGTTAGATTTACTAGCAGATATAAATACACGAACACATTGAAGCTGAGCTCAAGCTCAAACTGTATAAGCACACTTTTTTTTCATTTTGGATATTTTATAACTTCAGTCAATTTTGTTTAAAATATCTGTGTCCCATTAGGGAGATTTACCTTTGCTTTCTGGCCAACCTTTGTGTTCTGGCCAAATAGCAAATGAGAGGAAATCCTTCCAAAGTGAGGGAATCCCTCGTCACCAGGATTATCAGGGTCCTCATTGAAAGGTTTTCCCTCTATCAATGTTCTGGGGACAATCCAAAATGTTGGTCTTTCTTTTATTTTCAAATTTTTCACCTCGTCTTTCAGGACAGCACCCGGAGAGCTCCACTCGTTTTCCCAGGAAACACTGCAGTCAGTTTCTTATAGACTGGTCACTTTCGCCATGGTGGAAGCTCTGCAGGGAACCAAGGGTGTGCTACGCTCTCTCCAGGTGGGGATAGTATAGGGCATACCTGTGGTATACTCTGTGATACAGGCCAGCCCAGCATCCCCCCTTACAGGAGGGGGGTGCTCCGGTGTCTCCTCCTCTTTATAGCCAGTGAGGGTTCAGGCTGCTGGGGGTCCCCACTCTCTTCAGACCGGCGGCTGCAGGCTGGAAGGAGGGATGGTGAGCTCCACAGCGGTAAGAGCATCGTCTCCTCTGTTTTCGGCCTCCATGCTTTCCGGGTTCAGGGTGGCGGGGACGGCAATTTCGGCGGTGTGCATGGCTTCCTTTTCCTGCCGTTGGAACACAGGGAGAGGAGGCGGCCTTAACCGGTGTCAATTCCTGTCCTCGCAGCGACAAAAGGACCAGGAAAATCAAATAAAATGGCAGCCAGATGCCACCAGGACATCGGCAGCATGGATCCAGAGGAACAAGTGGCAGATCCAGGTAAACAGGGGCAGAGGTCCCTGTATATTTTCCTTTTAGAGGTCTTATGTTTTCCCTCTTTTACTCCCCTGGAGGGAAGGAAGGGAGCCTGCATCACTCTCCTTGGACCAAGCACTAAGGAGAGTGTGTTTTGTTTTTAACATGGGGGAGCCACTAGGGTTGTAAAGCAGGGGTAACAAACAGGGGCTAAAGGGTTAGCTCTTCTGTTTGGCAGCTGGTTATTGCCTCCCTAAGGGCTTTAACTGTTTATCTGTTTTTTTTTTTTGTTTAGATATATATATTTTTAATGGAGTGGGCTTTTGATTTATTTCAGACAAAAGCCAAGGAAAAAGTCACACATTCCTCTCCTCCTCCCAAGCAGAAATGCCTGTCTTGCAAAAATACACTTGGGGAGTCTTGGACCAAAGTGTTATGCAGGACCTGTATAGCAGATCTAGTTAAGGAGGAGACTTCCTCAGCTATTTCTGCTACTCAACCAGGAGAACTACTAAGCTCCTTCTGGAAAGAACTTGCGAACAAGTTTTGAGACGTTCTGTTCTTATCTGGACAAACGCCCAGCTGCACAGGTTAACAGTAGAGTCAGCTCGACATCCTGTTCACGTCCAAGTATTTCTGCACCCAAAGGGGTCAGTGATTCAGAGGATGAAAAAGGAAGCGTTTCCCCAGGTTCTGAGGAAGAAGAAGCTGGAGAGAAAAAGGCTTCCTCTTCACGCTATAGATTATCTATAGAAGAGATGGATGAGCTATTAAAGACTAGCCATACAACTTTAAACATTAAAGAGGACAAAGCCCAGTTGTCTTTACACGATAAAAAGTTCCAAGGCACGGGGGAAGTGAAACATCGGCTATTCCCAATACATTTCTATCGGAAAATGTGAAAAGAGTGGAAGGACCCAGAAAGGGCCCCTTTCTTCTCTAAATCTCTCAAACAGAGATTTCCATTCAAGGAGGATAGCGCTCAAGTATGGAATTAGAAGCCAAAGCTTGATGCAGCTTTTTCAGAACTGTCAATCAACACAGACCTGGCTTTTGAGGATATGGGCAGCTTAACCACTTCAATACAGGGCACTTTTGCCCCCTTCCTTCCCAGCCCAATTTTCAGCTTTCATCGCTCTAGCGCTTTCAGTGACAATTGCGCGGTCATGCTACACTGTACCCAAATTAAATTTTTATCATTTTGTTTGCACAAATAGAGCCTTATTTTGGTATTATTTATTCACGACTTTATTTTTTATTTTTTGCGATATAAGCGCAAAAAAAGTGGAAATTTGGAAAAAAAACAATATTTTCTTTTTTCTATTTTAACCACTTGACCACTGGGCACTTAAACACCCTTAATAACCAGACCAATTTTCAGCTTTCGGTGCTCTCGCATTTTGAATGACAATTACTCAGTCATGCAACACTGGACCTATATGAAATTTTTGTCCTTTTTTTCACACAAATAGAGTTTTCTTTTGGTGGTATTTAATCATCGCTGGGTTTTTTATTTTTTGTGCTATAAAAGAAAAAATACCGAAAATTCTGTAAAAAAATGAATTTTTCTTTGTTTCTGTTAGAAAATTTAGCAGATTAGTAATTTTTTCTTCATAAATTTTGGCCAAAATTTATACCACTACATATCTTTGGTAAAAATAAGTACAAATTGGTGGATAAATTTTTGGTCTTTGTGAAAGTTATAGAGTCCACAAGCTATGGTGCCAATATCTGAAAATTGATCACACCTGAAGTACTGACGGCCTATTTCAATTCTTGAGACCCTAACATGCCAGAAAAGTACAAATACCCCCCAAATGACCCCTTTTTGGAAAGAAGACATTCCAAGGTATTTAGTAAGAGGCATGATGAGTTTTTTGAAGTTGTCATTTTTTCCCACAATTCTTTGCAAAAGATTATTTTTACTTTTTTTTTTTTTTTTCACAAAATTGTCATATTATCAGGTTATTTCTCACACACAGCATATGCATACCACAAATTACACCACAAAACACATTCTGCTATTACTCCCGAGTATGGCGATACCACATGTGTGAGACTTTTACACAGTGTGGCCACATACAGAGGCCCAACATGCATGGAGCGCCATCAGGTGTTCTGGAGCACCCAGGACAATTCTGACATTTCTCTCCTACATGTAAAAATCATCATTTATTTGCTAGAAAATTACATAGAACTCCAAAACATTATATATGTTTTTTTTAGCAAACACCCTGGAGAATACAATGGTGGTCTTTGCAACTTTTTATCTCACACGGTATTTGCGCAGTAATTTTTCGAATGCTTTTTTTTGGAAAAAAAACAGTTTTGTGCTTAAAAAAAAAAAAAAACACAGTAAAGTTAGCCCAATTTTTGCATAATGTGAAAGATGAAGTTACGCTGAGTAAATAGATACCTAATATGTCACTCTTCAAAATTGCACACGCTCGTGGAATGGCGCCAAACGTCGCTACTTAAAAATCCCCATAGGCGACGATTTAAATTTTTTTTACTGGTTATATGTTTTGAGTTACAGAGGAGGTCTAGGGCTAGAATTATTGCTCTCGCTCTAACGTTCGCAGCGATACCTCACATGTGTGGTTTGAACACCGTTTTCATATGTGGGCGGGACTTACGTATGCGTTCGCTTCTGCATGCGAGCACATGGGGACAGGGGCGCTTTAAAAAAAAACATTTTTTTTAATGTTCATTTTACTTTATTTATTTTAGTTTGACATTTTTTTCCCCAAAAATATTTTTTTTGATCACTTTTATTCCTATTACAAGGAATGTAAACATCCCTTGTAATAGGAATATGGCATGACAGGTCCTCTTTACAGTGAGATGTGGGGTCAATAAGACCCCGCATCTCACCTCTAAGCTGGGAAGCCTGAAAAAAAAAAAAAGATTCTGGCTTTGATCGTATTAGCGATTCGGTAGAAGCACCAGAGGGCGGAGGGCGGCGGGAGGGGGGGGGGATGTCTATGGCTGGGTATTGCAGGGTATCACCGACTATGGCTGGGTATCTCAGAGTATGGCTGGGTATCTCAGAGTATGGCGTTGCAGAGCATTGCAGGGTATTGGCGGGTGTTGCAGAGCATTGCAGAGTGTTGCAGGGTATTGGCGGGTGTTGCAGAGCATTGCAGAGTGTTGCAGGGTATTGGCGGGTGTTGCGGAGTGTTGCGGAGTGTTGCAGAGTGTTGCAGAGTGTTGCAGAGTGTTGCAGAGTGTTGCAGGGTGTTGCAGGGTGTTGCAGGGTGTTGCAGGGTGTTGCAGGGTGTTGCAGGGCGTTGCAGGGCGTTGCAGGGCGTTGCAGGGCGTTGCAGGGCGTTGCGGAGTGTTGCGGAGTGTTGCAGGGTATTGGCGGGTGTTGCAGAGCATTGCAGAGTGTTGCAGGGTATTGGCGGGTGTTGCGGAGTGTTGCAGAGTGTTGCGGAGTGTTGCGGAGTGTTGCGGAGTGTTGCGGAGTGTTGCGGAGTGTTGCGGAGCGTTGCGGAGCGTTGCGGCGCGTTGCAGGGCGTTGCGGAGTGTTGCAGGGCATTGCAGAGTAATGGCAGGGCATTGCAGAGTAATGGCAGGGCATTGCAGAGTAATGGCAGGGCATTGCAGAGTAATGGCAGGGCATTGCAGAGTAATGGCAGGGCATTGCAGAGTAATGGCAGGGTATTGGCAGGGTATTGCAGAGTAATGGCAGGGTATTGCAGAGTAATGCAGAGTAATGGCAGGGTATTGCAGAGTAATGGCAGGGAATCGAGGGGTTAATTTTCGGTGAGCAGCGATGTGGGCACTGCAGATGCAGCCCACATCGCTGCTGACACCGATCTCTTCCCCCTCCGCTGTACCGATCGGTACAGAGAGGGGGAGGGAGGAACCGGCGTCATAACATGACGCCGGCTTGTTTACAAGTGATCACTCCGTCATTTGAGCGATGAGCGGCCGTTTACCGTGATTCGTGATGCGCCGGGTCCACTGGACCCAGCGGTCACGGATGCTCTCGTGTGCGCGCCCCAGGGGGCGCGCAAGAGCAGAATTCTTAGAGGCCGTTAATTAACGGCCTCTCAGAGTTAAACAACCGCCCTGAAGCCGTTAATCGGCAATGGGCGGTTGTTAAGTGGTTAAAAGAAATCCAATAAAATCTAATTTTGTCATAAATTTAAGCCAAAATTTATTCTGCTACACGTTTTTGGTAAAAAAAAATTCCGTTAAGTGTATAATAATTGGTTTGTGTGATCACAGACATATGTACGCAAATGATCATGTACATATGTGTGCAGGTGATCACGTACATATGTGTGCAGATAATCATTGGGACATGTGATTTTAGCGGGACGTATGTGGGGGACATATTTTTAATATTAGGGACATGTGTTTTTATTATTTGGGGACATGTATGTTTTGGGGACATGTGTCTTTTGGGGACATATGTGGGGACTGTGTTTATACTGTGTGATGTGTTGTGTGTTTACACTAGACTGGTGATCAGTGAGTAAAAAGCTGTAAAAAACAGCTCATACTCACTGATCATCAGCCGGCTGCAGCAATCTGCTCTCCTCTCCTCAGCGATGACTTCTGTGTGAGGAGAGGAGGAGCCGATTGCCTAGCAACCGGCTGTGTGTTTACATCACATGACAGCCGTGATTGGACACGGCCGTCATGTGATCAGGAGGGCCAATCACAGAGCCCTCCTGCCGATCTGAGATGCGCCGTGTCCGGGTGACATGAGCACATCGGGATCGCGCAGCTGCGCGGGCACAATCCCGCTCCTCTGAAGGACGTTCCTGAACGTCCTATCAGAAGTAGATGGCTCCCACCCGGCCGTATATGTGCATTGGCCGGGTGGGAAGTGGTTAAAAGACGCCATGGATAAAAGGCCAGATTCCCTATTAACAAAAGACTGGGATTTAACCTTAATTTAAAACCCAGCTATGGCGTCAGCTGTGGTGGAACCTAGAGCATTGAAAACCAATATTGAAGCAGGAACTTTCCACAAAGACCTATTAGACACGCTGCCAGTACTACAGAAAGCAGTAGGGTACACGGCAGATGCCTCCGCTGAATCTATAAAAATTTCTGCAAATCCTTGGCCCTGGTAAACTCAGCTGGTAGAGCACTATGGGTTAAGACGGGGTCAGGGGATACGGCCTCAAAGGTGAAGTTATGTGGTCTTCCCTTCAAGGGTAATTTAGTGTTTGACCCTGATCTTGAAGTCGTGCTGGACAGGACGGCAGATGAAAAGAAGATCTTCCCAGTAAAAAAGAAGGTGATCCCTCAGGGCAAGAAAAATGTGTACATTTTGGCAAGCCCTGAACACAAAGAAGACAGGTTACAAAAGACACTGGCGGTCCCAAAAAGGGAGGGGCAAGTCAGGGGTACTATTCTGACCTCCTGGCCAAATCACAAAAAATCTAGGACAGTCCTCCGACTGTGGGAAGGCTGCAAGCTTTTTTCCCACTGTGAAAGACTGCAACAACCAGTCCATTTGTCCTTAAAACAATATGGGCTACAGACCGGAGTTCTCTCAGTCCCCACCAAGTCGGTTTTACAGAACCCACTCTCCCAGAGACCTAGAAAAATCTCTAGCAATGTCATCTCTCCTGCAAGAACTCATTCAACAGAAAGTGATTATAACTGTACCCCCCCCCCCCCCCCAATTATTGGAAATTTATTTGGCACTTCTCTTCTCTGGTCAAGCCTGTCACTGATATGACCAGAAAGGACGATAACCCACAGAATTGGTCTCCGGATTCCATTAAAGCCTTTTATTCTCTCAAGCCTGCCTTTATTTCAGCACCTGTGTTGGCACATCCTGATCCTATGCTACCCTTCATTCTTAAGGTTGATGCATGCGAGACTGGAGTGGGCGCCCTTCTGTCTCAATGTCCTACCACCTGAGAGCGCTATGCATCTTTGTGGCTACTTTTTAAAGAAATTGTCTCTTGTAGAATGCAAATATGAGATTGGGGACAGAGAATTGTTGGCTATCATTTCAGCTCTAAAAGCATCAAAAGACTTTAGATAAAGCATACCACTGCCAAATAAAACAGTGTATCAAGTATGTATATAGTAAAACCTTTTATTTATCAGATGCAGTAATTTCGGTCTAGAGCAGTATGATCTGGTTTCAAAAATATAAACACAACCATCTACAGATAAGTAGATATTGAATATTGAATACACATTTACAAAATGGACATATGAAACATATGATGGTGTTATATATATATGTACGTGTGTGTGTGTGTGTGTGTATGTATATATATATATCTATATACACACACACACACAGTTGTGCTCATAATTTTACATACCCTGGCAGAATTTGATTTCTTGCCCATTTTTCAGAGAGTATGAATGATAACACAAAAACAAAGGGGTTTGAATGGCTATTAAAGGTAACCATTCTCACCTGTGATCTGTTTGCTTGTAATTAGTGTGTGTGTATAAAAGGTCAACGAGTTTCTGGACTCCTGACTGACCCTTGCATCTTTCATCCAGTGCTGCACTGACTTTTCTGGATTCTGAGTCATGGGGAAAGCAAAAGAATTGTCAAAGGATCTGCAGGAAAAGGTAGTTGAATTGTATAAAATAGGAAAGGGTTATAAAAATATATCCAAGGAGTTGAGAATGCCAATCAGCAGTGTTCAAACTCTGAGGGGTTCTGTTGAATCCAAACCACGGTGAGATTGACCAACTAAAATTTCAGCCACAAAAAGCACAGAAAAACACACAAATAACCACAGGTGAAATACAGGACTGAAAATGGGATGGGGTTGTTTCAAGATGCATAATAAGGAGGCCCTTGAAGAAAGATGGGCTGCATGGTCGAGTCGTCAAAAGAAAGCCATTACTACGCAAATACCACAAAGTATCCCGCTTATAATACGCCAAACAGCACAGAGTGGAGCCTCAAACCTTCTGGCACAAAGTCATTTGGACTGATGAGATCAAAATTGAGCTTTTTGGCCACAACCATAAATGCTACATTTGGAGAGGAGTCAACAAGGCCTATGATGAAAGGTACACCATTCCTACTGTGAAATATGGGAGGCGGATCGCTGATGTTTTGGGGATGTGTGAGCTGCAAAGGCACGGAAAATTTGGTCAAAATTCTTCGCAAAATGAATGCAGTATGTTATCAAAAAATAGTGGAGAAACATTTGCATTCATCAGCCAAACACCAGCAGTTTTTGTGTTATCGTTCATATTCTCTGAAAAATGGCCAAGAAATCATAAATTCTGCCAGGGTGTGTAAACTTATGCGCACAACTGTAAATATACACACAAATACATGAAAACAAGTTAAATAAAAAGAGTAAAAGCTGAACTATCTTGGAATCCAATGAATAAAAACTCTATGCATTTCATAAATCACGTTCACTTATCAGAAGTATGGATGCAGAAATTCAATGTAGATACAGTAAAATCAAGTCTATTACTATAGGTATATTAAACCCTTCAACCCAAAGGGGGGATGAAAAATTCCCTGAATAATTGTTTCTAAAATGTAGTACTCACAAATCTGCTCGAGAAATGTATATTGGCTCATGCATAGATGGAGGGATGAGTGAAGTGATCCCCAACAAAATGTCAGGTCTGGAGCTGAGGCAGGGACAACCCGGACCAGATCAAGGGGACCACCAGAAAACAGGCCAGGTGACCACAGTGCAATCCGTGAGAGATGAGATGGTATGAATGCAAAGGACCACATCAATCTGAAATGAAGGTGTATTGTAGATTAAGGAATGGAAGCATGTGCTCGAAGGTACCAATGTGCTGGTCCTCATTTTGATTGACCATAAGAATCTCACATTCTTGTCTGAGGCTAAACGATTATCTCCCAGAAGAGCGCAGTTAGCTCATATATCTGTCAAGCTTCAATTAAATAGTCAAATTTTTACCCGGTACTAAGAATATAAGACTGACGCATTGTCGCAATGGTTTTCCTCTGCTTCTAAGATTCAGCCGTTGCCTGTTCCTATAATACCATACGATTGCATACTGGCTACTGTACACGCACCAGTCTCACCTCACTTTTGGGTGACAGAATTCATGCAACTCAGATCCAGCCTCCTCCCGAGAAACCTGGCTATTTCTCAATTCTGGTTGCCTAGTCTCTGTGCCGCTGTAACCACCTTTGTAGCCACTTGTTCTGTGTGTGAACAGAGTAAAGTCTCGTATTTTCGGCTCGTTGGTGCAGTGATTTCAACAGCGGATGTCACTTTTTCATCAGACAAAAGCTGGATGTGCAGGCTATAATTTTTTGTCGGATGTGAACTCAATGTCTGATTTTCAGATGGTCAGTACAGAAATCGTCACACAAGTCGAAAGTACAAACACGCATGATCGGAAACTACTGTTCGTAATCTATAATTAACATTCATGATGCAGCAATTGATGAAATATATCAATGTAGCGCACATTCTCATCTTCTTTAACCGGTTCCCAACCAGCGGGCGCGGATGTATGTTGAAAGAATGGCACAGCTGGGCAAATGGGCATATATGTACGTCCCTTTAAATTTGCCAATGTGCCATCACGCATGCGCCAGCCCTGGACCTCCATGAGTTGGGTCGCGGGTCCCGCGGATTCAATCACCGCAGGGATACTCGCGATCGTATCACGGGGGAGAAACGGGGCGATGCTAATGTAAACAAGCATCTCCTGTTCTGTCTAGTGCCAGTGTCACTGATCTCTGCTCCCTGTGATAGGGAGCAGAGATCAGTGAGGTGTCACACGTAGGCACGCCCCCCACAGTTGAAAACACGCCCCAGGACACACTTGACCCTTACCCTGCCCCCTAGTGGTTAACCCCTTCACTGCCAGTGTCATTTACACAGGAATCAGTGTATTTATATAGCACTGATTGCTGTATAAATGACAGTGGTCCCAAAAATGTGTCAAAAATGTCCTATGTGTCTGCCATAATGTCAAAGTCACAATAAAAATTGCAGATCATCGCCATTACTAGCAAAAAAAAAAAAAATATTAATAAAAATGCCATGAAACTATCCCCTATTTTGTAAATGCTATAACTTTTGCGCAAACCAATCAATAAATGTTTATTGCGTTTTTTTTTTGTTTTTTTACCAAAAATATGTAGAAGAATATGTATTGGCCTAAACTGAGGAAAAAACATTTTTTGATATATTTTTGGGAGATATTTATTATAGCAAAATGTAAAAAAATAATGCGTTTTTTTCAAAACTGTCACTCTTTTTTGTTTATAAAAAATAAAAACCGCAGGGATAATCAAATACCACCAAAAGAAAGCTCTGTCTGTGAAAAAAAGGGACGTCAATTTTGTTTGGGCACCACGTCGCATGGCCGCGCAATTGTCAGTTAAAGCGACGCAGTGCCGAATCGCAAAAAGTGCTCTAGTCAGGAATGGGGTAAAATCTTCCAGGGCTGAAGCGGTTAATGGGATAATAATAAAGGTGCTTTGCTGGTGATACTGATGTAGTTATGCCAAACGTATTTTAAAAGGCATTTCTTTTGTAGTTATATAAGTAATATTAATATTATGGTTGTTTGTTTTTTTTTTTGGGGGAAGTTACCACAACACCATTATCCCTAAGTTTTTAAGATCAAAGATGCAACTATGTTGGTGTCCCTTGTTAATTTTCCATTGTGTTGTTTTTAATGTAATTGCCTACTCCCAAACTGTAATTTGAAGATAAACAGATAGCCAAGTATTATTCTACACAATTTTTTTATTGTGCAGAAAAAAAAAAACAACAAACTAAATTAGAGATGCTATCTGCCATCCAAATAAAAATAACTTAACAAAAAAGTGCGAATCAACGCTCTTATAACTTGAAATTAACTGAAGGGACCCAAAGGGTGGCACTACTTCTTTATACGCTCACAGTACGTCGCTGCGTACGTGTTTGTCAAATGACAATTTGCAGATAGTTTGTTTGCTAGAAAAAATCCTGCACATGCCCTTTTGACAAAAATCAGACGCTTGCTTGTACAACAATCAAACCGTGTGTACGAGGCTTAAGACACCACGACACCTTGCAGTGAACCTCCTACAACCCATACCCAATGGAGAGAGGCCTTGGACCCACCTGTCATGGATTTTATTTTGGAGTTGCCCAACTCCCAGTGCAACAGAGTTATTCTTTTGATGGTTGACAGTTTCTCAAAAATGTTGCATTGTATTCCACGAAAGAAGTTGCCCACATCCAAAGAACTGACATCCATATTTGCTCATGAGATCTTTCATTTACATGGGCTACCCAAGCTCATCTCTGAACGGGATAGCCAGTTGGTCTCCAGATTTTGGTGAGCTTTTTTGCACAATTAGGAATTCAGCTTTCTTTTTCCTCTGAGTTTCACCCGCAGTCCAATGGGGTCGCCGAACGAACCAAGCAAGCTTTGGAGTAGTTTCTATGCTCCTATATTTTTGACCATCCAAGGTAGGAGGTCTGACCAGTTGTTATGGTGGAGTTTTGATCACAATAATGCCGTCAATACCATTCCTGATTGTCTCAGTTTATGGCGAATTATGGTTTCCAACCATCCATGTTGCCTGACTCAATTGTTCCTCAAAGAATTTCTGTGTTAGAGGAACATCTCCGCAATCTTCGTTCTGCTTGGGTGCAGATACAGTAGTCCTTGCAACATGCCAATGAGAGGTACAGACTCCATGCTGACCGCCAAATGCCTACCTGCATCTTCCTACCAGATTGGGCAAAGGGTCTGGCTGTTCTCTCATAACCTCTGACTCAGTTTTCCCTTGCTAAAACTGGCACCATTATTTATTGGGCCATTCCGTATTCTACGTAGGATCAACTTGCTTACGCATTAGACCTTCCTTCTAACGTGCATATTTTGAATGTTTTTCATGTCACCTTATTAAAACCTTTGGTGTGCAACCGCTTGGTGCACCACCTTGGTACCACGTCCTCGCCTGGTTGCAGTTCGAGAACCATGAGGAATATGAGATACAATCGATCATTGACTCCCATAGGTTCAATGGGCTTAATACAGTACCTGGTTCATCAGAGGAACGCTCTTGGGTCTCATCCTTGGATGTACGCGCTCCTGTCCTCCATGCTTTCCATAGACTTTTTTCCCCTAAAACCTGGTGATCTTCCAAGGGGGAGGGGTCATTGAGGAGGCAGTACTGTCAGGGCTGGGCTTTCAGCCCATCCTTCTCTGTGCTCAGGTTGTTCAGCTGTCGGTTAATTGCCAGTACTCATCGTTCCCTTGGCTCACGTGTGGATCATCTCCTGCTTGTCAGTCAAGCCAGCAGCCAGCCTCTTCGCGCTATTTAAACTGCCTGGTTAATTTCATCAATTGCCATCGCCTTGGTCAACATATCTAGAGACTCTCCGCTGTGTTCCTATTGAAGACTTGCCTGGCTAATGTCCCTTCTGGTTACTGATCCTCTCTGCTGCCTCTGACTATGATGGTTTCTGGATTTCCTGGCTTGTTCTGACTACCCAATTTGGCTACCGAACCCCGGCTTGTTTTGACTGTTGATCAGTTTTACTGTTTTATTAAAAGTTGGGATTTTTAATGCATTTTTTGTCTCCTTCTGTTTCATGGTTCCTGACACTCTACCAGCTTTGCACATCTAGAGTGAAATTTTTGCCCATTCTTCTTTGCAAAATAGCTCGAACTCTGTCCAAATGGATGGAGAGCATCTGTGAACAGCAATTTTTAAGTCTTGCCACATATTCTCTATTGGATTTAGGTCTGGATTTTAAATGGTCCATTCTAACACATAAATATGCTTTGATCTAAACCATTTCATTGTATCTTTGGCTGTATGTTTAGGGTTGTTGTCCTGCTGGAAGGTGGACCCCCGTCCCAGTCTCGAGTCTTTAGCAGACTTGAACAGTTTTTTTTTTTTCTAAGCTTGCCCTGTATTTGGCACCATTCATCTTCCCATAAACTCTGACCAGCTTTTCTGTCTCTGTTGAAGAAAAGCATCCCAACAACATGATGCTGCCACCACCATGTTTTAAGTTTGGGATGGTGTGTTTATGTTGATGTGCATTGTTCGTTTTCCACTACACATAGCATTTGGCTTTTAGAGCAAAAAGTTCAATTTTGGTCACATCTGACCAGAGCACATTCTTCCACATTTGCTGTGTCCCCCACATAGCTTCTCACAAACTGCAAACGGGACTTTTGATGGCTTTCTTCTTGCCACTAAAGGACAGATTTGTGGAGTGCATGATTAATAGTTGTCCTGTGGACAGATTCTCCCACCTGAGCTGTGGATCTCTGCAGCTCCTGCAGAGTTACCATGGGCCTTTTGTCTGCTTCTCTGAATAATGCTCTGTCTTGGTAGGTTTGCATTGTGCCATACTCTTTCCACTTTCGGATGGCGGATTGAACAGTGCTCCATGAGATGTTCAAAACTTTAGATATTTGTTTTATAACCTAACCCTGCTTTAAACTTCTGCAACTTTATCCCTGACCTGTCTAGTGTGTTCCTTGGCCTTCGTGAGGCTGTTATTCACTAAGGTTCTCCAACAAACCTCTGAAGGCTTTACAGAACATCTGTATTTATGCTGAGATTAAAGTAAACACAGACGGGCTCTATTTACTAATTATGTGACTTCTGAAGGCAATTGGTTCCACTAGATATTAATTAGGGGTATCAGAGTTAAGGGGGCTTAATACAAATTCACGCCATACTTTTCAGATATTTATTTGTAAAAAAATTTGAAAACCATTTATCATTTTCCTTCCACTTCACAATTATGTGCCACTTTGTGTTGATCTATCACATAAAATCCCAATAAAATACATTTTATGTTTTGGGTTGTAGCATGACAGATTGTGGAAAATGTCAAGGAGTATGAATTTTTTCAAGGCACTGTATATAATCAGGGCATCCATATTTTTTAAGCTTTACATTTTTTACATAACATTCTCTTACGGTTATAATCCTTCTTGAAAACCTTAACTACACTTTGTGTTTACACACAAACCTCTTTGTTCAGTAATTGGAGGGGGAATTGACGCTATGCAGGCACATTTCTCTCTCACTCAATTTATCTCCTCTATTTTGCTCAAATTGTGATAGAGTTCTTTATAATATTCATCATTGTATAATAACCATCCTAACTCAACTTACACATACCCTGAATAACTTTCTTCTTCAAGAATTTATAGCCCCATACAGCAGTAAAGGGGAGGGATTTACAGGTAACGTGTCCACGATAATGCTAGAAAATGGTACTCCTGATTGGTTCAGGGTTTGTAATATAATAGTAGATCAAAAGTGTAACACTGTGTAGTAGGAATTATAACATTTTATAAAAGTGCTGAAAATCTAAGTGAGCCAAGAGTTCATGAACATCCACAGAGAGTACCCCAGATTCAGGATTAAACATATAAGTAAAATTTACGAACGGGGTGTACGGACAATCGAGCAGCACTCTGCTATAGGAGACTGAATGTGTCGGAACAATTTAAGTGAACTGATTTATGGGGGTGATCCCGCAAATGAGGGAAGGTATCAAAGTGTCAAGGAGGGGGAAAGGAAATGACAAAAAGAAGTAAAGAGTGAAAGAGTTGGTACAGGAAGAGAAAGTGGGATAAGATGGGGGAGTCGCTGGGAGAAAGGGAAAGGGAGGGTCCGGTGCCAACAAACTATCAAGCCTTAGAAGTTGGAGAGTTAGGGGAGGAGGGTGCTGTCGAAATCTGGTGGAAGAAAATGGTCTACCCAGGGTTGCCAAAGATGCTCATATTTGGAGATCTTGTCAAGGACCACAGCTTCAATTTTGGTGTGAATCATTGCCCTGGTGACTGTTTGACTTCAAGGATATGTAAGCTAGGGGAGTTCCAGGCCTTTGCAATCATATGCTTTGCAGCAGTGGTAATCTGTTGGAGCAGTTTGAATTGGAGGTGAGATATCTCAGGGGGCTTTATGTTAAGTAGGGTGATAGAAGGTGCTGGCTCGAGAGTCATGCCTGCTAGGGAATAGATCATTTGAATGATTTCAGTCCAGAACCTTTGGTACCAGATGTGGAGGTGGGTACCTCTGTCTGCACAGTCTCCAAAGCATGTAGGTGGGCAAGATGGGAGATATTTAGAAATCCGAGCGGAGATGAAGTATCAGCGCATTTTATCATTTGTTTCCGTGGCTGCTACATTCTGGAAAGCGGATTTGGTAGCTTGCCATGTATCTGACCAGTCTTTGGACTCTAAATGGAGGTCCAAATCCGTATTCCACTTAGTGACATGAGGGAGGCATGAGCAGGGGGAGGGGTCTAGTGGAAGGGCATAGAGAAGGGTAATCAGTGTGAAAGGAGGAAGGTGAGGACCGTGCAATGTAAAAATCAGGATTACGTAGGTAGGACATAAGGGGGTTATGAGGGGATTGAAGTTTATTTTTGAATTTGAGTGTCCCATAACTGAGTGATGTGTCACCCGGTTCTTTACTGTGTTGCGGTCTTTGGGACGAAGCCACAGTAAATATGCCACTGAAAGTGGGTCACAGTCAACTGACTCTAAAACTACCCATAGGGGGATGTCGTGTGCAGCACATTATTTGGTGAGTTGAGCCAATTGGGCTGCTTGGTAATACTTGGCAAAGTGAGGCAGACCCAGCCCGCCTTTAAGTTTATGGAGGTAAATAATTGCTTTAAATACACAGTGTCTGGTTTTGCACCATATATAGGCAAGGACTCTGCACTGCAAAATACAAAGGAAGTACTCAGGGATGGGAATCGGCAAGAACTACAAAGAGATAAATGATTTTTGGAAGGATTGACATTTTAACTGGTGATGCGTCCTAGCCACGCTAAAGGTAGGGTGGACCAGGACGATGAGAGTCTGATAAGATGAGCAAGCATAGAGAGATTATTAGTTGAAAAGTGCACGGAAGGATCTCCAGTTAGTTTGATGCCTAGAAAATAAATATATTGGGGGGACCATGAAAACGGAAGAACCTGTTGAATTTGTGATAATACAGAGGTGGGCAAGGAGATATTGAGCCCGTTTTATTTCTGTGAGTTCACTACCAAGCCAGTGATGGCTGCAAATTGGTCTAACATGAAGAGGAGGTTAGGGGAGGAGGTCAGTGGGGAAATGAAAAACAAAAGGATGTCATCTGCGAATAGACAGTTTATGGTGGTGACCACTAATCTCGAGCCCCTTGATATTGGGGTTAGAGCAAATCATTTGAGCGAGAAGTTAGATGTGTTAAAGAGAATGAGAGGGGATAAAGGGCAACCTTGTCCCATTCCACGGCACACGGGAAAGGGGTCAGATTTAAAGCCAGTGTATCTAAGGTGGGCTGAGGGAGTAGAGTAGAGGGAGGAGATCCACATTAGGAAGTGGGGTCTGAAAACCCCATTTAGGTAGGACATATTGGAGCTAGGGCCAGGAAAGGGTGTCAAAGGCCTTTTTGATGTCTAGGGATGTAAAGCATGTTGGGATGTGGCGAGAGCGTGCCGCATTGGCCAACAGGTCAGCCCCGAGGACTTCATCACCTGCCTGCCTCCTGGGGATGAACCTCATCTGGTCTCTATGAATAAGAGTACCTATAATCAAATTTAGGCATGGGGAGGGAATTTTGTTAAGTAGCTTGATGTCCATATTTATTAAAGAGATGGGGTGAAAGTTTGTCCAGGATGAGTCGTTTGGGGTTTGAGGATCATAGATATGGTAGCATTGAGACAATCTGCATTAAAGGAACAACCTTTTAAGATAGAAGGCTTCAGATAACAGGGGTGTGAGTAGGTCTGTAAACTGCTAATAGTATATAGCTGTAAAGCCACCCAAACCTGGGCGTTTGTTCAATTTAAGAGACTTGATTGTGTTGCAAATTTCTAGTTCAGTAATGGGTTTGTCTAGTTGCACCTGCAGTGAATGAACCATGTATGGAGATGGGATTGGGGGGATTATAAAATTAAACAGAAATGGGTGGCTGGTTGTGAGAGAATAGGATTAACACCCTGCGTCAGGTTTGGATAGGTCTCAGCAAAATAGAGTGGGGGGGGGGGGGGGTGATAAGAGTCCAGCCCTAATTTCTAAAGGTAATCCGGGGGACTGATTAGACAGTAACTGGAGAAAAACATTTCAAATAATATGCCCAGATCTTATTTTTAAGCTGTTCATGATTTACGAGTCTCTGGAGCAGAGATAGGTAATAAAATGTTGGAGGTGAGGGGGAGGGGGTAAGTGGAATGGGGAAAGATCAGACCATAGTGCATCAGTATAGTTAAATCCAGACTCAAACATCGTGGAGGGGCGTGGGAGGATGCTCCAGAGAATCGCAAGCCAGAAGCCTAAAAGTTATTAAGCAAGAAAAGTGCGTTAAAGCATAAAAAGGGCATGGTTAAAACAACATATTCAATGTTCCGTCAGGATTCCCAAGATGGGATTCATGAAGGGAATGGGTGAGAATTGTCCAAGAACAACAAATAGGTCCTTGGAGTCTAGAAATAGGCCACCTAAAGGTCTAATAACAAGGAGGCCAAGGGGGTCAAGTTTCCCAGTGGGGGCAAAGTGGGGACCTAAGAATAGGGGAAACATTACCCTCGGTCTATAGAGTCCGAGTGAGCTTGGTATGGCGAAGCAAATCTGCCATGTTTCGAGGAAGTAGATGGCGAGGTGTTTGCTTTCTGCGGTGAGCAGGAGGCCAAGCGTTGATGGTGACCTTGTGATGCTGGATGGAGAGGTGTAGTTCTTGAAGACCCTGGAGATCCTCAGTCGTCTTGCAGGAGTACTTGCGCCCTTGGTGGGTTTAACGGAGAGAAGAGGAGAACCCAAAGTATAAGTGATTTGAGAGCGTTGAAGGGCTTGCAAGTGCGGTTTGAAGGCCCTTCGTTTGGCCATAGTGGATTGGGAGAGGCCAGCAAAGAGCTGATAATCATGACATTGAAACGTGAGGGTCTCCCGTTGGAGTGCTGCTTGGAGGAGCTGCTGTTTAGTGCGATAATGGAATTTGCCAATTTTATTACGTGGTGAGCCATCTGGTTTTTGTGATGTGAGGGCTCTGTGCAGTCCATTTCGAGCCAATAAATCAGAATGGATGGGGAAAGCTCCTGGAATAGGCCTGTAATTGTGGACTGAAGATCAACCACTGCTTCAGGGATCCCTCTGATCCTAATTTTGGAGCACCTGGCCCTATTTTCATAATCCTCCAATTGTGCCTGCATGGTTTGAATTCCTCACGGAGCTATTCAAGTTCAGCCCCATGGTTGCTAAGGGGGGTTTCAAGCTCATCGACTCTTAACTCAAGGTCAGAAGTCTGCTGGCCCAGCTCTCTGATTTCTTTAGAGAGGCAGTGATTTGGTCTGAGGTCTACTTGAGTGCACGGTGCAACATACACTCAAACTGTTGGAGGATGTCAGGCTGTGATAGGTTAGGCTGAGAGGACAGAGGGGTGGCCATGAGTTCAGCATCACTCGCCCTCATCCGGATGCTGCAATTGTATCTTCAGAGAGCACGGTGTGCCTGTGCAAGAAGAGGCCGACCGCACCACATTTGTCTTTTCTAGGTTTCACTCAGTAACTTCATTGGAAATAACTAATCAGTAGGGATTGCGGAGTTGAATTCAGCCCTGGAAGGATTTACCCACTTCCTGACCAGGCCTTTCTTTGCTATTCGGCACAGCATTAATTTAATTGACAATTGCATGCGACGCTGTACCCAAACAAAATTGATATAATTTTTTTCCCACAAATAGAGTTTTCTTTTGGTGGTATTTGATCACCTCTGATTTTTATTTTTTGCACTATAAAGAAAAAAAAACAATTTTGAAAAAAAAAACTAATATTTTTTACTTTCTGCTATAATACATATCCAAAAAAAAAAAATAATGTTTTTAGCAGTTGAGGCCAATATGTATTCTGCTACATATTTTTGGTAAATAAAATCACATTAAGCATATATTGATTGATTTTTGCAAAAGTTATAGCATCTACAAAATAGGGGAAAGATTTAAGGACTTTTAAATTTGTTTTGTTTTTCTAGTAATGGCGGGATTTGCAATTTTTAGCGGGATTGCAACATTGCAGTGGACAAATCTGACCCTAAGTGACACCTTTTGGTGACCAGTGACACCAATACAGTGATCAGTGCTATAAAAATGCACTGATCACTATAAATGGCACTGGCAAGGAAGGGGTTAACACTAGTGGTGATCGAAGGGTTAAGTGTTCCCTAGGGAGGTGCTTTCTAACTGTCAGGGGGGTGGGCTCACTGGGAGTAGAGAGAGATTGCTGTTCCTGATCACTATGAACAGCTGATCTCTCTCCTCCCCTGTCCGAATGGGGATCATCCTTGTTTACAAAGGCAGATCCTGTTCTACCTCTTTCCCACGATTGCGGGTGGCTAGGCAGACATAACGTCCACCAGATCTGCATGCGAGCTCCACGACATGCGGCAGACAAGCGAGCACACGCAAAAGCCAGGGCATAAACCGATGTACCAGTACGGCAATTTGCGCAGCCGAGCCACCTTGCCACAGTATAACCGCAATGGCTGGTCGGCAACTGGTTAGTGTGTCCACTGGCATAAAATCATACATTAGTGAACACTCTTTGGGGAGATTTTTCTTTCTGACTGCCTACTAGTATGATTACTCGTTTTTCTCATTACACTGACCGGCTATACTGAGACCTATGTCTACTAATGTTACCTTGTGTCACCCAAGTCAGTATGTAAGCATCCAATAGGAGGCGGGGGCTATATACTGAATATCCTGAGCGATAGCTCTCGACAAATCCCACTCCATCTATAAATGCGCAGCACTAAACCAGACACTTCTCATGTCAAACTGTATGCCCAAAATGCAACCATGTTACTAATTAAACCAACATAGAATCCTTAAAAATTATAAATTACATATGATGCTGAGATTATAATTATGGTACAAAGGTACACTACTTTATCGGAGGTCTATGACAAAGAAAAATATGCCTTTGATGGATTCCCTTTGATGCCTTTTTTGGAATAGTATTTAAAAATAAATTAGTCTATGTGTAATTATTTACCATATACTTATGCTAAATATTATTTTACATTTTTTTTCCACTAATAGGGCACTTTCCTTCCTGGGCATGAGTATCTGTTTGGCTCTGATGTTCATCTCTTCCTGGTATTATGCACTTGTAGCTATGCTTATTGCTGGACTGATTTACAAGTACATAGAATACCAAGGGTAAGTGTTTTTGGTTTTCATTAATTATCATGTATTTTTTCCAAACCTAAAATATAAGGTCCTGCTTGCTTCTGCTAGTAAAATGCCATTAATGATTCAAAAACTGTGGATGCAGTTTGGCTTTTCTACTTGTCCCCTCTTTTTAAAATGACACACACCTTCTAGTATAGCCTTCTATTAAAGAAAGGTATACTCAAACTCTCCTCCCAAGACACTTCTGCTTCCTGTTTGTTTTCCATTGCACAGTAATAATACTCCACTCTTTCTTGGATTGCTAAAAGGAGAAGTATAGCCAAAGCTCGTTTGGCTGTACTTCTGTAGCTTACAGGAGTGCAATCTGTTTTGCACTCCTGTGACCTGTTTTCAGCAGAGAGCAGGCTGAAATCCACTCTCCTCTGATGTCACAGAAGTCAGTCCAGGCACCGCGTCATCGCGACAATGGAAGTCGGGATCCACCAGGTTCCTGGACTGACACTCGCTCAGCCTCTCAGCAAGCGGCTGAGAGTCTAATCAAACCACTGAAAGTCTGAGCTGGCCACTTCCTGCACCTCCACAGCTCAGAGCTTAAGAGAACGAGGAGGAAGCAGAGCGGAGAGCAGCAGCTCTTTGTCAGGGAACCATCAGATCAATGGTGTTCGATCTTTTGGTTCTCAGTGTAGGGAGACAGATGCAGCATTGGATTACTAGGTAAGTATAAATCAGGAGAAATAAAAACATACTTCTCTTTTAAATAATATTTATGTCAAGGCTTCATACATGATACAGAACTAGAGGGGACAAACATAGTGTAATATCCAACAGACCAACACTAATGCTTACTCTTTACCTATGCAGAACAATTACTCTCAATCAAAAACCACTGCAGAGCACCTATCTATAATCCAAGAATGGAAAATAGTAGTATACCACAATTATTTTAATATTCTATTTGAAAAAAACTGATTACAACAAAGTGTCAATTTACTGTGTCCATATTTGTAAACATTCAAATCTTCTGTGCCAACTTCAAGTGATTCATGTTCAAAAAAGAAGAATCCAGTGACCCTGATTATTAGTGCTACACACACACACACACACACACCATATAAAAAACTCACTCACCAGATCTTTTATGACCCATTATAACAAAAGAAGGTCTCAACACGCTTTTTCTGTGTGCACTGCTGCTCTCTCCTTCGCAATCGGTTCCCTCTGTTGTAGCTAGTCTTTAATTTTCTTTATGCCACCATAAAGAATAAATGTGGAGAAATCCAAATATTTAATTGAATATTATATTGCAGCAGAAGGTTTACATATGAATGTTTATGGTCACATCATATACATATTGCTAGGCATTATTTTGAGCCAGTCTTTTTTACTCCTATTTTTTTTTAGTTTTTTTTACACGGGATGAATTGTGGTGAATTTTTAGGTGACACTATATACTATGTTTCTATTTTTTTAATGGTATAGAGCACACAGCACTCTTTCAATTGTTAGTGTAAGCCCTTGTACACACAGTCAGAGATTCTGCCAACCAAATCAGTCGGATTTTGCCCGTCGGATTTAGTCCGACGGATTGTGTCCGAAACTGTTGCATACACACGGTCGGGCCAAGTTGGCGAAAAATCCGATCTTTCAGAACGTGATGACGTAATTTCGTTACGATGGGACTACATTCAGGCTAGTAGCCAATAGCTTTGATGTAGGAATTTGATCTGAGCATGCGTGGCACTTGGTCCGATAAAAATGCTCTACACATGATCGGATTAGGTCCATCCGGCCAAGTTGGTCGGGAAATCTTTCCGACATGTTGGAAAATTTGGGTCGGACGGAGATTCGGACGGAATCAGTCCGATGCATACCACACACAGTCGGATTATCTGACGACACGGTCCGATAGGACTCATTCCGACAGATTCTCCGACCGTGTGTACAAGGGCTTATATTGTCTTTAATATTATAATTGAAAACCTACACCTACTTCCACCCACGTTTAGGGCTAAAGCTAGGCACAAGCACTTTTTTCTGGGGCTTTTCAGAACAAAAACAATCACTTGACTATCTCTATCAATATAATAAATTCACAGCAGCCTTCTAGCTGCCAGACTTGTTACTGCACATTTTGGTTTGCATGCAGATGGGGAGACAGAAGGCCTGTGACCAAAACAAAAGAATGCATGTAATAATAATTGCAAGTGTTAAGGACATACTTCACATAAGGTATTAATAGGGGGTTATTAGTTTAAAAGTTTATTGCTTAAATTGAGTGTAAATGAACAATGAAGAAAAGCACGAGTGAAGAGGGGATGCGTGTCAAATGTTTATCTATACATATGCAGAAAACGCAGTGCATCCAAATATGGATCAGGTAACAGGGTTTTCAAAATACTTTTCTGCCCTGCCAACTTAAACATCACAATAGAAAAAGGTACATTGGTATTGTCATCTGTGACCGTCCTAACATTTACAAAAGCCAAGCAGTGTGTAGAAATTATATACACCATTACATGGTGTCTAAAGTATTATAAAAAAACGCATATGGTACATACCGCCTAATGAAGTTAAAAAGACTCTTTTGCCAGACTATTTCAACATCTATATTCTCATAAGGTATGTGCTTTTTTTTTTTTTTTAGATATGTTATATTACTTGTATAAGTCTCCTTTGTGTAGAGTGTTGCTGCTTTCTTGAATCTGATGTCAGCACCTCCAGCTAAGACAATCTGTAGAATTGTCTTCACTTCTACCCTAGCTACCCTGCTACATAAAAATCTATGTAGGCAAGTGACTGGTTTGGCAGAGGAATTGAGCCAGCACAGAGTGTAAAGACACTCTTAAAAGAAAAAAGGACTATGGCATAGCAGGAGGAAGGGAAGTGTGCTAGGGAATCGACTAGTCATATTTGCTAAGAAGTTTAGAGGCACATTGCAAAAAATATATATATAATTTATGAAAAGGAAAAATGCAGAAAGCTTTGAAAATACTTGTTTTACTCTGTGCTTTTACCTGTTAAGTTTTTCAAGTTAGTGATTGTTTATCCATCAGGTGACACTGATCTGGCACCAGATGGAGCGTCTTTGAGTGTCAATGGTTTGATTAACCTTGGTTCCACATTATAGTGGATGACAGTCTTAGGTTTATCTTGCACTCCCTGGGCTGCTGGCCACTGCCCTTACCTCTCTGCAGCACTGAGCAACACAACTAACTGCCGGGTGCTAGAGGCGCTTAGCACACAATGCTCAACTAAGTAAGATTAAAGTTTAACAAATATACAATGACTAAATAAATGTCATGTAATACTAAATAAAAAGCACAGTTACACTAAAATGCAGCCAGCATGTCCCCTGATCTACCTATATCACCACTATACAATATTAAAGAGTTACCAGTGTAGATTATATTATAGACACAAAGAGCAGGGAGAAAGTGCACCAGACTAAGTGCAGTATATAAAACAAAATATTTATTAACAATAAGAGCATACAGCCAAATGGCTACTCACAAAAGTGAATGAAAGTCAGGCATGTAGGTAAAACAGGGATGGATCCACGCCACAGTCTGGTCCACGATGGTGCAGAGCTGGTGGGGTGTTGGCCACAAAGGAAAGGCGGCGATGTACTTGCCTCAGCGCTCCAAATACAAGTGTAGAGAAACGGCGGTATGTTTCTGGCAGTTCTGGCTGTATCAATGTCTGGATGGTCGAATAGCCGGAACTGGAAGTGCGCCTCAGTGTGGATCGCAAGATTTGTGATCCATAAGTGACTTTTGTGAGTAGCTATTTGGCTGTCTGCTCTTATTGTTAATAAATACTTTGTTTTATATACTGCACTTAGTCTGGTGCACTTTCTCCCTGATCTTTGTGTTTTTGCATCCTTTAGAGAGCCCTGCTTCTCCTCTCAAGACTGTTGCAGCCGACGGTGCACCCCTACTCCATTTTAATTGCTACTATTATTTTTAATTATAAAAAATACACAAAACATGTAACTTAAAATAAAAAAAGTCCACTTTTCATGTATAGCAGCGCATGCACATTTTTTTTCACAAAACATGCGTTTAAGTAAAGTTCAGTTCAGTGTCCAGAGAGCAGGGTGCTTGTTCTATCCACTCGTTTTGTGATTGAGATACAGCTTCCACCATACAGATCACCACTTGTGGAACGAAAAAACAACCCCCTATGGGGATGCACTCACCAAACACATGAAACCAACAAGCCTTCAAAATGCCAATACAGCTTCCTCCTTTTGCCACTAGTAGTCTCCCTTATTGGAAATCAGCTTTCACCAAATTCTGTCTTCAGGCGCAGCACAAGACACACAGGTTCCAGCTACTCATTCGATTGAAGAAGAATTACTTGAATTTTGGTGTGCTCTGTTTATTTTCTCCAGGTCTGTGCAGTGATTCAGCTTGAGACTTAATAGTCACTGTGCAAAATCTTTCAGTAATAAATATCATGAACAGAAAGCCTTGTTTGTCCTGCCTCCTCTTCCTGTGTGTGAGGTAAAACTTTCTCCCTCACTGACAGCTGTCAGTGAGGGAGAAAGTTTTACCTCACACACAGGAAGAGGAGGCAGGACATGTATGTTTTAAAAAAAGCAGCAGCTGAGAAGCGGGTTTCTTACATAGGTGGGGTACCGCATAAATATTGCATTTAAACTTCCAAGAGCACGGAGCAGTGTGCTATATGGGCTGGTGTATATTATTATTTTAGCACATTTTTTTACATTATTATTTTTAATTGCTACTGACATTTTAAATATTGTTTTTTTATCTATACTCAAGGGACTATACAGTGACTGATATTTTGCGCCATCTGATCCCATACATTCTCTTATTAGATTATATTATAGAAATCAGAAAAAATAAAAACCCGATTGAGGCTCAACTCCTCTGCTGTATACTAGGAAAAAATTGTGCAAATTCAGGTAGATAGCTGAGAACATAGCAAACAATTGTTACCGAATAATCTTTATTATTCTATTACAATACAAAAAAACAAATATCACACAGGGCATGCACCTATACATTTTAAAACCTTAACTGACAAAGTATTAAAAACAAAAAATAGCTGCTGCTGGATCCTTTTTTACCACCTATGTATACCATGAAAAATAATAAAGGGATGAGAGAGTCTGCACACCACTAGCTCAACAGATGGAGAGGAATGTGAACAACCTCAGCCTAGAACTCCACGCCCCCGTTCATGCTTCACTGCTTTCTGGATTAATCACAAGACAGCCCTTTTGCTGCCGTGAGACCTCAGATTTTTATTTTTTTACCAGAAGAGCACCTTGGGCAGCTTTACAAGTGTTTACAAGGTTTTGTTAACTGGATAAGCATGCTACTCACTGCACATGTGTTTTTGGTATAGTCAAAGTCCATAGGACAATAGTGTGGTTAAACCCTAGTCATCAACTCAAGGGTACTGCGCTGCTAATAACTTTCTCATGGAATGGTCAAGTGAATATTTTGACTGGATTCTTCAATTTTTCATGACTAACCAGCCCTTGTATGTGAGGTGTACATTGCACCTGCTGATACTTCTCCATGACCTAGTGGTCCCTGAAAAACATTGCTCACTTTGGATACAGAAGCTTTATATTCTTCTATACTACGTACTACAAGAGACTACAGATTGTGGAGAAGGTTTTTACAGCTAGGACCTTTAGTAAACTTACATAGCACATTTATTGTGGAGCTTTTGTGGTTTCTTTTATCACATTATAAGTTTGAGTTCAATGATCGAAATGTCTGGCTTAGGGCACAGACCCTGACAGTTGGTCTTGCTTGCCTCTCTACAAAGACTTCTCAGTATCCCCTTTTGCCCAGTAAAAGCAGTCCTTTCTTTCCTTCTGTGTCCGGGGAATTGTGGATGCTGTAGTTCTGCAGCCATTCAATTATATTGTACAGTGCCACTTTAAATCTACATTTCCCAGCATCCTCAGTTGTCTACATGCAAGTCCTCTCCCCGCCTCTGATTCGTTCCGGCCCACCTGCTCCCTGATTGGCTTGGAGGTGGTGGCTGTAGATTTTACTGCCACCTCTAACAGCCGAGAGAACAGAACATCTAGTAGAGATAGTGATAGTAATGTAGGAAGGCCTAAACAGTTGGTAGTAATTGGTGATTTATAATCCAGAGGACTAGTTTGTTGCCAGGATCACCTTATCTGAATAGTTTTCTGTCTCCCTGGTGCCAAAGTTCAGCATGTGGTAGACCAGGTAGACAAATTACTGTGAAAGGCTAACCATGACTTAGTTGTCCTAGTTCATGTTGGGACCAATGACAGAATACATGGAAGATGGATGATCCTTAAGACCCCTTTCACACTGGCGGACCAATCAGGTCTAGCTGTATGTTTTTCAGGTGGACCCGATTGGACCATCCATTGCTCTCTGTGGAGCAGCGTAGACACCCACCAACATCCAATCCGATCCTGCCTGCTAACAGACAGATGGGGATCTATTCTCTATCTGGTCTGTTTCCATCTGACAGCCCATAGAAGACAGTAGGCTGTGTCTGTGCACGCTCTGCATGAGCGAAATGGACATGGGCCTGTCATCCGCCTGCTCAGTGGGGATCAGCGAAGAGATCCCCTGCTGAGCAGACAGATCCACTTGCAGACTCCATTAGTGTGAAAGGGGCCTAAGAATCAATTTAAAGAATTAGGCTGCAAGTTGAAGGCAAGGACCACCAAGGTTCTGTTTCTGGAATATATCCTTTGCTGTTCACAGCACAGGAAAGAAAGCGTGAGCTTAGAGAACCGAATGCATGGCAAAAGACCTGATGTAAGAGGGAACGATTTGGGTTTCTAGAGCACTGGGCTGACTTTTCATTGGTGTAAAACTTATAGGTTAAAGATGGTTTGCACCTAAATGGAAGAGCATTCTATTGTTCTAGGGGAGAAGGATAGACATTAAATAGGAGTGCCACCTGCAAAAAAAATATTAAAAGTCAGCAGCTACAAATACTACAGCTGCTGACTTTTAATAAATGGACACTTACTTGTTCCAGGGTCCAGCGATGTCAGCCACAGATAACAAGCAATCGCTCGTTTCTCGGCTGCCCCCGCCGCCATCCTCTGTCAGGGAATCGGGAAGTGAAGCGTTGCGGCTTCACTGCCCGATTCCCTATTGCGCATGTGCGAGTCATGCAACGCAATGAGACTGGTCCCCGATGTGTTCTGGGAAACACACAGTTCCCAGGACACAACGGGGGGGGGGGGGGGGATCTGCGGCTAGCTATTCCCAGAAGTGGGTGCGGATACCTGGATTATACAGGTATCTGCACCCCCCTCCCCCTGAAAGGTGCTAATTGTGGCACCAGAAGGGGGGAAGGGTTCCGATGAGCAGTAGTAGTCTGTAAACCTCATTCTTCAAAGCACATACTGGAAGAATAAAAACATTTAATATTAAGAGAGCAAGTTTTTCAAGGCTGAACTCTGCTTTCCAGGACTTGGACTGTGAAGGAATATTATCTTAAAACAACACAGCTTAACCACTTAATGAACGTCCACGGTATATATACGTCGGCACTTTAAAGATGGCTATCTCGGTAACGGCAGCAGCTCCTGCCACAACCGAGGTATCCATCTTTTCAGTGGGCAGTTGTTTACGATAATGGTGGTCTCTGCGGCGGATTCGCCACGATATCACCGTTATCGGCTTACCAGAGCTGTCGACAGCGGCAGAGGTGATTGGGTCCTTCTCCTTCCGTGGTATGGATACGAGTGAGGGGAAGATGGCCCCCACCCATCTCCATACCAAAGCAGGGCAGAAGCGACGTCTTAAAGGGCCATTTTTTTGTTGTAATTTTTTTCAAATGACAAAATTATTTATTTTATTTTTTTTCATTTAAGTCCAAATATGAGATCTGAGGACTTTTTGACCCCAGATCTCATATTTAAGAGGACCTGTCATGCTTTTTTCTATTACGAGGGGCATTTACATTTAAAAAAACGGTTTTAAAATCAATAAAATAAAGTAAAATAAATAAGAAAAAATATTTTTCTCTTTCGTTCATTGATGGACACAGCTCCTTTAAATCTTGACCTTAGGGTTATATCTCCACCTTCAGGAGAGGACTAGGCAGAACATGTAAAAACAGCAAAACTGCATAGCACCGCCCAGGGGGCGGTCCCACTTGCCTCACTCTGCTTCCAGCAGCTCAGTTTTTTTCTGCCTAGTGTAGGAGAAGGACCTGGTTCCCTGAGGGGACCATTGGTCCTGGAAATTTTTAATTTTTTCTGCATTTTTTGATTCTGTGATCTACAATCAACAGCCGGGCTGGTTGACAGGCTGGATAATATAGATCCTTGTAGTCTCCTCAGCCACAACATGCCCCGTCTGATCCATGGGCGGCCGGTGAGCTATATGCTCCGGGGCAAACCTAAGGCCCGGGCTACCGCTTCCCATGTCAGTGTGCCGTGGCCGACAGCCACCCCTTACTGCTTGGGTGATGGGTCTGTCTGTGGAATGCATCCATCGGTCACGACAGGAGGGGTAAGTACACCTCCACCTGTCTCGGCAGGATGGAGCAGCTGGGCATTACCTGGGAGGTCAACTAGGGGGTCTCTCACACTCCCTTTCTTCTCTCCCTGTCCCTCTTTCCCTCCTCCCCATACTGGACCACTTTGTGACTGGGCATGAGGTGCAGTGTACCTACCTGGCCGGGGGTCCTCTGGGGGGGGCTCCGGGCTTTGGCGGGGGCGGCACTGTCTGTTAGGGTCTGCTCCTTCTTTCCCTGTTTTTTCTGCTCACGATGAGGTGTTCAGCCATTTGGCATGGGGGGGGGGGCTCGGTGCGTGGGCCATGGCCATTTTCCTGTAGGTTTAACCAGTGTATTACTGTCGGCCATTTCCTAAAAGCTTTGCGGCCATTTCTTTTGGAGTTTTCTTTGCTAGAACAGCCGGCGGCCATTTTCTTGTAGCCTCAGCTTGTTTTTACCCCAGCGCTGGTGACTGTATGCATCTAGAACGGCACGATTTTTACTCAGAACATCTCAAGCTTGGCACAGGGAAGAGCGGACAGTGATGGCACGGCGCAGTCCATGGATCAGGGTGGTGAGTCCTGCGGGGGGTCCCTCAGTCTGTGAAGCAGCTAGGAGGGTGGGATTTGTTTGTCTGTGTGGTGACAGGCAAGTGAGGGTCAGCATGGCGTCAGAATCTTGCGCTTCTTCCCCAGACATCCCTGTTGTTGCAACTGGCTCACTTGCACCCGCTGTGCCCATGGACACTTTGTCGACGGTCCTGGAGATTTTAGTTGCCAGGGTGGAAGCAGTGAGCAGGCACAAGGGGGGTAAAAGAATGTCCCCCTACCCCCGTCTTCTGGGGAAAGCTCTGATTCAGACTTGGGCCCGGCATTGACAGGCGGCCCCTGTTCTGACATGTCAGAGGATGCAGACCAGGACCATGCAGACAGTGAGGATACTCTGTGTCTGGGTTAGCGCAGAAAAAGGCACTTGTAGGAGCACTTATCATAGCAGTATGGAGTACCCTGAACAGACAGGATACAGCAGGGACATTTGCAGAGGTGGCCTTTTTAGGTCCTGCAAACCGATCCGCACTGCTCAGGTGTTTCAGTATTTAACTTGTTTTGATACATTTATATACAAGGAATAGGGGAGCCTGCAATGGGCCTTTTCGGTCCCGAGAAGGATGGCTGTGCATTACCCCTTTAAGGAGAGCCTCCCAAAAAAATTTGCATCTCCTCCAGTCGTTGACCCCCCCAGTATCCAGGTTAAATAAAGTAACCACGATTCCGATAGAAGAGACTCCTGTCTCCAAGGATCCTACCGATAGGAGGGCGAGGCGGTGGCCCGGTCCATGTGTACGGAAGTGGGGTCAGCTTTATGACCAGTGTTGGCTGTGGCCTTGTGCCGCAGGCGTTTGCTGAATGGGCAAAATGGCTGCATTGGGAATTGGTGAATCAACAGACTTCCTCGGTCTGTGTAGAACTGGCAGATCAGTTGGTGCATGGTCTTAAGTATGTCTGTGATATGGCCCTGGATACGGTCCCCCTGCTCTCTAGAGCATCAGTATCAGCAGTGGTGCTACGGCGCCTGATGGCTGAAATGCTGGTCTGCGGACCAGACATCCAAAAAAGCACTGGCGGATTTGCCCTTCCAAGGTGAGAGGCTATTTGGAGCCTCGCTGGATGACATTATTAAGAATGTCACCAGTGGGAAGTGCACGTTGTTCCCACAGACCAGGAAGGGTAAGGAGCCATGCCACAGGCATGGGCCCTCTTTCCACTCTCAAGTGGCTTTTCCGCCCATCCGGGTCAGCAGGTAAGCACTCCCAGTCCGACAAGGAGCATGCAGAGTGACAAAGGTGCCCCTTGTTTTGCAAGCCAAACAAATTCTGTGAGCAAAGATTTTACCGACTCTCGAGTGTGGGGTCAACTTTGGGAGTTTGTAGCTCGGTGGACCCCCCTACGGTCCAACCGATGCGTCTATAAACTGGTTTTATCAAGATAGTTTCTTACTTGTCCACCAAACAGATTCTTTCCCGCCAACCTTCATCTGCTTCCAGCTCATCGGGCAGCCCTGTTTGGGGTTGTCAGCTTCTGTCGTCTTCTGCGCAGGGTGATAGTTCCTGTATCGATGCTGGAAAGGTTTCAGGGATTCTACTCCCATCTGTTTGTAGTCCCGAAAAAGGAAGGGGTCCGTCCAATACTGAACCTTAAAAAGGAAGTAAACCCTGATGGGTTTACTACCTTTTTGTCTCCCTGCAGAGGTAAAGCATATTGGGCTACTATGCATTGCTGTCACTATGCATCGATGTCACCGCTGTCCCCTGTAGACCGGAGCATCCATCTTCTTCCGGGTATCGCTGTTCTGGCCACTCACAGTGCCAGAGCAGCGATGACGTCACTCCCGCGCATTCGCACGGGAGCTGCCACTAACGGCATATTGCCGTAAGCAGCGGCATGCTGCTAACGGCGATAGTGCGCCTGTGCGCCGCTGTCTTCGGCGCATGCGCCGTAGACAGCTGTCACTGTCTTTTAGGAAATATCTTCTAAACCATGTAGGTTTAGGAGATATTTCTTGGACCTACAGGTAAGCCTTAATCTAGGCTTACCTGTAGGTCAAAGTGGTTTGTAAGGGTTTACAACCACTTTAAAGCCCTCGACAGCTTTGTGAAAGTGCAAAGCTCAGGATGGAATCTGTTCACTCTGTGGTCGCTGCATTCCATCAGGGGGACTTCCTGACATCCTTGGACATCAAGGAAGCATACTTACATATACCCATATTCCTCAGGCATCAGAGTTTTCTGCTTTTTTCAGTCGGGGAAGAGCAATACCAATTGGTGACTCTCCCTTTTAGCCTGGCGTCAGCATCCAGGGTCTTCACCAAGGTGTTAGCCCCATTCTGGCATTGTTAAGGCAACACGGGATCGCAATCCTAGGTTCCCTGGATGACCTCCTTCTGACAGCAGCTTTCGCCTCCTTCGGGAGTTTGGTTCGGTACTGAACCTAAGAGTCACGGTTGGTGCTGACTCAATGCCTGGAGTACCTGGGCTTACTGCTGGACTCCTCAGAGGCAAGAGTCTTCTCGCTTTGGACAAGCTGCAGATTTTTCAAGCTGCGGTGAAGTTGTTGGTGTCCAGCAGGTGGTTGTCGCTGTGTTTCTGCATGCAAGTTCTGGGTCTCATGGTAACCATTTTCAAGGCGGTACTGTATGCTCAATTCCACACTCGAGTGGAAGATCCTGTCAATATGGGACAAATCTCCGCCATCCCTGGAATGTCAAATTCGGGTGAGCCAGCTAGTCAGGGATTCCCTGCTCTGGTGGCTGAAGTCTCCAACCTTGACGGCTGCCGATGCGAGAGGATTTTCTGTCACAAGGTCCGATACTTTATCCTGCTTTACCATCACTTTTTTTTAATGACATGGCTGTTGAAAGCCAGGTGTTAAGGGACCGAGATCTGTCAGACTGTAATTTCCACTATGCTGAGGGCACGGAATTCATCTTCGTGGAAGACCTACATCTCCATGTGTGAGGAGATGGGGTGGCGTCCGCGCACATACTCAGTTTCCAGGCTCCTGCTATTTTTAAAGCAAGGAGTAGATCAGAAACTTGCCTTAGGCACCATTAAGGGTCTTCTTTCAACATCCCTTGGTGACTCACTCATTGGTGAGTACATTTGTCCAAAGGGTTTTGACATGTAGCCCCTCTGATTCGACTACCACTGCCTCCGTGGGATCTGAAACTGGTAATATTGGTTCTTCAGAAACTGTCATTTGAAAATCTTAGGGAAAATCACTTGTTGACACTTTTCTCAGAAAGTAGTCTTTCTAGTGACAATTACAGCTGCCAGGAGAGTTTCTGTATTGGCGGCTTTGTCGCGCAAGCCTCCTTACCTGGTTCTCCACAAGGATAAGGCGGTGCTACGTCCACAGCTCTACTTTCTTCAAAAGGTGGTTTCGGACTTTTGTCTACATGAAGACGTCGTGTTGCCATCCCTATGTCCTGTGTAGGCACATCCGAAAAGAAGTTCCTTTACATTCCCGGGTCGTGGTCCAGGCTCTACGAGTGTATCTGTCTGCTACGGCTCCCTTCCGGAGGTCAGACTCTGTCTAGGTGGCTGGTCTGAAAAAGGTCTGGCGGTCTTGTCGACCACCGTCTCTCCATGGAGCAGACAGATTGTGGTTCAGGCTATGCCTTAAAAGAGCATACGTGGCCACAGGTTTTGATGGCGGCTGTTTAAGGTGGCAACTCCTCTGTCTGAGGAGTTCTTCTTGTTGTGGGTGAAGTTGTTTTTTGCTGTTTCCACCCCTCGTTTTTTTTGACACTGCTTGGGGACGTCCCTAAGGTCAAAAGTTAAAGGAGTTGTGTCCGTCAATGAACGAAAGAGAAAATAGGATTTTTGTACTCGCCGTAAAATCCTTTTCTCTGAAGTTAATTGACGGACACAGCACCCACCCCTCCTATTTCTGGTTGTACTGCTTTTTGACGAACAAAGCGACAGGAAGCAGAGTGAGGGGTTATAGCCAGCAAATTATTGCAATGACCGCCATTTTATTCTCTAGAGTGTTAGAAAAAAAATGTATAATGTTAGGGGGTTCTAGCAAAAAAACATGTTTTTAACGTGTAAACACAGAGTCTTAAAAACAGGCTCAGTTCTTAAAGCGGAGTTCCACACTCTTTCACAAATCAAGCTGATTCACAATCGGGCCATAAAGACAGTGACAAATGGAAAGAATTTTTTTTTCCTAAGGGTTACCTTGTTATTGATTGTGGAAGTGGTGCATCCTGTCCTAGCCACCCGTGGGTACCCAAGGACATTATTGAACTTTAATTCTAGCGCTGCTAATGCGGGCATTTCCTTTTGGAGGTTCTAGCATTTATTAATATAGTTTATTTGATGACAGCAGCTAATGGGTCATTTACCTTCTTTGAATATTCCATGAGCGCTGAAGGAAAGAGGATACATGTTTATTTACAGTTCACTTTCTTATATTGATAAGGCAAATGTATTATTAAATATCTTCAGCTCTGTGCATACAAAAGAAAATGAGGAAACTCAAGCCCAAATTGGGGACCATATTGGCATAGCTCCGGAAGAACTAAAATGGTTCAAAATGGATATACAATTGTGCTCAAAAGTTTGCATACCCTGGCAGAAAAGGGGAAATTTTGGCATCGATATTGAAAATGATATTTATTGATCATGTTAAAAAATGTATTTTATTTAACCACTTCAACACCAGGCACTTTCACCCCTTCCCCTTCCTGCCCAGGACAATTTTGAGCTTTCAGTGCTGTCGCACTTTGAATGACAATTGCGCGGTCATACATAACTGTACCCAAACTAAATTTTTATAATTTTGTTCCCAAAAATAGAGATTTCTTTTGGTGGTATTTGATCACCTCTGCGGTTTTTATTTTTTGCTAAACAAACGAAAAAAGCAACATTTTTGAAAAAAAAACATGCTTTTCTTTGTTTCTGTTATAAAATTTTGTTTTCTCCTTCACGGTGGAGCACTGATGAGTCGGCACTGATGAGTTGGCATTGATGGGCACTGATATGCAGCACTGATAGGTGGCACTGACAGGCGGATGGGCACTGATAGGCGGCATTGATGGGCACTGACAGGCGGCACTGACAGGGGCGACATTGATGGGCACTGACAGGCGACATTGATGGGCACTGACAGGCGACATTGATGGGCACTGACAGGCAACATTGATGGGCACTGACAGGTGGCATTGATGGACACTAATAGATGGCACTGATGGGCAGCACTGATTGGGAAGGTACTGACAGGTGTTAATGCTTGGCACTGTGATGGACACTGGCGCTGTGGTGGGCACTGATTTGCACAGTGGTGGGCACTGATTGGCACTTGGGTACTGGCAGGGGGTTATGATGGGGCACTTACTGGGCACCGATTGGCAGCTTATTGGTACATTATATGGGGGCTGTGCTGATCAGTGTGCTGATTATCAGCACAGATCCCCCCCCCCCCCTTTGACAGGGAGAGCCGCCGATCGGCCCTCCCTGTCAGTGCAAACCGAGGAATGCCGTCTACCAGCACTTCCTGGTTCACGCGATGATCACATCACATGACCAATCACAGCTGATCACATGGTAAAAAGTCTCTGTCAGAGGCTTTTTATCACGATCAGAGATGCGGTGTGTCAGACTGACATGCCGCACTCGCGATCGCCACGCTTCGTGCCCCCATGTAATCCTGTTGGACATCATATGACGCCCAGTCAGGATAACAGAACCACTTCCCGGCCATTCATTATCACAGAGTTGTTTCACTCCTTTTTAGACCATAACAAAAACAGAAATTGCTCAAATGGCCCTGATCAAAAGTTTACATACCCTTTGTTTGGCTTTGGTACAGACACACAAGATAATGCACACAGGTTAAAATGACAATTAAAAGTTAATTTCCCACATCTGTGGCTTTTTAACCACTTCAGCCCCGGAAGATTTTACCCCCTTCCTGACCAGAGCATTTTTTGTGATTCGGCACTGCGTTGCTTTAGCTGAAAATTGTGCGGTCGCGTGACGTTGTACCCAAACAAAATTGACGTCCTTTTTCCCCCACAAGTTTTGGTGGTATTTGATCACCTCTGCGTTTTTTATTTTTTGCGCTATAAACAGAAAAAGGCTGTCATTTTTGAAAAAAAAATATATTTTTTACTTTTTTCAATAATAAATACCACAAAAAATATATAAAAATATGAATTTCTTCCAGCGTTTAGGCCAATATGTAGTATTCTACATATTTTTGGTAAAAAAAAAATCACAATAAGTGTATATTGATTGGTTTGCGCAAAGGTTATAGCGTCTACAAAATAGGGGATAGATTCATGGCATTTTTATTATTTTTATTTATTTTTTACTAGTAATGACGGCGATCTACGATTTTTATTGGGACTGCGACATTATGGCGGACACGTCGGACACTTTTGACACTACTTTGGGACATTGTCATTTATACAGTGGTCAGAGCTACAAATTATTACTGTATAAATACTGTATATACTGTATTACTGTATAAATGACACTGGCAGGGAGTTAAACATTAGGGGGCGATCAAAGGGGTTAAGTGTGTCCTAGGCAGGTGTTCCAACTGTGGGGGGGGGGGGTGGGTTCACTACAGCATGACAGAAATCACTGCTGCCGATGACAGGGAGCAGTGGATCTTTGTCATGTTGCTAGGCGGAACAGGGAAATGCCTTGTTTACATATCCCCGTTCTGCTTCTCCTCACTGCAATTGCGGGCTGCCGGCGAACACAGAGTTTGTGGGACCCGTGGGCATGCTCCCGGGCATGGCTGATGAGTGGCAAATTCAAAGGGACGTACAGGTACACCCATTTGCCTGCCTGTGACATTCTGGTGATGTACATATGTGTGTGGCGGTTGGCAAGTGATTAAATTGCAATTAGTGTCTGTGTGTAAATAGTCAATGAGTTTGTGATCTCTCACATGGATGCACTGAGCATGCTAGATACTGAGCCATGAGGAGCAGAAAAGAATTGCCAAAAGACCTTCGTAACAAGGTAATGACATTTTTATAAAGATGGAAAAGAATCTAAAAAGATATTCAAAGCCTATATCACTTAGGAAAAAGTGGCACTTTCAGGGATGTCTTAATCAGAATGCTCTATTAAAACCAAAGGGATACCAAGCCAAGGTCAGGTAGACCAAAAAATATTGCAGCCACAACTGTCAGAACAGTACATCGAAAAACCCACAGGTAACCTCAGGAGAAGTACAGGCTGGACTGGAAAAAGATGGTGTGGTTGTTTTTAGAAAGCACAATGACAAAACGTGAACAAAAATGAGCTGCATGGTCGAGTTTCCGGAAATAAGCCTTTACTACTCCAATGCCACAAAAAGTCTGGTTACAGTATGTCCAACAACACCTTGACATACCTTACCAGGCTTTCTTGTGGCACTGGTGCAGTAAAAGGGTTTTTCTTTGTATCCCAAACAGTTCTTCTAGCAGTTTTTTTGGCTTTTGCGCACCCGTCTCCCTAAGGCCAATTTCACACTGGGGTGGTGCGGGCGCTGGCGGTAAAATGCTGCTGTTTTTAGCGGCGTTTTACCGTCGTTTTAGCGGCAGTATTCGGCCGATAGTGGGACAGTTTTAACCTCCGCTAGGGGGCAAAAAAGGGTTAAAACTGCCCGCAAAGCGCTGCTGCAGTGGCACTTTTCCAGGGGTATAGCCGTTCTCCCCATTGATTTCAATGGGTAGGAGCAGTGAATACACGGCTCCAAAGATGCTGCTAGCAGGACTTTATTTTTTTACCGTCCTACTAGCGCACCGCTCCAGTGTGAAAGCCCTCGAGGCTTTCACATTAGAGACACAGCAGCAGCTGTTTCAGGGCGCTTTGCAGGTGCTATTTTTAGCGCTGTAGCATCGGCAAAGCGCCTCAGTGTGAAAGGGGCCTTACTTACAGCTGCAAGCACCAAAGTGATAAACATTCCAAAGAAACCGTCAATAAATTGTTGACACAGGTGAAACAAAGCTTAATCATCCACAGTTCACAAGAATGGGCTTCCAGTATATAGAGATGGGCTTTAAACGGTATATAGAAAAAGCTGGTGCTCCAGTGCAACAGCTATAATCAAATGCTGTTTATTAAGGTTCATGTAGTACAGTCATGTAAAAAGCCATTATGTTTCAGCCATCAGGCCTTAATCATGGCTAGCAGACAAATTAATATGACTTACGATACAAACATATTTGTCAATCCCACCTCCCAGAATCACATTACTCTAGGAGGGAGGAATACATTATGTAGTAAAAACATTTGCGTGTATAAAAAAAATGTATAAGAACAAAAGCAAACAGACATCAGAATATAAATATACCTATATGGAGCATTTCATAAGTGAAAAAAACATTCCTTTCAGCATTCCAATGTCTTCTAGAATCTCTCCTCTTTGGGCAGATCATCTGGCCTTTGGGAACGTCTGTGATACGCCATTTTATGTCCCCATCTTGTCCAGTCATTTTGCCTACTTAAATTGCTGTCAGCCGCCAGTAGTTCTGGTATGTGCCATGGCACGTTCGGTGTGATCCCCTAGGCGCAGGCCCTTTTGCTATCCTACATTCCCAAAGCTTCCAGTCGATGACTTCATGGGCAGATGCAGTCAGCACACATTCTACCTAATGCATACTGTTGATGCACTGGTCTTGCTGTAGGTTGGTGGGATATGTAATATTTTGTTTTTGGCTTGGGATTCAGTTCATCACTTGAGGGTTATCTGGAGAACATTCTGGACACAGTTCAGTTCGAATGGTTCTCTCCCAGGAACCTTTCTCTTTTTTTCATACTACTTCGGATATCACCATGGCAGCAGCTTCTTGTTCTGGAAGAGACCTGTCTGTGTGCTGCCAAGTGTGATAGCAGGATTCTTCTAGTTTTGTAGGACTTATGTTTCAAGCTTGTTTATGGCTTTTTGTCTTAAGGTGGGCTTTAGCTGGCGGGTTTTTCCTGCATTAGTACCTGGAGTTGTTCCTGAAACTGTGCTACTGGATGGGCACACCAAGCTGGACCTCCTGTTCAACCTGTTCAGATCTGTTTTGGTTGAATTTGCTTTGCGTAATGATCCTCGGTCAGTGGCAGTGGCTGCTTTTCAAGCCTAGTACTTCTAGCATTACACCTATCTGCTACTGCAGAGCCTTCCTTTTTTTTTTTTTTTTTCTCTGTGGGTTCGTGATGGGGGATCTCTCAGGGCTGTCGGGCTTCAATCTGGTGGATACTTGGCAGTTATTCCATGAATTCTTTAAATCCACCTGGATCTGCATTCCTAGTACTAAATGTTTCCATCCTGTGGTCACCGTCCTTTCTTGCATGGTGATATAGCCAAGAGAGACAGAAGTCTTTCTGAATCCCTTTCCCTATACTGTTGTTGGCCTGAGAGCCTGCATTGCATGAAGCTTCCTGTTGCAGATAGAGATCAGAATTAGCTTGGCGTGCAGTCTGTCTTAATCCCCAGAAATACTCTGAGGGAAGTACCCTGTTTTTTCCTTGGCAATTGTTCTGCATCGGAATTTGACAGTAGTACCCTTGATGGATTAATTTTTCTTGTCTTGATTCTCGAGCTGCGATGTGCAGCAGTGCTTCCCTTCTGAGTCTCTTTTGAGATATTGACGGGGGGGGGCCCTCTCACAGCGGCGTCCTTTCATGCCGCAATAAAGGGACATCCTTGATGGGGTTGGCAGGGCTCTACTTTGTCGCTTGCGTCGGTGGTGGATTTCACTGCCCACTCCGATTCTCATTTGACATTGTGCATGATGTTGGTTGGGGACCCGCCCCATACCTGGATTACTTAAGCAGGTGAGCTTGATTGCCTTACCATTTCACTATGTGTTTGACACCAGGGAGGCAACACACATAGCCCATCCACTGGATACACATACACGTAAAGTATGCACAATTTTTTTTCTTTCCCTTTTTTTGACACATTTAATACACCCATGTACCATTGTGTATCTATACCGTATTTATACACACATAACATTCATTCGAATATACAAATATCGTATATCTTTTTTTTTTTTTTTTTCACTTACACATGTTTTTTCACTTTTCACATTTTTTCACCTTTTATATTTTTCTCACATATGTTTTTCACATTTTTTTACATATATATTTTTTCCAGAACACCATATTTGCAATCCTCCCCACACATGTGGAATGTGTTGTGGCAGTCGAGCATACCATGTGGGTGTTTTCCTGGCTGGGGTGGGGTCCCTTGCCTCAGCTGCAAAACAGACAACCATTTGGGTTTTCATCTTCCTCACTGCCAGCCAAGTACAGTGTTTTAGCAACCTGTGAGTATAGATTTTTTTCTCCCCATGTGGTCTTTCCTTCCCTTAAAGGGGTAGGACATGTTAATTAATATTACATATCCATTTGTGTTTACTTCTGTACCTAACTCCTAATGAATGTCAGATAGCCATGAAACGCATTGAGTTTCCATGGGGTGCTCAGTCAAGTCTGGCTTACTACCTATTCACTAGCCCATATATATATTTTATACATTCAAAATGTATTGAGTAGTTTGTAACCACTAATGTGTATGTGCATCTATCTTCTAGCAGCTCTGTTGCATATGGGTTACCAATGCCTGTTAATAGGAAATACATTTTTTGTTTACGTACTCATACTCGGGATGGAGGTACATATAATGTGCCTCATTTAAAGTCCCAAACACCCCCCCCCCCCCCCTTTGATTGATGGATTCATTTGTCACTGCTGGCCTTAAGATCTTCTAGTTTTCCGTTCCAGTTCTGATTGTGTTGGGTGTCTGCTTCCTAGTTCTCCTGTGCTACCTTCTTTGACTAAAATGTAATGGCAAGTCAAGGGGGGCACATGGGGATGACGTAGGAACGCTCCGACGGAAGGGAGGGGTTACGAGGAGGCTGAGCAGGAGAAGGCGTGCGGCGTGTGGAAGAGAAATACAGAGCGGGAGAATGCTGGAGGGTGAGAGGCTCCAGCAATGAAAGACACCGCCGCAAGACGCCGCTCCGGAACCTGTCTACTCTACCGGCCATAAATAACAGCTGCCACCTCGCCTCCTCTCTGCCGCCCTCCCCCCCAACCTCTCGGGATTTCGAAGGGAGATAAAAGGAGAGCATGATCACGGAGAGCAACAGATAAGCTAAGTACTATATCCCGGTGCAAGTCATAGCTGTTTTAAATGATCGTATGTCTAAACTGCCAGGGGAATAGAAAGGACTGTAATAACAGTGATGGGACAACATGAATGATGAGGTGTTTCTCTTTCTGGGACAGATAATTCAGACCAACTTTGCGCTTGTTGCTGGAACTATACATAAACAAATATAAGATATAAAGATACCAGGCTGCATTGTGTTAGAAAAATTTGTATGAACACTATAAATGCGCTGAAGTGGTCAGCAGGATATTAGACTTTTCCCTTCACCTCTCTGATGCAGCATAACAGCAGTTTTTCTTTGTAAGCTGGGACGCACTAAGGGATGAACTAAGGAAGATAAACGAGTATAAGAGATAAGATAAGTGATACTTATGTCTGCAAAACTCATCTGTCTTAAATAAGAATATGTTTAAACTATCATGGTCATTAAAACTGGAGTAAAAGTAAAGAGATAGTATGAATGATGACATACTTTTACCCTGGGATATATAATTCAGATTAATACTATACTCGTCGCTGAGATTCTCTGCAAAAAAAAAAAAAAAAAATTATAAGATACCAGGTGGGAGTGAGGGAAACGCCCAGAGAAATAGCCTGAAATATTACTAACCAGACTGAAAGCGGCCAGTGAGGATGAAACAAGCATTATATAAGACACTCAAGATGGAATGAACGAATAACTCCTTAGCTGCCTGCTTTCAGAAAATCAATCCGGATCCTTAAATGTAATGATAGATGGTTAATATAAGGTAACCCCCTGGAAAAGAATCGCACGGCACTCCTGCTTAGCTACTCAAAAATCGCATATTTTCTAAACGCATGAGCAGTGATGTAACTCGGTGGAGTAATATATTCATAGCATGTAGGAAACTGCATGAAGGACAGTACACGCATGGAAAGCGATCCTATTTTGTAGCTGCATACTTTCCTGGGAGCCCAGCAGAATTCTCAAGAGTAAACATAACCTTACATAGTACGCACGTCCCTATAGAATTCGATGATCAGCTAATATAGAGGTAAAATATCAGGAGAGGCACAATAAGGGGGGAAACCCCATATTTAACGCATAATGAAATTATGACATGCGACTTATAGGTGTCTATTAGAGATATAGGGACGGAAGACGTCATTGCTCAATAGATAAATCTAACTGTGGTGCCACTGGTTTTTCTCTCTGCTTTCTGTCTTCTTTTTCTTTTTTTTTTTTTTTTTTTTTCCCCTTTCTTCTCCCTCTTTCTCCTGGACCCCCTTTCCCTGTGTCGGAGGGAGGGAGGAAGAAAGAGAGGAGATAATAAGAATAAATGCTTGGACAGAAAGTACCTGCCCTTGATCGACCATAAAGAAGGGGGAGAAACACTTATAGCAGACTGACAAACTTAGGGCGGAAAATCGCTCAGCCATAACCAAGGGATCCTACCCTGGTAGACACTGTAAGGGGCTGATTGGAGGGAATTCTCAGAAGAAAAAGCACCAGCCACGGAAGGAGAACGTGAGAAGACCAGCAAACTGGGGCGACGACCACGGGAAGCAAAAAAAAGCAAAATGAGCAGAGCCTCAAAGCAAAATACTAAGGGGGGCCTTAAAACCCCAAAAAATCCCAACACGGAAAGCACCATAAAACAATATATGACCCAAGGAGCTAGCCCAAGAGGAGGAGGGAAGGAAAAGATACCCACAAACCATGGAGGAAAAAGGGGAGTGGAAAAAACAGCAGGGGAGACCCCGGATCAGTCTAGAGACGAACTGACAACGGAAAGCGAATTAGAACTAAGTAAAAATGAGGATCAGAGGATGGAAGACCTGGGAATAACAAAAGGGTTCATGAGGGAGATGCTCCAAAAATTGGAGAACTCTATAAGATCAGATATTAGTCTCCTAAGAAGTGACCTTGGTCATATGCTAACGAGAGTTGAAGCTGTAGAAGAAAGAACTGAGAATCAAGAACAGAAGTTAAAGAAAGTACAGACGCAAGTTAAATCAATCTCTCAGAACCAGAGAAGAATTCTCTACCGACTCGAAGACCAAGAAAATAGAAATAGAAGACTAAACCTGAGAATAAGAAATGTCCCAGAGAACAAGAAAGAAGATCTAAGGGAGGTTCTGAAAGATATATTTCGCCCCATACTAGACAATGCAGAGGGGGTACTCCCTTTGTTAGAGAGGGTGCATCGGGTTGGGAGGATAGGATCGGAAGAAACAGGAAGGGGAAGATTTCGCGATATTATCGTAAGGTTTGAACACTATGAAGATAAAGAGGAGATCTGGAGGAAATTAAGGGGAAACCCCCCATTAAAGTATGCGGAAACAGAAATACAAATCTTCCCGGACCTAGCATTTGAGACCCTATCCAGAAGACGTCTCCTGAAACCTCTCTTGGAACAGATGAGAGTACGAAACATTAGATACAGATGGGGCTTCCCGGCTTGCCTGTTGGCATTTAAAGATGGAATAACAGCTAAATTAAGTTTCCCTGAAGAGTTAAGAGAATTTTGTGAAAAACTGGAGATTCCAACTCCAAGTTTACCCGGCTGGACAGACGAGTCTGAGGAAACACCTTAAAATGCCACCCAACTTAAATGATAAATTAGAAGTGGAAGAGACTGGGATCATGGGGGAGACGGGGGGGGGGGGGGGGAGGGGTGGAGAGGTAGGGGGATGTATGTGGTCGGGCCGGTTGGGTGGGGCAGTCCCATTCCCATCCCTATGAGGAGATATACCAAAGTAGGGAGGGAAAGGAGGCAACTGGCGAACCCCACCTCGGAGCACTAAGACTTAGAAATGGCCAGAGATTTGAGGCCAATTGATAAGTCGAGGGCCGCAGGAGGGCCAAAACAGGGGGGGGGGAGGGGGATGGGGAGATGGGCGGGAGAGGGGGGTATGGGGGAGAGGGGGAAGGGGAGGGAGGAAGGGGAAGAAGATGTCAGTAGTGAAACCCTGAGGGAAAAAAGGAGGGAAGGAAAAGAAAAACGAAAACATGGTCAGGACAGAGAATATGGATAAAAGGAAACTGGAATTAAACTTCCTATCTTATAATGTTAGGGGGCTCAACACAGCAAAAAAGAGGCATAAAATCCTGGTAGAATTAAAACAACTAGAGGCAGATGTGATCTTTCTCCAGGAGACACATATAACACATACGTCAAGGAGTAGGCTTTACTCTAAAGACCACCCGAAATGGTACTATGGGGATACGATCTCAAAAAGGGCAAGAGGAGTAGCAATAGGATTCGGTAAGGATATTCGATTCACTGTAGAAGGAAGAGTAGCAGACCCAGAAGGAAGATATCTATTTTTGAAAGGAAAATTAGGAAATATTAGGTATACACTGGCTAACATTTACTCTCCAAATAAAAACCCTATAAATTTCTTGAGGGGAATACTGGCCAAAATACAAGAATTTAAAAGTGGCCATGTAGTTATAATGGGAGATCTGAATCTCTGTCTAGACCCCATACTTGACAGTACGTCCCGGGTACTGGGAGGGAATAGCACTCAATTAAAAAGGTTAATTCAAAATCTGAATAAAAACCAACTAGTTGATGTATGGAGGGCACAACACCCCAAAATAAGGGACTACACATTTTTCTCCCCAGTACACGGGTCGTACTCAAGGATTGATTATATTCTTGTGGAACACAGAGCCCTAGAGATGGTACTGGAAACAAGTATAGAAATAACAACACAGTCAGATCATGCGCCTTTAAAAATGAAAATGCAGATTCCCGGACAAAGTAAATGTTTCTCTAGGTGGCGACTAAATGACACGTTGATTCTTGATAAGGAGGGGGGGGAAGTAGTGAGTAAGGAATTAGAGAAGTACTTTCTGATGAATGAGACCGAAGGAATCCCTGGGCAGGTCCTGTGGGATGCCCATAAGGCGTATATTCGGGGGATCTTGATTGCACGAGGCTCGCAGAAAAAAAAAGAACGTATAGAGAGGGGTAATAAACTCAGAGAGGAAATCCTCAAAATTGAACAACAACATAAAATGGGGCTTACAGATAAAAAGCTATATCAAAAATTAACGTCCAGGAGAGAAGAACTACGTGGGTTAATGGAACAAGAAACTAAAAAAATTTTTAATCAACTCAATAAAGTGAGGTATCAAGAAGAAAACAAACCTACTAAATATCTAGCCAGGACGCTCCAAAAGAAAAAAGCTACGAACTACATAGAGAAAATTCAAACAGAAACCGGGGACATGGTATACGCTTCAAAAGAAATAGCCGAATCATTCAAAACATACTACGGGAAATTATATGCGGTAAAAAACAACTTGATAGATAAAGAAGGTAAACTAAAAGAAACTGTTAAATATTTAAATAAGGCGAAACTCCCCAGGATCAGTGAAATTGATAAAGAATACTTAGAAAACCCCATAACGGAAGCAGAAATAAACGAGGTATTAGCGGAATCAGCTCCTGGGAAAAGCCCGGGACCAGACGGTTTGACAATTAGTTACTACAAGAGGTTTAAGAATATACTAGTACCGAAACTCTGTAAATATATGAACGGGATTGGGACAGAGTACGCCATGAGTAAAGAGGCGCTATCATCCTCAATAACGATCATACGGAAAGAAGGAAAAGACGAGACCAAGTGCGCAAGTTACAGACCAATATCACTCCTTAATGAGGATACTAAACTATTTGCTAAGGTGTTAGCAAATAGAATGAAAAAAGTAATGAATATACTAGTACATCCAGATCAGACCGGGTTTATCCCCGGGAGAGAGGGAAAGGACAATGGAGTAAGAACTTTATTGATTCTATCTCAAAGGAAGAAGACGGAACCCCCGGCGCTACTATTATCAATAGATGCCCAAAAGGCCTTTGATAGAGTCGATTGGGGATTCATGTTCCAGACAATGGACAAAATGGGCATAGGCCCTAGGATGGCCAAATGGATTAAAACGATGTATGACCACCCGACAGCGACTGTAAACATCAACGGGTTGCCCTCCTCTTCCTTTGAGATGGAAAATGGGACCAGACAGGGATGCCCACTATCACCTCTTCTTTTTGTGCTTTCGTTGGAACCCCTACTCGCGACAATCAGAAACAACCCGGAAATAAGCGGAATTAAGGCTGAGCAAGAGGAACATAAACTTGCAGCATATGCAGACGACGTGTTGTTTTATATAAGTAACCCAGTAGATTCTCTGCCCAAGATAACAAAGGCCCTGGATGAGTACGGGAAATTATCAAACTTTAAAATTAACCAAACAAAATCTGAAATCCTTAATATAAATGTAGGTGCGACGGAAGTACAACTAATCCAAGAACAAAGTAAATTTAAATGGACAAAAGAGCTGAAATACCTGGGGGTAAAATTGGCAAACACTCTGGATAAGATATACCGCCTAAATTATATCCCTTTATTGAATGAAATAAAAACTGAACTCAGAAGAGCAAGTAATAGATCGATCTCGTGGATAGGTCGAATAAACGTGTATAAAATGTTTATTCTTCCAAAAATTGTATATAAATTCCAGATGTTGCCAGTTGAAATCCCATCCAGCTATTTCCAAAAATTAAAAGCAATAATGAGCAAATTCATATGGAATAACAAAAAACCTAGGATCTCCCATGGAGTATTAAAACAAGAAAAAGGGAGGGGAGGATTAGCGGTCCCTGATTTACAATATTATTATCAGGCGGTGGTCTTATCAAGAATTGTAGAATGGGTAAAAGGGAAAAAAAAAGAGGAAAAAAGATGGGTTAATTTAGAATATACATACAGTAAAGCACAATTAAATAAGATAATATGGAATCCCCCAAAATACAGGGTACTAGATATAGACACAAATAAGTTAACACAGACTGCACTGAAGATATGGGATAAGGAGTATAAAAGATTAAATGGACACTATAATTCGCCACTGATAACCTTAAAAGATAACGAATATTTCCCACCGGGCAGAGGGGTGATAGGAGGGAACTGGATAAGATTAGAGGGGTCACAAATAAAAGATATAATTAAAAAAGGGAAACTTCTTTCACATGAAGAGTTAGTGCACATGGGATTTATGAGAAGGGATAGGTGGCGATATCTCCAGCTGACCCGTTTCATAGAAAAACTACCCCAGCCGATTAGGTCTGAAAAGGATTTGACAGGGGTGGAACAACTTTGTACGGCTGACAGTGCAAAGGGTATAATATCAAAGCTATATGGGCTATTGATGCGGACCAGCTGGAAAGATACGCCGCCATATATAAATAAATGGGAAAGGGAATTGGGATCACAAAAAGGTAAAAAAACAATAAATAAAATATTGAAAATGACACACCGCTCGGCAAGGGACAATAAAACAGCTGAGATGAACTACAAACTTATCTCCCGATGGTATAACACCCCGGATAAGGTATCTAAATTCCAGCTAGGCGGGACCGCCGAGTGCTGGCGGGGCTGTGGGAAAACAGGTACCATGACACACATTTGGTGGGAGTGCGCTAAAATTAAACTATACTGGGAAAAGATCCTTCAAATGATTAAGGAAATAACTCAAACAGCATTGAAATCAGACCCCTGGGTAGTACTCTTTCATGGCACGGAGGTTGGGGTTAAACAATACCAAGACACAATCATCCCGCATCTATTAAATGCTGCGAAAAAACTGATCCCTAAAAAATGGCGAGAGGTAGAGTGCCCAACAACATGGGAGTGGGTAGATGCGGTAGAAGAAATATATAATATGGAAAGCCTGTGTTTGAGAGAAGAAGAGGAAAGGGTAATATTTCTAAAAAAATGGAGAGGTTGGAAACAATTTAAGCGGGATTGGAGTTTCTCCGCACAACTAAGACCATAAAGACCAGAATATCAGGAGCAGGGACACTACTGACAAGGGGAAAGGGGAGGGGGGGGGGGTAGTATAACCTTAATATAACTTCAGTGAAATATTGGGAGTAAGATATAAGAATGGTTTTAAGAAATATGAAATAAAAGTTGGATAAATGTTTTTACATTTAATTATACAAGTAAGCAACAAGAAAATAGCCACAATGATGTGAAGATTAATTCTAAGAGACAACAATGAACGTTAAGTTGATTCATAGTCTCAGGTAAAGATTCGCTGACGTGGCAAAAAAAAAAAAAAAAAAAAAAAAAAAAAAAAAAAAAATGTAATGGCGACTGTGCTGTACCTATTGTATACATTAACAAAAATCCAAATTTCTTTTCACAAAATTCAATAATTATAAAGTGCAGACATGTCAAATGTGCAAAATATAATGGTATATAAATTCATAGGATTCATAAGGTGTCCTTAAATCCATTTCCTTAAAAAGTGTCCCATTCACTCAAATTCATGTACATAATAAAGTGTCCCGTGCAAAGTTCATGTGCAAAAAAAAAAAAAGTAGTATTCTTTTTTTCAATTTCAGTGTCCACACTGTGTCTTTCCCCACCTTCCATACTAACTACTCACCAAACTCAATTATCAAGCTTTCCCTATATTCTACATGTCCAAACCAAACTTTTCCAGCCACTATTGGGTTAAACTAATCCACACTTCCAATGTTTCCTTATCAAAAAATACTCTTGCTCTCCTGTTTTTTTTGTCAACTCATGGACCTGGAGACTATCTGTCAGACGGGAACCAAGTCGCCATAGTCTTTCCACCATATACACAGCTCTGATTTAGCCACGACTCTGTATTGCTTCTTTCCTCAGGTATCAGACACAGACTTTTTTATCTCTTTTTTTTTTTTTTTTTTCTCCTCCCTCCCTGCGTCTCAGAGGGGTAGATGGAGGCATGTTTTGCTGTGCGGTGGAAAGAGGCAATGTGGATTTTTTTTTTTTTTTTTTTTTTTTTTTTTTTTTTTTGCACGAATAAGGAATATGAAACATAGATGAAGGGCGATAATAGAGTATATTATATAATTATTTTTTTTTTTATTTTTTATTTTTTTTTTTTTATTTATTTATTTATTTATTTACTTATTTTTTGTATGATACACATATAAAAAGTAGAGTGATCTAATAGGATTTTTTACAAATGGAGAATGTGGGTATGGTAGGTTAAAGGGACTGGGAGGAGGGTGGGATGGTAAAATGGAAGCGTGAGATAATGTGTGCACTCTGATATACACGGTTTTGGATTTATGTTAAGGGATGTGGTAGGGGGAGGGGATGGGAAAGGAAACTATAAGTATTTTTGTGGTTTATGTATGTATATATATGTGTATGTATACATATATGTTTGTGTGTATATATATATATATGTATATATTTTTTTTTTTTTTTTTTTTTTTTTTTTTTTTTTTTTTTTTTGTGATTGCACGGATATGACACAAATGACACAAAATGTGGATTGATTCAATAGGACTCCCTTGGAGGGGAGAAGTAGGATGGGGAAGTAGAGTGAATAGAGAGGGGGGTGAAGGTTTATTCGGTTTTGGAGGGTGAAGGGGAGGGGATGGGGGAGGGGAGGGGGAGATTGTGTTTTTTTTTTTTTTTTGTTTTTGTTTTTGTAGAGTGATCTAATAGGACTTCTTACAAATGGAGAAGTGGGTATGGTAGGTTAAAGGGATTGGGAGGAGGGTGGGATGGTAAAATGGAAGTGTGAGATAATGTGTGCACTCTGATATACACGGTTTTGGATTTAAGACAGGGGATGTGGTAGGGGGAGGGGATGGGAAAGGAAATTATAAGTATCCTTATGGTTTATATATATATATATATGTATATATATATATATATATATATATATATATATATATATTTTTTTTTTTTTTTTTGTTTTTTTTTTTTTTTTTTTTTGATTGCATGGATATGACACAAATGACACAAAATGTGGATTGATTTAATAGGACTCCCTTAGGGGGGAGAGGTGGGGTGGGGAAGTAGAGTGAATAGAGAGGGGGGGTGAAGGTTTACTCGGTTTTGGAGGGGGAAGGGGAGGGGAGGGGGAGATTGTGTTTTGTTTTTTGTTTTTTTGTGTCCCCCGCACATCTTCCCCTCCTGCCCTCCCTTTCCTGTTGATAGCGGGGGGGGGGGGGGGGGGGGTTGAGGGGAGAGTAATTTACTTAAGGAAAAGAAGAGAGGGGTAGCAGTAGAAATGATGAGGGGGAGGAGGGAGAGAAGATGGGAAAGAGAAAGAGAAAGGGAAAAGAAATAAAGGGGAAGAATAGAGATAATATGTGAAAAGTAAAGGATTAAGTAAAGATAATGATAAAGATCATGTCTATGTTAACAAGAAAAAGATGAATGTGGTAGAAAAATAATTATTGTTAGTGTGGAGAACGCTGGTTGTGGGCGCGGTTCACTTGCTCCTCTTTTGCTCACTAACACCCCCATATTAAACGCCTCTCCTCCAGGTGGAGGAAAAGTCGGAGGCGTTGGGTTTTTTTTTTTTTTTTTTTTTTTTTTTTTTATTCTTGGGGGACAGCTCCGGATATAGTATCTGTCTCTCATTTATCTGAAAGAAGGGGTAGTTTTGGGGCGTGGATTGGGTTTTATTTTTATATATTTATTTATTTTTCGTCTCCTCTCTTTTTCCCTCCCCCCCCCCCCCGAACTGACAATAAAAATGACTAAAATAAGTTTCACATCATACAATGTTAAGGGACTAAACACCCCAGAGAAACGTACACGATTAATAATGGAGTTGAAAAGATTTAAATCTCAAATAGTTTTCTTACAGGAAACTCATTTTAAAAAGGATAGGATCCCTTGGAGTAAAGGTCACTATTTCCCCTGGGTATATCATAGCACCTCACAGAACTCGAAATCCTGTGGGGTATCTATTTTAATAGCAAGACAGACACCATGGAAGGAACAAGGGGTATACATGGATGAGGAAGGTCGCCTCCTGATAGTAAAAGGTACATTGGGCTGCCAAAAAGTGACATTGGTAAATATATATCTGCCAAATGAAAACCAAGTAACCTCTCTAGAAATCTATTTACAGATTATTCAACAACATAAAGAGGGAATATTAGTGTTAGGAGGCGACCTAAATATGGCTTTGGATCCAATAAAAGACACATCAAAAGGCTCGTCTCATCTATCTTATGTCAAATTAAGGAAAGTAAAGAGAATGATGCAAGAACTGCAGCTGATCGACAGCTGGAGGGCTGTTCACACACAGAGCAGAGATTATACTTTTTTCTCGGCAAAATATAAATCTTACTCTAGAATTGACTATATTTTAATCTCCCAGAATGTGATTACATCCCTAGTGGAAGCCTCAATTGGCCTATTTACACTATCAGACCACGCCCCGACGAGTTGTGTGATTGAATTAGGGGAAGCTGAACCAAGGGAATGGCAATGGAAGTTAAATGAAACATTACTAAAGGATAATGAATATAAGGTAAAATTAGAACAAGAACTGGATGTTTTTTTTGCAACAAATAAAGTAGGAGAAACAACACCTTTTTGTATATGGGAAGCACATAAATGTGTCATGAGAGGAATATTTATATCCATGGGAGCACATAGAAAACGCAGAATGAATGAAACGATTGATAACTTGCTTAAAGAGATTAGGGAACTAGAAACAGTACATAAAAAATCACAAGCACAATTAGTAGAACAGAAATTAGAGGGTCTGCGTGAAAAATTAAATCTCCAATTAATAGATAAAGCGAAAGCAAAGCTAACTCGAGGGAAACGGAGATTCTATGAATTTGGGAATAAACCAGGGAGACTGTTGGCAAACGCCCTCAGAGAAAGCACAACTAGGAATTCAATTACACAAATTAAGACACAGAGAGATGAAATGGTTAATACATCGGAGAAAATTGCTCAGGTATTCAAAGAATACTATGAGAAGCTATATCAGTTGGAAAAGAAGCCTACGTTGGCAGAGGAGTTAAAAAAAGGAGAGATCGCTAGAGAATATATTGAAAGGACAGAAATGCCAAAAATAACAGAGGAAATGGCCAGAGAAATAGATGTACCAATCACTCTAGAGGAAGTTGCAAAAGCATTAAAAATATTGAAATTAGGTAAATCACCAGGTCCAGATGGATTTACTTTGTCATATTATAGAATGTTCGCGGAGAAATTGGCTCCGAGATTCGTGGAAGCCTATAATTCAATACGGGAAGGGAAGCAAATTCCAACAGAAACGTTACTGGCGCATATAACAGTAATACCGAAAGAAGGAAAGGATCCCTCTCAGTGTCCCAGCTACCGACCTATTTCGTTGTTGAATGTGGACCTTAAATTGTTCACAAAAATATTAGCCATGAGATTGATAAATTTGATACCGGAACTAATACACCCAGATCAAGTGGGATTCGTCCCAGGGAGAGAAGGAAGAGAAAATACGCAACGAGTGGTGAACACAATTTACCTGGTACAAAAATTGCATAAGTCAATGGTGATAGTATCTGCGGATGCAGAAAAAGCGTTTGATCGGGTGGATTGGATATTCTTAAAAGCAGTACTACAACATATAGGCCTGGGGGAGGGGATGCTGAGATGGATCCTAAACTTATATTCAAAACCAAGTGCTAGGGTGAAAGTGAATGACAGATTATCAGAGCCATTCTCCATTTTAAATGGAACACGCCAGGGATGTCCCCTCTCACCCCTGATATTCATTTTGACAATAGAACCTTTTTTAAGGAAAATACGTGCCAATGTGGATATCAGGGGGGTAAAAATAAAAAATGAGGATCAGAAGTTGGCAGCTTATGCAGATGATTTGATCTTTTTTGTAACGTCCCCAATTACATCTCTCCCATCTTTACTAATGGAGCTACGAGAATATGGGAAAATATCCAACTTTAGAATAAACTATGGAAAATCGGAGGCAATGGGAGTAGAGATGGATTCGCCTCAGTTGCAAGCAGTGTCCACGCAATTTGATTTTAGATGGACGAATTCATATATAAGTTACTTAGGAACAAAAATGTCAAAAAATCTAAATGAATTGTTTGAACTTAACTATATCCCACTGGTAAGACAGATCAAAAGAGATCTTCAAAAATGGGACAAAGAGATTTTTACATGGTTCGGGAGAACCAATATTATTAAGATGAATGTGATGCCCAGACTGTTATACATAATTCAAACTATACCAATTAAGATCCCTTCAAGTTTGTTTAAGGATCTTAGATCAAGATTTATGAAGTTCATCTGGGCTGGGAAGCCAGCAAGAGTACGTCGAGATATTTTAGTACTCCCCAAAGGAAAAGGAGGGATAGGACTTCCAGATCCAATAAAATACCAGGAGGCCTCACACTTAACTAGAGTAGTGGAATGGTGTAGGCTTAAAAACGAAAAACCGTGGATACAGACAGAACAAGCAGCGACAGATATCCCATTGGAAGGATTAGTGTGGATTCCAGATACAGAAATACCAATGGGATTGAGAAAACATCCAATACTAGGGGAGACATTACGAATAACTAAAAGAGTATTCAGGAAAACATCTATTTCAAGAATTCCCAGTCCGCTCCTTCCTATCCTTGGTACCCCAGCATTTCTACCGGGAATGACAGATCCAAAGTTTAAAACAATACAAGATAGAGGTATGAGTAGAATTTGTCATTTCTCGGTAGGCAACCGGTTAATGACTAAAAAAGATATTGAAAAAGGAATGACAATAGGACTAGACCCTTTCAGAATGAGGCAATTAGAAGCCTTTATTAGATCTAAATCAAAGGTATACGTAGAAATAAGGGCATTGACTGAGTTTGAAGAGATCTGTTTGAAAGGAGAGGAACTGAGACATCTGATGTCTTATTTTTATAGTATGTTAATAGAACAGGAGACTTTACAAGATTTGCCCTTTTTACAGGCTTGGGAAAGAGATTTAGGGACTACGTTTTCCCCAGAACAAAAGGATAAGATGCTGTGGTTTAATCAAAAGGCCTCGATGGCAAGCAGATATCAAGAAGGGGGATACAAGATCCTTACTAGGTGGTATAGAACACCAAAAGTGTTACATCAAATTTACCCCCAGATATCAGAGACATGTTGGAGATGTCATGGAGCAGAAGGAACATTATTACATATATTTTGGGAATGTCCAAAAATGAGAGTGTTCTGGGAGATGGTAGCCGATACTATTGTAAGGATTACAGGAATTGACCTGGGAGATAAACCGGCAACTTTTCTGCTGCTGGACATCCCAATGGCAATAGAAAGATTCAAAAATTCTTTGCTGAGACATTTATTGATAGCAGCAAGGGCATGCATCCCGGTTCTGTGGAAAAAAAGCAACCCTCCAGCTAGAGCACAGTGGTTTCAGAGAATTGCAGAAATCCAACAAATGGAAAATTTAACAATGACAATGAGAGATCAAGACGAGAAATATCAGAAGATCTGGGCTCCATATCTAAATTATAGAGAAAGTATGATGTGAAACATTTCGAAATATGATAGAGCAGGCGGGTGGTGGTGGGGGGGGGGGGGAGTGAGGGGGGGGATTATAGTGAAAATTCAAACTTTTTTTTTTTTTTTTTCTCTTGTTTGTATATTTATTTATTTATTTTTCTGGGAGGGAAGGGTGAGGGAGGGGGGAGGATGACATGGAATTGAGGTACGGATTGAAATATTATAAGACTGTTATAGCTGTTAAAGAAGTTGTAGATGTAAAACGAAATGTAATGTGAAATCTATGGAAAGAAAAGATGAAAAAATAAAGAATTTATAAAAAAAAAAGACACAGACTGGTGATGTGGTGCTAGGCAGGGTACGATGCTACATAATTTTTAGGACGGCCCAAGAATTACTCAGTTTTAGCAAGCAGTGGCCGGGACTGGCCATTCTGCACCTCACAGAAAGACCCATTAAATAAATATAAGGCTTCCAATCCACTTGTTGAACGCAGCAAGGGCCTGTATGCCTTTATGCTGTAGGTCAGCCCTCAAAGTCTCTTTGGTTTTCCAAAATCAATGACCTTTGGAACATGGAGGACCTCACGGCTACGCTACATAACAGGGAGATCTTTTGTCACACATAGAGGCGGTGGCAATATTTTGTATACACTGATTAGGGATGAGCCGAACACCCCCCGGTTCGGTTCGCACCAGAACTTGCGAACGACCCCCGCGTTCGGTACGAACGTTAGAACCCCATTGAAGTCTATGGGACTCGAACGTTCGAATTGGAAAGTGCTAATTTTAACGGCTAATATGCAAGATACTGTCCTAAAAAGAGTTTGGCGACCTGCCTCCTGCCTCAGGGGACATGGGTCACTGCAAAAAAAAGTTTTAAAAACTACCGTTTTGGCGGGAGCACTGATTTTAATGACGATTAAAGTGAAAAAAAAAGTGAAATATTCCTTTAAATATGGTGCCTGGGGGGTGTCTGTAGTATGCCTGTGAAGTGCCACGTGTTTCCCGTGTTTAGAACAGTCCCTGCACAAAATGACATTAAACGGAAATAACACCATTTAAAACTGCTTGCGGTTTTAATGTTATATCTGGTTCCTGCAATATGGTTGAAAATCATTCAGAAAAATGGCATGGGTAGCCCTCCCTGCCCATTACCAGCCCCTTTGAGTTTCGTACGCATATTAAGGGGAACCCCGTACCCATATAAAAAAAAAGGAAATGCGTGTGGCCCCCAGGCCCTATATACTCAGAACAGCAGTATACAGGCGGTGCAAACAAGACAGGGACTGTGAAGGTTTGTTGTGTTAAGTTGAATCTGTTTGTAATTTTCAACTGGTACATTTTTAAAGTGTAGCTCCAGTCAAAAAAACTATTTTTAAGCTTTTTGGAAAACATAGGGAAGGGTTATCACCCCTGTATAATTTGTTTTGTCGTCCATCTTTTTTCATCTCACTTGCTGTTGTCTCCTTCCGTTTGCAAGTAGGAGATGTTTGTAAATTGGATGTTTGAAAGTAGGGGCCTGCCCTATATGCTCTGCAGAAATGGCGGAACAAGGTGTTGGTTTTGCAACAACATTGTAAGCCCTCAAAGTGACTCTTGGTGGGCGCTGGAGCGCCCTGCTGTGAACGATTATATCAAGAATTGTAATTACATGCCATTGTTGAACAGTGGTAGAAAAATTGACCTTTGGTGGTTGTGGTGCTGGTGCCACAACACTATAAGTCCTCACCGTTACTCTGGGTGGGCACAGGAAGGGGCCCTCCTGTGAAATATTATATCAAGAATTGTAATTACATGTCCCTGTTAAACAGGGGCAGAAAAATTGGGCCTTAGGCACTGGTGCCATCACACTGCAACCTCTGCCATATACTCTAGTTTTATTGCAGGAATTAGCCCTGCTGCAAAGCATTGCATCAAAAATTGTACTTAAACGCCCCTGTTAAACAGGGGCAGAAAAATTGGGCCTTAGGCACTGGTGCCATCACACTGCAACCTCTGCCATACACTCTAGTTTTATTGCAGGAATTAGCCCTGCTGCAAAGCATTGCATCAAAAATTGTACTTAAACGCCCCTGTTAAACAGGGGCAGAAAAATTGGGCTGCTGGCATCACCCAGAACCAAAAATGTTCTTCCAACATATCAGCGGAGGAGGAAAAGGATAGACAATCAACATAACAGGACAGTCACTCAGCATCAGCATAGGCAGTCTTGAAGGGATGTGGTATTTCAAAAAAAATTATTCGGTTACATCAGCTTCAGGTGCTTGGTAGCTGTGGGTGATCCAAGACTGATTCATCTTGATGAAGGTCAGTCGATCAACTGATTCGGTGGACAGGCGCACCCTGTGATCGGTAACGAAGCCACCAGCAGCACTGAAGGTGCGTTCCGAAAGATTGCTGGATGCAGGACAGGCCAGTAGCTCAATTGCATACTGTGCAAGCTCTGGCCAGTGATCCATCCTCAAGACCCAGTAAGCCAGAGGATTTTCAGTGGGAAAGGTGTCCAAGTCTGACCTTGCCCCTAGGTATTCCTGCACCATGTAAATTAGACGCTGGCGATGGGTGCTGGAACCAATCATACCTTGGGGCTGCGGACTAAAAAATTGTCTGAAAGCATCAGTCAGACGGCCACCTTCTCCATCGCTCCTTCTGACTGATGCCTCAGCAACACGTTGTCCAGGACCAGGAGTTTGTGACCTCCCAGTCTCTGGGAACGCGTTGCACAGAGCTTTCTGCAAGGCCTCCCGGAGATGTCTCATCCTCTGCTCCCTCTGCGATGGCAAGATAAGGTCGGCAACCTTACCCTTGTACCGTGAATCAAGGAGAGTGGCCAGCCAGTAATGGTCCCTCTCCTTGATCCGAAGAATACGAGGATCCTTCCGCAGGCTTTGCAGGATCAGGGAGGCCATGCAGCGTAGGTTAGCTGAGGCATTCGGTCCGGAGTCCTCTGGGTCACTAAGGACAACATGATCCGCAGCTACCTCCTCCCAGCCACGTACAAGTCCACGTGTTTCTTGGGACTGTAAATCATCCCTATAAGACTGCTGCTGCTGATGCTGATGCTGAGTGCCAGCCTCCACCTCCATGCTGACACAATCATCCTCCTCCTCCTCTTCCTCCTCCTCACCCTCTTCCTGTGTGATGGGTGGCACAGCAGGAACACTGTCTGGATAAAGGGGGCCTTGAGAGGCAAGGAAGTCCTCCTCTTCCTGCCTCTGTTCTGCCTCAAGTGCCCTGTCCATTATTCCACGCAGCGTATGCTCCAAGAGGTGGACAAGAGGTACAGTGTCAATGATGCATGCACTGTCACTGCTCACCATCCTTGTGGCCTCCTCAAACGGTGACAGGACAGTGCATACATCCCTGATCATGCCCCACTGGCGTGGTGAGAAAAAACCAAGCTCCCCTGACCCTGTCCTGGTGCCGTAGTCGCACAGGTACTCATTGATGGCCCTCTGCTGCGTGTGCAGCCGCTGCAGCATGGCCAATGTTGAGTTCCATCTGGTGGGCATGTCACATATAAGGCGGTTCTTGGGCAGGTTCAACTCCTTTTGGAGCTCAGCCAGCCGAGCACAGGCATTAAATGATCGGCGGAAATGCACACAGACTCTCCTGGCCTGTTTCAGGACATCCTGTAAGCCGGGGTACCTGCCCAAGAACCGCTGCACCACCAGGTTAAGGACGTGAGCTACACAGGGCACATGGGTCAGTTGTCCCTGTCGGAGGGCGGAGAGGAGGTTGGTGCCATTGTCGCAAACCACCATTCCTGGCTTAAGCTGGCGTGGCGTCAACCACCTCTCGGCCTGCCCCTGCAGAGCTGACAAAACATCCGCCCCAGTGTGGCTCCTGTCCCCCAAACAAACCAGCGCAAGCACGGCATGGCATCGTTTTGCCTGCGTACTTGCGTAGCCCCTGCAACGCCTACGGAGCACCGCTGGTTCTGAGGACAGAGCACTGGAAGAGGCCATGGAGGAAGAAGAAGAGGAGGGGGTGGAGGAGAGAGGTGTGTCACAACCAATAGTAGCATTTTGGAGGCGTGGTGGCGGAACAACCTCCAACACTACTGCACCTTGTCCTGCATCCTTCCCAGCAGCCAGAAGGGTGACCCAATGGGCCGTGAAAGACAGGTAACGTCCCTGTCCATGCCTGCTGGACCATGAGTCAGCGGTAATATGCACCTTACCGCTGACCGCCCTGTCCAGCGAGGCAAGGACATTGCCTTCCACATGCCGGTAGAGAGCCGGAATCGCCTTCCGTGAGAAAAAGTGGCGTTTGGGGACCTGCCACTGAGGAACCGCACATTGTACAAACTCACGGAAGGGGGCCGAGTCTACCAACTGAAAAGGCAGCAGTTGAAGTGCTAGCAATTTAGCCAAGCTAGCATTCAACCGCTGGGCATGTGGATGGCTGGGAGTGAACTTCTTCCGCCGGTCCAGCAGCTGGGGCAGGGACATTTGCCTGCTATAATCGGATGTGGATGTACCACTAGCAGAGTTCCCGGAAGCACTTGGCTGTGACACACCTAATTCTACACCTTCATTCCTCTCAGAGCAGGTTTCAGAGAGGACTGAAGGTCTAGTGGGGTTAGAGATGCCAGCTGATGAGGAGCAAGGAGAGGTCCGCTTTGTTCTTTGGTGTGGGTCTTTCAGGTACGCTTGCCAACGAGCTGCATGGCAGGTCAACATATGTCTGGTCAAGCATGTGGTGCCCAAGCGGCTGATGTTTTGGCCATGTGAGATACGCTTGAGACATATGTTGCAAATAGCAGCGGTGCGATCTGATGCACTCGTCTCAAAAAAGGCCCACACCAAAGAACTTTTAGAATAACGCGCAGAGGAAGCGCTCTGCGCAGGCGGAGCTCTGCGGTGTGATTCCGTCGGTGTGCTGCCCCTAAGCTGGCCCCCGGAGGGCATCCTGCCTCGTTGGACATGTGCCTCCTCCTCCTCCTCCTCCCTCCTTCCTCCTTCCAGGCACCCACGTGGAGTCAGTGCCCTCATCATCCCCTCCCTCTTCATCGCTGTAGCAAACCTGGCAGTATGCTGCAGCTTGTGGAACATGACTGCCAGATTGCTGTGCTTCTTGAGCATCCTCTCTCTCTGCGCTCACGCTACTGCCTTCCTCTAGCTGAGTGTCATCATCAGAGCCCACCAAACACTGGGCATCCTCCTGGAGCATGTACCCAACACTGTGCTCAAAGAGTTCAGGAGACTCCTCAGGAGGACGTGGTGGGTCTAGGGAAGGAGTCACTGATGATGACATTGAGAGGAGGGACGACGATGTGTTGGCAGCTGCTTTTCTACTACCCTGAGACTGGGTGAGAGAGGATGAGGAGGATGAAGAGAGGGCTTGGTCATCCACTCTACCAAGTCGTTGGCATGTTGCGGTTCAACATGTCCAGCTGCAGAAAAGAAGGACAAGCATGTCCCATGGCCACGTGCTGATGACAATGCACCGCGTCCACGACCAGCACTGTTGTCTCTAGACACAGAGCCTGCTTGCCCTCTTTTATCGGCTCGCGCCTGTCTGCCTCTCCTTGCTGGCCTTCCAGACATGGTAATGGCCTGAAGGGAGTTGGGTAAAACAGTGGTTGGGTAGTTTATATTGTGCTGGAGGCACACAACACCCACTAACTCCTGCAGATGCCTTTTTTATAGAACAGCAGAGTTAAAGGGGTATATACAGATGTATACTGTGCTGTGCTGGAGGCACACACAACTTCCAATAACTCCCGCAGATGACAATCGGGCCCAAATAGAGAACAGCTATGTAGGTGGATAATAGCGGTATGTACTGGGTACAGAGCACGCACACAGCACGCACTATCTCCTGAGTGACACTACTGACTGCAAGCTCTATTGTTAAAGATGGACCACTAGCTATATAGGTGAGGTGAATATCACGGTGTATACTGCGGTCAGGGCACGCAGACAATAACCAGAAAACAGCAGAGTTAAAGGGGTATATACAGATGTATACTGTGCTGTGCTGGAAGCACAGCACAACTTCCAATAACTCCAGCAGATGACAATCGGGCTCAAATAGAGAACAGCTATGTAGGTGTATATAGTGGTATGTACTGGGTACAGAGCACGCAGACAGCACGCACTAACACTACTGACTGCAAGCTCTATTATTAAAGCTAGATCACTAGCTATATAGGTGAGGTGAATATAGTGGTGTATACTGCGGTCAGGGCACAGACAGTAACCACTACACAAGAGCAAAATAGTAAATCAGCCAAAAACGATTGGTGTGTAACTGTGTTGAAGGTACACAGAACACCCACTGCTTCAGATGCTAACAAACACTACACGAGGCCGCCTGAAAGGCGGCTTTATATAGTGTGGGGCGTGCACTACACAGGCTGAGCTATGATTGGCCACAGGCAGGATGCCTGTGTCCAACCATTGCTCTCCTCGCTGCTGGCGCTGCGATTGGCCAAGCATGCGGGGTCACAGTGCATGCTTGGCCAATCGTGAGACAGCAATGCATTGCGCCATCGCAGTGCATTGTGGGCCACACGAATTTTGCCGCGAACGGCCCAAACGTTCGGAATTCGGCGAACGCACGAACGACCGATGTTCGAGACGAACATGCGTTCGACTCGAACACGAAGCTCATCCCTAACACTGATGGCCATTTGCAGTAGGTCTCACAACCTTACTGAGCCCCCAAGACTTGTGGTTATTTCTTGGTCCCGGGTGAGAAAAACTGCTTTTCCTGGTTGCTTCTTTACCTCTTATTCCCTCCTCCCCCTGTCCATTCCCCCTACCTCCCTTAATCCCCTCCCATACCCTTTATGAAGTTTGGTGATATATCCCTTGCAGTTTTGGTAGTTCCCCGGTCATTATATTTTGTTAATTTGGTTGTAGGCCCTGTCCGCTTTCCTCTCCTCTCCTAGGTCCCCATCATCCTTGCTTGAGACCATAAATGGGTAACTAAAATGTGTAACAGGAAGAATGGCTACACTCCCATAAACAATGCAATTAAAGTTTATTTCAAGAGACAAAGTAAAAACAAACAGAACACAATGGTTGGTGGGAGAGGGTGCGCATTTTTGGAGATACTAATCTGTTCCATCTGGTCACTAGATTCTACTGTCGTTACATAGACGATCTGTTGTTCATTTGTTCTGATTCTGTGGGAAGTTTGGATATTTTTTTGCCGTGTTTGAATACCAATGATTTGAACCTATGGTTTATGGGGGAACTTGGACAGCGGATCAATTCCTTTTCTTAATGTTGTTTTATCCAGTAAAGGGGATTACATTGTATCCATTCTATACAGAAAACCCTTTTAGGGTAATACCCTTCTTTGCATGGATTTTGGACATCCAACCCACGTTACACGTGGGATTCCAGTATGACAATTTTTAAGGCTACGCAGGATCTGCAGCGAAGAGGGGGATTTTCAACAGGAGAATTAAGAAATGTGCAATAGATTCTGTGCTCAGGGGTATAAGACGAATATCCTGTGTAGGGCTATGAATATTGCGGAGGTTGCGCTGAGAGAGAAGTTGCTGAAAAAGAAAAAAATGTAAGCCCAATCTATCTATCCAATTTATAAGCCGACCTCAATGCTCTGTCTAATTGGGCGACTATGTGGCAGATGAGGATTAATGTTGAGAAATGTAAAGTTATGCACTTGGGGGCTAAGAATATGCATGTATCATACATGCTAGGGGGAGTACAACTGGGGGAATCCATAGTGGAGAAGGATCTGGGGATTTTGGTAGATCATAAGCTCAATAATAGCATGTAAAGATGAGAGAGAGGCGCCTCTGAGTGTAGACTGTAAAATTCTTATTTAATGCACAGGTGGTTAAAAACACTCACATTAAGTGGTACATTAACAGGCAATGTAAAGGTTCCAAACCGGAGGGAGACCCTCGATGTGTCATCTGTATCCCTTGCGCTGAGGGAGTCCTGTCGGCGTGTGTCCGCTCCTGGGGGCTGTATTAGATGTACAGAGCCGGCCGATGTAGAGCAGTGAGCGTTAGTCCGAGGCATGGAACGCACGAGGAACTCCGGGCGACGGGAGATGACGTCACAGGGGATGCAACGCGTTTCCTGAGCTGGCAAGACCGTGTATGACAGGACGGCTGCGCTCCTTTATCAAGCTGGGCACTTGGAATCAGGGCAGGGCTATAAATAGCACACAGGGGAGGGAAAAGGGGCGGGGATGCCGAAACCAATATACAGGCATAGGAACTAATGAGGCACGGACCAATGTAGGGGGACCATAATAATGTGAGGACACAGAGATAAAATGGAAACAGGAAGAAGAGGAGTGAATGGGAGAAAGAGTAGTGCAAGATATATGTATGGACATGTATATATGTTTATTTATATATGTGTGGTGAAGTAAGAGGAGTTAGTAATTAACCGCTTCCTGCCCGCCCTATAGCCGAATGACGGCCTTAGGGCGGACGGCTTCCCTCGCCTGGCCGTCCCTGGACGGCCTGGTGTTTACTTCCGCAATGCGCGCCGCCGCGGGCACGCATCGCGGAAGTTCTGTGTTTGCCGTGTCCCCCGGGGACAGGCAAACACAGATCGCTGTAAACGGCCAATCACAGCGGCCGTTTACAGCGTGATCGGCGTGTCCAATGGGAGATGATCTCATATGTAAACATATGAGATCATCTCTCAGCGCCGCTCTCCCTCCTCACACAGACAGCGTGTGAGAGGGGAGAGAAGAACGGCTGCAGCAGCCGTCAGTGTAAAAAAGAAAAAAAAAAAAAGTAAAAAAAAAGTTAAAAAAAAAGTGCCATCCTCCCCCAGAGCCACCCCCCCCCAGTGCCATGCCCCCCCCCAGTGCCATCCTGCCCCAGTGCCATCCTGCCCCAGTGCCATCCGCCCCAGTGCCATCCGCCCCAGTGCCATCCTGCCCCAGTGCCATCCGCCCCAGTGCCATCCACCCCAGTGCAATCCACCCCACCCCAGTGCCACCTGCCCGCAGTGCTATCTGTCCCCAGTGCCACCTGTTGTCAGTGCCATTTGTCCCCAGTGCCATCTGTCATCAGTGCCACGTATAAGTGGCATCTGTCATCAGTGCCACGTGTTATTAGTGCCACATAGTGCCATCTGTCATCAGTGCCACGTATTAGTGCCATCTGTCATCAGTGCCACGTATCAGTGGCATTTGTCATCAGTGCCACCTGTCAGTGTCACGTGCCATCTGTTGTCAGTGTCACGTGTCATCAATGCCACTTATCAGTGCCATCTGTCATCAGTGTCACGCGTCATTGGTGCCACGTATTAGTGCCATCTGTCACCGGTGGCGCGTATTAGTGCCACGTGTCATCAGTGCCACGTATTAGTGCCACGTGTCATCAGTGCCACATATTAGTGCCACGTGTCATCAGTGCCGCGTATTAGTGCCACGTGTCATCAGTGCCATGTATTAGTGCCACGTGTCATCAGTGCCACATATTAGTGTCATCTGTCATCAGTGCCACGTGTCATCAGTGCCACGTATAAGTGTCATCATTGCCACGTATCAGTGCCATCTGTCATCAGTGTCACGTGTCATTGTCCTGGTATTTCAAAAGTGTAATAAGTAGTCAACAAGTTAGATGTGTAATTTATGCTTCTAGAACACGTGATGGCGCTCCCTGCATGTTGGGCCTCTCTATGTGGCCAGGCTGTGAAAAAGTCCCACACATGTGGTATTGTAATACTCAGGAGGAGTAGCAGAATTTTTTGGGGGGTGTCATTTGTGGTATACACATGCCACGTGAGAGAAATAACCTATTACAATGACAATTTTGTGGAGAAAAATAAAGAAAATGAAAAATCTTCATTTTGCAAAGAATTGTGGGAAAAAAATGACAACATCAAAAACCTCACCATGCCTCTTACTAAATACCTTGGAATGTCTACTTTCCAAAAAGGGGTCATTTGGGGGGTATTTGTACTTTCCTGACTTGTTCGGGTCACAAGAAGCGAGATAGGTCACCAGTACATCAGATGTGATCAATTTTGTGCGATTCGCACCACAGCTTGTAGACTCTCTAACTTTCACAAAGACCAAATAATATCCACTAATTTCGGTTATTTTTACCAAAGATATGTAGCAGTATAAATTGTGGCCAAAATTTATGAAGAAAAATTAATAATTTGCATAATTCTGTCACAGAAACAAAGAAATATGCGTTTTTTTTCAAAATTTTCGGTCTTTTTTCATTTATAGCGCAAAAAATAAAAACCCCAGAGGTGATCAAATACCACCAAAAGAAAGCTCTATTTGTGGGAAAAAAAGGACACAAAATTCATTTGGATACAGTGTTGCATGACTGAGTAATTGTCATTCAAAGTGTGAGAGCACCGAAAGCTGAAAATTGGTCTGGGCAGGAAGGGTGTTTAAGTGCCCAGTAAGCAAGTGGTTAAAGTGAAAAATGAATGGAAAAAAAAAAAAAATGTGTGAGAGGGAGAAGGACAAAATAAATAGGAATTGATGGAAAAAAATAAAATAAAAATAAAAATATAAGAATGAAAAAGAAATAAAAATGAAAATGATGGATGTGGAAATAAAAATAGAGATAAATATAAAAATAAATAAAACTAAAAAATAAATTAAAATAAATAAAACTAAAAAAATATATATATATATATATATATAAATCAAAAAAATATATATAATTAAAAAAAAAAAAATATATATATATATATATATATATATATATATATATATATATAAATAAAAATTAAAAATTAAATATATTAAAAAAAGGGAATAAGGAAATGATGAAGGGGGAAAAAAAGTATATATGTAAAAAAAAATATATATATATATATATATATATATATATATATATATATATATATATATATATATATATTTATATATATATATATAATGAAAAAAAAAGAACTAAATATATATACAAAGAACTGTATACATATATAACAAAAACAAAAAAATAAATGAGGGAATGACCTGAATAAAAAAAAATATATATAACAAGTAATAATAGAAAGAGGAGGAATCAAAGAATAGTCGAAATCTCAATACTTTCGTTAATTCCACCAGGCGCTAAGGTGTCTAGGCAGTAGATCCAGTAAGTTTCCCTTGTGCAAAGTTTTTTGAAGCGTTCAGCTGATGGAAGAGAGCTGGGAATTTGTTCTATGACCCAAACCCTGAGGCCAGAGGTGGACCCATGGTGTGCAGTGACAAAATGTCTGGGGACACTGTGTGGGTCAGTTTTGCCTTCGATCGACCGCCTGTGTTTCCCAAACCTTTGTCTAGCCGGCCGTATAGTTCAGCCAACATAGATAAGACCGCAGGGGCAAGTAAAGCCATATACCACATAATCTGAGGAACAATTATTGAAGTCCCTCAGACTATAGGTAGTGCCTTTGGTGTGGAAAGACTTCTGCCCATGTTCCACAAAGATGCACATTTTGCACAGTTTCTTATGACACCGGTATATTCCCACAAGAGGGATGAGGGTAGGTACCGTGATGGACATGGGAGTAGTTTTTAATTTACTAGGAGCAATTTTACTCTTGAGGTTGGACGCCCTACTTTATGTTGTTTTGGGCCGAGAGGGAAGAATAGGTTTCAGGTGGGGGTCTTGTAGTATACCCCAGTGTTTTTCCATGATTTTCTCCATTTTTGTGTGTTTACATCGAAAGGTGGTAATGAAGTTGCTGGAATGGTCTCTATGGTTTGGATCGACTTTTTTAGGTTTGCCGTGTAGGTATAGCTGGTATGCATCCTCCACGAGACTCCCGGGGTATTGTTTTTCTTTGAATTTTGTTTTGAGGGACGAGCTGGATTGGATGTAATCAATGTCCCGTGTGCAGTTCTGTCTCAAATGACAGAACTGTCCCTTAGGTATATTATTAATCCATTTTGGAAAGTGACAGCTTTTGAAGTGCAGGTATGAGTTCCCCGCAGTAGGCTTTGTATAGTTTTTTGCATATATTAGGGGGCCGTCATGGCCGAGTTCAAGATCCAGAAAGGCTAAGGATACTTGGTTACTCTCATGGGTGAAAGAGAGGCCATATGTATTTTTATTGCAGTACTCGATGAATGGCCTGATGCTACCTGGAGTACCATCCCAGATGATTATATAATCATCTATGTATCTCCCGAAGAAGATAATGTTTGGGGCAAAAGGATTGTTGTGTTGAATATAGTGGTGTTCCCAGTAGCTCATAGCGAGGTTGGCGTAAGAGGGAGCAAAATTGGCTCCCATAGCCGTGCCCTGTTGTTGTAGATAGAAGTCACCGTTGAAAATAAAATAGTTGTGGGTCAAACAGAATTTAGTGGCCTCAATAATGAAGGTAGCCTGACGGACATTCATTAGAGGATCACTGGTCAGAAAATGTTCGAGAGCCATAATGCCAAAGGAGTGTGGGATCGATGTGTATAATGAGCGAACATCTAGGGACACCCACATGTATGTGGGTTCCCAGGTGTATGAGGACAAAAGTTCCAGGAGGTGGGTTCCGTCTCTGATGTATGACGGAAGGGATTGGACTAAAGGTTGTAGAAATTGTAGAGACTGAAACCAGAAGTGACGCTGTCCATGGATGTCACTATGGGTCTGCCGGGGGGATGTTGCTGATCTTTGTGGATTTTAGGAAGATGGTAAAAATACGGTATGGAGTAAAAATCTTTGTGTAAAAAGGAACTTTCAATTTTGGTAATGATGCCATTGGAAAGGGCAATTTTGATGAGTTGGTTGGCTTCTTGTGCAAAAATATTAATTAATAATTTAGCTTGATATAGGGGGATTGGTCTGAGAGTAGTTTTAAGGCTTCTGCAATATAGTCGTCCCTCTCCTGGAGGACAATAGCTCTGCCCTTATCAGCAGATCTTATGACGATGTCACTGGCCTGGGTGAAATGCTTCAAGGCATTTGTTTCTAAAGGCGTCAAATTATGTGAGTTGTTGAGGAAGAACTGCAGAGTTTTATCATGTCAGAAAAGACAACTCGATAAAAGCTTTCTAGATATGGGCCTTTTGACTGGGTGGGAAAAAATATAGATTTTGGTTTCAGACTGGTGTGTACAATGGGGGGCGAGGTGGTTAAATGTTGTGAAAGTGATCTTAGTAGATCATCTTCCATATTGGATAGATCCAAAATGGAACATTCAAGGTTTTCAGAACTGGTTTCAGACTCATTAGGTAAGACAGTGGGTGGGGGAGAGGCGGTTAGTGTATCCAGAGTCTTGAGTTGGGCTTTTTGTTTTTTTATATGGAAACTGTGGGAATCCATAGTGGAGAAGGATCTGGGGTTTTTGGTAGATCATAAGCTCAATAATAGCATGCAATGCCAAGCTGTGGTTTTCAAAGCGAGCAAAGTCCTTTCCTGTATTAAGAGAGGTATGTACTCCAGAGAGAGAGATATAATTTTGCCCCTGTTCAAATCATTAGTAAGACCTCATCTGGAATATGCAGTTCAGCTTTGGGCACCAGTTCTCAAAAAGGATATCGGTGAACTGGAGAAAGTGCAGAGAAGGGCAACCAAACTGATAAGAGGCATGGAGGAACTCGGCTATGAGGTCAGATTAGAGGAACTGAATTTATTCACTCTTGATAAGAGGAGATTAAGGGGGGATATGATCAACCTGTACAAATATATAAGGGGTCAATATAGGGAACTTGGTGTCGAGTTATTCACTTTACAGTCAACAAAGAGGACAAGGGGGCACTCTTTACGTTTAGAGGAAAAGAGATTTCATCTCCAAATACAGAAAGGTTTCTTCACAGTAAGAGCTGTGAAAATGTGGAATAGACTCCCTGCAGAGGTGGTTCTGGCCAGCTCAGTGGATTGCTTTAAGAAGGGCCTGGATTATTTCCTAAGTGTACATAATATAACTGGGTACTAACATTTATAGGTAAAGTTGATCCGGGGAAAATCCGATTGCCTCTCGGGAGGAAGGATTTTTTTCCCCTGCTTTAGCAAATTAGATCATGCTCTGCTGGGGTTTTTTGCCTTCCTCTGGATCAACTGTGGGTATAGAATTGGGTATATGGGCTGGTATGATATTTATTATATAAATCTGCTATATCTTTTCTTTTTTCTTTTATTGCTTTGTCCTGTGTTTGATTGTTGTTTATAGAGATTTGAGAAACAAACTTTCTTTTGACAGATTTGGATCAATATATATTTTCCATAGTTCTGAAAAATCATGCTAGTCGCGTGAAACGCTTCACCTTGCTTCCCCTTGCCTGCATACTGTTGTGTGCGGTTTGTTTTTACTTTGTCTCCTAAAATAAACTTTAATTGCATTGTTTATGGGAGTGCAGCCATTCTTCGTTTTATATTTTTTTCTGCAGCAGTGACAGGGTATGCACCCCATTCCATTCGTTTTTCTAAAATCTGTTACATCTTTTTATTAAAAGATATTAAAACCACAATACACCCACATTTGGATGTGTCTGCCCCGAATCGCTTTAATCATCTGAATCACTGGTAATGTGGCTTCCAGCCACATACAACAAGGCTGCAAGAAGACACGCTCTGTATTTGATGACATCTCTCCAAAACAAACCCGCGGCTTGTTTTGGAGCGACCTCAACCCGCAAAGGAACATGCAGACCATGGATCATGGACAGCAAAATACAAACAAACCTTGAGACCAGAATTTTCTCTTCCCATAGCCATCCAAAACTAGAAAATGTTTTTCAGGCGTAGAGCTTTAATAGAATACATTTTAAATTCACTTTTTCTAAAAACATAGTCTAAAACCATACATCGAATAAAAATTATTTTAACAAGAAAGCAATATGTTTGCCTTTTTTAATAATTTATCTTTCATTTAATAGAGCAGAGAAAGAATGGGGAGATGGAATCAGAGGTCTTTCCCTCAGCGCAGCTAGATATGCTTTGTTAAGACTGGAAGAAGGACCTCCTCACATCAAGAACTGGAGGTAGGAGTTTGTTCTTTAACTCTTTTTTTTTTTTACTTTTGCTTATTAAAAATTATTTTTGTTTATTTTTAATGTAAAAAAGCTTCTCTGTGTACCGTGCAAAAGTTTTAGGCAGGTGTGAAATTTTTTTTGTAAATTAACCACCTGACATCCGTGTTATGGCCGAATGATGGCCACAGCGCGGATATGAATTCCCGGGAGGCCGTCGTATATTTAGACCGTATGGAGAAAGGGTTTTCAACTGCTAAATCCAGAAGGCTTCCCTCTGGCACAGTCTAGTGAGTCTTTTATAGATGATGGATTTTTCAACTTGTTCTATAATCACATCTGTTACCAAGTATGGATTTTTGTTGTGATGTGATAAGAAATGACAGGATAAATGGGACTGTATTCTTGATGCTGAACCTGTGTTTATTAAATTGTTGATGAAAATGGTTCTTCCAACATCTTGCAAGGTCAGGTATATTGCGTACTAAGAGGCAGAGTTCAGGTGGGATGTGATAACCTAGGTTTTAGAATTGCTGATGGAATAGAAGGCCTTGTTGACATTTGTTGTTATGGTTGTATTCCTGGAGGGGGGACCAGGTAGGGAAGGATTGCAAGGTAAAAAAATGTCAGACCTGGGTGAAGCCATGTGATGACCAGCACCTAAAAAACAATTCAAGATGTTCATCTTGGGGAAAGAGAGGAGTATGAAGTATGGGTAATAGAGGTAAGAATAGGGACATAGGTTTACTCGAATATTAAATTGAATCTCACAGCTTGAAACTGTGAGCCATTAGAGGACTTAAAGAGGATAACACCATTTTGGGGAGGAGGCCACAGTTAAGCAGCTCCAGGAACACCCACAAATAAACTTCCACCATGGCATGAAGGTGAGATGACAGGGATATCTTTGTCTTGTAATGTCAGTCAAGGTTGGGGACTCCTAACCCACCTTGTTTTCTATGAGCATATAGGGTATCTTGCGCTACTCTTGGATGTTTGTAGGTCCAGATACAGTCATGGCCAAAATATTGTCACCCCTACATTTCTGTAGAAGGGGGAAGAAATGTAGAAATGGTGCTTTCCCCTTTTATCTCGAAATAAAAAAGGTGCTATTATATAACAGATTTTATAGTTAACCGTAAAATGAGTCTGTGTAAAATAATGATACGATTTGTAAAAATAGTAAAAATAGTGAAACCTTGTGTTAGACCCTCAGCCGGGTGTTGGTGGACAGTGATTTTTAGGTATTAGACCCTCAGGTGAATTTGATCAACAAATTATCTAAATAATTTAGACAATCTGTTTACCATAAACTGTGAAGTGATATATAATCCTACATAAAGTGACTATTCCTTCAAAAACAATACAAAACACCTAAATAAAATTGACACCCAAATAACATGTGAAATAGCAATGTTATTTCCCTTTAATGATTATGGGGTGAAGATTGTGTCCCCAGCTGTTCTCATTAGATTGTATTAAAAAAAATTATAGAAGAATAAATCAATAAGGGTGGTTATATATAAAAATATAAAATGTGTTGGGTCTTAGAAAGTCCTATATGGTGTGCCCCTAAAAAATTTTTTAGGGTGGCTTGGTGGTGTGAATTTGAAAAAAATTTGATAAATACCGAAAAAAATATATATATATTTTAATATATGTATGAATGTGGTTCAATCTAGAATATATATATATATACACACAAATACTCCAAATATAAAATGAAAAATTACCGTATTTATTGGCGTATAACACGCGCCGGCGTATAACACGCACCCCAAGTTTAGGAGGGAATTTTGTGGGAAAAACTTTTAGGAGGGAAATTTAAGGAAAAAAAACGTACATTTAAATGTCCATCAATGCAGCCTTATCAGTGTCCATCTGAAGCCTCGTCAGCGTCATTTGCAGCCTTGTCATGCAGCCTGTCCTCATTGCAGCCTTGTCATGCAGCCTGTCCTCATTGCAGCGTTGTCATGCAGCCTGTCCGCATTGCAGCATTGTCATGCAGCCTGTCCGCATTGCAGCGTTGTCATGCAGCCTGTCCGCATTGCAGCGTTGTCATGCAGCCTGTCCTCATTGCAGCGTTGTCATGCAGCCTGTCCGCATTGCAGCCTGTCCTCATTGCAGCCTGTCGTTATTGCAGCCTTGTCATGCAGCTTGTCCGTCTTAGTGCATTGTCCGCTTATGTTTTTAAAAATGGCGCCGCCGAGATGTCTTGGGCTCTCGGACCTTCTCGGCGGCTTTCGGACACTATCGGAACTTCTCAGCGGCTTTCGGCCGCTCTCGGACCTCGGCAGCTTCGCCGAAAGCCGCAGAGAAGGTCCGAGAGCGGCCGAAAGCTGCTGACAAGTTCCGAAAGCCGCGAGAAGGGCTCTGAAAGCTTTCAGCCGCCCAGAGCCCAAAAAATTGTACGGAAATCGCGGAGTATCGGCGTATAACACGCACCCGCGATTTTCCCCTGATTTTAAGGGGGAAAAAGTGCATGTTATACGCCGATAAATACGGTAGATATCTATTAAATATACTAGGAATAAATAAAATTAAAGTCCGTGAGAAAGTGACTTTTGCCCAACGTGACAAGTGCTGTGGCTAATCTTCTATATGCTGGATGGAAGGTGGCGGTGTGGTCATCCATGCAAATAGTGGTGATTTTAAACTCACCAGATGCTTTGCCCCTAACGGGGCAGTAGCGCTTCCACAGTGTAAGCCCCTGTGTCGCTCTGTGTAGTTATTCTTGAACCTTCAGTCTTTCAGCATTTATCAGCCATCACGCAACTTCCAATGATCTTTAAATTATAAGAGATCATCTTACGCATGAGTTAAGAAAATGCCCAATGCCTGGCTACATCCTCTGTGTATCTCCCAACCTCCAAGATGGATGGATGGATCCGACAGCTCCAGGCTCACCTTCCCAACACCTCTCCCTCTCCGGAAGGGGAAAGCGCCATTTCTACATTTCTTCCCAATTCTACATTCACTCCACCCACGGGTGGAACAAACTGTAGAGGCAGATCCAACCCCACAGTATATAAAAAGACAATTTCAGGGCCATACAAAATCCGTAGCGTGGCTTCATTGCCTTTTCTTTGTTCAAACCCTGCATTTCTGTCAGATAATGCACCACTTCATTGGAAAATTGTTGCAATTGCAAATGTTTAGGCAGTCTCATGTTTATTTTGTTTGCATTGGTATGACACCAAAAAGTGCAGAAACAAAAAGCCAGATACAAAGATACCAACAAAACTCCAAAAATGGGCTGGACAAAATTATTTGCACCCTCAATTTACTATTTGGTAGCATACCCCTTGGAAAAATAACTGGGATCAATCACTTCCTGTAACCATCACTGAGTTTCTAGACATCTCTACTGGAATTTTGGACCACTCTTTCGCCAACTGCTCCAGGTCTCTCAGATTGGAAGGGTTCCTTTTTCCAACTACTGTTTTGAGATCTGTCCACAGGTGCTCTATGGGATTTAGATCCGGCTCATTGCTGGCCATTTCAGTACACTTCAGTGCTTTGTCTTAAACCATTTTTGGGTGCTTTTTGATGTGAGCTTTGGGTCATTGTCCTGCTGTAAGATCCATGACCTCTCACAGAGACCTAACTTTCCGACTTTGGGCCCTACATTGCATCCCAGAATTCTTTGTTAGTCTTCGGATTCCATAATGCCATGCACACGGTCAAGACATCCAGTGCCTAAAGCAGCAAAGCAACCTCAAAACATCAGTGAACCTCTGCCATGTTTGACTGTAGGGACTGTATTCTTTTCTTTAAATGCCTAATTTCTTTTTCTGAACACCGTAGCCTGATGGGCTTTAGCAAAAAACTGTCATTCTCCAGTCATCTTCCAGGACGGCACACCTGAGAGAGATGACTGGTCCACCTGACAGGAAACGCAATCAACAAGTTTAAAAGTTCCCACCCCTCCCTCAGACCTTCAGTTCTTGATTGTGTTTCCCACAGGATGGCAGCGAAACCAAGTTCTCCTTTTTTGTGTTTTTTTCTGGAAGGGTCTGGGACCCTTTTTTCTCAGGAATCATTTCCCATGGGAGACTCAAGCAGACAGGGGGTCTGTGGTAGTCTCGGGTGACCCCCGTCTCTGGGGGCCGTCTGGGGGAAGTCCTCCTGGATAGGGAGCCAATTAACAGCCTCACAGGACAGGGGAGTTGTCCTAGTAGTGCTGCTCCCCATTTTGGCTGTTGCCTTACCAGAGAACGCCGGTTCCGGTTTTGTTGGTGGAGTGCGGTGAGCTGCATCTTTTCTCTATGGCAGCAGTGCTGGACGCGGATGGCGTGCGTTCCAGCACGGCTGCGCAGCAGCGGAAGTCCGCTGGAACGCCACGTCACTTCCGGGTATCGGATTTCCAGGCTGGACGCTGTAACTCTCTGGCGTATTGGTGCTGGATGCAGGGCATGCGTTCCAGCATAACTGCGCATGACTGGAAGTCTATTGAGAACGCCAACGTCATTTCCGGGTGACGGCTTCCATAAAGATGGCGCCAGTTACAAGAAATGGCGGCAAGAGGTGCAGTGGAGAGCACCCAGGCAGCGCTAAAAGGCGATACTGTACTTCCAAGGCACAACTGCAGCAACTCCAGGCAAACAGGAGGGGACGCTCAAGACTGCACCTGGTCCAGCGATCCTGCAGGGCAGCAAAGTCGCTATGGATGTGGAAGGTCCGTCTGAGCAAACAGCTACTGAGGTCGCCACAGGGGGTGAGTGATCCAGCTGTGTATTGTAGGGGCGGGGTACTCTGAGGCAAATTCCCCCTTCCCCTTTAGGATGGTGGTAGCTAATTGTCTATTTTTGTTCCAGGGACTGAAGGCTCTGCCCAGGGGTCAGCCAGTAGGTCCAAAGGGAAAGCTACATCTAAGTCCAGGCGCTGTGGTCATTGTAACTCTAAACTAGCACAAGACCACAGCAAGCCCTTTTGCGATAGATGCATTTTTAAACTCGCAGGCAAGGAGATCGCTCAGGTAGTGAAGGAGTGTCGTGCCTTGCAGTTAGAAATGCTAGCCACCCTCCAGTCTTTCCGAACTACACTAGAGAAGGGTCGGGATGAAGGCCCATCGGGTAGAGACCCCTTGCTCACAGGAAGACTTTTCCACGTCCTACACAGAAGGTTCCTTGACAATGTTACCCACAGTGGACACAGGAACATTAAGATCTCTAGAGATGGACTTGTGGCCTTGGAATGCAATTATTTCTTTTAATTTTTGGAGTTTTGCATGGAATGTGACAGATTTGGCTTCTGGTTTCTCCAATTTTTTGTGTCATACCAATGCAAACAATAGAAATGAGAATGCCTAAACATTTGTAATTGCAAAAATTTCCATTCATAAACACGCACACACACATAGTGTAGATCTATATGTCCTGTATATACAGTATACTCTATACTGCAGGGGATTGTCTGAAAGGGAGTTTGGAAAATTCCTGTTCAGGAATTAAAGATCCCCAGGCTACTTTCTTACACCTTTCGACACTTCTGATCCACTCTGGATTTTGCCTGTCCCCATCATGCAGTTTAGGTTACCTGAGGCAAAGCCAGTGCTTTGCAGCCGAGAGCAGAAAGGTTTTGTCTGATGTAGCTAAAAAAGGTTTTGAAAACTCGGAGGCTGACAAACATTAGACTTTGGCAGCCAGTTAGGAATGCTGATGTGTAGTAAGAGCCAAGAAACCTCTTGGTTTTGTTTTATTGAAAGTTTAATTTATTTTCCTCTGAAGCACAGCATTGCATCTGTAAATAGCACAAATAAATTAATAACTATTTGAAAAGACATTACTGGACTGGAATCTATGTCTAAAATGGTTGCTTAACCAAGGGAGTATTACACCCAATAGACCATCCCAAGCATTATGATTAAACCCAAAAGGGAATCTTGTGGAGGGGTGTGGGGGAGGGTGGAAAGTGATGAACAAGGAAATGGAATGTCGTCATGGCCAGTCTGAGGGGTAGGTGGAAGAGGCAGCTGCCTTGGGATCTTCAGCAGGATGTAAGGGTGCAAAAAAGGGCAGGACCTTCAATTTTTTAACTAGCTCATAACTCATCAAGGTGGGGTTTGCACCTTGGCCATTTTACCTAGGATGTTTTTCCCAACATGGAGTGTGGGCCTTTTGTTGCAGATGGGTATAATTGAAGTTCTGCTCCCATTGAGCTCTTTGGTGTATAGTCATATGTTTTGTCATGCACTTGCTACTGCAGTGGCTGGTACTTTTTGTCACAGCTGAAATTCTGCAGACAGAGGCCCACACTTCAGACCTATTTTAATTTACTGCCTATTCAAGTCTATCCTGACACTAACCAGTTTCTACCAAAGACTTATCCAAAGTCTATATTTTCATTATTTTGGGAATAATTGGTAAGAGCATGGGAGGGGATTGCGGTTTTGTTGTGTTGTGCAATTTTTTTTTTGACATTTTATGAAACGTTTAAGACAGTGCAGTGTGGCACCTTGAAAAAAATAAACAGACAAACTATAACAATGTGGTCATTGGCTAGTTTGTGTGAAGTTGAGGGTTTAGGCTGTATTCATTGAGAGTATCATTTCCTATAGCTTTTTTATCAGAGGTGGCAGCTACATACTGTTCATGCCTGCAATAACTTAACCATGCCCTTAAAGTGTCCGCGTGTGATGGACCCATTCTCCTGTTGGAGAATATATTTTTTTTATAATTTTCAGTTATTCTCCTTCTTCAACTGACACTTTTATCAAGATGTGACTGGCACACAGACCCTGAAGACCCCTTCAGCGGTATTCCCCCTATATGAAAACTTGCTAAACACACTTGAGGGTAAAGGTTCTTCGGGTGATTTACACTTGCTATTATTGTCTTGCTTACTTGGCCTCATAGGTAACATTTTTATAGTGTTGACCTATTTTAATTTCCTGGTCCTGGTGCGTATTGCTTTAGTGTGTTGGGGTGCCATGCAAAATGGAATTGAAACTCACATCGCTGCAGATCAACACAGGTCTGAAGCCAGTCTCAGGAATTTTAGCTTAACCCCTTTTTGCTGGTTCTGAACATCCTTTTAAAGGGTTTTTTTTAACACCAGAGGTTTTTCCTGGGCTTCTCAATCATATGATTGCTGGGATTGGCTGTCATGAGACTGAGCATACTCCCAGCACAAAGCAGTGGCACAAATATTTGTTGTTGTTTTATACAGTATGTTGATTTATTAAATATTTTGTAAGTTATATTGTAATTATGTGTGCTAATAATAATTTAGTGCTTTTTTTAATTTTTATTGAAAACATTTTATTTATAACATTTATGCAAATATCATGAGATGTTAATGAATAACGCTATCCTATAATTTTATGATCCTGTGCTTTCAGAAAGTATATTGTTTGTGTGTGTGTGTGTGTGTGTGGGGGGGGGGGGGGGGGGTGTCTTTTAGCTAACTTTCAAAGCTGTAAGTGAAAAAATGCAAAAAACAGTCCTGTCATGTGAGGGCAGGGCATGTAAAAGCAGGGTCTATCAGAAAATGGCAAACATGCAGCAGCTATTAGTGGTTTCAGTAACGCCTTAACATCTGCAAGTTGCTCCCTTCAGAGGAAGCTTTAATCTGTATTCCATTTTGGAATGAGAGGTACATTGGTCACTCTGTGCTAATGCAGTGTCTCACACCTGCCTGGGAAGATTAGTGATGAGAAACCAGTCAGCAAAGCTCCTGATCGCATAACCATGTGAGTTCTAAAAATTATTGCATGGCTTTGTTTGTAAGCAACTGACAGTGTATCTCTTTCTGCGTGAATTTTTCTAAAATCAGTTTTATTTGCCAGCCTGTAATTAGGAATCTGAGCAGGGTATTACAGTATGCCCTGGTTTTAAAGGCTCAAGACGTTTTTATGCACGACAGTAAAAAACCTTCTCTGTGCAGCAGAGCCTCTTACCTAAGCCCCATTGTTATCCAGCGATGTGCATGAGAGCCTCGGCTGGGACTCTCCCTCCTCATTGGCTGCTGTCAATCACAGCCTTTGAGCCAATGAGGGGATAGAGGGGGTGGGCCAAGCCGTGGCTCTGTGTGTGGATGGAAACGCGGAGCAGTGGCTTGGGAGCGAGTCTGCTTGGGTGCCCCCCAGAGCAAGCTGCTTGCTATGGGGGCACTGGGCAGGCGAGAAAAGCCAGGAGCGCCAGCTTGGGACCCAAGAAGAAGAGGATCAGGGCTGCTCTGTGCAAAACCACTGCACAGAGCAGGTAAGTATGACATGTTGATTATTTTAAAAATCATTTTATCACTTTAATAAAGACAACATAAAATGTTTAGCTTTCCCATCCTGTGTGGATGTCATATGGCATCCTCCCCGTTGTGTGCCTTCTGCGCACTCTAGCTGCCGCATTGCGGCTTGATCTGTCACCTGCTGTGTTCGCAGATCAATACGGAAAGTCTTCAAGTCTTTCATTGCAACACTGAAGATATTGGAGCAGTGTGGCCTTTCTCTTAAATGACTGCCCCACACGCTGGTCAAGTAGTACTAGTACATTTAACATGATCGCAAGACTCTTCAAACTGATAGAATCGATGTTCCAAATCGCAAACATGCGATGGGACAGAGGGACAGCTTGCTCCCTAGTGAATGACAAAAGCTCACATCATTGCATGACCCACTGCTGCCTTTTACAGAACATACTAAAACATTCTAGAGTGACTCCATGTCCTTACCCTTTTTGATCTACTCTGTCAATTTGAGGACTTTAAACAGAACACTAGCTACCAAGACCTTGCCACAATTGCACAGAAAATTAAAGGGAATGTAAACCAGCATTTTGCTTCATTCATTCTTAGATGCAAGTAACTGATGATATGTTCTAGCCACTTGCAGCAGCTGCTTGTTTCGTCAATCCTGCTGTCTGTGGAATACCTTGTTGATGTGTCTGATGATAATCTGGAACTGTTTAAGAAGGCAGGGGAGTATGCCCCTGCCGTAAGAAAATTCATATTGCCCCACATACAAGATGAGGATCTGTCTGACGCTAAAGATATGTAAGGAAAATATGTAAAAGAAAATCTCAGGACGTGAAAAGCACCATCCACATGAAAGCAGGCAGTCTTTCTGCAGAATTTTGAGAGAAAAAAAACAGAAGACCCAGGCAGAGGATCTCCCCAAAAAGGCAGCATAGAGCAGCAGATCAGTCTGACTGGTAATCCAGTGAACACATTCCGTTTTGCTATGGCCTCCTCCCTGGACTCGGTTGCCTGTTGTTCCTTAGTCAATTTTGTATTTTGAAGCACTTAAAAGCGCAGTGCAAATAGTTTGCTGTGGTCCACTAGCTTGACTTGGCCCGTCATTGGAGGTTTTCTATATCTGTGGGGTTGAATTACGGGGGAACTTGAAATGTTGGAACTTGTAATGCTACCCAGTGCTCTGGATGGTGGTATGAGAAGGCCTGTGATGCTGCACAGTGATCTGGACCACTAGTATGAGAGGCCTGTAATGCTGCACAGTGCTTTGGATAGGGGTATAAGAGGCCTGTAATGCTGCACAGTGCTCTGGATGGTGGTTTCTGGTCTGAGGGGAGGCCTGTAATGCATAGTGCTTTGGGACAGTGGTCTGAGAGGCCTGTAATGCTGCACAGTGCTGTGGACAGTGGTCTCAGGTTTTAGGAGGCCTGTAATGCACACAGTGCTCTGGATAGATGGTGGTCTGAGGGGAGGCCTGTAATTGTAATGTACACACACTTAGTGGGACTCTCGTCAGGAGGCCTGTAATGCACAGTGCTGCTCTGGATGGTCGTCTGAGGACTCGGAGGCCTGTAATGCTGATTGCACAGTATAAACTCGAGTCGCCTGCTTGCTGGGTGGCGAAAGCACTTATGAAATCTACACAGGTGGAGCTCCTTGGAAACAGGAAGTTCATGAGGGTAAGAAACATCCCTCCCTCACAATTTCATTTTAATTTTATTTTAACGAAAACGGAATTGATTTTCGTCATAGTTTTCATCAGTAGACGAAAATGTGGTGTACTTTTCATTTACTTTTTGTCACTGTAAAAAAGCTTCTGACGAAAATTTTGAGAAGTTTTCATCGACAAACGTAACACAGCTTATAACAGTGATCATCACTGTTAAAAGCAATCTGTCATGGTTATGCAGTGATCTTCCTGTGTTTGCTTACCTCCCCTCATGTGTTCAGACTAAGAGGCCAGCCACTTCCACCTGGTGGTTTTTATAACCTCTCCTCTAAGCATGGCTCCACCCCAGGCCCTATCAGGGAGCCATATATTAACCTGTGCACTGCAGGCCATCAGTGCTGATCAATCATTGTGTATTCCTTTGTGTGTTTAGCTTCCTGTTACCTGCCATGTGCTCTTCTCTGTTTTCCATTACCGACTTTGGCGTGTCTTTGACTATCCCTGTTTGCCTGTGATCCTGACCTTTTGGCGTGTCCCCGACTATTCTTGTCTGCTTGTGGCCCCGGCCTTGGCTTTGTCCCTCACCATCCCTATCCTCCTGTTGCCTACTGTGGGTGTGAGCTGGGAGACCCTGGGGGTCGCGACCTGGAGCCAGTTGCAGCCAAGTCCATCCTCGCCACTAGAGGCTCTGGCGAACACCTGCTGGCTCTTAGACTCTGCGCCTCAGGGAATCTTACGCTCTAACCCCGGTGGGACCTGTCTCCCGTCTGCAGCAGTCAGCCGTAGAGTCCACAACCTTGCAGTGCACTCCTGATCTCTACGGTGTGCATCTGTTACCTCGCCTCAAGGTGACCTGACACAATCATAATGTAAAAATAAATATCATGATCACCTCCATGTCACTATGGTTGCATTGCTCTGATCACACTATGTTAAAAAAAATGTTTTAAAAGTTTTAAATAAAATGCATTTTACTGTCACCAGTCAGTATCCCTGATCACTGCCACTCCACTCCAGTAATATGATGAAAATTGACTGCTCTGGTGACTGTATGTAAAAAAAAAAAATGGGGGCACCCGAGCCGCTGCTCTGTGTCCATTCAGACATGAAGCCATGGCTCGGCCCCACCCCCTCTCTCCTCACTGGCTCAATGACTTTGGTTGACAGCAGCGGGAGCTAATGCCAACCCACTGCTGTCTCAGCCAATGAGAAAGGACAGCCGAGACACTCGTGCAACATTGCTGGATCGCTTACAGAGAGGAAGCAGCGTTCGTCTGTAATCAAGAAGATTGAGTTTTGTTCTTTTCAGAATTCTTGGGTGAAACTGAAACTTCCTTTTGGAAAACAAACCTGGAACCCAAGGTCCACCAAGACCGGCAATAAACCTTATCAAATAATAAAATGTGATAGTGCTGCTGGTACACCAAATACATAAACAAAATCAACATATAAATAACAATAAAGTCCATGAAGTACACAAAATTCAACTGGAATCCATTTGTGATATATATGTGATAAATCATCCTATAAAGGTGCAAAAAATGACTTTTTCTAATCCAGCGTGCTTCACTTAGACTCCACACCACTCTATAAAGTGCTCCTGTAACCGAGTGCAATGCACGTTCGCCTTCTTGTTAGACCCTGCAGTGCAATTCTGCTTTAAGAATGACTCCACAAGGATCAACAATTCCTGGTATTTCCTTTGAGAGTCAGTCAAAGTGCAGTATCCTTCCGATATGGCCACTTCAAAATTGGCTCCACATTGCTCTCAGTTCCAAAGTAACAAAAAAACAAAAGTGCCCACAATAGTGCAGTACCCAAAGTGTTAAATTGGCAGAACCTCACTACCCCACCTTTAAGATGCACTCAAATGTATTAAAATAATACAAATTCTATTTGGATCTCACTTATAGCGAAAGGATTCCACCACCAGGCTCCACCTCTACTAGTTACGCCACGAACTGCGTGGCTTCATCTGGAGGAATTTTTATGTTACTTTGGAACTGCTGGAGAGTAATGTGGAGCCAATTTTGAAGTAGCCATATTGGAAAGATACTGCACTTTATGCAGAGTGTGTCTGACTCTCAAAGGACATACCAGAAATTGTTGATGATCCTTGTGGAGCCATTGTAAAAGGAGAATTGCACTGTGTGCAAAGTGTGTTTGACCCCCTGCAGAATCTAACAAGGAGGTGAACGTGCGTCACACTCTGTGACGGGAGCAGTTTATAGAGTGGTGTGGAGTCTTTTTTGTACCTTTTTATGTCACAAATGGACTCCAACTGAACTTTGTGCACTTCATGGACTTCATTGTTATTTATATGTTGATTTCCTTTATGTATTTGGTTTACCTGCAGCGCTATCGCATTTTATTTTTTGATTCAGTTTTTTTTTGTGGGAACACATAGGTGATAGCAGCAGCAAATTTATATTTAATTTTTGTTCACCATCACGTGGCGGCATGCAGCTATATTGTGTATTCTGCCAATAAACCTGGTTGCCAATGAAGGGGCACCCCCACTTCTGCAAGTGGTACTATGCTTGGCAGTATGGATCTGAGAAATCTCTAATGTATGGGTCCAAAACATTGCGAACTCCAAAGGTTACAAGCCGGGGTTTCGCATCTTGTCTCCTACACACTTAATGCCATGAAGAGTGCCTACCGCACCCAAGAAAAATGCAGCCTTGTTTTGCTGTACTAGGTCAGTTGCACTTCCAGGGGGTCAATGCCCTTGATCCAGAATCAGAAAGGTTACTATTTCAACCTTTTCATGGTGCCCAAGCCAATTGGAATTGTGTGGTCCTTCTAAAACTGCAGCACTTTTTTTTACATGTTCAGAAGTTCCATACCGAATTTGTAAGCTCAGTGGTTGTATCCTTCCATTTGAGGGATTTCCTGGCCCTGGTGGGCATTTAAGATACCTACCTCCACATCCCTCTTTCTGCTTCATCAATGCAGTCTACACTGCGGCAGAAGAACAACATTTTCAGTTTGTAGCTCTGCCATTGGGCCTGCTGGCACTAGTTTTGGCTTTAATGTAATCTGCTATTGTCGGTTTGGTGCCAGAAACCACAGTATACCTTCAGCGGTCTAGTGGAATCTATGCCGCAATGGGCAGCAAAAGGGGGACCCTAGAAAATATTAGGTGGCTGGCCATAAACTTATGGCTAATCAATGTATGATTAGGGCAGCACACACTTTAAATATTATTTATCAGATTTATTCTTGGTACTTATTTTATATAGTGCTATCAATTTATGCAGTGCTTACACAAAATAATTAAATATACTTTAATGTGTGGTAATGTTAAAGTTATGTTTTTTTTGCTTTCACCAGGCCACAATTGCTAGTTCTCCTAAAACTAGATGAGGATCTACATGTCAAATATCCACGTTTGCTTACTTTTGCCTCTCAATTGAAAGCTGGAAAGGGGTTGACCATTGTTGGTACTGTAATGCAGGGGAACTTTTTGGACAGCTATGGGGAGCTGCAAGCTGCTGAACAGGTAACAAGCTTATTTTCCTTAAAGTGATAGTAATGCCTCATTTAACCACTTTAAGACCGGGCCTCTATTTTAGATGTGGTGTTTACAAGTTAAAAACTGGTTGTTTTTTTTGCTAGAAAATTACTTAGAACCCCCAAACATTATAATTTTTTTTCCGAGCATCCTAGAGAATAAAATGGCATCTGTTGCAATACTTTGTCACACCGTATTTGCACACCAGTCTTACAAGCACACTTTTTTTTTTTTTTTAAATCAACTTTTTTGAATTAAAAAATAAGACAACAGCAAAGTTAGCCCATTTTTTTTTTATATTGTGAAAGATAATATTACGCTGAGTAAATTGATACCCAACATGTCACACTTAAAAGTTGCGCCCGCTCATGGAATGGTGACAAAATTTTAGCCTTAAAAATCTCCATAGGCGACATTTAAAAAATGATATTGGTTGCATGTTTTGCGTTACAGAGGAGGTCTAGGGCTAGACTTATTGCTCTTGCTCTACCGATCATGGCGATACCTCACGTGTGGTTTGAACACTGTTTTCATATGCGGGCGCTACTCACGTATGGCCAAGAGACTCATCGGCATTGCAGGTCTGAGATGGGGCTCATATAAGTATTAGGGGTGTTGGGGAGGCTGCTATACACAGAAGGATTTTTATCTTAATGCATTAAGATAAAAAACCTGCCTTTATAACTCCTTTAAGGAACCAGTTTTCAACACACATTTAGCTAATGTAACAGGACATTTTTTCCATGACACTGTATTTTTTATTTTTTTGCCATAACAATGCATGATGATTTAGAATAGTAACCAACTTGTGGGTGAGGAGGAAAAAGTGAGCTTTGGCTGGGAGGAGAGAAGCTGAGCTGTGATCAGGGAGAGGGAGAGCTGTGGATACGGATGCTGATTTATTTTTATTTATTTTTCTGCACACTGTGTGATACACACTCCTCAGCACTGCACAATATGCACTCCTGTGTGTTATGCACTCCTGAGCCCAGTACTCTGTGTGTTACACTTTCCTGAACTTTGCATTGTGTGCGAAACTCCGTTCTGAGCTTTGCCCACACCCATTATCTTGCATTACTTTACTTCTCTTCCTTGAGGAATGGCGGGATTGGGGGTGGGAAGGGGTGGGATCAGGGCAGGGAGTTGACTGGGGAGGGGTGGGTCCATGCACCTATTCCATGGACTTGGTTAATCAAAGTCCCTAGAACAGCCCATAAAACCTCTCCCAGCAAGCCCCCATTTTTGCTAGTGTCCTTAGGTGATGGATAACTTCTCTACTGAGAGCAGGTTTCTGGCTTTTAATTCCAATTTTTGTGTATATTTTATTTGCATAAAATGTAGAAAGACTTTACATGTCAGCATAATGAATAATGACTTGTAAATAGGAGTTCTGCTATAACATTAAATGATCACAAAAAAGTTGGGATGTTGCGTAAAAGCTACATAAAAACAGAATGCAATGATTTTCAAATCTCATAAACCCATATTTTTTTCACCAAAGAAAATAGGAAACATATGTCAAATGTTTAAACGGAGAAAATTTACCATTTTAAAATAATAAGGGAATTTTGAAACTGATGGCATCAGCACGTCTTGAAAAAGTCGGCCCATGTTTAACACAATGTAGCATGGGAACTGAGAAAATTAGTTGCTGGAATTTTGGGAGAAGAATGTTATTCCATTCTTGCCTGATATAGTATTCTAACTGTTCAACAGTCTTGGGTCTTTGTCCTATTTTTTATTTCAAGAACACCATATATTTTCAGTTGGTAAAAGGTCTGAACTGCAGGCAAGCCAGTTAAGCACCCAGACTCCTCAACTACAAAGCCATGCAGTTGTCATAGATGCAGTATGCAGTTTAGCATCGTCCTACTGAAATATACAAAGCTTTCCCTGAAAAAGACATCATCTGGACGGAAGCATATGATGCTTTAAAACCCAGATATTTCTTTCAGCATTGATGGTGCCTTTCCAGATGCCTTTCCCATTTCACACCCCCCTTATACCATCAGAGATGCAGCCTTTTGAACTGAACGCTGATAGCAAGCCGGAAGGTCCCGCTCTATAGTCTGGAGGACAGGATGCCCAAGGTTGCCAAAACAAATGTCAGATTTTTGTTTATCTGATCACGGAACAGTTTTTCACTTTGCAACAGGCCATTTTAAATGAGCTTTAGTTCAGAGAAGCAGCATTTCTGGATCATGTTCAGATATAGCTTAATTTTTGCATGATCGAATTTAACTTGCAATTTTGGATTGCACAGCTAACTGTGTTCACAGACAGTGGTTTTTGGAAGTATCTCTGAGCCCATGCAGTGATGTCCATCACAGAATCATGCCTGTTTATAATGCAGTGCTGCCTGAGGGCCCAAAGTTCATGGGCATCCAATATTGCATATTTGACCTTGTTCTTTTGCACAGAGAGTTTTCCTGATTTTCAGAATCCTTTGATATTATGCATTTTGGATTACATATTTAAAGTATTTACAATTTTACTTGAGAAACATTATTCTGAAATTGTTTGTCAATTTTTTGCTTTTTCCTTGCTAGTATTACTTAGGGCTTGTTCACACTTGACTAATTTTCTAACGCCTAACAAACGATCCAATAGCATTAATATGCTTTAGTATGGACGTTAGACTGCCATTTTACAAGCATTAATGACACTTTAAAAATGCTCCCCCAAATGCCCTATGCATGGTTTTGAATATGCATTAAAACCGTTCCGCAAAGTTTTTTTTTTTTTGTTGTTTTTTTTATTTTTTTAAAGGCAAGTGTCATTACATAAACAATTTGAGGTGTGGCTTGTCATGGTGAATGTTTCCTGTGCATACTCCATTAGCAGGTAAGGCAGCAACATGGATTCCTTCACTAAGCTTGATGTCATGTTTGGTCTCCTGCAGATGATACTGATAAATGAGCAATTGGCTGGGCTGAAGAAAAGAAAAAAGACATCCAGGCACTATTGGGTACATCCAATTGCTAAAGGGCACTTTCATGCCCTGTATCATGATTTATGCACCTACACTCAGAAGTCGATGTCAGCCATATATTTAAGCATTACAAACAGGAAGTGCATAGAAGGGAGTGACTGCAGAACACTCTATGCTCTCATCTGTCATTACAGGGCAGTGCGGGACAATATATTCCTGCTGGTGTTTTTTTTTAAAAAACTCATTTTAACGCGCTACAGCCCTCACTACAACCATGCCTCTAACGCCTGCCAGTGCATTTGCGGAGCGTTACCATAGACTTGAATGGTTGATTCTGAAAGGTTTCAAGTTCCTCCTGACTCAAGATGAGGCTTCAATTTTGAAGCGACATGACTATAATGCTTCATGTTTTGATACTATGTACAGCACACAGTGCTGTTAACATTATAATTTGCATAGGTGTTTGTGCAGCATTAAAAATGCCCCTCAAACACCTGCTTTCAATGCTAGTGTGATCCTTACCTTATTTTGCCAGCTTTTTGTTACCCCAATCCAACTCTTGAGACATGTTGCTGCCATTTATTTCACAATTATATTTTCTTTTTCTTAAAATGTTACATTTTCTTAGTTTAAATATTTTAGAGGTTTTCTATTTTCAATTGTGAATAAAATATGTGTTTGAGAGTTTCAAATCATTTCGTTCTGTTTTTATGTAGATTTTTACACTGCGTCCCAACTTTTTTGGATTTCAGGTTGTACAAGGTATAAATATATAAAAACCAAAATAAAGAAAGGTTAGCATAAACAAGTCCTCCCCTTAATATATGACAAAAAAGGAAAAGGTCTTATGTCACCCGCAAACCACCTCCATCCCAATATATGCAACAAAATCCAGAAAATCAACAAGGGAAATAGGAGACCACCGCTCCAGGTCAGTTCACCAAAAGACTGCTCACTCTCCAAGCAGGTAAGGGTCTCAGGTGCAGGCTGATTGCACAGACCAGATAGATGAAGAATGAACAAAACTCTGGACAGCCGCACTCCGGATCAGATGAAAAGTAAAAAGTGCCTTTTATTTCTTCAAACTAAAATAACCTCACATCACACAAATAACAACAACAAAGGGAGAAAAAAACAACATTCTGACGCGTTTCACACTAAGCCTAGCGCTTGCTCATAGCTCAGCTATGAGTAAGCGCTAGGCTTAGCGTGAAACGCGTCAGAGATTTTTGTTTTTTTCTCCCTTTGTTGTTCTTATTTGTGTAATGTGAGGTTATTTTAGTTTGAAGAAATAAAAGGCACTTTTTACTTTTCATCTGATCCGGAGTGCGGCTGTCCAGAGTTTTGTTCATTCTTCATCTATATGCAACAAAATACAGGAATCGCCCTGGGACTTGAAATGAGGTGAATGCAGTTAGCCAACAATTGACAGAGTAAACGCAGTCTTAAAATTGTCATGCTAACATAAACAACATGAATCATAGCCAAGCCAGTGAAATGATACCTATAGTAAAAAATGGAATTACACGTATCATGTTAGAAAATTAAGAGGGGGTGGGAAGATATAGCAAGGGCTACTCCAAAAACACGTTTACCCTTAATCACCCAGAATGGGACTATTGCGTTACCCAGTATCACAGAAATCATAAATAAAAAATATATAATTTGTTAAGGAGTATACAAAAAATTCATAAAATATAAAAATGTTAGAAAATGTAAATTGCAAAGTATGCAGGCATGACACAGTCGAGCATCTGACATTTAGTGGCATTAACCAGTCTAAGTCAATTGCCAAGCCCTTGCTGCAGAATACATTTTTGGGGGATTTTGTCACTGAAATCGAAGTCTCCCCTTTCACCGCTGCAGACGTGGAAAAAAATTCCACCTATTAACACCATTGTCATCTCCTGCTCCCATGAACACACTTGGCCACCATTAATACCGGTTTCTACAACTGCTTGCCTCCACTGTAGGCCTGCCATCATTACCATCTTGTATTGGGCCCACTGCTGTTCCTTGTTGCAATGGCACTTTTAATTTACCACACCTAATTTTTCACAGCTGTTGGAAAGAATGGTAATTTTTCTGCAAGGTAACATCTTGTGCTCTGTACGCAGAAAATATGCAGCTCTACTAAATTGATATTAAATAATGCAAAATAACATTCAAGTGAAGATTCATAAAAAGGAAAATATGAAAATAAATTACGGTAATAATTTATACCAAAATAAACAATGCATTAATAGTGTCCATGATGATCGCACCATAAGTGAAGAGTGCAAATCACGCTCACAAATAACAGTCTTTAAATGGTCACAATGTGCCCACAGAGAGGTCCAGTAGTGAACATTTGAACATGTTAAAATCAGGTGACATTAACCACAATTCTTTAGTGCAGAAACGTTGTCGCTGAGTTTTGAATTTCTCCACAAGTAACCTGTACTGCTTACCAGACCAAAATGACCCCCAAGAAAAATTGAGTGGTCAATGGCACATTTGGGAACAGTCCCAAACAGCTCAGACAGGAAGTGCAGAAAACACCAGTTTTATTTTACCATCTTGTGCTCTGCATGAATATTTCTGTAAGGTTACAGCGTTTTAACACCACTAATACCCAAAACCCAATATTTTCTACTGTTGCAAAGAATGTGAAAATGCTCAGCAGGTAACCTTCTGTCCCTTGCTGGATTGTTGTGGTTGGCCAAATCCCTGGGGGACACCCTTACACATCTGTACACTACAGTATCCCTCTGCCTTTGGGTCCCTGCATGTATCCCTACCCCTACCATTTTTATTCTGACCACCACTTGGGTCCACAGGCTGGAGTGTTTTTAAATAATTTGAGGCTGAAAAGTAAATAAAGAAGATAAATTTTTCAAACACATCAGGCAATTCGTATTCAATATGGCTATTGCATCTATGCTCAGGTCCATTAATTGGACATTTGAGTTAGGAAGTACTGTATGTCTGTACTATAATGCACATGTCTGTGAAAGTATATCTGTGTTATTTCATCATCAGCCTGAGCTTTGCATATGTTTTAACTTTGTCATAATAAAATTTAGCTTTTTCTATAAAACAAATTCTATTTTGTAAGTAGTGGTGCTTTAAAAGGGTCCTGTGCTCAGCATGAATATTTTTGTTGGGTTACACTGGCTTGGTACCAATAATACTCAAAACCAAATGTTTAGACCGTTGTTTCCCAGAGATGACATTTTATGAAATCATGACATGGTAACTACTTCAAAAGACGATTAAGTGGCCTCATTTGACGGCACTATGGGTCTCCTGAAGGTCACCTCCCTCAATGCACGTGGCCTTAACGTCCCGGAAAAGCGCTCGCAGCTCCTGACTAGCCTGCGCAAAAGTGGAACCCACGTTGCCTTCCTACAGGAAACGCATTTCCATGGAGAGCGTATTCCGAAACTGACGAACGGGGCCTTCCCGACGGCATACCACAGCATATCGCCTATCTCCAAGTCCAAGGGGGTCAGCATCCTCCTGGCCAAGTCGCTGCCGTGGGTCTATGAGGCACAGCGGGTGGACTCCCAGGGCCGTTTCCTCCTTCTGAAGGGAAGGGTGTGCGATGTGCAGGTCACTTTCGCCAATGTCTATTTCCCTAATGTCGACCACCTGCAATTTCTACGGAAGTTGTTACCCCAACTGTTAGAGTTTTCGGAGGGTATACTCATCTTTGGGGGTGATCTTAACTTTGCTATGGACCCCTTGTTGGATGCTTCTCGTGGCGCCTCCCATCTCTCATACGCTCGGCTTAAGCGGATGAAAGCGGATCTACATACCCTACGCTTGGTGGATCCCTGGCGTTTACTACATCTGCAGGCCCGAGATTATTCCTATTTTTCCCACGTTCATCACTCCTACACGCGGCTGGACTACTTGCTGCTATCCCACAAGGATCTGCCTCGGGTAGTTTCGACTGCCATAGATGTTATTTCCTTCTCGGATCATGCTCCGATCCATCTGACACTTCAGTTGGGCCCTGTGACTCAGACCCCCCCGTCGTGGAGACTAAACGAGGCCCTGTTGCAATCGGAGGAGATCCGCGCAGAGGTCTTGGCCTCGATACGGGAGTACTTCTCTATCAACGTGGCCTCAGTTGCCAACCCCCTGACGGTGTGGGAGGCTCACAAGACGGTGGTGAGGGGCACCTTAATCCGCATAGGGGCTCAATTAAAACGCGAGAGGACACGTCAAGTGGATGAGCTTTTTGTCCTGATCCGCTCTTTAGAATGTGCCCACAAAGCCAGTCTTGCGCGGTCCACCTACCAGGAACTTCTTAAAGCACGCGAAGAGCTTCGCTTACTTATGTTCCACAAAACAAAGCAAAAACTGGCTTGGGCTCACCGTTCGATGTACGAATTTAGCAATAAACCCGGCACCATGCTGGCTAGGGCTCTGCGAGGTCCTCGCACCAAAACTTACATTCCCCATATCCTGACGTCTACTGGCCAAAAAGCGACCACATCCTCTGGCATAGCATCAGAGTTCCGATCGTTTTTTGAAGGCCTTTACAATTTGGAAAGGCCACATTCGGCCGCTTCCGACTTCGCCGGTGGGTTCACCCCACAGTCCTATGTGGCCACGTCCGGCATGCCCTCACTCCCGGCTGAGGTTCAGGTGGAACTGGAGAAGCCTATTACGATCACGGAGTTGGGGGCGGCGCTAGCTAGCTCGAAGCCGAAGAAGGCCCCTGGCCCGGACGGCTTCACTCCAACCTATTATAAAACGTTTTTTGAGACGCTTTCCCACCCATTGGTCTCGGCTCTTAACTCGATTACGGATGGTAATTCCTTTCCGGTAGACACACTGCGAGCTTACATATCTCTCATTCCTAAAGAGGGGAAGGATCCACTTCAGTGCGGTAGTTACCGCCCGATAGCCCTCCTGAACACCGACCTTAAATTGTTCGCCAAGATATTGGCCAATAGGCTGCTCCCACATATCCCGGAGTTGATCCACAGGGACCAAGCGGGTTTTGTTCCACATCGGGAACCCCGGGATAACACCATTCGGGTGGTGAACCTAGTCCACGCGGCCAGGTCCTCGGCGCGACCCCTTCTCCTGCTGTCCACTGACGCGGAGAAGGCTTTTGACCGCGTGGATTGGTCCTTTATACAGGCCACCTTGGAACACATAGGTCTTCGTCCCTCGATGCTTGGGTGGATCCTTTCCCTCTACTCTCATCCCACGGCTGCGGTCAAAGTGAATGAAACGAGGTCCGGTTTCTTTGACATCCGCAACGGCACTCGGCAGGGTTGTCCCCTGTCCCCACTGATTTTCATACTTTCGCTGGAACCCCTCCTGTGTAGGATTCGGGAGGACTCTGGCATCGCAGGTTTTCATAAATCCTCTGGGTCCCACAAGGTGGCCGCCTTCGTGGATGACCTAATCTTTTTCCTCAGATCCTCTGAATTCACTCCCCAACCTTCTCCAGTCCCTGCAGTACTACGGAGCCCTCTCTGTTTTCGATTAATTTGACTAAATCATCCCTCCTGAACATTACGGTAGACAAGGCCATTGTCGGCCGCTTGCGCGCAGCTCATCGGCTGCGCTGGGCGACCGATACTATTCATTACTTGGGTGTCGACATCAGTGCGGATCCCTCTAACTTGTACCAGGCGAACTTTACTCCACTCCTTCTCCGACTCAAATCCGATCTTCAGCAATGGCATTCTCTTACTTTAACCTGGTTCGGCCGCTGCAACGCCATTAAGATGACCGTACTGCCTAGGATATTGTACTTGTTACAAGCCCTCCCCATCCGTCTCCCTCCGTCTTTCTTCAAGCAAGTTGACTCGCTGTTTCGTGACTTCATTTGGTCCCGTCAAAAACCGCGCATCAGACTGCAGATCCTTCATATGGCTAAGCACAGGGGAGGAGTCGGTCTCCCAGACATCAAGGCGTATTACAGGGCGGCCCACCTTACTAGACTGGTCGACTGGTACTGCCATGCGGAGGCCAAGCAGTGGGTGGCGATGGAACTGGAAGACTCTGAGGGTATGGCCGGGTGCTGGCCGTGGGTCGCTACCCCGTTACCGAAGGACCTAAATGACCATCCTACGCTAGGCAGTACCCTACGGGTCATCAGGGACGCCCTCCGACGTTCCTCGATCTCCCCGATGCCCTCCCCCATGGTGCCCATTTTGGGTAATCCTGACTTTCCGCCCGGCAGGCTGAACCCCGCCTTTGGGCGTTTGGCGTCAGCGGGGCCCTCTCATTTTTATGACTTCTTGGATCCGGACGGCAAACTTGCACTAGAAGCAAGGCTATCCACTTTAGACCCCCCATTGGACTTCTGGAGCAGTCTCCAACTCCGCAATTTCCTGCGCAGATGTGCACGGACACCTGGCATATCGCGCCCGCTCACGGAGCTGGAGCGCATCTGCTACCGCAGGGAACCGATTCGTCACTGTTTATCTCTGATTTACTCCTCGCTGATCTCTCCGCCTGGAGGGTTTGTCCCCCCTTAAAATAAATGTTAGAGAGTGGCAATCAAATATAGGTTCTGATAGAGTGCCATACAAATAAAAACTCACAGTAATGGATGAATGCCTGAAACAATAGACATATAAATCGTGGGTGCTGTGCAAAACTGCAATAAAATATGCTGACAATAAATGAGTATATAACTTAAGGTGATAGTCCAAAATATATGACTAAAAGTGTACAGTGAGAATAATCACATAAGCACAATCCCATGTGACATGCCAAGTGGAAACAACACAGATATCAATCAATCCAATATAACAAAATGCATGTTCCATGCGGTGTTTATAAAGTGCAAATAGTGCTAGCAGCAAAAAAAAAACGTTACAACACAGGTGAAATGATAAACACATAAAAATAAGGTGCTGGTAATCAGTCTGGGATATTCAGTCCTGTGGACGTGCTGTGTTCTAAGGGGAAGCACTAGCTTTGAACTTCAGTGATCCATGCAGGCATACATGTGCAGTGACTTAATCCTCCTATTTATCCAATACGTGGATAGATGTGCCCTTACCTCACGGCTGTGAGGTTACAGCCTTAATAGTATAGGTGGGTAACTGGCTCCTGTTCCTGGGATAGGTATGCCTCACGGCTGTGAGGTTACAGCCTTAATAGTATAGATGGGTAACTGGCTCCTGTTCCTGGGATAGGTATGCCTCACAAGATAAAGAGATAATGTCCCATAGTGTAGTAGTTTCAGGTGGTTGGCGCAGAGGTACTTTATACACTAATTGTTTACTTCAAAAGACGTTCATGACAAAGATGTGGTGCCCCTGAAATGTGTAGTGATCTGCCTTTGCCATTTGACGTTGATAGTATCTGCTAGGTGCATGGGCGAGGACTGAGATGCCACTGGCTTTCCTCCATTGATGTGGGTCTGGTCTCATTAACAGCAGCTCCACTACGGTCTTATCTATTGTACAGTGTTCTCCTGCTGCTCCCCCTGGCTGTCACACAGCTATTTGTTTTTGGAATAAATGTTAACATACACTGATCATGCACCCTTGCTGACTATTCTTTTTCATAATGATTGCTTGTGAGAGAGGCAGTATTCCTGGTTTCAGCGACAGGTGAGTTGTTTTCGTTTAATACATTGTGTCTATTGGAAAATTCCTGAGATCAGGTATAGTGGCACTTGCTGGAAATATTGTTTATTTATATTGCATCTTGGAGCAGACTTGTTCTTGTGAAGCTTCTGTGTTCTGGCAAGCATTTGTATCTTGCTGGTCTTTGGTTTTCTGTATCGAGTGTGAGGTGAGGTTTTTCAAGGTGCAAATGCCTCAAGAGTTATTTGAAAATGAGCACAAGTAGCATGTGTAATTGTTTACAAAGCACTGGGAGCCATAGCTGCTTTAATAATGGGGTATGTAATAGTGGTCAACCGATATGGGTTTTTCTCTGGCCGATGCCAATATTTAGAAATTGCGGTGGCTGCCCGCTCCAGTGTGAAAGCAGCCTTAAGTAATAAGTAAGCTTTGGGGTGTATTTCAATACTGTGTGTTGAGGTTATCAATTGACATTTGTCAACCAGAAAAAATATATATATATATATATATATATATATATATATATATATATATATATATATATATATATATATAATATATTTAAAAAATAAACTTGTGGCAGGCATGGGAAAACACTTTGGGTGTTTGCTTTCCAAAATGTAGTCATATTGTGGGTGTTTCTACTTCCCTGATGCTTCAGGGCCTCCAAACAAATATGTAATAGGTAGTCAGGAAATTAGATGTCTAAATTATGCCCCTTATGTGGCTAGGCTGCGAAAAAGTCTCAAATGTGGAATCCTCATACTTTGAAGAAGTAGCAGAATTTGTTTGGGTTTAATTTAATTAAATGTACAGTGCCTTGCGAAAGTATTCGGCCCCCTTGAACTTTTCAACCTTTTGCCACATTTCAGGCTTCAAACATAAAGATATAAAATTTTAATTTTTTGTGAAGAATCACCAACAAGTGGGACACAATTGTGAAGTGGAACAAAATCTATTGGATAATTTAAACTTTTTTAGCAAATAAAAAACTGAAAAGTGGTGCGTGCAAAATTATTCGGCCCCTTTACTTTCAGTGCAGCAAACTCACTCCAGAAGTTCAGCGAGGATCTCTGATCCAATGTTGTCCTAAATGACTGATGATGATAAATAGAATCCACCTGTATGTAATCAAGTCTCTGTATAAATGCACCTGCTCTGTGATAGTCTCAGGGTTCTGTTGAAAGCGCAGAGAGCATCATGAAGACCAAGGAACACACCAGGCAGGTCCATAATACTGTTGTTGAGAAGTTTAAAGCCGGATTTGGATACAAAAAGATTTCCCAAGCTTTAAACATCCCAAGGAGCACTGTGCAAGTGATCATTTTGAGATGGAAGGAGTATCAGACCACTGCAAATCTACCAAGACCTGGCCATCCCTCTAAACTTTCAGCTCAGACAAGGAGAAGACTGATCAGAGATGCAGCCAAGAGGCCCATGATCACTCTGGATGAACTGCAGAGAACTACAGCTGAGGTGGGAGAGTCTGTCCATAGGACAACAATCAGTCGTACACTGCACAAATCTGGCCTTTATGGAAGAGTGGCAAGAAGAAAGCCATTTCTCAAAGATATCCATAAAAAGTCTCGTCTAAAGTTTGCCACAAGCCACCTGGGAGATACACCAAACATGTGGAAGAAGGTGCTCTGGTCAGATGAAACCAAAATCAAACTTTTTGCCCATAATACAAAACGATATGTTTGACGTAAAAGCAACACAGCTCATCACCCTCAACACACCATCCCCACTGTCAAACATGGTGGTGGTAGCATCATGGTTTGGGCCTGCTTTTCTTCAGCAGGGACAGGGAAGATGGTTAAAATTGAGGGGAAGATGGATACAGCCAAATACAGAACCATTCTGGATGAAAACCTGTTGGAGTCTGCAAAAGACCTGAAACTGGTGTGGAGATTTATCTTCCAACAAGACAATGATCCCAAACATACAGCAAAATCTACAAAGGAATGGTTCACAAATAAACGTATCCAGGTGTTAGAATGGCCAAGTCAAAGTCCAGACCTGAATCCAATCGAGAATCTGTGGAAAGAGCTGAAAACTGCTGTTCACAAACGCTCTCCATCCAACCCCACTGAGCTTGAGCTGTTTTGCAAGGAAGAATGGGCAAAAATTTCAGTCTCTCGATGTGCAAAACTGATAGACATACCCCAAGCGACTTGCAGCTGTAATCGCAGCAAAAGGTGGCTCTACAAAGTATTAACGCAAGGGGGCCGAATAATTTTGCACGCCCCACTTTTCATTTTTTTATTAGTTAAAAAAGTTTCAAAAATCCAGTAGATTTCGTTCCACTTCACAATTGTGTCCCACTTGTTGGTGATTCTTCACAAAAAATAAAAATGTTATATCTTTATGTTTGAAGCCTGAAATGTGGCAAAAGGTTGAAAAGTTCAAGGGGGCCGAATACTTTTGCAAGGCACTGTATCTCCATACTGTATGTTAGGAATAGGGATGCGCTCGGTGGTCGACTCTAAAGCATGTTCGACTTGAACATGGGCCGTTCACCTGTTCGGCGAATTCAGAACTTTGTGGACCATCCGCACCATATTCGTGTGGCACGAACGGCCCACAGTGCACTACGCCATCGCAGTGCATTGCTGGCTCATGATTGGCCAAGCATGCACTGTGACCCCGCATGCTTGGCCAATCACAGCGCCGGCAGCGAGGAGAGCCACAATTGGCCCACACTATATAAGGCCGCCAGCGTGGTGGGCTTGTGTAGTGTGTTGGCGTGCAGGGAAAGAGCAAGATAGGCAGGGACAGTGTCTTTTTGCTTGGGAACCTAGTGCTGTTACAGTGGGTGTTGTGTGCCTCCTGCACAGTATACATCTGAAGCTACTCCTTATTGCTGGTGTTGTTCTGTTTCTGTAACACAGGCATCTGCAGCATTTACAGTGGGTGTTATGTGCCTTATGCACAGTATACACCTGAAGCTACCCCTTATTGCTGGTGGTGTTCTGTTTCTGTAATACAGGCATCTGTAGCAGTTACAGTGACAGTAGTGTGCCTCCTGCACAGTATACACCTGAAGCTACCCCAATTGCTTGTTTTCCCATCTCGCCATTACTATGTCTGGAAGGCCAACAAGGAGAGGCAGACAGTCATGAGCCAAAAAAAGAGGGCAAGCAGGCTCTGTGTCTAGAGACAACAGTGCTGGTCGTGGACGTGGTGCATCGTCATCAGCACGTGGCCATGGGACACGCTTGTCTTTATTTTCGGCAGCTGGACGTGTTGAGCCGCATCATGCTGAAGACTTGATAGAGTGGATGACCAAGCCCTCTTCATACTCCTCATCCTCTCTCACCCAGGCTCAGGATACTAGCTCCTCTTCCCTCGTTTCAATGTCATCAGTCCCTCCTTCCCTAGAACCCACCATGTCCTCCCCCGAACTTTTTGAGCACTGTGTTGGGTACATGCTCTAGGAGGATGCCCAGCGTTTTGAAGGCCCTGATGATACCCAGTGAGAGGAAGGCAGTAGCGTGAGCACAGAGAGAGGGGATGCTCAAGAAGGACAGCAGTCTGGCAGTCATATTCCACCAGCTGCAGCATACTGTCAGGTTTGCTCCAGTGATAAAGAGGGAGGTGATGATGAGGTCACTGACTCCACGTGGGTTCTTGAGAGGAGAAGGAGGCACATCTCCAACGAGGCAGGATGCCCTCCGGGGGCCCGCTTAAGGGCAGCACACTGACTGAATCACACAGCAGAGCTCCGCCTTTGCAGGGTGCTGCCTCTGCGCGTTATTCCAAAAGTTCTTTGGTGTGGGCCTTTTTTGAGATGAGTGCATCAGATGGCACCACTGCTATTTGCAACATATACAACACATACATCTGTCAGACACAAGTGAGGAAAAGCAATCAATGGCTCTTCCTGTTTACATCTTAATCGGCCATGAATGGACACGGCTGATCACATGGTAAAGAGCCTCCGTCAGAGGCTCTTTACCGAGATTGGTGTAGCGGTGTGTCAGACTGACACACCGCACCACCGATTGTCGGAATGTGAGCCCCCATGGGCGCGTGCCGGCAGTTATTATAGGACGTCCAGTCAGGATAACTGAACCATTCTGCTATAGGCTGACCGGGAAGTGGTTAAGCTGTTTTTGTTGTAGAAATTTCGATCTTACGTTTAGAAGGGCCAATGCAGGGTCAGGTGTTATAGTACATTCATACATTGCTGAGGCAAGTAAGAAAATAGATTTCCAAAATTCTTGTACCACTGGACATTTCCACCATATGTGTAAATGTGATCCCAGCTCTGAACAGCCATGAAAGTAGGAAGCTGAATGATCCGGAACATATTTCGAGATTCTAGCTGGAGCTAGGTACCATAGTGTGAGTAGTCTTAACTGCTGTTACATTCATTGAGGAAGATTTTGTTATGGACCCTATCTCAGACCTTTCTGCTGTATCAATAATATGACATAAATAATTTTCCCATTTGGCCACATAAAACGGTGGGGATGCATCAGGTTGAGTAAGCAATTGAGAATAGAGTGATGAAATCCTTCCCCTACAATGTGGATCTTTCAAGCTAATTTTTTTGAAAATGTATAGTTTTGCCATAGCAATCTTTGTGTTTAGAGAGGAAGTGTAGAAATTTTTAATTTGTAAATATCGAAAAAATTCAGATTGGAGAATCCCATATGATTTACTTAAATCTGGAAAAAGGTAATATTCATGAATCTGAAACCAAATTTTGCAAGCATGAGATACCAGCCTTTGACCGGGCTCAGAAGGTCATGGGGGAAGTCCATGCTGGATACAAGGCCGGATTTTTGTGGAATGAAAGGAGTGGGTTCGGTAAAGATTGTACCCTGTACATAGATCTGTGTCTGTCATATAGTGATAAAGAATTTTTAGTGATCGGATTTAGAAGGTCCCTATGATCCCTTGGATGTAACCATAATATATTCGATATCGGGAAAGGGTCACAGTCCACTGCTTCTATTGCAACCCAGAGGGAGGTTTTAGTAGTAGCTTGATATTTTGACAGTTGTGCCACTTGAGCAGCCTTATAATATGTCATGAAATTTGGAAAACCCAAGCCACCCCGTAGTTTGGGGAGATATAAGGTTTCTTTAGACGATCTTGGTTTAATTTGTCCCCAAGTGAATTGTATCGCTCTCTGCTGTATAATTCTTAAAAAATAAGCTGGGATGTGTATAGGGAGAACTCTAAATATAAAAATTTCAGAAGAATGGTAATTTTTGATTAAATAGATTTTTCTGAACCAGGAAAGTGGAATAGATGACCGTTTTGAACAATAAAATTGTTGTTGTTTGTTTCAATAGGGCTGGATAATTGTCAAAAAATAAAATCTCTGTGATCTGCAGTGAGCTGTATGTCTAAGTAAGGCAGACTGTGTATAGCCCATTTAATGGAAATGCCTTTTTAACAGTACACATATCCTTATCGGATAATGAAATGTTCAATGCTGTTTATTTCTGCATATTAACTTTAAGACCTGAAATATCTGAAACCCTGTTTAGGATGTTCAGAAGATTAGAGATTTGTGGGGGGTATAAGAATAGAAGACTATCATCTGCAAATAAATACAACTTATGATGATATCCACCTAGTTCTATGCCTGTAATGGAAGGATCAGTTCTAATTCTCTGGGCCAATGGTACAATAAGCAGGGCGAATAGAAGAGGAGAAAGAGGGCACACTTGTCTTGTTCCCCTTCCTATAATAAATGCATCTGATTTATAGCCCGCATATATATGCTTTAGGTTAATTGTATAATGCAGCGAGCCATCGAAATTGTTTTCTTTTTTAACTACTACCCATTTAACTTTTTGATCTTTTTTCTTTAGTTAAAAAAAACAAGTGATTAAATCGTATTAAAAGAAAGCTTAGCTGTCTGAACAAAATTGTGTACCGCATTTATCGGCGTATAACACTGACTTTTTACCCCTGAAAACAGAGGGTAAATCGTGCCTGCGTGTTATACACCAATATATATTTTTTTACCAATGGGGGGGGCGGGAATCGGGTGGTCCGCCTCATTGGGAGGGTGTTGGGCCGGCCACCCTGCCCTTCCTGGCCCTGGTTCAGAAAATAACACTGCCAGCCCCCTCCCACACACCGTATCCCCCCGTGTCACCCCCGATGCCTGTACCTTTAAACAGGAGCCTAAGCAACGCCCCTCGTTCTGGCCGCTCCTCCCTCCCGCGCCGCCTCCTCCTTGATTGTAGATTTTGATTGGAGGAGGCTGCTTTTGTGTGCCTCGATTGAGCTCTCTCGTGTACCCGGTTATGTGACTCTCCTCTGGTCATTGATGGTCACATGACCGCTCTCCTCCCGCTCAGCCTCCTCCTTGATTGGAGGAGGAGAGCGGTCATGTGACCATCAATGAAACAGCACAGGAGAGCCACATGACCAGGTCCACGAGAGAGCGCCGTTAATTGAGGCACACAGAAGCCCCTTCGACAATGAGTGAGACACAGAAGGAGCTTCTCAACCCTTAAAGGTATGCTGGCAAGGCTGTCCCAGGAGGCTTGTACTGTGCAGGGGGTCAGTGTGATGTGAAGGGGGTCAGTGTGCTGTGCAGGGGGTCATTGTGCTTTGTAGGTGGTCTGTGCTGTGCGGGGGGCTGTGGAAAGTTTTTTTCCTGAAACTTCCCTCTTAAAATCAGGGAGCATGTTATATGCCAGTGCGTTTCATATGCCGATAAATATGGTAACATTTATTTGTTGCATGAACAAGTAATTGTCAAAGTATCATAACACTGAATATTGAAAAATGGCCTAGACAAGAGGGGGGGGGGGGGGTGGGTTACCATGCCGTTTTCAAGTGGTTAAAGCTGAATTGAAGGTATGAATTTTATAGCATGATTTCATTGGTTTAGCTTGGACAATGCTATACCTCTGGGATCCCAAGGAACTGTGGAAACTGGAAATTACTGTAATTACATTAGTGATTGCCACTGTTATCCTGGTACCTTACTGAGCAGCTGTCCTGCTGCATAGTGAACACAGGGGGTTCTCATTCAGCACAGGCACTATTCACAGAATCCCTTGTTTTTTTGTTTTGTTTTAATAAACACAAGGCGTGTTCTAGGCAAACTTCATAATTGCATCTTGCCACCTCTCCACTTCTTCCAATCTGAAAACGCTTTGCATTTATGGAGAGAAATGCAAGGTGTTCTGTGAATGTGCCAAGGAGGTCACCCTCCAGTGGCGTAACTAGAACCTTCAGGGCCCCGATGCAAGAAACCATGAAGGGCCCCCCTGAACCCCAGCCAGGGCCCTTCCCTCTGAGTCCGGTGGTGGAACTCCAGGGCGTGGTCACAGGTATGACCTTTGTGAGCCCTGTAGTTCCACCACTGGTATCAGTAGTTTTTTTTAATTTTTAGGTGCAAAATTGGGGGACTGTCCCTAGGCAGGATGGGGTCCCCGTCCCCAGAAGAGATGAGGTCCTTTTCTCCAAGGCAGATAAAGTTACTGCACCCAGGTGAGAAGGGGTCCCTGTCCCCAGGGAATATGGGGGTCCCTGTCCCCAGGGGAGGTGGGGGTCCATGTCCTCATGTGAGAAGGGGTCCCTGTCCCCAGGGGAGATGGAGGGGGTATGTAATGGTGTGTGGGGGATGGGGTCCTCTCACTCACCATGACCAAGCTGTAGGCCACACACTCATCCATGTTGGCCTGGGCTCCATCCAGTGTGCTGGACGGGTGATCAGCATATCTCCCAGAAAGACCTTTCATCATCTGTGTATGACGGGGGAGGAGGGGGACTGGCAGACAAGCCTGCAGTGTCCTCCGGGGGGCTCTCATAGGACTGCACTGCATCTGGGTGCTTAAAGTTTGTTTACCCGGGAGAAGTATGCAGTGCAGTGTGGGCCAGTCTCGGGGGGACGGGGACTCTGGCTGGGGAGAACAGACATCAGACTGAGCAGCAATGCATGGAGCAGGAGAGGGGTACTCTGAGGAGCCGGCCGAGGACACAGGTCATGGGGGGAATGCACAACTAAAGAGCAGCCAGTGTGATAGTCGAGCATGGAGCTCTGCTAGTCACCCTCCACCTCCAGCCACCCGTGTGCATGGTGCACTGGTACCCCTAGCTGCCTATGCTGCTGCCGGCCATATGTAGAGGGGGCTGCATGGGCCCCCTGCATCACAGGGCCCAGTTGCGGTCGCGACTGCTGCACCCCCTATAGTTACGCCCCTGTCACCCTCCATATTTACTATTTAGTAGGGCAGGCGCTTTAAAAAGAGATTATTCACACTGTATAATGTTACCTGATTTGGAATGTTTTTTATTTTTTACATTTGTATGAATTAAATCTAACCTAAAAATATGATTTCCAAAATTGTGTATAAGAAATTGAGTATGTGAGAGCTTATTTGTCTTTTGTTTCAGCATTCAACAAATATACAGTAAGTAGAGTATATTCTTTATAGATTTTGCTAGGATGGTAAGTGTTAGCGTAGCATGATATTCTATAAAGATTGCATTGGTTTGTACATACTGTATAATGTGTTATACTTGACGATAATAATGACATGTAGTGCAGTGCTGAGTTTTTTTTATTCTTTCAGACTATTAAAAATATGATGGAAATAGAAAAAGTGAAAGGCTTTTGTCAGGTTGTAGTTTCCAACAAAGTGAAAGAAGGTATTTCACATCTGATCCAATCATGTGGACTTGGAGGGATGAAACATAATACTGTTATGCTGGGATGGCCATATGGCTGGAGACAAAGTGAAGATCCTCAGTCATGGAAAACCTTCATTGGTAAGCATTTTCTGAAATTAAATCAGGACCTATGCTACATATACATACTAAATATGGCAAAAGATGTGAAATGGTAATTTAATATGAAAATTTCAAATTTGTATGCTTAGAAGTACTCACAAATGGCAATAATCCAGATGTACTGTATAAAACTGTGAAACATTGATACATTTATTTTCAGCACTGGGAGTCAGCTCCTGGTAATTTTGACAAAAAAACACAAAAAGATATGAAGTACACTCCCTCTGCCATAACACTTACCCTCCACGTCATGTTACCTGTACGTCATTTTGCTCAGGTGGTTGTACCGGGGTGATGCCTATAGCTAGGTAACAGCGATATGCATAACCACTGCTTTCCAATCCTGAACCCACATCCAGGCAAAGGCAAACCACAACCTATGCAGCATGAACCAATTTGCTCCAGTGGGGCAAATAAAGTTTCTTTATTGTACATCACGGTACACAGAGCCACAGTAATAACTGTATGGGTTATATGGCACCTTCAGGTGATGGACACTGGCACACCCTAAACAGGAAGTTTGATTTCCCATATAACCCCTCCCCTTACCGGGAGTACCTCTGTTTTTTTGCCAGTGTCTTAGGAAGGCGGTAGTTCTTGTGGCCCCAGTTTGTCCCAGAAGATCTTGGTATGCAGAAATAGTAAAGATGGGCTATCGCAGGGAGCAGTGTTTCATCCTTCTTAACAAACACTACATTTAATGGTTTGGCTATTGAAACCCACATTCTAAGGAATCATGGGCTTTCAGGCTCACTGATGCCTACCTTGATTGATGCAAGGAAGGCAGCTTCCAGAGTCATTTATTAGAGTCTGGAAGGCATATGTTTCTTGGTGTGAATCCAGGGGTTGGCATCCTAGGAAGTATGTCATAGGTAGAATTCTTGCCTTTCTGCAAATGGGGCTAGAAATGAAACTGGCCTTGAGTACTATCAAGGGCCAGGTCTCTGCTTTATCAGTATTGTTTTCAGCGTCCGCTTGCTTCGCATTCTTTGATCCAAAGCTTTATACAGGGGCTTAATCCACTGGTTAGGGCACCCCTGAACCCCTGGGATTTGAATTTAGTTCTGATGGCATTACAGAAACAGCCCTTTGAGCGGATACGACATATTCTTTTGGTTCTTTTGACAAGGAAGCTAGTTTTTCTGGTAGCCAAGAAGGGTATCAGATTTGGCAGCTCTTTCCTGTAAAGAGCCATATTTAATTGGTCAAAAGGATAGAGTAGTCTTGCGTCCTCATCCCAGCTTTCTGCCAAAGGTAGAATTACTGTTATTACTGTGGCTCTGTGCCCCGTAATGTACTCCAAGAAAAGGATTTTACAGGTAAGCTGTTATAAAAATCCTATTATTCCTGTTCTCCCCCAAGAGGCAGTCGGATATGCCCTGGATCAACAATCTCTGGTGGTATTACTTATAAATGTTAAAATCCTGGACCACAAATTGGCCTTAAGTATCTTAAAAGGACAGGTCCTCGGTTCTAAAGACCTATAGCCTCTTACTCCTTGACAACGTTTTTTTTTTTTTTTTTTTTTTTTTGGAAAGGGTTGCTCACATAGCCCTACTTTGTTGGGACACCAGTGATGCTGTGGGAACTTCTTTTGGTTCCACAAAAGCCACCATTTGAACTGATCTGGGACCATAAGGTGGTATTTCTATTGGCTATTAGCTCTGTCAGGTGGGCTTGAGAACTGGCAACCCTGTCCTTTTAAGGAACATTTTTTTGGTTCTACATAAAAAAAAAAAAAAACGTGGCAAAGCACATGTGGTTTTTACTCTGGGCACTTTGTGACTGACACAGGGTGGAGCGGCTGGTGGCAATATAGCGCTTGGTCAGGGTGGTGAGTCCTGCGGGGGGGCCCCTCATTCTGCGAGCAGCTAGGAGGGTGGGATTTTATGTACCTTGCCTTAAGTCCCTAAGTTGTGGCAGGCGAGTGAGGGTCAGCATGGCGTCAGAAGCTAGCGCTTCTTCCCCAGACATCCCTGCTATTGCAACCAGCTCACCTACGCAAAATGTGTTGCCTATGGATGCTTTGTCGGTGGTCCTGGAGACCTTTGTTGCCAGGGTGGAAGCGGCGTGCGGGTGCAAGGGGGAAAAAAATTCTCCCTCCCTCCCGTCTTCTGGGGAGATCTCTTATTCAGACTCGGGCCCCGCAGTGACTGGCGGCCCCTGTTCTGACGTGTCAGAGGATTCAGACTAGGACTGTTCGGACAGTGAGAATGACTCTGTCCGGGTTAGAGCAGAAAAAAGCACTACCCTGTTTCCCCTAAAATAAGACCTAGCCTGATTGTCGTGTTGGCTGCAATATAAGCCCTACCACCCAAATAAGCCCTACCCTGTTTCCTCAAAAATAAGCCCTACCCTGAAAAGAAGACCTACAAGGACTTTAACTAGGGCTTATTTGGGGGGTAGGGCTTTTATTGCAGCTATCACCGACAATCACACTAGGTCTTATTTTAGGGGAAACAGGGTAGTAGGAACACTTATCACTGCGGTGCGGGATACCCTGAAGATGCAGGATGCAGCAGGAACTTCTGCTGAGGTGGCAGTCCCTTTTGGGTAACCGGCCCGCACGCCTAAGGTGTTTCCATATTTGACTTATTTTGATAAGTTTATCTACAAGGAATGGGGAAGTCTGCAACGGGCCTTTTCAGTCCCAAGAAGAATGGCGGTGTGTTACCCTTTGAGGAGAACCTCCTGAAAAAATTGGCATCTCCTCCGGTCATTGACCCCCCGGTATCCAGGTTAAATAAAGTAACCACGATTCTGGTAGAAGGGACTCTTGCCTTCAAGGACCCTGCCGACAGGAGGGTCGAGGCAGTGGTCCAGTCCATGTTTACGATGGTGGGGTCAGCGTTACGACCTGTGCTGGCCATGGCCCTGGTGTCGCAGAGGCTTACTGAATGGGCAAAGTTGTTGCACCGTGAATTGGAGAAGCAACAGTCTCCCCCGGTCTGCGTAGAACTGGCAGATCAGTTGGTGCATGGCCTTAAGTATGTCTGTGATGCGGCCCTGGATAGGGTCTCCCTGCTCTCTAGAGCATCAGTATCAACAGTGGTGCTACAGCGCCTGATTTGGCTGAAATGCTGGTCTGCAGACCAGGCATCTAAAAAAGCACTGGTGGATTTTCCCTTCCAAGGTGAGAGGCTATTTGGAGCTTCACTGGATGACAATATTTAAAATGTTACTGATGGGAAGAGCACATTGCTCCCACAGTCCAGGAAGCGTAAGGAGCCACGCCGTAGGTAAGAGCCCTCTTTTTCCACTCAGAAACGTCTTTTTCACCCGCCCGGGTCGGCAGGTAAGCATTCCCAGTCCGACGAGGCGTCTGCTGAAGGACAAAAACGTCCCTGGTTTCGCAAGCCAAACAAGTCTGCGAGCAAAAATGTTATTGCATGAAGGTTTGCCCTTGCCCGAATCTCAGGTGGGGGATCGCCTTCAGGAGTTTGCAACCCGGTGGACCTCCCTACTGTCCGACCAATGGGTCTGTGAACTGGTTTCATCGGGATACAAGAGAGTTTCTTTCTTGTCCACCAAACAGATTTTTTCCCTCCAACCTACATCTGTTTCCGGCGGGAAGCCCTATTTGAGGCAGTACAGGATCTGCTGCTAAGTGGGGTGATAGTACTTGTACCGACGCTGGAAAGGTTTCAGCGATTCTACTCCAATCTGTAGTCCCCAAAAAGGAAGGGGTACGTCCAATCTGGGACTTGAAGGCCCTCAACAGCTTTGTGAAAGTGCAAAGGCTCAGAATGGAATCCGTTTGCTCCATGGTCACTGCACTCCATCAGGGGGACTTCCTGGCGTCCTGCGATATCAAGGACACATGCTTACATGTACCCATATGCCTCAGGCATCAGAAGTTTCTGCAATTCGCAGTCAGGTAAGAGCACTACCAGTTTGTGGCTCTCCCTTTTGGCCTGGTATCAGCACCCCGAGTCTTTACCAAGATAGTAGCTCCAATTCCGGCGTTAAGGCAACGGGGGATCGCAATCGTGGGTTATCTAGATGACCTCCTTCTGAGAGCAGCTTCTGCCTCAGAATTAAGGGAAGATGTAGCGATCACCATACAGACTCTCCAGGAGTTTGGGTGGGTGCTGAACCTAGAGAAGTCGGTGTTGGTGCCGACCCAACGCCTGGAGTGCCTGGGCTTACTGCTGAACTCTGGAGTTTTTCTCCCTTCAGACAAGCTGCAGACTCTTCAAACTGCAGTGAAGTTGTTGGTGAACCGCAGGTGGTCGTCGCTGCACTTCTGGATGTAAGTTCTGGGCCGCATGGTAGCCATTTTGAAGCGGTACCATACGCTCAATTTTGCACTTGAGTCCTGCAAAAGGAGATTTTGTCAAAATGGGACAAATCTCCGTTATCCCTGGATTGTCAAATTGGGGTGAGCCAGCTAGTCAGGTATTCCCTTCTCTGGTGGCTGAGGTCTCTGGCGCTTTGGTCTGGGAAATCGTTCCTTCCTCTCCATTGGACAGTGATCAAAACGGATGCCAGCCTGACTGGTTGGGGGGGAGTTTTGGGCGTACAGTCAGCCCAGGGCCTCTGGTCGTGGGAAGAATATCAACTGTCGATCAATGTGCTTGAGCTTCGGGCGATCAGGTGGTGCCTCTCCACATGGTCAAGGAGCCTACAGGGGCGTCCGGTCAGAATCCAGTCGGACAACGCCATGGCGGTGGCTTATGTCAACCATCAGGGAGGAACAAGGAGCTTGGCTGTAGCATGGTAGGTCGCTCACATCCTCCAGTGGGCAGAGCAGCACGTGCCGGCCCTGCCGGCCATATACATTCCGGGTGTAGAAAACTGGCAGGCAGACTACATAAGTCTTCAGATGCTGGACCCAGGGGAATGGTCATTGCATCCGGATGTATTCCGGCTCCGTGGCTGAAGTGGGGCACACCAGATGTGAACCTCTTGGCCTCTCGGCTCAATTGGAAGGTGCAGAGGTTTTTGACCAGGACAAGAGACCCCTGGGCGGACGCGTTTGTGGCTCCACGGGGGCATTATTGGCTGATTTGTGACTTGCCCCCACTCAAACTTCTATCACGTCTGCTGTGCAGAGTGGAGACCGAGGGGATTCCGTTTATTCTGATTGCCCCAGATTGGCCTCAACGTCCTTGGTACGCTGACCTAGTAAGACTGGTGGCGGATGTTCCTTGGCGGCTGCCGATGCGAGAAGACCTATTGCAAGGTCCGATACTTCATCCTGCTTTATGGTCGCTGTTTTTAACGCCATGGCTGTTGAAAACCAGGTGCTAAGGGACCGAGGTCTGTCAGACTCAGTCATTTTCACTATGCTGAGTTGGTGGCTTGTCATGCAAGTCTCCCTACCTGGTCATCAACAAGGATAAGGCGGTGTTATGTCCGCAGCCCTCTTTTCTGCCAAAGGTGGTTTTGCCATTTCATCTAAATGAGGACATTGTGTTACCATCCCTATGTCCTAAGTTGACACACCAGAAAGAAGTTGCCTTACATTCCGTGTACGTGGTCTGGGCTCTACGGGTGTATCTGTCTGCTACGGCTGTCAGGAAATGTTCCATCCGCTGGTAATATCTGTCTTTTGGCTTGCAGTACTAAGGTCCATCAGCAGATGTGTCCTGGCAGGTTGGAACTGTCAGGAGAGCTTTTCCCTTCTGATGTTATGTCATCTTTGGGCTGCAGTACTGGCGTCCACCAGCAGATGGATCCTGGCAGTGTGGAGCAAACAGTACCTCCTGCAATTAGGTGTCACTTGAGGCCAATCACAGGCTTATAAATACCCGGCAAGCACTCACATGTTTGCCTTGGTTTTGTCCTTGAGCCCTGACCTGTTACCCTTAACCTTGATTCCTGCATCCTGAACCTGTTGTGCCTGATCCTGTCTATTCCTGCATCCCTGGAACCTTGTCCTGCAACCTGATCCCTTTCTCCTTGCCCCCCCCCCCCCCCCCATCTGCTGACCTCCTGTTTATGACCCTGGCCTGGCTTGACTACGATTCCGGAATCCCCTTTGTTATATATACTGGTTGGTTGTCACTGTTATTTTGGTTTTCTCATTCTGTTTGGTATTGGTGGTGTATTCACATTATATGTATTTATCCTAATAAAATTACTTACTTTCACCTACTTATGTTTGGTTTACTCTGTCGCAGTCACACAGTTCTGGTGACATCCGGTTTATGACAGAAACCAAGGCCATCCCTAAAAAGAAGTGGCTGCACAGAGGAACCATCTCGGTTCTGTTGGCTTTGCTGGTGGTTTCCTATTATGCTCTGCTGGTGTCAGAGTGGCGAGTATCTCCACCAGACACTGAAAGAGTGGGCCAATGACCAGATGCTTGAGATCATCCATTTGGCCCACTCCCTGGTTGACCAGGGTTGTATATTGTTTAGGGATGTGCAGACTTTGATCCAAATATGTGCTGAGCTAGCCCTGTGTTCCAAAGACCAGTGAGGATTTTTCTCCCCCTTTCAGTGCTGATCAGGTGGAGTCCCTGGTGTGGGTGTTAGAGGAAGATTCTGCATGCTTTTTTGAGCACTATTCCGTTTGTTCTCAGCAGAAGCTTATGGGAATGTATTTACTTAGTACAGACCCTTGTTAGACGGGCAGCATGTGATCTGTTGTTTGTCCAACCAATACTCTCAGCATGGTCTGATATGTTACAACCAGCCCCAACCAACCCACAACAAACCACCTCTGCCATCAGACACTTGCCTGCCCAAAAGTCTGTTTCCCCATCACCTATGCCAAACCCAGTAACAGTCCAGTAGGGATGAGCTCAGGCGTGTTTGCATGGTCCACGTGCTGAGCCTGCCAGGAAGTCGGCGCAGCACTGCGCTAATCACAGGCAGTGAGACATTGCCCTATCTCTGCAGTCGTGCATCGGGGGCAAAGTCTCGCTGCCTGTGATTAGCGCAGCGCTGTGCCGACTTCCTGGCGGGCTCAGCACGTGGACGCGCCTGAGCTCATCCTTACAGACCAGTATACGTTGCTTCCAACCAAATATTCATATCCGGTCTCTGCTCCCTGTACCTATCCTGCATTCAACCCACCTACCTCTTCTCAGCTGCCTACTAATCCACAAGAACTTCCCCCAGCTGCTGTTACCTCCTCTCTGCCATATCCCAATCCTCCTTTCCAGTCTGCTGCACCCCCCATCTACAGAGCTTCAGTGACTAAGCCAAAGAAAAAAACGAAGATTTTTCCCAACCAAAATGATCCTGCCATTAACCCAACCCGTCTCCACACCCACCAATCTGTCCCAGCCTGAAGTGCCAAAGTCCCAGCCTGAAGTGCCAAAGTCCGCTTTCCAGTCTGATGTCTCGTTGCCTACTGCCCTGCCTGAAGTGCCAGAGTCTGCTTTCCAGTCTAATGTCTCGTTGCCTACTGCCCTGCCTGAAGTGCCAGAGTCCGCTTTCCAGTCTGATGTCTGCTGCCCAGCCTGATGTGCCTCTGTCTGCTGCCCAGCCCAATGTGCCTCTGTCTGCTGCCCAGCCTGATGTGCCTGTTTCCCAGTTCAAGGTGCCTACCACCCAGCTCGATGACCTGGAGCCTGCCGCCCAGCTTGATGACCCGGAGCCCGCTGTCTTCCCTGAAGTGCCTGATGCCCAGCCTTATGTACTCCTATCCATTGTTCTGCTTGATGCCATTGACTATGGACAATTACAACCAGTTGGAGCTTCCAGAGGCCGCTCCTTTGATGGGGGGTACTGTCAGGAAATGTTCCATCCGCTGGTAATATCTGTCTTTTGGCGTGCAGTACTGAGGTCCACCAGCAGGTGTCTCCTGGCAGGGTGGAACTGTCGAGGGAGCTTTTCCCTGCTGATATGTCATCTTTGGGCTGCAGTACTGGCATCCACCAGCGGATGGATCCTGGCAGTTTGGAGCACACAGCACCTCCTGCAATTAGGTGTCACTTGAGGCCAATCACAGGCCTATAAATAATTGGCAAGCACTCAAATGTTTGCCTTGGTTTTGTCCTTGAGCCCTGGTCTGCATCCTGTTATCCTGAACCTTTATTCCTGCACCTTTATTCCTTCATCCTGAACCTGTTGTACCTGATCCTGTCTATTTCTGCACCCCTGGAACCTTGTCCTACAACCTTATCCCTTTCTCCTTGTCCCACCCATCTGCGGACCTCCTGTTTATGACCCTGGTCTGGCTTGACTATGATTCTGGTATCCCCTTTGTTATATATATATATATATATATATATATATATATATATATATATATATATATATATATATATATATATATATATATATATATATATATTGGTTGGTTGGTTGGTTGTCACTGTTATTTGGTTTTCTCGCTCTGTTTGGTATTGGTGGTGTATTCACATTATATGCATTTATCTTAATAAAATCAAAAAAGGGGGTGTGTGCCCCCTTTTCCTGTCACGGCTCATTCCACCAGGGCAGTTGGAACCTCCTGGGCTTTCCGACATCAAGCGTCTGTCTCCCAGGTGTGTAAGGCGGCGACTTGGTCATCTGTTCAAACTTTCACTAAATTCTACAAAATTTGACGTAAGAGCATCTTCGGATACTTGCTTTGACCGCAACGTTTTACAGGTGGCTGTGTAAGGTTGCAATTTACGCTTTCTTTAAGTTACAAGTTTGTTGTGAACGCATCTTTTGATGCATAAGTTGGTCGCAGGTTTTGATGGCGGCTGTTTAAGATGGCAACTCCTCTGTTGAGGTGTTCCTTTTGTGTGGGTGAAGTTATGTTTTGCTGTTTCCACCCCTCGTTTTTTTAAGGTCAAGAATTAAAGGAGCTGTGTCCATCAATGAACAAAAGAGAAAATGGGATTTTTGTACTCGCCGTAAAATCATTTTCTCTGAAGTTCATTGATGGACAAAGTACCCACCCGTCCTATTTTTGTTTGTACTGCTTTTTGACGAACTGAACTGCACGAAGCAGGGTGAGGGGTTATAGCCTCTCCTGAAGGTGGCATGATAACCCGAAGGTTAAGAATTAAAGGAGCTGTGTCCGTCAATGAACGGTAAGTACAAAAATCCAATTTTTTATTATTTTATGTAACTTTTTTGGTCCTTCATTGCTCACCACAAAACTGAGAATCACGCAGTGAGAGGGTTTATAGAGGGAGTGTCAAAGCTTTGCGTGGCTTTGGCAGTGTCCAGTCACATTGAAGATACAGCATATCATTTATCTGTTGTGAATACCAGCCTATGTCTTAAACTGTAATGCAAGTAAAAGGATTGTACAGGCATATAAAAATTCAAATTATTTGCTCCCTTTTGGTCTGTTTTAATATACTAATTGAAGGCATTTTTATATATACACGTATGTATGATAAGTGCAAAAATAACTGTTGATAAAGTCACCATCTTGTGCCTGGGTTCACACTGGTGCGATGCAGACACTGCATGTGATTCACACCGGAGTTCAGCCATATAGTTTGTATGGCTGAAATCGCATTCGCAACAAAATGGTGCAGGGCCCTTTTTTCCCCCCGCACCTGAATCGCACTGCATGGGTGTTCACACTTATGCAATGCAATTCTGGTCATCACACTGCATTTTGAAATCCGTTTCAGGTTGTCTTTAAGATGACATTGACACCCGCAGCAGATCACATGGATGCCATGCGATTGGTTAGAGTGTGATACGATGCAGGAAAATGCAGCAAATTTTGTGCATTTCCTGCATGGCATAAGTGTGAACCAGGAATTGTGTTATCTCAAAGAGAGTAATTAGCCCTCCCAGTCCTTATCTTGGGACCAAAGAATGATTAGCCTTAGGCAAGGATGGGCTCGGACATGTTCACACACTCCACGTGCAGAGCCCACCAGGAAGTCGGCACGGCGCTGCACTAATCACAGGCAGTAAGACATTTTCTCGATGTGTGGCTGCAGAGATCAGGAAATGTCTCACTGACTGTGATTAGTGCAGCGCATTGCCAACTTCCTGGCAGGCTCTGCACGTGGAGTGTGCGAACACACCCAAGCCCATCCCTAGCCTTAGGCATGGTTCAAATTTCAGTTGGTTCTGCAAGAATTGGCCAAGATTCTAACTGTATATGGGCAGGCTGAATGTACCAAGTTGATCAACTTGGGTACGACCAGCATGCCAGGTTTTACCTATGATTATCTTTAGCAGCTGCTATAGCCACTAACAATAATCACTGTTTTTTCCTGGCGGGGACGGCTTCCTCTGCCCTGTCACTGGGAGAAGACAGTGGACTAGGAGGAGGGATTTCCGCATCAGCACTGTCTGTCTTGTTGCGGAAATCAAAATTTCTTTCCTGCAACTCATGATTGCAGGAAAGAAATTTGCTCTGTGTATGGCCGGCCTTAATGTTGTGGAGATTTTTTCTTTTATATCTATACTAAAAATGTTAGATCAAATGAAGAGAAGGATTAAAGCAAAAAATAGTGGTATGTCTTTGGATATTTTTTGAAGGAATGGAAAGATAACTGCTATTTGTATTTCCAGAAACTGTACGGTGCACAACTGCTGCTCATTTGGCACTCATGGTCCCAAAAAATGTGCCCTTCTATCCAAGTAACCATGAGCATTATTTAGAAGGAAATATTGATATCTGGTGGATTGTGCATGATGGTGGGATGCTTATGCTGCTGCCATTTCTGTTAAAGCAACATAAGGTATGATGCAGACTAGTATGAAGGGAGTTTTTTTTTTTTGTAATTTTATGAAATTAATGCCATTCATGACAGTTAAAATGATTGCTGTTACAGTGATCATCAGTTTAAAAGAAAAAAAAAATCCAGATCACCTTCCCAAAGTAGTACAGTGTCACTATAGTACATAGTATAGTGACTCTATGTACAAAAAATAATAAACATTGAAGAAAAAAAAGAAAAATTTACACCCACTCAGTGTTCCTAATCACCGGACATGAGATAAAATGCCCGGTATATAATCAGTCCAAACATTGAAAGTCTCACACGTGGTATCGCCATACTCAAAACGAGTATTAAATTGACAACTTTGTGTAAAAAAATATATATATATTTTCAATCTGCAAAAATGTAAAAAAAAAAAATCAAGACTCACTATGCTTCTTAAAAATACTTTGTTGCATTTGCGTTCCAAATGTGGTTATTCATTGGGTGTTTCCACTGTCTTGGTGCTCAAAGGGCTACAAAATGTGATCGGTAGTCAGGAAATTAGATTCCTAATTTTTGCTTCATGAAAGCCCAAGGGTGCTCCTAGGATTTCTGGCCCTTCTATGCACCTAGGCTGTAAAAGTCTATGTGTTTTGGGGTGCAATTCGAAGTTTGCCTATGCCGTGTGTGAGACATAAATTATTAAAATGGCAACTTTGTAAAAAATAAACAAATTGTATTTAATTTCGTAATTTTCTAAAAAAAAATTAAAAAAACAAAACACCCTGGACTGTCTACTTTTCAAAGGGGAGTACTGTCCTGTCATTTTAGGATCTCAGGAAATTAGATGGGCAGTCAGTACATCAGGATTGATCAATTTTTAAATATATATGTACCATACATTGTAGACGCTATAACAGGGCTAGGCCACCTTAAAGTGGTCGAGATCTACCTGAACCCCATGGCAGAGGTCAAAGATCACTGCATGCAGTGTTACCTCCTCACACCTGATTTAAACCTCTAATTGCTGTACTACCTCACTGCAATCATGGCTTTAAATAAGGTGTTATGGGGCCACCATATTGCCTCCTCTCCACCTGTAAAACACACTTGGATCACTTTTCAGAAGAGCAGCCATGCCTGCTGCACTTGTGAATGAGCTCTTAGTTAGATCTAGGGCTCATTCACGTAAAGCTGGGGGTTGGTAAAACCCTGTGCTTGAGTTGTGGTTTTATCACACCCAATGCCTATCCCCTTTAACTACTGAGACGGCAGTCAAAGATGTACACATCCTGCAGCAGGAATTAAGTCCCATGTTGCTTTTGGTGGGTGCTACTGCCTGCCAATCGCAAGCCATTGAAGTAAATGGGGTCACTCTGTAAGCGCCCCACAACTGCGAGCATCTGCGGGGTCCAAGGAGTTAAAGCAAGTGTTAAGAAAGCAACAACACTGTCTGCTTTAACCCCTTGTTTTCTGTACTGCACAAGGTAGCAGGGCACTTGCAGAGTGGCCTCATTCGCTTGAATGGGTCATGCTTGGCAGGTGCTACACCCACCAACCATGACAGGGCATATAACGCCTGCTGCAACATGTGTAAACCCTTGGCCACTGTAGCTAAAGGGGGTGTGGTTGGGGTGGGGGTGATAAAAACATCTTAACTATGGGGTTTTACCACACGCAAACTACAAATGTACCTTTACTGTTCTGAACCCCCTTTAAGGCTGCTTTCACAACTGATGTGCTGCCGTTTACCTGCACCACAGGTGCAGCGCAGTCCATCTACAACTTTCTTGGGTTAGCTGTGCTTTGCCATAGACTTCTATTATATCCTGCAGGTGTAGTGCACTTTGTGAAAGCACACCTAAACTGAGTTTTAGTGTTCTTTCAGAAAGTGCACCAAACCCGCAGGATATAATAGAAGTCAAAGGCTAAACGCAGCAAACTCGCAGGAAAGCTGCAGATACACTGCACCCGCAGTGGCTAAACGGCAGCATATCCATGCGAGAGCAGCCCTAGTATTTTTTGCCCAGTGTATTGTTTCACAATGATCTGAATATCTCTTCTTTCCTGCTGGTGGCGCCACTCTGAAGACCGCTAGCCGAAATAAGAGGTGGAGTGCAGTTGGTATCACTCCGCATGGGACAAGAGCCAGAGCTACAGAGGAGGCATCGGCTTATGCAGCTCTTGTTCCATACTACAGCTTCAACTTTACAAGTAGTTCCTCTGCATTGCACTCTGTTTGATGCTCTGGAATGAGGGGTCAGCAGGCCAAGACTACTGGTAGAGCGCTGACCCCCTTTATAACTTTTACACAGACTATATATAATATACACTAATATGTGGTATTTTTTTTACCAAAGAAAAGTAGCAGAATACATCTTGGCCTGAATTTGTGAAGAAAGATTATTTATTTGCAACAATATTTAAACTAAAACAATATTTTTTTTGTTTTATATAGCAAAAAAATAAAAACTGTGATTATTAAATGCCACCAAAAAAAAAGCTCTATCTGTCTCAACAAATGATAAAAGTGTAATTTGGGTACATTGTTGCATGACTATGGAGGAATTGTCATTCAAAATGTAACAGTGCTGAAAATTTAAAAATTGCCTAGGCGAAGAGCAGGTGAAAGTGTCCTGTATTGAGGTGGCTAAACAGAAATGGAGAGATCTATGTGCGTAATTGAGAGGGTGTCCACAGAACAAAACCGAAAAAAAGAAGAGAAGGCCTTCAAAAAATACAAGGCTGAGGGAACATTACCAGCATTCCAACCTTACAAAGACCGCAACAAGAAATGTAAGGGTGCAATCAGGGTGGCTAAGAAAGAACAACAAATGCAAATAGCGGAGGAGAGTAAAAAAAAATCCCAAGAAATTCTTTAAGTATATAAATAGTAAGAGAGGGTGGACAGACCATATTGGCCCCATAAAGAATGATGAAGGGAATCTTGTTACTAAGAATGGAGAGATGGCAAAGGTATTGCATTCATTCTTCTCTTCAGTCTTCACTAGGGAAATGGGATGGCTTCAGTAAAACTGCAATGTTTATCCTTCTGACACGTCACAGGAAGTACCCTCATGGCTAACAGTGGATAAAATTAAAAATAAACTTGAAAAACTCAACATTAATTTGTCACCGGGACCAGATGACTTGCACCCGAGGGTCCTTAAGGAACTCAGTCAAGTAATTGCCAGACCATTGCTCCTAATTTATATGAACAGTCTGACTGGAATGATGCCAGCAGATTAGAGAAAAGCCAATGTAGCACCAATATTTAAAAAAAAAAAGGGCGAAGATACATCACTGAGAATTGGTATGCAAGCTCTTGGAGGGGATGATAAGCGACTATATACAAGATTTTAGTAATGACGATGGTAAAATTGGCAGTAATCAGCATGGATTAATGAAGAATCATTCTTGCCAAACCAATCTATTAACTTTCTTTGAGGAGGTGAGCTGCCATCTAGATAAAGGAAGGCCCATAGACGTGGTGTATCTGGATTTTGCAAAGGCATTTTATACAGTACCCCATAAACATTTACTGTACAAAGTAAGGTCCGTTGGAATGGACCATAGGGTGAGTACATGGATTGAAAAGTGGCTACAGGGGCAAATTCAGAGGGTCGTTATAAATGGGGTGTAATCCGAATGGTCCAGTGTGGAAAGCGGGGTCCCCTAGGGTTCTGTCCTGGGACCAATACTATTTAAAGCGGTTCAGATGGTGTCAAACGTGTAGCACCAACCAGGCGAGGTGTACAAAGACAAGTGTGTCTTGCCTACAGTCAAGCACGGTGGTGGAAGTGTCATGGTCTGGGGTTGCATGAGTGCTGCTGACACTGGTGAAGCTACAGTTCATTGAGGGAACCATGAATGCTAACATGTACTGTGACATACTGATGCCGAACATGATCTCCTCCCTTTGGAGACTGGGCCGTAGGCCAGTATTCCAACACGATAAAGACCCCAAACACACCTCCAAGACGACCGCTGAAGGTAAAGGTGATGGACTGGCTAAGCATGTCTCCAAACCTAAACCCTATTGAGCAGCTGTGGGGCATCCTCAAATGGAAGGTGGAGGAGCGGAAGGTCCCTAACATCTACCAGCTTTGTGATGTCATCATGGAGGAGTGGAAGAGGACTCCAGTGGCAACCTGTGAAGCTCTGGTGAACTCCATGCCCAAGAGGGTTAAGGGGGTACTGGAAAATAATAGTGGCCATGCAAAATATTGACACTTTGAGCCCAATTTTCACTTAGGGGTGTACTCACTTTTGTTGCCAGTGGTTTAGACATTAATGGCTGTGTGTTGAGTAAAGAAAATTTACACTGTTGTACAAGCTGTACACTCACTACTTTACACTGTAGTAAAGTGTAATTTCTTCAGTGTTGTCACGTGAAAAGATATAATAAAATATTTACAAAAATGTGAGGGATGTACTCACTTTTGTGAAATACTGTAAATCCCGTGGGAAAATGAATATTATATTTATAAGAAAAGAATAAAAAATAAAATACAGATTCTCTTTTTAAATGATCACTGACCATATCATTTTTATTTTTGACAAATTAATCTTTTCACTGGTAAAATATGACAATCAGGTAAAGAATTATATCTTGTTTATGCTTTTATTCCCCCTTTTATATATACGGTAGGTTTGGAAAAAGTGCAAAATGAGAATATTTACTGTAGCGCAAATGGAAGACAACAGCATCCAAATGAAGAAAGACCTTGCAACTTTCCTTTATCATTTGAGAATTGAAGCTGAGGTGGAAGTAGTTGAAATGGTGAGAGATGGCACTTACATATGTATATGCAACTTTAACATTTGATTTTAAAAAATGTTTTATATATAGTGTGTATTGTTGCTGCATATATACAATATTAAATGCATATTGTGGGTAGATATTTATCATTGTTAACAATGTCATGAATCAAGAGAATGCAGTCTTATAGACTTGCATGAGAACACGTTTCATATACCGTGGAACTATGTCAAGTGATAACCTAACAGTGATTACAGAACTATATCAACAGAGGGATGACTATTACTTTCTATCTCCCTATCGTTTTGATATGCAGCCAAATGCAATTTCATTCATTCAAGGACACAAAGGGACAGTTGCAGCTGTACTGTATTTGGAAAGTCCTGATTGCTCTGCAAAAAATGTGTCAAGGAGGCACCCAGTATTAAATGTTTATTTGTAAAATAAATATTTTATATAAATATAAAAAAAATCATAAAACAGATTAAAACAAATGAAATCAAGAAAACATGACCCAAAACTAAAATAGATTTTTTTAAGGATTACGGTAGTTCATTTTGAAAAAAATAAAATGCACATTTTTTTGCAGGAAAAAAATGTGCATTTATTATTTTTTTCGCAGACACCTGCAGAGTATTGCACCCACAACCAGTGGATCGTGGGAGCAATGTCCAGTTCCTTACAGACTCTTCCTCCAGCTCAGAGCCTGTACCTCTATACGGACTCTGTTTCAGAGCTGCAGGAAAAGTGAATGGACTACAATGGTGCACATCAGACAAGGGGACAGATGGGACTTGATTTCTGTGAATAAATGATGTGGTTGTGCAGACAGAGACCCCACAGCCACTCTTTGAAAAGTCACAGCACATGCAGGTCAGGGATGAGGGGGTGGTATTATGCGTAATGGAAAATGTTACGTGTTACACCCTAAATACAGGTGTAACATGTTCCAAAGATAAACTTAGCCTTTAAGAAAATGCATTTTGACATACATTTTGCAAAGCTGCTATAAAGACACAGTATATCTTTGTAGCACAACAGTGACATCTCTGCTTACACTTATGAGAGGACTCTAATGATGGAACAGCGCTCTAAGATGCTGAAGCAAATACGACTCACTAAGACTCAACGAGATCACGAGGTGGGTAATTTTATTAACCACGCAAAAACATCAACTGACTAATTTTCATTCTGCATTTCCATTATTAAATTCACTTTCTCTCCTAAGGTTCTATCAGGGCAGGGATTCTAGCTTTAGACACAAGACTGCAGTTAAAATATTGGATTGCTGAATAGTACTTTCTTTATCGTACATCATAGGACACAGAGTCTCAAGTAATTACTTGGTGGGTTATAGGCCTACCTTCAGGTGTTGACACTGGTATAACCAATACAGGAAGTTGACTCCCCTATATAACCCCTCCTCCTTCCAGGAGTACCTCCGTTTTTTTTTGCCAGTGTCTAAAGGTGTTGATCACAAATGAAGATGTGCTCTAAGGAGCTCCAGGAGGGATCCATGCTGGATTTAAAGAAACCTCCACAATCAGATCCATCCTCGCCACTGAGGCCATAGGATGGTACCTGGACCTCGATGCAAGAACGAGGTGTTGCCTGTAATGCTTCTCTTTGAGAGCTGGACCCTAGGAACCAGGACGCTTTTTGGTCTTGCTACATTTCCTAAAGCTGTCCTGAGGGGTGCTATACAAGGCCCAAAGGAGCGGAACCCCTTTTATAAGGGCACCAGTCTCGGAGCGTGTGTTAACGCAGCCCGCCGTCAGGGCCGGACTTTCAATAGGGCTTGACGGGGCTCAAGCCCATGGGCCCCGTCCAATAGGGGGCCCCGCGAGCCCCGCCAGCCCATACACGAGGCGTCCGCGCTATAACGTCCCTGGACGTCCTCCTCTCGTTTACTTCCCCTGATGCGTACCGCGGGCGCGCATCGGGGAAGTACTGTGTCGACTCGGCAGTGTCCCTTGGACACAGCCAAACAGCCAATCACAGATCATGCTAAATGGCCAATCACAGCGGCCATTTAGCACTGATCTGAGTGTCCAATGGCAATGAGAGATGATATCATGAGATCATCTCTCATCGCCGGCTCTCCCCCTCACAGAGACAGCCTGTGAGGAGGGAGAGCGACGTGCATTTCACTGTGAGTAAAAGAAATAAAAAAAAACAGTGTAAAGTGCTGTCCCCAGTGCCACCTGTCCCATCTGTCCCCAGTGCCACCTGTCCCATCTGTCCCCAGTGCCACCTGTCCCATCTGTCCCCAGTGCCACCTGTCCCATCTGTCCCCAGTGCCACCTGTCCCATCTGTCCCCAGTGCCATCTGTCCCCAGTGCCACCTGTCCCCAGTGCCATCTGTCCCATCTGTCCCCAGTGCCACCTGTCCCCAGTGCCATCTGTCCCCAGTGCCACCTGTCCCCAGTGCCACATATAAGTGCCATCTGTACTTAGTGCCATCTGTCATCAGTGCCACCTGTCCCCAGTGCCACTGCCATGTATAAGTGCCACCTGTCCCCAGTGCCATCTGTCCCATCTGTCCCCAGTGCCACCTGTCCCCAGTGCCATCTGTCCCCAGTGCCACCTGTCCCCAGTGCCACGTATAAGTGCCATCTGTACTTAGTGCCATCTGTCATCAGTGCCACCTGTCCCCAGTGCCACTGCCATGTATAAGTGCCACCTGTCCCCAGTGCCATCTGTCCCACCTGTCCCCAGTGCCATCTGTCCCCAGTGCCACCTGTCCCCAGTGCCACATATAAGTGCCATCTGTACTTAGTGCCATCTGTCATCAGTGCCACCTGTCCCCAGTGCCACTGCCATGTATAAGTGCCACCTGTCCCCAGTGCCATCTGTCCCATCTGTCCCCAGTGCCACCTGTCCCCAGTGCCATCTGTCCCCAGTGCCACCTGTCCCCAGTGCCACGTATAAGTGCCATCTGTACTTAGTGCCATCTGTCATCAGTGCAACCTGTCCCCAGTGCCACGTATAAGTGCCATCTGTCATCAGTGCCACCTGTCCCCAGTGCCACGTATAAGTGCCATCTTTCATCAGTGCCACCTGTCCCCAGTGCCACGTATAAGTGCCATCTGTCCCCAATGCCACCTGTCCCCAGTGCCACATATAAGTGCCATCTGTCATCAGTGCCATCTGTCCCCAATGCCACCTGTCCCCAGTGCCACATATAAGTGCCATCTGTCCCCAATGCCACCTGTCCCCAGTGCCACATATAAGTGCCATCCGTCATCAGTGCCATCTGTCCCCAGTGCCACGTATAAGTGCCATCTTTCATCAGTGCCACCTGTCCCCAGTGCCACGTATAAGTGCCATCTTTCCCCAATGCCACCTGTCCCCAGTGCCACATATAAGTGCCATCTGTCATCAGTGCCATCTGTCCCCAGTGCCACGTTTAAGTGCCATCCGTCATCAGTGCCACCTGTCCCCAGTGCCACTGCCATGTATAAGTGCCACCTGTCCTCAGTGCCATCTGTCCCCAGTGCCACATATAAGTTCAATGTTATTTTGTTATATTCTTGCAATTGATTTGTTATGATTGCAACCTTACAAGGTAGTTGATTCAAGTTTTTCAATATTTTTTCCAGGTAAATAAGTGTTTTATGTTCTCATTCTGACCAAGACATTTGTGCATTGCAATAAACACTTGATCACTTTGAACTTTTTTCATCATTATTTATTTATTGGAAAAAAGCTTTTCAAGCTTCAATCGGTAATCGATTATTACTTTTTTTTAGCATTTTACGCTGTCTATGGTACCAGTCACCTTTTAAAAGTAGCTTGGCACTTCAAATAACGATTGGATCGATTATATTGTTACGGCACCAGATGGCGACAAATTAATATAGAAGGTAGGGCCCGAAAGTGACTCAAGCCCAGGGGCCCCCAGCACCCTAAGTCCTGCCCTGCCCGCCGTGATGGGTGAAGTTTGGATCTGCTGTTTCAGCAGTATCCTGCAGCAAGGATAAGGTAAAAACAAAACAAAAAAAAAAAAAGGTTATGCAAATTTTTTTTTTTTTTTTTTCTTTCAAAAGAAAAAAGAGAAAACCTTTATATGCCTTAAATGCCATAGAACAGCGCTGTCTCAGTATATATGTTGTCCAGCAGAGGGGGTTCTTACTTTCCTAAGGGAATTAGCAGGCTGAATGGTTATCAGCTACTTAGCAGCTAAGGGGAAAAGTTCCCATAATCATTAAAACGAGTTTAGCAGCATGCTGACAGAACCCCCCTTTCCCTCCCCCTCTCCTCCTTTAGGAGTTGTTTGGCGTCTTTTTTAATATATATTACAGTTATGGTAGATATCCTAGCCTGCTGTGGAGCGGCATAAACCGACAGTTGTTTTCAAAGCAGCATGGGTTCCCTCTCCCTTCAGGTCTGCATAATACAGACGAGCTAAGCATATTGAAACTGAATGGTGGGTTGCTGGAGGACGCAGAGGGGCGTGGCTGTAGGTCACATGACGCTAGGTATGAGACACGGTGTCTATCCATACAGCGTTGATTGCTGAGGGGGAAGTGCTGCGGACGCCAATCAGGTCCACCTGAGGCTCACACATTAAAGCACTCTCTGCTACAAGAAAACTCAGCCTTCGCAGCAAGAGTTCACTAAGGAGAGGAGTCTGTTATACTAAGAGACATTTAGCGCGGGGTACATAAGGGTGTAAAGCAGGCATTTCCAGTACAGGAAAAGAACTGTTGGCATGCATTGTTTGGCTAGAATTATTTAGCAGATAATATTGTGTGTGACTCTGCTTTTGTACTTAGCATTATGTCTTCCAGACCTACCGTAAAGGTACCTAAGGTGTCACCCTCAGGTGCTGGGAACCCCAGTCATGCCTCCATACTGTCTTCCTCTTCAGAGAGATCAGACATGGCAAGCCAGGGTGAGTCATTGGAAGCTAGCGGTGGTGCAACTGCTTCACACACTTCAGCCCCTGTTTATGTGAGTGAAGAAGCACTTCCCTCTGCCCTGCAGGGCTTAGAAGGAAGATTAGCGACTTTAATCGCATCATCCATCCAGGTGGATAGGAAACATCCTAGATCCCCTTAGACTGTTTACAGTCAGTGGAGGGTCCTAAAGAACTATGGGGACATGACGAGGTCTTTCCCGCAGATGATCGGGAAGAAAAACAAGCCGGTTATTCCTCTGCAGAGGAAACAGTACTTGGAAATTCACCTTCACAAACTGAAGTACAGAGCCTTACAGAGATGGTTCGCTCTACTTTCATGTTACCCCTAATGGATGCAGCTTAAGGTCCAGTATCCGCTTTAGGATCCTTAAAACGTTTTCAGCCTTCACATGCGTTTCCAGTACATGCATTACTTGAAAAGCTTATTTATTCCGAATGGGATCATCCGGATAAGCATTTCTCCCCTCCTAAAAGATTCTCTAATCTCTATCCTATGGAGGAAAAATTCACTAAAAGGTGGAAGATTCCAGCAGTAGACGCTGCGATTTCCAATGTGAATAAAAATGTAACTTGTCCAGTGGACAATGCACATATGCTTAAGGATCCAACAGATAAAAAGTTGGAAGGTCTGTTAAAAACCTCTTTCCTTAGCAGGGACCGTAACTCAGCCTGCGATAGCAGCCATAGGCATCTGTCAATCCTTAAAGGACCAGTTTACAGATGCCCTCAAAGAGCTCCCTGCACAACAAGCTCAGGAGTTGGCCGAGCTACCTAAAGCATTATGCTTTGCCATAGATGCTATAAAGCACTCTATTCACCAGGCATCACGTCTGGTGCTTGTACTTGTACACATGCAAAGGACCCTTTGGTTAAAGGGTTGGTCAGCTGAAACGCCTTGTAAAAATCTTCTAACTGGGTTCCCCTTTAAGGGAGAACTCCTTTTTGGAGATAGCTTAGATAAATACATTTAGACTATTTCCAGCGGAAAGAATACTCTTTTACCAGTCAAAAGAAAATATAAACGTCCTTCGTTTAAACTGACTTTTTCCCCAGCGCCAAGGGCATCCTCCTCTAGGAAGGGGCGACGGCCTTTGCCGTCGGACCTCACAGGAACATCTCAGGGTCACACCCAGGCACAGAGGAGGACCTGGGGCCGCAAGTCTGCAAAACAGAATACCAAGGCCTCATCATGAAGAGGCATCCCCCCTCACCAAGGTGGGGAGAAGACTTCTGAAGTTCTCAGAAGTCTGGCAGAGGGAAATTCAGGACAGGTGGACCCTCTCCACTGTATCTCTAGGATAGAAGCTAGAATTTGAGAGTTTCCACTGGCCCGTTTTCTCAGATCAATCGTTCCAAGGGATCCAGCCAAAAAAGCAATCCCTGTTGCAAGCGTTGGACCAATTATTGGCTCAAGGGGTGATCATGCAGATCCCCAAATAAAAAAGCAGGGTTTGGGTTTTTACTCAAACCTATTTATGGTGCCGAAGCCGAATGGAGATATCAGACCAATTCTAGATCTACGGAATCTAAATCCGTTCCTGAGGATCCACTCCTTTCGCATGGAATCAATCAAGTTAGTCCTATCTATCCTACAAGGAGGGGAACTTCTGGCATGCATCGACCTCAGAGATGCATATCTGCATGTCCCTATATTCCCTCTTCACCAGAGGTTTCTGCGTTTCGAGGTAGAAAATAAGCATTTTCAGTTTGTAGCCCTGCCCTTTGGCCTTGCTACAGCACCTCGGGTATTCACAAAAGTACTTGCCCTACCTCTAGCCAGGTTAAGGGCACAGGGCATAACTGTCCTGGCCTACTTAGACGATCTATTGTTAATGGACCAGTCAGTGGCTCACTTAAGACGGGGTGTAGCCGTTTCAAGCAGCTACCTGGAAAGTTTGGGTTGGATTCTCAACCTAAAAAAGTCCTCCTTGAAGCCACTAAAGAGGCTGGAGTATCTAGGCATGATCATAGATACAGCCCAGAAGAGGGTGTTCTTGCCTCCGGCAAAGATCAGTTCCATACAGGAGCTAGTGAGAATTATCAGGTCAAGAAAAAATCCTTCAATTCGCTTTTGTATGAGATTGTTAGGGAAGATGGTAGCTTCATTCGAAGCAGTTCCCTATGCCCAATTCCATTCGAGACTGTTTCAAAGCAGTATCCTGTCTGCTTGGAACAAGACGAATTAAACTTTGGATTTGCCAATGCAGCTGTCCCCAAGAGTGTCCCAGAGCCTCAGTTGGTGATTACTATCCCGGAACTTGCTGAAGGGAAAAACCTTCAGACCAGTTATCTGGAAGGTAGTGACAATGGATGCCAGCCTTTCAGGCTGGGGAGCAGTACTAGAGAAAACGACTGTCCAGGGACGATGGTCAGGAACTGAGCGTACCTTACCCATGAACATCCTAGAGATTCGGGCAGTATATCTGTCCCTAAAGACCTGGACCTCCAGGTTAAAGGATTTTCCTGTCAGGATTCAATCTGACAATGCCACGGCCGTGGCATATATCAATCACCAAGGGGGCACCAGAAGTCTCCCAGCTCAGAGAGAGGAGAACCAGATTCTAACTTGGGCGGAAGAGAATGTCCCCTGCCTATCAGCAGTTTTCATTCCGGGGGTAGAAAATTGGCAGGTGGACTATCTCTAAGTCGCCAGCAGCTATTCCCGGGGGAATGGTCTCTTCATCCCAAAGTGTTTCGAGCTGTTTGCCAAAAATGGGGGACTCTGGACGTAGACCTTCTAGCGTCCAGATTCAACACAAAGCTAGTCAACTTTGTGTCCAGGACAAGGGACCCACTCGCGTACGGAAAAGATGCGTTGGTGACCCCCTGGGATCAGTTCTCACTGATCTATGCTTTTCCCCCGATCCGGTTGCTGCCTCGGCTTCTTTCCAGGATCAAGCTGGAAAGAAAGTCGGTAATTCTGATAGCACCAGCATGGCCCAGAAGGTCATGGTTCGCGGAGATTATAAAGATGACAGTGGAGGGTCCTTGGCCCCTTCCACTAAGGTCAGACCTGCTATCGCAGGGGCCTATATTCCATCCTACTTTGCAAACGCAAAATTTAACGGCTTGGTTATTGAGACCCGCATTCTGAAGAAACGTGGGCTTTCCAGGTCAGTTATCTCTACTTTGATTAATGCTAGGAAGCCAGCTTCTAGAGCTATATATTATAGAGTCTGGAAAGCTTATGTTTCCTGGTGTGAATCCAAGGGTTGGCACCGTTGGAGATATATTATAGGCAGAATTCTTGCCTTTCTACAGTTAGGCGTAGAGATGAAGCTGGCCCTGAGTACTATTAAGGGTCAAGTCTCAGCCTTATCATTGTTGTTTCAAAGGCCGCTTGCTACGCATTCTTTAGTCCGGGGTTTCATGCAAGGAGTGCTGCGGATAAATCCGCCAGTTAGATCTCCTTTAGGCCCTTGGGATTTGAATCTAGTTTTGTCGGTGTTACAAAAACAGCCATTTGAACCATTACAGCATATTCCTTTAGTCCTTTTGACAAGGAAGCAGGCATGTACTGGCCATCGGGACTACCGGGAGATTCCCGGTGGGCCGATGGCTCAGTGGGCCGGTTTCAGTGACAGCGTGCCAAATTAATGGCTGCGCTACTCGCGCAGCCATTCATTTGAGCACCGCTGTACTTCCGAGCGCACTTCGGCTCTTTCCGCCCCCACTCGGCGCTCCCAGAACACTGGCATTGCACACATCTTCGGCCACCTCCGGCCCACAGTCGTCCTTTACTGCCACCGCTCGGCTTCCCCCGTCCCCCTCCTCTCTGACAGCTCTTCAGCTTCAGCAAACAAAACTCGGCTATCTCCGGCGGCCCCCGCGGTAACGGACGCTGTGAGTTTAAATGAGCAGGGGCCGCCGTGTGATGTCCTGAGAGCAGCCGACAGGCAGAGAAATCCCCGGAGCAGACGAGGGAGGCTGGAGAATGGCGGTGCTGCAGGAAGCCGTCCAGGTAACCGGCCGGCCCAGCACAGCCATTGAATACAGCATATGGCTGTATGTGTGTGTATATATATATATATATATATATATATATATAATATATATTATATATATATATATATATATATATATATATATATAGCTGTATATAGAATATGGCTATATATATATACACTGTATATAGCATATGGCTGTATATAGCTGTGTGTGTGTGTGTGTGTATAGATGTATATATACATATATATATATATATATACTGTATATAGCTGTATATAGAATATGGCTGTGTGTATATATATATACACACACACACACACACACACACACACACACACACACACACACACACACACATATATATATATATAGCAAAGGATGTGGTGCTAAATAAAATAACATAAAAATCCATTTGGTGAAAATAATGGTTAAAATAATATGCAAAATCCAACATAGCTAAACACCAAAACTGTCAATTAATATTAAAATGTGCATACAAATATTTTCAGCAAAAAATTCATATATAAACCATACTTATAATTAAAATCCCCCCCTTTTTTTGCACTCTTTTTGCACTTTAATACCAAGGACATAGTTTGGATAAAATGGTTTTAATTATAAGCATTGTTTTTATATGAATTTTTGCTGAAAAATTTGTTTTATGCACATTTCAATATTAATTGACACGTTTGATGTACTTTTAGCTATGTTGGATTTTTTGTATTATTTGAATCATTATTTGCACCAAATGGATTTTTTTTTATGTTATTTTGGTTAGCATCACATCCTTTGCTATATATTCAATTTATCTGTGGGTTTGTGTTAACCTTGATGTTGGCAGCTTCTCATTACTGCGGTTGATCAAAAATAGGTGTGTGCATTAGTTGTTTATTTTAAAATATACAATGCAGAGCCAGGCTTCAGGCAGGTGACAGGGGGACACCAGGGGGTAGAGGGGGGGGGGGCTGGAAAATAAAAGATCACCAGCAGTCTGCTGTCGGCTTCTGAGTTTGCATACTCCTGCTTTGTGTCTAGCCGGGCCGTGATGACGTAACTCTCGTGCAAGTGCGCAGCATACTGTTTTTGTGCGTGTTTGCAAAATTGGAGTGGGCCGGACTGGATGAAGTCCAGGGCCAAATTTTTGTCCCAGTCTAGCCCTGCAAGGAAGCTGGTATTTTTAGTTGCTATATCGTCAGCAAGGAGGGTGTCAGAATTAGCTGCTCTTTATTGTAAAGAGCCATATTTGGTTATTCATGAGGACAGAGTGGTGTTACGCCCTCATGCAGGCTTTTTGCCAAAGGTAGTTTCAGGCTTTCATCTGAATGAAGATATTGTCCTGCCTTCGTTTTTTCCCAGACCAGGTTCCAGGGAAGAAAAATCTCTACATTGTCTTGATGTAGTGAGAGCAGTGAAAATCTATTTGAAGACAACTGCTCAGATTCGTAAGACTGACGTCTTATTCATTCTGCCAGAGGGTCCTAAGAGGGTCCTAAGAAGGGCAGTGGATTCGGCAAGTTATAATTCAAACTTATGGTTTAAAGGCAAAGATTCCCCCTTTTCAAGTTAAGGCGCACTCTACCATAGCGGTTGGTGCTTCTTGGGCAGTGCGTCACCAGGCCTCCATGTCTCAGATCTGCAGGGCTGCAACTTGGTCTTCAGTACATACATTTGCAAAATTTTATCAAGTAGATGTAAGATGGAATGAGGATATCGCCTTTGGGCGCAGTGTGCTGCAGGCAGCAGTATAAGCCCTCAGGTCTGGGGGTTACCCTACGGGTTGTGTCTCCCTCCCCTCAAGTAGCATTGCTATGGGACATCCCACCAAGTAATTACTTGAGACTCTGCATCTTATGATGTACGATAAAGAAAATAGGATTTTTAAAACAGCTTACCTGTAAAATCCTTTTCTTGGAGTACATCATAGGACACAGAGCTCCCGCCCCTCTGTTTTATGGGGTGAGAGTATATTGCTTATATTGCTTGGCTACAAAAACTGAGGTACTCCTGGAAGGAGGAGGGGTTATATAGGGGAGTCAACTTCCTGTATTGGTTATACCAGTGTCAACACCTAAAGGTAGGCCTATAACCCACCAAGTAATTACTTGAGACTCTGTGTCCTATGATGTACTCCAAGAAAAGGATTTTACAGGTAAGCTGTTTTAAAAATCCTATTTTTTTGCAACCAACCTGTCATGTACACAAAAAAACCTACAGTAGTCGGTATTACATATTTATGCATTGCAAGTCTCCAGCACCACCCATGTCTCAGAAAAAACAATTCCAGATCTAGCTTTGCTTAGCCATTCATCTTCTCATGTTGTACTAGTCATGTAGGCATATCTGTATTGTACTCGTTTGTATACAGATTTTTATTTAGTTCCTTAGTCTTTTGGTGTACTTCAAACTCCCTTTTTTTTTTTAAATGTGTTTTTCAAATTTTCAGTTGCTTTAGAAACAACTTCAGTCCCTTTTGAAATTCAATAACTGTCTTTCATAGAAATTGTTTAAGATGATCATCATATTCTTTGTGCATGCTTATAAATATGCCTCCCATTGACATTCCGGTAAGGATTTTCTATGTTATAAATTATTACATTTAAATATGAATTACAGCAATTTTTTCTCTTTCTGCAGTGGTCTGCCTGAACCCACATAATTTTTGCAACATGTCCTCTCAAAATGCTTGATTAATATCCATTAAACTGTAAAATCGCTAACAAATGGTCCAAGTCACATCAACCTTAAATACACACATAATATATAAATGCTAAGATGATCTGGCAGACCAGAGCACACGCTATGCCAGATATATCAGATACTGGTTCAGATTTCTTATCCAAATTCACAGCCATTCCTTTTAAAAAGGGAAAGGGAGATGAATGTATACCCAGATGATATGGAATGGGGCAAAACACTGGCGTTTAAATGATCTATCTCATCTCGTGCCCAAGAACGGAATTAACGCATTAAATCTAGTTGGTATCGCTGCCCTACTATTCTACATAAATGTAATCCTAATGTATTGGACATATGCTAGAGATGCCTGCAGGCCCCGGGCACCATGACACACATTTGGGGTACATGCCCATGCGTTGCACCCTTTTGGGATAAGATTCTCCATCTGGTAGCTTGGGATGGTGATAAAAGTGGATCCCACACTATGTGGATGGTTTTGTTACACTTCTGGTTATCCTCTGATTTTGATACTTTTGGGTCAGATATGCAGGGGTATAGTTACTAGATAAATCTGTGGCACTTATATTTGGCTGGTGTCCAACCTCCTAGAAGTGGAAACTATCCCCATACATTAAAAAACTGAGCATTATGTTCCCCAGTAGGATAGTGGAGAAAATAATTTTCGAAGTACAAAAAATACCTTTTTTCAGTTTCGCAAATTTCACTTTGGGCCTACCTTTATTTTTGTTTGCATGCATTTTATAGAATTTGAAATGCTTTTGTAGTTATTCAAAAGAACTGTGTTTTATGTGCGAAGTTGAAGTAGAGTAAACTTGATATGTGTAGATAATATACCTCCATCTATACATTTTTATACCAATCAGGTCCAGTTAATAAAGGACAGACATTCTTTTATTAATCTTGAGAGCTCTTATTCAGATGAAGAGGACAATGAAATGGAGCCTGGGAAAATTCAAAAGACTTGGACCAGCAATAAGTACAACATTGAGAAGTGGAGCAAAATCAATGTATCAGAGCACTTCAGGGACCTTGTTAATATTAAACCGTAAGTTTGTTTGGTCTTAGAAAACAGCCATATTTGGACTTATTTTTTAATTCTGTATAGCAGGGGTCAGCAACTCGTAGTTTGCAGTCAAGGTGACTGGTAGATCATGGTCTGGGCTTGCCGACCCCACCATCCAAAAGCATCAGACTGAGTACAGTGCAGATAGACTACTTGTAAAGTTGGAGCTGTAGTAGGGAGCAAGAGCCACTTATCCTGGCTAGTGGACTCGAGAGTGGTGCCAGCAGCAGGAAAGAAGAGCTCTTCAGATCAGTGTGAAGCAATACACTGGGCTTAATAGTATAGGGCTGCTTTCAGACTGTTGTGCTGTGGTTTACCCACACCAAGGGTGCAGTGCCAAGTATGACCCAGTCAAGTGAATGAGGCTGCTCTGAAAATGCTCCTTAACCTTGCGCTGTACAGCAAACAAGGAGTTAAAGCAGGCAGCGTTGTGTTGAATTCTCACCACCTGCTTTAATCCCTTGGACCTCATAGTAGCATGCAGTTCAGCGCTCTTGTACAGTGGCCCCATTTACTTGAATGGATTGCAATTGGCAGGTGGTAGCATGCACCAAAAGTAACAGGTGGTTTAAATGCTGCTGCTGCTGGATATGTATACCTTTTTGCTGCTGCCTCAGCAGCTAAAGAAAGTAGGGATTGGGGGTGGTAAAACCACAATTAAACTGCAGGGTTTTACCACCCTACAACTGTGTGAATGAGCGCTAAGGGTGCTGCTGCCTAATGCAAATATGGGGTCATTCACAATTGCAGCAGACACACCTTCTTCTCTGAAAAGGGAATCAAGTGTGTTTGACAGGTGGTGAAGATGCAATACCTTGCCTCACCCCCTGATTTAAACTCATGATTGCCGTGCAATGCACCTATTTACGACATGGTTGTATGGCAATTTACTGATTTACAGGTGTGAGGAGGCAACACTGTACCCCAGTGATCTTTGATTTCTCCCATGTTTTTTAGGTAAATATCTGCAATATATATAAACTTGTGATACTAACAAACTATTCATTACACATTTATCCCCATATACATGGTATAAATAATACTTTATGCAATAACACTTAAATAAAGAATACAGGGTTTTAGGCATGAGGATGGTCACTGTAAGAATTAATTAGATAATATATGTGACCCATTGTGCCCCCCACAAGAACTTGGAACACTGCTCTAACACTACAAAGCCTTCCTCTTCAGTCCAAAGTACAAAACGCATGCTGGTGTTCAAACAAGCTCATCCCTGCTAACAGAAGCTAAATAATAGACAGAAGGTGGAAACGCTGTACACCAAAGCCCAGCCACTACACAGAAAGATGAAGATATGGCTTCAGCTTAAGGTCTTTGTGTAGTGGCTCGGCTTGGCTCCGGTGTGCAAGGTTTCCAGCTTCTGTCTTCTGAATGGCTATATGTCATCCATATACAAAATATCTATTTATTTTACTAGTAATTGGAAGCTGGCCAAAAATACCGTAATTAAGGCCCATCTGGTATAGACTCCAAATAAGCATGGTGGCCCAAAGGGTGAAAAAAGGATGTACAGTAGGGTGATAGCACAGTAGTCTCATTACTAATGGCTGTAAAAATAAAATAAAATATTAAAAAGTATCCCTATAAAATGGTCACCAAATCAGCTATCGATACTTGTTGTTCTAGCAATATGTGGATAACAAATATTACATGTGTTCGCCAGGTAAGTATATAACCAGGTGATATGGCGACTTCTCCCAATAAGTTAAGAGCTCACATTTCCATTTTAAATGGTTTATAATATTTAGTTCAGACAAAGGTGTGGTTACTGATCAGATGACAAACTGGATCAAAGAGCGTACATTTTTTTCCCCTTCTGGTGAATAGAAAGGGCCAACTCAATCTGTCGATTTGTCATTTTAGCATCTAAACTGAGAAGGAGCATTACTCTTCTCTCCCGGTTAGCTAAACCTATTAGATCTGTTATCTTTCTAGTATTGTCCCCTGTATGTTGAAATGACCTAAAGCTTACCTGGTCCTTGTGTATTAAAGAGATTTTCACGTAAAAGTTTAATAGGGCAATGGGTCTATAATTGGAGCATAAAGTGTGATCCTTGTCAGGCTTTTGGATAAGTGCGATATATTAGACTTGCATGACCCATAGTACTGGATTTTTGTTAAGGAAGCTAATAAAATGTTTCGCCATATGTGGGAGAAGGATCAGAAGGAATGCTTTATAGTATTTATAGGGAAAAAAACATCCAGTCCCAGGGCTTCATTCAAGGGTAACATTGGTCTGTAATTTCATCCTCACCAATGAGTGTATTGATGAAATGTAGAGCTAAGCTTGACATTTTAGGGATGCCACTAGATATTGCCAAGATAGCATTGCATTCATACAAGGTCAATGGGTGGCAGGTTGTGGAGGATGATGGGCTTATTATAGAGTTCAGCATAAAATTTGCCAAAGGCTCGAGCTGTTAGCTCAGGGTGTGATTGAAGTACACCCAATATGTCCTTGATGGCATGGAGTGCTTGATAGATACATTTTTTTCCTTCAGCGTCTTTTCTAGGAGAGTATGTGCTCTTTTCAGATTAAGTAGAAAGTATAAGTACATTTTCCTATCTAAAAATTCCATCAGGCATGTCACATGGGGTAATCACTGTTATCCATTAATTAATAATTCAGTTTACAGTAATGCATCAATGTTCATCTCATGAAGTTGCAAAATTACAGTGCAATAACCCAGTGGCAAAAAGTCAGTTGCTGATTAGTCTTTATATACAGTCTCACTGGTTAGATCTTCAACGCCACTAATTGCATTTCTGTATATGATGACCATGCTAACATAAGTTGTGGCACTGTGCAAACCAATCAGCATGTAAAATACAGTATGGTAAGTCAAGTAGCATACATAACAAAGCCAAGAAGAGTTGGATGAAGAATTACCATATTTATTGGCGTATAACACGCACCCCAAGTTTAGGAGGGAAGTTTAAGGAAAAAAACTTACATTTAAATGCCCATCAATGCAGCCTTGCCCAGTGCAGCCTTGCCCAGTGCCTTTGCAGCCTTGCCCAGCACCTTTGCAACATTGTTAGTCTAGTTGCAGCACTGCCCTGATTTAAAATTGGCACTGACTGAGTGGAAAGGAGCGAGCGCCGACAACATACAAAAAGCCAAGTGTACTTCGGCTAGTCTTGGCTCATCTCGCAGTCCCTCCCCACATCCACTGATTGCGAGAGGAGTGAGTGCTGACAAGATACAGAAAGCCAAGTGTACTTCAGCTAGACTCAGGTCTGCTCACAAAGTACACTTGGCTTTCTGTATGTTGTCAGCGCTCGCTCCTCTCGCAATTAGTGGAGGTGGGCGGGACTGCGAGAGGAGCCGCATCAAGCCAAAGTATACTCGGCTTTCTGTATCTTGGCTTCACTCCTGTCTTTAGAATCAGCGGGAGATCGGAGGGGGGCGGCATATAACGTGCATCTACGATTTTCCCTTGATTTTAAGGGGAAAAAAGTGTGTGTTATACGCCGATAAATACGGTATATCAGGATGAAGAGACCCTAGTTCTTAGAAAGGTAGACTTTACCATTAAAGTGTTTTTAAACCCAGGATCCTGCATTCATTATATCTGGTTTCCCACAGTACACAGAACATGGAAATGTAATTATATTAGTAAATATAAATTGTTAAATATCTTTTCCCATCAGCAGTATATAGCACTTGTGTAACTTCTATGAGTGTCTGGTTAAAGCTTATAGGATGAGTTTAGTTTACTCTGACTGTCCTATGAGGCTGCAGGACCCCTGACTTTCTGTTCGGACAGTGCTGTTTGGCCCTGTGCGGAACACACGCACCCTCCCAAGGAAAAGAAAAAACTCTCTAGCAATATACACCAAACTGAGCATGTGCAGAGTGCCCCCAAAGCTCTGTACTATCAGGAGATGGATTGTGGACTGTGGAAGAAGGGGAGGATTAGAGAAGACAGGATCAAACAGCCTTTTTACACATTGTGGAGGAGTAACCCCTTAGGTTCCGCAGTGTGTATCACAAGCATGCTTTACTGCATATACAGACAGAATTTACAGTTGTGGGTTTAGTAAAACTTTAAGTCTAAAAAGACGCCACCTCTTAGCAAAAATAAATCAATTTCTAGAAATAGTTTCTGAGGATTTAAAAAGAGTAGACTGGAAAATGAATGAAATGGACCATCTCACAAAGGAAGATGGAAAACTTTAGGGGAACTAAAAAATCCAAAAGGAATTGCCAAAAGAAGCGACAAGGGAGTTAATGATAGTCTTCCTATATTACTATATTGACGTTCTTTTTACCACTAGGCTATTGCACTGTCATTTTACAACTCCATGGGACAAATATCCCATACTGATGCTTTACTATGATGTGAATTATCAAAAAATGGATAATAGTGATTTTTCCATGTGATATACTGTACCTGATGGGATTTTTAGATGGGAAAACGTACTTCTACTGAATTTTACATAATCTTAGGCCACGTACACACGGGCGGATTGTCTGCCCAACTAAGTTCGTCAGACAATCCGACAGACAGTCCGTTCAACTTTTGAATAAACGGACTTGACCACACACGATGAGCAGACAGTCCGCCGAAAGCTTGCGCGATGACGTGTACGGCACGTACGACGGGACTAGAAATTCGACGTCCAATACACTGCAATGCAACCTTCGGCGTGTAAATCCTTTCTGAGCATGCGCCATACTTAGTCCGTCCAACTTGCCTACACACGAGCGGACTGTCCGCTGAAACCAAGTTTGGACGGACAAAATTACGGAAATTCCGAAAGACTAAGTCCGTCAGACTGTCCGCTGAAAAAGTCCGCTGAAGCCCACACACGAGCGGATTGTCCGCTGAAACACGGTTCAGCGGACTAAGTTGGGCAGACAATCCGCCCGTGTGTACGCGGCCTTAAATGAATGGGGTTGATGGATGTGTGAATGACATCTCTGTTTATAAAATTGCTAAGAAAATGTTGTCTTTTTAACCATTTCAGCCAAGGAAGAATTTACCCCCTTCCTGACCGGTCCATTTTATGCGATATGGCACTGGCGTCGCTTTAACTGACAATTGCGCTGTTGTGCGATGCTGTACCCAAGTAAAATTTAGGTCCTTTTTTCCCTACAAATAGAGCTTTCTTTTGGTGGTATTTGATCACCTTTGTGATTTTTTTATCTTTTGCACTATAAACAAAAAAAAACTATTTTGAAAAAAAAAAAACAATATTTTTTACTTTTTGCAATAATAAATATCCCCCAAAAATATATATAAAAAAAGTCTTCCTCCGTTTAGGCCGAAATGTATTCTTCTACATATTTTTGGTGAAAAAAATCGCAATAAGTGTATAATCATTGGTTTGCACAAAAGTTATAGCTTCTACAAAATAGGGGATAGATTTATGGCATTTTTTTTCTAGTAATGGTGGCGATCTGCGATTTTTATCATTGCGGCAGACAGATCGGACACTTTTGACACTATTTTGGAACCAGTGACATACAGGGATCAGTGCTATAAATAGCCACTGATTACTTCATAAAGGTCAGTGGCAGGGAAGGGATTAACACTAGGGAGCGATCAAGGGGTTAATTGTGTTACCTAGGGAGTGATTCTAACTGGGGGGATGGGACTGCCTGGGTGAGGAGACTGATCGTTGTTCCTAAGCATTAGAAACAACAAATTGCTCGCCTCACCCCTGACAGAATGGAGATCTGTCTGTTTAGATTGACAGATCTCCATTCTCTCCTTCTCAGTAGCAGTAGCAAGTAGCCGTTGGCCATTGGGGCCACCTGTCTGGAGCTCTTACGTCACGCCACGGGCGCCCTATACTCAATAAATCTCCCACCATACAGCTATGGCAATTCATGCAGGAGTGTCATTGTGCCGCCATCAATTGACGGTGAACGGTCAACAATCGGTTAATGGTGGTGGAGGGTAGTCTGTATTTGATTTTTTGCTGTAATGGTAATTAGGATTTGTGTAATGTTTTCAGTAAAGCAATTTTTGTATTTTTTTATATAATACATTATTTATTGATCCTTATATTGATGGATCCTGTCTGTCAATTCATTTAACTATGGTTCATGCAAAATTAAAAGCTAATTATTCTACCAGTGGTAGGACTTGAGTGTGTTGGTGTTGCATGTGGGAGCATTTACAAAAAAGTAGTTAATTCAAGAATGCCTTAGCTTGTGCAATGCCAAGTGTCTTTTTAGTTGGAATTTAGGCCATCAACATTCAAAGATGAGATTGATCCCTATGATTATAAAATATAGGAGTTGTAGCTGGGAAGTCACCATCTCTTGGTGTCAAGGGCCACTGGTGGCAGCTAAGCTCTCTATCAGAACCTGCCCTATTGTAAGAAAAGTGAGGGGGGTTAAAAACATGTTATAATCATGGAGATAAACACAGTATGTAATAGGAAGTTAGTTCGGACAAACCAAGAGCAAAATGGGGGGGGGGGGGGTACAATCCTTACATATAGCCCATCCTTGCAGGTTGGCAGCAGAGAGGTGAGGAGCTGCAAATATGCATTTTAAATCCAGGTTAAGAATGTAAGGAGCAGTAAAAGGCAACAATCAAGTGCCACTAAGAGGAAAGAGTAATTTATGGTCTTACAGTATCCATAAACGTTTTCCACTGAGGGACTGCCACAATGCACAGTTAAGCAGCAAGTGAAGCATGACCGTCTTGATGGTTAAAATGAGTGTTCTTTGGCAAAGGAATTAATGGGGGCAAGTTGTTTATAAGGATGCTAGCTGCTGATTATGTCTCTCAGGGCAGCCTACTTGCATGGTTGAGGGCGTAAGGACCTTCAACCATCCTATTGAATTGACAGATGGAGATGGCATATATGTTAATACCTACCAGGGGAAGCAGAACTTTAGGGATGCACCCAATTAGCAGAGGTTCAGAAAGAATGTACAAGGTGTAACTCCAGATATTTTTTACATTGTTACTATCTTGGAAACAGAAGACCCACAAGAGATAATAGGGGCAGTAGCTACTGATTATCTCTCTTAAAGTGGTTGTAAACCCTTACAACACACTTTGACCTACAGGTAAGCCTAGATTAAGGCTTACCTGTAGGTCCAAGAAATATCTCCTAAACCTACACGGTTTAGGAGATATTTGCCGAAAGACAGGCACCGCTGTCTACGGAGCATGGGCCATAGACAGCGGCGCGCAGGCGAACTGAGCGCGGCACCGTCAACGACGAAGATGCTGCGCGTGTCAGCTCCCGTGTGCATGCGCGGGAGTGACGTCATCGCGGCGGAGCAGCGAGACCCACTGAGAAGATGGATGCGCCGGACTACAGGGGAAGGCGGTGACGTCGTTGGCTCCTGTGTCAGGTAAGTGACACATAATGGACTACTATGCGATGCATAGTAGTCCAATATGCTTTGCCTTTGCAGGGAATAAAAGAGGAAGTAAACTCATCAGGGTTTACTTCCTCTTTAAGACTTGCAAAGTTGAGGTCCTAAGGACCCTTAACCACCCTAATGAATGACAGAAAGAAATGGCATACAGTGGGGAAAATAATTATTTGATCCCCTGCAGATTTTGTAAGTTTTCCCGCTTACAATGACATTTCTATAATTTTTATCATGTATTTTAAATGATAGAGACAGAATATCAACCAAAAATCCTGAAAAACACATAAAACAAATGCTATCAATTAAAGAGGAAGTAAACCCTGATGGGTTTACTTCCTCTTTTTTTCCCTGCAAAGGTAAAGCATAATGGACTACTATGCATCGCATAGTAGCTCATTATGTGTCACTTACCTGACACAGGAGCCAGCGAAGTCGCCGCTGTCCCCTGTAGTCCGCCGCATCCATGTTGCTGGTGGCGTCTCGCAGCTCCGACGAATCACAGCGGCGCAGCCGCGATGACGTCACTCCCGCGCATGCGCACGGGAGTCGCGTCTCGCAGCTCCACCGCTGCCATACGGCGAAGCCGCGATGACGTCACTCCCGCGCATGCGCACGGGAGTCGACAAATTAGGCAAATCCATTCTTGGATTTGCCGCATTTAGTGCGCCTGCGCGCCGCTGTCTACGGCGCATGCGCCGTAGACAGCGGTGCCCATTTTCGGGCAAATATCTCCTAAACCATATAGGTTTAGGAGATATTGCTTGGACCTACAGGTAAGCCTTAATCTAGGCTTACCTATAGGTCCAAGTTGTTTGGAAGGGTTTACTTCCTCTTTAAGTTGCAGTTCAGTGAGTAAAATAAGTAGGGATGCACCAAAATTTCGGATGCTGAAATATATCGGCCGAAAATTGTGTTTTTGGCACATTGCCAAAAGAAAAAAATTGCTGATAATGGGGCCAAAAATTGCGCAGTAGCGGTGGGCGCACCAACAGGTGACATCACTCGCTGTATGGACGGCATGCACATTCCTCATGGTTAAGACGCTGGACTCATGAGCACGTTCCCTGCGGTTGAGACGCTGGATTTGGGAGCACTTTCCCCACAGACGTTCCTTGTAGTTGAGACACAGAAGACGGGAGCATACAGGGCTGCATTGGAGAGTGGGCGCCATCCATCGTGGATGGCTACTATTACTACTATTCACCCTTGAGCATTGCTGCTTTCCTCTTTAAACATGACCGTAGACAATATACTACTGAATATCTCAAACAAATAGCATGCAATCAATCGATATATGCTTTGGTACAAGATGTACTGCAGTGCAGACATAACTACCTTGTATGGCAAGAAAGCTGCACTGTTAAAAAAAAGATTGGTTAGGTTTTTTTTAATTATTATTATTATTTTATAGCTGCCTGGGGTTTCGTTTTTAAATTGATTTTAGTCCTCCCCCCCCCCCCCCTTCAGAATTCACTCTCACTGCTGTAGATCATTCTATGCTATTCTTCTGTGCTACCAGCAAAGGTGGACCATGTCTGCAGCGTGGAACTGGAAATATTTAAAATTTTCTGATAAAGAACCCAAATTTTCAATCTGCAGTCTTTGCTCAATTTCAAGAGGGGGTACAGTGCCAAGACATTTTTCAACAACAGGTTTGATACACCACCTGAAAACACATCATCCAGTTGAGCATACAGAATACAAGAAAACCATACCACTTCCAAAAAGTGCCTTAGGCTCAACTCCATCTGTGGCCACAGTCTTCGAAAATGTTAAATTTTTTTTACAAGTGACAGTCCCAAAGCTTGCGGCATTATGGAATGTATTGCATTAAACGACCAGCCATTCTCTGTTGTGGAGGACATTGGATTCCGTAGGCTCATGCAACATGTTGGGCCGCGTTACATACTACCAAGCAGATGCTACTTTGCAGATACCTGTCTACCTGAATTATTTTGCATTGTCAGAAACCATGCTCATGAGCTCATGACTACGGACATCCTATGCAATCAGTTTTACTACCGACATTTGGAGTTCAGACGTCAGTCCAACGAGCATGCTTAGCGCAGTGGATAGATGGCAAATTTCATTCGCAAAACATCCTACTTAACACATGTGAGTTTGTTGGATCACATACTGCAGCAGCAATATCTGACGCTTTAAAAACCATGCTTGGCACATTGAGAAGTCTAAAGTGCCTTTGATTATCCGAGATAATGCGCGGAACACGCCAAAGGCAATGGAGAACAGTAAACTTAAAAGCATACTGTGTATGGCACACATGCTACAATTGGCTGTGAATGAGGGGTTGCTGAGTTAGTGCACCATATCTGATATCGTATCAAAAGGAAGAAAAATTGTGGGTCAGTTTAAGCATTTGCCACTTGCTTATTCCAGATTACAAGCTTTGCAGCTAGAGTTTGGAATGCCACTGAAACCTCTGAAGCAAGATGTAGCCACTAGTTGGAACAGCACCTAAAAAAAAGGCTAAAAACACTCTACTGGAGGCCGTTAACCGTTTTCAAGACACAGAGTATAACCCTCTGTATTGCATTGCAACAGTTCCAGAGCCTCGATTTAAAGAGCTGTATATTAATGTGGAGAAAAAACAGCATGCACAGGAAATGATACAGGCACAAATGGAGGTGATGGAAGCATCTGGTGAAGGAGTTTCGAGGTGTAGCACAGAGGAAAGTATACCAGAGAAACGGTCGCATGCAAGTAAAGAGGAACACAGTTCCTCGATATCTGACATGTTTGAAATTTTTTTACATGAATGCACCCGGTCCATAGTGCCACAACAACTGCAGCTACCCAACAGCTGGAGGTCTATTTACTGTATTGGCGTATAACACGCACCCCAAGTTTAGGAGGGAATTTTAAGGAAATATACATTTAAATGTCCATCAATGCAGCCTTATCAGTGTCCATCTGCAGCCGTGTCCATCATTGCAGCCTTCCCACTGTCCCTATGCAGCCTTCCCAGTGTCCATATACAGCCTTGTGTCATTGCAGCCTTCCCAGTGTCCATATGCAGCCTTGTGTCATCGCAGCCTCCCCAGTGTCCATATGCAGCCTCCCCAGCATCCTTGCAGCCTTGTTTAAAATTGGCGCTGATCGCAGGAGAGGAGCAATCGCCGCCGACATACACAAAGCTGTGTTTACTTCGGCTAGACTCAGCTCTGCTCACAGTCAGGTGCGGGACTGCGAGAGGAGCCAAGTCTAGCCGAAGTACAGAGTTCAGCTTTGTGTATCTCGGCTCCGCTCGCTCCTCTCCTCTCACAATCAGTGGATATGGGCGGGACTGCGAGAGGAACCGAGTCTAGTCGAAGTACACTTGGCTTTGTGTATCTCGGCTCCGCGCGCTCTTCTCATCACAATCAGCGGAGAGTGGTGGGGATCAGCGTATAACACGTACTCACAATTTTCCCCTGATTTTAAGTGGAAAAAAGTGTGTGTTATACGCCGATAAATATGGTAGCTGAACAGCCTATCGCCAGAAGCGACAATCCCTTTGAGTATTGGCGCATCAACAAACAACGTTTTCCTTTTCTTGCACAGATTGCACGCAGATATTTATCTGACAGAAGCACCAGTACAGAGAGTGAGAGACTATAAAGTCTAGCATCTCATATTCTTGATGAGAAGAGGAACCATCTCTCCTGTGAAAAAACTGAACAACTTTTGTTATTAAAACAAAATCTGACACTTTTACTGAAATAGATTAGAAAGCAGTAGCACAGTCCAGTTAATTTACTATGAGTATGTTCCAATTGTCTAGGTGTGACACTTTTGCACTAATTACATACCAATTACAGTGGACTGTAAAGTTGAGACTTCAAAACTAGAAATAAGTTTAGTAGTTTTAAGTTTTATAATTTTCTACTTGCATAACAGAATTGAAAGTGTAGGGCATGCTCTTTGCTATTTTGTTGGTTGTTCAGTTTTTTTTCCCCACTTTTTCAATTTAAAAAGCGAACTCCAGCTTTTGAACTACATAGTTTGTTGTTGGGCCAAACTATGTCTCTCCCTAAGCTGTCAGCCCGCTGCATGTGCAAAACTATATGTATCTGTGGCTGGCTACATACAGTACACCACACTGTGTTCCAAGAATGGGGGGACACTTCCAGGAACACAGACTAGTCTATTGTCTGGTCTACAGCAGCGACACTCAGCCAATCACAGCAAGCAATGTATTCTTCTAATGAAATTGCTTGCTGTGATTGGCTGAGCGCTGCTGTAGACCAGACTGTAGACTAGTCTGTGTTCCGGGAAGTCTCCGTCCATACCCGGAACACAGTGTGGTATACGGTATGACGCCGCAGCTACATACATACATACATACATACATACATACATACATACATACATACATACAGTTTTATCGCACATGCAGTGTGCTGAGAACTTGAGGAAATTAGTTCTCATTTAAGTTGAAAATAAAATAAAAAAATATATATGTATGTTATGTTTACAGAAAAACTGTGAAACAGAATAATGGCCTTCTGACATAATTCTGTTATAGTTAGTTCTTTAATTTTATAACAGTTTGTTTTGCACAGTAACTTTGCAATTAAAGGGATATGAAACGGAATAGGATTTACTAAAACTGGAGAGTGCAAAATCTGGTTCCGCTCTGCATGGAAGGTTAGGTTATACCAATCGGCTTCCAGTTTTTTTTTGTCAAAGCCTTGAACAAGCCAAATAACTTCCAAGCTCATTGGCTAATATACTTAGCTGTGCAAAATTGTTCAATCTCTCCAATTTTAGTAAATCAACGCCACAATTTCCGTTGCTTGGAAGTGGGCCCCTGACTGTTGCCTATATTTTTCCCTGCTGGCTTCACTGGACATGCCTTGCCTTGATGCCCTCTTATGACTAGAGAAGTCAGTGGATACACGGTCTGAAATAAAACAAGACAGAGGGCGCACCGGCCTATTGCATTATCTTAAGAAAGACCTCTCTTTGTTAATATGGTAAGTAATATACAACAAACCAACAGGTGTACTCTATCAACCTTGTCATCAAAGTAAGCTTCCAGTCCATGATACATCATATCACATCACCTAAAAAGACAACTGGCTAACGTTGAGGATTTGCCTGTTCTCAGAGCTCTGGCTCTAAGGAAGAGGCAAGTTCTTGAAACACGTTACCCTGTTTTGGGGTTTTCCAGTTGTCCCACTCCCATTATGTCCCTCTACACCATTAGGTGTAGAGGGACAGCTCTCTCTACACCTCACTGTGAGGTAGAAGCAAACAGCTCTCTCTACACCTCACTATGAGGTGTAGAGAGAGCTGTTTACTTCTATTGTCACACCTGCATGACATGAATGTGGCCCCTTTGCCTGATGGTCAGATCACTCTATTCTAGTTTACTACACTATGGCTGGTTTTATATCTATTCTTTGAGCACCTGTGCTGACCTCATCTATGGAGTAGTTACATGGACGGTGGTGACGCTATAGGGGTTTGAAGTCCTCTTCCTGATTTTCAGTGTTTTCCTTAACCACTTAAGGACCGCCGCATGCCATTGTACTTCATCACAATGGCATGTACATCCACAAGCACGTACATGTACGTGCTTGCCTTCCAGCGGGTGGGGGGTCCGATCGGACCCCCTCCTGCTGGATGCGGCGGTCCGTTTCGCTGCAGGAGCGATCCGGGATGAGGGGATGACCGTTGGTTTCTGGCCATCCCCTCTCGATCGCTCCTGGCGAATGAGAAGCTTCCTCCCACTGTGTATTGTATACACAGGCAGGGAGGAAGTGATGTCATTCTCCTTGGGGCGGTCTTTTTGACCGGACTACGAGGAGAAGACTAAAAGTAAGTGTGCACCAACACTACACTAACACATAGGTACACACAGGCACACAAACCCCCCCCCCCCGATCGCCCCCCCTCCCCCCCCCCCAGTCACAGTGTCACTGATTGCAGTGATCATTTATTTACTGATCACTACATTCAGTGTCAGTTGTAAAAGTAAAAACTGTCAGGGCAGTTAGTGTTAGGTCCAAGGTAGCCCCCTACCACCCCCCAATAAAGGTTTAACCCCCTGATTGCCCCTAGAGTTAACCCTTTCACCCCCTTTTACCAGTGTCACTAAGCGATCATTTTTCTGATCGCTGCATTAGTGTCACTGGTGCCGCTAAGTAGCTAGTTATTTTTTTAGGTTCACCGCAGGTTTTTATAGCGCTAGGTACCCCCATATACTACCCAATAATGGTTTTAACCCCCTGATTGCCCCTAGTTAACCCTTTCACCCCCTTTTGCCAGTGTCCCTAAGCGATCATTTTTCTGATCGCTGCATTAGTGTCGCTAGGTAGCTAGTTATTTTTTTAGGTTCACCACCAGGTTTTTATAGCACTAGGTACCCCGATATACTACCCAATAATGGTTTTAACCCCCTGATTGCCCCTAGTTAACCCTTTCACCCCCTTTTGCCAGTGTCACTAAGCGATCATTTTTCTGATCGCTGCATTAGTGTCGCTAGGTAGCTAGTTATTTTTTTAGGTTCACCGCCAGGTTTTTATAGCGCTAGGTACCCCCATATACTATTATTAATTCTTTGATTGCCCCTAGTTAACCCTTTCACCAGCGATCACCGTATAAGTGTCACTGGTGACGCTGGTTAGCCAGTTAGTTATTTAGGTTCCCCGTCAGGTTTTTATATAGCGCCAGGGACCCTCATATACTACCTAATAAAAATTTGAACCCCCTGATTGCCCCTAGTTAACCCTTTCACCAGTGATCACCGTATAAGTGTTACGGGTGACTCTGGTTAGTTAGTTTGCTTTTTATAGCATCAGGGCACCCACCATTTATTACCCAATAAAGGTTTAACCCTCTGATCACCCGGCAGGTGATATCAATTAGGTTTTAGGGTCAGGGTCTGCGTCGCCCCAGGCAGCACTAGGTTAGTGCCAGTACCGCTAACACCCATGCGCAAAGCATACACCTCCCATAGTGGTATAGAATCTGAACAGATCAATATCTGATCTGATCAGATCTATACTAGCGTCCCCAGCAGTTTAGGGTTCCAAAAAAACGCATTGTTAGCGGGATCAGCCCAGATACCTCCTAGCACCTGCGTTTTGCCCCTCCGCCCAGCCCACCCAAGTGCAGTATCGATCGTTCACTGTCACTTACAAAACACTAAACACATAACTGCAGCGTTCGCAGAGTCGGGCCTGATCCCTGCGATCGCTAACAGTTTTTTTTGGTAGCGTTTTATATTTAAATCCGGAAGGCAGTGCTTGGTTTTCGGGGTCCAGTACGTGGCTAGGCTCCCAAAAAGTCCCCCACATGTGGTATCCCCGTACTCGGGAGAAGCAGCAGAATTTATTTTGGAGTGTAATTTGACTTATGCCCATAGCATGTGTGAGCAATATATCATTTAGTAACAACTTTGTGCAAAAAAAAAATTGTAATATTCCTGCAACTTGTGGCAAAATATAAAATATTTCATGTACTCAACATGCCTCTCAGTAAATAGCTTGGGGTGTCTACTTTCCAAAATGGGGTCATTTAAGGGGGGTTTTGTGTTATTTTGGCATTTTATGGCCTTCGAAACTGTGAAAGGTAGTGAGGAGTGAAATCAAAAATTTGCACCCTTAGAAATCCTGAAGGCAGTGATTGGTTTTTGGGGTGCCGTAGGCGGCTAGACTCCCAAAAAGTCCCACATATGTGGTATCCCCGTACTCAGGAGAAGCAGCAAAAAAAATTTTGGGGTGCAATTCCACATATAACTATGGCATGTGTGAGCAATATATCATTTAGTGACAACTTTTTTTAAACTTTTTTTTTTTGGTGTCATTATTCAATCACTTGGGACAAAAAAAAAATATTCAATGGGCTCAACTTGCCTCTCAACAATTTCCTTGGGGTGTCTACTTTCCAAAATGGGGTCATTTGGGGGGGGAGTTTGTGTTATTTTGGCATTTTATGGCCTTAGAGACTGTGATAGGTAGTGAGGAGTGAAATCAAAAATTTGCACCCTTAGAAATCCTGAAGGCAGTGATTGGTTTTCGGGGTGCCGTACGCGGCTAGACTCCCAAAAAGTCCCACATATGTAGTATCCCCGTACTCAGGAGAAGCAGCAGAATACATTTTGGGGTGCAATTCCACATATAACTATGGCATGTGTGAGCAATATATCATTTAGTGACAACTTTTTGTAAACTTTTTTTTTTTTTTGTGTCATTATTAAATCAATTGGGACAAAAAAAAAATATTCAATGGGCTCAACTTGCCTCTCAGCAATTTCCTTGGGGTGTCTACTTTCCAAAATGGGGTCATTTGGGGGGGGGGGGGTTGTACTGCCCTGCCATTTTAGCACCTCAAGAAATGAGATAGGCAGTCATAAATTAAAAGCTGTGTAAATTCCAGAAAATGTACTCTAGTTTGTAGACGCTATAACTTTTGCGCAAACCAATAAATATACGCTTATTGACATTTTTTTTTACTAAAGACATGTGGCTGAATAAATTTTGCCCTAAATGTATAACTAAAATTGAGTTTATTCGATTTTTCTTATAACAAAAAGTAGAAAATATATTTTTTTCTCAAAATTTTCGGTCTTTTTCCATTTATATCGCAAAAAAAAAATCGCAGAGGCAATCAAATACCACCAAAAGAAAGCTCTATTTGTGGGAAGAAAAGGACGCAAATTTCGTTTGGGTACAACATTGCATGACCGCGCAATTACCAGTTAAAGCAGTGCAGTGCGAAATTGTAAAAAGACCTCTGGTCCTTAGGCTGTTAATTGGTCCGGGGCTGAAGTGGTTAAAAGGCTACATATATGCTGTATACCTTACAGCAGTGAGGTAATTGCCTGGTGTGCCTAGTGAACACACGGACATCACTGAAGTGGAGAGAGAGTTTTGCACTGTGAATGCACCACTTCACTTTATTGTTGTATTGTTTATGATATTTTCACTGCAATACCCGCTATTGGAATATATAGTTTTTTTGGATTAATTTTGTTTGCTATATGCACTTTAGCACTTTAATTTGTTTGATCACTGGCTCTAGATCACACCACGAGTGATATTTTGTTGTTTGTATATTAATTGTTTTTTAGTGATTTATTTATATTTATTTATTTGATTTTAGATACATGCACTTAAGCACCTTATTCTGGGATTAGTCCCCTTTTTCTGGTTACACCAATTGCAATAAGGTTATATTTTTGCGGGATATTTCTTGTTTCCCCATTGTTTCACTTTATTTGTGGGAGCGCAGCACTCATTTTATTACCTATTCTATTTTATATGAGAGTGAAACTCATAAAGTGTTCGCAGCATCCAGCTAGTTAGATTAATCATCATTTCATTTCTATATACAGCGCAGGAGACCCTACATATACCTATGACTTTGTACTTGGTTGGGAAACCCTTGTTGGCAAGCACAGAGTTAAAATGTTTCTCGTAGTTAGTGACCAGGTTTGGACACATCTCAGGAGGGATATTGGTCAACTTCTCTTTACAGGTCTTCTCCAAAGCCTTAAGGTTTATTGTCTGTCTCTTGGCAACTAGAAGTTTCAGCTCCCTCCATACATTTTCTATAGGATTAAGGTCTTGTCATAGGATGCGCATGGGTAAAGCGCTCTGGCGCACACCTGTGTGCAATAGGAATAAACTAAAGCACACATGCACACATACACAGGGTGTGACCCCTCGCTGACCTATAAAGGAAGTGAGGTCATCCAAACACACTGCTGGTTTGTCTTCAGCTTCCTGTGTTTCCCACGTCTGTTCTTGTGATCTCTATTACCTGTTGTGACCCAGATTGCCTCATCGACCTTGCTGATCTTCTCCTGACCCGACCTCTGGCTTGACCTTGGACTCCCGCTTTCTGAACGTGTTTGACCCTCAGCCTGCATCTGGACTTACCTGCTATCTCCTGTGTTCGACCCCCGGCTTGTCTTGGATTATCCTTCTGTCTCAGCGTTCCTGGTACTTGTTGTCTTTTGATCTGGACTGTGTTTGACCCCTGGCCTGTCTCCTGGATTCTGCCTTTGCCTTACGAACTTGCTACCATTGCTTCTGGACCTTCCCACGGGACATCACCTTTCAGCTCTGCTCAGGCTACCTGCTGATCTACTAGCAAGTGACTGTCCTACTGGTAGCTTGTGCCTCTTGGTGCAACCACCCCCTGTGCCACCTTCAGGGGTGGTCTGCGCCGAGTTGCAACAGCGACCGTTCTCTGCATCTTGGCCTCGGTGAGTACATTTTTATGATAGTACAAACCAGCCATGGCAGAGGCCAACAGAGCGGGTTCTCCATTAGAAGTCCTGTGCCAGCAAGTCTCTGCACTCACAGAAGCAGTACAGAAACTACAGGATGGCTATGCACAGATCGACAGCAGGCTTCAGCGACTAGCCACAGCTCCGGCACCCACAAATCCTACGCAGGCCTCAGTCAGCGGTGCCTCCACACCTCATGTCCAGTCTCCACCCGGTATGATGATGGCAGTACCCGAACCACGAGTACCCACGCCTGAGCGATTTTCAGGCGACCGAAAGAGATTCAGAGCCTTTAATAATGCATGTTAGTTGTGCTTGGCTTTGCAACCCAGGACCTTTTCTGTGGAGATCGTCAAGGTCGGGTTTATTATCTCTCTTTTGGCTGAGGAACCCCAGGCCTGGGCCCATAGCCTTATGGAACAGAGAAGCCCCTTGTTAAACTCCATGGACACCTTCTTCGAGGCCATGTGAATGTGAATTATGACGACCCTCAGCGTACTGCCACGGGTGAGGCTATCCTGCATGCTCTCTCACAGGGGAGAAGACCGGTGGAGGATTACACCATTGAGTTTTGCAAGTGGTCAGCTGACACCGGCTGGAACGAGGCCGCCCTGCGTTATCAATACCGGTTAGGGCTCTCCGAGAACCTAAAGGATGAGTTGGCCCGAATAGAGACTCCTGCCTCCCTGGAGGAATTAATCCAGTTGGCCACAATACTGGACAGACGGATGCGCGAGCGGCGCTCCGAACGCCTCCAGGCCCCTCAGCCTAGTTGGATGCTTCCTAAGGCCACTGTCCCGTATCTGCCCATCCCGGTTCCTTCGGGTCCCTCGGCTTCGGAAGGGGAGCCCATGCAGCTAGGTTTGGTCCGTCCTCGTCTCACCCTAGAAGAGCGACAACGGAGACGCCAAGCCAATCTGTGCTTATACTGTGGGGGGCTTGGACATTTCATTCACAGCTGTCCCGTGAGACCCCGTAAGTTGCCCCCACGGTGTATAATGAACTACCAGAGTGTTGGTCCTGCTCAAACTTATGTGACTCTCTCTGTTTCCCTACAGCTGGCAGAAGAGAAGATCCCACTCCCAGCCGTGATTGGCTCGGGGGCATGTAGTTGCTTTTTGGACATCTCCCTTGCACAGCAACTACGCATTCCAAGCCAGAATAAAGCAACAAACCTTCTAGTCCATTTAGCAGATGAATCTCTGCCACACTCAGGTCCAGTAACACAGGAGACACTACCTTTGCTTACTATTACAGACTCTGGCCATAGAGAACTCCTACGCTTCGATCTAATATCATCTCCCATGTTCCCTATCATCCTGGGACTTCCTTGGTTGCAGGCTCATGATCCCCAGATCAGTTGGAACAAGAAGGATGTGTCCTTTACATCAGCCTACTGTATGCAGCATTGTTTTGATTCCATTCCAGCTCCTTGTATGACCGTGGCCCCCACCACTAATCACCTTCAGCACATTCCTCAGGTCTATTCCGAGTTTAAGGACGTCTTCGATAAAAAGAAGGCTGACCGTCTACCACCACACAGACCATATGACTGCCCCATTGAACTGTTACCCGGCTCTGAGATCCCTTTTGGATGAATATTCCCCTTATCCGAGACTGAACTAAAGGCTCTCAAACCCTACATTAATGAAAATCTTGAAAAGGGGTTCATTCGCCCATCTTCTTCGCCAGCAGGGGCAGGTATTTTCTTCGTGGGAAAAAAGGACGGATCCCTTAGGCCATGTGTTGACTACAGGGAACTTAATAAAGTCGCAATCAAAAATCGCTATCCACTTCCACTCATCCCTGAGTTATTCCAGCGCTTAGGATCTGCCAAAATATTTTCCAAACTGGACTTGCGGGGGGCCTACAATCTCATCAGAATCCATGCTGGGGATGAATGGAAGACAGCCTTCAGATCGAGATTTGGCCACTATGAATATCTTGTTATGCCCTTTGGCCTGTGCAATGCCCCAGCCACATTTCAGCATCTAGTAAATGATATCTTCAGAGACTATCTTGATGATTTTATAGTGGTATATTTAGATGATATCCTTATTTTCTCTGCTTCTCTTGAACTCCACAGGGTCCACGTGCGGAAAGTCCTCACCATCCTCCGACAACATCGGCTGTACCTTAAGGCGGAGAAATGTGAATTTGAGATAACTACAGTTCAATTCTTAGGATTCGTCATTTCTACCGAGGGCATCTCCATGGACCCCCAAAAGATCAAGGTAATCTTGGAATGGCCTGCTCCAAGGGATAAGAAAGCCGTGCAAAGGTTTATAGGCTCCGCTAACTTCTATCGCAGGTTCATCGCCGGGTTCTCTTCAATAGTCGCCCCCATTACTCAGCTGACCCGCCAACACACCCAATTTCAGTGGTCTCAAGAAGCCCAAGAAGCCTTTACCAAACTAAAGACTTTGTTCACCTCAGCTCCTATTTTACGGCATCCCGATCCAGTACTACCATTTGTACTAGAAGTAGATGCCTCCGAGACAGCCACAGGAGCCATCCTCTCACAACGACAAGGGTCTAAAGCTTTGTTACACCAGGTGGCTTTCGCATCTCGGAAGCTGACCCCACCGGAGAGGAATTATGACGTAGGCAACCGAGAACTATTGGCCATCAAGTTTGCTCTGGAGGAGTGGAGATACTTCTTGGAAGGAGCCACTAATCCCATCACAATATTCACAGATCACAAGAATCTTGAATATCTTCGGACTGCCAAACGCTTAAGACCCCGTCAAGCCCGTTGGGCGCTATTCTTTTCAAGATTCCAGTTCCATATCTCGTACCGGCCCGGATCCAAGACCAACAAAGCGGATGCGCTCTCGCGCATGTTCCCTGAGTCCTCCCAGGTAACGGAGCCTAGTACGATCTTGTCACCTCACAACTTCCTTCTACTCCCACAGCCTGACTTACTTACGGCCATCAAAACAGCCTCAGTCCATTGCAATGACCCAGTCCTATCTACCTTGGAAAAACATGACAATCTGTTTTGGGCCCGAAACAAGGTCTTCGTTCCCCTTGAGATTAGGACTCAAGTTCTAAGGACTTGCCATGATCACAAATTGGCCAGCCACTTTGGGACACAGAAAACAGCAGAACTAATTTACATACGATTCCCAAACAATATCGTAAAGTAGTAACACATATACTTTTAGCTGCGAGACTATCCATAACTAGAAAATGGAAAACTGACTCTCTTCCTACTATGACAGAAGTTATAGAATTAACCCAACTCCACCACTCCTATGAATTGTTATTTCCTAATGACAAATCCCTATATATTAAGGAACAACAACTATGGGAACCTTGGAGTACATGGTACAAAAATTATACTTCCACAATTTAGATAATTCTGATTCTTTAATCATATAGAAGAAAGAACTCCTGTGCGTTTTAATATTTTTTTTTTGGATGGCTTTAAAAATAATTTCATAGCAAAGTGACAAATATATCACATATTTGTTTATCTGAATTGAGCTGCGGAGTAAGAATAGATCTTTATTTTCCTTCATAAAAGATAACTACTGTGTTTGAATTTCCTTTAGGATGTTGGCCTAGGTACTCCAAGACACAGATAGATCCCTGTGAGGGGTGTCTTGGGGTCCAGAAGTGGCCATTATCCATATCGCTATTTATAAATCTTACAATAATTATATTACAGACTTTATTATACAAATTTTAAGAGACTTACTCTTGTTCGAGTCCCTTTATGACTATGAATATTAGATACTTAGGAATACTACTTTATTCTTTATTGTGGATTATTTGTTTCTATGCTATATTATGCTGAGAAAACCCTGTCACTACATTATACTGTGTTATGTTACTTTTATTACTATATATTATTTATTTTTTTTGTTTTGTAACCCTTGTTGTAACTAACTCTGCTAAAAATCTCAATAAAAACATTTGAAAAGAAAACAGCAGAACTGATCTCTTGTTCTTTCTGGTGGCCAGGTTGGAGACAGGACTGCCAGACTTACATTGCCTCTTGTGTACTGTGCCAGCGCAGCAAGGGTCCCAAGATCAAGCCCTGGGGCCTGTTAAGGCCTTTGCCCATTCCTGACCGGCCTTGGGCAGACATGTCGATGGATTTTATTGTGACGCTACCGCCCTCAGAAGGTTTCACCACAATTCTGGTAGTAGTCGACCGTCTTTCAAAGATGGCCCATTTCCTACCTATGGTCGGTACCCCCTCTGCTCTGGAAACTGCCAATCTCTTTATTAAGGAGGTTGTCAGGCTCCATGGGGTCCCCAGCAGTATCACATCAGATAGAGGTCCACAGTTCACCTCTTGATTCTGGAGAGAACTCTGCAAGATACTGGAAATCAAGATCTGTTTGTCATCGGCATATCATCCCCAAAGTAACGGGCAAACTGAACGGACAAACCAAACCCTTGAGCAGTATCTTCACTGCTTTTGTTCAGGATCTCAAAATGATTGGTCGGCCCTGTTGCCATATGCAGAATTCGCCTACAATAATTCAATTCATACAACTACCAACCAGACTCCCTTTTGGATCAACTGTGGGTTTCACCCTTCTTTCCTCCCCAACTCCATCCCAGAATCCACTGTTCCTGCGGTCCAAGATCGGATAGCCACCATCCAATCTAATTTCCAAAGTATCCAGGAGACCATACAGAAGGCCCAGGATGATTACAAGAAATACCATGATAGGGGAAGGAAGGAGAACCCTAACTTTAAAATTGGCGAGGAAGTCTGGCTATCTGCCACTAATCTTAAACTTCCTTGTCCCACACGCAAGCTGGGTCCCAGATTCATAGGACCATTCAAAATCAAAAGGGTAATAAATCCTGTAACCTTTGAACTAGCTCTCCCTGAATCGTACAGGATACACCCTGTTTTCCATGCCTCCCTTTTGAAGCCATTGGTTCCTAGTCCTTTTCCTGGAAGAGAAGTGCCTCCTCCTCCACCCATCAAGATCGATGGAGAAGATGAATTTGAAGTGGAAGCTTTACTAGGATGCAGGAAAGTCGGTAGACAAATACAATACCTGGTAAAATGGAAGGGGTATCCTTCAGAAGATAACTCCTGGGAACCATCCAAGAACCTTCACGCTCCCAAATTAATAAAGACATTCCATCAGCAACATCCGGAATTGATGGCTAGCTTGGGGTGTCCGGAGGCCGCCCCCCTGCATCTGGACTTACCTGCTATCTCCTGTGTTCGACCCCCGGCTTGTCTTGGATTATCCTTCTGTCTCAGCGTTCCTGGTACTTGTTGTCTTCTGATCTGGACTGTGTTTGACCCCTGGCCTGTCTCCTGGATTCTGCCTTTGCCTTATGAACATGCTACCATTGCTTCTGGACCTTCCCACGGGACATCACCTTTCAGCTCTGCTCAGGCTACCTGCTGATCTACTAGCAAGTGACTGTCCTACTGGTAGCTTGTGCCTCTTGGTGCAACCACCCTCTGTGCCACCTTCAGGGGTGGTCTGCGCGAGTCGCAACAGCGACCGCTCTCTGCATCTTGGCCTCGGTGAGTACATTTATAGGATAGGTCTGGAGACTGGGTAGTCCATTCCATGATCTAAATTTGCCTCTTTTGAGCCACTGCCTTGGTGGTATGTTTTGGGCCATCATCATGCTGGAAGACCCATCCAGTGTCTGTAGCCTCAGAGAGGCCTCTAACCCTGATTTCAAGATCCTCCAGGTGTCTTGGCATATCTCTAATGACTGGGTGCTGGGTGCAAGTTTCAGTGTAGAGATGATCAAAGATCTCAGGTTTAGTGGAATGCAATTCTTCCTCTAGTGTTTAAATCATATTCATAGGATGCTGGAAATCAGCTTGCAGATTTTTAATTTCTGTGTGAAAGGTCTTCTGGACTTCCTGAACCAAAGGCAAAAGTCACCTTAGTGGGATTAGATTTGACATTGTCCTTCCAGAAGGAGAGCTTTTCCATTGTGGAAGAGAGGGGAAATGAGGAGGCCTTGACATTGAGAAATAGGTGCAGCCCTAAATTTGGGGCCTTGCAAGCCTTTAGGGTGTGTTAGTTCCCAAGGTTCACACCACTTTTTTGGTTTGATGCAGAGTGCTTTGACCTTGGTTTGTTGTGTGGTTTGTTGCCCCAGGAGAGGGAAATGTAAGGATGTACTTGTGTACCAGGACTTTGGAGTTCTCTGAGGCTTGGGAGAGCAGGGGTTATAGGAGGCAGTGATATGCCTCTCTAGAGAGGGGCTTGTACACGAGTCCAGTTGCTCTGACCTGGGGCAGTGCCTGGTGTGGACAGTGTAGCATAGAGAGAAGGCTCTGTGTCTGTAGCTATGAGTAGGCTCTGATTCATAGGCAAGGGGACCCTCTGGGGTGAGCTGCTGGGAAAGCAGGAGGAGAGATTGCTGTGACTGCTTTGACGCCATCTTGTCTGGACCAAGAGCAGAGGGACCTGCAGTGGGATCAAAGTAAGTTTGGATGCTCTGCGGAGTGGGTGCGGGTGGCTTGGATTTGGTCACTGACTTCTGAGCATGAGTACCCTTAAAGCGGGATTCCGCTCTTTTTTTTTTTTTTCTTACCTGTGTCACAGGTGGGCGAGTGCTACCTTCGATTGGCATCCACGTCCGGCGTTTATTTGACCCCCGGCACGACGAATCTTTTCCTCAGGATGACTTATAAAAACCTGCTCTGGCGTTTTCCATTTTAACTGTGGGCGTCTGAAGCCCACAGGCATTTACTTCCTGGTATATGATGACGTCTGGCTCCCAGCATGCTCCGCTCCATCTTGCACATGCTCAGTGTGCAATAGTGGTAATGGCAGATACAGCTGCCTCGTCAGCTGGCAAATTCGTACACGCCCTCGTCACGTGACCGGCGTCCTAACGAAATCTCGCGAGATTTCGCAATTTCATTGTCCCCCATGGATTCTTGGGAAATAGCTTACAAATTTCCCAGGGACCATTGCGAGGACGATAGCCACGCCTACTCCCACGGGAGGACAACCCGGAAGTCAGCTGAAACATCAGAAATAAAAGGTAAGTAAATAATATTTTTTTTTTTCAGGGTTTGTTTAGGTAAGTATGCTATCTGTTGATTTTAATAACATGAAGTTTCATTTTCAGGTACCAAACCACTTTAAGTTTGTTCATTTTGGAGTGGTAGTTGCCCCTGCAATAGCTTTAAACTGTAAGCTTGCACAGAACATCACCTAGAAGTGTGCATGCAGGTTGGGTTCAGGACACGCTCCCAGGTTGTTGTTTTTTCACTATTTGTTTCTAAAGTTCAAATCCTATCAAGTGCTTGTATGTTGTTTTTTTTTTTTTTTTTTTTTTTTACCTTTCTTAAAGAATATTCCTAGATTATTGTACACTTTATTTTTCAATTGTTATGCTGTAGGGAATAATAGCATGGGGTAGTTAATATTTGAATAGTTCTTAGTATTGCTTTATTGTCTTTTGTTGAGAAGTTCAATTTTACACTGGAATTTCTTGAGTCCCCAGAAGCAGGTGGTGGTAGAGTGTAGGAAAGGTAAGTTAAGCATGCTTATTGTGCCTGCTATAAAAATAATTGCTTATTTCCCCTGCTAGGGACAAAGTATGGATTAGCATGAATTCTGTGATATATTCAATCAGGATTAAAAGCTAAAAAGTGGGCACATTTTGAATTGTCTGTTTTTTGCAGGATAGCAACTGTTTTCAAATTTAAAACAAACTTTTTGACATGAAGGAGTCTTTTAAATAATTTTCCAGTTTCATTGAACCCTTGCTAATAATTACTCTATCTACCATGGTTCATTAGTGGGATGGTCACATGAAAGGCTGCTCCTTACATTTATGGTCACTGGGAAGAATCCCCCCTTACAGATAGATAAAATGATCAATGCTGTCTGTAGTTGCTTATCTAAGAGGCTGAAGTTGCTAATTGCTCAAGGAACCCCTAGCAACCTCTGGAGGAACCCTAGAGTTCTATGGAACCCTGGCTGAGAGGCTGTTTTTTTTTATTCTATATTTTATTTTTCAACAATTTTTTACATATAGACAAACAATTAAATTGCATGCATATCACAAAATATATCTTTAATAATTAACATAGATTGATTCTATTTTCGGCAGATATATAGCATCTTGAAATTTCACATTTCTTATATTTTATATATTACAACATGTATATACGTTTTTACCTTCACGTCCTTCCTATACACAAATATAGTAAAAATGAACAAAAATAAATAAATACAAAACAAAAAAAAAAGACATAAAAAAAAAAAGAAAAACCCTCCTCCCTTTAAATTATCCCGCCTTTTCCCCCTCCACAAGTGCACAACCATATTCCCTAGTGCTAACAAAAAGAGACCATTGTATCCATTTTTTATTGAATTTCTCCTCTTCACCTAACATGGTTGCAGTGGCATTTTTCCATGGCACATATGTCGGCTATTTTTTTTAAGCCACAGGGAGATCGAGGGAGGTGATTCCTGATTCCATACAGCTGGGATACAGGCCTTAGCTGCATTCAGAAAATGAGCGATCAATGAGTTTCTGTACCTACGCTGGTTTAGAAAGGCTGTTTTAGAGGGGTTTTCTGGTTTGCCAAATAAAAATATTGGTCAACTGCTCTACACAAAACCTGTTCCTGTTTTACCCAGTCTGGTGTAGGATATTTTAACAATATGTACAGTGTATCGGCTTTTATGAGAACTACTAAAAATGAGAATAAAATGTGTTGCCAATAAATGTACATGTAAAATCAGCCTTTTTGGCTTTCTTCGAACTGTAATCACAGATATACTTTGCATAATGAAAAAGCTAAAAAGCTTGTTTTGGAAACAGGCTAATATAAGAAAATGTAATTCTTTGCTATTTGACACCCACAAATAATGAATGTAGAAAAGTGTTTTTGTTTTGTAAATGTTTTACTTTCCATACTCCTGTATGAGCTTTTTGTAAACCAAGTATTTTTTATTTTTTTTTTGGCTTTAATGTCTCTGTAGTAACCAGTCTAATGTTTGGAGGATGCACACAGCTGTTAAGCTGAATGAGGTGATAGTAAACAGATCACACAATGCCAAATTAGTGCTGCTTAACATGCCAGGACCTCCTAAAAATAAAGATGGAGATGAAAATTGTATCCTTTCAAAAACAGCATAAAATACTGTGTATGTGAAAACTTTATGTTGACAAATCAATCCTTGACCAACCCTGTATTTTTCTAGCACAAGATAAAAGGTCTTAAATGCCTTTATTTTACTATATACTTGTTAAAGAATCAGTTTTGCATATTTTTTGTATTTCATAACAAATTATTAATAATGTCTACACTTTCATGTAACCTAACCAACATAGTCAATGATTCATCAAAGTAGGCATGCTTAGTATGCAGAGGGTGGTGCTGGATGCTACCTTTTAATATGCACTGTGTTAGGTAAGCAACATAGGTCTCAGACTACACCCAGGTAAACCTTTGCAAGCTTCAGCAAAAAACTAAATGCAAAAAGAGAAAAGAAATTATATTTGAACAATGTCAAATTTAGGCTTTTAGTGCAGACCCTCCAACATGACCTCTTTCAGTAAGTACAAAACACTATGCTCCTGATTGTCTCCTTATATGCTAACCTTCCTCCTGTGTTAAAAAAAAATGAATGGAAATACTCACCCTCTTCATGCTGTAGTGCCTCTTTCTGCATCCTCCTGCATCAGTCCTCTTCCCGGTTAAATGATGGCCAACTGAAGAAGATCCATGCTGTATGTGGTCTTTTAAAAGAAAGGTATGTATACTGCAAAATGTTAAAAATTATACAAGGCTTGTGGAGAGGGGAGTTGTTTTCCTTCTTTCAAGTTCATTTCACTGCCCTGTTATTGAATATCAATTGATATAGTGACTTTGTGTAAAATTTCCAGTTACTCATTTCCTACTCATTCCTACTCATTCATATTCATCATCTACCACACCTGCATCCCACCCTTACACTCAGAATATATACTAAATAAGCAGACCTCCTCATTGCCCCTTACTGTAATGGCTGACGGTAAAGCTGCGTACACACGATCAAACAATCCGGTGGAAAAGTCCGCCAGACAATCCGCCCGTGTGTGGGCTCCGGCTGACTTTTTTTACCCAAAAGTCCAGTGGACTATGAAAGTAGTTTTGCACCTAAATATGGCAGACAATACAGCCGTGTATGTGCTAGTCATCCTACGTACTTTTGAAATTAACTGACTTTTCCCGCCCGGAGAAAAGTCCGCTCATTTTGAGCGCAGCTCCAGGTAGCCAGGACCTGCGAAGGAAGCGTCGCTGGCCCCGTCACCTGGTATGGAGTGAAAGGTGAAGCCCTACGCGGAAAAAATGGCGTGGGGGTCCCCCTCTAGGTCCATATCAGACCCTTATTCGAGCACGCTACCCGGCCGGTCAGGAAAGGGGGTGGGGACAAGCGAGCGTTCCCCCCCCTCCTGAGACGTACCAGGTCGCGTGCCCTCAACATGAGGGGTGCTTTGGGAAAGGGGGGGCCGCGCGGTCCCTCCACATCAAAGCACCTTGTCCCCATGTTGATGAGGACAAGGGCCTCTTCCCGACAACCCTGGCCATTGGTTGTTGGGGTCTGCGGGCGGGGGGGCTTATCGGAATTCGTGAGCCCCCTTTAATAAGGGGGCCCCTAGATCCCGGCCCCCCACCCTATGTGAATGAGTATGGGGTACAATGTATTCATTCATTCACCTGTGAAAAAAATGTAAAAGAAACACAACGCACAAGGGTTAAAATAGTTTATTGCACAGCTCCGGGGGTCTTCTTCCGTCTTCGGGGGTCTTCTCGACGGACTCCTCCGATATCTTCTGCTAGCTCTTTTACTAGCGGAGGAGCCCGGCTTTCTTCTTCGCCGCCGCCCTCTTCTTCCGACTTCAGGGGTCTTGTCCCCCTCTTCGGTTATTCTTGCCGGGCCACCACGCCTTCTTCTAGCTCTTTTACAAGCGGTGGCCCGGTCTTCTGTCGCCACTTTCTGTTCTTCTCTTCTGTTCTTCTCTTCTTGAGCTGTTGCCTCGTCGCTGTCTCTGGCCACAATGACAGGCACGCGGCGACTTATATAGGGACATTGCCGGATGATGTCCCCACCCATTATGATGTCACAGTCCCAGAGGATGCTGGGACTGTGACATCATAATGGGCGGGGACATCATCCGGCGATGTCCCTCTATAAGTCGCCGCGTGCCTGTCATTGTGGCCAGAGACATCGACGAGGCAACAGCTCGAGAAGAACAGAAGAACATAAGACGGCGATAGCGGCGACAGAAGACCGGGCCACCGCTTGTAAAAGAGCTAGAAGGCGCGGAGGCCCGGCAAGAAGAACCGAAGAGGGGGACAAGACCCCCGAAGTCGGAAGAAGACCCCCGGGCGGCAACGAAGAAGAAAGTTGGGCTCCTCCGCTAGTAAAAGAGCTAGCAGAAGATAGCGGAGAAGTCCGGCGAGAAGACCCCCCAAGGCGGAAGACCCCCGAAGCTGTGCAATAAATTATTTTTAAACCTTGTGTGTTGTGTTTTTTTTTTTTTACGTTTTTTTCACAGGTGAATGGGTAGGGGTACATTGTACCCCATACTCATACATGGGGGGGCCAGTATCCGGGGGCCCCCTTATTAAAGGGGGCTCCCGGATTCCGATAAGCCCCTCGCCCGCAGACCCCGACAACCAACGGCCAGGGTTGTCGGGAAGAGGCCCTTGTCCTCATCAACATGGGGACAAGGTGCTTTGGGGTGGGGGGGCCACGCGGCCCCCTTCCCCAAAGCACCCCCCCATGTTGAGGGCACGTGGCTTGGTACGGCTCAGGAGCCTCCTTCGCTGGTCCCGGCAACCTGGAGACGCGTTCAAAATGAACTGACTTTTCTCTGTGTGTGTGGGCGAATCTGTTAATTTCAAAAGTACGGCGGATAATCTGGCGGACTAAGTCCGCCGGACCTAGTCTGCCGCAAAAGTACCGTGTGTGGGCAGGTAGCTCGTTCGGAAAGTCCGGCGGCGGACAGTCTGGCGGTTTATCCACCAGACTAAGTGTGTACGCGGCATAACCCAGCCCACTCAAAACTTATCGAGAACATTTAAATGGATCAAACCATTACTCTAATGCCGCGTACACACGGGCGGACTGTATGGCGTACTTAGTCCGTCATACAATCCGACGGACAGTCCATCATACTTTCGACTGAACGGACTTGACCACACACGGATACCCAAACAGTCCGTCGAAAGCTTGCGCGATGACGTGAACAGCACGTACGACGGGAATAGAAATAGGAAGTCCAATACACAGCAAAGCACCCTTCCGCCGTGTAAATCCTTTCTGGGCATGCGCCATTATTAGTCCGTCAAACTAGCCTACTGACGAGCGGATTGTCCGCTGAAACCAAAGTACGACGGACAGAATTTCGAAAAATCCGAAATACTTAGTACGCCAGACTGCACGCTGAAAAAGTCCGCTGAAGCCCACACACGAGCGGACTGTCCGCTGAAATGTGTTTCGACGGACTGAGTACGCCATACAGTCCGCCCGTGTGTACGCGGCATTAGTTATACAGTGCCTTGCAAAAGTGTTCACCCCCTTGGCGTTTTAACTATTTGTTACATTACAGCCATTGGTTCAGTATTTTTTTAAACTGAATTATATGTGATGGAGCAAAACACAATAGTATAAGCCAGTGAAGTAAATTTCGAAAAATATATACATAAACCTATTTTTCAGAAATAAAAAACTGATAATTGGCATGTGCGTATGTATTCACCCCCTTTGTTTTGAAGCCCATAAAAAGCTCTGGCGCAACCAGTAACCTTCAGAAGTCACATAATTAGTGAAATGATGTCCACTTGTGTGCAATCTAAGTGTCACATGATCTGTCATTACATATACACACTTTTTTTGAAAGGCCCCAGAGGCTGCAACACCTAAGCAAGCACTAACCACTAACCAAACACTGCCATGAAGACCAAGGGACTCCCCAAACAAGTAAGGGGCATTATATGTATGAGATTCAAAGCAGTGGCCACATTGTTGGCTTCGGGATAAAACCCACTAATGTGCATGTGCCAAGTGTGAGGCCAAATAATAGGTTTGAAGGCAAGGAAGTGCCAGACCCCCTTTCAAAACAGGTATTTTATTGCGATCCTAACCACACCTCCCCTCCAGAGAAAGTTGGTAAGGATGGAATCTATATCTTTAAATTTGGTTTTAGTAATATAGATTGGTGAGTTACTCAGAATATACAGCGCGGCAGAAAAATCATTTTAAAAATATTTATCCTACCTAGCAGTGTCAGAGGAAGATTGGACCATATCTTCAGTGTGTTTCTAATTCTACCAATAAGAGGGTCCAGATGAATTTTCACGTATGAGGAGATAGGTCGAAAAGAGTGGACATGCGGGTGGAAATACTATAGAGGCTGTCTGTTCTATCATAAATAAGAGAGATTCCACAACTGCCCCACTGGATCGTATCAGTGCCGCATGGGGTTCTATCACCAGTGCGAACAGCAGCGGCGACACCCCTGTCTGGTGCCTCTCCTTATTAAAAAGGTATCGGATATGGAAGCATTCACTCTGTCTAGCCGTAGGTTTATGATACAGTAGCCTGCGCAGATACATTATTATTATTATTTAAGGTACTTATATAGCGCCGTCAATTTACACATCACTTTACACATACTAATCGTCAAACTACTGTCAAAAAAGTATGGGAAAATGGCCACTGCCATAAGGGGCATATGCCTTTGCAAAAAAACGTATACCATGCAACCAAGAGGGTCTTATTATGTGATGTTGATGGCGTTGTTAATATACACAAATTGTCATGGTAATAGACTGTGCCAGTTGCGATCGGAAGAAATTCAGAGCCTTCAAGAATGCTTGTTCTCTGTACTTAGCTCTGCAACCCATGACTTTTTTCCTCTGAGATTGTCATGGTCGGGTTTATTATCTCTTTTGGCAGAGGAACCCCAAGCCTGTGCCCACAGCCTTATGGAGCAAAGAAGTCCCCTTTTTAACTCTATGGACACCTTCTTTGAGGCCATGGGTCAATTATATGATGATCCTCAGCGCACTGCCACAGCTGAGGCTACCCTGCATGCCCTTTCGCAAGGGAGGAAACCGGTGGAGGACTACACTGTTGAGTTTCGCAAATGGTTAGCTAACACTGGCTGGAACGAGGAGGCTCTGCACTACCAATACTGGTTAGGACTTTCAGAAAATCTAAAGGATGAGCTGGAAAGAGTAGAGACTCTTGCCTCCCTGGAGGAATTAATCCAGCTAGCCACAAAACTGGACAGACGGATGCGTGAACGACGTTCTGAATGCCTCCAGGCCCCTCGGCCCAGTTGGATGCTCCCTAAGGCCACTGCTCCGTATCCGTCCATTCCGGTTCCTTCAGGACCCTTAGCCCTGGAGGGGGAACCCATGCAGCTGGGTTTGGTCCGTCCTCATCTTACCCAAGAGGAGTGACAGCGGAGACGCCAGGCAAATCTATGTCTATATTGCGGGGAACTTGGACACTTCATCCACAACTGCCCTGTGAGACCCTGTAAGTTTCCCCCACGATGTGTGATGAACTACCAAACCACAGGTCTTGCTCAAACTTATGTGAATCTCTCTGTTTCTCTGCAGTTGGCGGAAGAGAAGATCCCACTACCCGACTCAGAGGCATGCAGCTGCTTCCTGGACATCTCCATTGCGCAACGGCTGCTCATTCCGTGCCGGAATAAAGAAAGGCATCTTCTAGTACACTTAGCTGATGGAGCTCTGCCACACTCTGGTCCAGTGACAAAGGAAACACTGCCTATACTTACCATCACAGATTCTGGCCATAGAGAATTTCTACGTTTTGATTTAATATCTTCTCCCATGTTTCCTATCATCCTGGGACTTCCCTGGCTGCAGGCTCATGATCCCCAGATCAGCTGGGACAAGAAGGAAGTGTTCTTTACATCCCCCTACTGTACGCAGCATTGTTTTGTTTTTGCTCCAGCTCCTTGCATGACAGTGGTCCCAGCAGTTAACCTACAGCACATCCCTCAGGCCTACTCAGATTTCAAGGACGTCTTCGATAAAAAAGAAAGCTGATCGTCTGCCACCACACCGACCATATGACTGCCCCATTGAACTTCTGCCCGGCTCCGAAATCCCTTTTGGGCAAATATTCCCCTTATCTGAGGATGAACTAAGGGCTCTCAAAGCCTATATTGATGAAAATCTTGAGAGAGGTTTCATTCACCCATCTTCCTTGCCAGCAGGTGCAGGTATCTTCTTTGTCTCAGGCCGTGTATTGATTATAGAGAACTTAATAAGATCACAATCAAAAACAGTTATCCACTTCCACTCATCCCTGAGTTATTTCAGCGCTTCCGGTCGGCCAAGGTGTTCTCCAAATTGGATTTACGTCTATAATCTCATCCAAATCCGTGCCGGTGATAAATGGAAGACAGCTTTCAGATCTAGATTCGGCCACTATGAATATTTAGTCATGCCCTTTGGCCTGTGCAATGCTCCGGCTACATTTCAGCACTTAGTAAATTACATCTTCAGAGACTATCTTGATGATTTTGTAGTTGTGTATTTGGATAATATCCTTATTTTCTCTGCCTCTCTTGAACTTCACAGGGTCCATGTTCAAAGAGTCCTTACCATCCTCAGACAACATCAGTTATACCTCAAGGCAGAGAAATGTGAATTTAAAACAACCACGGTTCAATTCTTAGGGTTCATCATTTCCACCGAAGGTATTTCTATGGACCCCCAAAAGGTCAAAGCAATTTTGAAATGGCCGGCTCCAGGGGACAAGAAAGCCATACAACGATTTATAGGCTTCGCTAATTTCTACTGAAGGTTCATCACCGGGTTTTCATCCATAGTCGCCCCCATCACGCAGCTAACCCGCCAACACACCCGATTCCATTGGTCTCAGGAAGCCCAAGAAGCCTTTACTAAATTAAAAACGTTGCAGCATCCCGATCCACTGCTACATTTTGTGCTAGAAGTGGATGCCTCCAAAACAGCCACGGGAGCCATTCCCTCACAACGTCGGGGGCTTAACCACTTGCCGCCCGCCCTATAGCAAATAGACGGCGGCAAAGTGGTTGCATAATCCTGACTGGACGTCATATGACGTGATCAGGATTATGAGCCGCTGCGCGCCCCCGGGGGCGCGCATCACGGCGATCGTTGTTGCGGGGTGTCAGTCTGACACCCGGCAACTACGATCTCGGTAAAGAGTCTCCGACGGAGACTCTTTACCACGTGATCAGCCGTGTCCAATCACGGCTGATCACAGTGTAAATAGGAAAAGCCGGTGATCGGCTTTTCCTCACTCGCGTCTATCAGACGCGAGTAGAGGAGAGCCGATCGGCTGCTCCTCTGAGAGGGGGGGTCTGTGCTGATCGATTATCAGCACAGCCCCCCCCCCCCCAGGATGCCCACACTGGACCACCAGGGACGCCACCAGACCACCAGGGATGCCAAGGACAAGGTATGCCACCCTAGACCACCAGGGATTCCAATCAGTGCCACAATGGATGCCAATCAGTGCCCATAATGGATGCCAATCAGTGCCCACAATGGGCATCACTGATTGGCATGCATTATTGATTGGCACTGATTGGCATCCATTAGTACAATATATTATAATACAATGCCGCCTATCAGTTCCCATCTGTGCCGCCTATCAGTGCCTACCCATGCCCACCTGTGCCGCCTACCCATGCCCACCTGTGCCGCCTACCCATGCCCACCTGTGCCACCTCTCCATGCCCATCCGTGCCAATTTGTGCCACCTATCAGTGCCCATCCGTGTCGCCCATCAGTGCCGCCTATCAGTGCCACATATCGGTGTCCATCAATGCCGCCTCATCACTGCCACTTCATTGGTGCCACCTCATCGGTGCCCATCAGTGCCGCCTTATCATTGCCCATCAGTGTAACCCCATCAGTGCCCATCAGTGAAGGAGAAAACTTACTTATTTGCAAAGTTTTGAAACTGAAACAAAAAAAACATTTTTTTTTCAAAATTTTCTGTATTTTTTTATTTGTTTAGCAAAAAATAAAAAGCGCAGAGGTGATCAAATACCACCAAAAGAAAGCTCTATTTGTGGGAAAAAAATTATAAAAATTTCATTTGGGTACAGTGTAGCATGACCGCGCAATTTTCATTCAAAGTGCAACAGCACTGAAAGCTCAAAATTGGTCTGGGCAGGAAGGTGTTTAAGTGCCCGGTATTGAAGTGGTTAAAGCTCTGTTACATATGGTGGCCTTTGCTTCTCGGAAGTTAAGCCCACCGAAGAGAAATTATGATGTAGGCGACCGAGAGCTACTAGCCATCAAGTTTGCTCTGGAGGAGTGGAGATACCTCTTGGAAGGAGCCACCCATCCCATCACGATATTCACAGATCACAAGAATCTCGAATACCTGAGGACTGCCAAGCGCTTAAGACCTCGCCAAGCCCATTGGGCGACGCTGTTCTTTTCAAGATTCCATTTTGATATTTCGTATCGGCCCGGGTCCAAGAACAATAAAGCGGAAGTGCTTTCACACATTGTTCCCCGAGTCCTCCCAGGTAACGGAACATAGTACCATTTTATCACCTCAAAATTTCCTCCTGCTCCCACAGCCTGACTTCATTACGGCCATCAGAACAGCTTCGGCCCATTGCAACGACCCAGTCTTGTCCACCTTAGAGAATCGTGACAACCTGTTTTGGGCCTGAAACAAGGTCTTTGTCCCCCTTGAAATAAGGACTCTGGTTCTAAGAACTTTCCATGATCACAAATTGGCTGGCCACTTTGGGACACAAAAAACAGCGGAACTGATCTTTCGTTCCTTCTGGTGATCGGGTTGGAGAGGGGACTGTCAGACCTATATCTCTTCCTGTGTACCATGTCAGCGTAACAAGGGCCCCAAAGCCTTGGGGTCTATTGAGGCCCTTGCCCATCTCTGGCCGACCATGGGCAGACGTTTTGATGGACTTCATTGTTGATTTACCACCCTCGAAAGGCTTCCCCACAATCCTGGTAGTAGACTGCCTTTCAAAGATGGCCCACTTCCTGCCCATGGTTGGTACCCCTTCCGCCCTGGAGACTGCCAATCTTAATTAAGTAGATTGTCGGGCTCCACGGGGTCCCCAAAAGTATCACATCAGATAGAGGTTCCCAGTTCACCTCTAAATTTTGGAAGGAACTCTGCAAGGCACTAGAAATCAGGATCTGTCTGTCATCCGCATATCACCCCCAGAGTAATGGACAAACTGAACGGACAAATCAAACCCTAGAACAGTATCTCCGTTGTTTTTGCTCAGGATCCCAAGACGATTGGTCATCCCTTTTGCTGTACACGGAGTTCGCCTATAATAATTCAGTACATACAACCACCAACCAGACTCCCTTTTGGACGAACTTTGGGTTTCACCCTTCTTTTCTCCCCAACTCCATTCCAGAATCTGCTGTTCCTGTGGTCCAAGATCGAATAACCTCCATTCAATCTAATTTTCGGAGGATCCAGGAGACCATACAAAAGGCCCAGAATGACTACAAAAGGTACCATGATAGGGTAACAAAGGAGAATCCTACCTTTAAAGTTGGAGAAAAGGTCTGGCTATCCGCCACTAATCTCAAGCTTCCCTGTCCCGCATGCAAGTTGGGCCCCAAATTCATAGGGCCATTCAAAATCAAGAAAGTGATGAACCCCGTAGCCTTCGAATTAACCCTCCCTGGATCGTACAAGATGCATCCTGTTTTTCATGCCTCCCTCTGGAAACCACTGGTCCTTAGTCCTTTTCCTGGAAGAGAGGAGCCTCCATCTCCACCCTTCAGGATTGATGGAGAAGATGAGTTTGAGGTGGAAGCCTTACTAGAATGCAGAAAAGTGGGTAGGCAATTACAATACTTAGTGAAATGGAAATGGTATGCCCCGGAAGATAACTCCTGGGAACCGTCCAAGAATCTTCACGCCCTGAGACTCACTAAGACATTCCACCAGCAACATCCAGAACTAATGGCTAGCTTGGGCGTCTGGAGGCCGCCCCTCGGGGGGGGGGGGGCACTGTCATGGTAATAGACTGCGCCAGTTGCGCATTCCCGGGTGGGGACGGCGCTATGGCGCACATTTGTGCATGCAAATGTGTGGCCCCATTGAGCAGCGCACACAAGCACACACATGCCGCTAACCTATAAAGGAAGTATTGGGATTTAAACTGCTGGTTCATCTTCAGCTTCCTGTGATTCCTTCGTTCGTTCCTGTGACCTGTCTTACCTGTTGTGATCCGGATTGCCTTTTGACCTTGCTAAACTTCTCCTCACCCGACCTCTGGCTTTGATCTTGGACTCCTGCTCTCTGAACATGTTTGACCCTCGGCCTGTACCTGGACTTGTCTTGTATCCACTGTGATTGACCCCTGGCTTGCTCTTGGATTATCCTTCTGCCTCAGCGTTCCTGGTACCTGTTGTCTCCTGATCTGAACCATGCTTGACCCCCGGCCTGCCTTCTGGATTCTGCTTTTGCCTAGCGGACTTACTGCTTTTGTTCCTGGACCCTCAAGGGTCACTATCTACCCGCTCTGCTCAAGCTAACTATTGACCTGCTAGCAAGAGACTGTCCCGCTGTTAGCTTGTGCCTCTTGGTGCCAACCACGCTCTGTACAACCGTCAGGGGTGGTTTGCGCCGAGTTGCAACAGCGACCGCTCTTGGCCTCAGTGAGTACTCTTTTTATGATACAAATCTTTTACATAACAAACTTGGAAGTATGCCTGTACATGGTATTACAGAATAGCATGATTTTTACAGTCTCAGTGACAGCAAACAATTTGGCTGTGGAACTGCTTTTTTTTTTCCTTAATAAATAGCTTAGCTTACATACATACATGCAGCAGCAGCCCAATCCAATTAATTTCAGCTTGAAAAAGTATTATTATTTTTCTTTTTTGTGACACATGCTTTTTTGTTAAACTGTAATAGACTTGATTTGACTGGTGAATAGAAATTGACCAGTAGTTTGCTGTGGCTGTCCTAGGTCTCTCTCACGTAATAGACCACAGATGATACAGCTGTGTAAAATTAGGTAATAGTGGGGCCATTTTAAATAGCATGGCTAGGCCCAAATTTACTAGAGACAAAAAAAGCACACGCTGGAACTTTACTACAGAAATTAAGATACTGCAGAAGATATAGCAGTGTGAAATTGGCCAGTTTTTATTCAGGGTTAATAGGCAACTACTAGTACTAGTGACAATGAGCACAAGCAGGTGTTTTTCTACAAGAATTAGGAGATAAATGATAAAACAGTAGTGTAAAATTGGCCTTGGATAGGGTGTGTGGTGAGTGTGACATAATGTGAGATGGTTTAGGTGCACGCTACACCCCAAAACAGAAGCCTGCTTTTTTAAAGGGGAATCCTTGCAGCAAAAAAAAATTGTTTAAAGTAGAACTATAGGCAAAACTTTTTTGTCATTTTGGATAGAGTATTCATAACCTTCCATAGCTCTTCTCTGTATTCTTGCAGTCATTATTCTTTGGCATGCTGCACACATTTACACCTTTCACCAACCACATGAAGGCCCAGAAACACCGACAATAACCCTAGGACCCACCCACATCAACTCCCAGAACTGGTACAATTGACTCCCATAGCCTCCCCTAAAACTATGGAGGCTCAAAGGATCATGGGACATGCAGTATCAGGGCTGGAAAAGGAAAGCAACTGGAAGTCAGAGAACTTTGAAATTCAGCCAGTAGTAGGAGTGAAGTCACAAACACAGAAACCTATTGTATACAGCTAAAGGAAGTAAGTTGCACACAAACTGACAGTGGGGTTGTGATCAATTTACATGTGCAATATATCTGTTGTTTTGGGGAGGAAAAGCTGGAGTTCTTCTTTAACCACTTCAGCCCTGGAAGATTTACCCCTTAATGATCAGGCCATTTTTGCAATACGGCACCTCCTCACTTTAACTGATAATTGTACGGTCGTGGAATTGGTCGCACCCAAACAAAATTGTCGTGTAATTTTTTTCCCCCACAAATAGAGCTTTCTTTTGTTGGTATTTGATCACCTCTGCAGTTTTATTTTTTGCACTATAAACAAAAAAGACTGACATTTTTGAAAAAAAACATTTTTTATTTTGTTATAAAAAAAATTCCCCCAAAAAGAAAAAAAAATTCTTCATCAGTTTAGGCCAACGTGTATTCTTCTACATTTCTGCTTGCTAAAAAAATAGCAATAAGCGTATATTGATTGGTTTGCGCAAAAGTTATAGCGTCTACAAAATGGGGGAAATATGTATGGCATTTTTTTTATTTGCTAGTAATGATGGTGTTCAGCTATTTTTAGCGGAACTGCGACATTGCGGCTGACAGATCCGTGACTTTAGACACTTTTTTTGTTACCAGTGACATTTATACAGCGATCAGTGCTATAAAATGCACTAATTACTGTATAAATGACATTGGCAAGGAAGGGGTTAACACTAGGGGGCGATCAAGGGGTTAAGTGTGTCCTAGGGAGGTGTTTCTAACTGGGGGGGGAGTGGAATCACTGAGAGTACAGTGAGATCGTTGTTCCTAATCAATAGGAATAGACCATCTCTCTCTACTCCCCTGACAGAACAGGGATCTGTCTGTTTACAATGACAGATCCCGGTTCTGGCTCTCTGTGGAGCAATAGCGGGTGGCTGGTGGACATTGCGGCCGCCGGCCACACACATTAGCCCCCCCACACTGTGCAGCAAGCATGTGCCTGCTAAGCTGTTAGAGAGAATGATGTACAGCTACAGTGATTCAGGATCAAGCTGACCTGCTGCAGTATAAGGACGGTGGCTGGTTGGAAAGTGGTTAAGTAATAATTGATACAGACAACAAATGTAAGAATATTGGAAAATATAACAAAAATACTTACCCATAGATGTCTTTTTCGCCACTGAGTCTACCCTTCTGATATGACGTGGCACAAATGATTAGACCCAGGTACATGCTCGTCCTGGTTTAAGACTCAACTATTACACATTTTGCCTGTGGTATTAGAACTAGTGTGTAAGGAAATGACCAACCCCCTTGAAAGCAACATTACCTTTTAGGGACTTAGCTGACTTCATACCAAAGGAAGGTCATTACAAACTGACTAAGTTAACCAAATTTAGAATTGTCAGGGCTGGGCTCGGCCCTTCCTTCCTCTGAGCTGGCCGCTCAGCTGTCGACTAATTGCCAGCTCCCATCTCTCCACAGTGACTCAACTGTTGATGATATCCTGCTCATCAACCTGCCTACTTAAGCCGCCCTGCCCAAATGATCACTGCCTTCGCCTTATTCAAAATCAGATACTCCTGTGTTCCCGTTAGAGACTTGCTTGGCTGACATTCCTTCTGGCTCCAGATCCTGCTTGCTGTTCCACTACGCTGATCTCTGGCTTCCTGACTTTCTAGCTTTTGTGTCCTGGTTACCGAACTTTGGCTATGTTTTGACTACATTTGCTCCATTTATTACTATTATTATTAAACAAGTGTGATTTAACTGTACTTCTGTGTCGGTCTGATTCATGGTTTCTGACAGTAGGCGAAGGCCATGAATTCAGAAGATGCAGTCAATCCACTTGTTGGCAATATTTTTTCCAGATTGGATGAGCAGGATCACCGCATGGATCAGTTTGCCTTGGCAGTCGCACGGCTCACCAGGAATCTCCTACTGTGGCTGCTCCGGTACAACCTGTGTTGCAGGCCATCCCTGCTGTTGCTCCAGTCTCTGTGCAGGCACCTGCCTCGAGGATTACCTCTATAAGAGGTATGTCTGGTTCTGCTCCACTTCCCCAGCAATTTGGGGGCGATCCAGTCCAATGCAGAGGGTTTCTCAACCAGGTTGGTCTCAACCAACTTTGAGATGCTGCCACAGGCATTTCCCATGGACAGAAGCATAGTAGGTTTTGTGATCTCTTTGCTTTCTGAGAAAGCCTTGGCTTGGGCAAACTCTCTATGGGAGATGCAAAAACCTGTTGGCTTGAGATACCCTGAGTTCGTGGCTTTTTTTAAAAGAGTATTTGACATTCCTGCACGCTCCACTTATGTTGCCAAGTACCTCATGTCCATCGGAGTACGAAAGCTATGGTCGATTAAGCCATTAAATTCAGTTCTCTGGCAGCAGAGGTTGCTTGGAACAATGAGGCCCTTGTGCCTGCTTTTTCTCAGGGTCTCTCTGATACCATCAAGGATGAGCTAGCAGCCCGAGATATAACCACTGAGCTGGAGAAGTTGATTATGTTTGCCATCCTCATTGACTCCAGACTCAAAGAAAGACCCTCTTTTAAGGAGCGCTTGCAGAAGCCTCCTGTACATTTGTCTCAGAGCTTTGCAGTCCCACCCTTGCCTCTCTTACCTCCCATGCCTTCCTGGTACCGAGTCGGTCAGTGAAGATGAACCCATGCACTTGGGTTTCACGCGTCTCTCTGTGGATGAGAGAACCTTTAGGAGGAGGGAGAGATTGTGCCTTTATTGTGGCCAGGCAGATCACTTTTTGAAAGTCTTGTCTTACCCATCCAGGGAACACCTGAACCTTGAGATCCTGTCACGGACAGACCTTAGGTGGCGTTGCATCCTCAGTTATCCAGAAGGCTAAGCCCCTGGTTTCAGTGACCCATTTTTTGGGCTGAGTCGTCTGTCGAGATACAGGCTCTAATCGACTCTGGGGCTGCAGGCTTGCCATTGAGACTCTTGATGGGATACCTCTACAGCCTGCCCATGTGTCTCATGAGACTGTTCTGTTGTCCATGGCAGTAGGGGCTCTTCACCATGAGATAATCCAATTCCAAGTTATTTCCTCACTTAAGTTTCCGCTGGTTATTGGTTTTTCTTGGTTACAGATGCACAACCCCTCTTTTGATTGGCTCCGTGCTGAATTTCTCTCCTGGTTGCCACAATGCAGTAAGACATGCTTCCAGAAGGTAGCCAAGGTACTGTGCACCTCTTCACTCTCCTCCCTGGCAGAGGAGTATCGCGATTTTAGCGATGTCTTTGACAAAGGTCAAGCTGGTAGTTTGCCTCCACACCGGTCATGTGATTAAGAAATTGACCTTCAACCTGGTGCCATACCCCCTCGTGGCTGGGTTTACCCTTTGTCGGTCTTGGAGGATAAGGCCATGGAGGAGTATGTTGCAGACGCACTTTCTCGAGTTTTCATCCACATATCCTCATCTCCTGCTGGTGCTGGTTTCTTCTTTGTGAAGAAAATTGGTGAAATGAGACCGTTTTGATTATAGGGGTCTCAGTCATTTCACTTTTAAGAATGCCTATCCGATTCCGTTGATTCGAGTTATTTGACCCCCTCAAGGGAGCAGCGGTTTTCACAAAGCTTTATTCGAGAGGGGAATACAATCTCGTGAGGATTAAGGAGGACGACGAGTGGAAAACTGCTTTAATACAGAACAGGCCATTATAGGTACCTCGTAATGCCTTTTGGCCTTTGTAACGCCCGGAAGGTTTCCAGGAATTTATTAACAATGTCTTCCGAGATTTGTTTCAGTTATGTGTAGTGGTTTATCTTGACCATATCCTCACATTTTCCAAGTCCCTGGAGAGCCACCACACATATCTGTCATGTGCTTCAGAAACTAAGAGAGAACAATCTATTGTAAATTGGAGAAGTGCAAATTCCATTGTGAACAGGTTAAATTCCTAAGTTATGTCATTTCCACTGCTGGTTTTTCGATGGACCCAGAGAAACTTTCAGCAGTCCTACAGTGGCCCCAACCCGTGGGTTTACGTCCTCTGCATTGTTTTCTTGGCTTCTCCAACTATTATCGGAAGTTTATTCGTAACTTCTTGTCTCTGGCCAAGCCCCTGACTGATATGACCAGAAGGGATGGTAACCAACAGAGTTGGTCTCCGGAGTCCATTAAGGCCTTTGAGAGTCTGCCTTTGTTTCTGCTCCTGTGGTGACACATCCTGATCCTACGTTACATTTTATCCTTGAGGTTGATGCTTCTGAGACTGGAGTTGGTGCCCTTCTGTCTCAATGTCCTACTTCTGAGAGCGCTATGCATCCTTGTGGCTACTTTTTCAAGAAATTGTCACCTGTGGAGTGCCATTACGAGATTGGTGACAGAGAGCTGTTAGCAATCATTTTAGCCCTAAAAGGATGGAGACATCTCCTCGAAGGTACCACTGTGCTGGTTCTCATTCTTACGGACCATAAGAATCTTGCATTCTTGTCTGAGGCTAAACGCCTCTCTCCCAGAAGGGAGATGGGCTCTTTTCTTGTCAAGTTTCAATTACATTGTCTCATTCTTGCCCGGTACTAAGAATATAAGGGCTGGCGCTTTATCACAACAATTTTCTTCCACTTCCAAGATGGAGTCGGTTCCGGTTCCTGTAATTCCTCCTGATCGTATTTTGGCTATGGTTCACAGTCTCACTTCTCCTTTGGGTGACAAAATTCTTGCTGCTCAGTTCCATGATCCTCCTGAGAAACCTTGTGACAGCTGCTTTGTCCCAGAGAGTCTCTGTACTGCTGTGCTCTAGACTTACCATTCTCTCAAGGCTGCTGGCCATCCTGGTAAGGTTCCGTTCTTTTGGGCTATTTCCCAACAATTCTGATGGCCTAGTCTACGTGCTGATATAACTGCCTTTGTAATAAAAAGGTGCTCAGATCTTACATATCCCAGGCCGCGCTACGGAGGCTAAAATGAGATACAGGCGTAAATAGAAGGACTCACAACCAATGTCGCCAACCCTAAAAGTCACAACCCCTAGGGGGTGCAGCCAGTATCAAAGGAGGTTTTTATTTATATAAGGGGTTCGGCGCCACTGTAAATTTGCTCCAATGGGGTGTGTACATAAGGTAAAGGTACATGTCCACCATTAGCCTATCACAGAACCACAATGGGTGTCATATAGGTATCAAATCCTATCCAAGGGAGTGTATATGTGAAAAGGAGGAGAAAAAAAAGGGAAGTGCATATAAATCAACCTTCAAGTTGACTACTACTACTATAAGAAAATAAGGAAATGAACACTACCATCAGTAATGTGCACCCATCCCTAAAATCAGCCAGTAGGGTACCACAAGAAATGGCTATACGTAGACCAAACTTAACTAAGCATACACAAATCTAGACAACTGTGTGAGCAGCGAGAATTACTAGTATGGTACATAACATATAATAATATGCATAGCGTGCAGAAGTGATAAATAATGAAATAGTAAGCCACTATATAAGTAAGTGTGTTGTAAAATTAACAGTGAAATTAATTGGAGCTAAAATAAAAATACAATAACCATACAATTTTACAACACACTTACTTATATAGTGGCTTACTATTTCATTATTTATCACTTCTGCACGCTATGCATATTATTATATGTTATGTACCATACTAGTAATTCTCGCTGCTCACGCAGTTGTCTAGATTTGTGTATGCTTAGTTAAGTTTGGTCTACGTATAGCCATTTCTTGTGGTACCCTACTGGCTGATTTTAGGGATGGGTGCACATTACTGATGGTAGTGTTCATTTCCTTATTTTCTTATAGTAGTAGTAGTCAACTTGAGGGTTGATTTATATGCACTTCCCTTTTTTTTTTTTTTTCTCCTCCTTTTCACATATACACTCCCTTGGATAGGATTTGATACCTATATGACACCCATTGTGGTTCTGTGATAGGCTAATGGTGGACGTGTACCTTTACCTTATGTACATACCCCATTGGAGCAAATTTACAGTGGCGCCGAACCCCTTATATAAATAAAAACCTCCTTTGATAACTGCCTTTGTAGCTGCCTGTTCCAAGTGTGCTCAGAGTAAGACTCCACAACACCTTCCAGTGGGCTTCCTACAACCCATACCCAATGGAGAGAGGCCCTGGACCCACCTGCCTGTGGATTTCATTGTGGCGTTACCCAATTTCCAGGCCAACACAGTTATCCTTATGGTGGTTGACTGGTTCTCGAAAATGTCTCATTGTTTTCCACTTAAGAAATTGCCCACTTCCAAGGAACTGGCTTCCATTTTTGCTCGGTAGATCTTTCGTTTACATGGGCTACCCAAGGTGATTGTCTTGGACAGGGCTAGTCAATTTGTGTCCCGGTTCTGGCGAGCCTTCTGTGCACAGTTGGGAATTCAGCTTGCTTTCTTTTCTGTGTATCATCCACAGTCTAATTGGGCCGCAGAACGAGCCAATCAGTCCTTGGAGCAATTCCTGTGTTGCTATATTTCTGGCCATCATAACAACTGGTCAGACCTCTTACCTGGGTGTAATTTGCTCACAATAGTGCCTTGAATTCTGCTTCCCAATTGTCCCCATCTATGGAAAACTATGGTCTCCAACCTTCCATGTTGCCTAACTCATTTATTCCGTAGAGTATTCCTGCGTTAGAGGAGCATCTCCGTGGTCTTCGTTCCACTTGGGAACAAGTCCAGGAGGCTTTGTGACATGCTAATGATGGGTACAGACTCCATTCTGACCGCAGACGCCTGTCTGCACCTTCCTACCAGGTTGGGGACAGGGTCTGACTGTCATCTCGCAACCTCCAACTTCGTGTTCCCTCTCTGAACTTTGCACCTTGGTTTATTGGGCCTTTCTGTGTTCTTCACAGGATTAACTCCACGGCTTACCCATTAGACCTTCCTTCTAATATGCTATCTCAAATGTATTTTATGTCTCCTTATTAAAACCTTTGGTCTGCAACCGTTTTACCACCTCAGTGCCACGTCCTCACCCTGTACAGGTTGAGAACCATGAGGAGTATGATGTACAGTCCATTGTTGACTCCCATAGGTTCTGTGGGCGCTTACAGTACCTGGTGCATTGGAAAGGGTATGGTCCGGAGGAACATTCTTGGGTCTCATTCTCGGACGTACATGCCCCTGTCCTTCTCTGTGATTTCCATAGACATTTTCCCCTCAAGCCTGGTAGTCATCCAAGGGGGAGCGGTCATTGAGGAAGGGGGTACTGTTAGGGCTGGGCTCAGCCCTTCCTTCCTCTGAGCTGGCCATTCAGCTGATGGCTAATTGCCATCTCTTTACAGTGACTCACCTGTTGATGATATCCTGCTCGTTGGACCTGCCTACTTAAGCCATCCAGCCCAGATGCTCTCTGCCTTCGCCTTGGTCAACATCACAGAGACTCCTGTGTTCCTGTTAAAGACTTGCTTGGCTGACATTCCTTCTGGCTACAGATCCTGCTTGCTGTTCTTCTACGCTGATCTCTGGCTTCCTGACTTTCTGGCTTCTCTGACTATCTGTCCTGGTTACCAAACTTTGGCTATGTTTGCCTATGTTTGTTCTATATATTACTATTTTTATTAAACAAGTGTGATTTAACTGTACTTTCTTCTATCTCTGTCTGATTCATGGTTTCTGACAAGAATTCATTCTAAGCCCCTCTACACATGGTCGGAAATTCCGACCACAAAATCCATCGGATTTTTTCCAATGGATTTTGTCCAAAACTGGTGTTGCATACACACGGTCGGACAAATTTGTCGGAAAATGCGATCGCTCGGAACGTGATGACGTTCGTTCGTTAAGACGGGACTATGTTCAAGGTAGCAGCTAATAGCTTTGGTCTCGTAATTTGGTCTGAGCATGCGTGGCACTTTGTCCGATCGGAATTCTCTACAAACATTTGTCTCATACAAAGTCCAATCGGATCATGTTGTTGGAAAATGTTATATCCAGTTCTCAAACTTTGTTGGTCGGACATTCCGACGGAAAAAGTCAGATGGAGCCCACACACAGTCGGATTATTCGACAACACGGTCCGATCGGACATTTTCCGTCTGAATTTCCGACCGTGTGTTCAAGGGCTTAGATATTGTTAGTCAGTTTTAATAAGGAAATAGGAAATTTCTGTACTTGTGGCTAGTGAGCTTACTGCTTAGAGGCTCCATGCTCCACTTTTAAACTCAGGTGGCCGTTTTTGCAAGTTTTCAATTAAAAAAAAAGTTTCCTTACAGCTTAAAAAGTTTGTAAAAGACCCCACAAATCATGCATTTTCTAAAAGCATAGGACCAGTAGAATAAAAGAAAGGAGAAAGGTGCTGTACACACAATACATACACTGTACATGCACACACAATATACACACACTGTACACACACTTTACGCATTCCCACATCTGTCACAGTGGAGGTATAACACAGCCCCCTGTCCTAGACCAGTACAGGGGGAATATGCTGTATTTGGCCAAGACACAATCCACATTGCAATCCCCCTCCCCCAAAGACAGTCAATCATTTATTGGGTGCAATATACATATAGGTGTAAATATGTATATATAATTTATGTAAATGGCCATGTAGCCATTCACTTCCCAGAGAGAAAGAGGGATGGGGGAGGGAAAAAGGAGGTGATTGAGAGAAAAAAAAGGTGAAAGAGAAGGAATTAAAAGAGAATACATGGACAAGGGAGAAAAGGAAGGACAAAACGAATAAAAAGGCAGAGAAAGAATAAGAGATAGAACAAGAAAGTTAAACAGAGAGAGGAAAGATCGAAGAGATGGGAAAAAAAACAAGAAATAAGGATAAAGAGTGATAAAGGGGAAATAGAAGAGAGAGAGTAGTACATCCTAAAATGTACCATATAAGTACTTAACCGCTTGCTTACTGGGCACCTAAACCCCCCTGCCCAGATAAATTTTCAGCTTTTAGCGCTGTCACTCTTTGACAATTGCGCGGTCATAAAACACTGTACCCAAATTACATTTTTATAATTTTTTTCCCACAAGTAAACTGTCTTTTGGTGATATTTTATCACCTCTGGGTTTTTTATTTTTCGCTAGACCAAATTTAAAAAAAATAAAATAATACAAAACCGTTTTATATTTTGTTAATAAATTTTGCAAACAGGTAATTATCTCCTTCATTGATGTAGGCTGATGAGGCTGCTGATGGGCACTGATAGGCTGCACTGATGGGCACCAATCGGCTGCATTGATGGGCACGAATAGGTGGCATTGGTGGGCACTGAGAGCTGGCACTGAAGGACATTGATAGGTGGTACTAAAGGGCACTAATAGGTGGCACTGATAGCTGGCAGTGATGGGTTTTGATGGGTGGCAGTGATGAGCACTGGTAGGTGACACTGATAGGCAGCACTTCTAGGTGGCACTGATGAGGCACTGATTGGCATCACTGGTGGGCATTAATAGGTGGCACTTGTTGGCACTGATGGGTGGCACCGATTGCTGGCACTTACTGTGGGCACTGATTCATGGCACTGGCAGGCGGTACTGGTGGGCACATATGAGGCTCTTCCTCTTCGGGACCGATGTCCCTTCAAACAGAAGCTGGTGATCGTCTTTTTTTCTCCTCACGCTGTCAGCGTGAGAAGAAAAAAGAAACAATTACTGATCTTCTGTTTACATCACGTGGTAAGGGGCTGTGATCACAGCGCGCGCCCTTCAGGGGGGCTGTAGTGAGCCTGCAAAGGGGAGGACGTCAATAGATGTACTCCCAGCAAAGCATATCCGCGCTGTAGCCGTCATTCGAGAGAGCAGCCCAAATCCTCTTCTCAGGCCCCCCTTCTGTGCTCCTGGCCCCTCCCTCCTGTTGAGTGCCCACACAGCTAGCAGCTTGCTATAGAAGCACCCAAGCTGAGTCACAACTTTCATTGTCTCTATTCAGACACAAAGCCGTAACCCGGCCCTGTCTCCTCTCTCCTGATTGACTGACTTTGACAGAAGCTGGAGCCAATTGCACCAGCTGCTGTCTTAGCCAATGAGGAGGGAATCTCAGGCAGCAGAGACTCCCCTGCAACATTGCTGGATAAAGATGGGCTCAGGTAAGTATTGGGGGGGCTGCTGCACACAGGTTTTGTTATCTTCATGCACAGTTGCGGTGAACAGCTCTGATCAATGGCTTGTCGCCACTAATTGCAGCTATCGGTTTTTTCAGCAGAGTCTGCTGAATAGTTTTGCTATGCGGTACCTTATAGCAAAAGGAGGAATGCTAGGTTTGCATACCGACCTGGCCAGCTGGAAGCGGTTCCGTAGGTCCCTACTCCATACAGACCGAAGGGGTTAAGACTGAGTAGGTTTATATAATAAAAATATATCTGAAGAATACTTGAAATTTAAAAAAAGTTATGTTTATCCAAGAAAAAAAAATATACATTAAAATTTGCAAATACTAAAGTCAAGCTTCAAAATTGCACGCGCTCGTGGAATGGCGCCAAACTTTGGTATTTAAAAATCCCCATAGGTGACGCTTTAAATTTTTTTACTGGTTATATGTTTTGGGTTACAGAGGAGGTCTAGAGCTAGAATTATTGCTCTCGCTCTAACGTTCGCAGTGATACCTCACATGTGTGGTTTGAACACCGTCTTCATATGTGAGCGGGACTTACGTATGCGTTCGCTTCTGTGTGTGAGCTCATGGGGACAGGGGCGCTTTAAATTTTTTTTTTTTTTTTTTTTTTTTTTTTTATTGTTAATTTTATTTTTATTTTTTTAGTTTGACACTTAAAAAAAAAAAAAAATTGATGACTTTTATTCCTATTACGAGGAATGTAAACATCCCTTGTAATAGGAATATGGCATGATCGGACATATTTACAGTGAGATATGGGGTCAATAAGACCCCATATCTTACCTCTAGGCTGGGAAGAATAAAATAAAATAAAAAAAACGATCCTGGGTTCCCTGCCAAATCTGCGCCGTTAATTTGAATACCGAGGCCGGGCGTGACGTCATAACATTGCGCCTGGCCTTCGAACGATCATAGAGACTCCGGGGACGATCTGGTCCGCCGGAAATCTCTATGGTAACTGGCGGGGGCCGGCAGATCCTGTCACCGACTCACCGAAGGAAGCGGTGAGTCGGTACAGGCACCGGAGGGCTGCGGGAGGGGGGGGCGTCCCCTCCCGCCGCCCGTAAGAACGATCAAGCGGCGGAGTGTTGAGGGCACGCGGCCTGGTACGGCTCAGGAGGGGGGGCTCGCTCGTCCCCCCCTTTTCTGGTCGGCCAGGGTAGCGTGCTCGGACAAGGGTCTGATGTGGACCTGGGGGGAACCCCCACGCCGATTTTTTTTCGGCGTTGGGGTTCCCCTTTAAGTCCATACCAGGTGGCGGGGCAGCGACGTCTCCTTCGCGGGCCCCGTCTACCTGGAGATGCGCGGACTTTCCTCCGCGTGTGTGGGCGAGTCCGTTTATTTCAAAAGTAGGGCGGATAGTACGGTGGACTTAGTACGCCGTATTAGTCTGCCGAAAAAGTGCCATGTGTAGGCAAGTAGCCCGTTCGGAAAGTTGGACGGACAGTCTGGCGGGAAGTCCGCCAGACTAAGTCCGTCGGATACGTGTGTACGCGGCATTAGAGAAAGTTACTTTAATCTAAGCCTCTGATGCCCACCCTGTGGTCCAGGGGCCATATGTGGCCCTTCAGCGCTTTTTGTGTGTCCCATGGGGCTCCCGCAGAGACGAATCTGTGTTCCCCTATTGCCCTGTTATAGCAGTGACTCTAAGCAGTCTTGTGTAAGAATGTCTCAAGTCTTTGACTGTCTTCTAAAGCATGTTTCCCAGTTTGAACAACTCCTGTAGCAGGTTTACGGTCTCTGACAGTCTCCTGCAGCATGTCAGCAATGTCTATCTCTTGCATCATGCCTGCAATCTCTCACCATCTCCTGTACCATATCTGCAGTCTGACCATCTCTTGTATTATATCCACAGTCTCTCGCCATCTCTTGTATCTTCTGTATTATGTCTGTAGTCTCTGACCATCTCTTGTATCATGTCTGTAGTCTCTGACCTTCTCCTGTACCATGTCTGCAGTCAAACCATCTGTTGTATTATATCCAGTCTTACCATCTTCTGTATTATGTCCAGTCTCTGGCCATCTCTTGTATCATGCCCATAGTTACATAGTGAGTGAGGTTGAATAAAGACACCAGTCCATCCTGAGTGTCTACAATTGTCCCTATCCCTGTACATTGCACACTCACATCAGTCCCTACCCTCAAGGAGCCCACAATCCAAGGTCCCCATTCATATACTAGAGCCAATTTTGGACAGAAGCCAATTAACCTACCTGCATGTCTTTGTAGTGTGGGAGGAAACCTGAGTACCGGGAGGAAACCCACGCAGGCACAGGGAGAACATGCAAACTCCAGGCAGGTAGTGTCAAGGTTGGGATTCGAACCAGCGACCCTTTTTACTGCTAGGTGAGAATGCTAACCACTGTGCCGCCCTTAATAGTATTAATAGTATTTGACTATATCCTGTTGTGTCTCTGATACTGAATATTCACTGACCTGTATGTGTGGCCCTTTGGTGCTGAATTAATGCTGCATAAGCCTGTATTCTCATTTTGTGGAGATCCACACAGGCTCCTGCTGCATAGGTGCTTGGTTCACCAGAATAAATGACATCAAGAAAATGGAGAATGACCACCATTCTCACATTAGTATGTTTCTAGTATTTCATTACAATGCTTCAACATCATATGTTATCACCACTTGCAGAGGGAACAAACAAAGGGTAAATCCTAACTGCAAGACATGTTGGCACAATTATAATGTATGCTAAAAGAAAAATGTGATAACACAGAACATACAAATGTATTGATGCCAGTATCATGTGTACAGTATGTCAACACAAATTAACAAACCGTAAAAACAACTGCTGCTCACAAGTTTCTTAAAGCTACTTGAAAAATGAAAACAATAAACAACCACAGCAGTATCTACCTCCCACTATGCCGTACAAATAATACCACAACAATGTCTACAATCCAAAAATAAAGTTATCAATTATTTAATATCTCTGTGTCACAAGTTTAAACCTAAAGTGCTCAGTGCAAAAAAAGTCCAAAACATGCATAAACAGTATCATTCATGACTGTACTCATTGTTTTTTGTTATTAACCACTTGCCTACTGGGCACTTAAACACCCTTCCTGCCCAGACCAATTTTCAGCTTTCGGTGCTCTCACAGTTTGAATGACAATTACTCAGTCATGGAACACTGTACCCAAATGAATTTCTTGTCCTTTTTTCCCCACAAATAGAGCTTTCTTTTGGTGGTATTTGATCACCTCTGGGTTTTTTATTTTTTGCGCTATAAATGAAAAAAGACCGAAAATTTGGGGAAAAAAACAACATTTTCTTTGTTTCTGTGATAAAATTATGCAAATTATTAATTTTTATTCATACATTTTGCCCATAATTTATGCTGCTACATATATTTGGTAAAAATAACCCAAATTAGTGGATATTATTTGGTCTTTGTGAAAGTTAGAGAGTCTACAAGCTGTGGTGCGAATCATACAAAATTGATCCCATCTGATGTACTGGTGGCCTATCTCATTTCTTGCGACCCAAACAAGCCAGGAAAGTACAAATGCCCCCCAAATGACCCCTTTTTGGAAAGTAGAGATTCCAAGGTATTTGGTAAGAGGCATAGTGAGGTTTTTGGTGTTGTAATTTTTTCCCACAATTCTTTGCAAAATGAAGATTTTTTTTGTTTTTTATTTTTTTTCCCACAAAATTGTCAATGTAATATGTTATTTCTCTCACATGGCATGTGTATACCACAAATGACACCCCAAATTAAATTCTGCTACTCCTCTTGAGTATTACGATACCACATGTGTGGGACTTTTTCACAGCCTGGACACTTAGAGAGGCCCAACATGCAGGGAGCATGTCACGTGTTCTAGGAGCATAAATTACACATCTAAATTGTTGACTACCTATTACACTTTTGAAGGCCCTGGAGCACCAGGACAATGACAAGTGACACTGACGTTGCACTGATGGCAGATGGCACTGATGGCACGTGACACTGATGTGACACTATGACAGATGGCACTAATACGTGGCACTGATGACACTTGACACCGATGACAGATGGAACTAATCTGTGGCACTGATGACAGATGGCATTAATATGTGGCACTGATGACAGATGGCACTAATAAGTGGCACTGATGACATGTGACACTGACAGGTGGCACTGATGACAAGTCACACTGACAGGTGGCACTGGAGATACATAGCACTAGGGACAGGTGGCACTGGGGACAAGTGGCACTGGGGACAGGTGACACGTAGCACTGGGGACAGGTGGCACGGATAGGTGGCACTGGGGACAGGTGGTACTGGGAACAGATGACACTGTTAGGTGGCACTGGGGACAGGTGGCATTGACAGGTGGCACTGGGGACACATGGCACTGACAGGTGGCACTGGGGACAGATGGCACTGATAGGTGGCACTGGGGACAGATGGCACTGATAGGTGGCACAGGGGACAGATGGCACTGATAGGTGGCACTGGGGACAGGTGGGCATGTGTGTGTGTGTGTGTGTGTGTGTTTCACTGTGTGTCTGTTTTACTGTGTGTGTGTGTGTGTGTGTACACTCAGTCACAGACGCTGCAACTGCAGCAGGGAACCTCTCCCTCCTCACACGCTGTCCCTGTGTGAGGAGGGGAGCCGGCGATGAGAGATGATCTCATATGTTTACATATGAGATCACCTCTCATTGGCTAGCCCGATCGAGTGCTAAATGGCCACTGTGATTGGCCATTTAGCATGATCTGTGATTGGCTGTGTCCGAGGGACACGGCCAACACAGAACTTCCCTGATGCACGCCCGCGGCGGAGCGCATTAGGGAAGTAAACAGGAGGACGTCCAGGGACAGCCTCCCGGCAGTTAGCATCCGCTCTGTAGCCGTCTTTTGGCTATAGGGCGGGTGCGAAGCGGTTAAACATATATGGACGGGTTGCAAATTTTATGTAATTTTAGCATCTGTAATACAATCTTTTTTTTTTTTTATACTGATGATGGAAATAGTATACAGATTTGCACCACAGCAAGATACTGTTTGGACAAGCTGCAATTTCTGAGAGATTGAGCAGGCATTTGATATGTTAGGTAAAAAGTGTCTCTTTTGGACACCGATGTTAAGGCCCGTACACACGGTCGGACTTTTTGACAACAAACATGCAAATTAGCTGTTTTGGAGCAACATCCGACTGTGTGTACACTCCATCGGACAAACTTTTTCTGTTTTCATCGGACTTTTGTTGGCTGTGCGAACGGACAAACTTTCTGGCAACAAAAGTCAGACGGAGCAAAGTCTGACCGTGTGTACGCAAAAGCATCGGACTTTTGTACAAGGTACAAACACGCATGCTCAGAACCAATGCAAAAGATCAGACTACAATACAGAAGTTCACCAAAGGTGGCGCTGGAGTCATTGAACGTCCTCTTTTGAAGCGGCATCAGTACGTTGTGACGTCATTACGTTCGTGTTTGTTGTCAAAAAGTCCGACCGTGTGTATGCAATACAAACTTGTGGACCACGCCCTTTGTACAAAAGTCCACGGAAAAGTTTGTACAAAGTCCGACCGTGTGTATGAGGCTTTAGACTATTGTGAAGATTATTGATTCAAGTAAAATTGCTACTTCATTTATGTGCAATGCTCATTATATTTACTATTTTTTTTTTCTCAAAAAAGGTTTTTATTTATATAAGCCACAGTGAAATACAAATTCTTACAAAGAAATTAAAGAGTAGCAACCATATCATTCCAGTGAATCATTAGAGAATACATGTGGTAAAATCTAGTAGCTGCTGCAGCCCATCATATGTCCATTATATAATTGTTATTAGCACCCGGGCGTTCCCCTCCACTTCTCATACTATCATATCAACAATGTCAACAGTTTCTGCCCACTAACACAGTTCTTAACTTGGCAATCTGTCCATAACCAGATCCAGGGGGGATAACCCCGGGGCATTCAACCATGGATCCCAAAGTAGATTAAATTTTGCAGGGCGGCCCCTGTGCTGGTAAATGTACCTTTCCAGGCGTAGTGTAATACCCATCTGATCTATCCATTCCCACAACTCCGGCGGATCACTTTCCAATGGTGCAGGATTCGTTTACGGGCTTGGAAAAGCAATCTACCTATAGCCTTCTTCAGATTTACTTCAATTGGGAGACCATCCAAAATACCCAATATACACACTTTAGGGTCTTGACCATGAATACATCAGTTATAGTTTTAATGACCCCTGCCCAGTAGCGATGTAGTTTGGGGCATCGCCACATCAGGTGAATCAACTCCCCGTGTTCCCTAGCACACCTGGTGCAAGTGCCGCTGTGCCCAAAGCCCATCTTATGCAGTCTAGCTGATGTGAGGTGTACCCTCCTTATTATAAACAGCAAAATTAGATATTTTTTTTTTTTTAACAGAAAATAGTTTTTTATTAACAAATCAGCATTACAATAAGTTAAACATTCGACATTAAAGCATATGTAGTACATTGTCAGTCTGAAACATCCATTTGCGGATTTAATATCTTACAAGTCCATTACATCTTCTTCTCAACATTTCTCAGCCAGTGAATTTCAAACATATTCCCCTCCTATGCTCTCCCTCAATTTCAATACGGCATTTCATAGCTTCCCCTATGAGAGACTATCAGGTATGTATCAGGTGTGTTAGTTGTTAATCTAAGTTGCATTAATTCTTCTTTTGGTACGGTCAGGTGGTATCCCACGTGGAGGGGGGTGTATGACCCCCAGGCCGAGCAGGGGGGGAATCCGTCATTTGGTTCCCCCCCCCCCCCGCCTCCTCATCCACGCTCGTGCACCCAAGCCAACCAGACCTTGTCAAACTTGACAGGGCACTGCCTACTCTCTTATCTAAGTTTGTATAAGGGTAGCACTGAATCCACCGCTTTTCTCCAGGATGTAAGGGTAAGGGGTTCGGTCAACTTCCAATGCAGCATTATTTCCCTGCTGGCATAGAACAGCGAGAACATAATGCAGAGCTTGGTGTATTTGTCCCCTTCCACCTTGCCTAAGTAGCTCAGCAGGAGTGTCATGGGGTCCAGTGGGACCCTCGTTCCCCCTATGTCACCAAGTGTCTCCGCTACTCCCTCCCAGTATGCTCTGAGCCTGGGGTGGGCCCAGACCATGTGCCAGAATGTCCCCTCCTCTGTCCTACACCTGGGACAATTTGGGTCCAGCTGTGGGTACATTCTGGCCAGTCTATGTGGAATGAAGTAGGCCCTGTGTATAAATTTGAGTTGGCTAAACCTGTCTTTGGCTGCTATCATAGGTGGGATGTAGGTGGAAATGCAGTCTTCCCATTCATCCTCCCCCAAAGCTGGGAAGTCCTCCCTCCATTTGTCCATTGTACGGGTGGGTTTGACATCGTGGGTCACCGTCAGGTATAAATATAGGGTGGAGAGGGGCTTCCCCATCGTGCTTGAAGTTAACAGGCATTCAATTGAGTCTGGTTCCATAGTTATCGTGTCTGGGAATTGGGCCCTCATTGCATGCCTCAGTTGCCAGTATTTAAATTCAAAGGATTTGGACAGGGTGTACTTTATTTTCATGTCATTGAAAGGTATGATCTTGCCATTTGCTGAGACATGTTTGGTGGTGATTCCCCGTTTGGCCTAAGGTAGGGTTACCCCACAGTGCGGTGTGTGGGGATACATGATTCGGGGTAGCATAAATGGCCCTGGCCTCCCGCCACACCCTAACGGTCATCTTTATGAGGACCGTCAAGGAATGGGGGGCTTTGAGTCCCCTATACACCAGGTTAGTCAAGGCTGCGTATGAACCCAGGATGGCTGCTTCTAGAGAATACATTTAGTGCTTGTAGTCGTTCCTCATAATTGATGTCCTCCAGGTCCCTTATTAATTTCGTTGCTGTTCTCTGGACTCTCTCCAGCTTCAGCACATCCCTTCTTAGGATTGGTGACCAGAACTAGATGGAAAACTCCAGATGTGATCTAACCAGAGTTTTTATAAAGTTTTATGTGAGTTTAGTTCTGCTTTGAGTAGAAAAGGAAAAAAGGATTGGTCTCTAACATTTTTTGTTCACTTTAATTTTAGTTACTTTATTGTTTATTTATTTTCACTTATTACAAGTCTGCATTTTAAGAAAATATTAAATTCAACTTTATGTTCTTTAACCTAATTTCAATTTAAAGACATGGAATTTCTTGAGGTGTTGACTGAAGGCTTGGAGAGAGTTTTGCTGGTCAGAGGTGGAGGAAGAGAGGTGATTACCATCTACTCTTGATATGGCACTTTCTATTACAATCTTCAAGATTTTTATCCAATGTTTCAGAGCAAAGATTTATTTAAAAGCTTGTTTCGAGAAGTGCTGAAAGAAGACAAAGCACTGAAACATTTTGTACATCCTCAGCACCTTGTTTACTGCCGAAGCAGTGTTCTCTCACACCATCTTAAGCTGGATTTGTTATCTGTTGTTTGAAAAAGCTAGCCAAAAACATGTATGGAAGCTGAAAATATGAAAATGTTTCATACTCAAAAATAATAATAAAATGTTCTAGTACCAGTGTTTTTCCTTAAATATTTATCTTTCTAATAAATTTGCCTTTACAGTAAATGTTTTTTACTAAATATTTTATAGTTTTGTTGTATTTCTTATTAATAGATATGTTTTTAAACAAGAAATACTAAAAGGCTGAACATGCTTCATGGAAAATAATAGTTTGTGCTCTTGATTTATTTATTGTCTGTTGTATTCAGAATTATGAAAAGATTAAAATGCTTCCACACAGAAAGCAAGCGTCCTTTTTTGATGCATTTTGGCAGAGAACAGACTTTTCTACTTTTATTATATGAAAATGAATGGAATGATGCCTGAGGGAATTCCAATACATAAAAGAAGAAATGCATTTATTAGATAAAAGATGACTACTAAGTAACATGCAAGAAAAGCACTGTGACTTCCTATGTATGGAGGCATCCCAAAAACAATGAAAATGTGGTGAAGAAAACCTCAAAGGATGGATAGGACAAAGACGACACTGCTTGCTGACTCTTTAAAGTATACCTTTCCTGAAAATATAATATATAAATATAATTTTTTCCCGCAGGACCCTGGAAAGAATTGTATTATACGGGCTGTCTGTTGAAATCTGCAGGGTTTGTGAATGAACTACGAGATTGCTTATCAGCGTCCTTGCTGTTCATTGAGAACTACAAGCCTTCAGCCACGGTGGCTGACAGTACCTATAGTTCATTAATTCACAGAAACGTGACTGCGCTCTTTTTAAAAAGTGACAGTAAGAGTAGACTACATGCCTGCTGTCATGGTGGGGGGGGAACTGGCATCAAGAGCTGAAACATGTTATATGTTCCACCTGCGTTTAGGGTGGAACATGTAACATGTTCCAAAAGGTGAATTTAGCCTTTAAATTATAGAAGTGGGTGTAAGTTCCCATGCTGTGGAAAGGCATTTGCAGATCACAGGCGTTTTCTCAGGCATCTTTACAGTGACTAAAACATTCCATATAACAAAGTGATAAATAAATATTGACATGTCCCAATTAAAGTGAATCAGAGAGTGTCCATATATATAGTTCAGTGAGCTAGTGAGGATGGTGAGAAATATAAAAATATGATAAGAATGAAGAAAAACACTTCAGTCCACTTCAAAAAACGAATGTAAATGCCCATCAACTTTCAGCTCTGAAGGAGAAATCTGTACGTGAGGGTACTTGCCAAGAACCCAGTATTTGGTCATTTTTGATTATATGCCAGTGTTTGCGTATAAGCTTTTTGATAGAAAAATATTGCTGAGAAAAACCAGCAATGAAGGGGCATGAAAAATTGGTATTGTTGCCCCCCTGTCATTCCATAACGGGTCTATCAACAAAAGATCACAGTCCATCGAACGTACTTCTGTACATTTTTCCTGCAAAGCTGTAGCATTATATCCTTTAGCTAATAGTCTATCGGTGAGGACCTTGGCTTGTACGTCAAAGTCCTCAATATGGGTACAGTTACATCTCATACCTATATATTGGCTCCTAGGAACCGAATGAATTGAATTATGTTGGCAACTGTCCTGAGGAATGAAAAAATTAGTTTTTTAAGTTTTTCTTCATTCTCATCATAATATTTTTATATTTCTCACCATCCTCACTAGCTCACTGAACTATATATATGGACACTCTCTGATTCACTTTAATTGGGACATTTCAATATTTATTGTATCACTTTGTTATATGGAATGTTTGTTTCAAGCACAGCAATTTATTTTTATTATCATTTATTCTTACCATAGTGATATTTGATGGTTTTTGCTGCAGCTTTTTAGTTTCATTTTTTTTATCTAGCGCAGTATTCCTTTTTTATTTTTTTGTTTTTTTTTTGGTTATCTCTACATTGACCCATACAGAGAGAGGTTGTTCACAGCCTAGAAGAGCAAAAGCAGAGAGCCTAGTTATCTCAGCTAAGTCCCATTATTCTTGAGACTCTACCTGCCCTGTTCTTGACCTCAGTCACAAAACAGGAAGGATTCCGTGACACCTCTGGTTGGTTTCACCTATAAACTGTATATATTACAGTATGACAAACTGCATTGAATATTACAAGACAAACAATGCATCAAAACCTTTACATACAACTCTCTTATTCAAAGAGCTGTCCTGTAGTCGCCAAAAAACTGCTGGCATTAAATTTATCACTGGTTTACTAACATGTTTGCATTCTTCGGGCTCAATAAAGTGACTTGAAAGAATGCTGTGTGACACAAGCTTAACCTACATAAATATTTCTATGAGTGGAATCTATTAAAAGGGGTCCAGAGAATGGTGGATGAACTTGAATTCCGGCAAAAGAGGGGAGCACTAGGTTCTCACTAAGCTGATGGGTTACATTTTAGATTAGCCTGGGATTGGTTTAAGATCAGTATGGGATCAGTTTGGGACAGGGATGGTCCAAACACCCCCCTGTTCGGTTTGCGCCAGAACACTGCGAACAGGTAAAAAGTTCCAGCAAACATGCAAACCCTATTAGTAAGTAATATGGGTCACGAACATGAAAAATCAAAAGTGCTAATTTTAAAGGCTTTTATTCAAGTTATTGCCATAAAAAGTGTATGGGGACCCGGGTACTCCCCTAATGGACATGTATCAGTGAACATTTTTTTTAAAAAACAATCTTTTTTTTCAGGAGCAGGGATTTTAATAATCCTTAAAGTGAAACAAAATTAAATATTCCTTTAAATATCATGCCTGCGGGGGGGGGGGGGGTGCACAGTCCCCTTAGTCTGCCTGTAAAGTGGCGCATCTGTGCAATGTGTAGTACAGTGCCGCAGCAAAATTAAATTTCTAAAGGGAAAAATTTCATTTAAACTTGCTCGTGGCTGTAATGTATTGCCGACTCCCGGAAATATTGATGAAAAATCAAGGAAAAAAACAGCATAGGGTCCCCCCCCCCAGTCTATTCAAGGCCCATGCAGCTGGCGCCTGTCGTTGACTTCAACAGGCTGCCTGCATGGAACACCTCTGCATGGCACAATGCACAGGCATATGGATCAGTATGCCTGTGTGAATGAGACCTAAGGTAAGAAAAACATTTAGACTGCCTTGCATTTGGACAATGCCCCTCACCATCCTGCACAACAGACACCAAAGCACCTTGTCCCCCCCATGTGATTAGGTATCGGGTACATTGTACCCCTACCCATTCACCAAGAAAAGTGTCAAAAAATAAACCACAACAGGGTTTTTGACAATTCCTTTATTAAAAAAGAAAAAAAAAGTGTTCCGTGATGTACATCCATTGTCAGTCAACGGACCCGAAAAATAGAAAGAAAAACCTGAAAAAACTTGTTTTGACAGATCTTATATAAGCAAGGGCGGGGAAACTCGCTATTGTAAACTGGATAACTCCGCCCCCACATCACATGATGTCAGATGGAGGCGGGTCACTTGGTTACATCAGGTGGCGCCACCCTTGCCTATATAACCGCTGTCAAAGCCAAGAGACAGCAGTCGCCGAAAGGCCTCCCATTTTTACATTTACATTTCGGGTCCATCGGGCGGCGTGATGGAAGATGGATGGACATCGCAAGACACTTTTTTTTCTATTTAAATAAAGGAAAACTTTTTACTTTTTGACACTTTTTTTGGTGAATGGGTAGGGGAACAATGTACCCCTACCCATTCACATAGGGAAGGTGGGATCTTCCGGATTCCGAGGAGCCTGACAACCAATAGCCAGGGTTGTTGTTAAGAGGCTCTTGTCCCCATCAACAACTTGTCACCCTCCACAATCTCTCCCCCGCAGGGAGTCCCAGCGACACCCTGAGAAGAAGGGGGGCATGATCAGAAACCCTCCTGGGCAGAATTTGCACGTTCGCTACCCACTGCAGCATAGCCTGTGTAACAAACCCCAGGTCTATGGGGGAGAAAGTGTGGAACGTTGATGAATGGCAAGTGAACTCTCTGCCCGAGGGGTTAGATTGACGCCAGATATCCAGAAGCCCAAAAGTGTCGGCCCAATGTGCCAGACCTGGCGCTCTCCGGGAGGACCGGTGGAGCCTATCCAATTCCGGACACGGAGCCATGTTATAGTCCCCCACCAACAGAACATTTGATATCCCATACTGTGTAACCGTGTTCATAATTTCAAACAAAAGATCAGTATCCGCAGGTGGAGGTAGGTATATACCGACCATTACATATTCCACATTTGCTATGGTAACATGCATAATAATGAACCTACTCCCCGGATCTGTCTTCGACTCATGAAGCTGGAACGGAAGGGACCTGTGGACAAGCACACTCACCCCTTTGGAATAACATGAATATGTGGCATGATAGTGCTGACCAACCCACGCTCTCCTGAGACCAAGAACTCGTGATCCCACAAGGTGGGTCTCCTGCAAGATACAGATATGGAGGGAGTATTTTTTCAGAAAGTTAAACACCAGCGAGCGCTTGATCACAGAGTTCAGACTGAGATCACAGACTTCAGAGAGAACAGAAAAATCAGCCATATAGGGTGTCAGAGTGAAATGTGTCCCAGGATACAATCCCGCAGTCTGCCCTCCCAGAGATCAAACATCCCCCTTAATAAATGGGCAATTGCCCTCAGTCCTAAAGACTACAAAGCTCGTATGACCCATGGGACCGAACCGCTTACCCGGACCAGGCTTGTCAGATTGTAATTGTACCGATAAACCGTGAAAAAAACATAACTGGTCAGCAACGACCGACCCCCACCCCCACCCCCCCACCCCCTACACCCCGCAGACCCCCAACATTGGAGTCCTGCATGAATCCCCCAACAAGAAAAAAATAATTCCATGAGTCCTTTTGAGCAACCTACTCAGGGAGGCGTGCTCCAGACCACCAGGAGGATGCAGCCACCCCTCTCCTCAAACATACAGGGGGGGACCACTATCCCGACCAGCTACTGGCGCATCTAGCCCCCCCATAGGAGTTACTAGAGAGTGTTAGTCACTGTATCAAGGGTATACCCATCCGATTCACGCGGCACATCCGGAGACTCCACAGCCAAGTAACCAGGATGTGTGCAACTTATTCAGGCGCAGGAGGGTAGTTCACAGGTTCCCAGCAGTAAAGAAAGATGAGGGGGTTACAGTCCTAGCAGTGCACCATGGCCAGGGCCACTCCAGCTGACAGATGCCAAAAAAAAACATGTCCAGGAACCCAAGTCATCCCCTCCACCCATTAACCATCCAGGTCGGGGACAATAAAAGAGGAACCCCCTCCAGAATCAGTAACCGTCTTACCCAGCCCAATAGTCAATCAGTCACCACCGGTCTTCCAAGCCGGGAGAGGGTTATCTAACTATTCAGGCAGGTAGTGTCTCCAACCATGAAGAAGAATCCCTGGGACTAGTGAAGAATCTGACAGTCTCACCGTCGACCACGCAGTTTTGCCGGGAAAAGCATACTGTACTTGATCCCCTTAGCCCTCATGGTTGCCTTGACCGCGTCAAAGTAACTGCACTGTTTCTGGGTCTCCATAGTGTAGTCTGTAAACAGGAGCAGCCTGGAGTTCTGGTAGTTGAGCTCCTTGGTCAGCATCGCAGCTCTGAGCACCTCATCACGATCCCTAAAATTCAGCAGGTGCAGAATCAGGGTGCGTGGGGGGGCTCTGGCCGGGCCCCCGTTGCGGTGGGACCCGGTGAGCTCTTTCCACGGTAAAATACGGGGACGGCTGTGCCCCAGGGAGCAAGGAGAGAAGAAGGCCCTCCACAAATACAGTGGGGTTCTGCCCCTCCGCCAGTCCGACTATCCGTAGGTTGTTGCGCCTTCTGCGATTCTCGGCGTCCTCAGCACGATATTCAAGGGTCTTTACATTATTCTGCAGGGTCCGAGGGGATCGCCACCGAGTGCTCCTCCACTGCGTCCTCCATCTGGCCCACCTGCTGCTCTGCCACTCCTAGACTTGCGTGGATCTTATCCAGGTCTTGTCTAATTAGGCCCACCTCGGTCTACACAGCCTCCATCTTCCCCATCAGTGCCATTTGGCAGGCCGCTATAGCTGCCATCACTTCAGGTATGCCTGGGAGAGGCGAGGTGTCAGTCTCCACTGGCGCAGTCTGCGTAGCCATGTTGGAATGGCCGCGTGGGCCTCCCGCTCCACGTGTCTCCGGAGCATCCTGCACTGGCTCCCCTGGGGAAACCAAATTCTCATGCCTCCCTTGTGTCCCTCCGAGGATCGGGACTGCCAGCCCCAAGTCGGTAGCACGGGTAGCAGGATCAATCAGGATCTGTCTCTAGCAGAGCTCCGGGAAGCACGTCTGCTCACACTGACATCTTGGACATGCCTGCTTTTGCTCATAAGTTTACCTACCCTGGCAGAATTTATGATTTCTTGGCCATTTTTCAGAGAATATGAATGATAACACAAACTTTTCTTTCACTCATGGTTAGTGTTTGTCTGAAGCCATTTATTCTAAATCAACTGTGTTTACTCTTTTTAAATCATACCATACCAAACCAATCATGGCAAAATCAAACTTTTTATTCTCTACCAAAGGTACACAAAGGCATGACATGCCCACCTGGGAGACCCATTATCTCCAGTAATGGCTCCCTGACTGAAAAACCCATTAAATTTGTGGATGGGTACCTACGTCCCCATGTTCTCAGACTCCCAAGTTACATCTGGGACACCCTGCACCTATTACAAAACATAGATGGCCTTTGCATCCCCCCCACATCCACACTTGTGGCGGTGGATGTGGAGGCCCTCTACAGCTCGATACCACACGACAAACATCTCTCCTCTATGCAACATATACTCTCCCAGAATAGCCAATACGACCAAAAGACCAACGATTTTCTGTTGGCTGCATTGGAATTCATTCTATCACACAATTACTTCACATTCAACGGTTCCCACTACCTCCAGGTGCATAGTGGTGCTATGGGGACCTCCTGTGCCCCATTGTACGCCAATCTGTAACTGGGGGAGTGGGAACAGATGATACATCAATCGGCACTCCTTGCCTCACACATGGAGATCATTGTCATGTGGTACCGAAACTGCCAGCCTTCCTGGAACTACTAAATACCAATGACTTTAACCTGTCATTTACCATGACCTGGGATGAGGAATCCATCACATTCCTTGATGTGACTATCTACAAGTATAGTGATGGATCTCTAACCACTAGCCTGTTCAGAAAATCTTCTGCAGGCAACTCAATACTTCATGCCAGCAGTTTTCACCCCTGACCTCTCATTGCCTCTATCCCCTACAGCCAGTACTTGTGTACCAGGAGGAATTACACTGATGATGCGACTTTCAAAAAAGAGGCCAACATCTTGAGAACTCGCCTATTGGCATGGGGATACTCTAATGCCGCGAACACACGAGCGGAATGTCCGACAGAAAAAGTCAGACGGGAGCTTTTCATCGCATATTCCGATCATGTGTACGTCCCATCGGACTTTTTGCATTGAAAATTCTGACAAACCTAGAAACAGAACATGTTCTAAATATTTCCGACGGAACCAATTCCTATCGTCTGTATGCTGTTCTGACATACCAAAAACTATGCATGCTCTGAAGAAAGTATGAGACAGAGGCGCTCGGTGTGGTAAAACTAGCGTTCATAATGGAGCTAGCGCATTCCTCACGCAGCAAATTCTGTGATCTTTTAATGCAGCGCATTCTTTTCTTTATTTTTCAATATCTTTTATTATTAAATTTAAGTACAAAAAAGGTTCCAATACAGTTTAATAACATACATTTCATCACCCGAAAACTTTCTTCTCTACAGCTAGATACAAATTACCTCTAAGCTTTTAAAATCCCTCCCCCCAGCCCCATATTGTCCTCTCCCCTCCCCTCTCCTGCTCTGGAGCCAACATTTAATGTTGCTTACATCTCGGTACCAGCTCCTAAACCAATCAGGCTCCTACTATCTCTGCAAACTTCAAAGTAAGCTTAAATGAGTACCAGTCCTTCCATTTTCTCTCAAATCCCGCCCAACCCTCCTCTCCACTAAAGCTCAGGTACTCCAAATTATAGATATCATTTACTCTATAAATCCAGTTCCTCAGCATGGGGCTATCTGGATCTTGCCAATGTCTGGGAAATAAACTTTTGGCTGCATTCAGGAGTGAGGGGACCAGGGTTTTCCGATATTGGTTAACCGGTGTTTTCGTCCTGTGGAATAAACATTGCCACGGATCTTCTTGGACTTCCTCTTGTTATCTCTTTTATTTTCTGAATTATCTCTTTCCAAAATTGTCTAATTTTAAGACACGTCCACCAAATATGAGACATAGTTCCCCATTCTCCGCACCCCCTCCAACAGCACTGCAAGGTCTCAGTTTGAAACTTGTGGGCTTTATCTGGAGTTCTAGACCACCGTGCTAAACATTTAAAACTAATTTCTATCATATTACTATCCTGTGATGATACAAAAACCAAACTCATGATTTTTCTCATCTCTGACTCATTCACTTGTGACCCTAATTCCTTCTCCCACTTGCTGGTGTATGGCGGTTTTCCCATCCCAGTTCCCTCTGTTAAGATTTTATATAATACCGATATCCCCCTCCTTTTTTCTACATAGTTTCTCCATCAGTAGCAGATTATCTTCTGACCTCATTTGTTGAGGGAGGGAATCAAAAAAATGTTTTAGATGGGAAAAACGCCATTCATCTATCACCATTATATTATTTTTTTGTTTTAACTCTTGAAATGTGCATAACCTTCCCCTTACCATCACATCTTTTAATTGTACATTTGTTTTTTTTATCCAATTTCCAAACAAATTACTTTTCCCCAGTGGAAAATACTCAGTGTCCTTCAGTGCAATACATGGGGATTTATAGCTCCATTTTTGTTTTTTGTGTATCGTATCCCACGTCTCTAAGGTTTTAAGTGTCATCTTATGTGATTTCTTTCCTAAAGTCCTCAAATGTGCAGGTACCCAAATAATTTGCCCCAACTCTGTCTTGCTAAATGTATTTTCCAGTTCCACCCATCTTTTATTTGTATTGTTTTTTGCCCAGTCGATAACCCGCGTGAGGAGAACTGCTTTATAGTAGTTCTTTAAATCAGGGACTCCGAGGACCCCCTGCTTTCTGTCTCTAGTTAGTACTTGTAAGCTTATTCTCTGCTTTTTCCCTTTCCAAATAAATCTAAGGAGTATTATTTTCCAAGTTTTAAAATACACTTGTGGGAGAGGTATTGGCAGCATCTGAAATTGATACATGATCTTTGGCAATAGACTCATTTTAAATATATTGATTCTCCCCAGCCAAGACACATGTCTAGACGCTATCTTACTTAAGTCCTTTTTAATTTCATTCAGTAAGGGCAGGAAGTTTGATTGGTAAAGCATGTCCGTGGACTTTGTAATCTTGACCCCTAAATATTTTAGCTCTTTCTCTCTCCAAATAAATGGCAACTTCTCCTGATATATAGGTGCCTACTGAACAGGGACACCTATATTCAGGATCTCTGACTTAACTGGGTTTATTTTAAAATTTTAACAATCACCATACTGTTTCAGTTCTTTCATCAAGTTTGGCAGAGTTATCCTGGGACATCAAACGCAAAACAATATATCATCAGCATATGCGGCCATCTTATGTTCCACTTCTCCTACCCTGATCCCCCTAATGTCCGCATCATGTTGTATTTTTGCCAGTAATGGTTCAAGTGACAGGACAAACAGTAGGGGGGACAGGGGGTACCCTTGTTTAGTGCTGTTATGCATTTCAAAGGGTTCTGAAACTGATCCGTTCACCTTCACCCTTGCTGTGGGACAGTTGTATAGTGTCCCTATCCAATGCATATATCTATTACCTATGCCCATCCCCTCTAGGGTGTGCTGGATGAACCCCCAGTCTACCCTGTCAAAATCTTTTTCAGCGTCGATTGACAGGAGTAGACTGGGGGTCCCAGACGCCTATATTTTATGCACCACCAACAATGTCCTGATTCCATTGTCTCTGCATTCTCTACTGGGTAAGAACCCTGCCTGATCCGTATGTACTAGTTCGCTCATTAAAGGTTTCAACCTTCCCGCAATTACCTTAGCAAACAGCTTAATATCGTCGTTCAGTATGGAAATTGGTCTATAACTTGAACATAAAGAAGTATATTTATCTTCTCAGACGAAGGAAGAGCCGTCCTTGACAGCGACCCGAATGACTAAACGTCACCCCACTAACTGACTGACTAACTATTGACCCCACTGACTACAGAGAATCCCCCCCCCCTTTCTCTGTCTTTTCTCTCCTTCCTCTTTGTCCTTATATCATTTCTAACTATACTTCTCTCTCTAACCTTTTTCTCGGTTCCACGGAACTGAATTAATGGGATCCAAACTCTTCTAGTATATTAAACTTAAAAATGGGCTGAAACCGCTCTGGGACTCACTAATTAGTATTGCTGCCTTGTGCACACCCAGTAACAAGACGTTGCTTTAAGCACCTATCACACGAAATGAAAGAGATGTCTCAGCAAAATGTCATACTGTCCTTTGCATGTAATAAAATGCTCTCCTATAAAACATATACATGTAATGTGATGTAAGATAGCACAATGTGATTGCCCAGATGTCTGTCTTTGACCATATTCCTTTAATAAATACAATTATTGTAAAAAAAAATAAAAATAAAAAAAAAGTATCTTTCCCCTCTTTTGGTATAATGAACAAATTGAATAGGCCTCATAACAAGTTAATAATAATGTGTAAACAGTTATATATGTACCATCATCAGAATCAATTGAGAAAGAATGTTTGGGAGTTAGGACCCCACCCAAGACTCACCAAGGTAGAGAAGCAAACAGACTATCTCGGTACAAGTAAAGAAAATATATATAAAAAATACAAAGCAAATTAAAACCAAATTAACAAAGTTTATTTATACAAAATATAAAAAGTATACACATAGGAGCTAAAAAGTTACACAGATGACATGGTGTTTCGACTAGTTTTGCAGGTTTACTGCTTCTTCAGGAAATACATCTGTGAACAAAAAGTACAGTAATATATAGAAATTTAACATATATATACAGTATATTGAATACTTTTACTACATAATAAATGGGGAAAACAATAAAAAAAATGTATACCAAATATATAGGGCAGCTTACCCATGCCTCTGTGCATGCAAGGCATATGACACACCCAGCAAAGCCTCACGCGGCGATTGGCAAGGATATATAGAGGGAGTCACCAGGCAGCTGTCGTCTAAAAGAGGTAAAAAATACATAATGGTATAGTGTCAGGCAAACAATCAAAGATGCTCACAAAAGATAAAGATTAGTGAAAAAACAAGGAATTGAGATGATAAAAAGAAAAAGAGAAAAAAAAGGAAAAAAAATGCATAAAATATAGTAAAGTATAGTGAATATAGAATCCAGCATGTGTGTACTGGGATGAAAAGGGGGGTTGTGCCCAAAATGTGCATGAAAAATAAAACAAAAGCAAAATTAACCACTTAAGCCCGGACCAATTGTCAGCCTAAGGACCAGAGGTCTTTTTACAATTTCGCACTGCACTGTTTTAACTGGTAATTGCGCGGTCATGCAATGTTGTACCCAAATTAAATTTACGTCCTTTTCTTCCCACAAATAGAGCTTTCTTTTGATGGTATTTGATTGCCTCTGCAATTTTTATTTTTTAGGCTATAAATGGAAAAAAAACGAAAATTTTGAAAAAAAAAAGATATTTTCTACTTTTTGTTATAAGAAAAATCGAATAAACTCAATTTTAGTCATACATTTAGGCCAAAATGTATTCAGCCACATGTCTTTAGTAAAAAAAATGTCAATAAGTGTATATTTACTGCCAAAATAGCACAAAACCCCCCCAAATGACCCAATTTTGGAAATTAGACACCGCAAGCTATTTGCTGAGAGGCATGTTGAGTCCATGGAATATTTTATATTTTGCCACAACTTGCGGGAATATTACAAACTTTTTTTTTTTTGCACAAAGTTGTTACTAAATGATATATTGCTCACACATGCTATGGGCATATGTGAAATTATATCCCAAAATACATTCTGTTCCTTCTCCTGAGTATGGGGATACCACATGTGGGGGACTTTTTGGGAGCCTAGCTGCGTACGGGACCCCGAAAACCAAGCACCGCCTTCAGGATTTCTAAGGGCATTCATTTTTTATTTCACTGAGCCTGAATCTGACAGATGAGTGACTTCCTCTTCACTATCTGTCATGCTCAGAAACGTGTAGGCCTCTTCACTAGTGTACCTTCGCTTTGCCATTTTGGGCTCTAAATTTAGTGGTACACTAGTGATATTTACATATTCACATATAAAACGCTACCAAAAAAAACTGTTAGCGATTGCAGGCATCAGGCCTGACTCTGCGGACGCTGCAGTTATGTGTTTAGTGTTTTGTAAGTGACAGTGATCGATCAATACTGCACTTGGGTGGGCTGGGCGGAGGGGCAAAACGCAGGTGCTAGCAGGTATCTGGACTGATCCCACTAACAATGCATTTTTTGGAACCCTAAACTGCTGGGGACGCTGTTATAGATATGATCAGATCAGATATTGATCTGTTCAGATACTATACCACTACGGGAGGTGTATGCTTTGCGCGTGGGTGTTAGTGGTACTGGCACTAACCTAGTGCTGCCTGGGGCGATGCAGACCCTATCTGACCCTAAAACCTTATAAGAAAGGGTTAACTAGGGGCAATCAGGGGGTTAAAACCTTTATTAGGTAGTATATGGGGGTATCTGAGGCTATATAAAAACCTGACGGGGAACCTAAATAACTAAATATCTAACTGGCTAACCAGCATCACCAGTGACACTTATACGGTGATCACTGGTGAAAGGGTTAACTCTAGGGACAATCAGGGGGTTAAAACCTTTATTAGGTAGTATATGGGGGTCCCTGACATTATATAAAAACCAGACGGGGAACCTAAATAACTAACTGGATAACCAGCATCACCAGTGACACTTATACGGTGATCACTGGTGAAAGGGTTAACTCTAGGGGCAATAAGGGGGTTAAAACCTTTATTAGGTAGTATATGGGGGTACCTGACGCTATATAAAAGCCTGATGGGGAACCTAAATAACTAAATAACTAACTGGCTAACCAACATCACCAGTGACACTTATACGGTGATCACTGGTGAAAGGGTTAACTCTAGGGGCCATCAGGGGGTTAAAACCTTTATTAGGTAGTATATGGGGGTCCCTGACGCTATATAAAAACCTGACGGGGAACCTAAATAACTAAATAACTAACTGGCTAACCAGCGTCACCAGTGACACTTATACGGTGATCACTGGTGAAAGGGTTAACTCTAGGGGCAATCAGGGGGTTATGGGGGTACCTAACACTACAAAAACCTGGCGGTGAACCTAAAAAATAACTAGCTACCTAGCGGCACCAGTGACACTAATGCAGCGATCAGAAAAATGATCGCTTTGTGACACTGGCAAAAGGGGGTGGAAGGGTTACCTGGGGGGGGGGCAATCAAGGGGTTAAACCTTTATTGGAGGGGTAGGGGGCTACCCTGGACCCAACACTAACTTCCCTGACACTTTTTACAGTCACAACTGACACTAAATGCAGTGATCAGTAAATAAATGATCACTGCAATCAGTGACACTGTGACTGGGAGGGGGTGATCGGGGCGGTGATTGGGGATGAAAGTGTGCCTATGTGTACCTACGTGTCAGTGTAGTGTTGGTGCACTTACTATGATGTCTTCTCTCCTCGCCGCCCGGTAAAAAAGACCGCCACGAGGAGAGTGACATCACTTCCTCCTGCCTGTGTTTAAATTTCTCATTCACCAGGAGCGATCGCGAGGGGATGGCCAGAAACCAACGGCCGTCCCCTCATCCCGGATCACTCCTGAAGCGAAACGGACCGCCGCAGCCAGCGGGAGGGGGTCCAATCGGACCCCCCACCCACTGGAAGGCAGGCACGTATGGGTACGTGCTTGTGCCTGTCCGTGCCATTGTGCCAACGTATAATTACATGCGGCGGTCCTTAACTGGTTAATAAAGAGGTGCAGACTCTTACAAACAAATATTGAGGGGAAAAAACAGTGCATAAAAGTGGATGTGAAACACAAATAGAAATGTAATGTGAACACGATTGGAGTGAACAATATAAATATTATATGAGGAGAGCTAGGAGCCTGTTTAAATCAACACGCATATGTGTGAATCAAGACAAGGGGGAAAAATGAATGGCGTGCTGGTTGCACACGCTCAAAGCCATAGGGACTATTGCAATGTTTGAAGATGAAATCCAATGTCTGGAAAAATAAATAAATAAATGACAAACAGACTATAAAAATGTTCAAAAAATTATGAGCCGGATTGAAGTTCTCTGTTAAAGGAATGCGGTCAGAAAAAACAGCATTTAATAGGCAGAATAGATAAACTTACTTGTGATAACAAACAACAAGGCTTCTCCAGGTCCCAAGCTGCCTGTGTGATCATCAGTGCTGCCTACTCACTATAAATATATATAATTCAACCATGTGATGCAAGCATGGCGCCAAAATTGGCGCCCAATAGCATCACAGGGTCAAGGGTACCGCAATTTCTGTACGCATGCGCACAAACACGCAAGCAGTTCATGCACACTCGTGTGCACACGCAGTGGACATGCTGGTGAATTTCTTGCGCGCACGCCTCTAAGCCACTGGGAGAAGCCCAGACAAAGCGCAATCGCGCGGATAAAGAATCACACGCACAGTTGCGCATTGGCCACAGGGTCCAAAAGGGCCCTAATTGAGGCATGTGCAAGTGACCAAACAAGTGACTAAACAAGTCACCCAAAAGGGAGGAACCGTTGTGGCCACCAGGGAACCTACCAATCACCACAGGGGACAATACCCGGGGAGCCAAAAGCAATTTTCAGCTCACCGGGGCACAAAAAGAAACCAGCCCATATAAATTGGAACAGCAAATATATAAGTGTCAATATAGATACAATGTGAATGACACATATAAAATGTCAAAAAAAGTTTGAAATAAACAATACAGAAAAATAATATAAAAGTTTTACATATATAGAGAGGCTTTCTAACTCCTCTACATCACTGGCCCGTGAGCAAAACACATATACAGTGAAGTAGGTACAGTGCCTGGCAAGATCATAATAGGTGGGGCCCTAAAGGACAATGAATGGTTAATCATAAAATTCAGAGTAGTGACATGAGGCAACCATTGTCAAAATCATTCACAAGTAAACTAAAGAAAAGGCTTGGAAGAATTTGTTTAGGTCAAGCCAGGGGAAACAGTGGCATTAAGTCTCTCTATACAGAGAGCTTCCCTTTGTAGTAGTATTTTATCTTGATCTCCTCCCCTGACATGAGGGGGTATCACTTCTAGTGCCGGAATCCAACGGCTTTAAGCTCATATTTATGGTATAAGCCAATGTGACATCCAACAGTAGTAAATTTGCAGTTTGTTGAGTAATATACATGATCACCAACTCTCTGTCTGAACTCCCTGATTGTCTTACCGATGCAGAATGTTTTACAACTGCACAACATGAGATATATGATCCCAGTGGTGCCACAATGGGCAGATGTATGTGGAGTGTAAATCTCTCCATTAGGGAGCTCACAGGAGGTGCATCTAAGTATCCAGGGGCAGACAGAGCATTAGCCACATGGGAATGTGACAAAAGGTTGATGGGAGCTGCCACTACCTGATTTATAATGGCTACTAGTTAAACGATCTCTCAGGGATTTGGCCCTCCGGAACACCACTTCAGGTGTATCACGTACGTGATGTCTAAGAATGTGGTGATCGGTAAGGAGATGCCAGTGCTTTGAAATAATCTTTTTAAATTGCTCCTGATGTGCTGAATACTGAGTAATGATGTTGACTATATTGGTGTTAGAGTTACATGGAGAGGGGCAGAGTAAAGAGGTTCTAGTATGACCAGAGACTTTGTTGAAAGCTCGTCTGAGGTTGGTTTTAGAGCAACCCCTCAAGAGAAGGCATTCACGCAGGGCCGCTGATTGTATATAAAAATCCTCCTCGCATTCACAGTTACGATGCAGTCGCAGGTACTGCGCATATGGAATACTGTGCAAGAGAGGTTTGGGGTGGGTGGTAGTAGCGTGCAACAAAGTGTTGCCGGCTGTGGGTTTGCGATACAAATTGGTCCCCAATGTTCCATCAGGGTTCTTGACAATCAACAGATCAAGAAACGGGATCTGTGTATTGTCAGAACTCACTGCGAAACATAAATTCATAGTGTTGATATTGATGGCTTCAACAAACCGTTGTAATAGAGATGGTGAGCCAGTCCAGACTACGAACAGGTCGCCAATAAATCTGAACAAGCAAACTACCACTCCCAGAAAGGGTGTGAACTGGTCATCAGAAAAAATGTGTCTCTCCGAGGCTCCAAGGAACACATTTGCGTATGATGGAGCACATGATGTGCCCATTGCCACGCCTTGTGTTTGCAGATAATGTTGATCCTCAAAAATTAAATAATTGCATGTAAGAATAAAAGCCAAAAGTTGTAAAAATGAATTAATTGAAGGGCCAGGATGTGTGTTCTTGCTCCATCAGGAATGATCTAGCCATCGTGACTCCCTGCTCGTGGGGGATGCTCGAGTACAAGGACTCGACATCAATCACCACGAGGAGGGAGTCATGAGGGACCTGGATCCCCTCAATATGTCTGAGGAGATCCGATGTATCCCGAAAATATGATGGTAGACACGACACGTGAGGAACTAAAAAGCTATCGACAAATTTCATCTTCAAACATTGCAATAGTCCCTATGCGTGTGCAACCAGCACTCCATTTATTTTTCCGCCTTGTCTTGATTCACACATATGCATGTTGATTTAAACAGGCTCCTAGCTCTGGGTCCCTCATATAATCTTTATATTGCTCAGGTAAACTCCAATCCTGTTCACATTACATTTCTATTTGTGTTTCACATACAATTTTATGCACTGTTTTTTTTTTTCCAATTTTTGTTTGTAAGAGTCAGCACCTCTTTATTAATTTTGCTTTTGTTTTATTTTTCATGCACATTTTGGGCACTACTCCCCTTTTTATCCCAGTACACACATGCTGGATTCTACATTCACTATACTTAAGGTTGCCACCTTTTCTTCAAGTCAAACCTGAACACTTTAGAGGCGCACAGCAATTTTTTTTAATAGTATAAACTATACATATATTTTTCTATTAAATAACATTTCTAATCATATGAAGTTAATCACAAGAGTCCACAGAGTTCCGCTTTTACATCTGAACTCATAGAGTTCACTTTCACTGTAAGGGGGGACTCTGCAGACTCTGATGTAAGGGATAACTCTGGGGCCTATAACATAAGCAATGCTCTGGGAACCATGATTTATGGGGGGACACTGAGGACTCTGATGTAAGGGGAAACACTGTGGCCTCTGGTGTAAAGGGGAACTCTGATGTAAGGGTTGCTCTGAGAGCCCTGATTTGCCTTAGTGTACTTACTCAGATGTGGGAGAGAGAAGGGGGAGACTTCAGTTACAGATAGGGATGGATGGTAAGCTCAGAGGTGTAAATCGAGCCCTCTCTCCTCTACCGCCTATGTGTGTGTTTGGGGGGGGGGGGGGGGGGGTTGTCAGTGCTGGTCTTGGGCAGTGAGAAAGGGTGTAACACACACTCTAAGCCAGAAACCCTGCTGGTAAGCTATAGTCCAGTTTAAATAAAGTGTCCGGGTTTCAGGCAGTCTGAAACCTGGACACATGATTCCAAACCCGAACTGTCCGGGTGAATCCTGGACAGGTGGCAACCCTAACTATACTTTACTATATTTTATTTATTAATTTTTTTCCCCCTTTTTTTTCTCTTTTTCTTTTTATCATCTCAATTCCTTGTCTTTTTACTTTCTTCATCTTTTGTGAGCACCTTTGTTTGCCTGACACTATACCATTATGCATTTTTTACCTCATTTAGACACCAGCTGCCTGGTGACTCCCTCTATATATCCTTCCTAATTGCCACGGAAGGCTTTGCTGGGTGTGTCATATGCCTTGCATGCACTGAGGCATGGGTAAGCTGCCCCATATATTTGGTATAAAATTCTTTTATTGTTTTCCCATTTATTATGTAGTAAAAGTATTCACTTTATAATGTACATTTCTATATATTACCATACTTTCTGTTCGCAGATGTATTTCCTGAAGAAGCAGTAAACCTGTGAAAACTAGTGAAAACTAGTCGAAAACACCATGTCATCTGTGTAGCTTTTTAGCTCCTATGTGTATAATTTTTATATTTTTATATGTATGAATAAACTTTGTTAATTTGGTTTTAATTTGCTTTGTATATTTGATTTATATTTTCTTTACTTGTACCGAGATAGTCCTCTTGCCTCCCTCCCTTGGTGAGTCTTGGGTGGGGTCCTGACTCCCAAACATTCTTTCTCTTTTGGTATAATGGTTATGGCCGCCTCTAAAACCTCCTTCCTTATTGCCCACTTTGTTCCAATCCCGTTTATGCATGCACATAATTTAGGGATCAGGATATCCAAACTTTCTATAATATAACGTTGTCTCTACATCCTGTAATAGCTCTTCATTTAGTCTCCAGGGGCTTTTTCTATCTGGCTTCTCCCCATGCTTAATTCCCATCATTATCGGCGCATGATCCGAGAATGTGGCAATTTTAGTGTCTAACTTAACAACTAGCAATCTATGATCTACCAAGAAAAAAAAATCTATTCTTGAGTATGTCCCGTGCACTGAGGAATGGAATGTGTAATTCGGCAGTTTGTCTTTCACGTAGCCACACTTCTATCAGCTGGTTCTGTTTTAAGGTCTTTTTTTTAAAGCCTTCCACAGAACATTCCCAGTCCTCTGTGCACTTGACGTACTGTCGATACCTGGAGTCATACAACAATTAAAATCTCCTACCAGGATAGTATATCCTTTCTTCAAATCCATAAACTTTTTTATAATGTTAATTGTATATTTTAATGGATTATTATTATTGGGGCAATAGATATTTGCCAGAGAGTATTCTTCCTCATTAATTTTCCCTTTCAGAAACAAATATCTCTCTTCTGGGTCTGTGACTCTGTCCTCTAGGGCAAACCTTACTCCTCTGGCAAATCCTTTAGCTCTTTTTATTGGAGAGTCCCCGTAATACCATGCTGGATAGTCTCTTGATAATATTTTTAAATTTGAGTCATATTATATATGTGTCTCTTGTAATAGAACTACGTCCGCTTTATGATGTTTAAGTTTTCTTATAACATTATTTCTCTTTATAGGAGCGTTTAAACCACGAACATTGTAAGTCATGAAGTTAAGGGTGGTCATCTCTGCACACTGAGCTCTTCCAATCTGCCTCTTCCTGGAGCACAGTGGACAGAGACGCGCCCTCCCCTCATCTAAATCTTGATCCTTTCCAGAGCAGATCCCTGAGAGAGAACCCCTCTTTTTCCCCTCTCCCTTCTACCCTCCCCCCACCCCCTCACCCCCCTTCCTTTGGGGTAATTGGCCTTCCCGTGACCCATGGATTCAAGGCCCTCCTCCTAGGCCCTTTGGTTCCCCCCAGAGGTTAGTCTCTACCTGTGGGTCCCATCAGACCAGCTGCCCCCCAAAAATAGGGATGACCCATCCCCTGCCCCCTCTCCCCGCAGTATTTCACTCATTATCTTATTCTTATTCTACCATCTCCCTCCCCTCCCCTCCCCCCACCCCCCCTTCTGTATCCAGTTCTTTATATCTCAATTCTTCTTATTTTTCCTTATAATCGGGTGCCATCTCTGTTCCTCCATGGTCGAAGTGTTGTTTTGTGCTTCCCACCAGCCTCGTATTTCGACAAGTGGTATGTCCAATCTATCACAAAAAATGTGTCTGCTGGGTCTCTCAGGGTAGCTCTTTTCTCCCTATTAGGCATGCTAGAAAACCCCATGAATATTGTATATTATTAAGTTTCAGGTGCTCCAGTAAGGTTTTCAGTGTTCTGCTTCTGACCAGGGTCTCGGCTGATAGGTCTGTAAATATCTGTAGGATGGAATCTTCGTATTTAATCGGTTGTTTATTTTTCAGACTTTGCCAGATCTGTTCCTTATCTTGGAAATAATTAAATCTTGCTATTATATCTCTTGGTATTTCTGCTGCCATTGTATGCCATTGTATGCCATTGTATCTGGCTTTCTTACCGGTGCACCCTTTCAAACTTAATTTTTTCAGTCTCTTTTAGTTCCAGCCGAATATTTTATCAATTTTTACCTGTAGATCTTCTCTCTGCATATCTGGTACTCCCCTTATTCGAAGCTTTTTCCTTCTATTAGTCTGCTCTTTCAAATGCTTGATTATTACTGCTTTACATCCAGTTGCTCTTCTGTGCCTTCCACCCTTAAGATGTGGTTCAAATCCTCATGTAAAGGTGGCCATTTCCCCCTTAATAGATGTTTCTAATTTTGCGAACATCTCCGCTATCTCTCCTTTGGTTGGCAACTGTTTTTTTTTTGTTTAGGTTCAGTTGCCAGTTCTTCCTCTCTGTCCTGAAGGAGGCTCTCTGAGATATCTGGTGTCTCTGGGTCCTTTGGTTGTTTTCTCTATCAATTTTTTTGTACTCCCTCTGGGGTTTTTTTACTCTTAGCCCCTGTCGGTTTTTCCGGGCTCTCTGTCCCCCCATCCTGTGTCATATATTTTTCTATAGAGCCAGGGCTCGCGCTCATTATGGATGGATTCAGACTTGCCCCTTTACGGATTTCCCCCTCATCTTGTTCTTTATTTATATTTCGGGTGTAAGTCCAATATAGTAATTTTAGAAAGAAATCTGCTACTGGCCACAAACGGGTCCGGTGAGGTGTGGGGGGGGGGGCGAGTAGCTGCTTAGTTAGTGTATAACCTTATCCACGTACCCGCTGTCACACAGGTTGATACTGGTTGGTACAGAGTGTTCTTGATGGTAATTCAATGATTCACTACTATCAGATGAACAGCGCAATGCTTATTACAGTTCTAATATAATGAACGCTTTTCCTTTGTTAAAGTCAAATACAGGAATGTGCTGAAAAACTTGTATGTGTTAGTGAGGGGAGGATCCCACCATCCCTGCTCTCCTGACAGTTCCCCGATAATTTTTGAAGAGATCAGCTGCTGTCCACAAATGGGTGAGGTGGAGGGGGAAGTTGGGTGACTACTTAGTTAATGTCCAACCTTATCCACCTTCCAGCTGTCACACTGGTTGTTTCTGATTGATACAGGTGTTCTTAATGGTAATTCAATGATTCACTGCTATGAGGTGAACAGCACAGTGCTTATTATCTTACAGTTCTAATTTATTGAATTCAGACACTTTTCCTTTGTTAGAGAGAGATGTAGGAGTGGGCTATGAAACTCGTATATGTTGGTGAGGGGAGGCTCCCACCATCCCTGCTCTCCCGACAACTTCCCGGTAATTTTTTAAGAAATCAGCTGCTGGCCACAATCGGGTCCAGTGAGGTGGGGAGAGCAGGGTGAATGACTTCTTAATTAGTGTGTGTGACCCAGTCTACCTTCCCACTGTCACACTGGTTGGTACTGGTTGATACAGGGTGTTCTTAACGGTAATTCAACAATTCACTGCTATTAAATGAACAACGCAATTCTTATTATCTTACAGTTACATAGTTACATAGTTAGTCAAGTTGAAAAAGGACACAAGTCCATCCAGTTCAACCACAAAAAAAAAATAATAATAATATCATACAATCCCATATACCCAATTCTATACCTACAGTTGATCCAGAGGAAGGCAAAAAACCCCAGCAGAGCATGATCCAATTTGCTAAAGCAGGGGAAAAAATTCCTTCCTGATCAGAGGCAATCGGATCAACATTACCTATAAATGTTAGTACCCAGTTATATTATGTACACTTTGGAAATAATCCAGGCCCTTCTTAAAACAATCCACTGAGCTGGCCAGAACCACCTCTGCAGGGAGTCTATTCCACATTTTCACAGCTCTTACTGTGAAGAAACCTTTCTGTATTTGGAGATGACATCTCTTTTCCTCTAGACGTAAAGAGTGCCCCCTTGTCCTCTTTGTTGACTGTAAAGTGAATAACTCAACACCAAGTTCACTATATGGACCCCTTATATATTTGTACATGGTGATCATATCCCCCCTTAATCTCCTCTTATCAAGAGTGAATAAATTCAGTTCCTCTAATCTTTCCTCATAGCTGAGTTTCTCCATGCCTCTTATCAGTTTGGTTGCCCTTCTCTGCCCTTTCTCCAGTTCCCCGATATCCTTTTTGAGAACTGGTGCCCAAAACTGGACTGCATATTCCAGATGAGGTCTTACTAATGATTTGAACAGGGACAAAATGATCTCTCTCTCTCTGGAGTCCATACCTCTCTTAATACAGGAAAGGACTTTGCTCTCTTTAGAAACCACAGCTTGGCATTGCATGCTATTATTGAGCTTATGATCTACCAAAAACCCCAGATCCTTCTCCACTATGGATTCCCCCAGTTGTACTCCCCCTAGCATGTATGATGCATGCATATTCTTAGCCCCCAAATGCATAACTTTGCATTTCTCAACATTAAACCTCATCTGTCACATAGTCGCCCAATTAGACAGAGCATTGAGGTCGACTTGTAAATTGGAGACATCCTGTAAGGACGTTATTCCACTGCATGTGCGGAACTGTATCGAAAGCTTTTGCAAAATCCAAGTATACCACGTCCACCGCCACCCCTGAATGAATGAATGAATGAAATACTTGTATAGCGCACAATGCGAACTGAATCGCCTCTGTCCAAGGTTTTACTTACCACCTCATAAAAAGAAATCAGATTTGTCTGACAACTTCTGTCTTTCATGAATCCCTCCAGTATCTTCCCAACTATAGAAGTTAAACTAACAGGTCTATAGTTACTTGGTAAAGACTTTGCTCCCTTTTTAAATATAGGCACCACATTGGTCCTGCGCCAATCCAGTGGTACTATTCCTGTCATTAATGAGTCCCTAAAAATGAGATACAATGGCTTTGAAATTACAGAGCTCAATTCTTTTAGGATCCATGGGTGGATGCCATCAGGTCCAGGTGCTTTATCCACCTTTATTCTGTCCAAGTATTTCTGGACCATATCACTTTTGAGCAATTGTGGATTTGGGGCTGTGTCACTACCACCCCCATTATGGACATGAGCTCCCCCATGTTCCTTTGTATACACAGAGCTGAAGAAAGTATTTAATAAATTAGCCTTCTCTTTGTCCCCAGTCACCCACTCCAGATTATTTTGTAAAGGGCCTACATGCTCAGACTTGACCTTTTTACTATTAATATATTTGAAGAATTTTTTGGGGTTTGTCCTACTATCTTTTGCAATCTGTCTTTCATTTTGAATTTTTGCATCCTTGATTTCCTTTTTACATATTCTGTTATATTCTTTGTAACATTTAAATGACACTAGCGTTCCTTCATTTTTATATTTTTTAAAACATCTTTTTTTATAGTTTATAGCTTTTTTTAACTTTGGCTGTGAGCCACATCGGTTTTATTTTTAGCCTTTTAAACTTATTGCCCATGGGAATATACTTTACCATGAGAGCACAAACAGTCTTTTTGAAGAATTCCCATTTCTGTTCTGTGCCCATTGATGCCAATATTCTCTCCCAGTCTAGGTCCTGGAGAGCAGCCCTCATCCTTGGAAAATTTGCTCTCTTGAAATTAAGTGTTTTTATCTTTCCTGTATGTGATTTTTGCTTACAGCTAACATCAAATGAAATCATGTTATGGTCACTGCTACCCAGGTGTTCCTTGATCTGAACATTAGCAATACATTCTGCATGGTTTGAGATTACCAGGTCCAACAGAGCATCATTCCTAGTTGGGACCTCAATAAACTGGACCATAAAATTGTCCTGTAATAGGTTTATAAATGTTTGCCCTTTAACTGTCCCAGCAGTGCCATTACCCCAGTCAATTTATGGATAGTTAAAATCCCCCATTATTATCACTGTCCCAGCCCTTGCAGCCCTTTCTATCTGTGCAAGGAGCTAAGTCTCCACCTCCTCATTAACATTGGGTGGTCTATAACAAACTCCAACGATTAACTTTGAACTACGCACATCTGTATGCAGTTCCACACATAATGCTTCAGACTCATCACACTCTCAGTCCACCAGGTCCTCTTTCTCACTCGCTTTGAGATCACTTCTCACATACAGACAGACCCCTCCACCTTTCCTTTTTTACTCTGTCTTTCCGAAAGAGTGCATAGCCAGGAATATTAATAGCCCAGTCATGTGAGGAATGAAGCCAAGTTTCAGCAATACCGATTACATCATAGCTCTCCTGATGCACCAGAGCTTCCAACTCACATATTTTGCTTGGCAGACTTCTGGCATTGGTGAACAAACATTTTAATGCATTAATATATTTTGATTGGTCACATACTATCCTCTTGGGTGTTCCAAGATTACAACTAGGACTTGCTACTATATTTACCTTGGGTTTATGTGCTTTGGTTACCCTACCACTACAGCCCCTAATATTACCCTCTGGAATATGCTCCACGCTGACTATTTCTATCTCTAGACCCTCCCCCCATCGCCTAGTTTAAAAACCCCTCTAACTTTTTGGCTTTCCTTAATACCTGCTGATCTGCACCCTCCTCATTTAGGTGCAGTCCGTCCCTTCTATAGTACCAGTTATTGACTGAGAAGTCGTCCCAGTCCTCCAGGAACCCAAACTCCTCCTTACTACATCAGCTCTTTTCCTTTGTTAGAGACAGGTATAAGAGTGGGCTGTAAAACTTGTGTATGCTGGTGAGGGGAGGGTCCCATCATCCCTGCTCTCCCGTAACAGTCTTATCACCAGACCTTTCCAGTTAGTGTTTGCTTCAACTAATTATCCAAGATCCTCCTTTATTCAACTGGATTGCCTTGCTTATTTGCCTCCCATACTTTTAAAGTTGTACAAAACACCACTGTGAACACAGTCCAGTCTAGCATAAGACCCAGGAACTGGTTTTAAGGAGCTTAATCCCTTTCACAGTTTTAGTCCTTGTACCAGCGGAAGAGTCTCTCTATAGCCTTATTTTTTTTATTTTTTTTATTCATTTCTCTTTATTAAGTTTTTTAAACACAAATTTACAGTGGCTTTCCCAATTCACAAAAACCATCGTCTCATACATATATAGTAAAAACAAATCCATATACAACTCTTAAGTTGCCACAGGCTTTCCTACATAGTTATCCCCCCACTCCCACCCCATCCCTCCCCCCCACTTCGAACACGCGCTGTTAGCCCCAGCCACCCTAATCTTGGTTAGCTAGTTGGGAGATGGTGGTCGTCATTAAGGTCAAAAGGAAAGGTAGAGGGGTAGTACACCCACAGAGCAATCCACCAAGAGGGGTGCAGAAGTAAAAAGCCCCCCCCCCCCCCACAGCCACAAGCCAGACTAACAGATACTGAGTCTATCCCTCGGCGGCTCCACTCAAGGGGTAACCCATATCACTCAACCAGGGGTTCCATAGCGCCCTAAATTTCTTTAAATTATTTTGCTTTATAAACATCGCCCGTTCACACCAAATTGTGGAGTTAATCACATTTGCCCATGATTCTAATACAGGAAGATTTTTAGCTTGCCAATTTATTGCTATTAGCCGCCTAGCCTGGTACAGGCACCTTAGTATAGACGTCCTTGTTAAGGAATGAATTCTACCCTCCTCTAGGATCCCCAATAAACAAATCTTGGCTTCTGGTTTCAAAGTAGTCTTAAAAATCCTGTTTATTCTCTGTACAATTTCTATCCAATACCTGTACAATTTTGGGCATTTCCACACCATATGGAGAAGGTCGCCTGATGCCCCACATCTGGGGCAATCATCTCTGAGTTTCCTACCCATTTTCCACATTTTTTGGGGGGTATAGTATACTCTATGTATAGTATACTCTATAGCCTTATTTTTAATCCACCCAGTAGTACTGCAGTGCAGATATAGCATATAGCCTTTCTTGAGAGGTGATTAGATCACTGATTGTGGGGTGTAAATGGGTTTTGTTTGGATTCTGGAGACTAACTGGGAAATCCCTCTTCTCCTCCTCTTGTGGAGTAACACTTTTAGGTGCTCTAGCAGGAGAAGGAAACATATACTTAATTAAATCTGGCTGGATAGTCACTAGGATTGAGAGATTTGCTTATGCAGCATGTTTGAGAGATCTAATTAGTAGAAGGTATTAAAACTCATGGAGATGTAATGGTTAGCTCCTCACAGGCAATTTAATTGGATCATGCTCTTCTGGGGTTTTTTCGCCTTCCTCTGGATTAACTGTGGGTATAGAATTGGTTATATGGGATTGTATGATATTATTTATTTATTTTCTTGTGGTTGAACTGGATGGACTTGTGTCTTCTTTCAACCTGACTAACTATGTAACTATGTAATTGCGAAAGCAGTCAGAGACTATTATAATAGCCTATATCAGATAGAGAGACAAGTGCCTACTTCAACCAGATTCAATGGAGGGGAGGCAGCAAAGGAGTATATAGTCGCATCAGGGATGCCCAGGTTGCCCAAAGAGGGAGCAGGGGACTTAGACCAATTACAACAATACTTAGAAGCTCTTAAATCATTAAAACCAGGAAAGGCCCAAGGCCCTTATGGGTATACCTTGCTCTATTACAAGAACTTTGCTGAAAGATTGGCACTGAAATTTCTAGCTGCATGTAACTCAATACGTGATGGGCAAGCAATGCCCGTAGAATCATTAATGGCACACATAACAGTAATCACCAAGGAGAGAAAAGATCCATCACAATGTTCCAGTTATCATCCAATTTCATTGTTAAACATGGATCTAAAGTACCTCATGAAAATACTCGCCACTAGATTATTGGCGTACATCCCCTCCTTCATACACCCTGATCAAGTGTGGTTTACCCCTAATACAGAAGGTAGATAAAATACACAAAGGGTCCTAAGTACTATACATTTCGCTCAATACCATCAAAAACTCTTAGTGATTTTATCTGCAGGCGCAGAAAAAGCATTTGATAGGGTAGACTGGACATTCCTGAGAGCCACATTGCAACATATAGGATTGGGAGGTGGGATGCAGAATTGGATTACAAGCCTATACTCATGCCCGAGAGCAAGGGTTAAGATAAATGGTATAATGTCAGAGCCCTTCTCTATATGTATTGGAACGTGGCAGGGATGTCCTCTTTTGCCTATTATTTTTATCCTCACACTGGAACCCTTTTTAAGAACTATATGGGCATCAGGGGAATTGTAATAAAGGGAGAGGAACATAAACTGGCTGCAGATGATCTGCTATTTTTTATAACCTCCCCAGTTATATCTCTCCCATCTCTATTATCGTAATTATGCATATAGGGAAGGGTGTCCAATTTCAAAGTAAACTACAATAAATCAGAAGCGAGTGGTTTTACAAAATCACTTCGCTTTTAGATGGACAGACTCCCATATATGCTATTTAGGGACCAAAATACCAAAAAGTTAAATAGAGTGTTTGAACTCAATTTTGCACCATTGGCACGACAGATTAAATTAGACTTTCAGCAGTGAATGAATGAATGAATGAAATACTTATATAGCGCACAATGCGAACTGAATCGCCTCTAGGCGCTGTGGCGAGCTTTGATCATCTGCTAAAAGAGGAAGGTCTTGAGTTTTTTCCTAAAAGCCAGGTGATTTTCTTCCAGGCGGATGTTGATTGGTAGAGCATTCCATAGCCGAGGCCCTTGGACAGCGAATCTCCGATCACCCTTGGATTTATACCGGGCTTTGGGCACGAGGAGGAGGTTTTTGTTGGCTGATCGAAGACTGCGGTTTGGTGTGTAATGATTTATTTTCTCCATTAGGTATTGCGGAGCTTCTCTATGCACGCATTTGTGGGTGAGGCAAAGGGTCTTGAACGTGATCCGATTTTTTACGGTTAGCCAATGTAAGCTCCTCAGTGAAGGAGAAATGGATTCCCAGGGTTTTTTTCCTGTTATCAGCCTTGCCGCTGTGTTTTGGATCAGTTGTAATCGCGCAAGTTGATATTGTGGTAATCCTATGTAAAGCGAGTTTGCGTAGTCAAGTCGTGAATTAATGATTGTTCCAACTACCACTGCTTTGTCATTCTTTGGGATAAAAGGGATGAGTCTGCGAAGCATGCGCAGCAGATGGTGAGATCGACTGACTACAGATCCTATTTGCGCATCCATTGACATTTGTGCGTCTAAAATAACCCCGAGACTCTTCGCTTTGGTCTTTGGGGAGATAGTCTGCCCAAAGACGGTTGGTGGAGACCAGGAGCAGTGGGATAAGGAAATCTTTACGTGGTTTGGTAGAATCAATATCATAAAAATGAATGTTATGTCAAGACTGTTATATTGTCAGGAACCATGAAACAGACAGAGACAGAAGTACAATCAAATCACACTTGTTTATTAATAAAAATAAAAAGTTAAATAGAAAAAAGCGTAGTTAAGCATAGCCAGAGTTCAATAGCCAGATCGGGTAGTCAGCCAGTCCAAAGTTCATAAACCAGATCGGGTAATCAGCCAGTCCAGACATCAGGGATCCAAGGAGAGCAACTGCAAGCAGGATAGAAGCCAGGAGGGATGTCAGCAAGCCAATCTTGAAACAAAGAGCAGGAGATGGTTCCTAGTGATGTGATCAACGTGAAGGCAATGAAGAAATGAGCTGGAAGGCTTTAAATAGGCAGGTCAGACGAGCATCATCGGGAGCAGCTGGTAACTGTGGAAAGATAAGAGAGCTGGCAATTAGCCGACAGCTGAGCGGCCAGCCCAGAGGAGAAAGGGCTAAGCCAGCCCTGACAGTACCCCCCCCCCCCTCGATGACCCCTCTCCCTCGGAGGGCCACCGGGCTTGAGAGGAAACCATCTATGGAACTCTCAGAGGAGGACAGGGGCATGTACGTCAGAGGATGAAACCCAGGAGCGTTCCTCTGGACCATACCCCTTCCAATGCACCAGGTACTGTATGCACCCACGGAACCTACGGGAGTCAGCAATGGATTGTACCTCATACTCCTCATGGTTCTCAACCTGAATAGGGTTAGGACGTGGCACCGAGGTGGTAAATCGGTTACAGACCAACGGTTTCAATAAGGAGACATGAAACACATTTGAGATGCGCATACTAGGAGGAAGTTCCAACGCGTAAGCTACTGGGTTAATCCTGCGAAGGATACGGAAAGGCCCAATAAACCGAGGTGCAAACTTCAGTGAGGGAACACGAAGCCGGAGGTTGCGAGATGACAGCCAGACCCTGTCCCCAACCTGGTAGGAAGCCGCAGGCAGGCGTCTGCGGTCAGCATGGAGCCTGTATCATTAGCATGACGCAAAGCCTCCTTGACTTGTACCCAAGTGGAAGGAAGACCACGGAGATACTCCTCTAACGCAGGAATACTCTGTGGAACAAATGAGTCAGGCAACATGGAAGGTTGGAAACCATAATTCGCCATAAATGGAGACAATCAGGAGGCAGAATTCAAAGCACTGTTGTGAGCAAACTCTGCCCAAGGTAATAGGTCAGACCAGTTGTTATGATGGTCAGAAATATAGCAACATAGGAATTGCTCCAAGGACTGATTGGCTCGTTCTGCGGCCCCATTAGACTGCGGATGGAGACGTAAAGGAGAAGTAAGACTGGTGCGAACCGTAGCCAAGATACGATCAGGAGGAATCATAGGAACTGGAACCAACTCCGACTTGGAAGTGGAGGAAGATTGTCGTGACAAGGCATCAGCCCTTACATTCTTAGTACCGGGTAAGAATGAGACAATGTAATTAAAGCTCGACAAGAAAAGAGCCCATCTCGCCCTTCTGGGAGAGCGTCGGCTAGCCTCAGATAAGAATGTAAGATTCTAATGGTCAGTAAGAATAAGAACAGGCACAGTGGTACCTTGAAGGAGATGTCTCCATTCTTTCAGGGCTAAAATGATCGCCAACAGCTCTCTGTCACCAATCTCATAATTGCACTCAGCAGGTGACAATTTCTTGGAAAAGTAGCCACACGGATGCATAGCGCTCTCAGAGTTAGGACGTTGAGACAGAAGGGCGCCAACTCCAGTCTCAGAAGCCTCAACTTCTAGGATAAAAGGCAATGTAGGATCAGGATGTGCCAACACAGGAGCAGAAACAAAGGCAGCCTTGAGAGTCTCAAAGGCCTTAACCACTTAATAACCGGCCTATAGCCAAATGACGGCTACAGGTCGGTTTGTTATCTCTGGGAGGCCGTCATATGACGTCCTCCCGGAGAATCGTTCCTGCCGGCCCCCTCGGGCGCGCACACCGGAACATCCATGCTCGCCGGGTTCACGGGACCTGGCGCAACACGGATCCCGGTAAAGGGCCAATAGCAGCGGTCCTTTACCACGTGATCGCTCCGTCCAATGACGGAGCAATCACAAATGTAAACACAAACGTCATAGGGGTCATGAAAAGTTCATCTCTCTCCTCTCCTCACACCGATGCAGCGTGAGAGGAGAGGAGAGCTATCGAGTGACACAGTGAGTGCTAAAACATTGCCTAACAGTGCCCAGCAGTGCCACAGCAGTGCCCAGCAGTGCCACAACAGTGCCATCTGTCACCTCTGTGCCATCTGTCACCTCTGTGCCACCTGTGCCACACCTGTGCCACCCCTGTGCCACCAGATCCACACCAGTGCCACTACAGTGCACACCAGTGCCACACCAGTGCCACCTGTGCCCATCAGTGCCACCTGTGCCCATCAGTGCCACATCAGTGCCGCCTGTGCCCCACCAGTGCCCCACCAGTGCCGCTTGTGCCCCACCAGTGCCACCTGTGCCCACCAATGCCGCCTGTGCCCACCAGTGCCCACCAGTGCCATCTGTGTGCTAGTCAGTGCCACCAGAGCCACACCAGTGCAACCAAAGCCACTATAGTGACATCAGTGCCGCCTGTGCCCACCAGTGCCATCTGTGTGCCCACCAGTGCCATTTGTGTGCCCACCAGTGCCATCTGTGTGCTAATCAGTGCCACCAGAGCCACACCAGTGCAACCAAAGCCACTATAGTGCCCAGTGCCGCCTGTGTCCACCAGTGCCGCCTGTGCCCACCAGTGCCCCCTGTGCCCACCAGTGCCACCTGTGCCCACCAGTGTTCTGCAGTGCAGCCTCACCAGCCACCAGTATGGCAAAAAAATATTTTACTAGCCTACCAGCTTCTAAGTATAACCGATGAGAGCAGCGGGGAGCTCTCTGATTCTCAGTCCGATTCGGATTCTGCCTATGAACCGTTACAAGCAGCGGGTCTGATACTGAATCAGAAGAGGAATATGTGCCCGTGAAAAGAATGCGTTCTGGCGTGGAGCAGCAGCCTACTACCAGCAGCGCAGAGCCGTCCACCTCTAGAGCACAGCCGTCCACCTCGAGAGCAGTGCCGTCCACCTCGAGAGCAGTGCCGTCCACCTCGAGAGCAGTGCCGTCCACCTCGAGAACAGTGCCGTCCACCTCGAGAACAGTGCCGTTCACCCCGAGAGTAGTGCCGTCCACCCCGAGAGCAGTGCCATCCACCCCAAGAGCAGTCCCGAGAGCAGTGCCGTCCACCTCGAATAGGGGCCATGCCAGCCTTCCCTATGCCCTTCAACACCCCCTGTGGCTGCCCTCGAAATTCCGGAGAAGCAAATATCCCCTCCTTCACCGCCCAGCCAGGTGTCAAGGTGAACACCGATGATTTTTCAATGCTAGATTTTTTTCATTTGGATTTCACCGAAGACTTACTATCGTCCATTGTGGCCCAGTGCAACCTCTACGCACAGCAGCACATAGTAAGCAACCCTGGCTCTAGTTATGCCCGTCCCTTTCAGTGGAGAGAACTAACTGTAGAGGAATTCAAAATTTTCTTAGGCCTAACTTTTTCTATGGGACTTTCAAAAAAAAAAACAATTGTACTCCTATTGGTCTACCAAACCTGTCCACCACATGCCACTCTTCTCATCCCTTATGCCAAGATCACGATACCTAATGATTATGCGGTTCCTCCACTACAATGACAACACCCAGTGCCTTCCCCGAAATGACCCAGCTTTTGACAAACTATTTAAAATTTGGCCACTCCTAAATTATTTCTCTGAAAAATTTCCCCAATTATATACCCCCGAACAGAATATTTCCGTGGATGAGTCCCTTGTAAAATTCTCAGGCAGGCTTGGCATCAAACAGTTTATCCCCAGCAAAAGGGCCGATATGGGGTTAAAATGTACAAACTTTGTGACCGAGCCACGGGATACATCTACTCCTTCCTGGTGTACGAAGGGAAGGACTCCCAACTGCACCCCCCTGAATGCCCAGAGTACATTGGAGCCAGCGGAAGAGTGGTCTGGCAGCTTGTCTATCCACTCCTTGGAAAGGGATACCATCTTTATGTGGATAATTTTTATACGAGCTTGCCCCTCTTCCACAATCTTCACTGGAGAGACACCCCAGCATGTGGTACAGTGAGCCAATAGAAAGGGCTTCCCGCAAAAACTCGTCAATGAAAGGCTACAATGAGGGGAGACGGCATCTTTGCGGAACCAGGAGCTATTGGCTGTCAAGTGGAGGGACAAACGAAACGTCCACATGCTGACGACAATCCATAATGACACCTACATAGAAGTCTCCAGAAGAAACGGCCCAATCCAGAAACCAGCCTGCATCTATGATTACAATTTGTTTATGGGAGGAGTGGACTTTAACGATCAGATGATTGAACCCTACCTTCCCACAAGAAAATCCCGCCACTGGTATAAAAAAGTGTCCATTTATCTTTTCAGTTTGGCCATGTATAACACTTATGTTCTTTACCAAAAATCTACAGAGAACCCCGTATCCTATTTGTACTACCAAGAAGAAGTTATTTCCGCCCTTTTGTACCCTGAAGGCCCACCAGAAACTATTCGCTCTGATTGTGTGAGCAGACTCCACGAGCGCCACTTTCCTGACAAAATCCCCCCCCGTGAAACAGGCTGCAGACGTCAGAAAAAATGCCGGGTGTGCTCCAGAGGAGGAATTAGAAGAGACACCACATTTTATTGTTCCGATTGTCCTTCCCAACCAGGCCTCTGTATAGGGGAATGCTTCCGTTGTTACCATACTTCTCTACATTATTACGGAAGTATGGTAAACGTAATTCTCATTTCCTGTCATTTTCCTCCACACCCCTTATGCCACTGCACTGAACTGTACATACCTCTGCCTTCTCTGGAACCGACCCTGGCCTGTTATACGACCAAGCTTTTGCCTAACGCTAAACATACCTCTGCCTTCTCCGGAACTGACCCTGGCCTGTTATACGACCACGCTTCTGCCTAACGCTAAACTGTACCTGCCTCTGCCTTCTCTGGAACTGACCATGGACTGTTTGACCACGTTTTTTGCCTGCCTCTTGGATTGATCTTTTACCCTGCTATGCTAGTGGGAACAAAAGGGGTCTCACATATGTGAGGGGCTCCAGAATAGTTTTTCTGGATGAAGAAAACACATTTTTTAGTTTTCTTATTCCCGAATTAGGGACTGGAGACTCAGAGGCTTCAAAGAGATTTGGGCGGGAGAAGCCTCTACCCCTTTCCCATTTATTTCATAGCCTGCTACTTGGACCATGTTCCTGCTTACTACCAGGATGGACAATATTCCTGCCTGCTGCCTGGACAATTCCATTTACTGTCGCTAACCACGTCCCTGCCTGCTGCCTGGATCAGGGCTCTCCTGTGGACAATTGGACTACTAAAACCACAGGTAATTTTTTGTTTACCCCTTACTTGGTATGTACGTGCTATGTTAGAAATATGAAGGGCCTTCAAAAATGTGGTAGATTGTAAGGAAATTGGATGCGCAAGTTATGCTCCTAGAACACCTGATGATGCTTCTTATGCCGCGTACACACGATCAAACAATCCGGTGGAAAAGTCCAGCAAACTCAAGTCCGCCAAACAATCACCCCGCATACTTTTTTGACCCGACAGTACGGCGGACTTAGAATTTCGGTTTGCACAACAATCTGCCCGCCGTACTCGCATTTCGGCGGACAATCCGGCCGTGTGTATGCCAGTCCGCCGTACTTTTGAAATGAGAGGACTTTTCCCGCCCGGAGAAAAGTCCGCTCATTTCGAGCGGGTCTCCAGGTAGGCGGGGCCCGCGAAGGATACGTCGCTGGCCCCACCGCCTGGTATGGACTTAAAGGGGAACCCCAATGCCGAAAAAAATCGGCGTGGGGGTCCCCCCCCCAAGTCCACAACAGACCCTTGTCCGAGCACGCTACCCGGCCGGCCAGGAAAGGGGGGCGAGCGAGCGCCCCCCCTCCTTAGCCGTACCAGGCCGCGTGCCCTCAACATGGGGGGTGCCTTGGGGAAGGGGGGGCTTTATGTCACATGGGTTGATGTCACATGGGGACTGTGACATCGTAAGGGGGCGGGGTCACCATGTGACACCAACCCATGTGACATAAAGCCATGTGACACCGCCCCTTGTCCCTATATAAGTGGCCGCGCAGCGCGTCCCTGGCATTGTGGCCGGAGAGAGCGTCGAGTCAACATCTCCAGGAGAAGAAGGAGAAGAAGAAGAAGAAGAACGGAAGGCGGCAGCGGCGACAGAAGAAAAGAGCTATAAGAAGGCGCGGTGGCCCGGCAGAAGAACCGATGAGGGGGACAAGACCCCCGAAGTCGGGAGAAGAGGCCGGCGGTGAGGAAGAAAGCCGGACTCCTCCGCTAGCAAAAGAGCTACAAGAAGATAGCGGAGGAGTCCGGTGAGAAGACCCCCGAAGACGGAAGACCCCCGGAGCTGTGCAATAAAGTATTTTATCTCGTGTGTTGTGTTTTTTTTTTGTACTTTTATTTCACAGGTGAATGGGTAGGGGTACATTGTACTCCATACTCATTCACATAGGGTGGGGGGCCGGTATCCAGGGGCCCCCTTATTAAAGGGGGCTCCCGGATTCCGATAAGCCCCCCGCCCGCAGACCCCGACAACCAACAGCCAGGGTTGTGGGGAAAAGGCCCTTGTCCTCATCAACATGGGGACAAGGTGCTTTGGGGTGGGGGGGCCGCGTGGCCCCCCCCTTCCCCAAGGCACCCCCCATGTTGAGGGCACGCGGCCTGGTACGGCTAAGGAGGGGGGAGCTCGCTCGCCCCCCTTTCCTGGCCGGCCGGGTAGCGTGCTCGGACAAGGGTCTGTTGTGGACTTGGGGGGGGACCCCCACGTAGATTTTTTTCGGCGTTGGGGTTCCCCTTTAAGTCCATACCAGGCGGCGGGGCCAGCGACGTCTCCTTCGCGGGCCACGCCTACCTGGAGACGCGCTCGAAATGAGTGGACTTTCCTCCGCGTGTGTGGGCGAGTCCGTTCATTTAGAAAGTACGGCGGACTTAGTACGGTGGACTTAGTACGCCGTATTAGTCCGCTGAAAAAGTGTCGTGTGTGGGCAAGTAGCCCGTTCGAAAATTCCGACGTACAGTTTGGCGGACGTCCGCCAGACTAAGTACGTCGGACAGACGGCTACGTGTGTACGCGGCTTTAGATGTTGGGCCTCTATGTGGCCAGGCTGTGTAAAAGTCTCACACATGTGGTATCTACATACTCAGGAGGAGTAGCAGAATATATTTTGGGGTGTAATTTTTGCTATGTACATGCTATGTGTTGGAAATATCTTATAAATGGACAACTTTTGTAAAAAAAATGCATTTTCATTTTTTTCCACATTTTCCAAAAACTTTGGGAAAAAAATGAACCATTCAAAGAACTCTTATTCCTCATAGATTATACGTTGGGGTGTTTGCTTTCCAAAATGGGGTCACTTTGTGGGCGTTTCCATTGTCCTGGTGCTCCAGGGCCTTCAAAAGTGTAATAGGTGGTTGAGAGATTAGATGGGTAATTTATGCTCCTAGAACGCCTGAAGTTGCTACTTCAATGTTGGGCCTGTGTATGTGGCCAGGCTGTGTAAAAGTCTCACACATGTGGTATCGCCATACTCAGGAGGAGTAGCAGAATATATTTTGGGGTGTAATTTTTGCTATGTACATGCTATGTGTTGGAAATATCTTATAAATGGACAACTTTTTGAAAAAAAAATGCATTTTCATTTTTTTTCCACAATTTCCAAAAACTTTTGGAAAAAAATGAACCATTCAAAGGACTCATTATGCCTCATAGATTATACGTTGGGGTGTTTGCTTTCCAAAATGGGGTCATTTTGTGGGTGTTTCCATTGTCCTGGTGCTCCTGGGCCTTCAAAAGTGTAATAGGTGGTTGAGAGATTAGATGGGTAATGTATGCTCCTAGAACGCCTGAAGTTGCTACTTCAATGTTGGGTGTGTGTATGTGGCCAGGCTGTGTAAAAGTCTCACACATGTGGTATTGCCGTACTCAGGAGGAGCAGCAGAATATATTTTGGGGTTTCATTTGTTGAATGTACATGCTGTGTGAGAGAAATAACCTGTTATAATGACAATTTGGTGTGAAAAAAAAAAATTAAAAAAAATCTTCATTTTGCAAAGAATTGTGGGAAAAAAATGACAAGTTCAAAAAACTAACTGTGCCATGTACTAAATACCTTGGAATGTCTACTTTCCAAAATGGGGTAATTTGGGGGGGTTTTGTACTTTACTGGCTTGTTAGGGTCTCAAGAAATGAGATAGGCTGTCAGTACATCAGGTGTGATCAAATTGATACATTTTCAGCGATTGGCACCATAGCTTGTACACCCTATAACTTTCACAGAGAATGAAAAATGTCCACTAATGTGGGTTATTTTTACTAAAGATATTTAGCAGTATACATTTTTGGCCAAATTTATGAAGAAAAATTACTTATTTACAAAAAAAAATTAATAGAAATGAAGAAAAAAGCATTTTTTTACAAAATTTTCGGTATTTTTTCATTTATAGCACAAAAAATAAAAAACCCAGAGGTGATCAAATACCACCAAAAGAAAGCTCTATTTGTGTGAAAAAAAGGACGAAAATTTCATATGAGTACAGTGTTGCATGACTGAGTAACTGTCATTCAAATTGTGAGAGCACTGAAAGCTGAAAATTGGTCTGGTTATTAAGGGTGTTTAAGTGCCCAGTTGTCAAGTGGTTAATGTACTCCGGAGACCAACTCTGTGGGTTACCGTCCTTTCTGGTCATATCAGTCAGAGGCTTGACCAGAGACGAGAAGTTACGAATAAACTTCCGATAGTAGTTGGCAAACCCCAGGAAACGCTGCAGAGGACGTAAACCCACGGGTCGAGGCCACTGTAGGACTGCCGAAAGTTTCACTGGGTCCATTGAAAAACCAGCAGTGGAAATGCCCAGGAATGTAACCTGTTCACGATGGAACTCGCACTTCTCCAGTTTACAATAGAGATTGTTCTCCCTTAGTTTCTGAAGTACACGACAGACATCTTTGTGGTGGCTCTCCAGGGACTTGGAAAATATGAGGATATCATTGAGATAAACCACCACACACAATTGCAACAAATCTCGGAGGACATCGTTAATAAATTCCTGGAAAACTGCTGGGGCGTTACAAAGGCCAAAAGGCATTACCAGTTATTCATAATGGCCTGTTCTGGTATTAAACGCAGTCTTCCACTCGTCGCCCTCCTTAATGCGCACGAGATTGTATGCCCCTCTCAGGTCAAGCTTCGTGAAAACCGTTGCTCCCTTGAGACGGTCAAATAACTCATTAATCAATGGAATCGGGTAGGCATTCTTAATCATGACACGATTGAGACCCCTATAATCTATACAAGGTCTCAGTGCACCGCTCTTCTTTTTCACAAAGAAGAAACCAGCACCAGCAGGAGACGACGATTTGCAGATGAAACCTCAAGAAAGTGCGTCAGCAACATACTCCTCCATGGCCTTATCCTCCAAGACCGACAAAGGGTAAACCCGGCCACGAGGAGGTATGGCAGCAGGTTGAAGGTCAATTGCGCAATCATAAGGCCGGTGTGGAGGCGAACTACCGTCTTGACCTTTATCAAAGACATCGTCAAAATCCCGGTACTCCTCCGGCAGGGAGGGGAGTGAAGTGGTGCACAGGACCTTGGATACCTTCAGGAAGCATGTCTCACTGCATTGTGGTGACCAGGAGAGAACCTCAGCACGGAGCCAATCAAAAGAGGGGTTGTGCCTCTGTAACCAAGGATAACCAATAACCAGCGGAAATCTGGGCGAGGAAATAACTTTGAATTGGATTATCTCATGGTGAAGAGCCCCTACGGCCATGGACAACAGAACCGTATCATGAGTCACATGGGCAGGCTGTAAAGGTCTCCCGTCAAGAGCCTCAATGGCAAGTGGAGTGTCACGCAGCTGCAGCGGAATCGAGTGCTGCGAAACAAATGCAGCATCAATGAACAGGCCTGCAGCTCCAGAGTTGATTAGAGCTTGTATCTCGATGGACGACTCAGCCCAAGAAAGGGTGACCAAAACCAGGGGCTTATCCTTCTGGCTAACTGGGGATGAAACAACGCCACCTAAGGTCTGCCCATGACAGGACCTCAAGGTTCGGGACAAGACTTCAAAAAGTGACCTGCCTGGCCACAATAAAGGCACAATCTCTCCCTCCTCCTAAAGGCTCTCTCATTTACAGAGAGACGTGTGAAGCCCAGGTGCATGGGTTCATCTTCACTGACCAACTTGGTACCAGGAGGCATAGGAGGTGAGGGAGGCATGGGTGGGACTAAAAAGCTCAGAGGCAAACGTACAGGAGGCTTCCGCAAGAGAAAGTCTTTCTCTGAGTCTGGAGTCAATGAGGGTGGCAAACGAGATCAAGCTCTCCAGCTCAGTGGGTATATCTCGGGCTGCTATCTCATCTGTGATGAAATCCGAGAGACCATGGGAAAAAGCAGCCACATGGGCCTCATTGTTCCAAGCAACCTCTGCTGCCAGAGTACGGAATTCAATGGCGTAGTCGGCAACAGTTCTCGTACTCTGTTTGATGGGCACTTGGCAGCAGAAACGGAGCGTGCGGGAACGTCAAATACCCTTTTAAAGGAGGCCACAAACTAAGGGTAACTCAAGACAACAGGTTTTTGCATCTCCCATAGAGAGTTAGCCCAGGCCGCGGCTCTTTCAGAAAGCAAAGATATAACGAAACCTACTTTGCTTCTGTCCATGGGAAATGCCTGGGGCAGCATTTCGAAGTATATCTCAACCTGATTGAGAAACCCTCTGCATTGAACTGGATCGCCCCCAAATCGCTGGGGAAGCGGAGCAGAACCAAACATATCTCTTATAGAGGTAATACTCGAGGCGGGTGCCTGCACAGAGACTGACGCAGCAGCAGGGGCGGCCTGCAACTCAGGTTGTACCGGAGCAGCCACCGTGGGGGATTCCAGGTGATGGATGTAGAGATACCACAGGTTGTGAAGAGCCACCCTACAATAGGTGCCACTCTTCGATCTATCAAGAAGATGTTCAAGAAAACTGAGATATCGACACATCCAAGTCCCATGATCCCAATTTTGGGTAATCCAAGTTTTGAGCCAGGCCTAATTGACCAGGGTTTTAAGGATTTAAGGCGACAGGGAATTAGCAGGCTTCTGCATTTCTCGATAGACTGTGATGACTAGTGGGGACATTGAATGAGTGATGATAGGGGATATAGACCCATTTCGGCGAACACAGCTTAACGCCTTTCTTCGATCAATAACACCGCGAATGTCAATGTCAACACCAACTAAGTTTGAGCCCTTGTACACACGGTCGGACATTCCAACGGAAAATGTCCGATGGGACTGTGTTGTCGGATAATCTGACTGTGTGTTTCCGTCGGAATATCCGATGGACAAAAGTTTTAGAGCTGGGCTCCCTCAAGATTGTGTATTCAGTGTGTTGTAGGCCTGGCGTGAAGTTTGGATGTCCTAGGATTGGGTATAGGGAGGAGGTCCCCATTGTCAAAAGTGTTTGCATGACTACATGAGTGCTGTGTCTCAGCGTAGTCCCTATCAAGGGGTGAGATTTCAGTCTCGGGGGTAACGAGTTGGAGCACCATAACGCACTTTTCAGAGGGATAATAGTCTGGGATTGTTCTATTTGCATCCATAGTTTGTTTGTGTTATTCCAGTCTAATACCCTGCCCAGATGTGTGGCCTGATAATATTGTCGAATGTCTGGTACCACTAGGCCTCCGTTTTGTTTTGGGAGTGACCCAGATGAAGCTGGTGAAGAGGGCCTGTACTTGTTTGAGGTAAGAGGTAGATATTTTTATAGGGAAAGCTTGTAACAGATATAGGAATTTGGAGAGTATACACATTTTTATCAAATTATATCGGCCAAACCAGGAATGTAATCCTTTATGCCACATTTCCAGAAGGGATCAGGTCTTTGTTAGTAGTGGAGTAAAGTTGAGAGCATATGTTCGTGATATGTCGAGAGCAGGGCCGGCCCTACCATGGGACCCAATGGGATCATGGCTCCAGGCGGCATTTAACAGGGGCGGCAGCCAGGCCGGCAAGAAGAGTCAGCAAGACTTTCAGAAGCAGAGCGGAGTGGATGCTGGTCAGTTGTGCACTGTGCGCTATCTCCTACGATGGTTGTTAGAATTGCTTGCTGCTTGACGCCTAGCAATCAGTGATGTCAGAGGCCGCGGCCACCCCAGCATTCACATCGCTCAGCCTCCGTGCCAATCAATTGCTCCGCCCACCTCTTTCATCTCCAGCATGAGGGAAGGAAGGGTCTGAGGAGAGCAGCCTGTGCGGCTGTGCCCGTGACAGAGTGTGAGCTGAGCCTGGGCAGCCTTTTTGCCTATCTGAAAAACAAGGTGAGTTTGGTTGGTAGTACAACTTCAAGTGATTTCTCTCTAAGATTTTTTTTATAAGGGACTCAAGCTGGATTGAATATGACTGATCTTTCTATTGTACCCACCCATGTTTTCCCTGGAAACACTTTGATGAGGCCTTTTCTTCTGTACTGTTTGTAAATGATCATGCAGATTTACAAAATAAACATGATTTTTATACATACAAACTATAAAATTATTTATATGATTTTGATGGTTTCTAATCAAGATGCAATAGTGGTACAATAGTGGTAAATTTTATTGGGAACAGGCATAAAAGGGGCTAATTACTGCTGTGCTTCAACTCCCTCTCTGTGCAAGATAGATCAGATTGTCAGTAATGCCGCATACACGCGATCAGACTATCCGGCGGACAATCCGCCGGACTTTCCAGCGGAGGTCCACTGGAATTTCCAGAACGAACGGACCTGCCCACACACGCCCACACATGGACGGACTTTTCCGGCGGACAATCCAAATGAATGGACTTGCCCACACACATAGTAAAGTCTGTTCATTTTGAATGTGACTTGAGGTACAATGGGACTAGCGAAGGAAGTCAATGTCGCCACCTCCATTGGCGAGATTGACACCTTGCTAGCCCTGTGGCCTGGTATGGGTTTAAAGGGGAACCCCTATGCCAAAAAAACAGCGTGGGGGTCTCCCCAGTGTCCATACCAGACCCTTATCCGAGCACGCAGCCCGGCCGGTCAGGAAAGGGGGTGGGGACGAGCGAGCGCCCCGCCCTCCTGAACCGTCCCAGGCCACGTGCCCTCAACATGGGGGGTTGCTTCTAAGGTCACCATAGCTAGGTGTATCTCTCGGCATCCTGGGCAGAAAGAGCTGGTGCCACCCCGGAGCAGCTAGCCCCGTCACCTAGTATGGGCTTAAAGGGGAAGCCCTACGCTGAAAAAATGGCATGGGGGTCCCCCCAAGGTCCATATCAGACCCTTATCCAAGCACACAGCCCGGTCGGTCAGGAAAGGGGGTGGGGTTGAGCGATCGCTCCCCCCTCCTGAACCGTACCAGGCCACGTGCCCTCAACATGGGGGGTGCTTTGGGGAAGGGGGGCCCTGCGGCCCCCCACCCCAAAGCACCATGTCCCCGTGTTGATGAGGACAAGGGCCTCTTCCTGACAACCCTGGACGTTGGCTGTCGGGGTCTGCGGGCACTGGGCTTATCGGAATCCGGGAGCCCCTTTAATAAGGGGGCCCCCAGATTCCAGCCCTCCACCCTATGTGAATGAGTATGGGGTACGATGTACCCCTACCCATTTACCTTGGGAAAAAAGTGTAAATAAAAAACACAACACAGGTTTTTAAAGAAGTTTATTAGTCTCCGGGGGTCTTCTTCCGACTTCAGGTGACTTCTCGCCAGGCTCCTCCACTATCTTCTGTTTTTTTGCCGCTCTTTTGATAGTGGAAGAGCCCGGCTTTCTCTGTCTGCCTCGCTGACTGTGACATCATACGGGGTGGGGTCACCATGTGACATCACCGGGTGACCCCATCCCCTTATTTTTTTTTTAAATCATCTTTATTATTTTCTTAAGAAAAGATTCAACAAACAATTACATTCAGTCCTAAGGCATTGAGGTTTACACAAGTCCCCCAATGTCTTCACATTTACTTACATTCTTTCCATTACATATCTATAACATTATTAGGTGGTGGCCCGAGAGAAGGGGATACTTGGTGGAGAGTTAACCTGTGTGTAAAAAAAAAAAAAAAAAAAGGAGTGTGGGAAAATTTAAAATTCTCACCTGTGTTGTTGCCCTTCTTTATGTGTTTTTGCTGTGCCCTTGTGCTTCCTTTTATTTATAAAAAAAAAAAAAAAACCCCAATACCCTTGCTCATTTTTTCATTATTGCGTGCTTTTATTCCGTCTGTGACCCCTTAGTGTATTGTTTGTGTTTTGTGCTTAGGGAGGTCCTCAACCCTCCTTTATATTTCCTAAAAATTGTGTTGTTTATTTTTATGTCTCCACAGTTGGTTATCTCTCCTCCTGCCCCCCTCCCTCCAGCCCCTCCTCCAATTACATTTCCATCATTTATTCGCTTCCCATATACCTTAAAACATACTACATACAACAAAATTTGAAGGTTGTGGTTTGGATTCATATTTCCCCTTTACCCTTTCTGCGGTGTACCTTTGGAGGACACGAGTCTGCGTAACAGTTTCTTAATTTTTTTTTTCTCTCCCTTCCTTCCTCCCTCTCCCTATCAGGGATCTCTGGGAGGCTCGGGAGGGATTATCAAAATTTTTAATCTAGGTATAACTTACTCTTTCTCTATTTCTCTGGAATAGTGCTTCCAGCCTGCCCACATGTTTTTATGTTTTCCTTGTTGTTCTTTTATATCATATATCCATTTATCAGCTTCCATTATTTTATCCACCTCTCCCTTCCATTCCAGTAGGGTGGGGCATGCTTTCTGCTTCCAATATCTAGGTATTAATATTTTGGCTGCATTCAGCAGATGTGGTATAACTCCTTTTTTATAAGATTTAATGGATCCTTCTGTCCCATGAAACAGATATTGTAGGGGTGTCATTTCTATTGGTTTTGCTGTTATCCTCCCTATCCATTTAGCCACTCCCTCCCAAAAAATCCAAATTTTTGGACAGTCCCACCATAGATGAAGGTATGTCCCCTTTTCCCTGCATCCTCTCCAGCAATGTCCATCCGCTGTTGGGTATATCTCTGCTATTCTGACTGGAGTTCGGTACCATCTGGCTATAAACTTATATGACATTTCTTGTATTGCTGCGCTTATTGATGTCACATGCGTCATTTGCATAAGTTTTTTTATTTGTGTTGGTCTAAATGTGCATCTTAGTTCTTTCTCCCACTCTCTTATAAAGTAAGGCGTTGTGCTGTTTTGTTCACTAAGAACTAATTTATACATCTGGGATAGTAAGTTACTTGGTTTTTCTATTTTCATACACATCTTCTCATATGTCGTAAGGGAGCTCAGAGGTCTTACTTGGGGTTCTAATTTATTAAAAAAATCTCTCATTTGATAATATCTCCATCCCGACATATGTATATCTCCTTGTAATGATATTAATTCTGTTAGCGGGAGTAAGCTTCCCAATGGAGCGTATCTTAAACACCTTGTATCCCCCCCTGAGCCCCAGGAGCCTAATACTCCCTTTTCTTCCCCCGGTGGAAACCACGGATATCCTCCTAGTGGGGCCAGTGGTGATGTACGTGGGGCATATTTTTCGTTTTTGTTCAATCTGTCCCATACTGCTAACGTATTCCGTGTTAGTGGTGATGTCCACTTTGATAGAGCTCTATTCGTGGCCTGTATCCATGGGGCCCCCGCTAAATTTCTGCCCGCCATACTTTCTTCTACCGAAACCCATGCCTTATTTAAGGAGTCATGGCACCAGTTTAGTATTCGTACCATAGACATTGCTTTATAGTACATAAAGACATCTGGAAGCCCTATTCCACCTTCCTTCTTATTTCTACGCAGGATATCATATGCTATTCTAGGGTTTTTATCATTCCATATAAAAGATATAAACAATTTACGTATTCTTTTAAAAAAGACCTGAGGCACTGCTATAGGTACAGTATTTAAGATATATATTATTCTGGGTAATATATTCATTTTCAAGGTGTTTATCCTTCCGAACCATGTCAATGAATAGCCCTTCCACCTATTTAGATCTTTAATTATTTCTGTTATTAGTGTCTCATAATTAAGTTCATATAGAGATTTAGCCTCCGCCGTGATATGTACTCCTAGATAATATAATGATATTTTTTCCCATTTAAAAGGAAGGTTATTCTTCATTGCCATTGACATCGATGGGGGTACGTGACAGGGTAATATTATGGATTTTTCCATGTTTATTTTAAAGTTGGACACTTTTCCATATCTCTGGACCTCCTCCATTAGTGCCATTATTGATCCCTGTGGTTCTGAAAGATAGAATAGTAGGTCATCAGCATATTCTGATACCTTATGCTCCTCAGATCCTATTCTTATCCCTTTTATTCCCTTATTTTCTCTCACCCTGCACAGAAATGGTTCCAGAGTCAAGGCAAACAGTATTGGAGACAGGGGACACCCTTGTCTTGTGCCATTTCGTATTTCAAAACAGCCTGATAAAGTACCGTTTACCTTCACTCTTGCTCTAAGTTTTGCATATAGGGCTACTATCCATCCCATCATTCGATCTCCCATACCTACTGCTTTCAGCACTTCCTTCATAAATTCCCAGTCCACTCTATCAAATGCCTTTTCGGCATCCATTGATAGCATTGTTCTGGGTAATTCTTCTGGACCATTTTGCATCCAATAGAGTATATTTAAGGCCGCGTACACACGGGCGGACTGTTCACCCAACTAAGTTCGTCAAACAATCCGACAAACAGTCCGTTCAAAATTTGCATGAACGGACTTGACCACACACGATGAGCAGACAGTCCGCTGAAAGCGTGCGCGATGACGTGTACAGCACGTACGACGGGACTAGAAAAACGACGTCCTATACACTGCAATGCAACCTTCGTCCGTGTAAACCCTTTCTAAGCATGCGCCATACTTAGTCCGTCCAACTTGCCTACACACGAGCGGACTGTCCGCTGAAACCAAGTTTGGACGGACAAAACCAAGTTTGAACGGACTGTCTTACGGAAATTCCGTAAGACTTTGTTCGTCAGACTGTCCGCTGAAACAGTCCGCTGAAGCCCACACACGAGCGGATTGTCCGCTGAAACACTGTTCAGCGGACTAAGTTGGGCGAACAGTCCGCCCGTGTGTACGCGGCCTAAGGCTCGTATGGTGTTATCTTTAGTTTCTCTGCCTTTCATGAAGCCCGTTTGGTCACGATGGACCAATTGTGTTACCTCTTCTTGTATTCTGGTAGCTATAATTTTTGCTATTAGTTTGGTGTCCGTATTAAGCAATGATATGGGTCTGTAGTTGGCACATTCCTGTGGGTCCTTCCCCGGTTTTGGTAAGACTGTTATATATGCTAACAGTGCTTCTGAGGACATTGGGTTAGAGGCAGTTATATTATTAAAATATCTGCATAAGGGTGTTTCTAGAATTAGGGCAAACTTCTAATAGTATACATTAGTTAACCCATCGGGTCCTGGGCTTTTCCCCCTCGGTAGGTTCTCTATTGCTTTTCTTATTTCCTCTTTAGTTATTGGTTCTTCTAGTTTTTCTATTATCCTAGGGGGGAGCATTGGTATTGTAGAACTGCTAATATAATCTCTCATCTCTTCTATCCTCCCCCTATCTTCCCTCTGCCTCAGAATGGGTTGGATATCATATAGATTCTTATAGAATTGTTGAAATTCCATGGCTATTAATTTCGTATCCTTTACTTGTTTATTATTCACTCTTATCTCATGTACGTGGGATAGTTCTCTCTTTTTTTTAATTGTCTAGCTAATAATCGGCCACATTTATTCCCGTGTTCATAAAACCTATGTGCTAAGAATCTATATTTATCCCTGACCCTTCTATCCAGACATCTGGAAAGCTCCTCCCTCAAAATCCTCAGCCGCCTAGCATCTCCTGGTTCACAAGTGCTCTTATGTTTTTTCTCCAATTCCTTTATTTTTTCCATCTGATCTTCTATCTCTTTTCTTTTCTCCCTTTTAACTCGTGTTCCATGTGCTATTAATTCTCCTCTAACTACCGCTTTGTGAGCTTCCCATACCATTTGCTCCGATATTTCCTCTGATGTATTTAAGTCAAAATATTCCACCAATTTATATTGGAGATCCTCTAGTATTTTTTTATCATCCAATAATGATTCATTTAGTCTCCACGTTCGTTCCCTCTGACCTGCGTCTGTAAGGGAGATCACCGCCACCACCGGGGCATGATCTGATATCGTTATTGGTTCGATACTTACTGTTTTTACATTTTCTAAATAATATTGGTCTACCAGAATCCAATCCAGCCTGCAGTAGGTATTATGACTCTTTGAATAATAACTATAGTTTTCCCTTTCTCCATTTAATGCCCTCCAGCTATCTACCAAATGTGAGGCTTGAAATAATTTTTTTACATGTTTAAGTGCTCTAAATGATAGTGGTGTTTTCCCTGTTGTTGTATCTAATTTAATGTCCACAATAATATTAAAATCCCCTCCCAGGATCAAAAACCCTTCCCTAAATTTTTCTAGCTCTTTTAATGCTTTTCCCAAAAATTCAACCGTGTGTGTATTTGGGGCGTATATTGAAGCAAATGTATACCCTTGTCCCTGCAGTGTTCCTTTAATGAAAAGGAACCTCCCTTCTGGGTCTATATTCACCTCTATGGATGTCAGGGGGCACGTGTTCCCAAAGGCTATCGATACTCCTCTAGCTCTCGCAATGGGCGATACGGCATGATACCACTTATTATATGGGAATAACGGTAGCCTTGGTACAGATCCTGACATAAAATGTGTTTCTTGTAGAAAGACTATATCCACAGCTTGATGATTTCAATTCCTGCCATAAACGGCTCCTTTTTTGGGGTGAGCATAATCCCCTTACATTATAAGTCATTATTTTTAATGTTTTAGCCATTTCTTTGTTCTAGATAGTTATATACCATTCTTAATCTGTTACCACATATCTCGTGTTCCCCGCCTCCATGTACACCTGCAAGAAGACCTCAAAAGGTATTCCGTACCAACCATAACCACAACCTAACACTTTACTTAGTAAAATGTACCAACTATCGGTAGGATGAGCCCGCTTGGTTGCTCTTTGCTCCTCCCGAGCCCTCCCCCCCTTCTGCATATTGCAGTTTAAACAATCCCTTTCCACGGGACCCGCCTAATTGAGAACAAAAAAAAAAAAAAAAAAATAAATAAAGAGACCAGCAACAAAACAAAAAAAAAAAGAAGAAAGGAAAAAAAAAAAAAGAATAAAAAAAAAACACTGAACAAAATTAAATAGCGAGTTTGAGAACTGACCCTTCCTTCCCCCCCTCCCTCCTGGCTTCGCTTATTTCTTTTTCTTCCTGAGTCTCTCTCTTTTTCCCTACTTCCAATCTCTTATACAAAAATATACTAAGATCTTTCCTTAGCCTTTTCCTTCCACTTGGGACCAGGGCTCAGGTCGATGGATTAGTGTCTTAACATTAGCTATTCTCCAATTTTGGAAATCTATAAATGGAAGTTCTAATATTCCCAAGAACTCTTTTAAATCGTCTCTGGTACGGAGTACTGCTGTTTTTCCATTCCTTGATGCTATTAGGCGAAATGGGTACCCCCATCGGTACCTAATGTCTGCTGCCTGTAAGGCTTCCAACAGTGGTTTGACCATTCTACGCTGCATTAATGTTCGACGAGCTATGTCGGGGAACAGAAGGATATGAGCTCCTTCATATTCACTTGTGGGGATGTCCCGTGCAATCCTAATTATTGTTTCCTTTATTGTATACTTATGTAATTTGCATATCACATCCCTTGGCTTGTCTTTGTTTTGAGTTCCAAAAGAGGTAACACGATGAACTCTATCCATTTCGATAAATTCGGGCACTGCTGTTCCCATAATTTGACAGAATAGCTTTTGCACCACCATTGGCAGGTCGCTACTATGATATTTTTCAGGTAGGCCTCGTATTCGTATATTCTGTCGCCGATCCCTGTTCTCATATTCATCCATTTGATCTCTATAATTATTCATTGCTTCCTCGTGTGCCCACCTACCAACTCCAGGCTCCCCCGTCTCCCTTCTTGGTTCCGGGTTGCCAATCGATCTCCCTTTTGCAGCGTCAGATAAGCACGCAGCGCATTTGCCAAGTTCCTACTTCCTCCTGCTGCTGGTTGTAATGCTGCACGTCTGCGTATTGTCATCCCTGCTACTTATTCTCCACCGCTTTCTTTATTCTTTAGAGTCTTTATATTCTTAATTATCTCTTTATTTCTCTATATTAAGGCTCTTTCTTTTTACTACACCAGGCTGTGTATCCGTGCTTCTATCGGGTCCTAAGGAACCCAGGTGTGCGGGTGGGTGGGGGGGCTCTCCAACTTGCTTCTATTCGTCAGCTTATTCCTAACCAGGCTATCTCTGTAGCAAAAACAAATTCCAGCATATGAGTGCGTCTGAGAATATATACATGGGCTCTCCTGCTACCCAATCCCTGTATGTCACTCCACTAGTGTCCATACGCCTGTATATACATGTTTCTACTGTCCCATATGCGCATTCAGGGTGGATCCAGTTATTCCTCAAAGTTACAGTCTCAGAAAGAATGTATTAATAGAATCGCTCTCACCCTTTTTTATGATGCTCTCCCGGTTGCTCTCTGGGGGGTCACCTCCTCCCCCGTCACTCCAGGCAAGCTGGGGGCACGCAGGCTCGTTCCACCCTCAGGGCTGGGTTCCTCTCTAGGGTCCGGCTCCACTTCTGCCGCTTCTTAGCAACGCCGTCTACTCTCCCCTTCGTGTCTCCACACCAGGGAACACCAGGAAGCCTCCCGAGATCTCGCGAGATCCTCACTTCCTCCCGTTCAGCTTCACCGCTCCGGTGCTTCGTCACCCGCCCTGCCGCGCCTGCCAATCCACTCCAGTCCCGGCATCCGGCGCACCACGCCAACGGCTGAGCAGTCGGAAGAGAGTCAGCAGGGGCAGCCGGCGTCGAAGAGGGGGAAGAAGGTAGAGTAGTCTCAGCTTTTACGGCGGATGTCCACTAGCTCGAGATAAAGATAGTAGGTTTGGGCATGCTTCTTAGAGAGACTGCTTCATAGCAAAAGCGAGAGCGGAGGGGAGACGGCGTCAGTCGCTCACTCACTCACTCACTCACTCCTCTCCACCGGAAGTCCGGCCCCCATCCCCTTATGCCTATATAAGTCGCCGTGCAACGCGTCCCTGGCATTACAGCCAGAGAGAGCATCGTGTCAACACCGGAAGAAGAGAAGAAGAGATGAAGGAAGAAGAAGAAGGCAGCGATGGCGAACGAGAAGACCAGGCCAACGCTAGTAAAAGAGCTGGAAGAAGATAGCGGAGGAGCCTGGCAGAAGAACAGAAGAGCGAGGAGAAGTCGGAAGAAGACCCCCAAAGACGGAAGAAGACCCCCAAAGTCAGAAGAAGACCCCCGAATGACGACAACGAAGGAGAAAGCCGGGCTCCTCTGCTAGCAAAAGAGCGGCAAAAGAGCAGAAGATAGTGGAGGAGCCCGGCGAGGAGACCCCCGGAGCTGACTAATAAACTACTTTAAAAACCTGTGTTGTTTGTTTTTTATTTACACTTTTTTCCCCAGGTGAATGGGTAGGGGCCGAAATCTGGGCGCCCTCTTATTAAAGGGGGCTCCCAGATTGCGATAAGCCCCCCGCCCGCAGACCCAGACAATCAACGGCCAGGGTTGTCGGGAAGAGGTCCTTGTCCTCATCAACATGGGGACAATGTGCTTTGGGGTGGGGGGGCCACAGAGCTCAGATAAGGGTCTGGTATGGATTTTGGGGGAACCCCCACGCCGTTTTTTCGGAGTAGGGGGTGACTTTAAATCCATAACAGGTGACTGGGCTAGCAAGGTGTCAATCTCGCCAATGTAGGCGGCGACATAGACTTCCTTCGCTAGTCCCGTTGTACCTCAAGTCACGTTCAAAATGAACGGACTTTACTCCGTGTGTGGGCAAGTCCATTCATTTGGAAAGTCCGGCGGACTAGCACACAGACGAACGGATTGTCCGCCGGAAAGCCAAGTCCAGCGGACAATTTTGAGTCAAGTCTTCTTCATAAGTCCGTCGGACTTTTGGGAAGAAAAAGTCCACCAGAGCCCACACACAGTCGAATTGTGCGTCTGGCTCTGGTCTGCCGGATAGTCCAAACGTGTGTACGCGGCATTAGGCTACTTTCACACTGAGGCATTGCCCATAAACTATATAAGGCTATATAAGGCTCTGTAAAGCACTGTGTCTATATTTGCAGCCAAGACTGCACAAAAAGCAGAGATTGATAGTCAATTGATATATAGTTGAGTGCAATATTGCAATATATATATATATTGCAATATAGTTGCACTCAATATAGTTGAGTGCAATATTGTTGTTGTTCTTGTCTGTTGTTCATGACAAACAGTTTTGCAATATCTTTTCACCATTTAAGCTATTTATATAAATAAAGATATATGAAACAAAATAATACTGGAGTTTGTGGTTTGGATTTGAATGTAATGGTATGTCATGTAATTTTGCATATGGACAAGGTGCTGTTGCATGTAAATCTGCTTTTCTGATGAATTTAATTTTAGTTATCATGATATAAAATAATGAATGTGGGGGCCTTTTGGTGGGGGTGATTTTTTATTTTTTTGGGGGGTGGCAGCATTTCACTCTTGGTCCCAGGCAGCACCTTGGAGCAGTACTGGCCAGGAGGGATATATGTTCCTAAATATTTAAGGGCTGAGTTCGTCCATTTAAAGTGGAAGTTTGATTGGTCTGAATGGAGTGAGATGGAACAGCAACACCCATAGCTTCCGATTTAGAGACGTTTATTTTTAAATTTGAGATGTTTACATAAATGTAAAATTCCTTCATAAGGTTAGGTAGCAAGCTTGTGGGGTTTGTCAGGGAGAAGAATAAATTGTCCGCATATGCAGAGACCTTGCACTGGGAGTCTCCAATGAGAAGTCCCTGTATGTTGGGATTCAGCCTTATTTTTCACAGGAATGGTTCCAGTGAAAGGGCAAAAAGGAGGGGCAACAATGGACACCTCTGTCTTGTGCTGTTTCCAATAGGGAAAGGCTCTGATAGCAGACCATTTAGCTTCACTTCTGCTGTTGGGCAAGAGTTGATTCTGTGTATCCAACTAAGCATCCGTTCTCCTACTCCTATGTGTCGGAGAACTGAGAACATAAAGTTCCAGTTCACCTGATCAAAGCTTTTTCTGCGTCTGTACTAACAAAGACGCACTGGGTGTTTTTAGTATTTGCTATGTGGATCAGGTTCAGTACCTTGATGGTGTTGTCTCTCACCTCTCTAGTAGGAATAAAACCCACTTGGTCTAAATGTATGAGGGATTGGAGATGCTGTGCTAAGCGGTTGGCTAGAATCTTTGTGAACAATTTCAGATTAGTATTTAAAAGGGATATGGGTCTATAACTCCCACAGGAACCAGGGTCTTTCCCTTCTTTGTGGATCAATGTTATATAGGCTTTTAATGTGTCTCTGGGGAATAATGCCTCCGTGCCCACTGCATTGAAGAATGTCACCATTTGTGGACCAATAATCAGGAGGAGGGTTTTTTAGTAATGGACGGTATAGCCATCTGGGCCTGGGGCCTTGCCTGGTTTCGTGGCTCCAACAGCCAACTGTAGCTCCTCTAAAGTGATCGGGGCATCTAGGTCCCCTTGGACTTCTAAAGGTAAAGAGGGCATTTGGGAGGATAGTATGTATTCGTCAATGTTAGTTTGGGGTGGATCTCTGTTTGGTAAATTGTATAGAGAGGGGTAAAATTCCCTGAACTCCTGTGATATTTGTTTTGGCAATGTGGCTTTTTTCGGCCATCTTTGCGTATAATGTGGGGGATGTAAGTCACTGATTTTTGTTCCCTAACTGATCTGGCTAATAACCTCACGTGTTTATTTCCAGATTCATCTTTCAGCAGAATTGCAGCTCTGCCTTAGCTTTGTAGTGTAGTAGGTCTGTGATTTGTTTACGTAGGGTTCCCAGTTCCCTCTCTACTTCCGACGTGGGGTTGTGTTTATGACGGGATTCTGCTGAGGTGAGTGTGTCAAGTAGTTTGGAAATCTGCGCGTTGTGCTCTCTCTTGATGTGTATGCCATATTTAATAAGTATCCCCCTGAGGACTGTTTTATGAGCCTCCCATAGGGATCTGGGGTCGCAGTCTTGGGTGTCATTTTCCTGGAAATATAGGGTCATACCTTTCATTACATCAGCTAGAATCTCAGGAGTCTGTAGGTGACTCTCATTTAGTTTCCAGAATTTAGGTCAGGTCGAATTACCCCCATCTAGTGTGTATGTCAAGGAAATGGGGGCATGGTCTGACCAAGTAATGTGGCCGATCGCAGAGTCGCAGACCGCTTGTAATTGACTATATGGGATCAAGAAAAAGTCTATCCTAGTGTAAAGTTTGTGTAGTGAGGAGTAAAAGGTATAATCTCGTTCTCCCGAGTGTTGTAGTCTCTAAATATCAATCAACTGGGCTTTGTGTAGAGCGTTAGCTAACCGTTTCCTCTGGGATGGGGGGATTACAGAGTGTTCTGAGATGACATTAAACCACCCCCCCAGGATTAGCTGGCCTTCTGTGAATTACATCAGTTTGTTTAGGGTCTGTGAAATAAAATTGTCCTGATGGTCATTTGGGGCGTATATCGTTGCTAAAGTGAGTTGTGTGTCACCTACGAGATCTTTCAAAAATAAAAAACGCCCCCCTAGGTCTTTAACTTCTGCATGGCATTTCCATGGTAGTTTGCTGGAAAGCAATATGGAAACCCCTTTGGACTTGGTTGTCGGGTTAGTGGAGTGGTATGTTAAGGGGAAGAATCTGTTTTTAAGAATAGGTAGTTTGTGAGCTCTTTAAATTGTTCAAGAGCATACACCTCTTTTCAGGAATGTTTAGACCTCTTGCGTTCAGAGACACTATTTTAATAGATTCCATCGCCCTGTCTTGGGAGGTGGATATAGACTAAGAAATGAGTAGGAGGTAGATATGGGGGGAGGGATAGAGGAGGGGAAAGGGGGAAGGTTATGGGGCACCATGACGATGTCATACCTGTGATAAAATGCGTTGGAAGGAGCGTCGTACTGACGTCACCGCGCGCTACGTCCCATTGTTTGTAAGCACGGGCATGTGTATTGTAGCCGGCCGGCTGCATATATTTTTATTCTTTGCAGTTTTTATGCCTAAGTGGCATTTGTAATTTTAACATGTATTAAAAACCAAGCGGGTTTTACCTATGACTATTTATAGATTTTTTTTTCCAAGCCAAATTTGAATCATCATGCATTGGGTTGTACACAAGCTTCCAGTGGAGGATTTGTTCTGATAAAGTCCAGACCAGAAGATCCCCCCCACAGATGCGGTGACTGGACCGATTTCAGAACACCATTGAGGAAAAGGCCCTGGCTGGGTGTTGGCTACAGGCATCATTTATCTGTGCAGCTGGTAAGCGCACACTTCTTATAGTGGTGGATCTGCATGCAAAGTCACATTGATTTTTTGGAACTGATCACAAGCTTAAATTCTCATTATTTGTTAGAGATTGGTCGATTGGAAGTCTGACTGTCACTGGAATTTCTACTTAGTGTCACCAAACACTTATAGAGTTACACTATAAATATTTTTTGTGGGACTTTTTTTAAATTATGTTTCATTTATCACTAACTGATCCCTTATTATCACGTTTATAAGGTTAAAAGTATAGAGTGCAACCATTTTTGTTTTTTATTTGTATTTGTGTGTATCCCGCTTTGTGTTGCAGCTTATTTTTTTTTTTTTTTCCAGCGTAGTCTTTTTTTTATACTATACTAGAGGTAGACAGTGTGTCTGGGGGAATCCACCACTATGCAAGGAAGGAGGCTAACGTTACCGCCTTTAATACGGCTAGTAAAAGCTGAAATGCATTATATATTCTATACGGACTGCACTATATACTCTGAACTGCATTATATATACTGTTCACACTGCACTATATAATGAGAACTGAAATATATATACTGTACGAACTGCACTATATACTCAGAACTGTATTATATATACTGTACGGTCTGCACTATATACTCAAAACTGTATTATATATACTGTACGGATATACGCTGAACTGCATTATATATACACTATACTGACTGCGCTATATACTCTCAACTACATTTTATATATTATACAAACTGCACTATATACTCTTAACTGTAATATTATATATATATATATATATATATACATATACATATATATATATATATATATATATATATACATATACATATATATATATATACACACACGCACACACTACATTAACTGCACTATATACTCTGAACTGCATTATATATACACTATACAGACTGCACTATATACTCTGAACTGTATCATATATATATATATATATATATATATATATATATTTATATATATTTTTATATATATATATATATATATATATATATATATATAATATACTACACAGACTGAATGCACACACTACACTTCCTGCCTAATCTCCTGTCACGTACCTGGTTGGAGAGCCCAGAATGCAGGGAGCGGCTCCTCGTAAGCCTCCGGCTCGAGAGTCCCTGGAAGTGGAGACAGGGATTCAAGAGTTTGGAGGGCACAAGTGCCAAGCCGGGGTATGCAGCAGCAGAGATCCACGAAGGCCCAAGAGAGTAGATACCCGATGGCAGGCGGGGATGCGGTCACAACGTAGGCACAGGTGGATGACTGGAACAGCCGGCAGAGGTCCGTGAGAACAGCAGGCACAGGTGGTCTGGCTGAAGCAGCGGGTAGCAGTCAGCGGGTACAGCAGGCACTGGCAATCAGGCAGGAACAGCGGGTACAGCAGGCACTGGCGGTCAGGCAGGAACAGCGGGTACAGCAGGCACTGGCAATCAGGCAGGAACAGCGGGTGGCAGCAGACGAGGTCGGGAACAAGCCGGGTCGGTATCAGGCGGGCAGCAGAAGTACACAAGAGAAGGCAGAGACGTAGTCAGGCAGGCAGGAGGTCGGTGGCAGGCAGCAATCAAACGAAGTCAGGAACAGGCCGGGTACGGTAATCAGGAACAAGCAGGAACAGATAGCAGAAGTCACAGGAAACGCTGTAGACAGGACAGCAAGAAGGAACAGAAGCTGATTCCTTAAGTAGCCCTTTGGGTGCCAAGAACGGTCGCACGACGAGTCTGCGTGCCCCCGCGGGTAACCGTGCTCCCGTTCTTGACCCCGCGCACCCGCGTACGCCCGTTCACTTCGTCGCGCACCCGCGTGCGCTCGTTCGTGCCGACGCGCACCCGCGGGCGCCTGTTAGAATCTACATGCACTCGCGTGCGTTCGTTCGCGCTAACGCGCGTCTGAGGATACCGACGAGCTCTCCGTAAAGGAAACCTGCGGGCAGGTTTCCTATGTACGACCGGAACGACAGATCGACCGTGACATTGCCCCCCTCCAAGGGGCAGCCTCCGGATGCCCAACTGCGCCATCTTATCCGGATGAGACCTTTTGAAGGCAAGGATTAGCCTCTTTGCATGTAAGTTAGATTCCGGTTCCAAGGAGTTTTTCTCAGGGCCATACCCCTTCCATTTAACTAGAAACTGAGTCTGATTCTGTCTTCTCCTGCAATCCAGAATGGATTCGACCTCGTATTCAATTTCTCCGTCGATCACCACAGGTTCCGGAGGGCTGGCATTCCGATTGGCAAAAGGGTCCGGGACTGTAGGTTTAAGTAGAGAAGCGTGAAAGACCGGGTGGATCCGGAATGACTCCGGAAGCTTCAATTCAAATGCCACGTCGTTCAGCTTCCTCACAATAGGGAATGGACCCACAAACTTTGGACCCAGCTTCTTGGATGGACAGGCCAACTTCAGGTTTAGGGTGGACAGCCAGACCTGATCCCCGACCTTGAGATTGAGTTCCCCTCTTCTCTTCTTATCAAAGACCTCCTTGTTGTATTCCTGTGTCTTAGTCAAAGTCACTTGTAGGAGTTTATTATTGGTTTCGAAGAAGTTGAGATCTTCCTGTCCCGCCGGTACTGAACATTCAGGGAGGTTACTGGATAGAAAAAGCGGGTGAAAGCCAAAATTTGCGAAAAACTGAGATTGCTTGGTGGCGGAATGGATAGAGTTGTTATATGCAAATTCCGCTAGTGGCAAGAGCGATGCCCAGTCATCTTGGGAAAAGGAAGAAAAGCAACGAAGATATTGCTCCAGTGTTTGATTGGTTCTCTCAGTCTGGCCGTTGGTCTGAGGGTGGTAGGCCGAGGAAAAACGAAGCTCAATTTTCAGGGCCCCACAGAGTGCTCTCCAGAACCTAGACGTAAACTGCACCCCCCTATCTGAAGTAATATTAGCGGGGATGCCGTGAAGCCTCACAACTTCCCTAATGAAAGTCTTAGCTGTCTCTGCGGCCGAAGGGGTGCCCTTCATAGGCAAAAAGTGGGCCATTTTGGTGAGCCTATCAACCACCACAAAGATTGTGGAGTAATCCTCAGAAGGTGGCAACTCCACGATAAAGTCCATGGAGATCATCCTTCATGGTCTATCCGGGACGGGCAGCGGTTTCAGCAAACCCCAAGCCTTTGTTTTACTGCCTTTATTCCGAATACACGTGGTGCATGCCTCCACATATTCCCTGCAATGCTTCTTCATCCGTGGCCACCAGAATGTACGTTGAAGCAAATCCATGGTTTTAAGTACCCCAAAGTGGCCGGCCAGCAGGTGGTCGTGGCAGGAGCTGAGGACCGAGACACGCACTTCTTGGGGGACGTAGATCCTCTCCCAGTGCCAAAGAAGACCATCTCTGGAAGTTAGTGGAGTGTCAGGTGGGAGGACCGGACCGCTGGAGGCTTGCTTAATTTGGGAGAGTAAATCTCCCTGAAGCAGGAGGAAGTTCCCTGAGGAGAGGATAGTGTCAGGAGATGAGGGACCCTCTGGTTCACTATACATGCGGGATAGGGCATCGGGTTTAACATTCTTTGATCCCGGACGGTACGTGATATGAAACACGAATCTAAAGAAAAAGAGTGCCCACCTGGCCTGTCTTGGTTTCAGTCTTTTGGCAGACTTAAGATACTCTAGATTTTTATGGTCGGTGTAGACCAGGATTGGGTGGGTGGCGCCCTCGAGGAGGTAGCGCCACTCCTCGAGTGCCGCCTTGATTGCCAGCAGTTCACGGTCACCGACATCGTAATTCCTCTCTGCCTCAGATAGTTTGCGGGAGAAGAAGGCGACCGGATGCAGGAGAGACTTAGGCCCCTGTCTCTGGGAAAGCACCGCCCGACCGCAATTTCCGAGGCATCCACCTCCAGGATATAAGGCAGGGTCGAGTCGGGATGCCTTAAGATCGAGGCTGATATGAACAAGTCTTTCAGGGTCTTGAAAGGCTCTTGTGCCTTGGAAGTCCATTGAAACTTCTGACCTTGTTTGGTCAGTCCGGTGATGGGGGAAATGATGGAGGAGAATCCCTTGATGAATTTCCTGTAGAAATTGGCAAATCCTACGAATCGTTGGACTCCTTTCTTATCAGAAGGAGCGGGCCAATCCAGGATAGCTGAAATTTTCTGGGGGTCCATCTCTATCCCTTTCACCGAAATAATCAGACCGAGGAATTGGATCCTTTGCTGTTCAAAAACGCACTTCTCGGGCTTGGCGTACAGACCATGGAGATGGAGTCGGGCTAAGACGTTCTTCACATGTTCCCGGTGCTCGGCTAAAGAAGAAGAAAAAATCAAGATATCGTCTAGATAAATTATCACAAACAAATCAAGGTAATCTCTGAAGATATCGTTTACGAAATGTTGGAATGTGGCAGGGGCATTGCACAAACCAAAGGGCATAACTAAATATTCGAAGTGCCCAAAACGAGTACGGAAGGCAGTCTTCCATTCATCGCCCCTACGTATGCGGACAAGGTTGTAGGCACCCCGAAGGTCCAGTTTAGAGAATACTTCGGCTGACCCCAGTCTCTGAAATAGTTCGGGCACTAATGGTAGGGGATAGCGATTCTTTATTGTGACCTTGTTAAGTGCCCGGTAGTCCACACATGGGCGTAAGGAGTGATCCTTTTTCTCGACGAAGAAGATCCCCGCGCCTGCCGGGGAGGTGGAAGGTCGGATGAAACCCTTCTCCAAGTTATCGTCCAAATAGGTTTTCAGGGTCCCCAATTCAGTCTCAGATAAGGGGAAAATTCTTCCGAAGGGAATCTCTGCCCCAGGGAGCAACTCGATAGGGCAGTCATAAGGCCTATGTGGGGGTAGGGTCTCAGCGCCCTTCTTGCTAAATACGTCCAAGAAGTTATGGTAGTCCTTGGGCACAGCCTGTCGGACCTCAGCGTCCGTTTCTAAACAAAGCAGCGAAGAAAAGTCCTTGTTATCAACTGGGGAACAGTGCTGAAGACAGTAGGCAGAAGGGAACTCTATTCCTCCGGTGGACCAATTGATGTGTGGATTGTGGGCCTTCAACCAGGGCATGCCGAGTATAACGGGGAAGAGAGGAGACTTAATGATATCCAGACACAGAAGCTCCTGGTGAGTTCCAGCAACGATGGCAAGCAGTGGGGACGTCTCCTGGGTCACTGGACCTGACTTAAGGATGGAACCATCGGCCAGATATATCGAAAGTCCTTTAACCCTAGGCCGAAGAGGGATGTCATTACTTAAGGCAAAGGACAAATCCATGAAGCCACTGCAAGCCCCGGAATCAATAATTGCGCTGGTTTTGACAGTCCTTCCTGAGAGCTGCAAAAGAAGAGGCACAGCCAGATGAGAGGTGTTACTAAGCAAGGCAGGGGAGGAAACAGGAGGAAGGAGAAGGCACTTACGCAATTTGGCAGGGCAAGTGCGAACATAATGTCCCGGTTCTCCGCAGTAAAGACAAAGATTGCCGGTCCGGCGGCGTTGGCGTTCCTCAGGGGTCAAAGATGGACGAAGTAGCCCCAGCTGCATGGGCTCAGAAGAATCTGGAGTAACAGGAGCAGAAGGAACCGGAGGGTTGGAACTTGGGACACGTGGCAACATCCAGACAGGGCGAAAAGTTGTGGAAGAACGCTCCAGGCGGCATTCTCTTAGGCGTCTATCTATCTGGACAGAGAGGTCTATGAGTGCTTCTAGAGTTTCAGGGATGCCCACTCGAGCCAGTTCGTCTTTTAACGATTCAGAGAGGCCCATGCGAAACTGGTAGCGGAGGGCTGAGTTATTCCAGTCCGTGTCGGAGCTCCAGCGTCTGAACTCAGACACATAATCTTCCACGGGCCTGCGGCCTTGTTGGAGCGTATGCAGGGCTGCTTCTGCGGTGGCAGCAAGCTGGGGGTCCTCGTACAGCCGAGACATCGCTTGGAAGAAGGCATTCAGAGTATTCAGAGAGGGGTCCTTCCGTTCCAGGAGACGATGTGCCCAGGCCTGGGGTTCGTCTGTCAGTAGAGAAATGACGAACCCCACTTTGGTTGCCTCGAGAGAGAAAGTTCGGGGTTGTAGAGCAAAAAAGAGTTCGCAGGAGTTGCGAAAGGCCCTGAATTTATTCCGGTTGCCGGAGAACTGTTCTGGAGTGGGGACCCTAGGTTCAGGCGGCATCATTACCACTGAAGGTGGAGCAGAGGGTCCAGGGACAGCTGGTGCTGAAGCAGATAGGGCCTGGACCTGTTCCTCCAGTCGGCCGTAACCTTCCTGCAAGTTCTTCACGGCTTGGGTAAGGCCGGCTAAGTGCCGGCACAGCTCGTCCATAGGGGAGGCTCCCTGCGTGGGCTCGGACATGGCTGTCCTGTACTGTCACGTACCTGGTTGGAGAGCCCAGAATGCAGGGAGCGGCTCCTCGTAAGCCTCCGGCTCGAGAGTCCCTGGAAGTGGAGACAGGGATTCAAAAGATCGGAGGGCACAAGTGCCAAGCCGGGGTATGCAGCAGCAGAGATCCACAAAGGCCCAAGAGAGTAGATACCCGATGGCAGGCGGGGATGCGGTCACAACGTAGGCACAGGTGGATGACTGGAACAGCCGGCAGAGGTCCGTGAGAACAGCAGGCACAGGTGGTCTGGCTGAAGCAGCGGGTAGCAGTCAGCGGGTACATCGAGTACAGCAGGCACTGGCAATCAGGCAGGAACAGCGGGTACAGCAGGCACTGGCGGTCAGGCAGGAACAGCGGGTACAGCAGGCACTGGCAATCAGGCAGGAACAGCGGGTGGCAGCAGACGAGGTCGGGAACAAGCCGGGTTGGTATCAGGCGGGCAGCAGAAGTACACAAGAGAAGGCAGAGACGTAGTCAGGCAGGCAGGAGGTCGGTGGCAGGCAGCAATCAAACGAAGTCAGGAACAGGCCAGGTACGGTAATCAGGAACAAGCAGGAACAGATAGCAGAAGTCACAGGAAACGCTGTAGACAGGACAGCAAGAAGGAACAGAAGCTGATTCCTTAAGTAGCCCTTTGGGCGCCAAGAACGGTCGCACGATGAGTCTGCGTGCCCCCGCGGGTAACCGTGCTCCCGTTCGTGACCCCGCGCACCCGCGTACGCCCATTCACTTTGTCGCGCACCCGCGTGCGCTCGTTCGTGCCGACGCGCACCCGTGGGCGCCTGTTAGAATCTACATGCACTCGCGTGCGTTCGTTCACGCTAACGCGCGTCTGAGGATACCGGCGAGCTCTCCGTAAAGGAAACCTGCGGGCAGGTTTCCTATGTACGACCGGAACGACAGATCGACCGTGACATCTCCATTCTTTCACTATATACAGCGCCATATAAGCATAAGCCTTATATAGTGTGAGGCAGGGACTGAGCCATGATTGGCCAAAGGCAGCCTGGACACAAAGGGATTACAGCATTTTTAGTCTAAATATTGGTGAATTTTCTGTGCACCAAATCAAGAATGTCATTACTCATGTTCTATGTGTTGTGTCAGCCACACCAAGTCAGTTTAAAAGTGATATGTGATAGTTACTACCGCAGCCTGCAGCAAACTATTCAAGCACTTGTGCCACTTTTTAAGTTAAAATTTGTTTTAAAATGTTCACTGTTGTATTCTCCCGTCTCTCCTTAAAGTGTTTGTAACCTTAAAGCGGGGCTCCACTGCCCTAAACGTTTTTTGTTTTTTTTTGGTACAATCACAAAGATTATGTCCTTAACATTTATAACTCACTTGTTGCCTGTTTTCAGTCTTAAAGATGTCCGTTTTCTATAGCAATATCAACTTTTAATAATTCTTGTAGCCGGGTCTCATCTTACCTGTGGACATGTGAAGCCCACAGGCATCCTCTTCCAGGATACAGTGCCACTTCTCGCCCTGTTGTGATGGCAACGGAGCTGTGCAAGTAAGAAATCACGCGATAACTCGCGTCAGCGGGCCGCCGCACTGGCTCCTGGGAACTATGACACAAGCTCCCAGGAGACAGTGCCGATTGAGGATATTACGAACTATCCACACTATCCCCGCCCATATCCGCACTATCCCCGCCCATATCCGCGATCACCATAGACAGGAAATGGACAAGATAACAAAAAAAAAAAAGGCAATGCTGAAAAAAAAAAAACTTTCAGTTTTTGAAGGATGACATGTATTCAATCAGCTTGAGATATTATGTTAAAATCGGGTGGCGTCCGCTTTAACAAAATAATTCACTGTCAGTCCCTCTCCTTTATCCAGTGATAATGCAGGTAGTGTAGGTGTTTACTGAAATAGATGTCTCTAAATACCATTTTTTAGAGATCTTCAGGCCGGTCAGGTGACTCCTGGTCGCTTTACTACTCTGATCCCTATGACCCCTTTCACACAGGGTTGTTTTTCAGGTGCTATTGTGCTAAAAATAGCGCCTGCAAACCGACCTGAAACAGCCGCTGCTGTGTCTCCAGTGTGAATGCCCCGAGGGCTTTCACACTGTGGTGGTGTGCTAGCAAGACGGTAAAAAAAAGCTTTGGAGCGGTGTATACACTGCTCCTGCCCATTGAAATCAATGGGGCAGCGCAGCTATAACGCCTGCAAAGAGCTTCTGCAGTGGTTTTTAACCCTTTCTCGGCCGCTAACTGGGGGTAAAACCGGCCCCGCTAATGGCCAAATAGCGCTGCAAATCTGACAGTAAAGCACCGCTATTTCTAGCCGACGCACCTCCCGTCCCAGTGTGAAAGGGACCTACAGCAGGAGGACCCGAGCTCTCCCTCTGATATTAGGTGGGAGGTCACGTGACTGCCTTGTGGGCTGCTCAGCCCCTCCTGCTGTAACCCTAGTAGCAGAGCAACCAGGAGTCATTTTGATCGGCCTGAAGATATCTGAAAAATGTATTTAGTGGCTTCGCTTTCAATAAACACGTGCACTGTGCATTATCTCTGGGAAAAGGCAGTGACATTTGTTAAAATGTAATGTACTTCTTGTAGCGGCAGGAGGGGAGAGGGGAGACAGCTCACACAGACACACGGAACTGACAGGCAGGGAGGGGAGGGGGGAGAGGATAGAGTAGAGCTGCAGATGATGGAGGCATGTAAACTGACTGCGGTGTCAGGACTCAGCAGCCACGATAAACCATGTTAAGTTTACAGGGGTAGGGCAGAACCAGGCAGGCTCAGTCAGGTGTTTTACAGTTTAGAGAGTTGCACGTTAGCACAAGCACTGTGCTGTTTAACCTGCTATAAGGGAACAGGATCCATGTTTTTATTTTTTAGACGCGTTACAAACACTTTAACTATTACTTTCTGCTGATTTTTTTGGTATAGTACTGAAAATTTGGGGAAAAAAACCTCCACATCTTTCGTTGTTTCTGTAACATTTTGCAAATAAATCATCTTTCTTTGGAAATTTAGGCCAAAAGGTATGCTGCTACATTTCTTTGGTAAAAAAATAACCCAAATCCATGTATATTATTTAGTCTGTGTGAAAGTTATAGAGTCTACAAACTATGGTATACATATTTGAATATTGAGCAATACTGATGTTCTATCTCATTTCTTGATGGCAGGACAGTAGAAATACCCCCTACAAATGACCCATGTTTTTGTAATGTAGATCGTCCAAGGTATTTAGTAAGGGTAAATTGAATTAAAAAATGTTTTTTCATATTTTTTTTACATTCTGTCACCAGAACAGTACATCAGCATATGACTAGTGTGGTAGTGATCAGGGATACTGAGTAGTGACAGTATGTAAAAAAAAAAATTATAATAATACATTTAACCACTTACAGACCGGAAGATTTTCCCCCTTAACCACATAAGCCCCAGACCATTTTGCTGGCCAAAGACCAGATCACTTTTTGCGATTCAGCACTGTGTCGCTTTAACTGACAATTGTGCGGTCGTGCAACATGGCTCCCAAACAAATTTGACATCCTTTTTTTCTCACAAAGAGAGCTTTCTTTTGGTGGTATTTGATCACCCCTGCAGTTTTAATTTTTTGCACTATAAACAAAAAAAGAGTGACAATTTTGAAAAAAACACATTATTTTTTACTTTTTGTTATAATAAATATCCCCCAAAAATATATAAAAAAACATTTTTTTTCCTCAGTTGAGGCCTATACGTATTCTATTACATATTTTTGGTAAAAAAAAAAATCGCAATACGCGATTATTGATTGGTTTGCGCAAAATTTATAGCGTTTACAAAATAGGGGATAGTTTTATGGCATTTTTATTAATAATTTTTTTTTTTTACTAGTAATGGCAGCGATCAGTGATTTTTATTGTGACTGCGACATTATGGCGGACACATCGGACATTTTTGACACATTTTTGGGACCATTGTCATTTATACAGCAATCAGTGCTATACAAAAAAAAAAGCGACAATTTTGAAAAAAAACACATTATTTTTTACTTTTTGTTATAATAAATATCCCCCAAAAATATATAAAAAAACATTTTTTTTCCTCAGTTGAGGCCTATACGTATTCTTCTACATATTTTTGGTATTTTTGCACTGATGACTGAACACTGATCTCTGCTACACTCACAGGGAGCAGAGATCAGTGTCACTTGTTGCTAGGCAGAATGGGGAGATGCTGTTTACATCGCCATTTCTCCGTTCAGCCTACCCGTGAGACGATCGTGGGTATCCCGCGGCGATCGAGTCAGTGGGACCCGTGACCGGACTCACGGGGGTCCCGACCAGCATGTGCCAAATACGGGCGGCAAATACAAATGGACGTACCTGTACGCCAATTTGCCTACCCATGCCATTCTGCCGACTTACATCGTCGTGCGCCGGTCGGGAACTGGTTAATGACATTCATTTTTGAGGGCAAGTGAAGTGCACATAATAGATACTCCACCCAGGTTTGATTTGAGATTTGCTTATTATCCACAGTTTTGAAGCCTCAGGACTGCCAGATCACGCAAAGTCGTGTACGATGCCAAAAGCGTATCTGCTATCAGTATAAATGTTTACCTTTTGTCCTTTGAACAACTGACAGGCACGGGTCATGGCAAAAAGTTCCGCTTGCTGAGCAGATGCGACTGCTAGTGGTTTCGCTTCCACTACTACGTCTGGTAAAGTCACTACAGCGTAACTGGTTTTGTAAGTATCATCGTTTGGTCTAGAACAACCGCCATCAACAAAAACATTTATGTAATCAGCCCCGGGGCTGGGCTGGTCAGTGAGGTCAGGTCTTGGTGAGGTAGAACGTAGTAGTTGTTTGGAGCAATCATGTTGTGGTGGGAGTTCAACTGACGGGAGTCTGAGTAACGAAGGTAGTAATCTGACTGCAGGTGTTGTTTCAGAACAAGATTTGACAGTGAGACCATGTGTGTTAAAGAGGATGATTTCATAGCCACTGGAGTGTTGTGCTGTCATATGCTGTGTAGAGATGTTTTGTAAAAGGTGCACTACAGTATGCGTGGTATACAGAGTGGTTTCGGTCCCTAAATTGATTTTAGAAGCTTCCTTTACCGCCATGGCACAGGCAGCGATAGCTTGTAGGCAAGCCGGCATTCCTTGCACTTGAACGGGGAGCTTTTTGGATAGGTAAGCCACGGGTCAGTAGTGGGTGCTGTGCATCTGGGCCAGAACGGCAGCAAACGCAGGGCCCCTGACTATGCAGTAAAACACAAAGGGTTTCTTATGATCTGGTAAACCGAGTGCCGGGGCACTGACCAAAGACTGTAATAATGAATGGCAGGCTTGTGTCATTTCCTCAGTATACATCACCTGCTTGGGGGCAGTTGCTGCAGTAGAGGGGCGCAAGATTGAATCGTAAAAAGAACAATCTGGGATCCATTGCCTGCAGTAGACAATAGAGCCAAGGAAAGAAAGGAGTGCTGCTTTATCTTTGGATGGGCTGAGACAGGTCAGAGTCTTGACTCTTTGAGGGGACACTTGCCTTGTCCCGCCTGAGTTAATACATCCTAGGTATTCCACCCTCTCCCTGCACCACTGGATCTTTTTCCGAGATGCCAAGTGGCCCTTAAGAGACAAGTGAGTCATCAGGCTTTCAGAGTCTTCTGCACACTGTGCCCCGCTCTCACTACATAAGAGTAGGTCATCTACATATTGCAGGAGAACTGATCCCTGTGGGGGCGCCCAGTCATCCAGGGTTACCTTTAACACCATGTAAAATGCTGCAGGACTGTCCACAAATCCCTGAGGAAGACGGGCCCAAATCAATTGGCCCGAGCACCAGGCAAAGGCAAAGATTTTTTGGAAATCCTCGTGAACATCAATGCTAAAGAAAGCATTGGACAAGTCTAGCACCATATAAATTTTGGAGGAAGCAGGGATGTTGACAACAATTCCAGTGATGTCTGAAACTAGTGGTGGAAGTGGTTGAATACATTTGTTCACCCCCCCTTAAATCCTGTACTAGCCTCCACTCCCCATTGGCTTTCCTTACCAGGTTAATGGGGGTGTTCCGGGGCTGATAACGGCTTTGTGAATGCCCCTTTGTATGTATGTGGTAATCTGTGGTTCTATACCCTGTCCACATGAAGGTGATACTGTTTCTGAAAGAAGGGTGCAATGTTAGGTTTGAAAGTCGGGACATAGGGAGTACATTTGACATGTCCTATATCTGTCTTGAACTATGCCCATATTGGGTGAGTCTCTAGAGGCGCCTGTATGGTCATAAAGTAATATGTCAAATCTCTTCTTTTTGGCATTGTCAGGTCACATGTGGCTGATTTAGCAGTCATTCCCCCTTGTGTGTCAAATTTAATGCTTATCCTTAATGAGGACATAAGGTCCCGTCCCATTAGACATAAAGGGCAATCAGTGAGGATGAAAAAACTTTGCTTGGTTAAGGGTCTATCCTGCAAGTCTGACACCTGAAGTGGTTCAGTTATTTTGTGTGTAACATCTGTCCCATTTATTCCCATAGAGCAGCCCTCAGTATAGTTCTCAGTGATAAAACGGGGGTGATTAAGACAGCTGGTACTAGCCCCCATGTCCACTAGGTAACAAACCAACCATCCCTCGACTTTGAGGACTACATGTAGAATTGTCTTCCAGTGGGAAGAGAAGAAATGCATTACCAAGGAGGGAATCTGCTCTGGGCACCCCTATGGCTGTTGATGAAAGGGGTTGCGGGGGTTGTTATCATTATACCCTGGCCAGTCCATTTTTATCAGGTCTACAGTGTTCCTGGCTCTCTGGGAGACCGGGTGTTGGCTGCGGGTCGCCTGTCCAACTGTGTTTGGTGGCCTGGTGGTGGCTGATTTTGGGTATATTGTTGGGGAGGTCTAGTTTGCTGTGTCTAGTAAATGGAGGAGTCATGTTGATATCTCCCTCTGGAGGCTCCCCCGCCCTCCTTTTGAACCTGCCCCGTGCGCCTCTCCTGATCAGTCATTCTGATTTCCAATGGGAAAGATCCCCGCAGTGAAAACATCCCTGATCTGGGTACCAGAAGTGGGGTGCATTTGAACAGGTAATCTTTCTTTAACCACTTGACCACTGGGCACTTAAACACCCTTAATAACCAGACCAATTTTCAGCTTTCGGTGCTCTCGCATTTTGAATGACAATTACTCAGTCATGCAACACTGGACCTATATGAAATTTTTGTCCTTTTTTTCACACAAATAGAGCTTTCTTTTGGTGGTATTTAATCACCGCTGGGTTTTTTATTTTTTGTGCTATAAAGGAAAAAATACCGAAAATTCTGTAAAAAAATGAATTTTTCTTTGTTTCTGTTAGAAAATTTAGCAGATTAGTAATTTTTTCTTCATAAATTTTGGCCAAAATTTATACTACTACATATCTTTGGTAAAAATAAGTACAAATTGGTGGATATTATTTGGTCTTTGTGAAAGTTATAGAGTCCACAAGCTATGGTGCCAATATCTGAAAATTGATCACACCTGAAGTACTGACGGCCTATTTCAATTCTTGAGACCCTAACATGCCAGAAAAGTACAAATACCCCCCAAATGACCCCTTTTTGGAAAGAAGACATTCCAAGGTATTTAGTAAGAGGCATGATGAGTTTTTTGAAGTTGTCATTTTTTCCCACAATTCTTTGCAAAATCAAGATTTTTTTTACTTTTTTTTTTTTTTTCACAAAATTGTCATATTATCAGGTTATTTCTCACACACAGCATATGCATACCACAAATTACACCCCAAAACACATTCTGCTATTACTCCCGAGTATGGCGATACCACATGTGTGAGACTTTTACACAGTGTGGCCACATACAGAGGCCCAACATGCATGGAGCGCCATCAGGTGTTCTGGAGCACCCCGGCCAATTCTGACATTTCTCTCCTACATGTAAAAATCATAATTTATTTGTTAGAAAATTACATAGAACTCCAAAACATTATATATGTTTTTTTAGCAAACACCCTGGAGAATACAATGGTGGTCTTTGAAACTTTTTATCTCGCACGGTATTTGCGCAGTAATTTTTCGAATGCTTTTTTTTGGAAAAAAAAACAGTTTTGGGCTTAAAAAAAAAAAAAACACAGTAAAGTTAGCCCAATTTTTCCATAATGTGAAAGATGAATTTACGCTGAGTAAATAGATACCTAATATGTCACTCTTCAAAATTGCACACGCTCGTGGAATGGCGCCAAACGTCGCTACTTAAAAATCCCCATAGGCGACGATTAAATTTTTTTTTACTGGTTATATGTTTTGAGTTACAGAGGAGGTCTAGGGCTAGAATTATTGCTCTCGCTCTAACGTTCGCAGCGATACATGTGTGGTTTGAACACCGTTTTCATATGTGGGCGGGACTTACGTATGCGTTCGCTTCTGCATGCGAGCACATGGGGACAGGGGCGCTTTAAAAAAAAAACATTTTTTTTATTGTTCATTTTACTTTATTTATTTTAGTTTGACATTTTTTTCCCCAAAAATAATTTTTTTGATCCCTTTTATTCCTATTACAAGGAATGTAAACATCCCTTGTAATAGGAATATGGCATGACAGGTCCTCTTTACAGTGAGATGTGGGGTCAATAAGACCCCACATCTCACCTCTAAGCTGGGAAGCCTGAAAAAAAAAAGAAAAAAAAAAAGATTCTGTCTTTGATCGTATTAGCGATTCGGTAGAAGCACCGGAGGGCGGCGGGAGGGGGGGGGGGATGTCTATGGCTGGGTATTGCAGGGTATCACCGACTATGGCTGGGTATCTCAGAGTATGGCTGGGTATCTCAGAGTATGGCGTTGCAGAGTATTGCATTGCAGGGTATTGGCGGGTGTTGCAGAGCATTGCAGGGTATTGGCGGGTGTTGCAGAGCATTGCAGAGTGTTGCAGGGTATTGGCGGGTGTTGCAGAGTGTTGCAGGGTATTGCAGAGTGTTGCAGGGTATTGCAGAGCGTTGCAGAGTATTGCAGAGTGTTGCAGGGCATTGCGGAGTGTTGCAGGGCATTGCGGAGTGTTGCAGGGTATTGCGGAGTGTTGCAGGGTGTTGCGGAGTGTTGCAGGGTGTTGCGGAGTGTTGCAAGGTGTTGCGGAGTGTTGCGGAGTGTTGCAGGGTATTGCGGAGTGTTGCAGGGCATTGCGGAGTGTTGCAGGGTAATGCAGAGTGTTGCAGGGTAATGCAGAGTGTTGCAGGGTAATGCAGAGTGTTGCAGGGTAATGCAGAGTGTTGCAGGGTAATGCAGAGTAATGCAGAGTGTTGCAGGGTAATGCAGAGTAATGCAGAGTAATGGGGGTATTGCAGGGTAATGCAGAGTAATGCAGAGTAATGGGGGTATTGCAGAGTAATGCAGAGTAATGGGGGTATTGCAGAGTAATGCAGAGTAATGGGGGTATTGCAGAGTAATGGCAGGGTATTGCAGAGTGTTGGCAGGGAATCGAGGGGTTAATTTTCGGTGAGCAGCGATGTGGGCACTGCAGATGCAGCCCACATCGCTGCTGACACCGATCTCTTCCCCCTCCGCTGTACCGATCGGTACAGAGAGGGGGAGGGAGGAACCGGCGTCATAACATAACGTTCATTTGACGGAGCGATCACGTGGTAAACGGCCGCGCTGAGCGGCCGTTTACCGTGATTCGTGATGCGCCGGGTCCACTGGACCCAGCGGTCACGGATGCTCTCGTGTGCGCGCCCCAGGGGGCGCGCGAGAGCAGATTTCTGGGAGGCCGTTAATTAACGGCCTCTCAGAGTTAAACAACCGCCCTGAAGCCGTTAATCGGCAATGGGCGGTTGTTAAGTGGTTAAAATTACTTTTGTGAAAAGTATTTTGGAACAGCTTACTCTGTCAATGTTGTACCCCGACATGTTATAGATCTCAGAGCATGAGAGTCATCTTTGCCTGAGAGAAAGGGACGTTGAAAGGCAGCTCACTCAAAAGGGGACCTCGCTAAGCTGGCCAGGATCCCAGGTAGTAATATAAAACCTTGTTTTCAACCAGGAGGACTGGTCATTGGAAACCTCTAACTCACTCAATGTCAGGACCTTGTCCTGGGTATTTATTGGCAGGACGCTGCCCCGAGTGTTTAACAGGCCTATTATTTGTGTATAAGGGACCAAGAACCTATTTGGTTGCTAGTGTTGGTGGGGGTTATTATCATAAGGTGGGAAAGGGACCTTTGTTCCACGAAGGAGTACTGCGGATACAGACATTAAGGTTCAATATACATAATAATTTTGAATTTCAAGAGGGTCTAACTGTCAAAGGTGTCAGGAGTACTATTGGATACAGGACCACCGTTCACTTATTATGAATCCTGTCTATGATACGAAAAATAGAAATTGCCCGATAGTACTTTCTAAAGTCCGGTGCCGCTAATCCCCCCATCTCTTTTTCCTTAACCAATGTTGCGTACACAATCCTAGGGTGTTGGTGTACCCATATATATTTTAATATCATTGATTTTAGTTTCCTAAAATAATCCTGAGGAAGTGTTATTGAAATAATTTGGAAAATATATATCAGAAGTGGTAGTGTGAACATCTTCAAGGCATTTACTCTCCCAATCCATGAAAGAGTTTTGTATCTCAAAATGTTCAGTTGTTCCTTCATTTTATTAAGCATTGGGATATAATTAGCAAAAGCCCCCAGGGATGCCATCAATTTTATACCCAAATTACCCAACTCCTCCTTACACCATAGAAAGGGAAATTTGGGTTGTATTGTCTGCTACTCTTTCCATGGTGTAGTTATGTTCAGAATCTCGGATTTGGACATATTTATTTTGAAGTTTGTCAGCTTTCCCTACTGACTCAACTCCTCTAGAACCATTGGAATTGTTATCCTGGGGTTGGAGATATAAAAAAGCAAGTCATCCTCATATACGGCTACTCTAAACCTTTCACCTACTCTAACTCCTTTGATTTCAGGATTTTTACGAATAGCAGCTAATAGTGGTTCCAATGCTGTTATAAACAACAATGGAGAGAGGGGGCATCCCTGTCTTGTCCCATTAAACAATTCCAGGGGAGAAGATAAGTTCCCATTTATTCTAATTTTAGCCATTGGGTGGTGGTAAAAAGACGATATCCATCGCATCATCCTATCACCCACCTCCAAATGTCTCAATGCTTCAAACATAAAGCCCCACTCTATCCTGTTAAAAGCCTTTTCGGCATCTATTGACAGGAGTATGACTGGGGTCTCCACCTTCTTGCTTTGTGTATCAGGAACATCGACATTAGGGAGTTATCCCTCCCCTCTCTGCCCCCCCCCCCCCCCCCCACAAACCCTACCTGATCATTATGGATCCAACTTGGTAACAAGGGTTTCAACCTTTCCGCTATTATTTTGGTGAAAATCTTAATATCTATGTTTAACAGAGATATTGGCCTATAGCTCCCTTCTTTTAAAAAAAAGGGTTATATGGGTCAATAATGACTCCTCCCGAAGGGTCTCTCCTTCTGCCAGTGCGTTCAGATAATCGCACAGCTTAGGGATCAAAAACGTTTGAAATCTCTTATAATATAGAATGGAGTATCCATCGGTGCCCGGGCTCTTTCCCAGGAACATATTCTTTATTGCTCTTCTCACTTCTTCTTGTGAGATTGGGGCTTACAGATATTCAAGCTCCTCCTTAGATGCCCTGGGAAGGTCTAGGCTCTGCAGATACTCCTGACCTTCAATCTTCTGCTTCTCTCTGTCCTCACCTCTCTGACTCACAATGTATAAACCCCTGTAACATGAATGAAAGATTTTCAGGGAAGAATACATCATCTCTCCCTTGTCATTTCTAATTTTGAGAATAAAATACCTCATTTTTTTTCCTTTACTCTTCTAGCCAACCATTTCCCTGATTTATTGCCCCATTGATATGTTTCCTTATTTACTATGTGGAAAGCACATTTTCTCTCCTGTTCTATCAATTCCTCAAACTCCTCTCTTTTTGCTATCAGTTCTTGCCTTTCTGGAATACCTTTAGGTCTCATTCGCTGTTCTAATCCCTGTATCTCCCTGTACAGGAGGGACATCTTTCCCCCCCCCCTTTTTTTTTCCTGCTCCGATCCCTATCAATATTTCTCTTATATAGGCCTTATGTGTTTCCCATAGAGTTGACCTAGAGATTTCTGCTGTATCGTTAACATCAAAGTAAACTTCCAGTTCCTGCTCTATCCTCTTAATTATTTCAGGATCCTGAATGAGAGAATCTGTCATGTACCTAGTGGACAAGCCCGATCTGCAGGAAATGGCCTCTCTTGGCATGGACTCAAGGCCCCTGATAGGATGGACAAGATGCACAGGAGTCAAGAGTGGCATGAGTGCCTGGCAGAATCAACAGCAGGAAGTTGGTCTGGAGTTCAGGAAACACTGTATAGAAGGACCTCCGACAGGAGCTGGACAGCAGGCTGGACGCTGGAACTGGACCACAGATAGGAGCTGGACAGCAGGCTGGAAGCTGGAACAAGGATTCTGGAACTGGACCACAGACAGGAGCTGGACAGCAGGCTGGAAGCTGGAACCAGGATACTGGAACTGGACCACAGACAGGAGCTGGACAGCAGGCTGGAAGCTGGAACCAGGATACTGGAACTGGACCACAGACAGGAGCTGACAGCAGGCTGGAAGCTGGAACCAGGATACTGGAACTGGACCACAGACAGGAGCTGGACAGCAGGCTGGAAGCTGGAACCAGGATACTGGAACTGGACCACAGACAGGAGCTGGACAGCAGGCTGGAAGCTGGAATCAGGATACTGGAACTGGACCACAGACAGGAGCTGGACAGCAGGCTGGAAGCTGGAACCAGGATACTGGAACTGGACCACAGAGAGGAGCTGGACAACAGGCTGGGAGCTGTAACCAGGATACCTCTGCGGTTTTTATTTTTTGCGCTATAAACAAAAAAAGAGCGTCAATTTTGAAAAAAAAAAAAATTTTAAATATCCCCCAAAAATATATGAATTTTTTTTCTCAGTTTTGGCCGATGCGTATTCTTCTACATATTTTTGGTAAAAAAAACAAAAAAAAAACGCAATAAGCGTATATTGATTGGTTTGCGCAAAAGTTATAGTGTCTACAAAATAGGGGATAGTTTTATGGCATTTTTTATTAATAATTTTTTTTACTAGTAATGGCGGTGATTAGCGATTTTTATCATGACTGCGACATTATGGCGGACACGTCGGACAATTTTGACAAGTTTTTGGAACCACTGGCATTAATACAGCGATCAGTGCAATTAAAATTGCATTGATTACTGTAAAAATTTCACTGGCAGTGAAGGGTTTAAAACTAGGAGGCAGTGAAGGGGTTAATGTGTGTCCTATTGTGTGTTCTAACTGAAGGGGGATGGGACTGTGCAGGGAAACTAACAGATCGGTGTTCATACTCTGTATGAACAGACGATCTGTCAGTTCACTCCTCAGAGAACCGGAAACTGTGTGCTCCGAGCAATCTCATCGGCTCGGGGACCGAGCGGGGGGGCACGCGCAAGCGCCCCCCTACTGGCCGTTTATGTTACTGACGTAACATAACGGCGACTCGTGCAGCTGAGCCATGTTGTCGCAGTACAACTGCAGCGGCTGGTCGGCAAGCGGTTAAAAGATTCAAATTTTCTCAATTTTCCCCTTAAAAATTGATCAGGGTCTCTGTTGTGCATTCCATGTTAAACAGTTTCCCTTTGATAAAAATAAACCTTCCTTCTGGGTCCGCCAGACGCTCCCTTACTGTGAAAACCATCATTTTATAGAAGCCAATAGCCACATCCCTTGAAAGCCTTGATGTTGTATCTGCATAAAACCACATAGGGAAAAAATGTGACGATAGCCTACACCCTGAGGCATGTGTAATATGTGTTTCCTGGAGACACACCACGTTCACCCCTAAAAATTTCAATTCTTTGTTTACTTTATACCTTTTTTTTGGAGTGTTTAATCCCCTCACATTATATGTAACTAAGTTCTCCAAAACCATGACTCTGTACAGAAAACGTCTGCCTAACCCAGGGAGGCTGCAATAGAGAGGAGAGAGAACAGGGAGAAAGAAAAAGAGACAGAACATTGCTTAGGGCTGCAATGTCCTTCCTCTACTATACAGGTAGTTGCTGACATATAGCTCTGAATGCCTCCTGGGCTTGGAGCCGGCGGAGCTCCTTTGCCTGTTTTATTTGTCTTCCCTCTCATGTTCGTAAATGGCACGCCCGCCAGCAGACCATGCATCAACACCTCCTCCTCCGAAGACCTCCCATCCACCCACACCTGCTTACCACTATTCAGTAAAAGCAGATACATCCACAGGAGAAGTTGGTTTGCAACACAAAACTCAAACAGACACAGAAAGTGGCAGAAATCAGGCTGGAAAGAAAAAAACAAACAAAAAAATGGTAGCTCTTTTGATCCCCCAGGGGGGCTCTCTATAGTATCCGCTGACCATGAGCTGTTGGTTAAGTATGTTTATGTCCGAATATTTACTAGTAGCAATTACAATTCCTTAGCATAAATTTGCATTTGCATAATATTGCGTAGTGTTTGCATGTCATTAACTTCAGACTGGAGTTGGACAGCAGGCTGGAAGCTGGGACCAGGATACTGGAACTGGAGGGTCAAACAAGCCAGTTCTGTAATCAGGCAGACGGAGAAGGTACAGGAGGAGCAGGTAGGAGAGAATTCAGACAAGCCGGGGTCAGATTCAGGTAGATCACAGGGAAGCAAGCCGGGTAAAGTACTAGAACAGGTTTTCAGGAATCGGAACACGCATAATGCTGTAGAACAGATGGCAAAGTCCCAATGTGATAGTCTGGTTTAAATAGCCCACCTGGTGTTAATGGGCGCATGCGCGTGAACGTGCGTGCATTAGCGTGCATGATCGCGCAACAGCAAGTTCAGGGCACCTGTTTTTGACAGGATCTTCCTGACAGAATCATTCAATCTCCAGTTTTTCCCAACCAGAAGATTACCTGATATCTCCAATTGAATTAAGAGTGGTTCGTGGTCAGAAATGGTGGTTGCTTTAATATCCACGCCTTTAAGGGATGGTACCAATTTGTGTTCCAATAGTACATAGTCGATACTTGAATATGTCCCATGGACAGAGGAATAAAAAGTATAATCTTGTTTTCCTTGATGTCTAATCCTGCAAGCATCTATCAGCTGAAAGCCCAGCGGCAATTTTTGGAATGCCCTTTGCCTTTGAGCCGAATAACGAGGGGAGCTCCCGGATGTATCCAACCTGAGGATCCATACTCGGGTTTAAATCTGCTGCTATTATCAATTTACCCTCTTTAACCGCTTAAGCCCCGGACCATTTGGCTGGCCAAAGACCTGACCACTTTTTGTGATTTGGCACTGCGTCGGTTTAACTGACAATTGCGTGGTCGCGCAACGTGGCTCCCAAACAAAATTGACGTCCTTTTTTATCCACAGATAGAGCTTTCTTTTGGTGGTATTTGATCACCTCTGCGGTTTTTATTTTTTGCGCTATATACAAAGAAAGAGCGACAATTTTGAAAAAAATGCATTTTGAATATTTTTTAAATATCCCCAAAAAATATATAAAAACTATTTTTTTTCCCTCAGTTTAGGCCGATACGTATTCTTCTACATATTTTTGGTAAAAAAAAAAAATTGCAATAAGCGTATATTGATTGGTTATAGCGTCTACAAAATAGGGGATAGTTTTATGGCATTTTTATTAATATTTTTTTTTTACTAGTAATGGCGGCGCTCAGCGATTTTTATCATGACTGCAACATTATGGCGGACACGTCGGACAATTTTTACAAATTTTTGGAACCACTGGCATTAATACAGCGATCAGTGCAATTAAAATTGCATTGATTACTGTAAAAATGTCACTGGCAGTGAAGGGGTTAAAACTAGGGGGCAGTGAAGGGGTTAATGTGTGTCCAATTGTGTGTTCTAACTGAAGGGGGATGGGACTGTGCAGGGAAACTAACAGATCGCTGTTCATACTCTGTATGAACAGACGATCTGTCAGTTCACTCCTCAGAGAACCGGAAACTGTGTTTACACACACAGCTCCCGGTTCTCCGTGTGCCCCGAGCGATCGCGGGAGCTTGGCATTTATCGAGACCGCCGGACGCTCGCATCGGCTCGGGGAGCAAGCGGGGGTCACGAGCAAGCGCCCCCTAGTGGCCGTATATGTTACCGTCGTAACGTAAAGGCGATTCGCGCAGCTGAGCCATGTTGCCACAGTACAACTGCGGCGGCTGGTCGACAAGAGGTTAAAGGCTTTAAGTTTTCTCAATGTTCCCCTTAAAAATGACAATCAGCTATTCGTTAAGTATGTTTATGCCTGAATATTTACTAGCAATTACAATTCCATAGCATAAATTTGCATTTGTATAATATTGTGTAGTGTTTCCATGTAATTAACTTCAGACTCAGTCCCTTATTAAGTTTGCTTTAACCTTTGTATAGCACCTCTTTAAGGCTGGATTCACACCTATGCATTTTTAGTGCTTTTTGCATTTTGCAGATTTACACTACAGAACGTATTCCATAGCAAACCATGTTAAATGGACTGTAGTGCAAATCTGCAAAATGCAAAAAGCACTAAAAATGCATAGGTGTGAATCCAGCCTAACATTTCTTAGAAACTCCTCTTTGCTTAGCATTAGCATAGTGTTCACATATCACACCGGAGAAAAAGACATAGTTAATTCCACGCTAAGTGCACATAGGTAACTTACAAGGGAAAATAGGAGATTTCTAAGTATACTTCAAATATTTTTCTGTTCATCCACATTGCAGGGGAAGGGGGAAATAAAAAAGGGGCTCCATTCAAGTCCATTTCGTTTTAATAGAGAACCATCATTGAATTCATATCTAAAGAAGAATTTTTCATACCACAGTCCGTTTTGGCCTCCTTCCCCTTTCTTTGAATGGCTTCGCTCTGAGAACCTGTGGGTCTCAATCGTCTCCTTCTCTCTGTCTACCGGGGGAGGGAGGTCTTTACTCCAGTTGGCTTAGCGATTCCCCTCAGTCTGTCTATCACCTCACAATCTCAGGGGGCGCCCATGGCATGTCACCGGTTCACAGCTGAGGATTTAGCATCCAGCCAGCTTTCAGAGATACTCCCTCCGGGGACCAGTCAGGAGGGGAGCAATAGTAGAAAATCTGGGGGGGGTGGCTTAAAAGAAGGGGGTATCTCAGACGAACCTCACAGCTCTGTATCAAGGACTGAACTTGTCCAGCTCCTAAAGCTACTGAGCGGTCATTAGCCAATGCTGTATCCTCAGCGTCCCCGCATGTCATCATCAGGGGAGACGGGGGTTGGGATTCCTGGCGCGAACCTACATGTCAGCGCTCCACCCCCACACCATCCTTCCAACACACACACACACACACACAACTAACGCAACAAATATATTATATTTTAAAGGAAGACCATGTAGTGTCCCTGGTGGAATTTTATATGGCTTTTGATTAAGGGGTGGTACCTTGGAGGGACCCTTAATAAATAAAAAAATGCTTTATTTTAATTGTATTTTTTTGCTGCATGACTTTCCTTTTAAAAAGTGCGCTTTTGTTTCAGGGTTCATATTTTCGGGGTTTCCTTTTTATGTTGACCATCTATTAATAGAGCCACTATTTGATCACAGCATGCTACTCCTGTGTAGTATCTGGACTCTTGTAGTAAAGCCCCAGCTGGTGCTCCTTGTCTCTAGTAAATTAGGGCCTATCCTTGCTCATTAAAGTTGTCCTGCTTGTGGTCACCTGCCTGTACTCTTTGACTTTAGTCTTTAGGCCTGGTTCACACCTATGCATTTTGTAATGTGTTCTCAGTTTTACAGAACTTTTAACATGGTTTTCTTATGGGTCATGTTCACATTCACACCTATGCATTTTTAGTGCTTTTTGCATTTTGCAGATTTGCGCTATAATCCATTTAGCATGGTTTCCTATGGAACACGTTCTGTAGTGCAAATCTGCAAAATGCAAAAAGCACTAAAAATGCATAGGTGTGAATCCAGCCTTAGTATGGTGCAGTTTTGGTGCATTATCTTAATTCTTGTAGTGAAGACCATGATTGACAACCTCCTCAGATATCTGTTTGTGGATCCATCCATTTATTACTACTGTGTCTATCCTGATGGTGTGGAACTTAACCACTTTCAGACCGGACCATTTTGCTGGTCAAAGACCAGACCACTTTTTGCGATTCGGCACTGTGTCGCTTTAACTGACAATTGCGCAGTGGTGCGACGTGGCTCCCAAACAAAATTGACGTCCTTTTTTTCCCACAAATAGAGCTTTCTTTTGGTGGTATTTGATCACCCCTGCGGTTTTTATTTTTTGCGCTATAAACAAAAATAGAGCGACAATTTTGAAAAAAAAACACATTATTTTTTACTTTTTGTTATAATAAATATCCCCCAAAAATATATAAAAAAAACATTTTTTCCCTCAGTTTAGGCCGATACGTATTCTTCTACATATTTTTGGTAAAAAAAATCGCAATAAGCGATTATTGATTGGTTTGCGCAAAAGTTATAGCGTTTACAAAATAGGGATAGTTTTATAGCATTTTTATTAATAATTTTTTATTATTTATTTTTTTACTAGTAATGGCGGCGATCAGCGATTTTTATTGTGACTGCGACATTGTGGGGGACCCCTCGGACATTTTTGACACATTTTTGGGACCATTGTCATTTATACAGTAATCACTGCTATATAAATGCAGTGATTCCTGTGTAAATGACACTGGCAGTGAAGGGGTTAACCAGTGGGTGGCAGTGTAGGGGTTAAGTGTTCCTAGGGATGTGTTACTAACTGTGGGGGGGTTGGGATTTCATTTAGTGAACACTGATCTCTGCTCCAATCACATGGAGCAGAGATCAGCGTCACTAGTTGCTAGGCAGAATGGAGAAATGTTGTTTACAACGGCACTTCTCCATTCGGCCGCTCCGTGAGACGATCGCGGGGATGACCGCGGCGATCGAGTCCGCGGGTCCCGCGACCGGACTCACGGGGGTCCAGACCAGACCAGCCGGCGGCGCGCTCCCGATGGCAGGGCGGCAAATTTAAAGGGACGTACATGTACGCCCATTTGCCTGCCCGTGCCATTCTGTCGACGTACATCATCGTGCGCTGGTTGGCAAGTGGTTAAGCTTGTATGCTCACTGTGCTGTCTTACTACAAGTTTAATTACCTCTCGATCTCTGGTGGTTTATCATAGGCACAATCCTTTTACCCTGATATGTATACTATTTAGTACCAAAAGGTAGCGTGTCTGCCACCAAGCACAGTTTCACTTCCAAACACAAGTCTACGGTTATACAATATTTACTTAGGTTAGTGCCAACTATGTTTCTCTATTAATAATATTTATCAAGCTCCTGAAGAAGTGATTTATGCGAAACTTGTAGAGCATTGAGGCACAGTGGTGTAGTGGTTAGCACTCTTGCCTAGCAGTAAGAAGTGTTGCTGGTTCGTATCCCAACCATGACACTACCTGCCTAGAGTTTGCATGTTCTCCCTGTGCCTACGTGGGGTTACTCCGGTTTCCTCCCACACTCCAAAGACATGCAGGTAGGTTAATTTGCTTCTGTTCAAAATTGTCCCTAGTATATGAATGGGGACCTTGGATTGTGGGCTCCTTCAGGGTAGGGACTGATGTGAGTGTGCAATGTACAGGGATAGGGACAATTGTAGACACTCACTCAGGTTGGACTGGTGTCTTTATTCAACCTTACTAACTATGTAATTGTTATATGTTATAATTCAGTCTAGTCACTCGTGTCCACACTGACATGGTTTTGACATTCATGATCCATATTGGAGGGGTTTAGCTGATTGTTGCATTTATTTGCAATATTTTAATGTTTTTCTTTGTATTGCGTTCTGTAATTGGTGCCTGGAAAACTGAAAATTTATATCAAATACTTACCGTAATTTTCCTTTCATGATAGGCTCCATGGCAGCATACGTGTGGGTAGCCCCGCCTCCATGATTACCCAATAGGACCCAACTCCCATAAATCTTTGCTCCTGGCTACTATCAGTGTTCCGTAACTAGCCTACTCCAGACATTTGGGAGGGAACTCCTGCATTGTCAACCGACAAAACTTGCAAACCGAAATTAACAGAAGACAGAGCAGCTGGCTCTACACAATAATGAGAAACAAAAGTATTAATGGAAGACCAAGAGGCCGCTCTGCAAATAACTTCAGGCGCAACATGTCGAGAAGCTGCTCACGATGTTGAGATACTCCGTGTTGAATGAGCCATTAGTGCCTCAGGAGGAGCCAAGCCCTTTGCTCTGTATGCCCTCTGAATGATCTGAACGATCCAGGTAGAGATAGATCTAGCCGAAGCTCGTAATCCTTTATTCTTGCCATGGGGGAGAACAAAAAGCAATTTTGTTTGCCTAAAAGGAGCGGTGACTTCCAAATATTGTTTTAGTGCGTGTCCTACGTCCAGAGGATGAACATCCTGACTCTCCGAGTTTTTGAAAGTAAGAAGCACAATTTCCTGATTCTCATGGAAGACAGGGGTTATTTTGGGATTCGATCCCAACATGGGAATTAATACTGCCCTGTCTGGAAAAAAAGTCAGAAAAGGTTCTTCCGAACCTAGATTCCTAATCTCTGAAACTCTCTTGGCTGAAGTTATAGCTACCAAGAAGATGGTCTTGAGAGTGAGATCCCTTACGGACAGAGGCTCTCTAGGATCCTTTCCAAGGTTCGAAAGAAAATCCAGCACTAAAGGGAGGTCCCATTTAGGAAACTTTGGTTTTCTTTGGGGTCTGAGCCTGATAGCTCCCTTGAAGAATTGTCGTACCAGTGCATGATTCGCCCATGAAATACCCGTAAAAGCTGAAATAGCCAACACTTGGACTCTCAATGAACTGATAGCCAAAGGTAAATCAAGGCCTGTTTGGAGAAAGCTCAGTATATCTTGTACTGTTGGAGAACTACAAGAATGTTCTCTGGAGGACATATGGGCTGAAAACTTGGACCATATGCGCTCATATACTCTGTTAGTACTCCCCCGTCTGGAATTGAGAAGGGTTGGAATAGCTTCTTCCGGACAACCAAGAGCTTCTAGCCTTTCCCTCTCAAAAACCATACCCTGAGGTGTAGACATGATGGGCATGGATGTAATCTTGTGCCTTGAGATAGTAAATCTGGCCTGAGAGGCAGGGGAACCGGCTCTTGATAACTGAGGAGCAGCAGTAGAGGGAACCAAGGCCTGTTGGGCCAGAATGGAATCACTGCAAGGATCTCTACCTTCTCTGTCCTGAGCCTCCGAAGGAACTGCAGGATCACCGGAACTGGAGGGAAGGCATAAGCTGTCTGAGACTTCCAATGTTCTGTGAGGGCATCTATCCCATATGCCTGAGGATCCCTGAACCTTGAGTAATATTTGGGAAGCTTCCGATTGCACGGGGAAGCAAACAGGTCGACCTTCGGGGACAATCCTAATGTCAGAAGCCAATCGAATACTTCCCTGTGTAGGGACCATTCGTTGTTGTCCATCTCGACACGCGATAGGAAGTCCGCCTGAACATTCTGCACCCCTGGGATGTAGACCGCAGAAAGGTTGGACAAATTCTTCTGAGCCCAGTTCATTATCGGCTCCACCTCCTGTAACAGAGACCAGCTGCGAGTTCCCCCTTGCTTCCTTAAGTAAGCCACCGCGGTTGTGTTGTCCAACCTTATCATTACCGAGGCATTCGCTATCAGATGGTGGAATGACAGAAGCGCCTGGAAGGCCGCCCTCAACTCCAGAATATTGGAGACAACTCTTTGTGATGGAAATGTCCACCTGCCCTGAGCGACATCCAAAAGGCAGTGAGCGCCCCATCCTAGGTTGCTGGCATCTGATGTTACCGTGACCCATGAGATGGGAATGATCGAATGGTGGTTGCACAGGTTCTTCCCCTGCAGCCACGAAAGAAGAGACGTCCTCATGGCTGGAGTGAGGAATATGTGCTGTGTCTGGCTGGATAAGTCCCACTGTTGTAGAAACCCTTTCTGAAAGGGACGAGTGTGCTACTGGGACCACTTTACCATGGGAATGGTGGCTGACATTGTGCCAATCACCTTCAGACATTGGAGAGCCGAAAGATGGGATGACGCAAGGGCTGCATGAATCCTGTCTCGTATGACTCCAACCTTCTATTCTGGAAGGGCGATGGTACCTTCCACCGTGTTGAACTGTGCCCCTAGAAAAACGAGAGACTGAGTTGGATCTAGGTGACTCTTTTCTAGGTTCAGAAGCCACCCGAACTCTTGCAGAGTGGAAATGACTAGATCTTTGTGCTCCAAGAGCTGCTCTCTGTTCTGAGATAGCAGAAGTAGGTCATCGAGATAGTGGTGGAGACGAACACCTTTGACTCTGAGAAGGGCCACAACTGCCAAAAGAACTTTGGAGAACACCCGTGGGGACGTTGTTAACCCAAAGTGAAGACATGTAAATTGTAGATATTGATTGCCTACCGCAAAGCGGAGGTACTGTTGAAACTCCTTTGCCATGGGCACATGGAAGTAAGCATCCTTCAAGTCGACTGATATCATCCAGTCCCCCAGATGCACTGACTGCTGGATGGTAAGCAGAGATTCCACCTTGAACTTCTCTTTGTGAATGAAGGAATTGAGATGGGTCAAATCTATTACCGGCCTCCATGTGCCGTTTTTCTTTTGAACCATAAACAGAGGGGAATACATGCCCTCTCCACGTTCTTCTTCTGGAAGGGGTACGGCTGCGCCTTGATCCGGTAAAGAGCTCACGTAGGTCAATAGGACTTGTTTCTTCTCTTCTGATTCTGGAAGAGTTGTGGGAATGAATCTTAGCCTTGGGGTGTTGACAAAACCCCACTTGTGACCTGAGGAAACTGTTTTTACTGTTCAAAAATCCCGAATTGAGGCCGCCCAAACATGCCTGAAGTGGAGAAGACTAGCCCCCACCTGACAAGCTTGAGCGGGCCCAATTTCAATTGGAAATCCTGCTTGCCGGACGAACCCCCTTTTGAGGTATTTTTAAAGAAGACTGCCTGGATCTCCATGACCTTGAGAATTCTCGACCAGGTCTATAGCTACGCGCCTCCCTGGTACGATCAGGGCCCTGTCTTCTTGGAAATGGACGCTTTTGATTTTGAAGACGTCTGTCCTGGGGAAGAAGCCCAGATTTCCCACCTGTAGCCCGGGATATGGCAGTATCCAGCTTGTAACCAAACAAAGATGTCCCCTCAAAAGGAATACAGCACCAGGCCTGTTTGGATGCTGGATCCGCCAGCCATGGACGGAGCCATAACGCACGGCGTGCTGAGACAGCTGCTAACATATCCCGATATATCAGGCGAATAACAACAATAGATGCCTCCCCCAAAAAGGCAGACGCCATTCTGATTTCTTGAATAGGGGAGTCTTTGGCTGTTTCGATAGAAATACTCCTCAGGAATTCTTCCACAGTATCAGCCCAGGATTCTATGGCCTTAGATACCGCTGCCATTGCAAGCACTGGTTTGCAAGCCATTCCAGAAGTCAGGTAGATCCTTTTTAGGTCTGAGTCGATCCGCCTTTCTAAAGGATCTTTAAAAGATACCGTATCTTCTAAAGGGAGGGTTACATATCTCACCAAACGCTTGAGCGCTGCATCCACCAGTGGAGCTGACTCCAGGTGTTTCACATCCTCTTCTTTAAAAGGGTATAGCTTCAGGATTTTTGACTGCATGGAACCCTTTTTATCCATCTTGCTCCATTCCTCGGTGATAATGTCACCCAACTCCGAAAGGAAAGGAAAATATTGTCGCTCCTTATTGAGCTGTTTAAAGAATTTTCTCTGCTTTGGTGGGGAAGTAATAGGGTCTTCCCACTTCAGAGCTTCTCTCACTGCTTTAACCAATGAAAGGCACCAGTCCATAGTCAAATCCTAAACCAGGATCCTCCAAGTCAGATTCACTGTCTGAGATAGGAGCAGATAGGCGACTTGGTTGAGAGGATTCCCATGTCTCCTGCAATGGGTTCTCTCCAGTTGGGGGGACCAACAAATCTGACGTGGATTCACACGACTGTAGAGCATCCCTCTCCTGCAGAGATTCCTTCACAACCCGTCTTACTATTGACTCCAAACGCTGGTCTGCACCATCCCTTTCATCTGCAGCTTTGGAGAAGCAGTGATCGCATAGGGATTTGTCTAATGGAACAGGCATCCTGCACCCCCAGCATGATTTTTCCGGCCGCCTGCTGGAGTGAGCAGCAGGGGGGGGGGGGTGAGAATAATTCTTGTCACGCTGTTCAGACCTTGACCTATGCTGGCTAGACCTTGAGGAGGATTTATGGCAGTGTGATCTTGATGATCCACTGCGTCTAGAGGCATTATGCTGTGGATCAGACCCAGAAGGGCTGTAAAGACAAAACAGACAGAGAAAAAGACACACAGTCAATCCTACCTATGCAAAACTCTCTCCATTATAAAAAAACATAAATGCTGGCAACCTACCTAACATGAGCGGGCTGGCCACTAGGAGGCAGTAAGGCGTCCATATCCCAAACAAACCAACCGATCAAGAAGTACTGCAAATCAAAGAGAAATAAAAATGCATTTTTTTTTTTAAGAGTAAGCATTTCCCTAGCCTAAGGGACATGCTCTTACCTTAAACCGCCGATCTGTCAGCCCCGGGAAGTCGCTGCGTCCACTGCAAACATTCCCAGGGTTCTGACAGCTTCCAAAGATTTTTAAAAGTGGCGCCCGTGACGTCATTGCCGACGTCAGACGCGAGGCGCTCGAGCGCATGCGCGGGAACCAAGCCTCGGTTTCACATCGGGTTCGCACAAGTGCAGAACGCCTGTTTAACCCGAAAGTAGGAGAGAGAGGTTTGCTGGAACGCGGGAAGCGTCCACAAACAGCATAGAGAAGACCGATTTAGACAAACGAAAAGGGCAAACACACAAATACATTGCTGCCATAGATACGCAAAAGGCTCACCACTCCACCAACGATCACCTGGCCGAACGGACTGGAACACACACGCCGCACCTCCAAGCAAATAATGGTCACTCATAGGAACGGGACACAGACCGTGCGCACTTCAGGTAGGAAATCCTTTCTTCAGCGCTACTCTGCAAATACACTCCATACCCTGCTTAACAGTCAGGGCCTATCGGAGGAAAAACTCTCAGTCAATCAGCCAATCGATCGTCGTGAAGTTTTGTTTCCGGGAAGAAACTATCTGGTCCTACTGGGGAGGACAAAAAAGGAACACTGATAGTAGCCAGGAGCAAAGATTTATGGGAGTTGGGTCCTATTGGGTAATCATGGAGACGGGGCTACCCACACGTATGCTGCCATGGAGCCATTCAGGAAAGTATATTTTTCCATTTAACCATTGTTAATTACTCTAGAATTGGATAGAAATTGGACAGCGGCTTAATACAACTACTGACCAATTTCTTTCTGCAAGTTACAGACCTTTTTTCAAAACGATGTAAATCAGATTGGGGTTTTGCTGCTTTGTGTAAGCGAAGCTGATTGTAAAAGAAAAATTCCACCAAATATGCATATGCTGTTGTAAAGTAGGTACTCCTGCGCTAAAAGGAATAAGTAAAATATACTAAAAAGGAATAGATATAATATACTGAAAAAAGGTGCTGCATACACCGTAAGGACCAAACTCGTGTCCAAATGTGTGAGTAATCAAAAAGTAAGGGGTGGTGTTGCGCTCCTTGTACAAGATTATATATTTTTCTATATTTGGAATTATCAACTAGTGATTATAACTAGAGAGCATTCATCTGTAAATTTAGCAAAATAAAGTGCAAATGTGTAGATATAATATACAAATTCATGAGATACGGCATCAAAAAACTAAGCAAAAGAAAGGATATTGTAATCCGCCCCGCCTATAAGGGAGGAGGCATCGTTATCTTATCCAAAAAAACAATATAATGACGGGATGGAAAGCCTACTTAATGACACAGACACTTATCTTAAACTTTTAAGCAATCCTGTTTTTAAATGTAGAAAAGAACTTGAATTAGTCGTGCATCTGGGCTTAAAGAAAAGTATTTTAAACAAGAAAGAAGCCCAATATCTTATTCCGGAGGCATGCCGTACCCCTGTAATCTACTCCCTTTCAAAAAATTCATAAAAATAAAGAGAATCCGCCATATAGACCGATTGTCAATGGAATAGATTCACTTACGGCAAGAATGGGCGCATATATAGATAATTTTTTACAACCTACAGTGAAAAATACAAAGGCATACTTACGGGATACAAAACAGATACTACAAATCTTAGAGGAACTACCTAGCCATGAAGGTCCTTGGACTTTAGCAACGGCAGACGTGTCTTCACTATACACAATTATTCCTCATCATCAAGCATGTGAAGCTACTAAATGGGGCCTAAGGAAGCACTCAGAATTACCATGCACACAAAGAAAATACTTAATTAAATGTCTGGATTTCTGTCTTAAAACTAGTTATTTTTGGTTCAAAAAACAGGCGTAGCAATGGGCGCAAAATTTGCACCAAGTGTGGCTGGCCTGTTTATGGCAAAATGGGAAGAAGAATCAGTTTTTACAAATACACCTACTGAGCTAGTAGTGTTCAAAAGATATATTGATGATATCTTTATTATATGGAAAGGAGAAGAAGACAGTCTAGTCAATTTTCTTGAAAAACTAAACATAAATGATCGTAATATTACTCTTACATGGGATATAAGTAAAAAAAAAGTAACTTTCCTGGATCTAGATATCATACAAGATGGTGACGTTCTGAGCACGAAAACACACTTTAAAAACGTCGATAAAAACAGCTATCTACCCATGACAAGTTGCCACCACCTGAATTGGCTATGGAATATACCAAAAGGGCAACTCATGCGACTTCGAAGAAATTGCAGTAAAAAATAAATCTTCCTGGACCAAGCCAAGATAATAGGCAATAGATTTATAGAAAAAGGCTACAAGACCAATCATATTGAAGATGGAATCCGTGAAGTGAGCGAAATGGACCGAAAAGAGTTAATCAAAGACAGAAATAAAACAGACCTGAAGCCCAACAATGCAGCTATCATATTGGACTACAATGCCCAATATAAGAAAGTAGAGAGTATCATCAAGAAACATTGGCATATTCTATTAAATGATACATATCTGAAACCTATCCTCCCTCCAGTACCGAAATTTATCTATAAACGTGCCCCGACACTAAGAGACAAAATAGTGAAAAATGTACCTGATTCTCCCACTATATGTTTTTCTTTTTTTACAGGGAAGGGTTTTTACCCATGTAAACGTTGCTTCGCTTGCAGTAAAACAAAGAAGTCAGGACAAAAAACATTTGAAAAAATATTTGAATTTACATCCACTAGCACCGGAAATTCATACGAGATTAGTGATTTTATCTGCTGCAACACAGAAGGTGCAGTTTATGCACTGGAATGTAGTTGCGGCCTGCAATACATTGGGCGTACAAAAAGAACTTTACGAATAAGGATTAAGGAACACATACAAAACATTATAAAAGGCTTTGATAAGCACAGTGTTTCTAAACACTTCGCACTTTGAGGGTTAAATATAGAATTTGACCTCAACTGTTTTATTAATGATTTTTAAACTATCCTCTAAATGTTCTCTAGACCAATTACTTGCTTTTATATATTTATTCATGCCTCCTCTGCCTAAACTTCTTTTCCGGAGTCTGTTTATGTAATTCTAAAATATCCTTACATTTTTAAAATTATTTTTATTTATAATAATTTTTTATGAATTTTTTTCTGAATATATAATGAATATTTTATATTTTTTATATATTTCTTCATATTTTTTAACTTTTTAATTTTTTTTATATTTTGATATTTTCAATTAAATTTTTTGGCTCTGACATATTCTCTATTGCAATTTTTATTATGATATTTTTTTTATCCCCGTTTAGTCCGGGTATATATGTGTATTTATATATATATATATATATATATATATATATATATATATATATATATATGGGTATACATAAGTGGATATGTATATATAGATGCAAATTGCGACTATAGAATAACTATATCCCTTAAATTACTGCAGCATGTAATATAAAAACTTTTTAGAATATTTCTGAATATTTATTATTCTGGCAATTTGGTTCAAAATCAACATTATTCAGTTATATAGTGCAATTTGATCTATTATAAACCACTATTATGGCTATATTCTCAGAATAGGAGTAAGACATAAGCCTCATACACACGATAGGACTTTGTACAAACTTTCCCTTGGATTTTTGTACAAAGGGCGTCGGCCCTGAACTTGTATTGCATACACACAGCAGGACTTTTTCAGCCAACTTTCACCAAATCACGTGGTTTTTCTGCTCTTTACCGCCACCTTTGGTCAACTTCTGTATTGTTGTCTGATCTTTTGCATTGGTTCTGAGCATGGCTGTTTGTACTTTGTACAAAAGTCCTATGGTTTTCTGTACAGACTTTGCTCCATCGGACTTTTGTTGCCAGAAAGTTTGTCCGTTCGCACAGCCAACAAAAGTCAGATGAAAACCAAAAAAGTTTGTCCGATGGAGCGTACACACGGTCGGATGTTGCTCCAAAACAGCTAATTTGCATGTTTGTTGTCAAAAAGTCTGATCGTGTGTATGGGCCTTTATTCTGCTGACACCTCGAGTACCAATACACATTTAAAATCGGAAGTGCCCTCTGGCCATATAACTAGGCATTCTATACGAATGCCAAATGTATACAACAAAATGGCTGCGATTGTAGTCCACGATATGAGCTACAAAGAAATGGTCGCTTCATTAGTTGACACATGGTCCACAAGAAAATGGCTCCCCCATTGGTTTAGATACAATCTACAAGAAAATGGCCGCTAAATAACGAAATTACCTGAGCCTATTTAAATAGACTCCATTGCCCATAAGCCTCATCCCAGTCGAAGTCACGTGTGTTGTGACGTAACGCGTAGGATACCAGAGGCAATCTAGACACCGGAACAGACACATAGGTACGAGCTCGGCGCTCGTTTTTACAGTGTACAGCTTGCATAAAGAAAATGTGAGTTTTTTTATTGTTCTATTTAAATAAACGCCAAATTTTTTCAACATACTGCACCATGGTAGGCCTCTCTTTATCTTTTCTCTAACACATTGAGCATCTAAATGACCTGAGTGATTCAAGTTACTAACGCCCAGAGGAAAGACAAGGAAAGGACCCCCCCCTCTCCCCCTGGCTTTATTCCATAGGAACGCATAGGAAAAGACCGATCCGAAGGGATCCATCCCCCTTAAATCTTGCTACATGCTGTTTACCTTACAGCAGTAAGTTAATCATTTATTTCAGCCACGGGTGTCAGTGACACTGAAGATCCATATCTTAGCACTTAACCACTTTCAGACCGGACCATTTTGCTGGTAAATGACCAGAGGTCTTTTTACACTTTGGCACTGCGCTGCTTTAACTGGTAATTGCGCGGTCATGCAATGTTGTACCCAAACAAAATTTGCGTCCTTTTCTTCCCACAAATAGAGCTTTCTTTTGATGGTATTTGATTGCCTCTGCGATTTTTATTTTTTGCGATATAAACGTAAAAAGACCGCAAATTTTGAAAAAAAATGATATTTTCTACTTTTTGTTATTAGAAAAATCCAATAAACTCAATTTTAGTCATACATTTAGGACAAAATGTATTCAGCCACATGTCTTTGGTAAAAAAAAAGTCAATAATTGTATATTTATTGGTTTGCGCAAAAGTTGTCACATCTACAAACTAAGGTACGTTTTCTGGAATTTACGCAGCTTTTAGTTTACGACTGCCTATCTCATTTCTTGAGGTGCTAAAATGACAGGGCAGTACAAAACCCCCCCAAATGACCCCATTTTGGAAAGTAGACCCCCTAAGGAAATTGATAAGAGGCATGTTGAGCCCATTGAATATTTTATTTTTTTGCCTCAAGCGATTGAATAATGACAAAAAAAAAATTTTTTTTTTTTTTTTACACAAAGTTGTCACTAAATGATATATTGCTCACACATGCTATGGGCGTATGTGAAATGACACCCCAAAATAAATTCTGCTGCTTCTCCTGAGTACGGGGATACCACATATGTGGGACTTTTTGGGAGCCTAGCCGCGTACAGGGCCCCGAAAACCAAGCACCGCCTTCAGGCTTTCTAAGGGCGTCAATTTTTGATTTCACGCCTCACTACCTATTACAGTTTTGAAGGCCATAAAATGCCAAGATGGCACAAAACCCCCACAAATGACCCCATTTTAGAAAGTAGACACCCCAAGCTATTTGCTGAGAGGCATGTTGAGTCCATGGAATATTTTATATTTTGCCACAAGTTGCGGGAAAATTACAAACTTTTTTTTTTTTTTTTTTTTTTTCACAAAGTTGTCACTAAATGATATATTGCTCATGCATGCCATGGGCATATGTGAAATGACACCCCAAAATAAATTCTGCTGCTTCTCCTGAGTACGGGGATACCACATATGTGGGACTTTTTGGGAGCCTAGCCGCGTACGGGGCCCCGAAAACCAAGCACCGCCTTCAGGCTTTCTAAGGGCGTAATTTTTTGAGTTCACTTCTCACTACCTATTACAGTTTTGAAGGCCATAAAATGCCAAGATGGCACAAAACCCCCACAAATGACCCCATTTTAGAAAGTAGACACCCCAAGCTATTTGCTGAGAGGCATGTTGAGTCCATGGAATATTTTATATTTTGCCACAAGTTGCGGGAAAATTACAAACTTTTTTTTTTTTTCACAAAGTTGTCACTAAATGATATATTGCTCACGCATGCCATGGGCATATGTGAAATGACACCCCAAAATAAATTCTGCTGCTTCTCCTGAGTACGGGGATACCACATATGTGGGACTTTTTGGGAGCCTAGCCGCGTACGGGGCCCCAAAAACCAAGCACCGCCTTCAGGCTTTCTAAGGGCGTTACAGTTTTGAAGGCCATAAAATGCCAAGATGGCACAAACCCCCCCCCCCCAAATGACCCCATTTTAGAAAGTAGACACCCCTAAATTTAGGGGTACACTAGTGAGACTAGGTAATAAATGGCGGGTGCCCTGAAACTATAAAAAAATAACTAACCAACCAGCGTCACCTGTAACAGTTATATGGTGATCACTGGTGAAAGGGTTAACTAGGGGGCAATCAGGGGGCTTTATGCGGTAGTATATGGGGGTCCCTGGCGCTATAAAAAGCTGCGGCGAACCTAAATACCTACCTGCCTAACTAGCGTCACCTGTGACACTAATACAGCGATCAGAAAAACGATCGCTTATTAGGCTGGGTTCACACTGGAGCGATGCGGGAACGCCACGAATGCGCGGCGGGTTCCCGCATCGCATGCCTCCCGGCGGCAGTTCACACTGCCCTATGCGAACTGCTGGGAGTGTCAGTGAAATGTTAATGACACCCCCAGATCAGTTCGCATATCGCAGTGCGATCTGCAAACTTGGATCGCATGGTGTGAACACCCATGCGATCCGATTCTGCTGCGGACCAAAAAAAGGGTCCCGTGCGAGTTTGCGGCGGGTGCGACACGAATTCAGCCATACTATCTGTATAGCTGAACTCGAATCGCACAGAGATCGGATGTGATTTGCACTGCAGTGCGGTGCGAATCACATCCGTTCTCATAAACCGCTGCAATGTGAACCCAGCCTTAGTGACACTGGCGACGGGGGGTGATCACGGGGTTAAACCTTTATTGGGGGGGTTAGGGGGGTACCTTAGAACTAAAGGGGGCTAACCCTAACTGCCCTAACAGTTATTAGTCACAAATGACACCTGCCGGGTGATCAGGGGGTTAAACCTTTATTAGGTAATAAATGGCGGGTGCCCTGAAACTATAAAAAAATAACTAACCAACCAGCGTCACCTGTAACAGTTATATGGTGATCACTGGTGAAAGGGTTAACTAGGGGGCAATCAGGGGGCTTTATGCGGTAGTATATGGGGGTCCCTAGCGCTATAAAAAGCTGCGGCGAACCTAAATACCTACCTGCCTAACTAGCGTCACCTGTGACACTAATACGGCGATCAGAAAAATGATCGCTTATTAGGCTGGGTTCACACTGGAGCGATGCGGAAACGCCGCGAATCCGCGGCGGGTTCCCGCATCGCATGCCTCCCGGCGGCAGTTCACACTGCCCTATGCGAACTGCTGGGAGTGTCAGTGAAATGTTACTGACACCCCCAGATCAGTTCGCATATCGCAGTGCGATCTGCAAACTCGGATCGCATGGTGTGAACACCCATGCGATCCGATTCTGCTGCGGGCCAAAAAAAGGGTCCCGTGCGAATTTGCGGCGGGTGCGGCGGGTGTGGCGGGTGCGGCGGGTGCGGCGAATGGCTGAACTCGAATCGCACAGAGATCGGATGTGATTTGCACTGCAGTGCGGTGCGAATCACATTCGTTCTCATAAACCGCTGCAATGTGAACCCAGCCTTAGTGACACTGGCGACGGGGGGTGATCACGGGGTTAAACCTTTATTGGGGGGGTTAGGGGGGTACATTAGAACTAAAGGGGGCTAACCCTAACTGCCCTAACAGTTATTACAGTCACAAATGACACCAATGCAAAAAAAAAAAAAAAAAAAAAAAAAATGACATTGGTGTCACTGTGACTGGGGGGCAGGGGTAATTGGGGGGGTGATCGGGGGGTAAAGGGGGGGTGTGAGTGTGCCTGGCATGTTCTACTGTGTGTGGGATGTGTTGGTGCAACTCACTGATCCGCTCTCCTCCGTGTCGGAACGAAAAATACCGACACGGAGGAGAGAATACATCACTTCCTCTCCTGTGTTTACATTACAGGAGAGGAAGTGATGTCACCGGGGATTTCCATTCGTCGGGAGCGATCGCGAGGGGGTGGCCATGAATGAATGGCCGTCCCCTCGTCCGGGATCGCTCCCGAACGAAAACCGACCGCCGCAGGCACCGGGCGGGGGCCCGATCGGGCCCCCGACCCGCGGGAGGCAAAGGACGTACATATATGTGCTTATGCCTGCCCGTGCCATTCTGATGACGTACATCGGCGTGAGGCGGTCGGCAAGTGGTTAAAGGCACAGTATCACTGAATGTCAGGATAGCAGCACAAAGTGTTCCTGTGAAACACTTCCACATCTGCACTACTGTTGCACACTGGACCAAGAACTATACGTCCAATATTTGCACTAAGAGACTTGATACACTCAGTTTACTTAAAGAATTGTATTAATTTATTTATATATTTTTTCTGTGTATATATATATATATATATATATATATATATATATATAATTTTTTGCGTATCTCTCCTTGATGAAATAAGTTATTGTATGAATTATACTTTTTTTTATATATTTTGCACAATTTTGAAATCACATACCACTTATTCACTTATATTTTTATGCAATTTTGCACATGTTGGATATACGTTTTATATTTATTTATTTTTTAAGATTTTGCACAGTAGGAATTTTAAGATGAACATCTATGTCCCTTTCTAACGTTTTTATTTATGAATTTATGATATTAGTTTAGTATATTATATCTACACATTTGCACTTTATTTTGCTAAATTTACCGATGAATGCTCTCTAGTTATAATCACTAGTTGATAATTCCAAATATAGAAAAATATATAATATTGTACAAGGAGCGCAACACCACCCCTTACTTTTTGATGCATATGCTGTTGCTGCTCATGCAAATTGTAATATTCTGTTCTTCAAGCATGCTATTTACAGGATGTGTGTATTGTCAATATAGAAGCTGCACAAAAAAAATTCCCTACTGTAATTTTTTTTTTTTTTAGTATTAGTAAATGTCCCCATTGGCTATATGGTCAGAAATTAACAACATTTCATGGAGTTCTTCTCTAAGTTCAGGATCGCTGAACTTCGAACAAAATTTGCCGACTTGAACCCAGGCAGATTTGTCTAACACTAAAGAATAGTAAAATGGACATTTGAATGAGACCAGCTTTGGACACATCTACAATAAGGCCCATATTAACGTTGGCTACGCAAAATGTAAGACAAAATATGCACTAAGGCTGGGTTCACACTGTCTTCACATGCGGATCACAGCAGGGGCCTGGTGCGTCCCTGTTCTCTATTGCAGGGCCTAATCTGGTTCATATCTTTGTGTGAATTTGTACCTAAAATGGAGCCAAAGACGCACATGGCCACCGACTCCCTGGAGATGTGTGAACCGGCTCCATTGAGAGCCTGTCACAGTCTCCGGTCATGCGAATTGGATGCGGAGAAATCTGCATCAAATTCGCACTAGTGTGAATCCAGCCTTAGTTTTTTTTTTTTTTGTTTTTTTTAATGGCAGGCTAACAGCACTCCCCCTCCCCCATATTCCTTCCCCTAACTACTTACCGGTAACTTCCCTCCTCTACCTTTTGATGTGCTAACGTCCTTCCCCTAACTACTTACCGCCAACTTACCTCCCTTATCTCCCCTACCTTTGAGATCTCTGGGGAGATCCCAAACGTGCAGTTCATGCAAGGCAGCCCAAGAATGTACAGGAACTGGAGGCTTTTTGCCAAGAGGAATGGGCAGCTTTACCATCTGAGAAGATAAACAGCATCATCCACAAATACCACAAAAGACTTCAAGCTGTCATTGATGTTAAAGGGGGCATGATCAGGGTCATTTGAGTAATTTCTTTTGTCATTATGATTTAAAAAGATTAAACACAGTTGATTGATAATAAATGGCTTCAGCCAAACACTAACCATGAGTGAAAGAAAACATTTTTGTGTTATTCATATTCTCTGAAAAATGGCCAAGAAATCATAAATTCTGCCAGGGTATGTAAACTTATGAGCACAACTGTATGGGTGCCATTACACCTACGCTATACACGGGGATCCAATCATTCAGAAATAAAAGATCAGACAAGTTTGTTTTTGCTTGGCATACATACAGTATCTTCCATTCAGTGTGGAGTAAAAGTATGTGTAAACACAAGAACAAAAATGTAAGCTATTGCAGTTTACTAGTCCCTAGATGTGGTTTCTGCATCCGTTTTCCTTTATTATTACCTGGTGACCCTGCCACACTTCCTGTCCTGAGCCGAAAATGCTCACTAACTGTGTTACATCAATGGGGAAGCAGGGTTAGCACTAGGACTACCGAATATCCCCTTCTCCATATCTTGAGGGGAGGTGTTTTGTAGTCCACAGAAATAGCTAGGAACAATGCTAATAACAGCCAGCACAGGAGGTTATCAACGCAGAAGATTTCTGTCTGGATTGAAAGGTGTTTTTTTGCACTTATAAAACAGAACAAAACGGTATATTTACAGATTAAATGAACTCAAATAAGAAGGGTTGATGGTTAGGGTTTACATACACTTTAAGGCCACCATAGACACTGTAGGCTAGTCAGAAATGCAGGCACAAATGCACCATTCTAAGGCCTCACTCACACTAGCTATAGTCTGAAGAATGTTTTGCCTTTGGGATGCTCTTCAGAGAGCATTTGACAGGCGATGAGAAGACGTATCACCTCCTCAGTTTGCTTCAACCCCTTGAACTCTGCACTAGTGTGCCACAACTGTGTGCGTGCATTGCACCCAGTTACGGGGAGCTTGCAGAGCAGCCCCATTCACTTGAATGGGTTGTGCTTTATGGACACTATACCTGCCAAAACTGCACCTTATATAATTTCAGTAGCCATGGCATGTGTACACCCCCAGTCGCTGCAGCTAAAGGGAAGTGCTTGGGGGTTTGTAAAAAGGCTACTGAACAACAAGGTTTTACCGCCCCTCACTTGCTAATGAGTCCTATAGCATTTTTGTTGACCAGCCACTGTTAAAGCTTCAGAGAGGAGACTTGTAATATTATATCTTATAAGTGCTAAAGAGCATGTCACGTTTTCAGTCGCTGCAGTAAGACCTCTTTAATACAAGCAACCAGGGGGCAGTAAAACCAGGCGGTTGAGCTACACTTTTAACATTCCACTGACTGCCGCCTGAACATTAACATGCAGTCACTCACTACTGTACACAAACTGTGGGTGCGATGTTGTGCTTCGGGGCTGAGGCAAAATTTGAACAGCATGACGCTTTTGGCCAATATTGCTGCCACCAAACATGATTAATGCAGGTCTATGGGGCCAAAATCGCCCTGCAACTGCATGCAATGCATGTGATTGCAGCAGGGTAGTGCAGCATTTATAGAGTTATAACAGGAGGTAAAGGAGCAAAATATCACCTCCTCAACACCCGTTAAATGCCCTCTGAAAAGTGATCCGCCGCAGTTTGCTTTTCATAGGACATCAAACATTAATGAGCTCCAAGGAAGTTTTCATTTTTGGGGGGGAAGGAATGGAGTAAGCGCTGTGTTAGGATTGCATTTTTTGGGTGATTACTGTTCATGCTTAGTCTACAGAAAGGGTGGGGGAGGGGTGCTGCTGGCACCTCTGGTAGTGATTTATCAAGAGGAACAAAAGCAGTAAGACAATGTTTTCTTACAAATCTAATCACGATTTCCCCTGCAAAGCCTTTTAACCACTTGCTTACTGGGCACTTAAACACCCTTCCTGCCCAGACCAATTTTCAGCTTTTGGTGCTCTCACACTTTGAATGACAATTACTCAGTCATGCAACACTGTACCCAAATGAATTTTGTGTCCTTTTTTTCCCACAAATAGAGCTTTCTTTTGGTGGTATTTGATCACCTCTGGGGTTTTTATTTTTTGCGCTATAAATGAAAAAAGACCGAAAATTTTGAAAAAAAACACATATTTCTTTGTTTCTGTGATAAAATTTTGCAAATTATAATTTTTTTTTCATAAATTTTGGCCACAATTTATACTGCTACATATCTTTGGTAAAAATAACCCAAATTATTGGATATTATTTGGTCTTTGTGAAAGTTAGAGAGTCTACAAGCTGTGGTGCGAATCGCACAAAATTGATCACATCTGATGTACTGGTGGCCTATCTCATTTCTTGTGACCCGAACAAGTCAGGAAAGTACAAATACCCCCCAAATGACCCCTTTTTTGAAAGTAGACATTCCAAGGTATTTACTAAGATGCATGGTGAGGTTTTTGATGTTGTCATCTTTTTCCCACAATTCTTTGCAAAATGAAGATTTTTTTTTTTTTTTTTTTTCTCACAAAATTTTTAATGTAATAGGTTATTTCTCTCACATGGCATGTGTATACCACAAATGACACCCCAAAATACGTTCTGCTACTCCTTCTGAGTATTACGATACCAAATGTGTGAGACTTTTACACAGCCTGGCCACATACAGAGGCCCAATATTGAAATAGCACCATCAGGCGTTCTAGGAGCATAAATTACACATTTCATTTCTCAACCACCTATTACAGTTTTGAAGGCCCTGGAGCACCAGGACAATGGAAATGCCCACAAAGTGACCCCATTTTGGAAAGCTAACACCCCAACGTATAATCTATGAGGCATATTGAGTCGTTTGAATGGTTCATTTTTTTTCCAGAAGTTTTGGGAAAATGTGGAAAAAAAATGAAAACGCATTTTTTTTACGCAAAGTTGTCCATTTATAAGATATTTCCAACACATAGCATGTACATAGCAAAAATGACACCCCAAAATACGTTCTACTACTCCTCCTGAGTATAACGATACCAAATGTGTGAGACTTTTACACAGCCTGGCCACATACAGAGGCCCAATATTGAAATAGCACCATCAGGCGTTCTAGGAGCATAAATTACACATTTCATTTCTCAACCACCTATTACAGTTTTGAAGGACCTGGAACACCAGGACAATGGAAATGCCCACAAAGTGACCCCATTTTGGAAAGCTAACACCCCAACGTATAATCTATGAGGCATATTGAGTCGTTTGAATGGTTCATTTTTTTCCAGAAGTTTTGGGACGCTGATGTGGCAGGTGACACTGACAGGTGACGCTGATTTGGCAGGTGACACTGACAGGTGACGCTGATGTGGCAGGTGACACTGACAGGTGACGCTGATTTGGCAGATGACACTGACAGGTGACGCTGATTTGGCAGATGACACTGACAGGTGACGCTGATGTGGCAGGTGACACTGACAGGTGACGCTGATGTGGCAGGTGACACTGACAGGTGACGCTGATTACAGGTGACACTGACGTGGCAGGTGGCACTGACAACACGTGGCACTGACAAATGGCACTGGAGGCAGATGGCACTGGAGGCAGATGGGGCTGACAGATGTCGCTGACAGATGTCGCTGGCAGATGTCGCTGGCAGATGGCACTGGCAGATGGTGCTGGCTATTTGCTCTGGCAAATGGGGCTGGCAGATGGCAGTGCGGCTGGCAGATGGCGCTGGCAGGTGGCACTGGCACTGGCGCTGGTGGCACTGGCGGCACTGGCGCTGACGGTACTGGCGCTGACGGCACTGGGGCTGACGGCACTGGGGCTGACGGCACTTCGGCTGAAGGATGGCACTGGCGTTGGCAGGTGGCACTGGCAGGTGGCACTGGCACTGGCAGGTGGCGCTGGCACTGGTAGGTGGCACTGGGGTGACGGCACTGGGGTGACGGCACTGGGGTGACGGCACTGGGGTGATGGCACTGGGGCTGACGGATGGCACTGGCAGGTGGCACTGGCGCTGGCAGGTGGCGCTGGCACTGGCGCTGGTAGGTGGCACTGGCGGCACTGGCACTGGCGGCACTGGCGCTGACGGCACTGGGGCTGACGGCACTGGCGCTGACGGCACTGGGGCTGACGGATGGCACTGTCGCTGGCACTGTCGCTGACAGGTGGCGCTGGCAGGTGGCACTGGCGGCACTGGCACTGGGCTGACAGATGGCACTGGGCTGACAGATGGCACTGGGCTGACAAATGGCACTGGGCTGACAAATGGCACTGGGCTGACAAATGGCACTGGGTTGACAAATGGCACTGGCACTGGGGCTCACAATTGGCACTGGGGCTGACAATTGGCACTGGGACTGACAATTTGCACTGGTACTCAATACGGATACAATGTTTCACTCACAGATCCTCTCTCTCCTCACACGCTGTCTCTGTGTGAGGAGAGAGAGACACGGCAATGGGAGATGATCTCATATGTTTACATTTGAGATCATCTCCTATTGGCAGCTTAGATCGCTCTGTGAACGGCCGCTTTGATTGGCCGTTCACGGCGATCTGTATTCGCCTGTCTCCGGGAGACACGGCGAGTGCAAAACTTCCGCGATGCGCGCCCCCGGCGGCGCGCATTGCGGAAGTAAACACCTGGCCGTCCAGGGACGGCCAGGCGAGGGAAGCCGCCCGCCCGAAGGCCGGCATTCGGCTATAGGGCGGGCAGGAAGCGGTTAAAATTGGTCAAAACACTTTAATGAAGACTCTTTTGTAAGGGGACTCTGATTGGGAATTTTTTTTGCTTTGTGTTGTTGGGAGTTTTTTCTGTTTTTCTAAATCATGTGTTGATTTTAAAAAAAAACAAAAAAAAAAACAAAAAAAACAAAAAAAAAAAAAACAAAAAAAAAAAAACAAACAAACAAAGTAAAAGGGATTAATTCATTTAAAAAAAATGATAGTGGCTTTCTATGGGCTACACAAAGCAGAGCCAAGAGTGCTGGCCAAAACTATTGCATGGAGCAGGTAAGCGTACCATGCTTATTTCTCTTTCTTTACAAATGCTTTGATACATACAGTAAACCTTGGATTGAGAGTAACTTGGTTTGAGAGTGTTTTGCTTGATAAACCAGCGATGTTTTGATATACAAGTAACATCACGTCACACCTGAGTATAAGGCTGGATTCACACCTATGCCGTTTTAGTGCTTTTTGCAGATTTGCACTACAGAACGTGTTCCATAGGAAACCATGTTAAATGGACTGTAGTGCAAATCTGCAAAATGCAAAAATCACTAAAACGGCATAGGTGTGAATCCAGCCTCAAAGAGAAGAGAGGTGCCCCTTGGTGTAACAATATAGTTTCATTTAATGAAGGTACATTTAGCAAATCACATAGTTGAAGGTTAAAACGGGCACATCTAAGTATACAGGCATCCGGGGTAAAGCTGTCCATATAGGCCAGTGATGGCAAACCTTGGCACCCCAGATGTTTTGGAACTACATTTCCCATAATGCTTATGCATTCTGCAGTGCAGTGGAGCATCATGGGAAATGTAGTTTTAAAACATCTGGGGTGCCAGGGTTCGCCATCACTGATCTAGGACATCCTCCGCACCGCCATCAATGTCACCCCTTCCATGTGACGCTCCATGAGCAATTCAAGCCATGCTTTCGGATCCAGCTTTACCCCAAGTGCTTGCATACTTAGATGTGCCTCTTTTAATTATCAACCATGTGAGTTTCTAAATGTTGTAACTTCATTAACCACTTGCCGACCACCTTCGGTATATATACTGCAGCAAGTCGGCATAAACCGATGTACCTGTACATCGGTTTGTTCATGTGGCACTGCGGGTACTCACATGCCGCGGGAGTCCCACTAAAAATCGCAGATTGCCACCATTACCAGTAAAAGCAATAAAAAAAAAAAAAGAAAGAAAAGTCCATAAATCTAGCCCCTATTTTGTAGATGCTATAGCATTTGCGCAAACCAATCAATATATGCTTATTGCGTTTTTTTTTTTTTTACCAAAATATGTAAAATAATACATATTGGCCTAAACTGATGAATAAATTTGTTTAAATATATTTTTTGGATATGTATTATTGCCGAAAGTAATTTTATTTTTTTTTTTCAAAATTGTCACTTTTTTTTTGTTTATAGCGCCAAAAAAAAAAAAAAAAAAAAAAAAAAACACAGAGGTGATCAAATACCACCAAAAGAAAGCTCTAGTTTTGGGGGGGGGGGGTGGTAGGACATCAATTTTGTTTGGGTTCAATGTTGCACAACCACGCAAATTTAAATTAAAACAGTGTTTTTCAACTCAGTTAAGGGGGTAAATCCTTCCAGGGCTGAAGTGGTTAAATGTAACCATTAAGGATGAGCTCTGGCGTGTTTGCACAGCCCACATGCAGAGCCTACCAGGAAGCTGGCGCTGCGCTAATCACAGGCAGCGAGACATCGCCCCGATGCACAGGTGCAGAGATCGGGAAATGTCTCACTACCTGTGATTAGCGCAGCGCCGGCTTCCTGGTAGGCTCTGCATGTGGGCTGTGCAAACACATCGGTGCTAAAACTTGGAGGTGCCTCCCTTCTCCTTTATACTCTGTAGCTGCTGATGGATTTTGCTTCTAACCTCCTTCTGGAGGCTGCCTTTTGTGGATGGACATTTTATGGTTACACAACCCATCACATTGCTATAATCTTTTTATATGGACTATAAATTGAAGGACTTATGAATAAATGGTTGTGGAACGAATCATCTGTGTTTCCATTACTTCTTATGGGGAAAATTGCTTTGATATACAAGTGCTTTGGATTACAAGCATGATTCCAGAACAAATTATGCTCGCAATTCAAGGTTTTACTGTACTTGAGTTCTTTAACCTCTTCCCACCTGGCCTATTGTAATAATATGTCAGCTTGGCTGTTCACTTATCCTGGATGGACGTCATATGATGCCCTCCAGGTTGTGCGCCCCGGGGACCATGTAGCAGCACAATCTGTGACCTGCCGTGCTCACAAACAAAATACAACATTGCATTGGGCTGGTGTGCGCAGCTCTGGTACCATGTGATCGCTGTGACTAATCACAACGATGTCAGTTGTAAACAATGGCTTTCATTCATTGTTTAGCCATTGTGATCTCTGTGACAACATGGCATTAGGGCCAATCACAATGGACCTGGGGCATTTGATAGCTGTGGCCAATCACAGCTATCCCAATAGTACACAAGGACAGATGAATGGATGCTATTCACAGTGTAAAAATTATTGCTTATTACAGTGATTATCACTGCGTAAGCAATCATAGTGTAAAGAAAAAAATAAACCGATTACCTACCCAAAGAAGTGGTGTCGCTGCTCTGGTGACAGTATGTACAAAAAAAAAATTGTCAAAGAAAAAAAAAAAAAAAAAAACATAAGAAAATGTTATTTATGCGTTTTTTTTTAAACATACTGTCAGTGCCCCCGATCACAGCTACAACAGTCATATGGTGACCGTGTACCGGTCTGGTGCCAGCATGTAAAATAAAAGTGAAAAAAATTGGATTTTTTTGTACGCCCCGTAAAATCCTTTTCTCTGTAATTCACAGACCGACACAGCTCCTCTCTGTAACTAAATGGGTTGTATAGCCTGCCATTAGGAGAAACTAGGCAAAATTGTTACACAATACACAGAACATTAATCCCGCCCCAGGGGGGCAGGCCCCGTGCTATCAACCCTTCCCACTGCTCCTAGCAGCTTCAGTACGTCAACAAGCAGTATAAACGCAGAAAAAAGGAGGGGTGGGTGCTGTGTCGGTCGGTAAATTACAGAGAAAAGGATTTTACGGCGAGTACAAAAAAAAATCCTATTTTCTCTTATATTCACCGACCGACACAGCTCCTCTCTGTAACTAAATGGGATGTCCCCAAGCAGTGCCAAACGAGGGGTGGGAAAAACAGCATAAAAACTTCATCCACCATGGCAAGTGGGAACTAGTGAAACTAAACCCACAAAAAAACAGCAGTGTGTGGAAAAACACCACTATATAACCGGGTATCCTCAACAGGAGTGATCCCCAAGACCGCAACATTGTGGAAGTAATGCAACAGTGCATTAACCCAAAACAGTACTGCGTTTTTATCGAAAAACCAGGACAAAATATTCAATTGCAACTACACGGCCGCCTGAAAAACTTTGTGGCCAAAACAGGCACCAGCCGATGCACTGATGTCTACCTTGTAGAACTTGGTAAACGTATGGACAGACGACCAGGTCGCCGAATTACACACCTGAGCGACAGACGATTGGTGTCGGAAGGCCCAAGACGTTCGGATTGCTCTTGTAGAGTGTGCCGTGACTGGAAAGGGAGGCATCTGCCCCTTCAAGGCATAGGCTTGGACTACAATCTGTCTGATCCACCTGGAAATGGTGGCCGACGAGACCGCCATGCCCTTCTTAGGACCAGCCACCGAAACAAACAGTGAGTCTGACTTCCGAAAGGAAGCTGTGGCAGACAAGTACACCTTCAGAGCCCTAACCACATCCAGAGCGTGAAGGGCTACCTCCTTGGAGTGCTTTGGCTTAGGACACAATGATGGCAATATAATGTCCTCATTGATATGAAAGGCCGAAACCACCTTCGGTAGAAAGGACGGTTGCAGACGCAACACCACCTTATCCCTGTGGATGACCAGATAAGGCGACTTGCAGGACAAGGCCGCCGGTTCCGAAACCCTCAAGGCCGATGTGATAGCCACTAGAAAGACCACCTTCTGTGAAAGGGTCAGCAGAAGAATCTCCCTGATATTCTCAAACGGCGGCTTCTGAAGCGCCAACAACACCAGGTTCAAATCCCACGGAGGTAACGGAAGACGCACCGGAGGGACTACATGTCGCACCCCCTGCACAAAGGTACTCACTAATGAGTGAGACGCCAGGGGTCTTTGAAAAGACAGCCAGAGCTGAAATCTGCCCCTTGATGGTGCTCAACGCCAACCTCTGGTCTACACCTTGCTGAAGAAACAGCAGGATCCTGGATATAGAGAAGGAGCGTGGATGCCACCCTTTCTCCTCACACATGTAGATGTAGGCCTTCCAAGTACGATGGTATATCTTCCTGGAAGAAGATTTCCACGCCCTCAGCATAGTTGGAATCACCAAGTCTGTCAGACCCCGGTTCCTCAATACCTGGCTTTCAATAGCCAGGTCGTTAAAGCCAGTGATGGTAAAGTAGGGTGAAGGATTGGACCTTGAGATAGGAGGTCCTCTCTCAACGGCAGTCGACAGGGAGCGTCTGCCACCAGGCGCACCAGGTCTGCGTACCAGGCCCGCTGAGGCCAATCTGGGGCAATCTGGTGTACTGGAATCCCCTCGGCTTCCACTCTGTGAAGCAGACGTGGCAACAGTTTTAGCGGAGGAAAGGCGTAGATCAGCTGGTACTGATCCCACGGAGCCAGCAGCGTGTCTGATGCGTCTGCCCACGGATCTCTTGTCCTGGACACGAATCTCGGCACCTTCCGATTGAGCCGGGGGGCCAATAGATCCACATCTGGTGTGCCCCATTTCAGGCACAGCAGCCTGAATATCTCCGGATGCAATGCCCATTCTCCTGGGTCCAGCATCTGTTGACTCAGATAGTCCGCCTACCAATTTTCCACCCCCGGGATGTAAATGGCCGTCAGGGCCGGAACATGACGCTCTGCCCACCGAAGTATGCGGGTGACCTCCCGAGCAGCGGCTGAGCTTCTTGTTCCCCCTTGGTGATTAATGTACGCCACAGCCGTGGCGTTGTCTGACTGTATCCTGGTCGGACAACCCTGGAAGACATGTCGACCACGTGTGGAGGCACAGCCTGATCGCTCTCAATTCGAGCAGATTGATCGGCAACTTGGATTCTTCCGTCGACCAGAGGCCCCGAGCCAACTGAATCCCCATCACTCCACCCCAGCCGGACAGACTGGCCTCCGTAGTGACCACCGTCCATTTCAGAGGAAGGAACGATTTTCCGGACTGAATCACCGTGGACCTCAACCACCAGATCAGGGAGTCAAGCCAAGCCAAGCTCTGCCTATCTTAGCAACATAGGAGTCAAGGACCGCCGTCAGGGTGTCCATGCGTACCACGCTAACTGCAGGTGACCCTGTTGCTATAGCCTGGATTTCGGGGGAAAAAAACACCAGTTTCTGAAGCCATGCTGACCCTAGCCTGTCTGCCACCTGCAAGGGGACTTAGAACAGTGAAGGTCCCACCCTCCTGCTGCCACGTGGGGGGGTACTTAGCGCTAGACTCACCACCCTGGGGCGTTCTGTGATAGCCACAGCAGTGCCTGTAGTCCCTAGGAGGTTCCCAGTTGCAGAGAGGAGAAAACTGTCAGCAGTAGCAGCTTCCACCAGCAGTGCAACGATCTGCAGAGCGGCTTGAGCGTTCAGCAAAGAGCCATCCAGCATCCTGCACACACACAGTGGATACAGGAAGCAGCAAGAGAAAGCACATGTAATGCTGCCACAAGAGGCCAGCGGTGAAAAAAGCGCTCGGGCTTTAAGAAAATGGCCACCAATGTAATCAATAGGAATCCTAAAGAAAATGGCTGCTGAAGCTCACCAGAGAAATGTATAGCTTTCCCAAATCCAAGATGGCCGCCGAAAGGGCGCCATGCAGTGACAGAGCAAAAAAATAAAAACGTGCTGCCTGCTAACAGTCAGAACAACCTCCATAAACATGTTTAGGGACCCCCAGACCTGGACCAACGCCAGGCGCACAGACCCCCACAGTTGAGAAACAGCGACACACACACACACACCGCCCGCAGCCACCCCCCTCAGAGGGGGGGAAGGAGGGGTGATAGGGACTTGGGAGAGAAGATAGGGAGGTGAGGTGGCCCCCGAATCGACCCCCCAGGGAATGCCCAGCTGCTCACCCCCCCCCCCCCCCGAAGCAGGGAGAGTCGTACTTACCAGTCCTGAAGAGCTGGGAGACATTCCATCACAGACCCACTCCTGCGCAGTTACAGGGTGGCTGCTGGCCTCGGTATACTGTGATCCAGACATCAGTAGCCCGGTCATATGTATATCCCGGAGCATTGAAGCTCACGACCACCTCCGGAGCTGAGGCATGTCGTGGCCTGCTGAGCCTTAGCGGCAGCCTGCTCATGCACGATATCCGGACTGGGGAGACTACAAGGATATCATTAACCAGCCTGTCACCCAGCCGGCAGTTGATAGAAGATCACAGGATCTTTCATCTTGCGCAAAAAGCAGCAAACCTGCAGCAAAAATATGGACTAAGAGGCCCGCAGGGTTTCCTAGATCATTCTCCTTGCTAGGCAAAATAAAAACTGAAGCTGCTAGGAGCAGTGGGAAGGGTTGATGGGGCGGGATTAAAGTTCTGTGTATTGTGTAACAATTTTGCCTAGTTTCTCCTAATGGCAGGCTATACAACCCATTTAGTTACAGAGAGGAGCTGTGTCGGTCTGAATATGAGAAAATAAAAAAAAAAACCTGTATTGAATATCTTAAGTTTTTTTTACAAATAGTGACAAAAAAAAAAACCTCACCATGCCTCTTACCAAATACTGTGGGGTCTATACTAAGAAGCGAGGCAGGCCATCAGTACTGATCTATTTTCAAATTTTATATATATATATATATATATATATATATATATATATATATATATATATATATACACATATATACACACACACACACACATACACACACACCATAGTTTGTATACTCTAACTTTCACACTGACCAAATAATATACTCTGATTTGGCTATTTTTTTTTTTACAAAAGAAATATAGCCTAAATATAATTTTGGCATAAATTTATGAAGATAGATTATTTATTTGCAGAAACTAAGAAATGTTTTGTTTTGTTTTTTTTCCATATTTTTGGTAATTTTCTTTTATATGTCAAAAACAAATCCAGTGTTGAATAAATACCACCAAAATAGCTTTATGTCTAAAAAAAGATAAAACTTTCATTTGGATAAAGTGTTGTATGACTAATTGTCAAAGTGTGACAATGCTGAAATCTTAAAATCGGCCTGGGCAGGGGGTGAAAGTGTCCAGTATTGAAGTGAAGGAATGTATAATGAGAACAAAAAGTTACAATTTCTCAACTAACTTACTGTTTCACAGTCTGTGCTCAAAGCAAGATCATTTATAGTTTGATCATTGAAAAATATCCAAATTTGGTATTATTCCAAAACAACTTGGCCCTTTAAGTCCATATCTTTATAGGCACTAAATCAGGTTAAAGTCATGTCTGAAAATTTCAGCATTCTTTCAACAAAGAGCATCACACATTATTTTTCCTCTTTTTCTTCCTCATGTTCACTTTCTTCATCACTATCAGATTCCTCTTCACTCTCCTCATACTGGACATGGTTGGTGTTGACAAACAGATCACTGTCATCTTCTGAGTCTTCATCTGTGTCTTCTGCTCCTGACTTCTCCCCAGCTATAGATTCTGCAGCCGCTTCTTTGTTGCTATAGTATAGAAGATATTTGATTTAAAAAAAATATATTTATGTGCATTACCTTTCATTAATTTAAATTGTTAAAAATGACAATTTATTAATTGGGCTTGTTGAATCTGTAAGTCAAGGACCGCATGCTCCACTGCGTCTCAGCTCAATTTAGTGTAGTGCTATATTTAACAAATAGTTACATAGTAGGTGAGGTCGAAAATAGACAAGTCCACCAAGTCCAACCTACGTTTGTGATTATATGTCAGTATTACCTTGTATATCCCTGTATGTTGTGGTCGTTCAGGTGGTTATCTAATAGTTTCTTGAAACTATCGATGCTCCCCGTTGAGGCCACCACCTGTGGAAGGGAATTCCACATCCTTGCCGCTCTTACAGTAAAAAACCCTCTACGTAGTTTAAGGCTAAGCCTCTTTTCTTCTAATTTTAATGAGTGGCCACGAGTCTTGTTAAACTTCCTTCCATGAAAAAGTTTCACCCCTATTGTGGGGTCACCAGTGCAGTATTTGTAAATTGAAACCATATCCCCTCTCAAGCATCTCTTCTCCAGACAGAATAAGTTCAGTGCTCGCAACCTTTCCTCGTAACTACATAATATCCTCCAGACACTTTATTAGCTTTGTTGCCCTTATTTGTCCTCACTCCATTTCCAGTACATCCTTCCTGAGGACTCATGCCCAGAACTGGACAGCATACTCCAGGTGCAGCTGGACCAGAGTCTTGTAGAACGGGAGAATTATCGTTTTATCTCTGGAATGAATCCCCTTTTTAATGCATGCCAATATTCTGTTTGCTTTGTTAGCAGCAGCTTGGCTGCTACTAGTACCCCCAGGTCCTTTTCCATCCTAAATTCCTCCAGTGGTTGTCCCCCCAATGTATAGACTGCATTCATGCATTTGCTACCCAAATACATTATTTAAAATTTTTCTCCATTGAACCTCATTTGCCATGTAGTTGCCTACCCCATTAATTTGTTCAGATCTTTTTGCAAGGTTTCCACATTCTGTGGAGAAGTTATTGTCCGCAAATACAGAGATTTAACTGTTTACTTCATCCTCCGGGTCGTTTATGAACAAATTAAACAGGATTGGTCCCAGCACAGAACCCTGGGGGACCCCACTACCCACCCCTGACCATTCCTCACCACCCTCTGAACTCGCCCTTGAAGCCAGTTTTCAATCCATGTACTCACCCTATGGTCCATGCCGACAGACCTCATTTTGTACAGTAAACGTTTATGGGGAACTGTGTAAAATGCTTTTGCAAAATCCAGATATACCACATATACGGGCCTTCCTTTATCTAGATGGCAACTCGCTTCCTCATAGAAGGTTAATAGATTGGGTTTGGCAAGAACACTTCTTCATGAATCCATGCTGATTACTGCTAATGATACCGTTCTCATTACTAAAATCTTGTATATAGTCCCTTATCATCCCCTCAAAGAGTACACATACTACTGATAGGCTAACTGGTCTGTAATTCTCAGAGGATAAAAATTAGGAACAATGGTCTGGCAATTACCTGACTAGGTTCCCCAAGTACTCTTGGGTGCAAGCCATCTGGTCCCGGTGATTTATTAATGTTAAGATTCCCAAGTCTAATTTTAATTCTGTCCTCTGTTAACCATGGACGTGTTTCCTATGATGTGTCATGAGGACAAACACTGCAATTTTGGTTACTGAAGCCCCCCAATTCCCTCGTGAAGACTGAGAAGAATACATTCAATACCTTTGCCATCTCCCCATCCTTTGTAACCAGATGTCCTTTCTCGTTCTTTATGGGGCCAGTCTTGCGATAAAAGGGTATACCCTTAAATGGTTGCCAGCCAATCATGAGAGCTGTTGAACCAGGTCTCTGAAATTCCCACAAAATCCAAATCCTCCTCGTACAACAGTATCTCTAGTTCACCCATCTTGTCCGCCAGGCTCCTGGCATTGGTGAACATGCCATGTAGTTTAGACTGGTCGCATATTATCCTCTTATTGGCCGTTTCAAGATTGCAACTAGGACTTGCTACTATACTTACCTTGGGTTTATGTGCTTTGGTCAACCTATCACTAAATGCCCCAATACTACCCTCTGGAATATGTTCCGTGTGGACTATCTGTAGTTCTGGTCCCCCCCCCATCGCCTAGTTTAAAAATCCCTCTAACTTTTTGTCCATCTTCATTCCCAGCTGATCTGCACCCTCCTCATTTAGGTGCAGTCCATCCCTTCTATAGTACTGGTTACATAGTTACATAGTTAGTCAGGTTGAAAAAAAGACACAAGTCCATCCAGTTCAACCACAAAAAATAAATAAAATATATTATAATAATAATAATAATAATAATAATAATAATAATAATATCAATGGTTAATGAGAAGTCAGCCGTCCTCACAAATTTGAGAGGGTGTGGAGGTGTTGGCTTGATGCCGCAGACACTGTGAATTGATTGCTTGGCTGGTGGTGTACTCCTGGTATGTCGGGTGAGGGGCGGGGTGGGAGGGTGCTACCTCTCGGATTGGATAACATCCCCATCTTGGGTAGCTAAATACTCAGTAACGGTACAAATAATGTGTTTCTTATATATGTGATGCTGTCAATGATTACAGACTGAGCTCCAGAAGGAGAATGGAGGGCTGCACGGGTGGGAGTTTTGTCGGGTGGGGGGAGGGTGTGGTTGGGATGGGCGGGGGGGGGGGGGGGAGGTTATGTCTGTATGTTATTACTGTGTTGAAAAACTTTCAATAAAAATAAATTTATAAAAAAAAAAAAAAAAAAAAATGAGAAGTCAGCCCAGTCCTCCAGGAACCCAAACCCCTCCTTACTACACACCAGCTCTTCAGCAACTTGTTTAGTTCCCTAATCTCCCTCTGCCTTTCTGGTGTGGCTCCATGTACTGATAGTATTCCTGACAATACTACCTTGGAGGTCCTTTTCCTCAATTTAGCTCCCAAGTCCCTAAATTCATTCTTTAGAACAATACATCTGCCTCTGACTTTGTCATTGGTCTTGTTACAGATTGGCCTCTCTGTCCTTCTAAGAATTGAGTCCCATTCCGCCAAAATCTGTTTTTCCTTCCCCTTCTCTTCCCCCCCGCTCTCACTGGAGGAGTTCTTCCCCTGGCAGCTAGGAGAGTCCCTCAGCTCCAGCAGTGCTGGTCCCTGACTGGTTTCCCCAATGTCACTCAATGGAGCATACTTATTGGGATTCTCCAGCCCTGAATCAGGCCTCCCTGGCACTCCCCCCTTTACCCTTCCTAACTGTCACCCATCTACTCTTTCCTAGTGCCTGCACCTCTTTGTCTCCACGCGCCTCTGTGCTGGCCCCTGCCGTGCATGTTCATGGCTCTCCTTTAGTATGGAGGGACTTCTGAGTGCTCATAGTTACTTCCCTAGATTCAGAACCTGGGCTTCCAGGGAAACAATGTGCTTACATTTTGCACAGCAGTATTCACCCATGATCGGATGATCAAGGAACGCATACATGCCACAAGATGTACAACGAGTTGCCTCTTTACACCTGCCTGGCATCGTACCTATTCATTTAATGAGGACTGGGGATTATACCCTGTCCAAATTACCCAATAACTAGCTTCCTGACACTAATACTCAACAAGACAATACACAGGTACTCAACAAGATAATACACAGGTACTTGTGGACCTACGTGCACCCCTACATGCAGAAAGCAAAAGCATTGTCAAAAATGTGTATTTACTGGGTTATAAGATAATATTTTTCCAACACTTAGAACTTGCACAAGTCTCTAGGTCTGCAAGAACACAGTCACAAACATTTTCCATTAAACAGGAAGTACACCCTGTGCATGCCAATTAGTTAGGACAGCAAAAAAATCCTACCACCTTTCAAATGTATCCTTGCACAATGAAATGCAGTCTATGTTTCTCTTACTATGCTATCAGCCTTGGAAGCTGCTGTCTGTTTCCAGCAAAAGCAACCCCTTCACCCCCTATCCCCGATGGTGGCTCTCATCCCCCTCCTCCTATCCTCTGCCTTTGATCTGTAGAGGATGATTGAGGCAAAATAGCAGAAATGTCAACACGTAACGCAACATTCTCACGTGGTAGGTCAGGAATCAAAATTGTTTTTAGAATTCAGAAGATATCGTAAGATACAGTGACGGAAAAAGGTATTTGATCCCCTGCTGATTTTGTACCTTTGCCCACTGACAAAGAAATGATCAGTATATAATTTTAATGGTAGGTTTATTTCAACAGTGAGAGACAGAACAACAAAAAATCCGGAAAATGCATTTCAAAAAAGTTATAAATCGATTTGCATTTTAAAGAGTGAAATAAGTGCTCATGCTCTGCTGGGGTTTTTTGCCTTCCTCTGGATCAACTGTGGGTATAGAATTGGGTATATGGGCTGGTATATGTATGTGTGTGTATATGTATATGTATGTGCATATGTGTATGTATATGTATGTGCGTATGTATATGTATGTGCATATGTGTATGTATATGTGTATGTATATGTGTATGTATGTGCATATGTATATGTGCGTGTGTGTGTGTGCATGTATATATATATATATATATATATATATATATATATATATATATATATATATATATATATATATATATATATATGGTATATTTTTATTTTTTTATTTTTGGTTGAACTGGATGGACTTGTGTCTTTTTTCAACCTGGCTAACTATGCAACTATGTAAGTATTTGACCCCTTCCTAAAACATGACTTGGTACCCGGTGGCAAAACTCTTGTTAGCAATCACTGAGGTCAGATGTTTCTTGTAATTGGCCACCAGATTTACACACATCTCAGGAGGGATTTTGTCCCATTTCTCTTTGCAGATCCTCTCCAACTTGAACCTATACCTCCCTCCACATATTTTCTATGGGGTTAGGGTCTGGAGACTGGCTAGGCCACTCAAGGACCTTTCCTGAGCCACTCCTTTGTTGCCTTGGCGGTGTGTTTTGGGTCATTGTCATACAGGAATAACCATCCACGGGCCATTTTCAATGCCCTGGCTGAGGGAAGGAGGTTCTTACCCAAGATTTGATGGTATATGGCCCTGTTCATTGTCTCTTTGATGGGGTGAAGTTGTCCTGTCCCCTTAGCAGAAAAACACCCCCAAAGCACAATTTTTCCACCTCCATATTTGACACTGGGGATGGTGTTCTTGGGGTCATAGGCAGCATTCCTCCTCCTCCAAACATGCCTAATTGAGCCAAAGAGCTTGATTTTGGTCTCATCTGACCACAACACTTTCACCCAGTTTTCTGAATCATTCAAATTTCCATTAGCATACTTCAGACAAGCCTGTACATGTGCTTTCTTGAGCAGGGGGACCTTGCGGGCGCTGCAGGATTTCAGTTCTTTAAGGTGTAGTGTGTTAACAATTGTTTTCTCTGCGACTATGGTCCCAGCTTCCTTGAGATTATAGACAAGGTTCTCCCGTGTAGTTCTGGGCTGTTTCCTCACCATTCTCATGATCAATGAAACTCCACGAGGTGAGATCCTGCATGGAGCCCCAGACTAAGATAGATTGACAGTCATTTTGTGTTTCTTCCATTTGCAAATAATTGCACCAGCTGTTGTCACCCTCTCACCTAGCTACTTGGCGATGGTCCTGCTACCCATTCCAGCCTTGTGTAGGTCTACAATCTTGTCCTTGACATCCTTGGACAGCTCTTTGGTCTTGACCATGGTAGAGATATTGGAATCGGATTGACTGCTTCTGAGGACAGGTGTCTTTTATACAGGTAACAAGCCGAGATTAGGAGCACTCCCTTTAAGAGAGAGTGCTTCTAATCTCAGCTCGTTACCTGTATAGACGACACCTGGGAGCCAGAAATCTTGCTGATTGATTTGGGAACAAATACCTATTTCACTCATCAAAATGCAAATCAATTTATAACATTTTTTTAAATGCATTTTTCTGGTTATTCTGTCTCTCACTGTTAATATAAATCTACCAGTAAAATTATAAACGGATGATTTCTTTGTCAGTGGGCAAACGTACAAAATCTGCAAGGGATCAAATACTTTTTTCCCCTCACTGTAGCAATTCACAAAAAAACATCAAAAATGCGTTTCAGATGTAAGGCACAACCCACATATTCCTAGGACATCTGGCTGCCAGTACCATGTATGTCCCCATCAATATATTATACAATCAAAACAACTTATCTCACCTCTCTTTGTCTGTGGCAACCTTTTCAGTTTCTTTACTGAATGCAGCTGGCCTAAAAACAAAACAAATATATAAAATTAAGTAAATTGTAAGCATGAGGTTTAGAAAAAAAAATTGACTGACAACAATATTTAAGATAAATTCACTTGGAATTTAAAAAGGGAGTTCTGTGCAGACCCTCCCAACATTTAGAATTGGCTTTCATGTAAACACTGAGCTTGGACCTACCCCCTATTCATAAATGAGGCCATCCACAATATTAAAATACCACAGGGACATTTTAAAGGCAACAAGGCAAGCCGGGACTTAACTTTTAGAGAACAGATTTAGATAAAACTTCAGCTGTTTAGATCTCTGGATCTACCGATAGTGATGACTTTCGATTTTCATTACGGTAGCATTCTCTTTATATGTTAAGTATTCTTTAACCACTTAAGGACCGAGCCCCTTTTTGAGATGTGTGGTTTACAAGTTAAAAACTGTTTTTTTGCTAGAAAATTACTTAGAACCCCCTAACATTATACATTTTTTCCTAAAACCCTAGAGAATAAAATAGCGGTTGTTGCACTACTTTCTGTCATGCTGTATTTGCACAGCGGTCTTACAAGCGCACTTTTTTTTTTTATTAAAAAATAAGACAACATTAAGGTTAGCCCATTTTTTTTCTTTTTATATTGTGAAAGATAATGTTATGCCAAGTAAATTGATACCCAACATGTCACGCTTCAAAACTGTGCCCGTTCGTGGAATGGCAACAAGCTTTTACCCTTAAAAATCTCCAAAAATGTTTAAAAAAATTCTACAGGTTGCATGTTTTAAGTTACAGAGGAGGTCTAGGGCTCGAATTATTGCTCTCGCTCTACCGATCATGGCAATACTTCATGTGTGGTTTGAATGCTGTTTTAATATGCGGGCGCCACTCATGTATGTGTTCGCTTCTGCACGCGAACTCAGCGGGACGGGGCACGATTAAAAAAAACAAAAAACTTTTTTTTTCTTATTTATTTTACCTTTTATTTTTACACGGTCTTAAAAAAATAAAAAATGGTGTCACTTTTATTCCTATTACAAGGAATGTAAACATCCCTTGTAATAGAAAAAAAGAATGACAGGGCCTCTTAAATATGAGATCTGGGGTCAAAAAGACCTCAGATCTCAATATTTACACTTAAATGCAATAAAAAAAAAAAAAAAAAAATTGTCATTTAACCACTTTCAGACCGGACCATTTTGCTGGTAAATGACCAGAGGTCTTTTTACACTTTGGCACTGCGCTGCTTTAACTGGTAATTGCGCGGTCATGCAATGTTGTACCCAAACGAAATTTGCGTCCTTTTCTTCCCACAAATAGAGCTTTCTTTTAAAGGTATTTGACTGACTCTGCGATTTTTATTTTTTGCGATATAAACGTAAAAAGACCGCAAATTTTGAAAAAAAATGATATTTTCTACTTTTTGTTATTAGAAAAATCCAATAAACTCAATTTTAGTCATACATTTAGGCCAAAATGTATTCAGCCACATGTCTTTGGTAAAAAAAAAGTCAATAATTGTATATTTATTGGTTTGCGCAAAAGTTGTCACATCTACAAACTAAGGTACATTTTCTGGAATTTACGCAGCTTTTATTTTATGACTGCCTATCTCATTTCTTGAGGTGCTAAAATGGCAGGGCAGTACAAAACCCCCCCAAATGACCCCATTTTGGAAAGTAGACACCCTAAGGAAATTGATAAGAGGCATGTTGAGCCCATTGAATATTTTATTTTTTTGCCGCAAGCGATTGAATAATGACAAAAAAAAAAATTTTTTTTTTTTTTTACACAAAGTTGTCACTAAATGATATATTGCTCACACATGCCATGGTTATATGTGGAATTGTACCCCAAAATACATTCTGCTGCTTCTCCTGAGTACGGGGATACCACATGTGGTCGACTTTTTGGAAGCCTAGCCGCGTACGGGGCCCCGAAAGCCAAGCACCGCCTTCAGGATTTCTAAGGGCATACATATGTCATTTTACTCCTCACTACCTATCACAGTTTTGAAGGCCATAAAATGCCAAGATGGCACAAAACCCCCACAAATGACCCCATTTTAGAAAGTAGACACCCCAAGCTATTTGCTGAGAGGCATGTTGAGTCCATGGAATATTTTATATTTTGCCACAAGTTGCGGGAAAATGACAAACTTTATAAATTTTTCACAAAGTTGTCACTAAATGATATATTGCTTACACATGCTATGGGCATATGTGAAATTACACCCCAAAATAAATTCTGCTGCTTCTCCTGAGTACGGGGATACCACATGTGTGGGATTTTTTGGGAGCCTAGCCGCGTACGGGGCCCCGAAAACCAAGCACCGCCTTCAGGCTTTCTAAGGCCGTAAATTTTTAATTTCACGCCTCACTACCTATTACAGTTTTGAAGGCCATAAAATGCCAAGATGGCACAAAACCCCCACAAATGACCCCATTTTAGAAAGTAGACACCCCAAGCTATTTGCTGAGAGGCATGTTGAGTCCATGGAATATTTTATATTTTGCCGCAAGTTGCGGGAAAATTACAAACTTTTTTTATTTTATTTTTTTTTTTCACAAAGTTGTCACTAAATGATATATTGCTCACGCATGCCATGGGCATATGTGAAATGACACCCCAAAATAAATTCTGCTGCTTCTCCTGAGTACGGGGATACCACATATGTGGGACTTTTTGGGAGCCTAGCTGCGTACGGGGCCCCAAAAGCCAAGAACCGCCTTCAGGCTTTCTAAGGGCGTAAATCTTTGATTTCACGCCTCACTACCTATTACAGTTTTGAAGGCCATAAAATGCCAAGATGGCACAAAACACCCACAAATGACCCCATTTTAGAAAGTAGACACCCCAAGCTATTTGCTGAGAGGCATGTTGAGTCCATGGAATATTTTATATTTTGCCGCAAGTTGCGGGAAATTTACAAACTTTTTTTTTTTTATTTTTTTTTTCACAAAGTTGTCACTAAATGATATATTGCTCATGCATGCCATGGGCATATGTAAAATGACACCCCAAAATAAATTCTGCTGCTTCTCCTGAGTACGGGGATACCACATGTGTGGGATTTTTTGGGAGCCTAGGTGCGTACGGGGCCCCGAAAGCCAAGAACCGCCTTCAGGCTTTCTAAGGGCGTAAATCTTTGATTTCACGCCTCACTACCTATTACAGTTTTGAAGGCCATAAAATGCCAAGATGGCACAAAACCCCCACAAATGACCCCATTTTAGAAAGTAGACACCCCAAGCTATTTGCTGAGAGGCATGTTGAGTCCATGGAATATTTTATATTTTGCCACAAGTTGCGGGAAAATTACAAACTTTTATTTTTTTTTCACAAAGTTGTCACTAAATGATATATTGCTCACACATGCCAGGGACATATGTGAAATGACACCCCAAAATAAATTCTGCTGCTTCTCCTGAGTACGGGGATACCACATGTGTGGGACTTTTTGGGAGCCTAGTCGCGTACGGGGCCCCGAAAACCAAGAACCGCCTTCAGGATTTCTAAGGGTGTAAATTTTGGATTTTACACCTCACTACCTATCACAGTTTTGAAGGCCATAAAATGCCAAAATAGCACAAAACCCCCCAAAATGACCCCATTTTGGAAAGTAGACACCCCAAGCTATTTGCCGAGAGGCATGGTGAGTATTTTGCAGCTCTCATTTGTTTTTGAAAATGAAGAAAAAAAAAAATAATGTATATTTTTTTTCTTTTTTTCAATTTTCAAAACTTTGTGACAAAAATGAAGGTCTGCAAAATACTAACCATACCTCTCGGCAAATAGCTTGGGGTGTCTCCTTTCCAAAATGGGGTCACTTGGGGGGATTTTGTGCTATCTGGGCATTCCATGGCCTCCGAAACTGTGATAGGCAGTGAGGAATGAAATCTAAAATTTACACCCTTAGAAATCCTGAAGGTGGTGCTTGGATTTTGGGGTACCGTACGCGGTTAGGCTCCCAAAAGGTCTCACACTTGTGGTATCCCCGTACTCAGGAGAAGCAACAGAATGTATTTTGGGGTGTAATTTTACATATAACCATGGCATGTTTGAGCAATATATCATTTAATGACAACTTTGTGCAAAAAAAAAAAAAAAATAATAATAATGTATTTTTTCCACAACTTTTGTCAAAATATAAAATATTCCATGGACTCGACCTGCCTCTCAGCAAATAGCTTGGGGTGTCTACTTTCTAAAATGGGGTCATTTGGGGGGGTTTTGAACTGTCCTGGCATTTTATGCACAACATTTAGAAGCTTATGTCACACATCACCCACTCTTCTAACCACTTGAAGAAAAAGCCCTTTCTGACACTTTTTGTTTACATGAAAAAATATTTTTTTTTGCAAGAAAATTACTTTGAACCCCCAAACATGTAGTGTTTTTTTAAAGCAAAAGCCCTACCGATTAAAATGGTGGGTGTTTCATATTTTTTTTTCACACGGTATTTGCGCGGCGATTTTTCAAACGCATTTTTTGGGGAAAAAACACACTTTTTTTTATTTTAATGCACTAAAAATCACTATATTGCCCAAATGTTTGATGAAATAAAAAATATGATCTTAGGCCGAGTACATGGATACCAAACACGACATGCTTTAAAATTGCGCAGAAACGTGCAGCGGCGACAAACTACGTACATTTTTAAAAGCCTTTAAATGCCTTTACAGGTGACCACTTTAGATTTACGGAGGAGGTCTACTGCTAAAATTAGTACCCTCGATCTGACCTTCGCGGTGATACCTCACATGCATGGTGCAATTGCTGTTTACATATGCCACCAGACCAACGCTTGTGTTCCGCGTTGCGCCTTAGCAGGGGGGGACAGGGGTGGTTTTTTTTTTTTTTTTTTTTTTATTATTTATTTTGCTTTTTTATTTTTTTTTTAAACTGTTCCTTTCATTTATATATATTTTTTTATGATTTTTATTGTTATCTCAGGGAATATAAATATCCCCTATGATTGCAATAGGTAGTGACAGGTACTCTTTTTTTAAAAAATTAGGGTCTATCAGACCCTAGATCTCTCCTCTGTCCTCAAAGCATCTGACCACACCAAGATCGGTGTGATAAAATGCTTTCCCAATTTCCCAATGGCGCTGTTTACATCCCGCAAAATCTAAGTCATGAAATGCTCGTAGCTTCCGGTGTCTTAGGCCATAGAGATGATTGGAGCCATTCTGGTCTCTGATCAGCTCTATGGTCAGCTGGCGGAACCACCGGCTGCATTCTCAGGTTCCCTGTTGGGACAGGAGAGCCTGAGAAAACCATGGAAGATGGTGCGGGGGGGGGGACATTCCCTCCCACTGCTTGTAAAAGTAGTCTAGAGGCTAATTAGCCACTAGGATTGCTTTTACATAAAAGCCGACCGCTGGCTGAAAAGAATGATACCAAGATGATACCTAAACCTGCAGGCATCATTCTGGTATAAGCACTCAAAGTCCCGCAACATACCAGTATGTTGCTGGAACTGGTTGGGCATATATTGTATTTTTTTTTTCATGCAGCCTGTGGGCTGAACGAAAAAAAAATATTGATCGGTGGGCATGCCCACCATTAGATACCACCCTTCATCCACCCACTTTCTAATGGTGGGCATACATGCACCATTTATATATGCCGAAGCATGGGGGCATCCTCCCGCAAAAGGTAGGAGCAGATCGTTCCTCCACCCCGTATGCCCCCATGCTTCGGCATATATGCTCTTTTTTAACTGTGGTGGTGAAATCACCCCCGACAGTGCTGGAGTCGCGGCTTTATGTATCGTGGGAGCAAACGCTGTTGCTGTCAAGATAAATAAATCCGCTCTGCAGCAGAATGGCGTACCTGCTAAGCAAATGATGGTTAACAATAAAACAAAGTAACATTACAGTATAACAGTAGGACTTACCATACCTGCAAAGCAAATACAAAAAAAATCGCAAAAAATAACACATTTAACACAATCTGTGCCTAAAATATATATATGCCGAAGCATGGGGGCATCCTCCCGCAAAAAAGTTATGCCGCGTACATACATTCAAACTTTTCCACGGGCAAGCCCTCCGTCGGAATTTTGACTGTATGTACGCGGCATTAGGAGCAAAATCGATCCTCCACCCCTTATGCCCCCATGCTTCGGCATATATGCTCTTTTTTAACTGTGGTGGTGAAATCACCTCCGACAGCGCTGGAGTCGTGGCTTTACATATCGTGGGAGCAAACGCTGTTGCTGTCAAGATAAATAAATCCACGCTACAGCTGAATGGCGTACCTGAAAACAAAAAATGGTTAACAATAAAACATTGCAGAATAGAATACAGTACAAAGGAGCAGAACAATAGAGAGAGAATAGAGAGCGAGAGAGAACAATAAAACGACAACTATTTTTGGTTTTTTTATTTTATATTTTTTTTGGTTTTTTTGGTTTTTTTACTTTTTTTTTTTTTTTTTTTTTTTAACACTTTTTTTTGTAACTTTAACACTTTTTCTGTTGTAACGGTTCCAGCGGTTTGGGTCTCTCAAAATGTGATGGCATCTTGGGAGACCCTGTGAACGTGTGCCTAGCTTGTGCAATGCTGTACCCTGCGCTAATACTCAACTAGTTCATGGTAGCGTTCAAAACACTCACCCTGACAAAGACCAGGATTGCCAGGACAGCGGGGACAATAAGAACGGGTGTCACGCCTAAATCCGCGCTTGGTACAGACACGACATCTTTTTTGGGGGGTTCGTTGGGTAGGGGTACTCGGGAGGACATAAGAATAATGCCTCTCATGCAGCCGGCTTACTGCATCTGGTAGGGGAAGGTGAGGTGGAGCACCGCCTGGATACAGAAGGGCTCTGACGATATCCTCCTGGAATTTGAGGAAGGATCCAGTCCGTCCTGAAGCTTTGTGTAGTACATAAGCATTCAGTATAGCCAATTGGAATAAATAAACAGACACTTTTTTGTACCAGCGTCTGGACTTACGGGCAACTAGATACGGCGCCAACAACTGGTCATTGAGGTCCACCCCTCCCATGTTAAGGTTATATTTGTGGACACAGAGGGGTTTCTCCACAACACCAGTCGCCGTAGAAATTTGGACCGTCGTGTCTGCATGAAGGGAGGTAAGAACGAAAACATTCTTATTATCCCTCCACTTCATAGCGAGCAAATTATTACTGCGCAAGCAGGCTCTCTCCCCCAGCCTAAGACGGGACTCTACAAGCCGCTGGGGAAAGCCCCGGCGATTAGGTCGCACGGTGCCACATGCTCCAATCTGCTGATCAAACAAGTGACTAAAGAGTGGCACGCTTGTGTAATAATTGTCCACGTACAAGTGGTACCCCTTTCCGAATAAGGGTGACACCAAGTCCCACACTATCTTGCCAGCGCTTCCTATGTAATCAGGGCAGTTCTCCGGCTCTACGTGACTATCTCTTCCCTCATAAACCATGAAACTACGTGTATAGCCTGTGGCCCTGTCACAGAGCTTATACATCTTGACCCCGTATCTGGAACGCTTGTTGGGGACGTATTGTTTGAAGGACAAGCGACCAGAAAATTTAATCAGGGACTCATCAACGCAGACAACTTGATCGGGAGTAAACAAGGCTGCAAAACGTTGGTTGAAGTGGTTTATGAGGGGCCGAATTTTGTAGAGCCGATCATACTCAGGGTCTCCACGAGGACGACAGAGTTCATTGTCGCTGAAGTGCATGAACCGCAAAATCATCTCGTATCGTGCCCTGGACATGGAAGCAGAGAACACGCGCATATGGTGAATTGGGTCAATGGACCAATATGACCGCAACTCACTCTTTTTGGTTATGCCCATGTTGAGGGAGAGGCCCAGAAAGATTTTAAATTCGGAAACCGTAACTGGTTTCCATTGTCTGGCAAGGGCGGACTGGGGAATAGTGGCGATGTGTTGAGCAGCGTACAAATTGGTTTGGTCCACAATAGATCTAAAGAGATCTTCGGTGAAAAACAGTGAGTAAAAGTCAAGTGTCGTAAAATCAACTGTTTCCACGTTAATGCCAGGTTGGCCAGTGAATGGGGGAAGTACGGGTTCTGCAGAAGTGGTGGGCACCCAAATAGGATTGGCGAATTCTGCAGGAAGGGCACTATGGGTACGACGGGCCTGTCTTTGTCTTCTTCTTGGTGGCAGCGGGACACTACTTGTGCTTGCCACCTCGCCAGCTTGAACTGCACTTATGGGACTCGCCACGTCACCACGTGTTACTGCAGTGCTGGATGTAGGTCCAGGGTGTACTAGGCCGCTGGTGCTTGCCAGTTCACCAGAAGGTTGAGCGGCTCTAGTATGTCTCTGCTCCATACGAGTGACCTGCGGTTCCTGCACCTCAACAACAGAATACATACGGGATTGGGCACACCTGTTCTTAACAGCGGCCTCATCTCCGTCGTCAGAGCTATCTGTCATGGAGCCGCTGTCCTCTACAGGATCGTATTCTGAGCCTGAATCTGACAGATGAGTGACGTCCTCTTCACTATCTGTCATGCTCAGAAACGTGTAGGCCTCATCACTAGTGTACCTTCGCTTTGCCATTTTGGGCTCTAAATTTAGGGGTACACTAGTGAGACTCACAGGTAAAAAAGCACCTAGCCTGTCAGCGACTGTTTCAAAACGCTACAAAAAAAACTGTTAGCGATCGCAGGGATCAAGCCTGACTCTGCGAACGCTGCAGTTATGTGTGTTGTGTTTTGTAAGTGACAGTGATCGATCGATACTGCACTTGGGTGGGCTGGGCTGGGCTTGGCGGAGGGGCTAAACGCAGGTGCTAGCGGGTATCTGGGCTGATCCCGCTAACAATGCGTTTTGGGAAACCTAAAATGCTGGCAACGCTAATATATATCTGATCAGATACTATATTACTAAGGGAGGTGTATGCTTTGCGCGTGGGTGTTAGCGGTACTGGCACTAACCTGACGCTGGGGCGACGCAGGCCTTATCTGACCCTAAAAAACTTATATCACCCGCCGGGTGATCAGGGGGTTAAACCTTTATTAGGTAATAAATGGCGGGTGCCCTGAAACAAAAAAATATAACTAACCAACCAGCGTCACCTGTAACAGTTATATGGTGATCACTGGTGAAAGGGTTAACTGGGGGGCAATCAGGGGGCTATGCGGTAGTATATGGGGGTCCCTGACGCTATAAAAAGCTGCGGCGAACCCAAATACTTACCTGCCTATCTAGCGTCACCTGTGACACTAATACAGCGATCAGAAAAAAATCGCTTATTAGTGACACTGGCGACGGGGGGTGATCACGGGGTTAAACCTTTATTGGGGGGGTTAGGGGGGCACCCTAGAGCTAAAGGGGGCTAGCCCTAACTGCCCTAACAGTTATTACAGTCACAAATGACACCAATGCAAAAAAAAAAAAAAAAAAATAAAAAAAAAAAAAAATGCACTTGGTGTCACTGTGACTGGGGGGGGCAGGGGTGATTGGGGGGTGATTGGGGGGTGATCAGGGGGGTGAAAAGTGTGCCTGGCGTGTTCTACTGTTAGTGTAGTGTTAGGTGCAACTCACCGATCCTCTCTCCTCCGTGCCGGAACGAAAAAGACCGACACGAGGAGAGAATACATCACTTCCTCTCCTGTGTTTACATTACAGGAGAGGAAGTGATGTCAGGGGGGATTTTCATTCGTCGGGAGCGATCGCGAGGGGGTGGCCATGAATGAATGGCCGTCCCCTCGTCCGGGATCGCTCCCGAACGAATACCGACCGCCGCAGGCACCGGGCGGGGGCCCGATCGGGCCCCCGACCCGCGGGAAGGCAAGGACGTACATTTATGTGCTTATGCCTGCCCGTGCCATTCTGATGACGTACATCGGCGTGAGGCGGTCGGCAACTGGTTAAAAAAAAAAAAAAAAAAAAAAATTGGCCCTTTAAAACCTGTGGCGGAAATGATGTTTTTACGTTGCTTCCACCCTGCATTGTTATGGAGATGGATGGAGGCCATCTTCCCCTCACTCATCTCCATGTCTAGCCAGGGTGAAGATCCGATTGCCTTCGCCGCTGCCGATGGATCCGGTAAGCAGTGGAGGGCACCAGAGCGTGGCGGGTCCCCCTCTCCTGCCGCCGATAAAAGTGATCTCGTGTCGAATCCGCCGCAGAGACCACTCTTATCAGAAACAGGACCTAACACGCCATAACAAAGATATCCCCTGTAAAAGTTAACTCGGAAGTGGTTAAAACAAGCCTGTTCTAAGTTCAAGTAAACAAGTTCACATAACTGTCTGGCCCCTCCTGCATATATTCACCTTCCTTGGTTCCCCCACAACCAGCAAAGTAAAACATCAATACTTTTGGATATGGGTAGATGGAAAACTTTGTTCCCTTCCTCCCCAAATGAAGCCATTTACCAGGTACCTGTTCTGTCACATTGGACAGGAAGAGATTCCTTTTTCCTGGATAAGCTCTGAGCAAAGTATCTTGAATCTTATACTAGGATTTTTCTCTTTGTTCCCTGGGTGAATGGGCTGGTTGTGGGAGGAAGAAAGGCATGTATAAAGCTGAAAAACCAACACTACACACCAGACTTCAAAACCACTGAAAGAACGATAATCTCTCCGGAGCTCAGGGGATCAAAACTCAATCCAAACAACTTATTCTAGTAGCACCACCTTAAGTGAACTACCAGACAAAAATCATATTTTAAAAATACTGGAACAAACCCTTATGAAATTTTCAGTAAATCTGGACATACAAATAACCATCAGTTTTATATAAGAAAATATACATTTATTTAACTAGTTGACGACCGCAGCACGACGATGTACGTCGGCAGATTGGCACGGGCAGGCATATGCATGTTCCCTGCCTCCCAGCGGGTGGGGGGCCCAATCAGCCCCCCCCCCCCCCCCGGTGCCCTGCGGTGGTCGGGAATCCATTCAGGAACGATCCGTGCTGAGGGGGGAGGCCATTGATTCATGGCCACCCCCTAGTGATCGGTCCTGACAAATAGAAAGCTTCCTCTGCTCCTGTAATGTAAACAGGAGCAGAGGAAGTGATGTCATCTCACCTCATGTTGGTCTTTTCATTCCAGCGCCTATGAAACTGTGACACCAATAGCAGTTTTTTTTACAGATTACTGCATTGGTGTCATTTGTGACTGTTATAAGTGGTAGGGCAGTTAGGGTTAGGCCCCTTTAGGTCTAGGGTCCCCCCTAACCCCCCCCCCCCCCCAAGATAAAAGTTTAACTCCTTGATCACTACCCTTCACCGGTGTCACTAAACTATTGTTTTTCTGATCGCTGCATTAGTGTCACAGGTGACCCTAGTTAGGCAGGTAAGTATTTAGGTTTTCCGTCAGCTTTTTATAGCGTCAGGTACCCCATATACTACCTAATAAAGGTTTTAACCTCCTGATTGCCCCCTAGTTAACCCTTTAACCAGTGATCACCGTATAACTGTTACCAGTGAGGCTGGTTAGTTAGTTGTTTTTTTTAATAGTGTCAGGACACCCGCTGTACATTACCTAATAAAGGTTTAACTCCCTGATCACTCAGTGGGCGATATGAGTTAGGTTTTAGGGTCAGATCGGGTCTGCGTTGCCCTAGGCAGCATCAGGTTAGTGCCAGTACTGCTAACACCCACGCACGCAGCATACACCTCCCTTAGTGGTATAGTATCTGAACGGATCGATATCTGATCAGATCTATACTGGCATCCCCAGCAGGTTAGGGTTCCCAAAAATGCAGTGTTAGCAGGACCAGCCCAGATACCTGCTGGCACCTGCGTTTTGCCCCTCCGCCCAGCCAACCCAAGTGCAGTATCGATCGATCACTGTCACTTACAAAACACTAAACACATAACTGCAGCGTTTGAAGAGTCAGGCCTGATCCCTGCGATCGCTAACAGTTTTTTTGGTAGCATTTTGATACAGTCGCTGACAGCCTAGGAGCTTTATTTACTTGTGAGACTCACTAGTGTACCACTAAATTTAGAGCCCAAAATGGCAAATTGAAGGTGCAGTAGTGAAGAGGCCTACACGTTTCTGAGCATGACAGATGGTGAAGAGGAAGTCACTCATCTGTCAGATTCAGGCTCAGAATACGATCCTGTAGACGACAGCAGCTCCATGACAGATAGCTCTGACGAGGGAGTTATGGTCCCTGCCAAGGTCAAGCATACCAGACCGGATCTTCTTCTGCTGTTGAGGTGCAAGAACCGCAGTACTCTCTTATGGAGCAGAGAAGTACTAGTGCTGCTATTCCTTCTGGTGAACTTGCAAGCACAAGCGGCCTAGTACACCCTGGTCGTACATCCAGCACTGCAGTAACACTTGGTGATGTGGTGAGTCCCATAAGTGCAGTTCAAGCTGGTGAGGTGGCAAGCACAAGTAGTGTCTCGCTGCCACCAAGAAGACAAAGACAGGCCCGTTGAGCCCATAGTGCCCTTCCTGCAGAATTCGCCAAACCTAACTGGGAACCCACCCCTTCTGCAGCACCCGTACTTCTCCCATTCACTGGCCAACCCGGCATTCAGATGGACCAAAGCAATTTGTACGCTGATCAACACATCGCCACTATTCCCCAGCCCTCCCTTGCCAGAGATTGGAAACCAATTATGGTTTCCAGGTTTAGGACCTTTCTGGGGCTTTCCCTCCTCATGGGCATAACCAAAAAGAGCGAGTTATAGTCATATTGGTCCACTGACCCAATTCACCATATGCCCGTGTTCTCTGCTTTCATGACACGGGCACGATACGAGCGGATCTTGCGATTCATGCACTTCAATGACACTGAACTCTGTCGCCCTCTTGGAGACCCTGGATACGATCGGCTCTACAAAATTTGGCCCCTCGTAACCACTTCAACCAACGTTTTGTAGACTTGTTTACTGCCCATCAAGTTGTCTGCGTTGATGAGTCCCTGATTAAGTTTTCTAGAGGCTTGTCATTCAAACAGTACCTTCCCAGCAAGCATGCCAGATACGGGGTCAAGATGTATAAGCTCTGTGACGCGGCCACAGGCTATACATGTAGTATTATGGTTTACAAGGGAAGAGATAGTCACGTAGAGCCGACAAACTGCCCTGACTACATAGGAAGCTCTGGCAAGATTGTGTGGGACTTGGTGTCACCCTTATTTGGAAAGGGGTACCATTTGTATGTGGACAATTATTACACAAGCGTGCCACTTTTTAGTCACTTGTTTGATCAACAGATTGGAGCATGTGGCACCATGCGATCTAATCGCTGGGGCTTTCCCCAGCGGCTTGTAGATTCCTGTCTGTTTGGTTCAAAAACAAGGAAAAATACTGCCAACGTGGACCAAGCATAACATGCTTTTAATGTTTTATAACGCAACCCAATACTTTTACAAAGATAATGATTAAAAAAAAAAAATAAATTACCAGAGGCCTTCTTTATGCAGTAGTCTCTGATGATCTTTATAGATGATAAAGGATATCTCCGCTTTTACCTTTTCTCCTTCAGCAATTGGATCGACAATAACAAAATCTCCTACAAGAAAAAACAACAACATTATTACATGTGCTGGTATACCGAGTACAGATACATTAACTTTTGCACAAAATGTAAGATGGCAATTACCTGAATATATTCAGCCCTGACATTTAGACCTCATGCACACTGGATGTTTTTTTTACAGCTGCTGTTTTTGGCTTCAGGCATTTTTTTCCGCAGCCAGTAAACTCCTCAGCATGTTATTCTATGTGTCCATGTACACATAGGCTGTTATCAGCGTTTTTTGGCTGGAAAAAAACCCCCAGAACTAGTAGGTTTTAAGAGGAGTTTTTCAGCTGTAAAAATGCTCTAACTGATAAAAGCCGAAAAACGTGGCTAACTGATAAAAGCCAAAAAACGTGGCTAACTGATAAAAGCCAAAAAACGTGGCTAACTGATAAAAGCCAAAAAACGTGGCTAACTGATAAAAGCCAAAAAACGTGGCTAACTGATAAAAGCCAAAAAACGTGGCTAACTGATAAAAGCCAAAAAACGTGGCTAACTGATAAAAGCCGAAAAACGTGGCTAACTGATGAAAGCCGAAAAACGTGGCTAACTGATAAAAGCCGAAAAACGTGGCTAATTGATAAAAGCCGAAAAACGTGGCTAACTGATAAAAGCCGAAAAACGTGGCTAATTGATAAAAGCCGAAAAACGTGGCTAATTGATAAAAGCCGAAAAACGTGGCTAATTGATAAAAGCCGAAAAACTTGGCTTTTCTGCATTTATCAGTGTTTTTGAGCCATAAGCTATTGTGGGAGTATAGTTTTGCTAAAAAATAAATAAAAAAAAAGCTGAAAAATGTTCCAAAACTCATTCTACAGCTAACGCTATTGGCATTTTTTTTATAACGTCGAGTGTGCATAAGGCCTAAAGGATAAGTTCACCCTTGGGAACATGTTACATGTTTCCACTGCGGCAGCAGCTCAACGTTCCCTCCTCTCCCTGCGACAGCAGTATGGGGAGAAGTTCCCTGTACTAGTGGTCACTTTTTGAAAACAGTGCAGCTGTGTGTGCGTGTGTATGAACTACAAGTCCTGACGTATTGCTGGTGCAATGCTTTCCAGGCTCCTAGAGAAAAAAAATGTAAAAAGAAAAATAGTAAATGCACGTTTTTTACCTGCAATAAAATGTGCATTTTTTTTTTTAAATGAACTTTTCCTTTAATGTTATGATACTGACTTTACCAGTTTTGACCCCAAATCACAGCTGGCAGATATTGAAATATATTTAGTTCTGACACTTATCCTTTAGTAACCAGTTTACAATTTTTTTCCCCTTATTACTAATATTTATAAACCGTTTTTGAACTAAAAGAAAAAAAAAACGTGTAGATTCCTGTCCCAAATATACCAATCCCCACCATGTACATGTGCTGATATCCACATTGCTGGGGAGATACATTCATGCACCCCTTCTTCTGGCACAGCTTGGTCAGTAATATGAATATACTGTGTGTATATATATTTTCAACAATGTGCCATTTTTAAAAGGGAAAACAGTTAAAAAGTAAACCCTCTCTACAAAAAATAAAAACACCCTGCAGGAGAAAGGCCTAATGAGCTAGCATTCATAGCATACTAGCTGATTATAAATTACTTAACTGAGATTGAAGCACCCGAAGCGACCCTCATTCACATCCTCCGTCGCCGCCATGATACCTGGAGTGACTTCCGGGTATCGATGCTCCGGCGCTGTGAGTGGCCGGAGCTGCGATGACGTCACTCTGGCTCATTCGCGTGGGAGCAGTCAGTGACGGCATGATCGCCTTCACTAACGGCACGCTCAGTGCACCTGTGCCGTTGTCTATGGCGTGCATGCGCCATAGACATCGGTGCCCATTTTTTAGGAAAATATCTCCTTAACCATGTAGGTTAAGAAGATAATTCTTGCACCTACAGGCAAGATCTAGGCTTACCTGTAGGTTAAAGTGGTCTGTAAGGCTTTACAACCACTTTAAACTCCCAGTATGTTTTGGATTGTTGGAAAAAAAATAAAACACGTGGGGAGTACAAAACCTCATACATATGGTGTCCTTTGTTGCAATCAATCCTAGGACACAGCACTGCAAAGAAGAATGCCATCCACTCAAGCAGCCCAAAGGGGAGTCATTTTTTTTTTCTTTCAAACAGCAGGTTGATTGATTCCCCCATACACATACTTGGAGGATATTGTAGGATTTTAGGTTATTGCATTCTGATAGCAGGGAGATGTCTCTGCCATCAGAACTGATCAGCATTGCAGGCTGTGAGGGAAAAATCCAACAGGGTGGTTTTACAGAAGTTGACCGGTAGATCAACCTCTGTACAGCCACAGGGGCCATACACAGATCAAAATGTGACCACTCCCTTCTGAACCAGCTGAAATTCAAGTCATGTATGGCCGGCTTCAGCCATTTTGCCCTTAGTTAAAATAAAACTCCTGAAAATGTAACAATTGCCAATAGGTTATTTAATCACATACAGTATGCAGTCCTGCCCTTAGGGCTCAATAAGCACATATAGTTTTAAAGTTGTTTTACCTTTTTATCTGTACTGCCAAATACACTGTACAAGGCACCAATGCAGTTATCTACAGACTGAAAACCCTGTAGTTTAGTGTTACACATTCCATTACCTCTCTTGATCCAAATGTTCTTCCTGAATTTTGTGGGCATGCTAGCTAAAAACTTCTCGCCCTCTGCAGTCTCTACCTCATGGAGATTATTTCCACGACTACCTAAAACCTGTAAAAAAAAAAAAAAAAAAAAAAAAAGAATGAAACAGATCCTCGAGAATAGTTACAATGGCAAATAATACACAAAAAAGTGGATGAATATTTACCGGCTTGAATTAAAATAAATAAAATGGATATACTCCACCAAGCCTTTTTAAATTGCTTTTGGTTTAGGAATATCAAAATTACCTAATGCCATCAGTTCTCAGTATTTTCTTGTTTCCCCAATGGCTATCATGGTACAATGCCCTGTTATTAATTAAAAAAACAAAACAAAAAAAACCCAATGTAACACACACACACACACACACACACACACACACGTAGAGCTATGGGAAGTTAGCGTCAGAAAAGAAAAGGAGCCAAAGAGAACATACCTCATCTCTCTACAAATGTTTCCCTTCTTTGTTATAAGCCTTTATGAATATACTTCACTAGTGTAGTCTACCATGTCACGACTTACTTGTAGATTGAATCTCCCTAAAAAGAAATCCCAGCTAACGGCAAACTGAGCCTCGATTATTCTCTATTTCAAGCACTGACATATGAGTTGGATATCATAGAAAAAAAAGGAAATGTAAATTAAGGTATCACGCTTAGTCGGCTACAATGTCCACCTTGCTGCAAACCTAAAATGTTTTGGATTACAACTTTTTTTCAGAGCTGGGAATAAAAAACAACCCACTGTTGTACACGAAAGGTACAGGAACAAACTAGGCCTGGCCACAGAGTGTTGGCTTTACAAAATAAAATTCTTTTAAAAAGTCTGTACAAGCTGGTGTGACGCTCCCATCCTTTAAAACCTCTATATCCACATAGGGAAGGGTTAGAGCCAGGTGCATTTACCATACAAAGTATTATCCACATGAAGCATTCGAAAAGGAGCTAGAAGGTGAATAGGAAGGGAAATAAACAAGACAATAAACAAGCAAGATTAAAGTGGTTGTAAAACCAAGACTTATTGCATTTCTCATATTAGTCCTCTATCGATCCAGCGCTGTGCCCATCTATAGCAGCCCTCTCCTCTCTCCTTGCTCTCACAGGCTGTGCTGATGTAGTGGCCCCCATTGGCTCCTGTTGCGGTCAAACAAATCACGCGAGTAGTGAGTGGGGCTGAGCCACACTGTGCATGTCAATAGACGCACACAACCTGGCTCAGGATTGAGCCTGTATGAGTGCCCTCACAGGATACGGCTTGCTATGGAGGCACTCAAAGTCTAGGAGAAGCCTGCATCGTCAGCAGGGGAGCCCAGAAGAGGAACAGAAAAAATAATTAAAGGTTTTGCATACAGCAGCCCTGGTCCTCCTCTTCTCAGGTCACTCTTCGGCTCTCCTGGCACCTCTCTCAACGAGTGCCCCCACAGCAAGCAGATTGCTATGGGGGCACCAGAGCAGAGCCGCAACTCTGTGTGGCCATTCAGACACCGAGGCCCCACCCCTCTCTCCTCATTGGTTCACTGACTTTGATTGACAGCAGCGGGAGCAGATAGCACTCCACTGCTGTCTCAGCCAATGGGGAGGAGAGTCTCAGGCAGCTTCGGACTATGCTTTGTCTTCACGGTTCAGTGTGTTCCGCACTGCACAAGTTAATGCCGAGTTACAGAACACCTCCCTCTATGTTATGAAGGAGAAATGAAGACCGCTCATCCAGCATGCCATAAAGCTCCATCATATGAAGAGAATATCTGTCCTTCTAGTCTGCAAAATCTTGTATCCTGCCTTTAAAGCAGAGTGATACCCAAGAGTGGAACTTGTACTTATCTGATACCCTGCTTTGGTGCCACATTTGGGGGGGTAGCTGTTTTTGACAGGTACCTTGTCCCCACTCCTGTCAGACCTCACCGCAGCCCCCTCCTCCTTCTTACCCTGCTGCCGGGCCTGTAAAAGAGCACAGTGAGAGAGAGAGGCTCTTATTGTAATTATTAGTTGATGTATGGGGAATGTATTATAAATGATTGCATTTATTTCTCCCCAGGTGGCGCCCTTCTTATGTGTCCTCCCCGTCCTGTATTTAGTGAAGTTCTCCATATTATTTGTAATTAACTTTGTTACTGATGTTTATTTATATGGCTGCGGATGCGTTTGTGAACCACAATAAAATGGTGCCTATGGTGGTCGACTTGCTGCTTCATTAAAGTGGTTGTAAACCCTTACAACCAATTTTGACCTACAGGTAAACCTAGATTAAGGATTACCTGTAGGTCCAAGAAATATCTCCTAAACCTATACAGTTTAGGAGATATTTGCCCGAAGACAGCCACCGCTGTCTACGGTGCATGCGCCGTAGACAGTTGCGTGTTGGCGCACTGGGGCAGGCTGCAGATCGCAGCGATATGCCGTGAGCGTCGGCTCCCGTGCGCATGCACGGGAGTGACGTCATCACGGCTCCGGCAAATCACAGCGCCGGAGCCGCGAGACCCAGAAGTCGCTGCGGGATCCATGGCAGCGGCGAAGAGGAAGACGGAGGACCGCTTCGGGGGCTTCGATCGAAGGCAAGTTATTCATAATGAGCTAGTATGCTATGCATACTAGCTCATTATGTCTTTGTCTTGCAGGATTTTTTTTTTCAGGATTTTTAAAAGACTCAGTTAGACTTACCGGTGACGGTATTTCTAAGAGCCTTTCAGGACAACCCCGGAGAGAGTGTAGCTCCACCTTGTAATTAGGAAACACATGCCCACTTTAAAAACACCTCCTCTTCCTCCATGGCTTCAGTTATTGTGGCCTTCCGACGCTGGAAAACAAAGCACAGAAAGCACAACACCATGGTAGAACTTAATACATTTACTAAGCATAACCTAGGGAGGGAAGTAACGGTTGTCCTGAAAGGCTCTTAGAAATACCGTCACCGGTAAGTCTAACTGAGTCTTTCTCAAATCGCCTTTCAGGACAACCCCGGAGAGGATAACCGAGAAACTTACCCTAGGGCGGGACTACTGCCTGCAGTACCTTCCTGCCGAAGGCCTGATCTGCTGCAGACAGTAGATCTAACCGGTAGTGCCGGAGAAATGTCGAATAACTGGACCAAGTGGCAGCCTTGCAGATTTGTTCAGGCGTTGCACCGGCCCTTTCAGCCCAGGAAACTGCCGTGGATCTAGTAGAGTGGGCAGCAATACCTGAGGGAGGTATTTCTCCTTTTGCTTTATAGGCTTCTGTTATAGCCAACTTAAGCCACCTACCCAGCGTACTTTTAGAAGCTTTCTCCCCCTTGCGTGATCCAGAAAATATCACGAAGAGGGCGTTTGATTTTCTAAAATCTTTAGTAACTTTCAGAAACTGTAATAGACACCTTCTCACATCCAATGTGTGGAAAAACTTCCTCTCCTGCATTTGCTGGGGTTGCAGAGAATGTAGGTAACACTATTTCCTGTGATCGATGGAAAGTTGAGGATACTTTCGGTAGGAATGCTGGATCCGTCCTCAGTACCACCCTGTCCTGATAAATTCTAAGGAAGGGTTCTGTAATAGCTAGAGCTTGGAGCTCGCCGACTCTCCTGGCCGAGGTGATGGCCACCAAAAAGATTGTTTTTAAAACCACCTTCTGTAAAGAAGCTTCCTGTAAGGGTTCAAACGGTGCTCCCGAGAGACCCTGTAAAACTGTAGACAAATCCCAACTGGGAAAGTCTTTAAGGGCTACTGGTCTATTTCGAGCAAGAGCCCTAAAAAAATCTAGAAATTAAAGTTTCTTTAGATAAAGTCTTTTCAAAGAAAACTGATAAGGCAGCCACCTGAGTCTTCAGGGTACTGGCTGCAAGACCCTTCTCCATTCCTTCATGGAGAAACTCCAAGACGGACACCGTGCTCTTGACCTTGAGTTCTCTAGAACTGCACCAGGAGTTGAACTTTTTCCAGACCTTCATGTAAATTGCCTGTGTAACTGCCTTCCTACTAGACAGCAGGGTCTTTACTACTTTATCTGAGAGACCTTTGGCTTTTAATAGGTCCTCCTCAGAAACCAGGCGGTTAGCTGTAGGAGTTCCACCTCTGGATGACTTACTGTCCCCTGGGATAACAGATCTTTTCTGAGTGGTAACCTCCATGGGGGCTTCGAGGCTAGGTTTCGAAGACCCGCGAACCAGGGCCTTTTTGGCCAAAAAGGAGTGACTAGTATTAAGTCTGTCCTTTCTTCCCTGAATTTCCTCAGTACTAGTGGAATTAGAGAAAAGGGGGGAAAGGCGTAGCACAGCTGGTAATGCCAGGGGTGAGCAAATGCGTCCAACCCTATTGCTGCATCTCCTCTGTGAAGAGAAAAGAATCTGTCCACCTTTGAGTTCTGCTGGCTGGCAAAAAGGTCTACCTGTGGAACCCCCCAGGCCTCGGAGATCATCAGGAACACTTCCTGATTCAGACTCCATTCTGCCTCCAGCAATTTGCGCCTGCTTAGGAGGTCCGCAAACAAATTCTGAGAGCCCTTCAGATGCACTGCCGATAGTGAGGCTGTGTTCTGCTCTGCCCAGGCTAACAGATTGGCCAGCTCCATCAAGCTCCTGCTTCTGGTTCCCCCTTGCTTCATAATGTAGGTAACCGCTGTCGTGTTGTCTGACAACACCTGGACGTGGTGGCCTCTCAAACTCTGCTGAAAGGCCACTAAACCCAGAAAGATCGCCTTCAACTCCCTCCAGTTGGATGATCTTTGAGCTTCCTGTTTGGACCAGACCCCCTGAGATGTCTGACCATCCAGATGGGCTCCCCAGCCCCAGGCACTTGCGTCTGTAGTAAGGCGCTTGTCCACAGGAAAGGTCCACACCAGGCCCCTTGAGAGGTTTGCCTGGTCTCTCCACCACCAAAGAGCCCTTTTCGTCCTTGACGAAATTTTTAGCTGTTTTTCCAAAGGATCCTGATGGGACCAGCTTGACAGAACCTCCCTCTGAAGGGGTCTGGAATGGAACCTGGCCCACTGAACAGCCGGGATTGCTGCCGTAAGCAGGCCCAGAACTGCCATAGCCGTCCTAACTGAGACTGTCTGGTTGCTCTGTATCCGCTGTACAGCTAGCTGCAACTTCTTCCTGTTTTTCCAACGGCAGGAAAACTTTCTGGAGAATCGAATTTAATGTATACCCCAGAAATTTCATTTCCTGTGAGGGGGTCAGGATTGACTTCTCTAGATTTAGAAGCCATCCCAGGCCCTCGAGGTGAGACTGGGCCCTCTGGAGATTGACTAGGACCTGCTCCCTGGAGTCTGCAAAAAACAAAAGGTCGTCCAGGTAAGGGACGACTGGAATCCCCTTCAATTTCAGGGGCTCCAAAGCCTCTGCCATAATCTTCGTAAAGACCCTGGGAGAGGACGAGAGTCCGAACGGCAGAGCCCTGAATTGGAGGTGCCATACCGAACTCCCCACCTTCAATGCCAGGCGCAGGAACTGCTGCGATGCCTGATGAATTGGTATATGAAGGTAGGCATCCCTCAGATACAGGGATGCCATGAAGCATTCTGGGGTCAACAGCTTTGTGATGGAGAAAATTGTATCCATCCTGAAATGTTTGTACCGAATGAACCGGTTCAGAAATTTCAGATTCAGGATTAGACGGTACTTCCCTGAGGGTTTTTTCACCAGAAAAATATGTGAGTAAAAACCCCCGCCCTGCTGATTTACTGGGACTTGAATCAGAACCTCTTGCTGTATCAGCTCCTGTAACAAAAGCTTCATTGCAGAGGCCTTCTCCTGATCCCTTGGCAATGTTGTCACGTAAAACCTGCTCGGGGGTAGTTCTGAAAACTCCAACCTGTACCCCTGGTCGACAACGCTTTTCACGAACAGATTTGGAGACAGCCTGTCCCATTGTTCGCGAAAAGCTGACAGTCTCCCCCCCACTGGGGAGATATTGTCACTTGCTCTTAGGGGACTGCTCTGGGGGAGATCTAAAGAGGACTCCACCCTTGCCTTTGCCCTTCTGTGAACCCCATCTGCTCTTGCGCTCCTGGTCTTTTTTATGGGACTGCTGAAAAGCACGAAAATTATTTTTGGCAATCTGCTTTTTCTTAACTGGAAAAGCCTTCTTTTTATCGGCTGTTCTATCCAGCACCGACTCTAAATCGGGACCAAAGAGCAAGTCACCCGAGAAGGGAAGACCACACAGCTTGACCTTAGAAGCAGTGTCCCCAGACCATGTTTTCAGCCAAACTGCTCTCCTGGCTGAATTTACAAGAGCCGAAGACCTAGCGGCCAGTTTAACCGATTCTGCTGATGCATCCGCCATGTATTTGACTGCATTCAGGATCAGTGGAAAGGACTCTAAGAGATCCTTGCGGGGTGTCCCCGCCTCAATATGGCTCTTCAGCTTCTCTACCCAACATTCCAGATTCCTGGCCACCACCGTAGCTGCCATTGCTGGTTTTAGACTGACTGACGCAGCATCCCAAGCTTTTTTAAGGATGGAGTCAGCTTTTTTGTCCATTGGGTCTTTAAGGATCCCCATATCCTCAAAGGCTAGATCCGTTCGTCTGGATACCTGCGAGAAAGCTGCATCGACTCTGGGTTTTTTGTTCCAAACCTCTGAGTCCTTATCTTCGAAGGGAAACCTTCTCTTGAGAGCTTTAGAGAAGAAAGGGGCTTTTTCTGGGTCCTTCCACTCCTTTCTCACTGAGTCTGAGAGGACCCTGTGGACTGGAAAAACTCTCCGTTTTGTTTCGTCCAACCCCTGGTACATTTTGTCATGAACTGACAGTTGTACTTTTTCTTCTTGAATTTCTAGAGTAGTGTAGATTGCTTTTAGAATATCATCTACTTCCTCTAGTGATAGCTTGAATTTGGAGCCCCTGCTATCTTCTTCCTCTTCCTCCTCCTCAGAATCCCTGAAGGAGATGAGAGTACTACCCCCTTCGTCTCCAGACTCTTCAGTTTCCACCTGTCTGGATGACGACGCCCTGGGGCTGGGCGGTAAGTTCTGAGGCTCGGTCTGTGCGGGAGGGTTTTGTATCAGGATGGACCTGACTGAACTCAAGGAGTTTGTCAGCTCTTTAACCGAAGAAAACAAATCCTTATATTGTTGAGATGTTTCCTCTTCCACCAATTCTCTGAAACAATTTCTGCACATTGCCTTCTGCCATGAATCTCTGAGGGGGGTCTTGCAAGAAGGACATTTTCTCTGACCTGGTCTAGCTTTTCCTAGTGATTTTTCCTGAAACAACATACAGGTTTAACTCACTAAAAGCTCTCAACAACCAGTTGCTTAACACCAAGCCAGTGCAGAGACCCACCACCAAACAGACCACTAGTGAGACCCCAGAACTAGGCTGCAAAAGGTCAGAGCGAAGTCCACCTCTGACCTGCAGCGACAGGCCCCCAAGAGGGGGGAACAGACAAAGACATAGCCCAACAGTAAAGCAGAGGGTGCCAGTGCACCTTACGTACCTGGGCTGGACCGGTGCTAGGGGCGCCTGTCTCCGCCATAGCTGGCTTACACTCTTCCATCGTTTGAGTGAGGCAGCTATCACAAACAGCTCTGTCGTTTTAAATTTTCCCGGCCGCCGCGTCATCAGGGCCGGCCGGAAGCGGAAGCACGCGGTCACCTGACCCGCCCCATGATCCCTGCGTTCCAGGCGCTTGAACCACGGCGCCACGCCCCCTCAGAGCGCCCGCGCGTCACCGTGAACGACGCCGTCGCCGCCCGGGACCCGGCGACGAAAACGGAGCCATGCCGCTGACCTGCAGCGGCCTCCGCCAGCAACAGAGCCCTCCCTGCGCTAACCAGCGGACACCGGGCACCCGACGCCGGCACTCCGAGGGTCCTTACTCCCGTGAGATGGCGGGACCAGGAGCTCCAGGAGTCCTCTCCCCGTGGAGATGCTGCTGGGGGTCAAAAAGAAACAACCTGCAACGAAAGGTAAGCCTTACTCCCCTGCAGAGAGTGTAGCTCTCCCTGGTTCAGGCACATGCTTCCTCCAAGGAGGAAACACAATAACTGAAGCCATGGAGGAAGAGGAGGTGTTTTTAAAGTGGGCATGTGTTTCCTAATTACAAGGTGGAGCTACACTCTCTCCGGGGTTGTCCTGAAAGGCGATTTGAGAAAAAAGGTTTACAACCACTTTAATATGGCCGCGGTTGTGGTTATCATTGGAATAAACCTACAACAAAATGGTGGCTACACTTAAATGGCCGCCAGCATAGTATATATTCTAGTAATCTCCACCATCCAATCAGATCCCCCTGAGGAAGACACGTGATTAGCCCCGTGTTGTCACATGTAGGGGAGGGGCCAGGACAGTGGAGGAACTCTGATACATGCTTGTTTGTACAAGCTGCTGACACATACTAGTTTGGAAGTCGTTTGGAGAGGAATCCTATGCTTAATGCTTTTATAGTTTGGTGTGCTAGAAGCACCTAAAATGTGCGAGCATCCTGATGTTATGTTTTCTAAATAAATTTTTAAAAACTAGCAATAATGCACTCTCCAGCCTCTTTCTTGTTTAAGAATTGAGGACAACTTCTCTGGATTTTCCTGTGGGATCCTGCTGAAGCAGTTTCACTTAGAGCCCAGGAGTGTTTCAGCTGTTTATGTGGACCAAAACTTAAGTGTGCGGTCACATTGTTGGAGGTGAGCGCATCCACATGGGCGGGGGTGGGGGGGGGGGCACATGTGTGAAGTCACCCTCTTCTGATCAGGATTATCATCACCAGAGTCACTTTTGAACAGTAATATGTATAATACCCCAATTTGCACTTTTATCCCTGTGGATAGATGAAGGGGAGAAAAAAAATAATCTCTTTTTAGACTCTTGATAATAAGGAATAATATTAAAATTTCTTTCACTGTGAGCTTGCTTGTTACACAAATTATTTTTTTTATAATGTTCACGGTTACATTTTTTAGCAATATTGATTTTCATTGTTTATGGCATTATGCATTTGTAAGGTTATTATTATTATACACGATTAATATAGCGCCAACCGTTTACGCAGCGCTTTACAATGTATGGGGGGGGGGGGGGGGGGAACACAATTACAGTACAGTTCAATACAAAAAGGTACAGGAGGGCCCTGCTTGTAGAGCTTACATTTAGGGATTCACCGAATGGGTTTTTTGGTGCCGAAACCAATACCGAAAATAAATCTTCCTTGATACCGAAAACCGATACAACACTGATACTGAAAGTGACTGTTTTTAAAAACATTTTTATACAGGAGATGGTCAGAGACTGAGGACAAGGTACAGGAGATGGTCAGAGACTGAGGAGATGGTCAGAGACTGAGGACACGGTACACGAGATGGTCAGAGACTGAGGACACGGTACACGAGATGGTCAGAGACTGAGGACACGGTACACGAGATGGTCAGAGACTGCGGACACGGTACACGAGATGGTCAGAGACTGAGGACACGGTACAGGAGATGGTCAGAGACTGAGGACACGGTACAGGAGATGGTCAGACTGTGGACACGGTACACGAGATGGTCAGAGACTGAGGACACGGTACACGAGATGGTCAGAGACTGAGGACACGGTACACGAGATGGTCAGAGACTGAGGACACGGTACACGAGATGGTCAGAGACTGAGGACACGGTACACGAGATGGTCAGAGACTGAGGACACGGTACACGAGATGGTCAGAGACTGAGGACACGGTACACGAGATGGTCAGAGACTGAGGACACGGTACACGAGATGGTCAGAGACTGAGGACACGGTACACGAGATGGTCAGAGACTGAGGACACGGTACACGAGATGGTCAGAGAGACTGAGGACACGGTACACGAGATGGTCAGAGAGACTGAGGACACGGTACACGAGATGGTCAGAGACTGAGGACACGGTACACGAGATGGTCAGAGACTGCGGACACGGTACACGAGATGGTCAGAGACTGCGGACACGGTACACGAGATGGTCAGAGACTGCGGACACGGTACACGAGATGGTCAGAGACTGCGGACACGGTACACGAGATGGTCAGAGACTGCGGACACGGTACACGAGATGGTCAGAGATTGAGGACACGGTACAGGAGATGGTCAGACTGTGGACACGGTACACGAGATGGTCAGAGACTGAGGACACGGTACACGAGATGGTCAGAGACTGAGGACACGGTACACGAGATGGTCAGAGACTGAGGACACGGTACACGAGATGGTCAGAGACTGAGGACACGGTACACGAGATGGTCAGAGACTGAGGACACGGTACACGAGATGGTCAGAGACTGAGGACACGGTACACGAGATGGTCAGAGACTGAGGACACGGTACACGAGATGGTCAGAGACTGAGGACACGGTACACGAGATGGTCAGAGACTGAGGACACGGTACACGAGATGGTCAGACTGTGGACACGGTACAGGAGATGGTCAGACTGTGGACACGGTACAGGAGATGGTCAGACTGTGGACACGGTACAGGAGATGGTCAGACTGTGGACACGGTACAGGAGATGGTCAGACTGTGGACACGGTACAGGAGATGGTCAGACTGTGGACACGGTACAGGAGATGGTCAGACTGTGGACACGGTACAGGAGATGGTCAGACTGTGGACACGGTACAGGAGATGGTCAGACTGTGGACACGGTACAGGAGATGGTCAGACTGTGGACACGGTACAGGAGATGGTCAGACTGTGGACACGGTACAGGAGATGGTCAGACTGTGGACACGGTACAGGAGATGGTCAGACTGTGGACACGGTACAGGAGATGGTCAGACTGTGGACACGGTACAGGAGATGGTCAGACTGTGGACACGGTACAGGAGATGGTCAGACTGTGGACACGGTACAGGAGATGGTCAGAGACAGGGGACACGGTACAGGAGATGGTCAGAGACAGGGGACACGGTACAGGAGATGGTCAGAGACAGGGGACACGGTACAGGAGATGGTCAGAGACAGGGGACACAGTACAGGAGATGGTCAGAGACTGAAAAAAAAAATAAAAAAATAAAAAAGATATTTTCTACTTTTTGTTATAAGAAAAATCGAATAAACTCAATTTTAGTCATTCATTTAGGCCAAAATGTATTCAGCCACATGTCTTTAGTAAAAAAAAAATGTCAATAAGCCTATATTTATTGGTTTGCGCAAAAGTTAAAGCGACTACTAGAGTACATTTTCTGGAATTTACACAGCTTTTAATTTATGACTGCCTGTCTCATTTCTTGAGGTGCTAAAATGGCAGGGTAGTACAACCCCCCCCCCCCCCACAATGACCCCATTTTGGAAAGTAGACACCCCAAGGAAATTGCTGAGAGGCATGTTGAGCCCATTGAATATTTTTTTTTTGTCCCAAGTGATTGCATAATGACAAAAAAAATTACAAAAAGTTGTCACTAAATGATATATTGCTCACACATGCCATAGTTATATGTGGAATTGCACCCCAAAATATATTCTGCTGCTTCTCCCGAGTACGGGGATACCGCATGTGTGGGACTTTTTGGGAGTCTAGCCGTGTACGGCACCCCAAAAACCAATCACTGCCTTCAGGATTTCTAAGGGTGCAAATTTTTGATTTCACTCCTCACTACCTATCACAGTTTCGAAGGCCATAAAATGCCAAAATAACACAAAATCCCCCCAAATGACCCCATTTTGGAAAGTATACACCCCAAACTATTTACTGAGAGGCATGTTGAGTCCATGGAATATTTTATATTTTGCCACAAGTTGCTGGGGATATTACAAACTTTTTTTTTTTTTGCACAAAGTTGGCAGGCCTGATCCCTGCGATCGCTAAGTTTTTTTTGGTACCGTTTTATATTTAAATCCTGAAGGCGGATCTTGGTTTTTGGGGTCCCATACGCAGTTAGGCTCCCAAAAAGTCCCCCACATGTGGTATCCCCGTACTCAGGAGAAGCAGCAGAATGTATTTTGGGGTATAATTTCACATATGCATATAGCATGTGTGAGCAATATATAATTTAGTGACAACTTTGTGCAAAAAAAAAAAAAAAAGTTTGTAATATTCCCGCAACTTGTGGCAAAATATAAAATATTCCAAGGACTAAACATGCCTCTCAGTAAATAGCTTGGGGTGTATACTTTCCAAAATGGGGTCATTTGGGGGGATTTTGTGTTATTTTGGCATTTTATGGCCTTCGAAACTGATAGGTAGTGAGGAGTGAAATCAAAAATTTGCACCCTTAGAAATCCTGAAGGCAGTGATTGGTTTTCGGGGTGCCGTACGCGGCTAGACTCCCAAAAAGTCCCACACATGCGGTATCCCCGTACTCAGGAGAAGCAGAATATATTTTGGGGTGCAATTCCACATATAACTATGGCATGTGTGAGCAATCTATCATTTAGTGACAACTTTTTGTAATTTTTTTTTGTCATTATGCAATCACTTGGGACAAAAAAAAATATTCAATGGTCTCAACATGCCTCTCAGCAATTTCCTTGGGGTGTCTACTTTCCAAAATTGGGTCATTGGGGGGGGGTGGTGGGTTGTACTGCCCTGCCATTTTAGCACCTCAAGAAATGAGACAGGCAAATTAAAAGCAGTGTAAATTCCAGAAAATGTACTCTAGTTTGTAGACGCTATAACTTTTGTGCAAACCAATAAATATATGCTTTTTGACATTTTTTTTTTTACTAAAGACATGTGGCTGAATACATTTTGGTCTAAATGTATGACTAAAATTGAGTTTATTCGATTTTTCTTATAACAAAAAGTAGAAAATATCTTTTTTTTTCTTCAAAATTTTCTGTCTTTTTCCATTTATATCATAAAAAATAAAAATCGCAGATGTAATCAAATACCATCAAAAGAAAGCTCTATTTGTGGGAAGAAAAGGACACAAATTTTGTTTGGGTACAACATTGCATGACCGCGCAATTACCAGTTAAAGCAGTGCAGTGCCAAATTGTAAAAAGACCTCTGGTCCTTAGGCTGACAATTGGTCCGGGGCTTAAGTGGTTAAAGAGAAAAAGAGGGAGGAAAAAAATAAAAAAATAAAAATAAAAACACCTTCTGTACTTGTAGTCATTGTGAAAAAATAAATGGTATCGGTGCATCCCTAGTATTCTGCGTACCAGTATTATTTTTGGCAGCGAATTTCGATTTAGTTTTAGTCTTGGGACTAAAACTAAAATCCCATTTTAGTCCTATTTTAGTCTTCGGCAATTGTTTTAGTCGTATTTAATCGACTAAATCTCCAGTAAATTTTAGTCTACTAAAACTCATTTTAGTTGTCCAAAATCTAATGTGCGTGATTAAATTGTAATGCATTAGTTAACGTTTCTCTACAATTTCCAGACCCATTATATACTGCTGGAGTGAAAAATCGAATATGTTATTATGTATGGTATTGAGGTATGAACATGCACTACAGACCAGTGTTTATTTTGAAGTCAAATTTCAATTTAGTTTTAGTCTTAGTCTTTTGACTAAAATGGCATTTAAATTTTAGTCCCATTTTAGTCTTTTGACTAAAATTCCATTTTAGTTTTAGTCCTATTTTAGTCAACTAAATGAACACTGCTGCATACCTTGGTTGTAACGAGTGGTTATTTGAGTTACTGTTGCCTATTATCTCCAACCAGTCTGCCCATTCTTCTCTGACATCAACAAGGCATTTTCGTCCACACAACTTCCGCTCACTGGATATTTTCTAATTTTCGGACCATTCTCTGTAAACCCAGGAGATAGTTGTGCGAGAAATTCCCAGCAGATCAGCAGTTTCTGAAATACTCAGACCAGCCCGTCTTGTACCAACAACCATGCAATGTTCAAAGTCACTTATATCTCCTTTATTCCCCATTCTGATCTGCAGCAATTCGTCTTTGCCATGTCTAGATGACTAAATGCATTGAGTTGCTGCCATGCGATTGGCTGATTAGAAATTTGTGTTACCAAGCAATCGAACAGGCATACCTAATATAGTAGCCGGCAAAAATAAATGTATAATGTAAGCCATCCATTCCCCAACTTGGCAGCTGTGGTGAAAAAAAATAAAAATAAATGCTCTCCCAGTTGGCTATAGGATAGCCTGTGGCAATGTGAACACTGCTGATGGATGATCAGAACTGCGGCACACCAGAAGTGATGTCAGATAAGCCAGAAGCCATAGTCCTGTCCCGTATCTATCAGTGAGACCCAGTCTCTGTGCTGGGAGCGCACCAGGCTCCCAGCACAAAGGGAGATAAGACAGCAATAAAAACATGAAAGATATTCTATTCCCTCTCCACTCTGTCCAAAACAAAAATTATTTTTGCTTCAGTTATACTTTAAACTTATTGTAAAGCATATATTTTTGCAGTAAAATAACAAACATGTCATACTTACCTTCTCTGTGCAATGGTTTTGCACAGAGCAGCCCGAATCCTCCTTCTCGGTTCCCCCATCAGCACTCCTGCCTTCTTTCCCCCACCAAATGCCCCCTTAGGCAGCTGCTTCCTATGGGGGGCACTTGTGCATGCTCGATCTTGAGCCAGACTGTTTGCGACTATTCAGACACACAATCCACAGTCCGTTCTCTGTTAAGAGGATTTGACTGACAGCTGCAGGAGCCAATAGCTCCCAGTGCTCTCAGCTAAGCTGCAAAAGGGCACAGTGCTGGATTGAAATCGGGCTCAGGTGAGTATTTGGGGGGGGGGGGGGGTACTATTAGTTTTTTTTTTTCTGAAGGCAGAGTGCATTAAGATAAAATAAAATAAAACTTTTCCCTTTACAATTACTTGAAAGGCTAGAGCATCCCAACTGTGGTGTGTTGAGGGAAATATCATCAATGTTATTGGTGCACAATCATATAAAAGCAAGAGCTAGGAAAAGAAGACATAATATTCAATATCTACAGGCGAAAGCGCCCGTACTCTTACCAGGAGGTACCGTCACTCCTTTCAATCAGATATATGTACATAACACCGAAAAAAAAAAAACACACTAAAGGGACTTTACGAGCACTACCAAAACACTCCAATAAAATACGTCAAGATTTTGACTCCATCATTACGCAACAAAGCAGAATCCATATGAAATGCGCTATCTTTATTATGCTGCATGATGGAGTTGTAGAGGGGATGCTGTAGCAATATGCGATCAATATACACTATATTGTCAAAAGTATTGGTACACCTGCCTTTACATGAACTGTAATGGCGTCTTAGTCTGTAGGGTTCAATACAGAGTTGGCCCACCCTTTGCAACTATAGCCGCTTCAACTCTTCTGGAAAGGCTGTCCACAAGGTTTAGGAGTAAGCCTGACCATTCTTCCAGAAGTGCATTTTTCAGGTCAGGCACTGATGTGGACGAGAAGGCCTGGCTCACAGTCTCCGCTCCAATTCATCCCAAAGGTGTTCTATCGGGTTGAGGTGCAGGCCAGTCAAGTTCCACCGCCCCAAACTCGCTCATCCATGTCTTTATGGGCCTTGCTTTGTACACTGGCCCAAATAAACTGGTAGAGGGGGATGATGGTGTGGGATGTTTTTCAGGGGTTGGGCTTTGCCCCTTAGTTCCAGTGAAGGGAACTCTTAAGGCTTCAGCATACCAAGACATTTTGGACGATTTCTTGCTCCCAACTTTGTGAGAACAATTTGGGGATGGTCCCTTCCTGTTACAACATGGCTGTACACCAGTGCCCAAAGCAAGGTCCATAAAGACATGGATGAGTGAGTTTAAGGTGGAGGAAATTGACTGGCTGGCACAGTCCTGACCTCAATCCAATAGAACATATTTGGGATAAATTAGAGTGGAGACTGCGAGCCAGGCCTTCTCGTCCACATCAGTGCCTAACTTCACAAATGGGTTTCTGTCAGAATGGTCAAACATTCTCAGACACAGTAGGTATGAGGAGGGTGAAGGATATCAAATGCTAGCAATTTATTTGTAGCAGTTTGACCTGCAAATCTGATTGGATGCATGCATTTTCAGTATAGATTAGAGTATCCAGAAAAGGGACCTTGTTGCCTCCAAATGTTAATATTGAAGTTGATCTTCTGACAACAAGCAAGGTCCATAAAAATATGGATTAGCGAGTTTGGGGTGGAGGAACTTGACTGGCCTGCACAGTCCCCTAACCCCAACCCAATAGTACACCTTTGGGATGAATTAGAGCTGAGACTGTGAGCCAGGCCTTCTTGTCCAACATCCAGTGTCTGACCTCACAAATGTACTTCTGGAAGAATGGTCAAACATTCCCGTAGACCAACTCCTAAACCTTGTGGACAGCCTTCCCAGAAGAGTTGAAGCTGTTATAGCTGCAAAGGATGAGCCAACTCAATATTGAACCCTACGGACTAAGACTGGGATGCCATTAAAGTTCATGAGCATATAAAGGCAGGTGTCAATACTTTTGACAACATACTGTATATGCCAGCCAGCCCTATATTTTATGTATACATGTTAATGTATTGGTAATAAAACATATACATTGTATAAGATTCTTGTTGGAAAGTTTTGGCCTAACCTGTTGACGGAAGATACAAAACATGCAAATTATACAGACCTTTACTATGCGCTGATTCTCTGTAGGTTGGACATAGTCAAGTAGAACCTCTTTCACTACATGTTTCCGTTTAGTTGCTTTCGACATGTTTTAGAAATCGAAATAGACTGACATGTAAAACACAGAGGTTTTGCAGACATGTAAAACACACAGTCTTTTAAAGTTTCAGTGGGTTTAACCTAAGAAAAAAAAAGGGGACATATTATTTATGGTGTCAGCATACGTGCAGAGCTGCCATCCACCCAGTATTTTACTAGCCAAGTGTGAATTGACATGATTTATGCCAGTCAGTGAAGGTCATGGCACAGAACCCAATCATACAAGACAAGTGTGCTTCATCTGAAAAATTAGGAGACGAACAGTTGTCTGGCTGTTACACTGATCCTTTTCTGAATTTGGTGTGGAGTTATTCACTTTCAGGTCAATAAAAGGATAAGTGGGCACTCTTTACGTGTGGAGGAAAACCGGAGTTAGACTAATGCCGCGTACACATGATCGGACTATCCGGTGGACTTAGTCCAGCGGACAAACCTCCGGACTTTGAAGCGGAGGTCCGCCGGACTTTCCGAATGATGGACCTGCCCACACACGACCGGACTTTTCCGGCGGACTAGGTGCGGCGGACAAACTGCTGGACTATGGCTGGACTTTTGAAATGAACGGACTTGCCCACACACTGAGGAAAGTCCGTCCATTTTGAGCGCGGCTCCAGGTAGACGGGACTAGCGAAGGAGGTCAATGTCACCGCCTCCATCGGCGAGATTGACACCTCGCTGTCCCCATCACATAGTATGGGCTTAAAGGGGAAGCCCTACGCCGAAAAAACGGTGTGGGGCCCCCCCCCCCCAAGGTCCATATCAGACCCTTATCCGAGCACGCAGGCGGCCGGTCAGAAAAGGGGGTGGGGACGAGCAAGCGCCCCCCCCCCCCCTCCTGAGCCGTACCAGGCCACATACCCTCAACATGGGGGGGTGCTTATCGGATTCGGGAGCCCCCTTCTTCCGTCTTGGGTGGGTCTTCTCGTCGGACTCCTCCGCTATCTTCTGCTAGCTCTTTTACTAGCGGAGGAGCCAGGCTTTCTTCTTCATCGCCTGGTGGTCTTCTTCCGACTTCGAGGGTCTTGTCCTCCTCTTTGGTTCTTCTTGTCGGGCCTCCGCTTTCTTCTTCCAGCTCTTTTACTAGCGGTGGCCCAGTCTTCTGTCGCCGCCTTTTCTTCTTCCTTGAGATGTTGACTCAACGCTCTCTCTGGCCGCAATGACAGAGACGTGTTGTGCGGCGACTTATATAGGGACAATGAGCGGGGTCACCGCGTGATGTCCCCGCCCCGTATGATGTCATAGTCCCAGAGGATGCTGGGACTGTGACATCATAAGGGGCAGGGTCACCCAGTGACCCTGCCCATTGTCCCTATATAAGTCGCCGCACAACGTGTCCCTGTCATTGCGGCCAGAGAGAGCGTCAAGTCAACATCTCAAGGAAGAAGAGGAGAAGGCGGCAACAGCGGCGACAGAAGACCGGGCCACCGCTAGTAAAAGAGCTGGAAGAAGAAAGCGGAGGCCCGGCAAGAAGAACCGAAGAGGGGGACAAGACCCCTGAAGTAGACCCCCGGGCAGCGACGAAGAAGAAAGCCGGGCTCCTCCGCTAGTAAAAGAGCTAGCAGAAGATAGCGGGAGGAGTCCGGCGAGAAGACCCCCCCCCCCCCCAAGACGGAAGAAGACCCCCGGAGCTGTGCAATAAATTATTTTAAAACCTTGTGATGTTTTATTTAAAAAAAATTCATAAGGTGAATGGGTAGGGGTACATGGTACCCCATACTCATTCAGATAGGGTGGGGGGCCGGTATCTATTATTAAAGGGGGCTCCTGGATTTCGATAAGCCCCCCGCAGACTCCGACAACCACCGGCCAGGGTTGTCAGGAAGAGGCCCTTGTCCTCATCAACATGGGGACAAGGAGCTTTGGGGTGGCCCCCCTTCCCCAAAGCACCCCCCATGTTGAGGGCACGCGGCCTGGTACGGCTCAGGAGGGGGCGCTCGCTCGTCCCCACCCCCTTTCCTAAACGACCGGCTGCGTGCTTGGATAAGGGTCTGATATGGACCTTGGGGGGGGGGGGGGACCCCCGCGCCGTTTTTTTCAGCGTAGGGCTTCCCCTTTAAGTCCATACCAGGTGACGGGGCTAGCTGCTCCGGGGTGGCACCAGCTCTTTCTGCCCAGGATGCAGAGAGTGCCCTTGTGGAATGGGCTTTAAACACCCATAGGAGGATCTTAATTTGTTGTTCTATACCCTTCTGCAATAGCTAGCCTGATACACCTAGCTATGGTGACCTTAGAAGCCTTCTGTCTTTTACGTTGTCCCGAAAAAGAGGATAAAAAGTGAATCTGTAATTCGAAATGATTCGGTTACCTTTAGGTACTCTAGGATACACCGCCTCACATCTAGTAAATTAAATTGTTTCTCTTTCTCATTTGAGGCGTTCTGACAGAATTGAGGGAGGACAATATCTTGCAACCTATGAAACCTAGATGTCACCTTTGGCAAGAACTCAGGGTCCATCTTTAGGATGACTCTGTTCTCAAGAATCTGAAGGAATGGCTCCCGAATGGAGAGAGCTTGGATTTCAGTAACCCTACAGGCTGAAGGGATTGCCACGAGGAGCACCGTCTTAAATGTGATCAGTCTTATAGAGGCCTCTGAGATAGGTTCAAAGGGTAGCCCCAAAAAAGCCCTGAGAACAGTTGGTCCCAGGATGGAGTTATATTAGCCCTGAACAGTTAGTGTCTAGAGATTGCCTTACAGAATCTAGAGATGAAGGGATCTGCCTGTAATCCTCTCTCTAGGTATACACTTAAGGCCGCTATCTCAACCATAATGGTACTAAAAGTTAATCCCTTGTCTATCCCTTCTTGGAGAAACTGTAGGATGTTTGTTGTATCCTTGTTTACCTCACCTCAGCTATTCAGCCGCTATTAAACTTTCTCCAGACTTTCCTGTTAATAGCTTGGGTGACTGGTTCTCAACTCTGTAGTAAGGTCTGAATCACTGTTAGGCCTTTACTCCTCAGTAACCACGATGAAAGGTTCAGCATGGCCACTTGCGGATGTAAGAGAGGTCCCGGTGACAGGAGATCTTGTCTGCAGGGAAGCCTCAGAGGAGGCTGGTCTGTCAACTGTAGTAAAGTTGTGAACCATGGCCTCTTGGGCCAAAATGGTGCCACTAGGATTAAATATGTTTCTTCGCTAGAACCCTCGGGATGGGGTGAAGTGGTGGAAACAGTCAAGCTGAAGGTCCAGGGAGTCTGTAAAGCGTCTAACGTCAAGGGTTGATCTAGCGAGCAGAAACTGGGAACATTTGCATTCTTTTTATTTGCAAATAGGTCAACTTCTGGTTTCCCCCAGTAAGCTGCTATGTGGTCGTAAACTTCCGGGCGCAGAGACCACTCGAGTCAAAACTAGTTGTCCACTCAAGAGGTCTGTAGTGCTGTTCTGCTCCCTTTTCAGGTGTATTGCAGAGATGTATTTTAGATTGGATTCTGCCCACTGAAATATGTGCTTGCCCACCAACATTAGCCGAGTGGTGCCTACTTGCTTGTTTATATAGGCTACTCAGATTGTCTGAGCGGGCTTGTAGATGGTGACCTTGTATTATGTCCCGAGATGCTAGTAGGGCTCTGAGGACAGCCGTTAGCTCCTTCTAATTGGAAGAGAATTGTTTCTCCTCTGGGGTCCACCTGCCCTGAGCCAAGCTTGAGTTGAGATGGGCTCCCAAACCCCAACTACTCGCATCCGTAGTCAGTGTGGTTGTGATAGGCAAGACCCAGAGTACCCCTTTGTTTACATTTTCCATGTCCTTCTACCACCAGAGGAACGTTTTACCTTGGTGGGGATCGATACATATTCTTCCAGATCCTTGACTTTAAATGTTCCAACACATACCTCTGAAGGTCTCTTTGGTGGAATCTGGCCCATTGTATGGCCAGAATTGCTGCTGTCAGTCCTTATACTGACATCACCTCTCTCACTGTACATTTGGAGCTGAATAAATGAAATACTTGTATACCGCACAATGCGAACTGAATTGCCTCAAGGCGCTGTGGCAAGCTTTGATCATCACCTAGAAGAGGAAGGTCTTGAGTATTTTCCTAAAAGCCAGGTGATTTTCTTCCAGGCGGATGTTGATTGGTAGAGCATTCCATAGCCGAGGTCCTTGGACAGCGAATCTCCGATCCCCCTTGGATTTATACCGGGCTTTGGGCACGAGGAGGAGGTTTTTGTTGGCTGATAGAAGACGGTTTGGTGTGTAATGATTTATTTTCTCCATTAGGTATTGCGGAGCTTCTCTATGCACGCATTTGTGGGTGAGGCAAAGGGTCTTGAACATGATCCGATTTTTTACGGTTAGCCAATGTAAGCTCCTCAGGGATGGAGAGATGGATTCCCAGGGTTTTTTCCTGTTATCAGCCTTGCCGCTGTGTTTTGGATCAGTTGTAATCGCACAAGTTGATATTGTGGTAATCCTATGTAAAGCGAGTTTGCATAGTCCAGTCGTGAATTAATGATTGTTCCGACTACCACTGCTTTGTCATTCTTTGGGATAAAAGGGATGAGTCTGCGAAGCACGCGTAGCAGATGGTGAGATCCACTGACTACTGCTCCTATTTGCGCATCCATTGACATTTGTGCGTCTAAAATAACCCCGAGACTCTTGGCCTTGGTCTTTGGGGAGATGGTCTGCCCAAAGACGGTGGGTGGAGACCAGGAGGTTTTGGTTACGGGATTATGATTTGGGTGTAAGATAAGAAGCTCAGTCTTTGATTCGTTTAGTTGGAGGGAGTTGGTGGTCATCCAGTCCTCTATTGATTTGAGGCAGTTTTCAAGTTGTTGTTGATCTTTTTTTCCATTGATCTGGAAATAAAGTTGCGTGTCGTCAGCGTAAGAGTGGAAGCAAAGGTCTGAGCATCTGATGATTCGGAGAAGTGGGCGGATGTAAATGTTGAAGAGAACGGGTGACAAAGGAGAGCCTAGAGGGACTCCGCAGGTGACTGCCTGAGATTCAGAGAGGAATTTTCCTAGTTTCACTGTCTGTGAATGATTTCCTAGGAAGGACGCGAACCATTGGGGGATCTACATCTTGGACTCCGGCTACTTCTGTGAGGCAGACGAGTAGAGTATTGTGGTCCACTGTATCAAACGCTGCGCTTAGGTCTAACAGTACGAGGAGACACGGCTCTCCGTCATCTGCTGCTTCGAGGGCGTCGTCCCAAATCTTAAGGAGTGCTGTTTCTGAATCATGACCCGGGCAGAAGCCTGATTGCAGCGGGTCCAGGAGTTTGTGAGTATCCAGGTGGAGTTGTAGCTGATGTACTACTGCTTTCTCCATGATCTTCGAAATGGTGTTAAGGCATGTAATTGGCCTACGGTTGTTTGGGTCCTTAGGGTCCAGGTTTGGTTTCTTGAGTAGAGGTTTGACGATGCCTTGTTTGAGGATGCTGGGAACAATCCCTTCGTGAAATGATCAGTTTATGAGGTGGGTTATGGTTGGAGCCACAATGTCGGAGCATTCTTTCAGTAGTTTTGTGGGGATGATGTCAATTGGTGAGGTACTGTCACAAAGTTTATTAATGATGTTTTTTGTGGTGTCTGTTGTAATTGGGGTTAATGAAAATTTCAGGGGTTGCGGAATGTTGGTGCAGACATCCTCTTTATGTATTTACTGGCTGAAGTTGGAGGTTTTCTTCTGACAAATTGTTTCCCTGATGGTTTTGACTTTATCGATGAAAAAAATCCGACAGTTTGTCATAGTAATCCTCCGATTCATTTTCTGGGGGTTCTAGGCACACCGGATTCATTGATTGATTAACTAGTTTAAACAGTACCCACGGTTGGTTTGCGGCCGTTGAGATTGTATATGAGAAGTGATCCTTTTTGGCTTTGAAGATTGCTTTCCGATAATTCTCTGTGAGACCTTTGTAGGTAAAGTGGTTTTCCTCGTGGGATTTCTTCTCCATGTTCTTTCTGCTCTTCTGAGTTCTTGCTTTAGTACGGAGGGGGAGCTATTAAACCATCCAGAGTTTTTCTTCCTGATGAGAGCCCTGTGTTTTGGAGCTACCGAGTCTGCTGATTGCAGTAATGCCCTGTTCAGGGAGTTGAGTGTTTCCTCCGCAGAGTGGTTTAAGGTTATTGTAGTTATCTTGTTGGATAGAGTGGTTTTGAAAGATTGGAGAACAGTTTTTTATGTGATCTGGTCCAATGCGTTGTTGTTACAGGTCTCCGTTTTTTCGTGGGCGAGATTGGTAGCGATTTTGAATTTGATGGCGTGGTGGTCCGTCCTTGGCAATGTTATGTTGTCGAGTATGTTGACGTCAATGTTCTGTTTGAAAATGAGGTCCAGGGTGTGTCCTGACCCATGCGTGGGAGTCTTTATCAGTTGCTGGAGACCCAATTCGTCTAGCTTATTGATACAGGCAGTCACGATGGGGACTTTGGGCTTGTTTGCCCAGAGGTTGAAATCTCAGAGAGTGCCAGGAAATGTTTGAATTTTAGGGTGTGTATTGCGAAGGATTCTGTGAGGGGTGAAAGAAGATTGGATCCTACTTTGGTTCTGGTGGTCTGTAGCACAGTAGAATATGAGTGGTGTCATGGGGTGTTGATTGGAGATGTAGCGTCAGGGTTTCCATAAAAGGCACTGAGTTCTGTGATGATGGTTTGGTGAGCCCCAGGTGAGCTTTAAAGAACACTGCTAGGCCTCCTCCTTTTTTTCCCTATCCGGTGTTCGGTTAGGATCCTGTAGTTTTTACGACACCAATTCGGTGAGGATGGTGTTGCAGTCAGAGGTTAGCCAGCTTTCGCTGATGAAGAGGCAGTCTTCATTGTTCTCGATGATGAAGTTGTGTACTTCCAGTCTGTGTTTGACTGCAGATCTGGCGTTAATCAAGGCGCAATCTAATTATAGTGGTTGAGTAGATCTCTTCCTGTGGTAGGGAGTTGCTTGTCGTCCGGTCTTTAATAGTTGTTCTCTTTAAAGTATTTTTTGTATGGAAGATGGCAATGTGGTGCTGATGTTCCTAAGTCTGTGGAGAACTTCTGCTGAGTATTTGAAGTAACACATGGTCTGTGGATGAGGTTGATGGTACTATGGGCCTAAGATGATGATCCTGATCAGGGTATTGACCCGAGGATGGCCTAGGTATCAGATTTGCCGCCGTGCTTAAGGCTATTAGCGCGCAAGTTGATCAGGGGATGCCTATACGGATGCGGAAGGAGTTGTATTGGGTTGCTGGCTGTTCTGGCTACCTTTACTTGAGGTGAAGATCCCTGCTCAGAAAAGAAATCTGGCTGTGATCCGGAGTAGTCGTCCTAGGATAGCGTGAAAAATGGAATGGAGGCTGGAGGGGTATGGGGTATGCTAACCTACGGTTGTTCCTGATTGTTCCAGAGGAAGGCGAAAAAAAACCCTGGCAGTAGCAGCCAAACGCACCAGTGGGGCAAAAATTCCTTCCTGACCCCCGGAGACGGTTGGACGTAGTCCCTGGAACAGTCACTGGGAGGGGGTGGAGGTGCGAGCTTACCTGGTTGCGGTGGTCCCCGTTAGCTGTCTGGTTCCGGTGAATCTGGCTTGCTGTAAGCCTGACTTTTCTGGAGAGTGGTCCGGTTGCCCCTTGCAGTGGGATCTTTAAAATGGAGGGGAGGATGGAGGTAGGATAGCGGGAGGAGAAATGTTTTTTTTTTTTTTTTTTTTGATGTGGCTCCGCCGCAGCCACCAGTCTATGTGTGGCTAAATGTTTAGCCCATTAGGGGTGATGACAGGGTGGCTGCGGTGTGGCCACTTTAAGGGTTCTTCAGGGTTGCTGGAACGGGGGGGAGGGGTTGATAATTTTTCCACCGAGAATGGGTGGACCAAGATGGCAGCTGGAGCCCCAGGCTTTCCCAATTCACATCCCGGGGCCCGGTACCAATGAAGTGACTTTGAGTGACCGCGGTACGGCCGTACTAGGCCAGAGCCGCGGTGTTGCGTAATGCCTACCCCAACGGGTAGCAGGCAGTCCATGGCCGCGGCGGAAGATAAGGAGAGGTGGATCGGTGACTAGGGGGGATTGTTCCCAGCCCCCGTGTCACTATCCTCACTGAAGCCGGGTGAGGATGCTGGTTGTTGGTGGCTAGTGGGAGCCCGAGGGAGAGCGGGGAGAGCTGAGGGGAGGGGAGATTGTGGCTGGAGCTGGGACGGAGCCTCTAGCAGCACGTCTGCTCTGCTCAGTTTGGCATGTGTCAGTGTGCTGGTTTGAAGAAAGGACATCCTCTGATTTATATTCAATATCTTTTCTTCCGGCAAGACTATCCTTTGATCTACGGACAGGATCTTGTAGCTTGGGGTTGTTTTGGACTTTTCCAAAATGATTAATCGCCCCAATTGACTCAGGCTGAGTTGTGTTAACTCTAAGTCCTAACAAAGTTGTTTCTCCGAGTGGGACATGAGGAGTAAGTTGTCGATCGAGACTGACTGAAGTCTTAACAGAACTAGTGCCTCCCCGAAAACCTTGGTAAAAATTCTCGGGGAGCACAACAGTCCGAAGGGCAGTGCTCTGCACTGAAAGTGATATATTTTGGCGTCTGTCTGAATCGCCATCGGAAGAAATTTCTGGAATTCCTTCCTTATTGGGATATGCAGATAGGCATCCCTTAAATCCAGGGTAGCCATAAACACCACTTTTTGGAGAAGATTCAATATTGAGTAAATGGACTCCATTGGAAATTGTTTGTATTGGATGGAGAAGTTCAGGGGTGAGAGGTTCAAGATTAATCTGAACTTCCCTGACAGTTTTTTCACCACAAAGATGTGTGGGTAAAAACTGACCCCCCGTTCCTGAATAGGAACTGGTGTTAATACCGCTTGATCCACCATCTCCCCTATTAGTAATGGTAAGGTCCTAGCCTTTTCTGAGTGCCTTGGAAGCTTTGTCACTAGAAATTTTGAGGATCGCTGTGAAATTCCACCGCATAACCTCTTTTTATTATGCTTAAAACAAACTCGTTTGAGGTTATCTTTTCCCACTGCGGGAGAAAATTCTTTAATCTTCCTCCCACAGGGACCCTGATGCCACTGGGGTTTAGGGTTCTGATTGGGACGGTTAAAAAGTATACCCCCTTTTCTTTTCCCTGTTTTGCCTTTTGGGCTTGAAGTCCTCTCTTCTCTGTTTTTGAGGGTTCTTTTGAAGGATGAAATATCTTCTTTTGGAAGTCTTTCTTTTTAGTGGGAAAAGTTTTTTTCTTATCCTGTTCTTTCTAAGGCAGTATCTAATTCAGGACTGAAGACTAAGTCTCCTGTAAAAGGGACACTGCACAGGTGTATTTTGGATGCCATGTCTCCCCCCAAGTTTTCATCCAGACTGACCTCCTGGCTGCGACAGAAAGCGCAGCAGTCTTAGCCGTAAATTTTACGGAACCAGGAAACAAACGTGTCAGGAATTAAACTTGTCACCTTGAAAAGCATAGGGAGGGTTTTTAAGGGCTCCCCTCTAGAAGTGCCTGCCTTTAGGTGTTCTTGTAGCTGTGACAAACAGAACTCCAGATTTCTAGCTACACAATGGCTAGAGCTGGCTTCAGCCCTGCCATAGAAGCATCCCAGGACCTTTCTAAGACTACGTCTGTTTTCCTGTCCATTGGGTCCTTTAAATGACCCATATCCTCAAAAGCAAGGTCAGATTGTTTTGACACTTTGGACATAGGGGATCCTAGTTTTGGATTTTTATTCCAGACCGCCTCTGGGCTCTCATCAAAAGGGGAATCTTTTTTAAGAGAATTTGGAAAGAAAACGTTCTCATCCAGCTCGGCCCACTCCTTACGAACAAGGTCTGAAAGCACGTTATGTATAAGGAATACTTTTGCCTTCTTTTTCCCCAGGCCCTAATACATCTTGTCATGTCTGGACAATTGAACTTCCTCATCAATTTCCAGTGTATCATAAATAGCGCTCAACAGATCATTTACTTCCTCAAGAGACAGCTTTTATGTTGTGTCTTTGTCAGCTACAGCCTAATCCTCATCCTGGTCTGAATCTTTATCAGAGGATTCAGGGCTAACTAACGTGAGGTTATGCTCCCTGACTGTACGGGCTCCCCAGAGCTGGGTGTTGTAAAGCCCCGTACACACTATCAGATTGCCTGCTGAGTTTTTCCTTCAGATTTACCAAAACCATGTAGTAGAAGGTCCTGCCTGATTGCATACACATTGAAACTCCTAAGGTTTGACCTCATATTATATGGTTTTGGTAAATCTGAAGGAAAAACTCAGCAGACAATCTGATAGTGTGTACGGGGCTTAAGGCCTCGTGAAGAGGGAAATCACAGCTGCGTTACTGGTGGAAGCAGACATGTTTAAATCTGCGATTAACTCCCTAAAAGATCTAAAGGTTGACCCCCATCTCATCTTTACAAGGAGCTAAGGAATTTAGCCAAGGGAGAGTCTGCCTCCGATTTTAGTAAGCTTGCAATATACTGTCTGCATAAAGCTTTGTTAGAGCCAGAGGATAACTTGTTTCCACAATTAGGGCACTTTTTGCGGCCTGACTTGTCTTCCATTGGAGCCTCCTTAGATTATAAATAAAGAATAGATGATCTCAGCATCCAAAACTCTTTTACCCTCTTTAAACACCCATGCTGCAACCACCAAACTGCATATACCTGGGACAGTGAGGTATCCACCACCATGGGATACTATAAAGTCCCAGCCTTACAACTATCCACATGAAAAACCTCAGCAAAGGGCTTCCCCAGCAGGCTCCCTGGGTTTGGCTGGTGTCTGCACCCGCCGGAGTGCCCTGGGGATTTGCCTGCATGGTCCCCCCCGTTCCCCCGAATCCCGCTGGTAGTATTGCTGGATGCTGGTCAGGAATTGTATGCCCAGCCTGGGCTTTCCCCTTCCTCCTTGTGCCTCTGGAGACCCGGAACCGGAATTCTTGGCACACATCGATGACGCGGTTCTGCCAGAAATTACACAAATGGCATCTCCGGCCCCTGCCACAATTGCAGCAAGGAGCTCGGATGGACGAATCCACCTACAACGCTCCTGGGGGAAACCTGCCTCACCCTGCCACTGGCACACCTTCGGGACTGGAAAGAGAGGGGTAACGGGTCTGCTCCTATCATGCTGGATGGAGCCCAAGCCCTGAAAGTATAAGGTAGGAAACTTCAATGGAGCTGAAGGATAGTATCCAGTCCCCCTATGCAGTCTCCACTTCCTTCAGGCAGCCCCTGAGAGGTGAATTCCCTCTCCTGGTTCCTGGCAACCTGTTCCTCCGACGGAGGAAACACAGATGTGGCAATGTGTTTCCTGTGGTGATGGGAGGGACTCCATCTCTCGAGGGCTGCCCTGGAAGAAGACTGGGGAAAAGATATTAAACCTCTACCTTTAGAAAGGCTTATTCACAGTTAGAGCTGTGAAAATGTGGAATAAACTCCCTGAAGAAGCAGCTCTGGCCAGCCCAGTGATATATTTTTTAAAAGAGCTGGATGGATTCCTAAACCTACAAAATATAACTAGATGTGAATATTTATAGGTAATAAGATTGTTGATGCAGGAAATATCGGATTGTCTCCTAGGGGATCAGGAAGGAACTTTCTTCCACGCTGGAGCAAATTGGATCATGCTTCATAGGGTGTTTTTTTTATTTTGCACCTAGGTGGCACAGTGGTGTAGTGGTTAGCACTCTCACCAAGCAGTAAGAAGGGTCACTGGTTCAAATCCCAACCACGACACTACCTGCCTGGAGTTTGCATGTTCTCCCTGTGCCTGCGTGGGTTTCCTCTGGGTACTCCGGTTTCAACCCACACTCAAAAGACATGCAGGTAGGTTAATTGGCTTCTGTCCAAAATTGGCCATAGTATATGAATGGGGACCTTAGATTGTGGGCTTCTTGAGGGTAGGGACCAATGTGAGTGTGCAATGTACAGGGACAATTATAGACACTCACTCAGGTTGAAATGGATGGACTGGTGTCTTTATTCAACCTTACTAACTATGAAACTTACTCTGGTAAAAAACTGTTGGTATTTTATTAGATTGTTTTTCTCTATTGGTTATACTAACATTGTGCTGCATAGCATTAAAAGATAAGTATTTTATTATTATTTTTTTTTAAGAATCATACTTACCTAGGTGGATCTGCCTCCCGACACCTCAAACACTGAGAACCGAGCGATCAAACAACGTTGGTTCTCACAGCTCCATGAGCAGAGAGCTGTAGACTGTCAGTCGTAGCTCTCTGCTCACTGGAGCGCCGAGTAGTGTTGCGACTTTTCATCAAGTCAAACCTGAACACTTTAGCGGAGCACAGCAATTTTTTTAAATACATATATTTTGCTAATAAATAACATTTCTGATCATATGAAGTTATTAAAAGGAGCCCCCCTTTAACATCAGAGTCCACAGAGTTCCCCTTCACTGTACATTTTACATCTGAACTTGCAGAGTTCCCTTTCACTGTAAGGGGAGACTCTAACATAAGGGATGCTCTGGGAACCCCGATTTAAGGTGGAAAACTGAGAACTCTGATGTAAGGGGGAACACTGTAAATGGAAAACTTTGATGTAAGGGGTGACCTAAGAACCCTGATTTACCTTAGTAGACTCACTCAGAGGGAGAAGGGGGTAGACTTCAGTCACAGACAGGGATGGATGGTGAGCTCACTCACCCCTTGGCAATCAGCACCTCTCAAGATGTATCTAAGGCTGCTGGACTTCAAATTTCCAGCCCCCACTTTTCTGAGGCACAGACCTGGGGATTGGAGTGTGTGCAGACACAGAGGAGTAGGGGCGGAAGGAAGAGGTGCAGATCGAGCCCTCTCTCCTCTCGTCTGTGATTAGGGATGAGCTTCGTGTTCGAGTTGAACGCATGTTCGACTCGAACATCGGTCGTTCGTGCGTTCGCCGAATTCCGAACGTTTGGGCCGTTCGCGGCAAAATTCGTGTGGCCCACAATGCACTGCGATGGCGCAATGCATTGCTGTCTCACGATTGGCCAAGCATGCACTGTGACCCCGCATGCTTGGCCAATCGCAGCGCCAGTAGCGAGGAGAGCAATGGTTGGCCACAGGCATCCTGCCTGTGGCCAATCATAGCTCAGACTGTGTAGTGCACGCCCCACACTATATAAAGTCGCCTTTCAGGCGGCCTCGTGTAGTGTTTGTTAGCATCTGAAGCAGTGGGTGTTCTGTGTACCTTCAACACAGTTACACACCAATCGTTTTTGGCTGATTTACTATTTTGCTCTTGTGTAGTGGTTACTGTCTGTGCCCTGACCGCAGTATACACCACTATATTCACCTCACCTATATAGCTAGTGATCTAGCTTTAATAATAGAGCTTGCAGTCAGTAGTGTTAGTGCGTGCTGTCTGCGTGCTCTGTACCCAGTACATACCACTATATACACCTACATAGCTGTTCTCTATTTGAGCCTGATTGTCATTTGCTGGAGTTATTGGAAGTTGTGTGTGCCTCCAGCACAGCACAGTATACATCTGTATATACCCCTTTAACTCTGCTGTTTTCTGGTTATTATCTGCGTGCCCTGACCGCAGTATACACCGTGATATTCACCTCACCTATATAGCTAGTGGTCCATCTTTAACAATAAAGCTTGCAGTCAGTAGTGTCACTCAGGAGATAGTGCGTGCTGTGTGCCTGCTCTGTACCCAGTACATACCGCTATTATCCACCTACATAGCTGTTCTCTATTTGGGCCCGATTGACATCTGCTGGAGTTATTGGAAGTTGTGTGTGCTTCCAGCACAGCACAGTATACATCTGTATATACCCCTTTAACTCTGCTGTTTTCTGGTTATTATCTGCGTGCCCTGACCGCAGTATACACCGTGATATTCACCTCACCTATATAGCTAGTGGTCCATCTTTAACAATAGAGCTTGCAGTCAGTAGTGTCACTCAGGAGATAGTGCGTGCTGTGTGCCTGCTCTGTACCCAGTACATACCGCTATTATCCACCTACATAGCTGTTCTCTATTTGGGCCCGATTGACATCTGCTGGAGTTATTGGAAGTTGTGTGTGCTTCCAGCACAGCACAGTATACATCTGTATATACCCCTTTAACTCTGCTGTTCTATAAAAAAGGGATCTGCAGGAGTTAGTGGGTGTTGTGTGCCTACAGCACAATATAAACTACCCAACTACTGTTTTACCCAACTCCCTTCAGGCCATTACCATGTCTGGAAGGCCAGCAAGGAGAGGCAGACAGGCGCGAGCCGATAAAAGAGGGCAAGCAGGCTCTGTGTCTAGAGACAACAGTGCTGGTCGTGGACGCGGTGCATTGTCATCAGCACGTGGCCATGGGACATGCTTGTCCTTCTTTTCTGCAGCTGGACATGTTGAACCGCAACATGCCAACGACTTGGTAGAGTGGATGACCAAGCCCTCTTCATCCTCCTCATCCTCTCTCACCCAGTCTCAGGGTAGTAGAAAAGCAGCTGCCAACACATCGTCGTCCCTCCTCTCAATGTCATCATCAGTGACTCCTTCCCTAGACCCACCACGTCCTCCTGAGGAGTCTCCTGAACTCTTTGAGCACAGTGTTGGGTACATGCTCCAGGAGGATGCCCAGTGTTTGGTGGGCTCTGATGATGACACTCAGCTAGAGGAAGGCAGTAGCGTGAGCACAGAGAGAGGGGATGCTCAAGAAGGACAGCAATCTGGCAGTCATGTTCCACAAGCTGCAGCATACTGCCAGGTTTGCTACAGCGATGAAGAGGGAGGGGATGATGAGGGCACTGACTCCACGTGGGTGCCTGGAAGGAGGGAGGAGGAGGAGGAGGAGGCACATGTCCAACGAGGCAGGATGCCCTCCGGGGGCCAGCTTAGGGGCAGCACACCGACTGAATCACACCGCAGAGCTCCGCCTGCGCAGAGCGCTTCCTCTGCGCGTTATTCTAAAAGTTCTTTGGTGTGGGCCTTTTTTGAGACGAGTGCATCAGATCGCACCGCTGCTATTTGCAACATATGTCTCAAGCGTATCTCACGTGGCCAAAACATCAGCCGCTTGGGCACCACATGCTTGACCAGACATATGTTGACCTGCCATGCAGCTCGTTGGCAAGCATACCTCAAAGACCCACACCAAAGAACAAAGCGGACCTCTCCTTGCTCCTCATCAGCTGGCATCTCCAACCCCACTAGACCTTCAGTCCTCTCTGAAACCTGCTCTGAGAGGAATGAAGGTGTAGAATTAGGTGTGTCACAGCCAAGTGCTTCCGGGAACTCTGCTAGTGGTACATCCACGTCCGATTATAGCAGACAAATGTCCCTGCCCCAGCTGCTGGACCGGCGGAAGAAATTTACTCCCAGCCATCCACATGCCCAGCGGTTGAATGCTAGCTTGGCTAAATTGCTAGCACTTCAACTGCTGCCTTTTCAGTTGGTAGACTCGGCCCCCTTCCGTGAGTTTGTACAATGTGCGGTTCCTCAGTGGCAGGTCCCCAAACGCCACTTTTTCTCACGGAAGGCAATTCCGGCTCTCTACCGGCATGTGGAAGGCAATGTCTATGCCTCGCTGGACAGGGCGGTCAGCGGTAAGGTGCATATTACCGCTGACTCATGGTCCAGCAGGCATGGACAGGGACGTTACCTGTCTTTCACGGCCCATTGGGTCACTCTCCTGGCTGCTGGGAAGGATGCAGGACAAGGTGCAGTAGTGTTGGAGGTTGTTCCGCCACCACGCCTCCAAAATGCTACTATTGGTTGTGACACACCTCTCTCCTCCACCCCCTCCTCTTCTTCTTCCTCCATGGCCTCTTCCAGTGCTCTGTCCTCAGAACCAGCGGTGCTCCGTAGGCGTTGCAGGGGCTATGCAAGTACGCAGGCAAAACGATGCCATGCCGTGCTTGCGCTGGTTTGTTTGGGGGACAGGAGCCACACTGGGGCGGATGTTTTGTCAGCTCTGCAGGGGCAGGCCGAGAGGTGGTTGACGCCACGCCAGCTTAAGCCAGGAATGGTGGTTTGCGACAATGGCACCAACCTCCTCTCCGCTCTCCGACAGGGACAACTGACCCATGTGCCCTGTGTAGCTCACGTCCTTAACCTGGTGGTGCAGCGGTTCTTGGGCAGGTACCCCGGCTTACAGGATGTCCTGAAACAGGCCAGGAGAGTCTGTGTGCATTTCCGCCGATCATTTAATGCCTGTGCTCGGCTGGCTGAGCTCCAAAAGGAGTTGAACCTGCCCAAGAACCGCCTTATATGTGACATGCCCACCAGATGGAACTCAACATTGGCCATGCTGCAGCGGCTGCACACGCAGCAGAGGGCCATCAATGAGTACCTGTGCGACTACGGCACCAGGACAGGGTCAGGGGAGCTTGGTTTTTTCTCACCACGCCAGTGGGGCATGATCAGGGATGCATGCACTGTCCTGTCACCGTTTGAGGAGGCCACAAGGATGGTGAGCAGTGACAGTGCATGCATCAGTGACACTATACCTCTTGTCCACCTCTTGGAGCATACGCTGCGTGGAATAATGGACAGGGCACTTGAGGCAGAACAGAGGCAGGAAGAGGAGGACTTCCTTGCCTCTCAAGGCCCCCTTTATCCAGACAGTGTTCCTGCTGTGCCACCCATCACACAGGAAGAGGGTGAGGAGGAGGAAGAGGATGATTGTGTCAGCATGGAGGTGGAGGCTGGCACTCAGCATCAGCAGCAGCAGTCTTATAGGGATGATTTACAGTCCCAAGAAACACGTAGACTTGTACGTGGCTGGGAGGAGGTAGCTGCGGATCATGTTGTCCTTAGTGACCCAGAGGACTCCGGACCGAATGCCTCAGCTAACCTACGCTGCATGGCCTCCCTGATCCTGCAAAGCCTGCGGAAGGATCCTCGTATTCTTCGGATCAAGGAGAGGGACCATTACTGGCTGGCCACTCTCCTTGATCCACGGTACAAGGGTAAGGTTGCCGACCTTATCTTGCCATCGCAGAGGGAGCAGAGGATGAGACATCTCCGGGAGGCCTTGCAGAAAGCTCTGTGCAACGCGTTCCCAGAGACTGGGAGGTCACAAACTCCTGGTCCTGGACAACGTGTTGCTGAGGCATCAGTCAGAAGGAGCGGTGGAGAAGGTGGCCGTCTGACTGATGCTTTCAGACAATTTTTTAGTCCGCAGCCCCAAGGTATGATTGGTTCCAGCAGCCATCGTCAGCGTCTAATTTACATGGTGCAGGAATACCTAGGGGCAAGGTCAGACTTGGACACCTTTCCCACTGAAAATCCTCTGGCTTACTGGGTCTTGAGGATGGATCACTGGCCAGAGCTTGCACAGTATGCAATTGAGCTACTGGCCTGTCCTGCATCCAGCGTTCTTTCGGAACGCACCTTCAGTGCTGCTGGTGGCTTTGTTACCGATCAAAGGGTGCGCCTGTCCACCGAATCAGTTGATCGACTGACCTTCATCAAGATGAATCAGTCTTGGATCACCCACAGCTACCAAGCACCTGAAGCTGATGTAACCGAATAATTTTTTTTGAAATACCACATCCCTTCAAGACTGCCTATGCTGATGCTGAGTGACTGTCCTGTTATGTTGATTGTCTATCCTCTTCCTCCTCCGCTGATATGTTGGAAGAACATTTTTGGTTCTGGGTGATGCCAGCAGCCCAATTTTTCTGCCCCTGTTTAACAGGGGCGTTTAAGTACAATTTTTGATGCAATGCTTTGCAGCAGGGCTAATTCCTGCAAAAAAACTAGAGTGTATGGCAGAGGTTGCAGTGTGATGGCACCAGTGCCTAAGGCCCAATTTTTCTGCCCCTGTTTAACAGGGGCGTTTAAGTACAATTTTTGATGCAATGCTTTGCAGCAGGGCTAATTCCTGCAAAAAAACTAGAGTGTATGGCAGAGGTTGCAGTGTGATGGCACCAGTGCCTAAGGCCCAATTTTTCTGCCCCTGTTTAACAGGGGCGTTTAAGTACAATTTTTGATGCAATGCTTTGCAGCAGGGCTAATTCCTGCAAAAAAACTAGAGTGTATGGCAGAGGTTGCAGTGTGATGGCACCAGTGCCTAAGGCCCAATTTTTCTGCCCCTGTTTAACAGGGGCGTTTAAGTACAATTTTTGATGCAATGCTTTGCAGCAGGGCTAATTCCTGCAAAAAAACTAGAGTGTATGGCAGAGGTTGCAGTGTGATGGCACCAGTGCCTAAGGCCCAATTTTTCTGCCCCTGTTTAACAGGGACATGTAATTACAATTCTTGATATAATATTTCACAGGAGGGCCCCTTCCTGTGCCCACCCAGAGTAACTGTGAGGACTTATAGTGTTGTGGCACCAGCACCACAACCACCAAAGGTCAATTTTTCTACCACTGTTCAACAATGGCATGTAATTACAATTCTTGATATAATCGTTCACAGCAGGGCGCTCCAGCGCCCACCAAGAGTCACTTTGAGGGCTTACAATGTTGTTGCAAAACCAACACCTTGTTCCGCCATTTCTGCAGAGCATATAGGGCAGGCCCCTACTTTCAAACATCCAATTTACAAACATCTCCTACTTGCAAACGGAAGGAGACAACAGCAAGTGAGATGAAAAAAGATGGACGACAAAACAAATTATACAGGGGTGATAACCCTTCCCTATGTTTTCCAAAAAGCTTAAAAATATTTTTTTTGACTGGAGCTACACTTTAAAAATGTACCAGTTGAAAATTACAAACAGATTCAACTTAACACAACAAACCTACACAGTCCCAGTCTTGTTTGCACCGCCTGTATACTGCTGTTCTGAGTATATAGGGCCTGGGGGCCACACGCATTTCCTTTTTTTAATATGGGTACAGGGTTCCCCTTAATATGCGTACAAGACCCAAATAGGCTGGTAATGGGCAGGGAGGGCTACCCATGCCATTTTTCTGAATGATTTTCAACCATATTGCAGGAACCAGATATAACATTAAAACCGCAAGCAGTTTTAAATGGTGTTATTTCCGCTTAATGTCATTTTGTGCAGGGACTGTTCTAAACACGGGAAACACGTGGCACTTCACAGGCATACTACAGACACCCACCAGGCACCATATTTAAAGGAATATTTCACTTTTTTTTTTTCACTTTAATCGTCATTAAAATCAGTGCTCCCACCAAAACGGTAGTTTTTAAAACTTTTTTTTGCAGTGACCCATGTCCCCTGAGGCAGGAGGCAGGTCGCCAAACCCTTTTTAGGACACTATCTTGCATATTAGCCGTTAAAATTAGCACTTTCCAATTCGAACGTTCGAGTCCCATAGACTTCAATGGGGTTCTAACGTTCGTACCGAACGCGGGGGTCGTTCGCAAGTTCTGGTGCGAACCGAACCGGGGGGTGTTCGGCTCATCCCTATCTGTGATTGACACTCTCAGCTTAGACAACTGCAGTGAGCAATCCTGCTGGGAAGCGATAGTCCAGTCTGAATAATGTGTCTGGGTTTCAGGCAGCCTGAAACCCAAACTGCCTGGGTTAATCCCGTACAGGTGGCAACCCTAGCGCGAAGCTGTGGAGGAGGCGTCTGGCTCAGGCTCTCTGAGAGTCCAAGTCGGGTGTCGGTCCAGGGATCTGGCAGATCTGTGGTCGGGATGACACGGTGCCTGGACCGACTTCTGTGATGTCAGCAGAGTGCAGACTTCAGCCCGCTCTCTGCTGAAAATGGGTCACAGGAGTGCAAAACTGCCCTCCCGTGATCCATAGGAGTACAGCCAAACGAGCTTTGGCAGTACTTCTCCTTTAAATGAACCATTGCTATGATACAGCAATGGAGTAAAAAAATAAAAATAAAAAAATTGAAGAGTGTGATGAATTGTAACACTACATCCTACCATCACTACACAACGCACATGGGTTTTCAGCATACAGGCTGGGGTGAATAAACCCTCTGACCCTCCACATCAGTATATTGTTCATTCAGGTAAGTACAACAGCCAGAAAACCAGCATTCCCAAAAAAGTTATGGTTGTCCCTGTACTTATGATAACATGTTTACTGTAAGTTATTCTTATGTGGGTTATAACGTTTACTAAAAAACAACCTTTAATACATGTGTGTGCACGCAATAAGCCGTGTTAATGAATTAAAAAGAAATGGAAACTACTGTCTATTATTCTATTTCACATGCCAATGAAAGGGACAAACATGCTCTGAACGGACAATTACCTTCAACGCTCAGGCTAGTCTACAGTACCGTCCACCTCTGGCTTGGTCTCTGGAGTCTAAAGATGGCCGCCCGTTGAAAAGACTGGGGGATTGGAGTCTTCCGGTGACTTCACACTTGATTGTAATGACAGGATAGATGAACATGGCTGCCCGCAGAACGCTGCTCACGTGGGTACAGTCTTCCGCATTCTCTTCCTACAGGAAGTGCATCGGGTTTCCGCGTGTTAGGTCCCGGAAGTAGATGTTCTTGTCGTGGAGAGGCTTGGCGGGAAGGGAGCTACATCAGCCTTAAAGGTGGGTTAATGTTGTGTAGTTATTATGAGGATTCTGTGTTTGTACAGTGAGTGGTGATATATAGGCGCCTCGGTGTAAGACATAACCGGTTCGGGACTTTGAAGTGTTGCAGGCCCTCGTGAGCGGTTTCTTTAGCGGCAGAGTGCAGCACTGCTCTGTAATATGCTCTGTAATACAGCAGCCTCTGTCTGTATATTGAGTGGAAAGACGTTTAGACGGAGCGACCACTGGAGGGCAGCACACTATACAGACAACGTGCACAGAGCACAGACCGATACTTATAAGGAAGGCGGGGTTGTCTACATCTCTGGCCTAGGGATAACTAAAGGCAATTTTGTTTTGGACAAATTAGAACATATATATTGTGTGTCCCGTTGGGGAGATTCACCCTACTTGTCGTGTTTACTGTTATTACTGAAAGAAAATGCCACATATTGGGTTGTCCCCAGAACAGTAATAGAGGGGAAATCTTCCAATGGGGACACTAATTCTGGGGGTGCCTTTAATTTGCAGGGACTTCCTCTTGTTTCACCTATGGGACAGAAAGTGAAGAGCAATCTCCCCAACAGCACACAGATTGCAAAAATAACTGACTGGTTATAACCCTCCCTTACTCTATTCGAAATAGAAGAAAGTTTTGCCTTTAGTTCTACTTGTGATCGCATGAACAGAGATCTATTTGATCGGCTGCTCTACTAGCTGGTAACGGCTGGTAAACAAACTGCCAAACCAGACGTGATTGGTTGTTGATCGCTTGTTGCTTCTGGTTTCATGCACCATAGGGATGATTGGGGAACAGACGTTACTCCTTCATAGGGATGAGCTCAGGCGTGTTCGCATGGAACACGTGCAGAGCCTGCCAGGAAGTCAGTACTGCGCTAATCACTAGCAGTGAGGCATTGCCCAATCTCTGCAGCCACTCATCAGGGCAATGTCTCACTGCCTGTGATTAGCGCTGCGCCGACTTCCTGGCAGGCTCTGCATGTGTTCCATGCAAATACGCCTGAGCTCATCCCTACTCCTTCATCTCTATGCTAGCTGGACCACCCACAGCGGCCCTGGGCTACCTGGTGGGATGATAGTAGGGCCTGGAAACCGTGGCACATTGGGGGGAGGGGGGCGCTGCAGCCATGATCCAGATATCACCACTTCCTGATGAGGATGTGTGTATATATACAAAGTGGTTGTAACCACTTGGACCCCTTTCACACCACACCGCCCATTGCATCGGCGGTAAAACGCAGCTATTTTTAGCAGCGTTTTACTGCCGGATTTGCGGCACAATTCGCCCGCTAGCGGGGCACTTTTACCCCCCGCTAGCGGGCACGAAAGGGTTGAAGCGGCGTTTTGCCGGCGGTATTACAGCGCTGCCCCATTGATTTCAATGAGGAGCATCGGTGGAGGAGCGGTAAACACACCGCTCCTTCACCGCTCCAAAGAAGCTGCTGGCAGGACTTTTTTCTGATGTCCTGCCAGCGCACCGCTTTAGTGTGAAAGCCCTCGGGCTTTCACACTACATACAATGGTGCAGCTTCTTTAGGGCGGATTGCAGGCGCTATTTCTAACGCTATAGCGCCTGCAAAACGCCCTGGTGTGAAAGGGGTCTTAGTGCCAAGGCCAATTTTCAGCTTTCATTGCTCTCACACTTTGAATCACAAATTAAGCAGTACTGTACCTATATGAAATTTTAATCTTTTTTTTTTTCATACAAATAGTTTTCTTTTGGTGTTTTTTAACTGCTTCAGCCCTGGAAGATTTTACCCCCTTCCTGACCAGTTTTTGCGATTTGGCACTGCGTTGCTTTAACTGACAATTGCACGGTGTTGCACCCAAATGAAATTGACGTCCCCCCCACAAATGGAGCTTTCTTTTGGTGGTATTTGATCACCTCAGCGGTTTTTATTTTTTGCACTATAAACAAAAAAATTACAATTTTGAGAGAAAAAAATGCAATATTTTTTACTTTTTGCTATAATAAATATCCCCAAAAATATAGAAAAAAAAACACTTTTTTTCCTTAGTTTAAGCTGATATGTATTCTACATGTTTTTAGTAAAAAAAAAAAAATCACAATAAGTGTAAGATTGGTTTGCGCAAAATTTATAGTGTCTACAAAATGGGGGATAGTTTTATGGCATTTTTATGTATTTTTACTAGCAATGGCGTGGCGATTTTTATCAGGACTATGACATTATGGCAGACACATCGGACAATTTTGACACATTTTTGGGACCACTGGCATTTTTACAGCGATCAGTGCTATAAAAATGCATTGATTACTGCAAAAATATTACAGGCAAGGGAAGGGGTTAACACTAGTGGGGCAATCAAGGGGTTAATGTGTTCCCTAGAGTGTGTTCTAGCTGTGTAGGGAAAGAGATCGCTGTTCATACTCTGTGTGAATTGATGATCTGTCACTTATCCCTCAGCGAACTGGAAACTGTGTTTACACAAAGATGCTGGTTCTCTGTGCCCCGAGTGATCGCGACTGCCGGGCACTCAGATCAGCTCTGTGGGCAAGCAGGGGGCCCACTGGCCGCAGGGCGAAATGACGTTTCATAACATCGTTTCGCTTAGCCGAGCCATTCTGGCTGGTCGGCAAGTGGTTAAAGTGAAGCTAAAGGACCACTTTGTTATTAAAAAAAAATATATATATCATACTTGCCTCCACTGTGCAGCTCGTTTTGCACAGAGTGGCCCCAAACCTGCTCTTCTGGGTCCCTCAGCAGCTCTTGGCTCCTTCCCGCATCAGATAACCCCCTGGTGGAAGTGCTCTCCCGGGGGGGGTCACCTTGCAGGCGCGCTCCCGAGTCCAGCATTCGGCGTCAATAGGCCACGTCATTGGATTTGATTGACTGCGGCAGGAGCCAATGGCTGTGCTGCTTTCAATCTATCCAATTAATAGCCGAGAACCCCCTAGCAGAGAGATGGCCTGTCCCCGTGGGACAAGTTCGAGGGGTCAGGTAAGTAAAACGGGGGGGGGGGGGGGGCTGGTCACTGACAGGTGTTTTTTCACCTTAATGCATAGGATGCATTAAGTTGAAAAAACACAAACCTTTACAACCCCTTATTTACTGCTGGGTTTTTTATTTTTTATAAAACGTTTTTCATTGGCTTCTGTCAGTAATTTTTCTCCTTTCACTTATGTGCGTTAAGGCGGCACTGATGAAGAGGCACTAATGCCACACTGAGAGATGGCACCAGTTGGCACTGATAGGTGGCATTGATGGGCAGCACTGATTGCTGGCACTGCTGGGGCTGTACTGATGATCAGTGCCCTGATTACCTGTACAGGTCTCCCCTGTGAGGAGATGCCACTGATTGGCTCTCCTCTCCTCACACTCTGGCACTGTGAGGTGAGCCGATAAACAGCACTTCCTTGTTTACATGTGACTGGCTGTGGTTGGACAAAGAGCCATTGGCTCTTTACTGAGATCGGGTCACACCATGCCCTAGGAACACGGCAGGATCGCTGCGCGCAAGATTGGCTATTCTGGGGCGCCATCGAGATGTCGTCCCAGAACAAGTGCGCATCCTACCCCCTGTTTTTTTTTTTTTTTTTACTATCTGGTGGGCAGGAAGTGGTTAAACATTCTTCATTATTACATTTGTAAGTGTGATGCTTTGTTTTACTTTTTTAATAAATCTTAAGTTTTTACGCTATTGGAGTACTTATATTTTTACATGCCACGTATATCCACCTATGGGCCTGAATTCAATGAGGCGGTTTGAAGAGTAGTAGTTAGGGCAGGGCTTGACAAATTTGCTTGGAATCTAGGAGCCAGCTAAAAAAGTTAGGAGCCAGGTCGGTAACGGCGATCTGGACCTGTCCCTGGCCTGACATGGAGACGAGTGAGGGGAAGATAGCGCAGCCCCACCCCCACCTGTCTCCAAGTCATTGCCCATAGCTCTTAGAGGGACATTTTATTTATTTATTTATTTATTTATTTTTTCAAATGACAATTTATTTATTTTTTAATTGCATTTTAGTGTAAATATGAGATCTGAGGTCTCTCTGACCCCAGATCTCATATATAAGAGGGCATGTCATGCTTTTTTCTATTGCAAGGGATTTTTACATTCCTTGTAGTAGGAATAAAAGTGACACAATTTTTTTAAAAAAGAACAGTGAAAAAAATAAAAGTTAAAGTAAGAAAATAAAAATAATTTTAAACGCGCCCTGTCCCGCCCACATATGAAAGTGGTGTTCAAACCACACATGTGAGGTATCGCCGTGATCGGTAGAGCGAGAGCAATAATTCTAGCCCTAGACCTCCTCTGTAACTCAAAACATGCAACCTGTAGAATTTTTTTTTTTAAACGTCGCCTATGGAGATTTTAAAGGGTAAAAGTTTGTCGCCATTCCATGAGCGGGCGCAGTTTTGAAGCGTGACATGTTGGGTAACAATTTACTCGGCGCAACATTATCTTTCACAATATAAAAAAAAATTGGGCTAACTTTACTGTTGTCTTATTTTTTTATTAAATTATTTTTCCCCAAAAAAGTGCTCTTGTAAGTCCGCTACGCAAATGCGATGTGACAGACTGTATTGCAACGACCACCATTTTATTCTCTAGGGCAGGGCTCGACAAAACCCGGGCGCCCGGTCGCATTTGCGACTAGAATTCCAGACCTGGCGCCTGGGGCAGCACAGCTGGGGGTATGCTGTCTCCGCGGCCCCCCCCCCCCCGGCGCGATCGCGTCGCGCCGCAGCCGGCCGGTAATTTAGCCCCCGGCTTTGAGGCCTTCTACGATCCTATGGTTCCTTCTGTAATCTGGCGCCCTCTTGTGGTGGCCGTTGGAATTACAACCAGCAATGCTAATGGATGCAATGCTAATTTTTCCCTGCCTGCCAGCCTATCTTCCTTCCCTTTACTCAGAACCCCTAAAAATTATATATATATTTTATTCTAACACCCTAGAGAATAAAATGGTGGTCGTTGCAATACTGTCTGTCACACCGTATTTGCACAGCGGACTTACAAGCGCACTTTTTTGGGGAAAATGTATTTAATAAAAAAAAAAAAAAATAAGACAACAGTAAAGTTAGCCCAATTTTTTTTAATATTGTGAAAGATAATGTTGCGTAGAGTAAATCGATACCAAACATGTCATGCTTCAAAATTGCGCCCGCTCATCGAATGGCGACAAACTTTTACCCTTTAAAATCTCCATAGGCGACATTTAAAAAATTCTACAGGTTGCACTTTTTAAGTTACAGAGGAGGTCTCTATTTTTTTTTATTTTAACTTTTATTTTTATTTTTTTCACTGTTCTTTAAAAAAAAAAAAAAAATGTGTCACTTTTGTTCCTATTACAAGGAATGTAAAAATCCCTTGTAATAGAAAAAAGCATGACAGGTCCTCTTGTATATGAGATCCGGGGGGGTCAGAGAGACCTCACATCTCAATTTACACTAAAATGCAATTTAAAAAAAAAATTGTCATTTGAAAAAAATAAATAAAATGTCCCTCTAAGAGCTATGGGGGGCAATGACTTGGAGACAGGTGAGGGGCTTGGGGCTATCTTCCCCTCACTTGTCTCCATGTCAGGCCAGGGACAGGTCCAGATCGCCGTCACGGACCCGGCTCCTAACTTTTTTAGCTGGCTCCTAGATTCCAAGCAAATTTGTCAACCCCTGCTCTAGGGTGTTAGAATAAAATATATATTATAATGTTTAGGGGTTCTAAATAAATGGAAGGAGATAGGCAGGCAATAAAAAAACAGGCAATGCTCCATTAGCATTGCTGGTTGTCATACCAACGGCCACCACAAGAGCGCGCCAGATTCCAGAAGGAATCATAGGACCGCAGAAGGCCTCAAAGCCGCGGCCTCAATTACCGGCTGCCGGCGGAACGGCCCGACGCGATCACGCCGGGGGGGTCCACGGAGACAGGATACCCCCAGCTGTGCTGCCACAGGCGCCAGGTCGCTAATTCTAGTCGCAAATGCGCCAGGGTTTTGTCGAGCCCTGAGTTAGGGGCGCAACGGATCGTCGCCGATCCGTGATCTGAACAGGTCAACCTGTTAGGATCGGCACACCCCACAATCCGCGGAGCGCTCCTCTGCCTCGGCCTTGATCGGTGCTGATCCGCCCCGTGGATATCTGCTTGCTCCGTGCCGGAGCGGAAGATGACAGGTCTGTCTTCGTACACTGCGCAGGGATGGACCTGTCACAGCGCCGCTCTCCCCTATGGGAGATCGGATGACGACGGACCGCAGCGTCCGTTGTCACCCGATCCGATGATGGATGAAAAAATAGCTTTTTCCTCCATCACACGTTTTTGAGTCGGATGTCAACGGACATGTCACCGCTGACATCCGACGTTCCATAGACCTCTATGGAGCATTCGTTCAGGGCTGCCAGAAAAACTGACAGGTGGACCTGAACCAATCGGTACTGTGAAAGGGGCCTTAGAGACCCTCTAGTCCAGTGGTCCCCAACCTTTTTGGCACGGGGACCGGCTGCGTGGAAGAAAATTGTGCCAAGGCCCGGCGAGGGACTGGGGGTGATGTACGCACACGTGTGGGGGTAAGCGAATTTTTCCGGCAATTTATCGGGCAATAGCTGGTGTTCGGCTGTTGGTACTTCAATCATCATGGCACCATGGTTGGTATGGTGTCAGAATGATTGAAGTGCATTTTTTCTTATATTACATTGTAATATAAATGAAATAGTTCAACTCACCATAATGCAGAATCAGTGGGAGCCCTGAGTGTGTCACTTTCCATGTCGCCTGCCACCAGATGAGAAATGCCACTTGTCACGCTGCCTTCCACCAGTTGAGGAATGCCACTTGCCACATCACCCGCCAGTGCCACCAGATGAGGATTGTCACTGCATTGGCGACACTGGTTCAGTGGTCTTTCTTAAATGAGGGCAGGAGAGCAGAGATGCAGGGCGGGCAATGAGAGATGATGTAATCTCTCTGCTCCCCGTCGCACCTCCAACATTCTGTATGATGTGAGGGCGGAAGAGCGGTGATGCTAGGCGGGCAGGGAGAGATGATGTCATCTCTCTGCTCCCTGCCGCACCACCGACATTCCGCACATTGTGAGGGCGGAAGAGCGTGGATGCTAGGCGGTCGGAGAGAGATGTCATCTCTGCTTGCCAGCCCACTTCTCTTATTCGCCTGCCCACTTTCCTCTTTGATCCACCGGTGCCTTACAGCCTGCCGCGGCCCGGCTGCAAAGACGCTACGGCCCGGTAGTGGGCCACGGACCGGGGGTTGATGACCCCTGCTCTAGTCGACCTCCCAGGGAATACCCAGCTGCTCAATCCTGCTGAGGCAGGGAGAGCAGTACTTACCCTTCCTGTTGGGATTGCTGGACGCATTCCACCACAGACTCATCACCTGAGCAGTACAGGGTGCCTGCTGGCCACGGCACACTGACATGGACAGCAGTAGTCCGGTTATATGTGTGCCCTGGAGCAGAAGGGGCATGTCGTGGCTGACCCGGCGCATAGCTAGGGTCTGCTCAGCTTCCATGGCCAGGCTGGGGAGACTACAAGGATCTATATTATCCAGCCTGTCACCCAGCCGGCTGTTGATGGTAGATCACAAAAAAATTATAGAAAAAATAAATAAATGAAAAAATCCCAGGACCAATGGTCCCCTCAGAGAGCCAGGTCCTTCTACACTAGGCAGAAAACTGAGCTGCAGGGTGAGGGGTTATAGCCAGAGGGACCTCCCCCTGGGTGGTGCTGTGCAGTCTTGCTGTTTTTAAATGTTACATGTTCTGCCTAGTCCTCTCCTGAAGGTGGCGTGATAACCCTAAGGTGTCCGTCAATGAACTTCAGGAGAAAAGGATTTTACGGTGAGTACACATTATCTTAACTGTGCAGTGGCTGTTTTGAGCAACTATATTGTTTTTCACGCTGAAATGTGAAAGGGAAAAGTGCAATACGTCATAATAAACCTACTCAACCAGAAATTCTTCAACTGTATCCCAGCAACCTGTGTATACAACTTTCACACATTATCCCCTTACAAAATGAACCCATTATTAGAGTGCATCAAACGTTGTTTTCGGTTAAATCCACAGAATGGCCAAACCTCGGTATGTTTTAACACTAGGTTCACGCCTCTGAATTTTGTACAATTTGCATGGGCAGAGCACCCATTCATTTTTTGAATCATGTACTTTAAATGTTTCCTTTATGGTCCTGCTTTGAAAATCCAGGCTGCTTGTTGTGCATAGAACACCTGTGTTGGGCTAAGCGATCCTTCATTTGTTGTGTTCTTTCTTTCATGTAAAATAAATTACTCAAGCGCATCAGCACATAAATATCATACGAGGACTGTCAAGTATAATGTCCCACACTTACTGCATGTATAAATAATTCACCCTTTCTCATTAGGCTGCACTGTGACATAAAAAAGATCCACATCTTCTAGATCCCAAAATTGTTCATTACACTTTATTTTTAAAATCTGCTTTAATAAGCATATTTTGAAGGGTTTGGTTTTTGTGAAAAGCTTATAATGGAACAGGCTGAAATGAATTTATGCCTGTATACTCTCTAGTGAAGATGTGCCCATGTCTCACAATAATTCTAAATGGCTCATCACTGTAAGCATGAAACTGCATTGAGAATGAGGTGTTTTGCTTTCTCTTATCCAGAAATTATTTGTTATTGCCAGATCATTCTACTTTAGCCAATTCACTTGCAGTAATGCTATCTAGATACAGTATCTCTGATCTCTAAATTTGTTGCACATCTCTAATCGCAACACACATTGCTCCTGGTTTCTGCCACTCGTAGTTACCCTGCCTGCACAGTTGGCTTCTGATGATAGATCTAAAGGTATGAGGAGGGTGAAGGATATCAAATGCTAGCAATTGATTCGTAGCAGTTTGACATGCAAATCTGATTGGATGCATGCATTTTCAGTATAGATTAGAATATCAAGAAAAGGGACCTTGTTAGCGAGTTTGGGTCAGAGGAACTTGATTGGCCTGCACAGTCCCTTAACTTCAACCCGATAGTACACCTTTTGGGATGAATTAGAGCTGAGACTGTGAGCCAGGCCTTCTTCTCCAACATCAGTGTCTGACCTCACAAATGCGTTTCTGGAAGAATGGTCAAACATTCCCATAGACACTCCTAAACCTTGTGGACAGCCTTCCTAGAAGAGTTGAAGGTGTTATAGCTGCAAAGGCTGGGCCAACTCAATATTGAACTCTACGGGCTAAGACTAGATTTCGTATTGTAGGTAATGTGCATGTAAAGGCAGGCGTCCCAATACTTTTCACAATATAGTGTATATTTATCTCAATGGGGTTGATTTACTAAAAACTGGAGAGTGAAAAATCTGGTGCAGCTGTGCATGGTAGCCAATCAGCTTCTAACTTCAGATTGTTTAATTAAGATTTGACAAAAATAAAAACCTGGAAGCCGATTGTCTTCTATGTGGTGCGGCACCAGATTTTGCACTCTCCAGCTTTAGTAAATCGATGTTGCCCTGTCAGAGACCAAAAACATCATCAACCATGCGGCACAATACGGTTGGTACATGTCTCTGTTCTCAAAATCATCCATATATGCAAGCAGTTGTGAGAATTCATTCAAACAATTTTTCAAATGGCTGAATCTGTGCACTAGTAGATTTCCTACTGCTCCTTATCAACTTAAAAGGCGGCAGTCTTGTTGGGGTATTGCTGTATATAGGTTATTAACATCTCGGGTAACTCATTTTTCATTCCCCTCACATCTAAACCCTGATCCTAATGTCTGCAAAAAAAAATCACTAGCATCCTTGATGCAAGATCTCGTGTCCTGGAAAAGAGGGACCAAAATCTTGTCAAAAGAATGTGCAATCTGTACAAAACCAGCTCTCTCCCTGAGACAATTGGTCCCTCCTGGATAAAATAGAAATTCACTCAAATCACGTGTGCTAATGGCATCTTTTAAAGCTTGTTTCAAAATGACATCCACTTTTTTTTCTTTCTCCTTACCTTTTCAGAAGTGAGTTTTCAGTTTATTTGCTTAATATTTTTTGTAATGTGTATGCTTATGTTTATAAAATCTGTTCTTCTAGTTAAATAAAACCATTAAAGATGTCTTCCACGTCGCAAAAGCATCGGGATTTTGTGGCTGAGCCTATGGGAGAGAAGTCTGTTCAGTGCGTTGCTGGTATTGGTGAAGTGCTAGGACAGAGACTTGATGAAAAAGGCTTTGATAAGGTAACCATAAAATTTATAGTTTTGTATTTAGTTTTTTTCAGAGTGTCTTTTAAGATCAGCCTTAATGCAAGAAATCATGTTAGGATGCTGATGTTGTAATATAGTTTTTACATATGTATACTTTCTAACTCTATACATTTTGGGGGCAAAATTATATTTTTTTTATTGTTTAATAGGCATAGCACATTTCACATGACTACACTCCTCTCTAATGCATTTCACCCTATTCAGGGCATGAACAATATAACTTTTTTGAAATAAAAAATAAAAAATCTAGTAGCTGTGTGGCTTGTATATATGTTGCTGGAAGGAGAGGGAGCGAGTGAGTTATATACCTGGAAGTACTGTACAGAGAATGTAAATTTGCTTCCCAGAGTGAAAGGAAGGCAAGTGCAGGTCTAAAGAGTAAGTACACCCCAAGGAAATTGTTGAATATGAATATATATATTATTATTTTGAATGAAACATAAACAAGGGAAATTTGCCTTTTCAATAATTTATTCAACAAAAACATGAATACACGCAATAGTGTAATGTAGGAAAAAGTAAGTACACCCTTGACCTTAGATGCTGGTATTGCCCACTTTAGCAGAAATTACTTCTCATGAGTGCTTTGCATATCCAGTCTCTGATATCAATGTGGTTAAATTTTTGAACACTTCTCCATGCAAAATTCCTTCAATTACTAGATGTTTTTTTTTTTGTTTGTTTGTTTCCTTGCATGAACTGCCTTTTCAAATCCGCCCACAACATTTTAATGGGATTCAGATCGGGGCTTTGATTAGGCTCTTCCATAATCCTCTGTTAAGCCCTGTACAAAGTACAAAAAAATACCGGTCAACATTCTGCCCATGTCTATGTTGGTCTGCCGCACATGCATGCTGGAAAACCAGCAGCTGATCAGAGTATTCTGGCAGGGGGCTGCCCCTCTGTCAGAGCACAACAGCTCAGCGGGGAAGGTTACTGAACTATCCTCACATGGTTAGTACAGCGGCACCTGACCGGAGCTGTCAGTTTGCCATGGGTTGCCCAAAATAAATCTGTAGTCTGTACCAGGCTTTAGTTTTTGAGCCATTCCTTGATTGATTTGCTGCTAGTTTGCTTTGGATGATTAAAAGATCAATTTCTGATTCAGCTTCAACTTTCAGACAGCCTTGTATTATCATCAAGCACACTTTGATGTCTAACTGGAACCAAAACTTTTCGTTTTGGATAGAATAAGAGAGGGTTACCACCCCTGGCAGTTTTTGTGCCATGTGTGTCCCATTGGGGTGATTTCTCTTCCCTTTTTTTGCCACAACAAGAAATACCTCCAAAGGGAAAGAAACCGTTTGGTTGCCCCCATTGGAAGATTTTCGCTTTTTTTATTTTTATTATTTTTTTTTTATTTTTTTTTTTTTATTCCTGTTCTGGGGACAGTCTGAAATTTGATCTTATTTCACTTTCTATAATGGTCACCAGGACAAAAAGAGAGGGGAATTCCACACAGGCAGCAGTAAAAACCTGACTCGTATTCTAATCCCTTGCATAAACTCACATTAACCGCTTATGGACCAGCCGCCATCCTACTGAGGCATGTTGGCTCTTCTAGGCAAATTGCCGCAGTTGTACGTCGGCTGCTTTTAAGAACGATAAGAGGTGCGCACGCCGGAGCCGATGCGCCCATCACCCGCGATCGCTCCACAGAGCTAGAACGGGGATCTGTCAATGTAAACGGACAGATCGCTGTTCTGACGGGAGCTGAGAGTGATAGTCTCTTCCTAGTGATTAAGAACAGTGATCACTTACACAGTAATCTTTTTTTGTTTATAGAGAAGAACATAAAAACCACAGGGGTGATCAAAAAATACTGTCTGTTAGATTTTCTGATGGTCAATACATAAGTCCGTCACACTTGTGTACTGATTCAGCATGCTCTGCATCAATTCTCACCAAACACGTAATTAGCAGAAGCGCTACCCAAAGGGTGGCGCTCAAGAGCTAAAATTCCTTGTAGTACGTCACTACGTTTGTGTTTCTTGGGCGACAATTTTTACATAGTAGGTGAGGTCAAAAAAAGACACAAGTCCATCAAGTCCAACCTATTGTGTTAAAGTATGCAAGATTAATTCCTGGCACACTCCATTTGAGCAAAAATCAGACGCTTGGTTGGCCAACAATCCGATCGTGTGTACTAGGCTTTAGAGTTTCAATTTGTATGCAATCAGGCAGGCCCTTGCACTACATGGTTTTGGTAAATCTAAAGGAAATCGGGCAAAGTTGTATACTGTATTTGGAGTTTAAGAAACCTGTACTGAGAGAAATCCAGTTGCAGTCGTTTCAGACATCCTACTGAGAACACTAGTTGACTGGATGTCTGTTATTCAGCAGAAATTTTTATTAATGTCCACCTGTGCCTAGTCTGTGAACATTAAAGTATTTGTGTTCTAAAAAATTAGCTTTAAGACAAGTCCTCACTGGCTTCTGTAGTAGCAGACACTGTGGAGATGTTTATCTTGCAGCACCTCTTCTTTTCTAAAAGAATAATTTTTTTTTTTTTATATCTACTTGCTCTATACAATGATTTTGCACCGAATAACCCTTAACCTCTTCTTTTGGGGTCCCCTGGCTTGTCCCCTGCTCCCTCACCCTTTTGACATCAGCCTAAGCTGACAGAAAAGACTGGGCTTGGGGGTCTCTTATGATCTTTAAACAGGGCTCAAGTCCTGCGGGAACGCATGGCAATGGAGTTCCTGTAGTTTTTCCACAACAGGAACTCTGTTCCCGTTAGCAGCCGTGTCCTGCAAGACTTTGAAGTATGCAAGCTTGTGTGGCAGGTGCTACACCAGCAGCTGCCTACACAGTTTGCAATAGTAAGTGCTGCACACCTGACCATTCAGGCATTGCCAGTAGGGGGCCCCATGACAGCTTCTGCTTCAATCTACCTGTCAATCGCAGCTAGCTGACAGGTAGATCAGGTCCCTGCTGCTAAGAGATTGTATTTAGTCAGACCTCTCGTGATGCGCTCCTCCCCACCGGCCCCTCCTGATTTTCTGTCTCCTCATCTCTCCCCCCCCCCCCCCCCCCCCCCCCCAAGTCTCCTGCATACTTGCTTTGTGTGTCCTGCTGAATCCCTCCACCTCTATCTTCAGTGTCATTTGATGAGAGAATACAGAGGAGGAGCACAGCTATTCTGCTCACAGGACATGCAGGGAGAGGGGTGAGCTGAGGGAGGAACATCAGTTTGGGGTGGTAAGCTGAGCACCATACCTGGCAAAGTTTAATGCCAGGAGGGAAGTTTATGTGGAAATATGTGAAGGGTTGGAATAGCAGCGAGTGTGTGTTGGAGCCCTGCAGAGTTTGCAGCCCCTCCAAGCTAACATACATCTCCTAAGCAGGAACACATCACTATCTCACCAAGCATTCTGTCCAGATAATGTGCAGTTAATTTATGACCTTTCTGTTTAACCCTGTGTTATCCAAACTCCGTTCATTGAAAAGTGTAAACTCACCACATAAACACTCTATATACAAAATAAAATTCCTGAATAAAGATCAGAACATGATGTTCACATTTGCATGGAAGCACAATTCAACGAATGCTGATTATTCAGAGAATTACCGTAGTTTATTGAGGATTGCTATTTTTTTTTTTTATGTACTAACAGTTAAGCTTCATACACACAATACAAAAATTGGATGAAAAAATAGCACTTTTGAAGCGTTCGTGCATATGAGCGTATCGTGTATATATATATTTTTTTTTTTGGTGGGGCGGGTGGGAGTTCCCACACTTTTTTCCCCAGGACTTGACCCCTGTCTTTAAAGATGAATTACACATCATGGAAGTCAAGGGGCTAAGACAAGCTCATTGCTGCAATCAGAACTATAAGCTTGTTTTATTTAGTATATAGTAGCAAGCCTCTAGGCCAGGGATCTGCAATTAGTGGACCTCCAGCTGTTGCAAAACTACAAGTCCCATCATGCCTCTGCCTCTGGATGTCATGCTTGTGGCTGTCAGAGTCTTGCTATGCCTTAGATCCGGTTCACACAGGGGCGATTGAGATCCGACTTCAGGTCGCCCCTAGTGGCGCTACATGTAAAAATCAATGTAAGTGAATGAGAGCCATCTTAATGCACACTACTGAAGTCGCTCCGACTTCAGAAACGGTTCCTGTACTACTTCTATACGACTGGTACCCATTGATTTAAAAAAACGGCGTGGGGGTCCCCCCTCAGATCCATACCAGACCCTTATCCGAGCACGCTACCCGGCCAGCCAGGAAAGGGGGTGGGGACGAGCGAGCGCCCCTCCTGAGCCGTACCAGGCCGTGTGCCCTCAACATGGGGGGATGCCTTGGGGAAGGGGGGGCCGCACGCCCCACCCCAAAGCACCTTGTCCCCATGTTGATGAGCACAAGGGCCTCTTCCCGACAACCCTGGCCCTTGGTTGTCGGGGTCTGTGGGCGGGGGGCTTATCGGAATCCAAGAGCCCCCTTTAATAAGGGGGCCTCGGATCCCAGCCCCCCACCCTATGTGAATGAGTAGGGGTACAATGTACCCCTACCCATTCACCTGTGAAAAAATGTAAAAAAAAAAACACAACACTCAAGGGTTAAAATAGTTTATTGCACAGCTCCGGGGGTCTTCTTCCGTCTTCGTGGGTCTTCTCGCCTGACTCCTCCACTATCTTCTGCTAGCTCTTTTACTAGCGGAGGAGCCCGGCTTTCTTCTTCGCCGCCGCCCTCTTCTTCCGACTTCAGGGGTCTTGTCCCCCTCTTCGGGGGTCTTGTCCCCTTCTTCGGTTCTTCTTGCCGGGCCACCGCGCCTTCTTCTCTAGCTCTTTTACAAGCGGTGGCCCGGTCTTCCGTCGCCACTGTCGCCGTCTTCTGTTCTCTTCTCTTCTTCTGCTCTTCTGAAGATGTTGCCTCGTTGCTGTCTCCGGTCACAATGACAGGACATGCGGTGTGCGCCGACTCTTATATAGGGGCATCGCCGGATGATGTCCCTGCCCATTATGATGTCACAGTCCCAGGATCCTCTGGGACTGTGACATCATAATGGGCGGGACCTCATCCGACGATGTCCCTATATAAGTCGCCGCGTGTCCTGTCATTGTGACCGGAGACAGCGACGAGGCAACATCTTCAGATGAGAAGAGTAGAAGAAGAGAACAGAACAGAAGACGGCAACGGAAGACCGGGCCACCGCTTGCAAAAGAGCTAGCAGGTGCGGTGGCCCGGCAAGAAGAACCGAAGAGGGGGACAAGACCCCCGAAGTCGGAAGAGGGCTGCGGCGAAGAAGAAAGCCGGCCTCCTCCTGCTAGTAAAAGAGGTAGCAGAAGATAGCGGAGGAGTCCGGCGAGAAGATCCCCGGAGCTGTGCAATAAACTATTTTAACCCTTGTGTTTTTTTTTTATTTTTATCACAGGTGAATGGGTAGGGGTACATTGTACCCCATACTCATTCACATAAGGTTGGGGGCCGGGATCCGGGGGGCCCCCTTATTAAAGGGGCTCACGGATTTCGTTAAGCCCCCCGCTGACCCTGACAACCAACGGCCAGGGTTGTCGGGAAGAGGCCCTTGTCCTCATCAACATGGGGACAAGGTGCTTTGGGGTGGGGGGGGGCCATGCGGCCCCCCTTCTCCAAGGCACCCCACCCATGTTGAGGGCACACGGCCTGGTACGGGTGGGGAGGGGGCGCTCGCTCGTCCCCACCCCCTTTCCTGGCCAGCCAGGTAGTGTGCTCGGATAAGGGTCTGGTATGGATCTGGGGGGGGGGGGGGGGGCCCACACTGTTTTTTCAGCGTAGGCTGTTCCACTTAAAATTCATACCAGACCTAAGGGCCTGGTATGCTCCCGTTTTTTTTTTATTTGGCGTGGTGTTACCCCTTGAGAGCTCATTCTCTGATTGGCCACGGCAAAAGTCGCCTAGCCTGGTGCGACTTAAAGTCGTGTTGTAAGTCGCCCCAAGTCGCGTTGAAGCCGTGTCCAAGTTGCCTCCAAAAGTCGTGTTGAAAGTCGTGTTGCCCCTATGTGAACCGGCTCTTATGGGATTTGTAGTTCTGTATCAGCTGGAGGTCCGCTAATTGCATATCCCTGCTCTAGGCTTTCTGCTTGCAGTGATCTTATCACTTTTAGGCTGAGTTCACACTGAAGCGATGCGGGAACGCCGCAAATCCGCAGGGGGTTCCCGCATCGCATGCCTCCCGCCCCAGTTCACACTGCCCTATGTGGACTGCTGGGAGTGTCAGTGAAACGTTAATGACACCCCCAGATCAGTTTGCATATCGCAGTGCGATCTGCAAACTCGGACAGGAATCGGATCGCATGGTGTGAACACCCATGCAATCCGATTCTGCTGCGGACCAAAAAAAGGGTCCTGTACGAGTTTGTGGAGGGTGCGATGCGAATTCAGCCATACTATCTGTATGGCTGAACTCGCATCGCACAGAGATCGGATGTGATTTGCACTGCAGTGCGGTGCGAATCACATCCGGTTCTTCTAGCCGCGCCAGTGTGAACCCAGCCTTATGGATGCCAAAAGTGCAAGATTATTGGAGATTGTGTGCGTATTTTTGACTGAAAATTGATAAAATATTGTGTAACACAAAAATTGCAACTCTCATCTATCTATTTAACAGGGTCTATGCTTTCAGAGATAGATAGATAGATAGATAGATAGATAGATAGATATATATCTATATATATATATATGTATATGAGAGAGAGGGGGGGGGTTTTAAGTGGTTTCCTAGCTAAAAGTGCACATTTCTCTATTGTCCAATGAGGGACACAGGAATTTTTTGTCTTTTTTTAGACTTTCAGGTTATACTGCCACCCTTAGGAAGTTGGGGCAGATCACGGACAATTACAGTCTACTTCCCACTTGAGCTGCAGATCTCCAGGTCAGAAGTCTTTTTATCTGCTCAGCCATAAACATTAAAGAGGAGCTGCACCTAAAAAAAAAAAAAATATTAAAAGCCAGCAGCTACTAATATTGCAGCTGCTGACTTTTAATAAAATCACACTTACCTGTCCCAGGTTCCAGAGATGTCAGGGAATCGGGAAGTGAAGCATGACGGCTTCACTGCCCGGTTCCCTACTGTGCATGCGCAAGTCGCGCTGCGCGTCTCTTATGGTCCCCCGCTGTGTCTCTGGGAACTGTGTGTTTCCCAGAACACAACGGGGGGGGGGGGGGCGGAGCGTCTGCGGCGGTCTGGCCGGAAGTGGGTGCAGTTACCTGGATTATCCAGGTAACTGCACCCCCTCCCCCCTGAAAGGTGCCAATTGTGGCACCGGAGGGGGGGAGGGATAAGATTAGCGGAACTTCCCCTTTAGGGTGAAGAACCGCTTTAAGGGAACACCCCCTTTTTGGCAAATGAAGGAGTATTTGTATATCCTGTTAGGTCACGTGTAGTTTTACCTCCTTGCAGTATGAATGCTCAGGCTTCCCTTCGTAGCTTCCACTCAAGACCTTTGAATCCAGCAAATTTTTTAGCTGCCCTTCCTAGAACTACGCAACTTCATTGTGTTTTTTTTTTCCTTAAGTTTATTTGGACACCATCTACCCTCTGATTCCTACTCTTATAGCACCATGCCCTTGGAAGTCCTATCCCATTGGATGTTGCACTCCTTCAGGGGAGGGAGCCCCCATTGCAGTCAAAAGATTACACCCTTTTAGTAACTGTCTCTTTTCAGTCTCATCCCTTTTAGGAATTTACGGATTGTGGGGGATTTCCATTTAACGTGCACCCTCTTCTCGTGCTGTCCCTCGATTCTTTGAGTTTGGACTGCAGCCAAGTTGGCCTTTCTGTTCACACCACCACCTCCTTTCAAAGGTTTCAGGGTTACTACCCTTCTGTTTTCCCTACTTTATGGTTTTATTTTGCCTCTTTCCTTTTGGATTAACTACTGAGAGGTTTCTTGCAACCAGTATGTCTCCTTAAGAGATTATTTGTCTATCAGATAATATCTTCTTGTGAATCTTGCTCTCCCTGAAGCCGAGGGTTCAGGGAGTTCTGTTTTAAAGTGGTTTTAAAGCCTAAACTTTTTTTACCTTAATGCATTTCCTGCATTAATTTAAAAAAATGTTTAGTCAGAAGTATGCCCCTCAACCCCTCATACTTGCCTAGTACTATGCATAATACATCTGTAATGGCTCTTCCCGCTCTAACGCATTTACTGAGGCATTGGCTCCCGCTGCTGTCAGTCAAATCCTGTGAAGATTTTGAGGGGCGGGGCTATGCTGCGAAGTCTGTGTACGCAGGTGGCGCTGCTCGGAAGCGAGTCCACATGTATGCCCCCATATTAAGCAGTTTGCTATGGGGGCAAAAAATGAAAATGAGGGGCCAAGAGCACTGACTGGTGACCCAAGAAGAGAAGGTTTAGGGCTGCTCTGTGCAATTGCCGCTCTACCCATTGTGCAGAACAGTTAAAGGGGTTGTAAACATTCGTGTTTTTTCACCTTAATGCATCCTATGCATTAAGGTGAAAAAACAACTGGCTGTGACCAGCCCCCCGTTTTTTATTTACCTGAGACCTGGAATTTCTCATGACAGAGACGCACTATTCCTCTGTCCTGTTTCTCGGCTCTTGATTGGATAGATAGCGCAGCCATTGGCTCCCGCTGCTGTCAATCAAATCCAATGACGTGGGGGCAGGGCTAGATGTTGGTCACAGAGTAAAGATGCTGAGCTCATTTGGAGCAATCCTTGCTGGGGCTAGCTATGCAGATGGATCCATTCAATGTGTCTTTCTGGCCGAATTGAATGGTACCAAGGCTTTGTGTCCAAAGCTGGTCCCCGGAATCCAGTACTTTTTGGTATTAAGGCCATAAAGTTTACTGCCAGGGTGCTGTTGCAGGTCCACGATTGTTGGTTTCTGCTAAGATTGCCGGCTCCTAAAGGTTTAACGGAAGCCACCATGAAGGGCGGCAGGAAAGGTAAGTGGAGTTTTTCTAAGAAATTTTTAAAACGTTCTTATGAATTGTCTCCTTTAAAGTAAATGCCCATGTTTCACCACTGGAAGCTGTATGGGGCACGTACCTTCTTGTGCTTTGCTCAGAGATCATGCTGTGTCACAGAAGCAGCAGACTTTCTCCAGCCAGCAGGCAGACCTCCGGTAAGTTTGAGGGGTTTTTGCTTCCTCCAGACACGCCCACCTGGGCTGAACTCTTCCCCTCTTAATGAGGCGGAGTGTAAGGGAGAACTGAAAACATTTGGCAATGCCATTTTCTTTCACCGCCCCTACACGGGGTGCCCCTCAGGCCTCCTGCATGCTGTCCCTCCTTCACAAGCCGAACCCGTCGGATCGGAGGCCCGTGCTTGTGTGGGAAAACTCTTTTTAAAAGAGAGAGGGGGGGCACGATGCGAGGTGGGAGTGAGGCTTAGCGTGGCATTGTCGTCCTCCAATGCGGGAGTGTGTTTAAAAAAATAAAGGAAACGCTCCATTTGTGCTGGCTGCAAAATTGTCACAGAGACATGAGAGCAAAGGGAGCATGAAAGAGGTTTTGGTGACACAGGCATTTCTGCTTAACACATTTATTATTTGCATGAGGCTGAGCATTAATATCAGCGGCAGTGGCTGGACTATTGCTCAAGCAGTGGATGAGATTTCTTCTGATGGTATCTCTGCTTTGTACATCGGGCTAAGGTCAGAAAGGGGGTTAAAACACCCCCAAAATAGAACTAAAAAGGTCCCCCTCCAAGCTCTGGAAAGCCTACTCATCTCTACAAATGGCATCCTCTCCTGAGAGGGAGAGACTGGTCAAAGTGAGCATCAGGGCCATGAAATGTTCAACTGTTTTCAGCACTGCAGCCCCTGTGTATTTTACCAAAATATCTTTTTTCCCTCATCCATTATGGGGTTTATATAAAAAAAAAAGTTTAGCGACTTTAACTGCCTCATGCCGATATACGGGCGCGCTTGCGAGAAGCTCTGTGAGTCTGGTCGCAGGTCCCTCAGACTTCATCGCCGCTGGGATACCCGCGATCGCCTCAAGGAGAGGAAGAATGGGGAGATGCTAAAGTAAACAAGCATCTCCCTGTTCTGCCTAGCAACAGTGACACTGATCTCTGCTCCCTGTGATTGGAGCAGAGATCAGTTATGTGTAAAACACAGCCACGCCCCCACAGCAACACACCCCTAGGACACACTTAACCCCTACACTGCCACCTAGTGGTTAACCCCTTCACTGCCAGTGTCATTTACACAGGAATCGGTGCATTTGTATAGCAGCGATTGCTGTATGAACGACAATGGTCCCAAAAATGTCCGATGTGTCCGCCATAATGTCGCAGTCACGATTAAAATTGTTGATCACTGCCATTTAAAAAAAAATATATATATTATAAATAAAAATGCCATAAAACGATCCCCTATTTTGTAAATGCTATAACTTTTGTGCAAATCAATCAATAATTGCTGCTTGCAATTTTTTATTTTTATTTTTCAAAAAATATGTAGAATACACATCGGCCTAAACTGAGGGAAAAAATTGTTTTATTATATATTTTTGGAGGATATTTATTATAGCAAAAGTAAAAAAATAATTTTTTCAAAATTGTCACTCTTTTTTTATTTATAGCGCAAAAAATAAAAACCGCAGGGGTGATCAAGTACCACTAAAAGCTCTATTTGTGGGGAAAAAATACATCAATTTTGTTTGGGAGCCACGTTGCATGACCAAGCAATTGGCAGTTAAAGCGACGCAGTTCCGAATCGCAAAAAGTGCTCTGTTCATAAAGGGGGTAAATTCTTCCGGAGCTGTAGTGGGTAATCACACAGGTTCTCTACCTTTTGCCCAGGATCCTCAAACTGAGGAACTAGGGGCGGGACAAAACGAATCCCCTCAGGGGACAGTGCTGAAACTGGTGACTCCTCTTCTGAGGTGCCAAATGTGGGAGAATCAGCTGGTTTCAATCTTAGGATTGATGGTGCAATTTCTCGTTGTGTAGTCTGCTCCACATTTATTTCAATGCTCTCACACTTTGACAGTTACTCAGTCATGCAACACAGTACCCATAGGAAATTTAGTCCAATTTAAAAAAAAAAAAAAAAAAAAATTTTCACACAAATAGAGCTTTCTTTTGGTGGTATTTAATCACCGCTGGGTTTTATTTTCTTGTGCTATAAATCAAAAAATACAGAAAATTCTGAAAAAAAAAGTATTTGTTTCTGTTTATAATTTAGTAATTTTTCTTCATAAATTTTGGCAAAAATTTATACTGCTACATATCTTTGGTAAAAATTAGCAAAATTGGTGTATGTTATTTGGTCGGTGAGAAAGTTAGAGTCCACAAGCTATGGTGCCAATCTCTGAAAATTGATCACACCTGAAGTACTGAAGGCCTATCTCTTTTCTTGAGACCCTAACATGCCAGGAAAATACAAATACCCCCTCCCCCCAATATATTTTTATGATATGTAAAGTAGACATTCCAAGGTATTTAGAAAGTAGCACGGTGAGGTTTTTGAAGTTGTAATTTTTGCAAAATCAAGTTATTTTATTTTTCTTCACAAAATTGTCATATTATCAGGTTATTTCTCACACAGCATATGCATAGCACAAATTACATCCCAAAATACATTCTGCTACTCCCTACTCATGCAGGGAATGCCAGCAGGCATTCTAGGGGCATGCATTTCAAGTCTAATTTGACAATCTAATTGCACTTTGAGACACTGTAGTAGCATGGATGCAAACTGATGTGGCATGGATAAACCGTGGATGTGGATGGCTGGGTATGGCAGGCAGGGTATTGCTGGGTATGGCAGGCAGGTTATTGCGGGGCATGGCAGGCAGGGTCAGAATGTGGCTGGAATGGGCACTGCAAGCGAACACTCCCCTTACACTGTACCGATCAGTACAGAGAGGGGAGGAAGGAACCAGATATGATGCCATTCTGTTTTTATGATCGCTCCGTCATTTGACAGAGCGATCACGTGGTAAACGGCCGCTATCAGCTGCCATTTAGCCGCGGAAGACCCGGCGCTCACGGATGTTTCCGGGTGCGCACACCAGAGCAGGATTCTGAGAGGACGTCCATGGACGCCCTCCCAGAATAACCCAACGGCATGTGGTTAACTGAGTGTTGGGTTCGCCAAAGCCTCCTCAAACTGCGAATGCCCTTTCCTGTCCATTTATTGTTGGAAAGGCTTTCTTTTTGTGTCTGAGAGGATCTCCCAGATAAACATGTTTTTTTTTTTTTTTTTTTTTTTTTTTTTTTTTACACTTTATCCTATGGTGGAGGAAACTCTAAGTAGAGTATACCAGCAATTAACGCTGCTATAATCTTTGTGAAAAATAGCTTTTGTTCTGCAGAAAATGCTCAAATGCTTAGGCATCCAACGGATAAAATATTATGATTCCTGTTAAAATTCTCTGGCAGATTGAGCAGCCTCCGCTGACAGTAATTGCTTTAGGTATTCTGCTTAGCAGGCCCAGGATCTGGCAGCTTTATGTCGGTCGTGTATGTTGTGAGGTTTTATTGTAGAACCTCTACAAGGGCCTCGGGTGCCTGCTTATAAACTAGCCAAACAAACAACTGCTAAGATGCCTATGGCCACATCACCCTAAAAGCGCCCAATCTTGTCTGATCTCGGAGGCTAAGCAGAATCAGGCCTGGTTAGTAACTGTATGGGAGACCGCCTGGGAATACCAGGTGCTACACACGGTTCTGTGCACATTGTTGCTAACACAAACAGCTAAACGCATGAGTGCGGGATTGCACGTCAGCAGAGGATAAACTTCCTTTCACAATGCAGAAGCTCCTGGCTAGTCTTCCTTTTGCGGTGAAACAGCTATTTTAGAATGTTTGGATAATTCATCCAAATAAATTCTAGTGGGAAAAGTACCCCATTTTGTCATTTAAGTAAAGGAGTAAATTTTAATTTTTAAAGCTCCATTTGTGCCAGGGGCATCAGCCTCCAAGCAGTCGTGATGTCTTCCGCCGCCAGGTTCAAAAAGTAATCCTCAGATTTATCCCCAGGGACAAAAGAGGTCTTGGGGGAGGAAACCTACAAGATACTGAAGCCTCCTTAAGAGGAGGCACCCCGCTCGCTCAATAGGGGAACAACTTCTGCAGTTCTCAAGGATCTGATGGGAAGACAAATAGGGGATTTCCTCAATAGCTCCAAGGTACAAGCTGGAGTCCAAAGAGTTCCTGTCTCCTTGTTTTTTCTCTATCCGATCGGTAGTCTCCTTCCTACAAGGGGGGGAGAACTTCTGGCATCAATCAACATCAAGGATGCTAATCTCCATGTGCCAATCTTCCCTGACTCACCAGAAATTTCTACGCTTCGAGGTAAAAAATCTTTATTTCCAGTTTGTAGCTCTACCTTTTCGAGCTAGCTACTGCACCTTGAGTGTTTATAAAGATCCTGGCTCCTCCTTTAGCCAGGTTAAGGGCTCAAAGTATAACGATACTAGTCTACTTAGACAATCTACTCTTGATAGATCAATCTGTAGCCTGTTTTAAACCAAAGTCTGGTCACCACAGTCAGCTACCTGGAATACTTTAGGTTGGATCCTCAACCTAGAAAAACTCCTCCTTTAAAACCATCAAGGAGATTTCAGTAATTAGGGCTGATAATAGATACAGTCCAGAAAATTGTACTTTTGCCCCAGGAAAGAATTGGTTCCTTAAAAGAACTGATTCGGCTGGTTGAAACAAAGAAGAATCCTTCTATTTATCTTTGCATGAGTTTATTGGAAAAAATGGTGGCTTCTTTCAAGGCCGTTCCTTATGCGCAGTTTCATTGAAGACTGCTGCAAAACAGTATCCTGTCAACTTGGAACAAGTAGGTCCAAACTCTGGACTTCCCGATGCGTTTATCTGCCAAAGTGTGTCACAGCCTCAATTGGTGGTTAATATCCAAAAATCTTCAAGAAGAAAAATCCTTTCTAACGGTTACCTGGAAAGTAGTAACAACAGATGCCAGCTTTTTGGGCTGGGGAGCAGTTCTGGAAGAAGCGTCTGTCCAGGGGAAGTGGAACAAATCGGAGTTGACCTTGCCCATCAATATTCTAGCGATTCGGGCAGTATGCCTGGCCCTAAAGGCCTGGACGCTCAGACTATGGAATTATCCTGTCGGGAGACAATCCGACAGTGCCACAGCTGTGGCTTTTATCGATCACCAAGGGGGCACAAGAAGTTGCGCGGCCCAGAGAGAGGTGACTCATATTCTGTCTTGGGCAGAAAACATCCCTTGCCTATCAGCAGTTTTCATTCCATGGATGAGGAATTGGCAGGCGGACTACTTGAGTCGCCAACAATATGCCAAAAATGGGTTCTGGACATGGAACTGTTTGCGTCCAGGTTCAACAACAAGATCGACAACTTTGTGTCAAGGACAAGGGATTTGATGGCATGCGAAACAGATGCCTTGGTCTTTTAATGGGATCAGTTTTCACTAATCTATGCGTTCTGTCCTGTTCTGCTGCTTCCGTGTCTCCTACGCAGAATCAAGCAAGAGGGAAAGAAGGTCCCTTGGACCCTGCCCCTCTGGCCAGACCTTCTCTCGCAAGGTCTGGTGTTTCATCCTACCTTGCAGACTCTAATTTTAACGGTTTGGCTATTGAGCCCCACATTCTAAAGGACCGTGGGCTGTCGGCTTCAGTAGTTTCTACCTTGGTTAATGCTAGGAAGCTGGCCTCCAGAATCATGTATTAGAGAGTCATGAAGGCATATGTCTCCTGATGTGAATCCAGGGATTGGCATCCCAGGAAATATCATAGGTAGGATCCTTGAATTCCTACAGATGAGATCATAATGAAGCTGGCCTTGAGCACTATCAAGGGCCAGGTGTTGGCCTTATCAGTGTTTTTTCAACGACCACTTGCTTCACACTTCAGGATATTGTTCTGCCTTTTTTTTTTTTTTTTTGTTATTTAGATCCTCGTTCTGTGGGAGAAAAGTCACTACGTTCTCTTGATGTGGTGAGAGTGGTCAAGGTCTATTTAAAAGTGACTGCTCAGATTTGTAAAACTGATGTTTTGTTTCTGTTGCCAGACGTTGAAATCTACCATTTCTAAATAGATTTGTCAAGTGGTTCCAGCTTATGGTTTAACCACTTCAATACCAGGCACTTAAACACCTTCCTGCCCAGACCAATTTTGAGCTTTCAGCGCTGTCGCACTTTGAATGACAATTGCGCGGTCATGCTACACTGTACCCAAATGAAAATTTTATCATTTTTTTCCCACAAATAGAGCTTTCTTTTGGTGGTATTTGAACACCTCTGCGGTTTTTATTTTTTGCTAAACAAATAAAAAAAAATAACGAAAATTTTGAAGAAAAAAATGTTTTTTTTTGTTTCAGTTTCAAAACTTTGCAAATAAGTAAGTTTTCTCCTTCACTGATGGGGTTACACTGATGGGCAATGATAAGGCGGCACTGATGGGCACCGATGAGGTGGCACCAATGAAGTGGCACTGATGAGGTGGCAATGATGGGCACTGATAGGCGGCACTCATGGGCGACACGGATGGGCACTGATGGGTGGCACAAATTGGCACTGATAGCTGGCACGGATTGGCACAGATGGGCATGGGTTAGGCGGCATGGGTTAGGCGGCACAGGTGGGCATGGGTAGGCGGCACAGGTGGGCATGGATGGGCACTGATAGGCGGCACAGATGGGAACTGATAGGCGGCATTGTATTATAGTATATTGTACTAATGGATGCCAATCAGTGCCAAACAATAATGCATGCCAATCAGTGATGCCCATTGTGGGCACTGATTGGCATCCATTGTGGCACTGACTGCAATCCCTGGTGGTCTAGGGTGGCATACCTTGTCCTGGGCATCCCTGGTGGTCTGGTGGCGTCCCTGGTAGTCCAGTGTGGGCATCCTCGGGGGGGCTGTGCTGATAATCGATCAGCACAGACCCCCCCCCCCCCCCCCCCCCCGTCAGAGGAGCAGCCGATCGGCTCTCCTCTACTCGCGTCCGACAGACGCGAGTGAGGAAAAGCCAATCACCGGCTTTTCCTATTTACACTGTGATCAGCCGTGATTGGACACGGCTGATCACGTGGTAAAGAGTCTCCGTCGGAGACTCTTTACCGAGATCGTAGTTGCCGGGTGTCAGACTGACACCCCGCAACAACGATCGCCGCGATGCGTGCCCCCGGGGGCGCGCAGCGGCTCATAATCCTGATCACGTCATATGACGTCCGATCAGGATTATGCAACCACTTTGCCACCGCCTATTTGTTATAGGGCGGGCGGCAAGTGGTTAAAGAGGAAAATGCCTCCTTTTCATATTAAAGTGCATTCCACCAGGGCTGTTAGTGCTTCTTGGGCAGTGCATCACCAAGCCTCCATGGCTCAGATCTGGAAGGCTGCAACTTGGTCTTCAATCCATACATTTACCAGATTCTATCAAGTAGATGTAAAAGGTCATGAGGATATCGCCTTTGGGCACAGCATACTGCAGGGTGCCTCCCTCCCTTCAGTTGGCATTGCTATGGGACATCCCACATAGTAACTACTATGGCTCTGTGGCCCCTGATGTGAAAAGAAAATAGCTGTTTTAAAAATCAATATTTTTTTTTTCTTTTTAATTAATGGTTACAATCTCTTTAAAGAGAGATTCCACTGGGAAAAAAAATTATTAAAAGACAGCGGCTGGTCGATCTCTTGGCTGCTGCCGCCGCCATTCTCTGTGAGGGAATCAGAAAGTGAAGCGTTGTGGCTTCATTTCCTGGTTCCCTAATGTGCATGCGCGAGTCGCAATGGGAATGGTCCGCGCTGTCTCTTGGACCCATGTGTGTCCCAGCAGACAGCACTCCGGGACAGGAAACAGCATAAACTCCGGTGGTAGTCTATGCCTGGAAGTGGGTGCAAATACCTGTCTTAGACAGGTATCTGCACCCCCTGAAAGGTGCCAACTGTGACACCGGAGGGGGGGAGGGTTCCGATGAGCGGAAGTTCCACTTTAGGGTGGAACCCCGCTTTTACCTGACACAGGAGCCAACAATGTCACCGCTGTCCCCTGTAGTCCGGCGCATCCACCTTCTCGGTGGGTCTCGCTGCTCCGCCGCTGTCATTCGGCGAAGCCGCGATGACGTCACTCCCGCGCATTTGCACGGGAGCCGCCACGCGCAGCATATTCGCCATTGACGGTGCCGCGCTCAGTGCGCCTGCGCGCCGCGGTCTACGGCGCATGCGCCGTAGACAGCGGTGCCTGTCTTTCGCCAAATATCTCCTAAACTGTGTAGGTTTAGGAGATATTTCTTGGACCTACAGGTAAGCCTTAATCTAGGCTTACCTGTAGGTAAGTGGTTTGTAAGGGTTTACAACCACTTTAAGCCTCTGGCTTTAGTCTGGTTGATCTTTTTTCTGGACCTGCCTTGTTTATCCTATCTTCCCTGAAGTCAATGGTTAGGTATTCAAGGCTTAGGCTTTTTCTCTAGTAACGTTCCTTGTTTCAACTTTTGTCTAGCATTCATTCAAGCATTGATACTTTCAGATATTCTTGTAATATGAATTCTACATCTGGGCTGCTATTGGACGTCCTGAATGTCCAAGAACTATTTAATTCTTGTTTCCCTCAATTGACGATAAAGAAAATAAGATGTTTGTACTTACTGTAAAATCTTTTTCCCCGAAATCTATTGAGTGTGTTATTGGCCTTATGTACTGCTTGCTGATGGAGCTGGAGGTTGTATAGAGGATGGCCAACCTCTCTGGAATACAGTATTCTTATAACCCAGATGTCCAGAAATTATTAAATTCCTTTTTAGCGTGCAAAGGTGGAAAGAAATAAGATCTGGCAGCAAAAGGGTTGTAGGGAATGTATAGTATTTTCAGTGTTTTAGATAATATTTTAGATAACACTGCAATAACTAAATATGTTCACACTGAAAATACACACTCATTTTTATTTAAAGTGGAACTAAATCCTCCAATCCTTTGCAGTAAAGGAAGCTGCCATGTTAAACTTTGATCTGCAGTTGCCATGGTACTGCATGAGTAATCAGTTATGGCACCGGCCATTTAACCACTTCAGCCCCGGAATATTTAACCCCCTTCCTTATCAGAGCACTTTTTGCGATTTCGCTTTAACTGACAATTGCGCGGTTGTGCGACGTTGCACCCAAACAAAATTGACTTCCTTTTTTTCCCCCACAAATGGAGCTTTATTTTGGTGGTATTTGATCACCCCTACAGTTTTTTTATTTTTTGTGATGTAAACAAAAGAAGAGCAAAAATTTTGGGGAAAAAAAACAAATTTTTACTTTTTGCTATAAAAATTATCCCATTTAACCGGTTCCCGACCGGCGCACGCCGATGTACGTTGGCAGAATGGCACGGGCAGGCATATTGGCGTACAGGTATGTCCAATCTTTAATGCCGCCCTGCCATAGCGAGCGTGCTGCCGGCGTCAAGCTCGCGTGTCGGTCGGGACCCCTGTGAGTCCGGTCGTGGGTCCCACGGACTCGATCGCCGCGAGCATACCCGCGATCGTCTCACGGGGCGGCTGAATGGAGAAATGCAGTTGTAAAACAGCATTTCCCCATTCTGCCTAGCAACTAGTGGCGCTGATCTCTACTCCATGTGATTGGAGCAGAGATCAGCGTTCACTAAATGAAAGCCCAGCCCCCCACAGTTAGTAACACACCCCTAGGAACACTTAACACCTACACTGGTTAACCCCTTCACTGCCATTGTCATTTACACAGGAATCACTGCATTTATATAGCAGTGATTGCTGTATAAATGACGATGGTCCCAAAAATGTCGGATATCCGCCATAATGTCGCAGTCACAATAAAAATCACTGATCACCACCTTTACTAGTAAAAAAAAAAAAAAATTAATAAAAATGCCATAAAACTATCCCCTATTTTGTAAACGCTATAACTTTTGCGCAAACCAATCAATCGCTTATTGCTTATTATTATTATTTTTACCAAAAATATGTAGAAGAATACGTATCGGCCTAAACTGAGGGGAAATTTTTTTTTTTTATATGTATTTTTGGGGGATATTTATTATAACAAAAAGTAAAAAATTTGTTTTTTTTTTTTTTCTAAATTGTCGCTCTATTTTTTAAAACCCGCAGAGGTGATCAAATACCACCCAAAGAAAGCTCTATTTGTGGGAAAAAAAAGGACACCAATTTTGTTTGGGAGCCACGTCGCACGACCGCGCAATTGTCAGTTAAAGCGACGCAGTGCCGAATCGCAAAAAGTGGTCTGGTCTTTGACCAGCAAAATGGTCCGGGGCTGAAGTGGTTTAAAAAAAAAAAAAAAAAAATTTGTTTCCATAGTTTAGGCTGATACATATTCTTCTACATATTTTTGGTAAAAAAAAATCGCAATAAGCATATATTGATTGGTTTGTGCAAAAGTTATAGCATCTTCAAAATAAGGGATAGATTTATGGCTATTTTATTTTATTTTTACTAGTAATGGCGGCAAGCTATGATTTTTTTCGTAACTACGACATTACGGCAGACACATTTTTGGGACCATTCACACAGCGATCGGTGCTATAAAATTGCACTGATAACTGTGTAAATGTGACTGACAGGGAAGGGGTTAACACTAGTGGGAGCTGCAGGGGTTAATTATGTTCCCTGGGAGTGATTCTAACTGTGGGGGGAGGGGACTCACAAGGGGAGGAGACCGTTCTGTGTTTCTCTGTACTGAGAACACACCATCGGTCTCCCCTCCACTGACAGGACGTGGATCTGTGTGTTTTACATACACAGATCCACGGTCCTGCTGTGTTCCCAGGCAATCGCGGGTGCCCGGTGGACATAAAGTCCCGAGCGATGCTGCGGGTGCCCCCTAGACGGCCGGGAATGAGAGGTCGTCATATGACACCCGCCCAGGATGGGCGATCCCATCTGCGGGCGTCATATGACTATACACTGGTGTTGAAAGGGTTAATGACTTGACAGTTTGGCCTAGAGCACAAGCGCTTGTGACATTCATGGCATGCCTTGAATCTTAACTGCTTAAAGCTGAACTAAACCCATCCATTTAATATTTTTCTCAGTTTTATTCGAGGCTTGCTGCAAATGATACCTGTCATGGTTCCTTTTTTTGGCTGGTGTATTAACTGATCACATGTGCAGCACCATGGCAACTGCAGATCAAACCGAGGCCAAGATAGCTTCCTTGGCTGTAAAGTAGAGGCGGTTTTAGTTCCGCCTTAATTTTATTGTTTAGTTGTGCTTTAAGAAGCCTGTTTACCCTTTTACTAATACTTCATATTTCTCCGGTTTTAGGCTTATGTTCTCTTGGGTCAGTTCCTTGTGCTGAAGAAGGATGAAGAACTTTTTAAGGATTGGCTAAAAGATACATGTGGAGCAAATGCAAAACAAGGAAGAGATTGCTTTGGCTGCCTTAAAGAATGGTGTGATGCCTTCTTGTAAACCTGTGTTTGCCTTGGTGTCCTCTCTAACCCAGCTACTGAAGTTTATCATTCATTTATATGTTGCCCACCAATCCTCAAAGTTACAAATATGGGTGTTTTTATCTGGACATTTTTACAAATTGGATTGCTACTTCTCAAATTACATTCAGTTTGAATTGACTTGTTCACTTTTCATCCTGCATCAGTAATTTTACCCACACACTTGTTATAGATGAATGTTTTAACCAATATTAATATGCTATTGTAAATCATTTTAGATATTCTTAACGCAAAGTTACAGCATGAAAACACCGTTTGAGAAGAATAAAATGTTGTATTTTAAAATTTAACTGACCGTTTTTTTTTCATTTTTTTTGTTGCTTTATGTTATGAATAAATTGCCCTAGGATTATTTGTTCACTCTTAATCGCACCTGGGATTGAAATGTGTCTGAAGAAAAAAGTTTTTTTCAATCTGGTTGCTATCAGTAGAAGGTGTTTTTCTCATAAATTGGGAGTATTGTTAATGTGAGCAGCGATTGTTGGACAGTGTAGCTTGTTAATTACCTGTAGAATAGGTGTCCTTGTTCTTGTGATTTACAACTTGAAAATCCAGCTTTAATTTATTTCTCTCCCTCCCCTCCCCCCCCCCTTTTTATAGAGGTGTAAACCTTTCACACTGACTGATGGAACTTCATAGACACGTAGATCAGGACTTTCATGTAACAGATCTAAAGCAGCAGGGCACAGCAGTGAGTGTAATTAACGTACTACTTTCTACCTCTAGTCCAAATATTTCCACTTGCGGGATTGCTACTTTGCCCTCAAGTACCCCTTTAGACCCTTTGATGGCTGGTGTACTCCCTGCTCATTATGTGCATGGCATTATGACAGCCCCTTTATTACGGATAGGCTGCCAACACACAGCAAAGAATCAATCTGGACCTGCACCATTTTACCACAATATAATGCAGCCCATGGCATGTGTGTTAAGGTGCGCTACAATGTAAGTCCATTGGAGCCTACTGTACTGTGTTGAGGTACCTTTGAATGAATTTTGTGTTTTGCCTTGTGGTAAATGCATAGGTCTAAAGGGGCTCTTAAGCCTCATATATAATCTTGAGGGAGGTTCTATTTGAACTTTCTGTTGCTCCAATCTCTAAAATGTGAAAACTGTTTTTAGCTAGCGCAAGCAATTTTTTTCTTTGTTGCAAAGAAAATGTTTATATTTTATTAGGACCATTATTCGAATCTACAAATCACAGTGGTGGTTTTGCAAACATAGAGTTTTTAAATTGGCTGCTGAATTTGTAAGCATGGTATTCTACTGCATTTAATACAGTATATAATGATTTCATGTCAGCAGAAAAGTTTTATGAAGTTTGGTTTCAACTATTAGTTTGCTTGGCTTTGTTTGGGAAGGGTGAATTCTTCTAATATATCTATTTGATTAAACATTTATCAAAAAACATCTGTTTCTAATATTGCATATTTTTTTATAGCATGAATTACACAAAATGATTAATTGGACTAATTGTAAACTCATAGCTTAAATGCCTTTTGTGTGAACTGTTCCTGCCAAAGTATTTGTCCAGTTGCACCTTTCTTATTCACACAACTCTGCCACACTCACAGCCTAGACTCTACCACATCCTGGGTCACCTCCTGCTCACTAAACAGGAGTATGGTTTTCATTTGTTATCCAGATTGGTGCAGAGGAACACTGGAATCAATAAATGTCACTTATCTGACTCTGTGGTTTGCTAGAGGTATCTGGCTGAGCAGAAGTGCAAATCCTATAGCAGGTAAGACCGTGTACATACACAAAAAGTATATCTGTTTGCCTGGAATTTTACCTTAATTCTGTGATACCTAAGGTTTTGTTTTATATGATTAGTCCTTGGCAGTAACTGTGCAAATGTACACTTGCCAATTTTTTCACACAATTAAAATATTTTTTATATGAAAATGTACTTCACCACTTGCCTACTGGCCCATAGTAAAAATGTCATTACTGTATACAATAAGATTCAACAGAGCAGTGTATGGGGGGAGGACAGGAATAAGTAGAGCAGTGTAGAGGATGGTCAGTAGGGCAGAGCTTTCACCCATATGCAGAGAAATGGCTGTCGCACATAATTTGGCATATTCCTGCCCATACTCCTCTCTCATCCATCTCCTATAATGTCACATACAAGTGCCTGGTATGGATGGGAGTGAAGGGCCAGCAATGATCAGTGTAGTACAGTTTTGCATGTTGCTTCCTTGCCAGTGGGGGAGGAGCACTCCACACAAAGACCTTGATCATGGAACAGTATGCTGTTTACCAGGTGCTTGGATTTGACACATTGTAGATCAGATTGGAAGGTGGCTGGGGAACACTAAACTTTCATGGTGCATACTGGAACAAATGACAAAATTCGAGAGAATTGGAGCCTCTTTAAAATCATTTCAGGGAATTGCATAGTAAGCTAAAGAAAAGGACTCACAAAGTTGTATTCTTGGAAATACTTCTGTGTCACGAGCCACTTGATGCAGCAGACGCATAGGGATCTAATAATTGTCTGAGAAACTGGTGTAAGAAGGAAGGTTTCAGTTTCCTGAAGTACTATTCTGACTTTATAACAGGGATCAAAGTACCTGTGTATTTTAAGTACACGAGTACTGCGAGTGCATGTGGGCTGTATCGAGTATTAGTGTCAGGTAGTACCTGAGTGTTGGGAGTACCATTGTTGTCTGAGGTGTGTGTGTACCTGTGTGTTGTGAGTGCACGTGGGCAGCGAGTACCCGTGTATCGTATTGAGTATTAGTGTGAGGAAGCTAGTTGTTAGGTAATTTGGACAGGGTATAATCCCCAATCCTCATTAAATTAGTAGGTACGATGCCTGGCGGGTGTGGAGATGCAACTGTGTACTTTCTTGCAGCATGTATGCAATCCTTGATCATCTGAGGGCGAATACTGTAATACTGCGAATACAATCTGTCACAAAGACCTGAAGCGCTGAACTGTCTGCTGGGCGCTTAGGTTCGGCACATCATGGATTTGGTGGACAGATTACTGGGAGGGGCTGGGGAAGACCCAGCTGTCATGGTGCACATTGGCACCAATGACAAAGTCAGAGGCAGATGGAGTGTCCTAAAGAATGATTTTAGGGACTTAGGAGCTAAATTGAGGAAGAGGACCTCCAAGGTAGTATTCTCATGAATACTACCGGTACATCGAGCTACACCAGAAAAGGAGATTAAGGAAGTAAACAAATGGCTGAGGAGCTGGTGTAGTAAGGAGGGGTTTGGGTTCCTGGAGGACTGAGTCGGTCACCAGTTTTATAGAACGGATGGACTGCACCCAAATGAGGAGGGTACAGATCTGCTGGGAGTGAAGATGGCCAAAAAGTTAAAGGGACTTTTAAACTAGGTGACAGGAGGAGGGTTTAGAGGTATAGATGGTCAGCGTGGAACATACAGCGAAAGCACACAAACCATTAGGTAAGTATACTAACGAGTCCTATTTGCAATCTCAGAACACCCAATAAGGACAGTAAGTGTCCGGTCTAAACTACGTGGCATGTTCACCAATGCCAGGAGCCTGGTGAACAAGATGGGAGAACTTGAGATACTGTTGTACATGGAGGATATAGATTTTGTGGTAATTTCAGAGACTTTGGTCAACAGCTCTCATGATTGGGTGGCAACCATTCAAGAGCATTCCCTTTATCGCAGGGATAGAGGGGGGGGGGGAGGGGTATGTTTGTATGTCAAGAATAATGTACAAGTGATTGTGAGAGATGACATCACTAAACGAGCTAGGGAGGAGGTGGAATCCTTATAGGTAGCGCTCCAAAGGGATGAAACTAAGGAGAAAAATAATTCTGGGTGTATACTATAGGCCCCCTAAACTGAGGGAGGAGGGGGAGATGGACCTCCTATCATAAATTTAGATTAGCAGCAAGGTTGGGAAGTGTCAGACTGGGTGTAAGGAACCGTGCATTAGTCTAAGGCTCGCCAGTTCCTAAAAGTCTTGTAGGACAATTTTATGGGTCAGATGGTAGATGCATCAACTAAAAACAAAGACCTACTGATTAACAACAATACAGACCTGATTAGGCATGTGGAAATAATGGGCAATTTAGGAAACTGCGATCACAGGTCAATTAGCCTTAATAGAAATCACACAAATAGGAAACAAGGGGAATACAAAGACAACTTCCCTAAACTACAAACCTTGCTAGAAGATATCAATTGGGATAGAATCTTAGGAACAAAGAACACTGAGGAGAGATTGGTTTGCTTTAAGAGCATATTAAGTAAGGGCATGAGTTAGTGCAGGGATCCTCAAACTACGGCCCTCCAGCTTTTGCGGAACTACGCATCCCATGAGGCATTGTAAAACTCTGACATTCACAGACAGGACTAGGCATGATGGGAATTGTAGTTCCTGAACAACTGGAGGGCCATAGTTTGAAGACCCATGAATTAGTGCATCCCATTGGGAAATAAATTTAAAAGGGCGAACAAAAATCCTGGATGGCTTAACTCCAATGTAAAAATGTGTATAAAAGCATAGGAGAAGGCCTTCAAAAAATACAAGGCTGAGAAATCATCGTCGGCATTCAGAATTTACAAAGAATGCAACAAGAAATATAAGGGTGCAATTAGTGCGGCTAAAACAGAACACAAAAGACACATGGCGGAGGAGAGCAAAAAAATTCCCAAGAAATTCTTTAAGTATTTACACAGTAAAAAAGGGAGGACAGACCATATTGGCCCCACAAAGAATGATGAAGGAAATCTGGTTACAAAGGAAGGGAAGATGGAGACGGTATTGAATTTATTCTTAGTCTTTAGGGGACATCGGTAACCAAAACTGCAGTGTTTATCCTCATGACATATCACAAGAAGCATCTTCATGGCTAACAGAGGACAGAGACTTGGAAACTTAACATTAATAATTCACCAGGACCAGACCTCTTGAACCCAAGGGTTCTTGGGGAACTTAGTCAAGTAATTGCCAGACCATTGTTCTTAATTTTTCCTGACAGTCTACTAACGGGAATGTTAACAGCTGATTGGAGAAAAGCCAATTTAGTACCAATATTTAAAAAAGGGCCAAAATAGACCCCTGCGAATTACAGACCAGTTAGCCTAAGATCAATAAAATAAGTGGCAATTTAGGCCTGAAAAAAAAAAAAAAAGACACTTGTCCTGGTTGAGACAGAAGGCTGAACCCACCTTAGGCACAAAAAAAAAAATTATGATAGGGGATGAAGAACCACCTTGTCATGGTAAATGATCAGAAACTGCTCCTTGAAAGACAGCTGCCAGTTCCAATACCCTTCACAATAAAGTGATGGCAGCCAGGAATACACTCTCCCGTGTCAAAAGGACTAGGAGAAGGTCCCAAATGGGAGTCTCTGTAAAACTGAAAGCATCAAACTGAGTTCCCACTGGGTAAAAGGCAGCCTGACAGGAAGAACAATACACATGACACTCTGTACAAAAGCACACACCAAGGAAAGAAGCAATTGGTCTCTGATATAAGGCTGAAACTTGCCCCTTGATCATACTCAAAGCCAGCTGCATATCAACCCCCGATCTGTAAAAAAAGCCAAAATACGGGCCACAAAATACTTGCCAGGATGAAATTTCCTAGCCTCACACCAGGCCATATAGGATTTCCCAGTCCTGTGGTAAATCGTCCTTGATGTAGCCTTCCTGCCTCTCAAAAGCATGGTAATGACTGTATAAGACACCCAATAGCCATGCCATGAAAGAAGGGTGGAAGATAGTACCATGAAAGGAGGTCTAGGTGAGCCCGAAGAGTCCAAGGCTTGTATGATAACATGTTTGTGATGTCTGAACACCATGCTCCCCTTGGTGCAAGCCGAATCACCAACATTCCTTCCACCTGAATCCTGTGGCGTAGACAGGGATGAAGCTGTAACAGGGAAGGCACAAATCCGGGAGAACAGTTCCTTTGGTGTCATTAGGCTTCATGTACACAGGACGTTTAAAAACTTTCCTGCCCCCAAACTTTGGGGAGACATCCACCAATCCAGAGACTGTAGAGTGCTGGGATGTACGGACATAGAGCTCAACAACTGTGTCCTCCTGTCACATGCCATCAGAACACACTCCACTGCTGAGGTCTGGAATGAAACTGAGCAAAAGAAGCTCCCTCAACATATCAAGTCATCCCTTGAACTGTACCACCCTCACCCAAATCTCCCAGTGCATCCTCCAGATTTCTTACTATCTTACCTGTCGTGATGGAACAAGATATGGAAATTAGCTTTACAGAAGAACCAAAGGAAAAAATTCTTTGGCTTAACCCACTGACTGCATATACCTCATCCAAGTCAAATTGACTGCTATTCAAAATGTAATCAGTGATGTGTAGATTTGGGACTAATTTCTTAGGCTAGTCATCTAGACCCAGAGCAAAGAGCTGGTGACAGGGCCTGAGAAGAGTTATTGAAGAGAATGAAAGATCCAAAATTCTCTTTCTTTGGTTGCCTAAATCTAAGTCTGCTCCTCATTGGGAGCAGCAAAGTTCCTTTTCACTCACATTTGCCCACTAGGTGTTGGGTTGCAGGAATTATTGCAAATTTGGGCAGAGGAGACTCAGGATTAGTGGGGCCTGTGCAATAAGGAAGTCATTGGACTTTTCTTTCCACTCCTCCAACTCATCTAATTCCCACTATGGTTTTTTAGAGCAATCAAAGCTTTAGGAAAATGTTACCGTATCTGGTTCCAACAGTTATGTGGAACCATGAGACGGGGAATCCCCTGCCCTAACTGATTAGCTGGCACTGACAGCCCCCTTACAGCTTTCGATAAACATGGGTTCAGACCAATCCCAAGTTTATCCCTACTTCTTATACATTTACTAAATGCCACTAACGCCTGTATACTACTTTGCTGGAAACAACCACTCCTTGTTAAATTGGTATTTTAGCTACGAGTTATAGACAAAACTAAAATTATAGAATGCTCGATTGCAGCTACAAAGCACACAGAAGAGCGATTCTGAAAAACCTGGAATTAGATAGATTTTCAATCTACACTAGAATACCATACCTTATTAAAAATGCAGTAAGCCCTCCCTTTGAACTTCCCCAATACTGTCCAGGATTGTCTTCTTTAGTTATTTTATCTGTACCTACATTCCATGTTACATAGTAAGGTTGAATAAAGACACCAGTCCATCCAGTTCAGCCTGAGTGAGTGTCTACAATTGTCCCTATCCCTGTGCATTGTACATCACACACTCACATTGGTCCCTACCCAATAATATACTACCTATTTCTTAGCCCGTTTTGGTCTGGTCATGTGATCCCACAGCTCCAGCTCCCCTGTGTCAGAGAAGGGTGGCTGCAGGGGAGAAGAGGGAGCACTTCCCACCTTTCCGCTGCACCCACCGCTCACTAACAGAATATGAACAGAGCAAGCTAAAAATATGTAAATATACACATTATTTTACACAGGTTAGGCAGCATATGTAACAGAAGGAAGGGGACATTTTTCAACCTAGTGTTGTGCAGAATTTCCACTTTAAGTCCTCCTCAACCTGCCTTTAAGTTTATTCAATTTTATCTAAGATGATACAATACAATGTTCTGATTTAGTTCAAGTTTTAGACAGGTCTTACCTCATTTGTTTTAATATGCTACAGATATCTTTGTTTATGTTTAGCTTCACTAAATGCATGAGAATACTTTATACCTTTATTACTTTTCTACTTTAATGTATTATTTTGTTTTGATATAAAAAATAAAATAAAGAATTCATTTTTTTTTTATTGGGATAGTTACACAGTTGCTTTAATGTAATAACAGACATTATGGGTAGGATTTGTTAGGTTAAGTAATGATATAGCTGAACAATAGTACAACAAAGTGTCATTTTTTAACTAAATGACAACAATTAATAGTATTGGACTGTGATGGAAAACTGATTTGAAGATCAGGCAAATAGAAGAACTGCACATCTATTTTAAATCACCTGAATACCCATGAGCAATATTTGTCTAGTCAGCAAATAATCTGACAATCCATGAATCAGATTTGCTTGAACTTTTGAACCAGGTGATTATCTGCAGATTTACTTATAACAATATTCATGAAACAAAAATAATCCACAAAATCAGTTATTGATTTGACTTTCACTTGTAGTGGCCAAATCATACTAAACCTTCAAGAAAATGCACAAAGGTGCAGTGAAATACAAATTAGGGAGAAGCTACATTATGCATCTTTGCGCGTCTTGGAGATTATTACTGGGGAGGAATCTGAAAGAATTTATTACATCAAATGTCTTTACATATCTTGGAAATCATAACCAGGGAAATCCGGGGATATTTCTTACATCAAATGTCTTCACGGGTCTTGAAGAGCACAACTGGGAAAATCTGGAGGAATTTCTGGTTCACAAGTCTTGAAGAGCATAACTAAGAAAATCCGGATGAATTTCTTACATCAAATGTCTTCATAGGTCTTGGAGAGCATAACTGAAGAAAGCTGGAGGAATTTCTTGAATCAAATGTTTACACATGTCACGGAGAACAAAATGGGGGAGGAATCTGAAGAACTGTCTTGTGTATAAAAGTGACATGCTTCCACCTAAGGCAAAAACAATAAAAACAACTATAAACTTGATGGCTTAAATTTAAAAGGACTATACAGTGGGTATAGAAAAGAATCACCTCCCTTTAAAATAATCACATTTTGTTGCTTTGCAGCCCCAAATGAAGGCACAGTTGAAGGCACACTGTTTTATCCAGCTGTATTTATTCAGTGCAACTTATAACATCCAAGTGAAAGATATAACACCAATCCATAAAAAATAAAAAAAAATTCAAACACAGAATTACTGACCTTGTGGCCTTGGATATACTCCTAGAGGGTCTTGTCCTCCCGAGATTGTCCAACGCAGATAGGGTTGCTTTGGATGCTAAGATTACAACTAAAGAGATAGTATCGGCTATTTTTGCTTTTCCTCCACATAAGTCCCCCAGGCCTGATGATTTCACTGCTGACATTTACAAAACTTACGTGGATGTGCTGGCTCCTAAGCTTAATTTACTTTTAGAGTATTGCTTGAAACAGCAAAGGCTTCTGGATTTGAAACTAGATGCATATATGATTCTATTGTTAAAGCCTGGTAAAGACCCTCTGGAATGTTCATCATACCGGCCTATTGCCCTTTTAAACATAGATTTGAAAATATTAACAAAGGTGTTGGAGAATAGGCTTGCTGAGTTATTTCCTCCCTGGTAGATATTAACCAGACGTGCTTTATGCCTGGTAAGTCTACAGACACAACTTTACAAAGACTTTACACACCTACAACTTCCAAATCTGGATTCCCCCACTAAAATTATAGTGTCTATAGACATTGAAAAAGCGTTTGATTCGGTCGATTGGCAGTATATGTTTAGTGTACTGGAGAGAATGGGCTTCGGTCTGGTCTTCTGACAATGGATCTCTTTATTGTATATTAATCCTGGGGTGGCAATATGGCTGGACATCTCTACTTCCCCTTTGTTTTCAGAGGGTAGGGGCACTAGGCAGGGATAACCCCTGGCCCCTTTCCTCTTTGCTCTCATGATGAAGCCACTGGCGGTTGCACTTAGATCATCCCGGGAGATAGAGGCTATTAGAGTAGGAAACATAAATGAATGCCCGGCACTTTATGTGGATGACTTGCTGTTGTTCCTTAAAAACCCAGGGGAATCGCTGAAAGCGGCACTGAACATTATGAATAACTTCACTACTCTCAGGTTTGAAAGTTAACTGGAGTAAGTAATCTATCCGACCATTGGACGAAGGGGCCAGGGAGGTGATGGACCCTGACCTGCTGCTGCGGTGGGTCTCTTCCATTACATATTTGGGAGTTAAAGTAATGGCAAATATCGCTGATTATATTCCCCTTAACCTGTTACCCCCAGTGACCTTTCTTAAACAGAAAGTCCAGGCCTGGCAGAGGCTTCCCTTGTCCCTGATAGGGAGGATTAACTTACTTAACCACTTGGGATCCGCGCTATTGCAAAATGACGGCAACAGCGCGGACCCACATTTCCGGGACTACGTCTATTGACGTGGTCCCGGTTACGAGCGGCCTGCGCGCCCCCTGAGGGGCGCGCGCGGCGCGCTCTGTGATCGGCGAGTCCGTGAGACTCGCCTGATCACCGATCCGTGTAAGGGGTCGATCCCGACCCCTTATCACGTGATCAGCTGTCAGCCAATGACAGCTGATCATGTGATAAAACGGAGCCGGTAATCGGCTAGTATTCCTCCTCGCGCTGACAGCGCGAGGAGAAAAAAAAAAAGCCGATCGCCGGCGGCCGTGTTCGGGACATCAGTCCCGATCACGGCCAGCAATTTAAACGGACACCTGCCCCCTGCCAGTGCCCACCTGCCACCCGCAGTGCCATCCTGAAATAAAGTAAGTGCCCCCCTGTCAGTGCCACCCAGCAGTGCCCATAGTGCCCACAGTGCCACCCAGCAGTGCCCACAGTGCCACCCAGCAGTGCCACCCACAGTGCCACCCAGCAGTGCCACCCACAGTGCCACCCAAAATCTGCCTCAAAGGTGCTGCACCCCAGTGCCGCCCATCAGTGCCCAGCAGTGCCGCCCAGCAGTGCCGCCCATCAGTGCCCAGCAGTGCCACCTATCAGAGCCACCTATCAGTGCCACCTATCAGTGCCCATCAGTCCCATCTATCTGTGGTACCTATCAGTGCCCATCCGTGCCACCCATCCGTGCCACTTATCCGTGCCACCCATCCGTGCCATCTTATCTGTGCCCATCTTTGCCCATCAGTGCCGCCTTATCTGTGCCCATCGGTGCCGCCTTATCTGTGCCTATTAGTGCCGCCTTAACTATGCCTATCAGTGCCCACCAGTGCAGCCTATCAGTGCCCACCAATGCAGCCCATCAGTGCCCACCAATGCAGCCCATCAGTGCCCACCAATGCAGCCTATCAGTGCCGCCTAATCAGCGCACTTCAATGAAGGAGAAAAATGACCCGTTTGCAAAATTTTATAACAAACTATTAAAACATGATTATTTTTTTTTTTTTTTGCATCTTTTTTTGTTTGTTTAGCAAAAAATAAAACTCCGAGCTGTAACTAAATACCACCAAAAGAAAGCTCTATTTGTGGGAAAAAAATGATAAAAATTTCATTTGGGTACAGTGTTGTATGACCGCGTAATTGTCACTCAAAGTGCATCAGCGCTGAAAGCTGAAAATTGGTCTGGGACTGAGGGGGGTTTAAGTGCCCAGTAAGCAAGTGGTTAAGACAAAAATCCTTCCAGTCATGTTATATTTTTTAAGACGTGCTCCCACATGGATTCCTAAAACCTTTTTAAAAAAACTGGATGGCCTTAAACCACCCAGAATATGGCTAAAGGCATTACAAGAGCCATGGGGTCAGGGAAGTCCAGCCTTGCCGGATTGGCAGAAATATTTTGCAAGTTATATGGTGTTTGCTGGTTAACTTCAGATGATGGGGATTCAGCTACACTGCAGGGATGTGCAATTAGCGGACCTCTAGCTGTTGCAAAATTACAAGTCCCATCATGCCTCTGCCTCTGGGTGTCATGCTTGTGGCTGTCAGAGTCTCGCTATGCCTCATGGGATTTGTAGTTCTGCAACAGCTGGAGGTCTGCTAATTGCATATCCATAGTTTCATAGTTAGTAAGGTTGAATAAAGACACCAGTCCATCCAATTCAACCTGAGTGAGTGTCTATCCCTATCCCTGTACATTACACACTCACATTGGTCCCTACCCTCAAGGAGCCCACAATCTAAGGTCCCCATTCATATACTAGGGCCAATTTTTGACAGAAGCCAATTAACCTACCTGCATGTCTTTGGAGTGTGGGAGGAAACCAGAGTACCCGGAGGAAACCCACACAGGCACAGGGAGAACATGCAAACTCCAGGCAGGTAGTGTCGTGGTTGGGATTTGAACCAACGACCCTTTTTACTGCTAACCACTACACCACTGTGCCACCCAATGCTATCCCTGAGCTACAGCATTAGGGGTGGCTCACTTGGGGTCGTATGAGTCCCTGCGTTTGGCCATCTATAAAGGTCCTAAATCTGATCTTCCCCATACATTGACTATGTAAAACTAAACAAATTTTTTGGTTCTGCACATGTCTCGTTTACATATTCTTTAACCACTTGACCACTGGGCACTTAAACCCCCTTAATAACCAGACCAATTTTCAGCTTTCGGTGCTCTCACATTTTGAATGACAATTACTCAGTCATGCAACACTGTACCCATATGAAATTTTTGTCCTTTTTTTTACACAAATAGAGCTTTCTTTTGGTGATATTTAGTCACCGCTGGGTTTTTTATTTTTTGCGCTATAAAAGAAAAAAGACTGAAAAATCTGTAAAAAAAAATGTTTTTTTTTGTTTCTGTTATAAAATTTAGCAGATTAGTAATTTTTCTTCATAACTTTTGGGCAAAATTTATACTACTACATATCTTTGGTAAAAATAAGTTCAAATTGGTGGATATTATTTGGTCTTTGTGAAAGTTATAGAGTCCACAAGCTTTGGTGCCAATATCTGAAAATTGATCACAACTGAAGTACTGATGGCCTATCTCATTTCTTGAGACTAGGGATGGCTGAACTGTTCGCCCGGCGGTCTGTTCGTGGCAAATTTTGCGTGTTCGCGATTCGCCAAACCAGCGGACTATTGCAGCTGTTCGCCCGGCTGACATGTGTTTACAGTGTGAAAGAACTTTGATCCATCATGGGGTACAGCACAGCCAATTGAGACATTTCAGCACATGGAGAATTGGAAATACCCCCTACCTTATAAATAGACCTGATCTGGCAGCCATTTTACATTCTGTCTTATGTCAGTATAGGGAGAGGTTGCTGCGTGGAGCAGGGAGAGACTGTAGTGACACAAATCACTAGCTATTAGGTCCACAAAAGTCCTTTTAAGGACTGGTATAGGTGTAGTACAGTGTATAGGGTTCAGTGCACTGCTGTGCTGGTGATTGCAGTTGTCTTTTGTCAGTGTAGGGACAGGACGCTGTGTGCAGCAGGGACAGTCAGTTTAATCACTAGCTAGCTATTACTATTAGGTCCACAAAGGTCCTTTTAAGGACTGGTATAGTTGTACAGTATATAGGGTGCTGGTGCATTGCTGTGCTGCAGATTACTGCTAGTTTTTGCAGCTGTCTTTTATCAATGTAGGGACTGAGGGACAGCATGCAAATCACTAGCTACTAGGTCCACAAAGGTCCTTGTAAGGACTGGTATAGGGGTACAATATATAGGGTGCTGGTGCAGGGCTGTGCTGCAGATTACTGCTGGTTTCTGCAGCAGTCTTTTATCAGTGTAGGGACTGAGGGATAGTCTGCAAATCACTAGCTACTAGGTCCACAAAGGTCCTTGTTAGGACTGGTATAGGTGTACAATATATAGGGTTGTGGTGCACTGCTGCTGACTGCTGCCGTATTCTGCAGCAGTCTTTTATCAGTGTAGGGACTGAGGGACAGTCTGCAAATCACTAGCTACTAGGTCCACAAAGGTCCTTTTAAGGACTGGTATAGGTGTACAATATATAGGGTGCTGGTGCAGGGCTGTGCTGCAGATTACTGCTGGTTTCTGCAGCAGTCTTTTATCAGTGTAGGGACTGAGGGACAGTCTGCAAATCACTAGCTACTAGGTCCACAAAGGTCCTTTTAAGGACTGGTATAGGTGTACACTATATAGAGTTGTGGTGCACTGCTGCTGACTGCTGCCCTATTCTGCAGCAGTCTTTTATCAGTGTAGGGACTGAGGGACAGTCTGCAAATCACTAGCTACTAGGGCCACAAAGGTCCTTTTAAGGACTGGTATAGGTGTACACTATATAGAGTTGTGGTGCACTGCTGCTGACTGCTGCCCTATTCTGCAGCAGTCTTTTATCAGTGTAGGGACTGAGGGACAGTCTGCAAATCACTAGCTACTAGGTCCACAAAGGTCCTTTTAAGGACTGGTATAGGTGTACAATATATAGGGTGCTGGTGCAGGGCTCTGCTGCAGATTACTGCTGGTTTCTGCAGCAGTCTTTTATCAGTGTAGGGACTGAGGGACAGTCTGCAAATCACTAGCTACTAGGTCCACAAAGGTCCTTGTAAGGACTGGTATAGGTGTACAATATATAGGGTTGTGGTGCACGGTGCTGGTGTCAGTGCTCTATATCACGGTGCTGATGTCAGTGCTCTATATTACGGTGCTGGTGTCAGTGCTATTTATCACGGTGGTGGTGTCAGTGCTCTATATCTCGGTGCTGGTGTCACTGCTCTATATCACGGTGCTGGTGTCAGTGCTCTATATCACGGTGCTGGTGTCAGTGCACTCTATCACGGTGCTGGTGTCAGTGCTCTATATCACGGTGCTGGTGTCAGTGCACTCTATTACGGTGCTGGTGTCAGTGCTCTCTATCTTGGTGCTGGTGTCAGTGCTCTCTATCTTGGTGCTGGTGTCAGTGCTCTATATCACGGTGCTGGTGTCAGTGCTCTATATCTCGGTGCTGGTGTCAGTGCTCTATGTGCTGGTGTCAGTGCTCTATATCACGGTGCTGGTGTCAGTGCACTCTATCACAGTGCTGGTGTCAGTGCTCTCTATCATGGTGCTGGTGTCAGTGCTCTCTATCATGGTGCTGGTGTCAGTGCTCTCTATCACAGTGCTGATGATCATCTCCTGCACCCTCTTCATAGCCTACCCTGACCTTTCCTCTCCTCCATTGCCTTCATGCGCTCCTGAGTCCTGAATTGTCAAAATTTCACAGATAAAAAAAGAATGCTTGTAGTTGTTGATCCCAGATTCACTTCATACATGTGTTATGTCAGTGGCCATGTGGTGGGACTATGTGTGCACAGCTAGTAAGTATTTTGTGGCTGAAAATATGACCTGTAGGTTTTTAAGGTTCGCCTGCCATTGAAGTCAATGGGGCCCGCCGCAAACTTTTGGTCGCGGTCGCGAAACGTCCCATCGGAAGTTCGTCCATCTCTACTTGAGACCCTAACATTCCAGAAAAGTACAAATACCCCCCAAATGACTCAGTTTTGGAAAGAAGACATTCCAATGTATTTAGTAAGAGGCATGATGAGTTTTTTGAAGTTGTCATTTTTTCCCACAATTCTTTGCAAAATCAAGATTTTTTTTTCCACCAAATTGTCATATTATCAGGTTATTTCTCACACACAGCATATGCATACCACAAATTACACCCCAAAATACATTCTGCTATTACTCCCGAATATGGCAATACCACATGTGTGAGACTTTTACACAGTGTGGCCACATACAGAGGCCCAACATGCAGGGAGCACCTGCAGGCGTTCTGGAGCACCCAGGCCAATTCTGACATTTCTCTCCTACATGTAAAAATCATAATTTATTTGCTAGATAATTACATAGAACCCCAAAACATTATATATGTATTATATATTTGCAGCAATTTTTCGAACGCGTTTTTTTGGGAAAAAAAACTGTTTTGTGCTTTAAAAAAAAAAAAAACAGTAAAGTTAGCCCAATGTTTTTGCATAATGTGAACGATCAAGTTACACAGAGTAAATCGATACCTAATATGTCACCCTTCAAAATTGCACACGCTCGTGGAATGGCGCCAAACGTCGCTACTTAAAAATCCCCATAGGCGACGCTTGAATTTTTTTTTACTGGTTACATGTTTTGAGTTACAGAGGTGGTCTAGGGCCAAAATTATTGCTCTCGCTGTAACGTTTGCAGCGATACCTCACATGTGTGGTTTGAACACCGTTTTCATATGTGGGCAGGACTTACGTATGCGTTCGCTTCTGCATGCGAGCTCACAGGGACAGGGGCGCTTTAATTTTTTTTTTAATATTGTTCATTTTACTTTATTTATTTTAGTTTGACACTTTTTTCCCCAAAAATACATTTTTTGATCACTTTTATTCCTATTATAAGGAATGTAAACATCCCTTGTAATAGGAATATGGCATGGCAGGTCCTCTTTACAGTGAGATATGGGGTCAATAAGACTCCACATTTCACCTCTAGGCTGGGAAGTCTGAAATAAAAATAAATGATTCTGGCTTTGCTCATATTGGCGAGTCGGCAGAAGCACCGGAGGGCGGCGGGAGGGGGGGTCGTCCCCTCTCGCCTCCTGTAAGAATGATCAAGCAGCGGAACAGCCGCTATGATTGTTCTTATGGTGTAGGGAATCGCCTACACCATAAAAAAAGCTGATATCTGAATGATGCCTGTAGCTACAAAGTCAAGGACATCATATGACGGCCAGTGGGCAAGAAATGGTTAAAATGCATTTTTTTTTTAACACAAAGTTGTCCATTTATACAATATTTCTAACACATAGCATGTACATACCAAAAATGACACCCAAAAATAGATTCTCCTACTCCTCCTGAGTATGGCGATAACACGTGTGTGAGACTTCCACAGCTTGGCAACATACAGAGGCTGAGTACAGCCAAGCATGGCCGAGCATAGCTGGGTATCACAGAGTATTGCAGGGTATCACTGAGTATGGCTGGGTATTGCAGGGTATCACAGAGTATGGCTGGGGATTGCAGGGTATCACGGAGTATGGCTGGGTATTGCAGGGTATCACCGAGTATGGCTGGGTATCACCGAGTATGGCTGGGTATTGCTGGGTATGGCCATTTATGGAAGAGTATTGGCAGGGTATTGCAGAGTATTGCTGGGTATTGCAGATTATTGCTGGGTATTGCAGAGTATTGGCAGGGCATTGCTGGGTATTGCAGAGTATTGGCAGGGCATTGCAGAGTATTGGCAGGGTATTGCAGAGTATTGGCAGGGCATTGCAGAGTATTGGCAGGGCATTGCTGGGTATTGCAGAGTATTGGCAGGGCATTGCTGGGTATTGCAGAGTATTGGCAGGGAATTGCAGGGTTAATTGTCGGTGAGCAGCGCTGTGGGCACTGCAGATCCAGCCCTCAGCACTGCTGTCACTAATCTCTCCCCTCTCACTGTACCGATTGTTCCGGTGGTCACGGATGCTCTCGAGTGCGTGCCCCAGGGGGAGCGCGAGAGCGGAATTCTGGGAGGACGTATAGGGTTAAGCAACCGCCCTGTAGCCGTCATTCGGCTATGGGCCGGTTGTTTAAGTGGTTAATGCATACAATGCATCAAAGTAGAACTATAGGCAAAACATTTTTTTTCATTTTGGATAGAGCAAGGGAGGGTTATAACCCCTGTAAGATTTTTTTTTCGCCTTCTGTATCCCATTGCAGAGATTTCCCTTCACTTCCTGTCCCATATCCAAACAGGAAGTGAGGGGAAATCCCTGCAAATTAAGGGAATTCCTTGAGGACCCCCAGGTCACCAGAACTAGTGTTCCCATTGGAACATTTCCCCTCTATTACTTTTCTGGGAACAACCCAAAATGTGGGATTTTCTCTTACTTTTGTTCTTAATGATAATGGTAAACAGGTCAAACTGAGGGGGTGAATATCCTTAAAGGGGGGCACAGACAGCAAAAAAAACAGACAGGTGTTCTAATCTATCTCAAAGTTTATCCTTTAGTTATACCTTAAGGTAAGGTGACCAGATTTTTAAAAGTAAATCCGGGAACATTTTTTTTTTTTTATTGTCAAATGGTAGACTATTTTATAAGCATATTTACCTTGACTGTTGTATGCAGTGTATGTGGTATGTGCTTATGGAATGATTGTATGATATATACATTATTTCTCACATTTCCCCCATTAGATAAAAAAAAATATATGGTTCTTAGAATTTTTGGGGATATGACTACCAAATGTTAAGAAGATAAGATAGAGAAAAAACTTGTACGGAGGTATGGGGAGGCAAAATTCAAATCCAATCTGTGCAGGGGCAGCTCCAGACAATTTTTTTTTTGGGGGGGGGGGGGGGAGTGCTATGGTGGTGCTGGAGGTAAAAGTGAGGGTGCTAATGGGGTGTTCTACCTGTGGGTGTGCCCAAAAGTGGGTGTGGCCAGCAAGTTGCCACAAGCAGAAAGTGGAGGTTTCTTCATGGCGTACAATGGTGATCAATATTTTCCGGTTTCTATATACCAATTAAAAGCCACGAAATGCAGCACAACTCTACAATTCCTATATACAATTCTACAAATGGACTGATAAGTGCAATGGTAACACTTATAAATGAATATCCAGTGCAAATCAACCATTGTATTGCAATATAGTAGGAATGGTGTCATCCCCTCTACAAAAATATTTTGAAAAATTGCAGAGCTTCAATGTGCAAATAATGGTGAACCCCCCTATATACAATAATAATAACAGAGATGCAAATCAACCAGTGTATTAGAACATCGTAGTGATGGTGTCACCCTCTTTTCAAGAGGTGAGAAATATTGCAAAGCTGTAATGTGCAAATATTGGTGAAACCCCCATAGATACTCATAATAAAATGTACAATTGATGAACACATTTTACATTTTATTATTCTATCCATTAATAGGTGTTACCATTTGTACAATTTTATAGATGACGTGTAGGACAGCGCTGCATTTTTTACTTTTTATTGATTCACGTTAGATGAGGGAATCAGCTAACAATATTCTCTTATTGCTTTTGAAATATTTCTAGTAGTGGTTTTACTTGATTTGTTATGTCCTCTGTATACTGGTAACCACTCTGCATATTGGTGGTCAGTGTGCCCCCTCTATGCTGGTGGTACGTACAGAAGGATGCTACATTTAGAGTGCAGGGCTCAGGAGGATGCTATGTACAGAGTGCAGGGCTCAGAAGGATGCTATGTACAGAGTGCAAGGTTCAGGAGTGCATTGTACAGAGTGCAAGGTTCAGGAACTAGTTAAACTGCAAAGACACCAATTAAACATTGCACACTTGTCTTCTAAAATCTTGATTACCAGCATACAGGAGCCGAGGCAAGAATGCAGGCATCACATGTATAATAAATGAGTGCAGCCTAATAAGACATGCAGCAGTGTGAACTAAACATCCATCCAGCACAGCCAAGGATTGGTGGGCAAGCAGGAGGTGTGTGGCCAGGGCGGGTGCAAGGATTTCCCCCCCCCAGATTTAATTTAAGTCCCCCAAAGCCCTGACAGCATATACATCTAATTTGTGAGCTCTGCTGCCTATCTGCAAAGCAGCCAGGGTTTAATGTAAAGACTGTTCTGGTACATCATTAGTTAACAGAAAGCAGTTGTAGCACTCTGTACAAAGCACTCCTGAACCTTGCACTCTGTATGTAGCATCCTTCTGAGCCCTGCAAAGCAGAATGCTAAAGCCTTCTCAGGGGCACCCCCGCTCATTCGGGTGGGGGGAAAGGTCCTGCAATTCTCAAGATCTGGCAGGAACAATGTCAAGACAGATGGATTTCTGCAGTTTTTTTCTCTAGGTTACATCTAGAGTTCCGAGAATTTCAGTTTCCTCGTTTTTTCTAAGGAAAAATGTTCCCAAGTATCCAGAGAAAAAGAAGTCTCTCTTTCTGGCCTCTGGGTCATCTATTATCCCAGTCAGTGATATCAGAGGTTCCCTTAGTGGAACAGGGCAAATGGTTTGGCTCAAACCTTTTATGGTTCCACAACCAAACAGAGAGGTAAGACCCATTCTAGATCTTGAAGATCTGAATCGGCACTTAAACATCCAATCCTTTCATAATCCGATCGGTTGTGTCCATTCTGCAAGGAGGGGAGTTTTTTTTTTGGGCTTCAATCGATATCAAAAATGCATATCTCCATGTGCCAAATTCTACGCTCAGCAGAAATCTCTGCGTTTTGAAATATATAATCATCATTTCAGTTGTGGCCCTGCCATTGGGTTTAGCCACAGCACGACCGGTGAAAGATTCTGGCACCTCTTTAGCCAGATTAAGGGCTCGGGGCATAACGGTCCTAGCCTATTTAGAAGATCTACTTTTAATAGATCATTCAGTCTCGGGTCTAAACCAGAGTCTGATCACAGCTGTAACTTCCTGAAATCTCTGGGTTGGATAACCTAGGAAGAGCTTCCTTAAAACCACCAAGGAGATTACAATACTTGTGGCTGGTTATAGATACCATACAGAAGAAGGTATTCTTACCCCAGACAAGAATCGGTTCCATTGTAGGACTAATTCAACTTATCAAAACATAGAAAAATCCTTCCATTTGGCTGTGCATGAAATTGTTAGGGGAAATGGTGGCCTCCTTCAAGGCCATCCCTTACGCGCAGTTTTTACTCAAAAATTGCAAAGCATCATCCTCTTGGTCTGGAATAAAAAGATCCAGGCCTTGTTTGTTTCCAATACGCTTGGCTCCCGATGTAAGTCAGAGCCTAAATTGGTGGTTGTTATCCAGCAAAAGGGAAAATCTCTTCTACCTGTATCCTGGAGGGTGTTAACATCAATCACCAGGGGGGCACGAGAGGTCGTGCAGCCGAAATAGAGGTGAATAATGTTCTAGCTTGGGCAGAACACAACATTCCTTGTCTATCAGAAATTTTTCATTTCAGGAATAGAGAATTGGCAGGCAGGCTACTTGAGTCGCCAACAATTATTTCCAGGAGAATGATCTCTTCACCCCAACATCTTCCTAGCGATATGTCAGAAATTGAGTATTCCGGGCATGGACCTATTCGCGTGCAGATTCAACAACAATGTCGACAACTTTGTGTCGGGAACAAGGGATCCGTGGAATAGACACATTAGTCTTCCCATGGGATAATTTCTCACAAATCTATGCATTTCTTCCAGTTCTGCTACTTCCGTGCCTTATCCGTGGGAATAAGCAGGAGAGGAAGGAGGTGATTCTGGTGACCCCAGTGGGTCCCAGAAGATCTTGATTTACCGAGATCATAAAGGTCACAGTAGGAGTCCTTCGGACTCTGCCATTATAGCCAGACCTTCTCGCACAAGGTCCGGTATTTCATCCTACATTACGGACAAAAAATGAACAGGTTTGACTGTTGAATCCCACTTTATAAAAGATCATGGGTGATCTCCTTCAGTAGGGTCTATTTTGATTAATGCCAGGAAGCCGGCTTCCAGAGTCATTTTACTATAGAGTCTGGAAGGCATATGTTTCTTGGTGTGGATCCAGGGGTTGGCACCCCAGGAAGTATGTCATAGACAGGATCCCTTATTTCCTGCATATGGGATCTGTAATGAAGCTGGCTTTGTCAGTGTTTTTTTTCAATGGCCTCTTGCTTCCCACTCTTGGTGCGTACCTTATTCAGGGGGTAACACAGATTAATCCCCCTATCAAGGCACCTCTAAAATTCTTAGGATTTAAAATTGGTCTTATCGGCTTTGCTAAATGAGCCATTTGAGCCTTTACGAGAAATTCCCTTGGTTTTTTGGACAAGAAAGATAATCTTTCTGGTTGCCATTTCTTCTACTAGAAGAATATCGAAACTAGCGGCTCTGTTTTGTAAAGAGCCATATTTGATCATGCATAAGGATGAGGTGGTTTTATGTCCTCATCCTGAATTCCTACCGAAAGTGGTAACAGTTTTTTTTCATTTAAAGCAAGATATTATTCATCCTTCTTTTTCCCAAAGCCTCAATCTAGGGAATAGAAGGCACTACATTCCCTTCATATAGTAAGAGAGAGTCTATTTTAAGGTGACCGTTCAGGTTCGCAAAACAGATGTTTTTGTTTGTACTGCCAGATGGTCAGGGGAGGGCTGACAGCCTTAGGCCTGGGGGGCAAGTCCAGTCAAGTGGCCCACTTTAACCCCGAATAAGTTCACTATCTATGCCCACCTTGTATTACAAGGTTACCCATGGCTAGTGGCCAGCAGAGCCCTACAGGCCATGATAAGCTCCCAGCAGGACCTACAGGTGCATGGCCAGCTCCCAGTCTGTGGGTCCTGCTGGGCACTAGCCATAGCCAGCTCCCAGTAGGACCAACAGGCAGCGGTGGTGCGTCCATAAAGGCGCAGGAGCGCCGCCCCCCTGTCACTCGCTCTCTCACATAGATAGATTGCATGAATCTATATATGATTGCCGCTGCCGCCCCCTATTCATGTGCCTGGTCCTTTGTTGGGCGCCATGCATATGAATTACAGCGGCGGAGTTTCTTTGGAAATGCCTGATTAGAGCCATAGGCTCAAATAGGCTTCCTGATTAGAGCCATGGGCTCTAATAGGCTTCCAAAAGGGAAAACAGCGGGCACACTTCTGTGCGTTCGCCAATTACTTATTGGTGTGTTAGAGAACCGAAGACATCGCTTTCCTAACACTGACCTGGCTCACAGCCAATCAGGTTGCTCAGGTCATGTTACCTGTCACCTGATTGGCTGAAACAACAGGCGCCGCTATTGGACGCCTGATGGGAGGAAAAGAAGTGCAGGAGACGCATGAAGGACCCACTCGTTGTTGTCACCTGCTGCCCCACAAGACAGGGCAAGTGCAGGGCAGAAGGCAAGCGGGCGGCACACTGTCACACTGGCAGCATTTGATTGGCACAGTGGCTGCGAATAATTTTTTTTTTTTTCACATTTTTTTCAGTTTGCCCCCCCCCCCCCAAAATATTTTAGCACCAGCCGCCACTGCCAACAGGCCATGATTAGTTCCAGCAGGACCCACAGGGAATGGCCAGCTCCCAGCAGGACATCATGTACTGTACCATTCCCGAGTCTCTGCAGGTGATCCCTCTGTGTAACGCGGGGACAAGGTCATCCAGTGCCCAGGCAAAGATAGCAAACTGCGCCCCCCCCCCCCAGGTGGAAGAGGGAATGGGGGTAATAGTGCCATAATGTTTGTGACGTGCTGTGCGGTCACTGGAAGGAAAAAAAATGCTGCTGCATTTCTGTCAGTTTGAGAAGGACTGATTGATAACTATGTCAGTGCCATCCAGTGCACTGCGATAAAATGTAGAATTACTGTATTTTATTGCAGCTTACTGCACCGCACCTCTGGACGGTACTGCAGTGTAAATGGGGCACATAGAGAACAGTTGTATTCTATGTGCTCTAGCAGTGACTGGTATTTTTTTCAGTGTGGAAAAATGCCAGTCACTGCACTAGTGTGAAAAAGCCCAAATTCTGTAGTATAAGTTAATGGAGAGTGAGGGGCTGCATGTGTTAGACTGAGGCATGATTCTGACAGAACTATTGTATTAGATAAAAGTAAGCTGGGATGGAAAGGGTGTCAGCCCAAGTACATGTGTGGAATGCCCAGAGCTGAGAGGCTACAGTGATTTATATGAAAAGAGCAGAATTACAAAACAGGAGAGAAGATAAAATGAATGGGAAAAAGATAAGTGAATTGGTGCAAGGAGAGTCTGACTTACCTACAGCAAGATTGTACCAACCAGGAGAGATGAGTACACAGAGGGAGGGGGAGGGGGATGAAGCATGAGTGAAATCAGCCTGGAATAAATGAAAGAATCTGAACAGAAACAAACGTGATGTGTCCTGGAAGGAGAGAGAGGTTATAGGAGAGCAGACAGTAGGAGAGTTAACACAGCAGCAGGAGAATGATAGCTTTGAAGTTGCTGGCTGACCGGCCCCCCTGTGAAGTGATGGGTCTCCCTGCCGGGAGTAGAAGTTACCTGCTTCGCTGCTCAGTTCCCTCTAATCTCTACCCACCAGACTACAACTCCCAGAATGCAGCGCAGCAGCAACACAGCCAATCAGCGGCCGACTTCCTCAAAAAAAAAAAAAAAGTCAACAAACAGCGGCTGTTTTGATTAAAAGTTAGAAGGGCCTGGGGGGAGATTTCCACCCTGCCCCCTGGCCCAGCCCACCCCTGCGGGCAATGTAGGAGAGCTAGCCTAGCGTCCCTTCGAATCATTAGATGAAAGAGTGTCTGCAGTAAACCAAAGATCCTAGACCAGAACCCCACCAACCTTGGGCAAGCCCACCATGTGTGCATGACATCGCCTCGCTGTCCACAGTTGCGGAAGCATCTGTCAGTACTCCCAGGGAATGCCCGAGCCGTGCAGGCAGGTACCCAGTACCATCGGGACATTACTTTATATGCGGCCTCTAAGGTATTTGTGTTGAACGAGCATTTGGCGACCGTGTGCCAGGCTCTGTTCCAATTCTCTGGGTCTACTGGGGCCTGAAGGTCCTTTTCCCATTGAGTCATATAAGAGAGGGGTGCCGATGGCGGGCGACCATTCAGGGAGGCATAAATGGTCGAGATGAGGCCCGGGGACCCTGGGGAGTGATGGCATGTATGTTCAAAAAAAGTTTTTTGGAAGGGATAGGTGGACGTGCGGCGCAATGCTACAATCCAGTGCTTTAATTGGATGAAGTGATAATGCTCCGTGACCGGCGCCCCCTGCGCTTCCCTAATACTCTCCCAGGAGGGGAATGAGCGTGAAGATAGAAAATTTTGGACTTGTGGGTAGCCATGCAAAGACCACCAGGAGAATGCCTGGGGCTCCACATGACCGGGAGGGAAAAGAGGGTTATTGGTGATGGGGAGTAGGGGTAGGAAGGGGGACATCAGATTGTTAACCGATCGAACTGAGTCCCACACCTGCAGACCATGAAGCAGCATGGGGCTCAGAGAGGGAGGGCGTAGATTCCTGGGGAGCCAGAGGAGTGCCTGAAGTGAACACGGGTCAGAACCAGGTACCTCCAGGAGCACCCACAGAGGAACATCCGTGGTTGCATGAAGCATGGTCAATGGGGAGATCTGGGCCGCTATGTAGTATTTAGAAATATTGGGGACCCCCAGGCCTCCCCAGAGCCTATGGGTATAAAGGGTCGCTCTAGGTACCCTGGGGCGTTTGCGCGCCCATATAAATTGGAGGATCCTATTCTGCAGGAGTCGAAGGAAAAAAGCGGGTACCCGGACAGGCAAAGTGCGAAAATAATAAAGGACTTTGGGGAGTATCGTCATCTTTGCCGCCGAGATCCTCCCTACCCAGAAGAGTGAGGGAAATTGCCAGGCTTGCATAAGGGTGGACACCATGCGTAACAGGGGATAATAATTGGCAGAGAATAGGGAGGAGTAAGCTGGAGTCAATTTGACACCTAAATAGTCAATCGAGTGAGATGCCCAACGATAAGGAAAATGGTCCTGAAGTCTCTGTACCAGTTCCAGAGGGAGGTTAACATTCAGCGCTGTGGTTTTGGAGGGGTTAATTTGAAGACCTGAGAAGGCTGAAAATTGATCTAATACAAGTTGCAGGTTGGGCAGGGAGATGAGCGGGTTTGAAATGGTCAAAAGGGCGTCGTCCGCAAATAGGTTCACTTTGTATTGAGTGCCCGCGTAAGGAATTCCCGAGATATCGCTATTGGCCCTGATCGCCGCCGCCAGGGGCTCCAATGCTAGGATAAACAGTGCCGGGGACAGGGGGCAGCCCTGTCTAGTTCCCCGGAGTATCGGGAAAGGGTCAGAGAGGAAGCCGGCGTATTTTACTGACGCCGACGGTGCGGAATATAGGGCCTGGATCCATCGCAGGAAATGTGGACCAAATCCCCACTTGGTTAGAACAAAATAAAGGTAATCCCACGAGAGCGAATCAAACGCTTTATATATATCTAGGGAAAGCAAGAGTCCTGGTATTTTGCGCTGATTAAGTATATGGAGGAGATGGACCACCTTGCGGATATTATCCCCCGCCTGGCGACCGGGCACAAAGTCCACCTGATCCCTGTGAATGAGGGCCTGAAGATATCTGTTGACCCGCGTACTTAGGACCTTGCCCAGTACCTTCAGGTCAACATTCAACAGGGAGATGGGACGAAAGGACTGTGGGTCCGTGGCTTCCTCAGGCGACTTAGGGATCATAGAGATATGGGCTTTCAGTGAGTCCGGCGAGGGTCTCGCACCGTCCCGCCAGGCGTTGAAATAGGATGTGAGATGGGGCGTGAGCAGGGGTGCAAATGTCTTATAATATAGACCGGTGAAGCCGTCCGGACCCGGAGCCTTGGAAGGCTTAACGGACTTTAGGGCTTGGGCGACCTCCATTTCCGTTATAGGAGCATTCAAATTATCTCATGCCGCCAAAGACAATGTAGGAAGGTCAATCGATTGGAAGAATCTCTCAGCCTTGTCTCGGTCGAAGGCTGCCGGTCTATTATATAGGGAGGAGAGGAAGGAGGCAAAGCCTGCTACTACTTTAGATGAATTTGACGTAAATCCCCCTCCCGTCATCTGTAGTCGAACCGGCCTGCCCGGACGTCCCACCGAATTAAGTTTCCTAGCCAACATAGGACCAGGTTTGTTCGAGCAACTATAAAACTTATACTTGGACCAACGCAGGGCCTTTTCCGCCTGAGCAGAGGCGAGCAGGTCCAACTCGGTGGCCAATTTGTCACGTGTCCGCCTATGGGTTACCGTAGGGTGCGCCTTCCATGTCGCGTCCGCCGCCTCTAACAAGGAGGTCAATTCCTGGATCCGCTGCTCCCTGGCCCGTTTTGTACGGGAAGCGATCTGGATCAAATGGCCCCTGACCATCGCCTTGTGGGCTTCCCACAAGTCGACTGGAGAGTCGACTGAGCCTACATTTTCCGCAAAATAAGTTTGGATATGAGTTTCTATCTGGGAGGATGTAGCTTTCGTACTCAGGAGGGATTCGTTAATCCGCCAGAGGTAGGCCGGGCGGGAGAATCCCACCAAAGTGATTCCAAAGATCAGGGGATCATGATCTGACCATGGAGAGGTGGCAATAGCGATCTTTTGTACCAATGGTAGGGAGCTAAGATGCAGAAACACGTGGTCTATTCTACAAAAACACACGTCCACCATGCCATAAGATTGGAAAAGATCATGCAATAGTTGTTCATGAGAGGCATCACGGGACGGAGGCACTTCCCTGAGACTACGCCTGTCCAAAGAGGAGTTAAAAACAGAGTTGGAGTTTCCCATCATAATCAGAAGGCCTTTTTGGTGCCTGGTGATCACTTGGAGCAGGTGGGAGAAAAACTTCTGTTGAAATGAATTAGGAGCGTAGTATCCAACCAAAGTGACCTCCTGGTCCCACAGGGTGCCCTGCAGGATCAAATATCTACCCGTAGGGTCTGCTATATCTTTAGAACAGATAAATTGGAGGTTACGCCGAAAGGCCATCAGCACCCCTCTTTGCTTCTCAGAGGCGGAGGCCGTAAAAAACATTGGATAATGGGGGGAAAAATATTTGGGGGATGAGGATTCGGAGAACCTGGTCTCCTGCAGACACACCACATCAATAGATTGTGATTTTAAATGGCGGAAGACCTTCGATCTCTTATTGGGGGAATTGAACCCATGTATGTTCTGCGAGAATATTTTCAACACATTTTGAGCCATCTGGGGGGTAAAGGAAGGTACATATAATGATAACGGAGCCAGCAAGGTACGTACTTACCCTGATCCCATGGCGAGGCAGTCCGAGCCCGAGTAGGGGAGCGGGAGGGAGAAGAACACAGAGGAGAAGAGAAAGAGAGAGAAGAGGAAACATTGAGTAGACATGTGACACACATAAACACCACAATGGGTGGGCATAGCATCCCGTTACCGGACACTAATAGAGGTGGCTGCACCACCAACCACAAAGCTAACAAATAGTAAAACCTAACAATAGTAGGAACAATAATACTTCAATTTTACTGAGCATTACTACCTTATTACCCTATTACCGCCCCTGCACAGGGCTACGAAAACTAAACCAAAAACAGATGAGACGAGCCAGGCCCATCTCGTAGAACCGCTACCGGGTGGCAGTGATTAGAACTGGCCATGGGACTATAGGTTCTCCCCACCAGGCGCCACCCCGCAGGGAGCGCCCGAGGAGAGGACGCAACCACGGTCTCCAAACGTGACCCCCGCGTTGGTTCGCCGCCAGGCCCCGGGAGTCAAAAAAAAAAGAAAAAAAAAAAAGTATAAGAGGGAGGGAGAGGCAAGGGAAGGGAGGGAGTTAAGTGGAGAGGGGGGGAAGGGGAGCAAGAGGGGGAGCAGGGAGGAGCAGGAGGGGGCAGGAAGGGGGAAAATAGAGGATCAGGGTAAGGGGAGGGGCCATGGATAAGGGGAGGGGGGTGGGGACGAGGGGGGAGGAAGGGTAAAAATATACGAAATAAATATAAGAAAAAAAAGGGGGAAGAGAAAAAAAATAAAAATAAAAAAGGGGAAGAAAAATGCAAAATTGGAGCCCCAGATGGTTCCTAGGGTCCAGAGGGCAACCTGCATACACAATAAGTAGACAATACATACAGTACTCCAGGAACCAGCCCCCCAGACTGCCCCTATCCCACCAGGACTATAGTCCCATTTCACTTTTTCCTTTCTTTTTCTTCCCCTTCCCTCCCCTCCCCAAAAGGAGGAAGGAAAAATACAAAAAAAAAAAAAAAATTTTTAAATTATAAATAACATACATTTTTTGTCCTGATATAGGACCCTCAGGTTAGCTGAGTGGTCTGGGCAAAATTAGGCAGTCTAAGAAGGGCCGGATCACTGGCAGAAGGCAACCAAGCAAACAGCAAAGAATCATGTACGGGCTCATCCGTGCAGTCGTCATCCTGGATCTGAATAGGGGGAATCGCACATGCTGCTGGGCATCAGGTGGGGGTCGTTTCCTGTTGCTGACCGGCTCCCATACACGGCCCAAGCGCCGAGAAGTGGGTTTAGGACCTGGAGCCCTCTCACGGATGCTGGGGTCATCCGGAGGGGGGAGCAAATGTAATGCCTCAAAAGTCGCTTGAGCTTCTTCCACGTTGCGCACAGTGTAGCCCCGACGTTGGTAGGTGAAAGCGAGGCGAAAAGGAAAGCCCCATGTGTATTTAATGTGGCGTTCCACCAGAGCTGAAGTGTATGGCTTTAGTTGACGTCTCTTTAGCACCGTGGTGGGGGCCAGGTCAGTAAAGAGCTGGTATTTGTGACCTTGGAAGTGGAGATCAGGCTTGTCCCGTGCTGCTCTAAGGAGTGTTTCCTTCATACGGTAGTACGTGAACTTGATGATAATGTCCCGAGGGGGGCCCCCCTCCTTCCTCGGCCCCAGGGCCCGATGGATTTGGTCAAACTCCATGCGATCAATAGGGATGCCTGGGACCAGTTCCTGGAATAGGGCCGTGGCTGTGGAAGTTAAGTCCTCAATAGTTTCGGGAAGTCCCCTAAGCCTAAGGTTCCCACATCTAGACCTGTTCTCATAGTCCTCTAATTTTAGGAGAGCTGCGTCCAGGTCCCTGCGCAGGTCTTGTAAGTCCTGCTCATGGTGATCAATGACCGTTGCTGCGGCCTCCATTCTATCTTCCAACGCATTCGTACGGTTGCCAAGTTCACCAATTTCCTTCGTGAGATGCGTGGCCAGTTTGGAGGTGGCTGCTGACAGTTCCCCATGCAGCATGGTTTTAAAACGAGATAGCAGGTCAGCGTCCCGCAATGAAGGCGCTACACATGGTTGTTGGATTCCAGGTATACTTTCTGCATCCGAGCAAGCTTCGGGCTCACCAGTCAGCAGCGGAGGGGTGAAGGCCATGTCCGAGGCCTGCGAATTCAGCGGACCGTCCGGTGGAAAGGCCTCGAGGCTTGCACACACAGCTTGTCTCCTCGAGGTGCTCCGCGCTGTGCCTGATTTGCGTCCCATAATGTCAGCTGCAATTGCGGGGTATATCGAGCCCAAATTAATGTGCAGGAGCGGCGATTTCACTTTCAGTGTGGTCGGTGGTGAAGAAGCGCCATTAGTTTGCGACCATCTTGGTTCTTAGTTCATGGGCACCCTCAGTATGTAATGAGTTTAGGTAATGTCAATGAATTACAGTCTCTCCCCACACCAACAGGCTATGGAAGGAAAAACTTTAGGGTGCTGGGTGTAGCAAGATGGCCGCCGACATCCAGAGCAGGCCGAAGCCAGGGCCTTTCCTAAGAAAAGGGGCTGCTGCTGAGTAGCACGCGGCCTTGGTTCAGGGGGGGTTATCAGGGCCCGTCTTAATCCAGTCCCCTCACAGCCCAGGAAGATGATACCCGCCCGGTTGGGGTAGAATAGCCCGGGGGTAGGAAGCAGCCCGTCCTGTGACTCACCAGGCCCAGAGAAGTCCGTGGAAGGGATCGAGCGGTAGCTCCTGTTTTCGGGGTCCGGCGACCAGGAGGGTCTTCACCTGTCGACCTCCCGCTGCCGATGCGTGGATTCCCGGCCGAAGTGTCAGGCGAGAGCGGCGATCCCGGAGGCAGAGTAGGCCGCAAGATGGCGGCCGGCGCGCCGCTGGTGGGGTCCGCGGCGGGCCGAATCGCTCAGCCCGAGGGTCGAGAGGGGCCGCCAAACCTGGATGGTGCTGTGCAGGAGAGCCCAGGCTAGCAGGTAAGTCCCTTTTGGGATGAAGAAAGGCATCCACAGCGGAGGATGGCTGTGGATTCAGTACCGGCCGGCGGAGCTCAGCCTCAGCGCGTCCTGTCGCCTCGCCGTCCGGCCACACCCCGCTCTATTCTATTTTTAATAAGGATAAACACTGGATGGTAACCGGACCAGCTCTATATAGCGGCACAGGGGCTTACACTGTGGAGGCGCATTAACCCCTTAAGGGGCGGGGGAGCTGGTGAGTGCGGATTATTGTCTTTAAGCACGGAAATCGCACTGGTTGCAATCCAGGAATCCACTAAACATTGAAGCACACTGTCACTTTTGTTCCAGAAGGACTTTCTGATATTATTATTTTTTCTGCAGTTGGATTATTATTATTTTTCTGCCGTTGGATTTTTGTATCAACTTATAATTGCACTCTTCCATTTAGCGATTTTACAAAGTGCAAAGTACTGGATTTACATATTGTGGCACTTTTAGAAGCACGTAGCACTTTTTTCACAGTATATATTGATATTGTGGCACCTTTATAAGCACTTAGCACTTTTTTATAGTATGATTTGCACAAATGCATATATGCACTTTTAACACTGTAGTAAGTGTATTGAAGTTTCTGTACTAACACATAGCATTTTTGTGACAATGTGAGTTAGGATCTTTATAATATCTTTATGCACGTTTCATATTGCCATCCATTTGCACATGTGGAACATTTATTTTTTTATACTTTTATTTATGTGTGTAAAATTGCCATTAAGCAATTTTAACTAGGTTTCACTTTAGTTACACCTTTTGATTTGAAATAGATCCCCGCAGGGACTAGGTATAATTAACAGCAGGTGAGTCTCCTGCAGGTATAACTAATAGCAGGTGAGCGCCGTTACTACCTCCTTAGCATTTATTATACACTGCTACCTAGTAGTTAACCCCTTCACTGCCAGTGTCATTTACACAGGAATCAGTGCATTTGTATAGCACTGATTGTTGTATAAATCACAACAGTTCCAAAAATGTGTCAAAAATGTCCGATGTGTCTGCCATAATGTCGCAGTCATGATAAAAATCGCTGATCACCACCATTACTAGTAAAAAAAATGATTAATAAAAATGGCATAAAACTATCCCCTATTTTGTAAACGCTATAACTTTTGCGCAAACCAATCAATCGCTTACTGTGATTTTTTTTACCAAAAATATGTAGAACAATACGTATCGGCCTAAACTGAGGGAACATTTTTTTTAAATATATTTTTGGGGGATATTACATTCTGGAGGAGGAGAGAAGCAAAAAAAAGATCTATTGAGTTATATAAAAGCTTTGTTTTACTTTGACAATGACACAGGTGTAGCAGTGAAGGACAAGGGCTGGCAAGTGATTTTTTTTCTCAGCTTTAGACGATGCAGACAGCGCTGTCCCAGAGCCAGGAGAGGCGGGACACCCCCCAATGTGTGGCTCCCGGAGCGAACCGCCCAATCCCCGACCACCCCCCCTTGGTAAAAAAACAATATTGGCGTATAACACGCAGGCACTGTTTACCCCCTATTTTTAGGGGAAAAAAGTGTATGTACGCCGATAAATACGGTACCGGTTTTTTTATGTTTATCCCTCAATTTTTTAGGCTGGTGATAGGTTCTCTTTTAAATGTTGTTTGTTATTTCAACCACAAAATTGACATTCTGTAACAAGGTAATCAAAACTAATTTTCAGAAAGTTAAGAAAAAAACAAAACAGAAGTACCTCCATGTCTTCCAAGGCTGGCTTTTTACAGGTTTCAAAATCTTCTTCTTTTAGGCATCCAGTTGGCTCAAAAATTAAATCAATCTGATAAATGATCCCATTTTGAACCTTATAATAAATAGAATAAACAGAGAGTATAAAGTGAACATAAACTACAGTAATCATTCTGCAGTGTTTCATACAGTACAGTACTGTTGATCAGGTCTAGTCAAAATTAGGCCCTCCCCCCAAGATGTATGAGTATTATGTATGATATGTATTTATGTGTAATGTACATAAGCCCACCCTCCCCACAAAAAAAAATTTAGCACCAATCTGCACGATTACCCCCGAAGCATAAATTCCCCCTCCTCCCAGCACAAATCTTTGCCCCCCCCCCCCCAGCTCCAAACCTCTCTTTCTGCAAATCCCCCACCCAAAAAACACTCATCTTAGCGCAAATGCTCTACCCCTCAAATGTCTATCCAAAAGTGCCACACGCACAAATGGGACCTTCAATATCATGGGATCATACAGCTCTACCTCCAGTAATGTGGTGTACCTCATCCAATGCAACAGGTGTAGCAAAGGATCGTATGTTGGTGAAACAGGACAGAAGTTACAAATGAGGATGACATACCATCAAGGAACATAAGGAAGACAGTTTCTGCACACCTATGGGACATCACTTCTCACAACCAGACCATACTTTAGAAAATGGCAATGTTTTAGTTCGTAAAGGGAATTTCAGAACTATCCAGGAAAGGAAAATGTCTGAGCTAAGAATGATACTTCTTTTTGAGACAAAAAACAATAGCCTACATTTAGATATTGCTTTCTTCACCCATTGTCCTACATAATTTTATGACCCTCTCTGTGACTGTCACCCCCCCAGTCTATAGCTTTCCCTCTGTCTTATCTCACTTGCTGATAGCTTTATTACCATTGCCATGCTATTGATTTATATGTGTTTGTTTTTTTTTTGTTTTGTTTTCTTCTAACATTTTACCTTCTGCTAAAACTTTTGTGACTCAGTACTGCTTGAACCTTGAAAAAGGGGACACACCCAGAAAGCTTGTCCATGAAAAATGATATGTTAGTGTAAATAAAAAAAAGTATCACGGACAGTACTCAATTTTCTCTATTGAAATTAATACAATTCTTGAAAAGAAAAAAAAAAGATGGAAGAAATTTACCATCCTTCCTCTATCAAGAATGAAAAAAGAGTTTTTTTTTTTTGTTAATGACATTTTTTATTGAAGATTATATACCGGAACAGGTAAGCTGAACAATACATAGTCAGTAGATATCAGTGGGAGTCCCATGATACCATTTACCATATATGGTCAATGATGTCACCCGGAAACCTCGCCCCCTGTTCTTATATTGCAGCAGCAGGAACCTTAAGATGACATTCAACAGGAGTCAAGTGATAGGTTTGGACATGTCGACATGCTACTTTTTTTTTTCACTGGACAGGTTTGGCAAGCATCAGGCATTGCGATTAACATCACTGCATGACATAATTGAGGATGGAGTAACATCATGGTACATTTTTATAATAAAATTACTTGTCCAAAAGTGTGTGTGTGTTTATTTACCATTACATTTTTTTTTGTGAATAAGGGTAATTCATTCACTTAGGGGTAAATCAGTATCTGGGGACCCCATGTTTTTTTAAAGGAGACTTCCAGATTCCAATAAGTCCCTTGTCCACAGACCCCCACAATCACCTGGAAATGGTTTTGGGAATTAGGCCCTTGCCTTCATCAACAAGGAGACAGGGTGTTTTGCAAGGGATCTCCCTGGCAAGGTACCCTCATCATGTTAAGGGTACATGGCCTGGTAAGGTTCAGGGAGGGGGGGCTGCACACTCTTACCCCCCTTTTCTGGCCACCCAGGCTGCATGCTCACATAAGGGTCTGGTATAGATCTTGTAGGGGACCTCATATGTATTTGTTGTTGTTTTTTTTGCTTGAGGTTTCCCCATAAAATCTATACCAGACTCAATGGGTGTCGTATGGAATTGGAGAAGGACCCTGTGCAATTTTTTTTTTAACTTAACACTATCTCCACTGTTGTTTACATTCACCTTTCAGTCAGGAATCCTCAGATGACAACTGAATGTGCAAGGCAGAGATGAGTCACTGGTTGTCCTAACAACAACTGTTGCCTCCCTAACAACTAGGAGAGAGCTGTCACATTAGTAGTTGTGCTACTGCTAAATGTCTTGCTTCACACTGCAGCTAGAGATTCATTCTGCTGTTTGCACAGGATTCTCCAAAGACAGTACAGTCTTCCTCACCAGGGGTGGCCCGCTCATTCAGGGCGCAAAGTCGCCGCCCTCCCATCCATCCCCGCCTCCCCCTATCTATGCATCTGGGCCCCTTTTTACAATGCGGGGTGGGTGTTTTTTTAAGTATCTTATTAGAGACAGAGGCTCTAATAGGCTTCAAAATAGGGTGACAGAGAATGCGCTTGGAGCCCAGCTAGGTGTGTAACAACAGTGAATGAACATTCACTATTGTAACACTGATCCTTCTCCCGGCAAATCAGAAAGAAGGTCTTGATACCCATCACCCAATTGGCTGAAAGGAAAGGCAATCCTATTGGATGCCTCAGAGCAGAGGAGGAGCCATGTGCTGGAAGCCGCAGATGGCAGAGAGGACACGGAGCTGCTGCAGGCTGCCCGCCGCCCTCTACCCCCCTAGATGGGGTAAGTGACGAACTGACCAGCAATCAATTGCCACCGGCTGCAACCCCCCCCCAAAAAAAAACACAAGCCGACACTGTCCCTCACTTTATTTCTCCTGCTGGTCGAAGCCTATAGTGTAAGCTATTTTCTCTGTTGGTGAATGGGAACTCTCATGGTTGAATGTTCTTTTTTTTTTCCAAATAACAATTTTTATTTTTATACACTTTTTAACATAGGTAGGTGCAGCACTTTACAGGTATGCATAAACATTTTAAAGCTGTCTTTTACATTATCGATGCGCCATAGCAGTTATCGACTAAGTGTATTAACTTGCGAAAGTATTCATATGAGTCGCTAGGGGACTCGTAGCAGGAAGGGAAAGAAGAATAAGAGGGCATCGATCTGGCTTATCTTATCCTCCCAGAGGTGCCACGGCTCCCAGACCTTTCAGTGGGCCTCCAATCTATCCTGTATTCTGGCGGTTTCCATCATCTCCACATCCTTAACCCTGGCATGTAAGGCCTCTGGGAGAGGAGATGAGCGCTGCTTCCAATTTAATGCCACTAGGCATTGGAGCCGCTGTGAGGATGTAGCGTACTAGTTTTTTATCGGGCCCTGGACAAGCCCAGTATAAAAAAAATTGGGGAGAAAGGAATCGCCCCCCCCCCCCCCAAAGAGACGGACCAGCAATTGCTGGACTGAGGTCCAGAAAGGGGTTATTAGGGGACAGCTCCAGAAGAGTGCTCCTACCCCCCAGGCAGTGCCAGCATTTATTGGAGCTTGTGGGATAGATGGCGTGGAGTACCTCCAGAGTCATATACCAAAATTACAGGATTTTATAGGTATTTTCCTTGTATAATGTGCAGAGCGAGCTTTTAGCTGCCTGGGACCAAATGCTTTGCCATTGTTCCACGGGGATCTCCTCGTCCAGTGCCTTTTCCCATTTGACCATATACTCCTGGCGTGGTAGATTGAACTTGGTCTGTAGTTCAGCAAAGGATCGTAGTTTACAGGATCGGGGGTCAACTATGTTCCCGAAGTGGAAAAGGTTCTGTGTAGTCCGCGTCACCAAATGCTTTGCCATTGTTCCACGGGGATCTCCTGACCCAGTGCCTTTTCCCATTTGACCATATACGCCTGTTTGCCCTTAGTTTCCAAAGGATATGCATTCAGTATTTTGTATATATCTGATTAAGCCTTTTTGAGCAGAACCCGCCAGCACTAAGCCCTCAAATGGGGTTGGGGGGGGGAAATTGCAGATTCGGGGTAATGGTCAGGGCATAATGACAAATTTGGAGGTACCCGTAGAACTCCTGGCATGGTAGATTGAGCTTGGCCTGTAGTTCAGCAAAGGATCATAGTTTACAGGATCGGGGGTCAACTATGTTCCCGAAGTGGAAAAGGTTCCGTGTAGTCCACGTCAAGGACATGCGATGAGTGAGGCTACCTTGGGGTTACAAACAAATGAGGTCAGGAGCGAGCTGCTTGAGGTCAGTTTGTGTTAGTGGGACATGGTTGAATGTTCTTAAGCCTTTTTTCTATTAAGACTGAATGTTAGGGAATGAAACATTTACCCAGCAAAAGACAACAATGAAACTGTTGCAAACATTACGGGTTTTATTCATTCAGCTTGCGCGAATGCTTAGACATTCGGAAAGAAAATTTTTATAAATAGATCCCATAGGCTGCATTTACATACTTGTGTAGAGCAAGGGATTCCAATTTTTCCAAATAAAGGGCCAGTTTACTGTTCTTCAGGCTTAGGGGGGCCAGACTGTGGTTGGTGGGAGTAAATATTGCCCTGCCATCAGTAGGAGTACGCAATAGCCCATAATTGGTTTCACTGGTAGGAATAGCACCCCATTGTTGGTATCACTGGGAATAATAGCACGCCATTGTTGCTATCAGCTGGAAGAATAGTGCCCTATCATTAAGTTAGTGGGAGGGATAGTGCCCCAGGGGCAGGATAAAGGCAAGCAAAGGGTCACATCGGGCTCCCGGCCACAGTTTGGAGACCACTGGCGTAGAGGAACTCACTTGTGTGTTTTGTTTTCCAAGTGTTGCGCATAGGGCTGCGCATAGGGCTGCCCTATGCAGGAGAAATGTATCAAAGAAGCTCCAGAGAAGCTGTGTCTGCTACCAATGCCACTAACAATTAAAATAAACCACAAGCACATTTTTTAACTGCGTGGCAAAATGTGTATTTTCTGTGCGCTTTGTTCCAGAAACTCCAAGTGCAAATGAAGCCTCACTGTGGTAGGCAAATGTATGTGGGCATGTTACACACACAGAAGTGGAACCTTTAAAAAAATTGCTTGGCCTTTAAATAAGACCTGACAAAGTAGGATAATATGCTTGTCTACTGAAACAATGCCTTAAAAAGTCTAGAACATTTTCCAAAAGGTGACAGGGAAGAACATTGTTTAAATGTGGATTTAAGAAGTCCTGTTTACTTAGCAGAAGTCTCATTTAATCATTTGGTAAATATTCACTGCAGCTGGAAAATGTGAAGGAGGCACTTTACTTATTTATTAACCATTTCCTCTATTTTTTTCATAAATAGTTCTTAATTAAATCCCCTTTTATTTCAATAAAGCACACAATCTGACTATTCTTGAAACCACTAACACCTATGTATAATCCTAGTAAATAAACGCTGAAAGAATTCAAGAATAGCACCCATTGATAGATACAATATAGATTGTTGGTAATATATTATTAATATATAAGGAAGAAGTGAGACTGCCACTACTGTCTTTCTTCTAAAAGTTCTGGTTGCCTGGCTATCACTTGGCTTCAATATTTTTTGAAGTGTTGGCCCAGAACAAGCATGCAAATCACAACAGTCAGAGTAGTGTCAAAGATTCTGATCTGCATACCTGTCCCAAGGTAAGTGAGACAAAAATTACTGAAGAAATCCTATGGACAGCATCTTCAATACTAGAATGGATTTTAAACATTTGCAAAAAAACACAGCTCTGGCAGATAAAGGGTTAATATATAACTAATGGCAAAACTTTTTTTAAGTTTTGCATAGAGTTTTGGGGGTTTAGGACACCTCTCAGATTTCTATAGCTGTCTGTATCCACTGTAAAGAGATTTGACCACTCTATTTGTCATGTTTACAGGTATCTCTGAATGTGAAAGTCCTAAATCTTGGGTTGTCTCCAGAGGAGTAATATAAGGGAAATCTGCCAATTGTATACTAATTCTGGTGAGCCTGAGGACAACCAGGGATTCATCACTTTGGATGGATTTTCTTTCACTTCCTGTTTTGGCTATGGGACAGAAAGTGAAATCTGTGTCCTTAGTGGGACACCGATGGAAAACAAAAAACCTGACATGGGTTTTAACCCTACCTTGTTCTATCCAAAAGGAAAAAAAAAAGTTTTGCCTTTAGTTAATGGTTTATACTTTTACAGGGAATGTACAGTCTTGAGAATTAAAGGAGAAGTCCAGCCAAAGCTCGTTTGGCTGTACTTCTCCTGTGGATCACAGGAGAGCAGTTTGTTTTGCACTCCTGTGACCCATTTTCCACTCTCTGCTGACGTCACTGCTGTCAGTCCAGGCACCGCGTTATCATGACCACGGAGTCGGGATCTGCCAGGTGCCTGGACGGACACCCGGCTCAGCCTCTCAGTGAGCTGTTAAGAGGCTGAGCCAGACTTCCCTGCCCCCTCCACAGCTCAGGGGTCCAATGAGCGAGGAGGGGGCAGAGCAGAGAGCTGTGACTAAAAGTCTACAGCTCTCTGCTCGGGGAGCTCTGAAAACCGAATTATCAATGGTATTTGATTGCTCGGGTTCTCAGTGCAGAGGCAACCAATGCTGCATCCACCAAGGTAAGTATGATTCCTTAAAAAAAAAAAAAAACTTTACTTCTCTTTTAAGATCATAATATTGAGGCAGAATTGTCTGGGCACCCCCTAAAAAAAAGAATGACCAAGCTCAGACCTAAGATTCGGTCATGGTGCCATGACATCTCTGGTTAAGGTCATGCAATATTTTCAGGATTTCAGGTGAGGCCTGTCTTTATTGGAGGTCCCTCCTGTGCCCATCACTCTCTCTGTGACTGAGTTACCTGACAGATCATCCTCATGATCTGTCCCCTCATCTAACTAGTCTGCTTCAGTGCCCTGACTTCTCCCTTTGTAGAAAATTACATTTGGATATAGTTTGCTCTGTGTACCCTTGTGCATGGATGATATATTGTTGACATTTAAAGTTTAAGTTCATCTTTATGAGCATGTTACATGTTACATCCATATTTAGGGTGTAACAAGTAGAATGCTCCTAGTGACTCACCTCCTGTGGCTAGCACTCCCCGATCTGTGGCAGTGGGCAGGAGATCTTCTCCCTGTACCCACTGTTACCCCACTCACACAGCTGCCTCATTCATTCACAGTTTCCTGTGAATGAATTAGATTACAAGTTTTATCAGCCTCTGCAGCCAACAGCTAGTAGTTCTTAATTAACCACGTGGACACTGCTGAGTGTCCTCACAGTCGATTGATTCTTCCTGCTATTCAGTAGTTGCCTGCCCATATCGGAGGTATGGGCAGAAATTTCCTAAGAGTCTGCAGGACCTATGCATTGCACCCACTATTGTGAGGCTACAATGTAAAAAAAAATGCACGTTTTTATCTGCAAAAAGATGTACTTTTTTCTTTTGGTAACAAAAAAATGACCCCTCCCTGAGAGTTAAAGGAATCAGGAAAACGGCCTAGGGTGACAGTGGTGTTTCTCTATAGATACAGTGCAGTAAGTGAATGTTTTCACCCAAGGTCAGGAATTTTTTGCAGGATCCCTAGGTGAAAAAAAAGAGAAAAAGGCCGTAAAAAGGAAAATATTGTAGCCACCACATCTAATAATCTGCAATGCATGAAATATATATATATTTTTTAGTTTAGATATGCTAAACTGGAATTCATTCTGACCCTCTAGAAAGCATAGTTTTGAAAGATTCTTCTAAAAGATGGTATAAAGTAGGGTTGCACCGATACTAGTATCGGTATCTGTGCCGTTACCGAGCATTTGCACTAGTACTTGTACTTGTGCAAATTCTCTGATGCCTAATCCGATACCTGGGCAGTCAGGGGGTGATTAGTGCGGCAGTGGGGGCCATTTCAAGCACAGAACTCCCTATATAGATTGCAATAAAGCAGCTGACAGCAGCTTTTTTTCCTCCCTCTCCCACGGCTTTCAGCTGCTTTATTGAAATCTTTACAGGGAGATCGGTGCTTGTAACGGCCCCACCAATCCTCCCCTGTGTCCTCCTCTGTACTCCTAAGGTCCCCTGCCATGTCCTCCTCCAGTCCGCCTCTGTCCTCCTCTGCTTCCCTTCTGTGTCCTCCTCTGCTCTTTCTCCACTCCCCCTCCGTGTCCTCCTCTGTTCCTTCCCTGCTCCCCCGCTGTGCCCTCCTTCACTCTTTCTCTGCTCTCCCTCCATGTCCTCCTCCGCTTCTCCTCTGTGTCCTTCTCCGCTCCCCCTCTATGTCCTCCTCTGGTCCCCTCTCTGGTCCCCCCCTCTCCCAGATCTGTCAGGATGGAGAGCGGAGGAAGGAGCCGGTAAATCTGTAATTTTCCAGCTCCTTCCTTATCTGAATGCACAGAGTCAGTGATCATAACTGAGCATTGTAAACTGTTTTATAATGCTTCAGTTTATGAATGGACAAGAGCATCTGTCTCCTGTCCATTCATCTTCAGTGCACCTGAGGCTACAGAGAAAGGGACTGGGGAATCTGTGTCCTCATTCCCTTTCCCTGTTTCAAAGGGGTGATGTCAGGGGTCTGTTTAGACCTGAGATCTCAGCAAACCCCTCCCCCACCCCCAAATAATAAAATTTAAAAATTGTAATAGATATTTAAAAGTAAAATTGTAAAAATAATAATACAAAACAACACACTGTTAACCCCCCCCCCCCCCAAAAGAAAGCATTGTAAAAATAATAACAAAAATATATAAATTGTAAAAAAATAATAAAAGCAAATTGTAAAAAAAAACAAAAAAAAAAAACACTGACACAGTCTACATCTCATCAGTGCCCATCAGTGCTACTGTCACATGACATTAAAAAAGTATTAGTAATCGGTACCGGCGAGTACTTAAAGGTATCGGTACTCGTACTCTTAAAAAAGTGGTATCGGTGCAACCCTAGCATAAAGCCTGGCACTTGCTTATAAGAACTTTTGGCAAATAGTTGTATATGCAGCTGCTAGACTGCCTATAAAAAGCATTCAGACTCTTGGACGTTTCATTATTGGATGAGATTGCAGGAATTTTCTAAAATACGCATTAGCACCCTGTTCAAATGTTTATTGTCTTTTAAATTGCATTTCTGTTTGAAATTGGCAAGTTGCTGTATTTGAATTAGTCACGATTTGTGATAATTCAGTAAACACAGATCTGTATTTTTGTTTTTTAGTCAGACTCCTGTGCCATCACTCCACACCTCTATATCACACTACTAAGTAGGGATGAGCCAGCATAAGTTCAACTGGAACATTGCGTGTTTGTTTGTTCTAAAATGAACCGAACATATGGGTTGTTCTTGGGAAATTTGAGTGCCATGAAACAAGGTCGCAGTGCATTGCAGTATGATGATTGGCCAAAGCATGCAGATCTCAGGATCACAGCGTGCTCTGCTGAGAGAGACATAATTGGCCAAAGGAAGGGTGATTTTGGCCAATTGTGGCTCAGGGGGACTAAATCCACGCCCCACACTATGTAAGGCTGCTTACATTTCAGCCGTTTGTAGTGTTGTTGGCGTAGACAGAGAGATAGCTTGAGTTAGATTAAGCAGGCAGGTTATTCAGTTAGTGGCAGTGTATTTGATATACAGTATCTCACAAAAGTGAGTACACCCCTCACATTTTTGTAAATTTTGTTTTATATCTTTTCATGTGACAACACTGAAGAAATTACTCTTTGCTACAATGTAAAGAAGTGAGTGTAGAGCTTGTATAACAGTGCAGATTTGCTGTCCCCTCAAAATAACTCAACACACAGCCATTAATGTCTAAACTGCTGTAAACAAAAGTGAGCATACCCCTAAGTAAAAATGGCAAAATTGGGTCCAATTAGCCATTTTCCCTCCTGAGTGTCATGTGACTCGTTAGTGTTACAAGGTCTCAGGTGTGAATGGGGAGCAAGTGTGTTACATTTGGAGTTATTGCTCTCACTCTCTCATACTGGTCACTGGAAGTTCAACATGGCACCAAGAAGCCTAAGAGAAATGAATTGTGTGAAAATAAATTTTAAAAAATTTGCCTTTGCATTTATAAGGCTGAATACAACTCTATTTAATATTATGCCTCCCACATCATGCATATGGCCACTGGCAAAGAGGGTAGGCTTCAACACGCACACGCCACACATCTCATCACTGGATAGGCAAGGTTTCTCTGCTTAGAGCTCAGTACATGCTCCCAGCAAAGTAACCAAGCTGTCAAAGAACATCTATAAAAACAGATAAAATGATATATGTGTAATCAAAATTTTACATATAAGTCTTTATGGATATACATAGTATACAGTATACTGTATTTAAAAAAATAAAATGAATAAGATAAGAGTTATATACATTTTCTAACTGGTGAATTTTCTAACTCTTAGTATTTTACTAAAATATATGTGTATCCATAACAACTTGTATGTACAATTTTGTCTACACATATATGATTGTTTCTGTCTTTATAGACATACCTATATGGTTTTATAGTATTACATGTGTTTAGGAATACTGTTTTTTATTTATCAGATAAACACCATTGTATTACCCACATAATACGTGTATTATTCATCCTTGCATTTTCCTTTAAATGGGTTTTAAATGTAATATAACATTCAAACAAGTGATGGCGCTAATTGCTACTGAGTTGGCCACACTCTAAATCAGTGTTTCTCAACTCCAGTCCTCAAGGCGCCCCAACAGGTCGTGTTTTCAGGCTTTCCAATATTTTGCACAGGTGATTTGACCCGTTTCACTGCCTTAGTAATTACCACAGTCGTTTCATCTGAGGGAAATCCTGAAAACATGGCCTGTTGGGGTGCCTTGAGGACTGGAGTTGAGAAAATCTGCTCTATATAAATGCACATCCAGCCCTTTCTCAATAGCCTGACGAAGGAGACTGCCTGATTCCCCACTCCTCAGTGTGTATGCACTGAAACGCATTGCGAACATGTCCGGTGATGTTATCACGCCCAACGCTGTGCTTCACCAGGATTCCAGCCCTTGCTCCTGGTCCTCCTCTACCATCTAGCAAGCTTAGGATCCAGAAGTGGCGACAGACCATCCATGGCGCGAGCGCCTATCTTCCTCCACACCAAACGTGGATTTTTGATTTGCCTGATTACATATCACCAAATGTGAGTTTATTTTAACGTCCTTTATTGTAATAAATTAGCTTACAGTCTACACACAGAGGCGCCTCTGTACTTTATTTTTTACTTATTCCCTGGAGATCGCTTCTACTGCCAACAAGAAGGTTCGTCCTGATGTGTTGATTTTATCATCTGCTCCTGTGACTCCATTGCTTCATGGACTTGCTTTTTTGTCATGGGGCATTAAACCCATGGACTGTTACACAGATAATTTATACTTTTAAGGGTCATTCGTTTGCACCTAAACAGCCTTGTGTCAGGAATAATGGTGCCCTGCAATTATACCACTACAGTCATTACCACTTTATTTAAAGTGGTTCTACAGGCAGAAGTTTTTTTTTTTATCTTAATGCATTCTATGCATTAAGATAAAAAAAAAACTTATATATATAAAACCATTAAAAAGTTCCTACGTTTTCATAAAAGCTGGGTTAGTCCACTTTGAGTATTTGCCCTTCCATAGGCATGTCTAAATTTTAAACTTTTAATGTGTATATTTTTTAACCCAGCTTTTATGAAAATGTAGGAACTGTTTTATGGTTTTATATATGCATTTGTTTATTTTGCTCTTGAATAAATTGTGTTGTCTTGATCCTATTGGTTGATCACGTGCCTTCCTCCTCTTTCTTTTATTCCACTCAGCCTGATTCTAATCTCTGTTTTGCAGAGAAACTGAATTCCCCCCTCCCTCCTGTCGGAACTGACATATGCCTTGTTTACATTGGTATATCCCAGTTTTTCGTGTTTTTTACTATGATCGATGAGTGCCAGAGGACAGTGCTGTACTTGCAAGAAATATTGGGAAAAATCTCCAACCCTTTTTTAAAACGCAGCTGTACGAACTTGCATGATTCTGCGGCACTATGTGCCTTTGCGCACCCAAAAATACTCCCCGTTTTCTGATGTGTGGAGATGCCATTAAGAAAGCCTGCTCGTGGATTCGAGAATGTGCACAATTAGCACCTGTTCCCTGACCCGCATATGTGTAAAACTAACCTTAAATTGCAACTAAAGGCAATTTTTTTTTAGTGTTGGATAGAGTGGAGAGGGATTAGAACATTTGGTTTTTATTGCTTCCTCTGCCCCATTAGAGTATGTTCACATTGGAGGCAGGTTTGACATTTCTAACCCGCATTTCATTGCAAGTTTGTGGGCAATTTGAAAGACATCTGTGTGGGTTTATGCACAGATGTCTATTGAAATTGTCCCCAAAGTCACCAAATGTAGTGCAGGAATTACTTTTGGAAATCGGCGTCGCACCAGTTTGGACGGTGCCATTTCCGGCAATAGGCTGCGATTTGACATGTCAAATCGCCCCAATGTGAATGGGGGCTTAGAGAGACTCACACTCTCTCTGTCCTGTTTACCATTATCATTAAAAGCAAAAGTATGTCTGTCCCCAGAAAAGTAATAGAGGGGAAATCTTCCAATGAAGAATCTAGTTCTGGTGAGTTAAGGGTTCCAAGGGGATTCCCATAATTTGCAGGGATTTCCTCTGACCTCCTGTTTTGGCTATGGAACAAGAAGTAAATGTAAAGCTCCCCAATGTAACACAGGTGGCAAAAAAATGGATAGGCTAGATTCCTCCCATCCAAAATGAAAAAAAAAAAAAAGTTTCACCTATAGCTCTACTTAAACCACATCAATACTGGGCACTTTCATGCCCCTCCTGCCCAGGCCAATTTTTTAGTTTCAGTACTGTCACACTTTGAATGACAATTGTGTGGTCATGAAACACTGTAACCAAAGAAAATGTTTATCAATTTTTTGAGACAAATATAGCTTTCTATTGGTAGTATTAAATCACCACTGTGTTTTTTATTTTTTGCTCAACAAGGGAAAAAAAGACTGAAAATTTTGGAAAAAAATCATTTTTCTTAGTTTCTGTTAAAATATTTTGCAAATAATAAATGTTTCTCCTTTGCTGATGTGCGCTGATAAAGCTGCACTAATGGGCACTGATAGGCACTGATTGGGATGCACTGGCCAGTTACCAGCTCTCCCCTCCTTATGCTGTGACAGCATGTGAGTCAAGGAATGCTGATAACCGGCAAGTCTCTTTACATATGACCAGCTGTGTTTGGACACAGCTGATCACATGGTAAAGGGCCGCTGTGATTTACCATGATATGAATCTGTGATCAGCTGTGGCTGAAGGATAATTCCTATTTCTGTAGTATGCTTTGGCTCTTGGCGAACCTTATCTCAGCCTGAACCCTCACTAGTCGTCAGTGTCATCCAACTCCTCAGTCCCTGACAGTCTGAGCGGGTACCCTTAAGCATTTATCGTGGCCCATGTTGCTGATTTCCGGCTGTTATGCTGGATGCGGAGTGGGGTTGGGGGGGATGGGCGCCATTTTGCCTATTTATAACCTGGAGTGAACCAAGATCAGTGTCTTGCTGTTTTCTTGGGATGAGGATGTATTGCCATAGGCTGGACATTGAGGTATGTATGGGGTCATTAACCTAATATTCTCTATATACATGGCTCACTAACTGTGTGGTGTCATTGAATAACTTGATGTTAATATCTTTCATCTGCTTGGCTGACTGATTTAGGAATGCCTGGCTGTTTGAAATAGCACCATTGCCCACTATCTGGAGCTCTGTTATCTACAGAGGCAAGTTGTATGAGATATTTTACTAATATATTAATTGATAAAACCATGTGAGATGTTATATGTAATGTGTAGTGGCATTAGAGGCTAACTATTCTGCCCTGATTATTTAATTTGAAGGCACCTGGTTAATATTGCCTCACATTTGTCTGTCTATCATCTGCGGGCTGGCTTTGACCCAGGCAACCACATGTAGCACTAACCCCCAAAGGAGCTGCTGGTTTGATTGGGCTTACCGTTACCTTCTTAACCTCGATTTGCATCTAGGGGTTTCCCGTGGTAGATGGCCCAGAAACTTTAGAGACTGACAACCAGGGGTCAAGTCCTGGGGAAAAAAGTGTGGGAACTCCCACCCAAGATCCACTCCTCCACCAAAAAAAAAAAAAAAAAATGATACGCTCATATGCACAAACGCTTCAAAAGTGTTATTTTTCATCCAATTTTCGTATTGTGTGTATGAAGCTTAACTGTTAATACATAAAAAAAACAATCGTCAATAAACATAAATACGGTAATTCTCTGAATAATCAGCATTCATTCAATTGTGCTTCCATGCAAATGTGAACATCATGTTCTGATCTTTATTGGGGAATGTTATTTTGTATATAGAGTGTTTATGTGATGAGTTTACACTTTTCATTGAACAGAGTTTGGATAACACAGGGTTAAATGGAAAGGTCATAAATAAACTGCACATTATCTGGACAGAATGCTTAGGGAGATAGTGATGTGTTCCTGCTTAGGAGATGTATGTTAGCTTGGGGGGCTGCAAACTCTTCAGGGGCTCCAACACACACTCGCTGCTATTCCAACCCTTCACATATTTCCACATAAACTTCCCTCCTGGCATTAAACTTTGCCAGGTATTGTGCCCAGCTTACCACCCCAAACTGATGTTCCTCCCTCAGCTCACCTCTCTCCCTGCATGTCCTGTGAGCAGAATAGCTGTGCTCCTCCTCTGGGTTCTCTCATCATATGGCACTGAAGATAGAGGAGGGTGGGATTCAGTGGGACACACAGAGCAAGTATGCAGGAGACTGGGGGGGGGGGGGGGGAGACAGAAAATCAGAAGGGGCCGGTGAAGAGGAGCACATCACGAGAGGTCTGACTAAATACAATCTCTTAGCAGCAGGGACCTGATCTACCCGTCAGCTAGCTGTGATTGACAGGTAGATCGAAGCGGAAGCTGTCATGGGGCCCCCTACTGGCAATGCCTGAATGGTCAGGTTTTCGGCACTTACTATTGCGAGCTGTGTTGGCGGCTGCTGGTGTAACTCCTGCCACACAGCTCACATACTTCAAAGTCTTGCAGGACATGGCTGCCAATGGGAACTGAGTTCCTGCTGTGGAAAAAGTACAGGAACTCCGTTCCCATGCGTTCCCGCAGGACTTGAGCCCTGCTGACGACAGATCCGATTAAAGGGATTTTTATTTGCAAAAACGTAGTTAATGAACAGTCTCTTAGTATAGGATCAGAAGGTTAGGAGGAAAGTTCAGGTACTCTTAGTGTCAAAGTCAATCATAAAGAACTTGCTTACTTCGACTAAATCCAGAGAATAGCCATTCACAGCTGGATGTTCACTCAAGTTGGATAGTCCCTCTCTCACAAGGCCTAGCAACCAACAAGGTGCTTAAATCAGGAACAAGTCTCTGTCACAGGTGTTGTTCTAGAACATGTAGGAAACTAGAACCTGTAAAACATTCGTGTGGTACCAGTATCTTTCAGCCGGTTCGGCGATACCCACAAGATTGGATTCGCTTAGGTCCCTCAGCCTCACCCAGCTCTTGCTAAGAAGCCAACCCGTACGTGGCCTTCTTCTGAAGAGTCCTCCCCTGGATAGCTATGAAGTTGCTGGGCCTCTCCACAACTGGAGACGGAACCGGACCACCTCGGAATCCTTTCCTTAGTTTCCTTGCCTCGAGCTAGCCAGCCCCGAGACATAAAGTCGGGTGGATCTGCACCCCAGGCCATAGCCTTCCTGGGGGCTGGTCAGGAGGACCAGGACCATGGAGTCAGAACATACTTCTGGACCGGAACCCTGAACCACGTGATATCAGCATCTTAAGTACCCTCTCCCAGAAAGCACAGTAAGAGTGACACTCCCACTGGGCTGGCTCTGAGAGAAAGTAATCTTAAAGCACCCAACCAGACTGTGGTTCCATGCCTGCCAGAAGAGACAGTGCCCCCCTATGGCCAGGCTGAACACCCTATAGTCCAGTCAGACTGATGCTGAGGTCCAAATTTGGAATCATTACACCCAAATCAAACTGCAGTTCAGGTGTAACATTAAATTTCAAAAAACATCAGGAGCTGGCGCTACACACACATAAGGTATTTTGACATATATGATTATTGTTTGATTGTGTGTTGGTGGTAGTAATATTTCAGGTTTGATGTGGAGCCGTTTTTTCCTCTAATGCCCTGTACACACTGTCAGGCATTCCAATGACAAAATCCATCTGATTTTTTCCGATGGATTTTGGCCCAAACTTGTCTTGCATACACACGGTCACACAAAGTTGTCAGAAAATCCGATTGTTCAGAACGAGGTGACATAAACCACGTACGACGGGACTATAAAGAGGCCAGTAGCCAATAGCTCGTAATTTATTCTGAGCATGCCTGGCATTTTGTCCGTCGGAATTGTCTACACATGATCGGATTTTAAATGATCGGATTTTGTTGTCGGAAAATTTTAGATCCAGCTCTCAAACTTTGCGTGTCGGAAATTCTGACAGAAATGCCCACATGATCGGATTTTCCGACAACACGATCCGATTGCACATTTTGCGTCAGAAATTCCCGACCGTGTGTACAGGGCACTAGTGTGTACTAATTAAGGTACTGACAAGGTTGTTTTTTTTGTGTGGGATGTATAAATCCCCCACTTACTGCCTGGCCTGAACTTTTTTATCATGAATATTGATAGTGATTTTTCATATATACATACCTTTTTTGTTATTTGGTTTACAGATCATACTGTGGGTTGGGGTGATTGCTCTCCCCTTACCCCCCCTTTTTAATCGTGTCCTCTGGCTTCCCAGGAGGGACACCACCGTTGTGCCTTTTTTTCTGCCTCTGTCTAATTTTTCCTCTCCTTTTTGGTCATGTGGTTTTGGGATGATCGTCAGTACTGGTAAAGTTTTGGTATTTTCTTAATTTGGATGGTAATATATAATGTATATAGTCATGTGAACATAAAATAAATAATCTGTATCAATGATATAATATGTATTACATCAACAGTGCACCCTATTTAAATCCCTGAAGAAGCCTATCCAGTGAAACGCGTTGGAAAATAATACCTTCCTTCCTTCTTTATCATCTAATTTAACATATTACTACTACCATATGCTGCACATCATTATTTTGATTTAGGAAGGTGTTTTGGGGCTCACTGTGCTGAATGTTCTATGAGATATCTATTCATTGATTTTTTTCATGTATTCCCTGGTTTTATTATTTTTTAATAAAATATTCAATGGGTTTTATGTAAAGCTGTGTATGAGTAATTTTTCCTGAGGGTGAGAGAGCACCTTAAAAGTTACACTTTTATTTCTTCTTTTTTGCATTTATGAAGACAGATTACATTTTGCAAATAAATAAAGAAAAACAATTTTTCCCCCAAAACATTTTCATCAATTTTTTAAATATATTTAGCAAAAAAAACAGTGGGTATTAAATACCACCAAAAGAAAGCTCGATTTGTGTGGAAAAAAAAGTGCTGAAAGCTGACAATTGACCTGGGCAGGAATTGGGCTAAAAGTGTTCAGTATTGAAGCAGTTATAGATTTTTTTTTCCCTTGGGATAAAGATAATACATGACTGAATAAAATCTGACTATTGTCCGTGTAAAATAGTTTGTCTCTGCCACTATGGTCTGAAAGCTTGGTCTTTTAAAGAAATAACAGACTGGCAAGATCAACAGGTGAAAATAAAGGAAAAAAAATGCATAAAAAATAAATGAAACCATTACATCTAAGAATTATTAAGGTACAATAAAATAGATTTTTGTTTTTGGGTTTAATACCACCTTAACTAATTTAGATTATCTATGAGTGTTAATGTTCTCACCAAAATTCCATTTATAATCAGTGGCTATCTATCCTAGGTAAAAATGTCAACATTCTAAACTTGAAATCCCATAGACTCCCCCAATTTCTTTGTATTCCTCAATTGTGTATTCTGGGCTTTCAGCAATAAGCCAGAAAGAATAAGACAGTAAAAAAACAAGAATCACTTACACAATCAATGAACAAAAATTCTGATTAGTTCATGTAGAGTTCTGTAAGTAGAGGTCGAGCACAACTGTTTATCAGCAGAAGAAGCCTAAACTATGCAATCTAATTAGAAAACACTAACAGAATTTGCAAAAAAAAAAAAAACCCCATAAAATGTAGTTTTTTACCTGCACAGAGGCATGTTGCGTTTTAACCTTATACCAATATAGACTGTAACTGTCTTCATACCAAGCGTCCGCTATAAACGTTGTCAGTTTAGTTACTTCCTCTGCATCCAGTGGTAACGTTCTCCAGCTACCGAGACTTGTAACATTTTCCTTTTTAATAACTCCACACTTATAGCATGACAGTAACGCACTCAATAAAAGAAAGAGAATCATGTTGTAGCCCTGCAATGTTAGGTACAGATATAGTATAGTTATATAGTTAGTAAGGTTGAATAAAGACACCAGTCCATCCAGTTCAACCTGAGTGAGTGAAAGTGATTAGCTAATGTGTACAACAACTGTGCCCCTAAGTATTGCCACACCTCATACATAACATAATGGAAGCCAAGCCTCTCCCTCTAAACACACTTCTAGGAGACTGAGCAAGTAACATTATCCCTTAGCAAATATTGTACAACTGATGTCAATCAGCTTTGCTTTGTGTTTGCTATTTTCCAAGCTTATATGTTCAGGTCCACCAAATCTGCGTCTCATGGTTGATATTTCCAAATTCAGTGGAAAGTTTTGTTTTCAATAATGTAGGGAATTTCAAAACCTTTGTCATTCATTTAAATTGTTGATATCCAAATGTTTTTCTCCAGCTTGAATGATTCTGAGTCCTGGTGCACATGGGGGATGTGTAGCTCCCTTCTCTGCATAGCTAAGCAATCAGTTAATCACAAAATGTACAGTGGAATCTGAACAGATCTGGGTTAGCTGACCATGCTATGGTTTGAGTGTACGTGTGTTTGGTCTGTTACTAATATACCACTTAAAGCATTTTGTTATATTTATTCAAACGTGCAATAAAAAAGCATGTCATTCCTGACAGAGATCTAGCAATAACTTGGTGTTGTCTCTACTTCTGCTGGCTGTTAGCATTGTTCCCAATTCTATCTGTAGACTACAAAACAACTCCCCTTTAGGTTATAAAAAAGGAGGTTTGTAGTCCTAGCAAATTCCTGTCTTAGAATCACAATGCTGCTACTCCATAGATGGGTTTATTTCCCGCTTGATCTGAAAGGGGCCAATATACCTTAGCCCTAGCTTCCACGAAGGGCAGGCCAATTTCAGGTTGGCAGTAGACAGCCACACTTTGTCCCCTATCTTGAAGGCAGTCCCCTCCGTTTATGATCAAAGTGTCATTTGTAATCCACTTGGGTTTTCTTTATGGACTCCTCGAGGACCTGATAATTGTTTTGTATGTCTGTCCTGCAAGGCGGGTACAGTAGTTTCAGGCATGGTTTCAGGCAGGGCAGCAGGGTGGAATCCAAAATTGGTCCAGAACGTTGACTGGTTTGTAGTTGAATGGACAGAGTTATTATAGGAAAATTCTGCCAGTGGTAGCAGGGATGCCCATTTATCTTGGGAAAAAGCTGAAAAGCAGCGGAGGTATTGCTCCAGGGTTTGGTTTGTGTTCCATTTGCCCATTACTTTGGGGGTGATACACGGAGGATAGGCAGAGTTACACTTCCAAAGCTTTACACAGGGCTCTCCAAAACCTGGAGGTAAATTTCACCCCCCCCCTCCCGGACCAAAACAATGTTCTTTGGGAGTCCGTAAAGTCTGATGATCTCCTCGATAAAAGTATGATCTGTTTCGGCCACAGAGGGAGTACCAATCATTGGTATGAAGTGGGCCATTTTGCACAGTAGGTCTACCACAACCAGGATGGTCGTGAATCTTTCAGAGGGACGAAAATCCATAAAGATCATCTCCCAGGGGCGATTAGGAATAGGCAGTGGTCTCAATAACCCCCAGGCTTTGTCGCCTTTGCTACATAGACCTATCGTGCATGACTTGACGTAGGACCTGCAATCCTGACTGAGGTTAGGCCACCAAAAGGACCATTGAATGAGCTTGTTAGTTTTATGGGCCCCAAAGTGCCCTTTAAATTGGTGGTCATGGAAAGTCCTGAGAACCTGAGACCTTGCTTCCTGCAGTACGAAGATTTTATCCTGGTGCCAAAGTAATCCATCAAGCCTTCTTAAGGACTCATGTTTGGATTTGGGGCAAGATGCAGAAGCTTGTTCAATGGATATCTTTAGGCTGGGTTAGCAAAATATTTTGGGCAGATAAGATGGTGCTTGGAGGAGCACATTCAGTAGAATCGGGGAACATCCTGGACAGAGCATTTCATAATATATATTTCCTCTGATATTATTATATCTTTCCAGCAAGCCGGTCTCTTTGAAGCTCCAGAAGAAGCACAAGCCGTGTAACATGTAGAGCTATAATGGTCATAATTTTCAGTAGCAAGTAGCAATCTTATTAAGATGTTGTAACACTATGGTATCGAACACATGTGGTGTGATTACCACTGGGTGTAAATTATGAGAAGTGTACAATGTATTGTTATATAGATCTTGTATACTGGTGTTGTATCATTTGACTCTGAGACATGGTTGCTTTTTTAATATGTCTTTTTGTACCAAATAAATAAAAAACTTTTTTACCATATTGTTTTGTGCCTATAAAGTCCAAGCCCCCTTCCTTTTGGGTTGTTTCACAACTTTTTTGCACAAATCCAACTTGTTCCAGATGGATCAGGGACGTAAGGTAGAGTTGGATCCTGGTAGATAGTAATTTTGTGAAAAATTTGAGATCTGTGTTGAGTAGGAAAATCTGCCTATAGTTCCCTCGTGCGGTAGGATCCTTCCCTTCTTTGGGGATCACCGTGATATGTGCCGATAGAGTGTCTCTGGGAAATGTTATATTGGATCCCAGTGAGTTGAAGAGTTTGTGCATAAATTTCTCGAGGGATGGCAGTAAGATTTTATAGTATTGTGTGGTGAGTCCATCCGGGCCCCGGTGCTTTCCCTAATTTACTGGCCCCTATTTCTGACTGCATCTCCGCTATGGTGATGGGTTGGTCGAGCAGCTTGCATATTTCAGTGGACAGTCTGGGCATGCCTGAGTTGGTCAAATAGTCCTCGATCTGGGATTGTGGGGGAGCTGGGGTCTGAGTGTGGTTTTCTGGCCGGAAGATGCCGTAATATGCGGTATGTAATTTGCCAATACCTGATCTCTCAGGGATTTGGCCAGAAGCTTACCACATTTATTCCCGGATTCATACGAAACCCAACAACAAACCTGCTAATTTTAAAGGCTAATATGCAAGATATTCAACAGACAACACCAGCAATAAAGGGTATCTTCAGGTGTATACTGTGCTGTAGGCACACAACACCCACTGTAACTCCTGCAGATGCCTGTATTAGAGAACACCAGCAATAAAGGGTAGATACAGGTGTATACTGTGCTGGAGGCACACAAAACCCACTAACTCCTGCAGATGCCTTAATTAGAAAAAAACAGCAATAAAGGGTAGCTACAGGTGTATACTTTGCTGGAGGCACACAACACTCACTTTAACTTTAAGATGCCTGAGAAAAGAACACACTGTCCCTGCCTAGCTAGCTCTTTCCCTGCACGCCGGAACACACTACACAAGGCCGCCACGCTGGCAGCCTTATATAGTGTGGGGCATCTACTAAACCCCCTGAGCTATAATTGCCTGTGGCCAATTATGGCTCTCCTCGCTGCTGGCGCTGTGATTGGCCAAGCATGCGGGGTCACAGTGCATACTTGGTCAATCATGAGCCAGCAATGCACTGCGATGGCGTAGTGCATTGTGGGCAGTTCGTGCCACACAAATTTGGTGTGAAGGGTCTACAAAGTTCTGAATTCGCCGAACAGATGAACGGCTGATGTTCAACTCGAACATGCGTTTGTTAGGTGTGACTACAGCAAGTCACCTACTCATCAAGTTATGTTACCGTTTCCCAATTATTATTAGAGTTCTTATCTAAGCAAAGAGACACGGAAAGAAGTTCTCAGTATTTCTGCTCAGAAGACTGCACCCAACTCTGAGACTCTTTATTAACACAGGTCTTATATACACAAAAGACAGGCTTCAGGAATGTTGAAAAACAACAACAATTTCCATAAAAGGCAATTCTCTAGGCGTCTTCTGCTTTTAGAGCTGATGTGGCAGATGGTCCTTAAGATAAGGTTTCCTCTTATGTGTACGTGACTGCACCCACCCGGACTTAAGGATGAGGTGTCTTTAAGATACTAAGAATGAAACAGACAAGATAAGCATTTAGTAAAACATACTGTCAACCATCTTGGTTTTCTTATACTTTGATCCTCACAATTTCCCCCTTTGACATCACCCTTCCCTCTTACCCTGGGTCCACCTGAACAAGTTCTAGTCGGCCTATGTCCAAAGTACTCTCCCTGACCGCGAGTTGTCAGAGGGGTATACACCCATCCCCCTGGATAGTACCAACATCTAAAATTCAGGAAGAGTGGCCTTTCTGAAAGATGGGTGATGTCAAGAAACTAAATCCACCTATCTCATCCAACTTATCAACTTACAAAAGTTCCATCTTTTCTACAGCATTTACCTTGGCTTTCTTGCAAAAACACATAAACAACTTAAAACACAAATAAATGAGAAATATGAATATAAGCACTACTATAATCATCATTGCTGCCTTCTTGAACCAAGAAAATAACCCTGAGAAACTAAAAGTTTCACCAAAAGGATCCCAGTCACGGCCAATATTACGGGCCTTCTCCTGTAGATCCTTTACTTCCGTGCGGTGTTGTGCAATGATGTCATAATAATCGGGTACTTCGATGCTGGTGTTATGTATCCAAGTACAACATTCATAGTCTTCTGTGGTCTCACAGAGTCCTGTTAATGCTGCACTCATACTTTCAATCGCTAACTCATGTAATTCTATTTGTTTTGTGATGGCTCTGGTCTCTAGATTTAACTTAGTAATGTCATCAGAGTTTTTTTCCAAAATATCATTAATTATTCCAGTATAGTTATTTAGTCGCTTCATTAAGTCTATACCCCATCCTGTCCAGGACGGGAACCAAGCCCATGCCATGTCCTGCTCTAAAAATATTTCTCTTTTGCTACGATATCTGAGGGGATATCTGGGGTGCATACTAGCTTCTAGTAGGTGATCACCTCGTTCATCACCCACTACTCCCATTACTGGTACCAAACTTGCGAGGTAGCACCATCCCTGGGCCCTTCTAGGTATCCAGGTATAACACTTATCCCCACAACAGATGTATATATTGTTTCCTAAGGCTACTGGACTTGAACTGATATTACGTCTATAACGAGAGGTGTATCCATAGAGGGAAAGGTTGGACACTAACCACCTAACCTTATTATCCACAATGTTAGTGAGGAAGTCAGATAATGTCTGGTGTGTACTGGTATTACTGGGGTAGAAGCTTCCATTTAATACGACAATGGACAAGTTAAACTTGCTGTCTTGGCATTCTCTATTTCCTCCCGTTGTGTTCCCTAGGTTGAAACACCAATCAGGGGGAAAGGCGAGGCCATTTGATTTAAACATTACTGTCTTGCTGGTATTTGTTCCAATTATGTTAATGCTACTGTTAGCAAGATCAGTATAATTTATAGGAACTGCCATCAGTGGTATTTTAGCCGTGCTGGGGTGTAATTTACTGCAAACCCAACATTTCTCATAGCCTGACTTCCGAGCATAAGCATATTTAAACTTCAGTAATAACATTTTTTTAGAAAATCCTTCATCCTTGTGAATTTCATTCTGTGAGGTAACCAAACTATTGGTCAGGATTACTGAAACAAAAAGAATAAAAAGATACATGTTGTCATTTGCCAACTGGCTCCTTTTTACAGTGTGAAGCGTGGATCCAGGTAGGTTTCCCTTCCAATTTCACTGAGGTTGCTGTAGTTAATAGCACCTGGAAAGGACCCTCGAACCTTGGTTCCAGTGTCTTCCTGGTATGTTTCTTTACATACACATAGTCTCCCGGTTGTAAGTCGTGAGTACCTGTGACAGAATTAGGGTCTGGAAGAGAAGAATACACACTCTTGTGGATTTTAGTTAGACGCTGTTGCAATTGTATCACATATGTAGTTAAACTATCACATTGCAATTGCATACTTTGAGGAAAATATAAACCTAATCTGGGTACACTCCCAAAAAGTATTTCATATGGGGATAACCCGGTTTTTCCTGTTGGAGTGTACCTAATAGAGAACAAAGCTAAGGGTAGACACTCAGGCCATGGTTTATTTAACTCTTGCATGGCTTTTTGTATTTTTAGCTTTATTGTCCCATTTACTCTTTCTACTGATCCTGAACTCTGTGGGTGGTAAGGGGTGTGAAAACTTTGTTGAACCCCTAACATTGCCATCACATTTTGCATTATTTCTCCCGTGAAATGTGTCCCCCTATCCGATTCTATTGTTTCTGGGAGACCAAACCTAGGTATCAGTTCAGTAATCAGTTTCTTGTCGGTGGCTTTTGCCGTAGCTGATTTCACAGGATAACTTTCTGGCCAGCCTGAAAATAGGCAGATGCACACGAGAACAAATTCAAAAGGGCCGCTCTTAGGCATTTGTATGTAGTCAATTTGCAGTCTCTGAAAGGGATATTGGGCCCGGACCTGATGTTTACGTGGGGTTTTCACTCTCTGTCCTGGGTTATTTAACAGACAGATTTGGCATGCAGCACAGTAGTTCCTTGCAGTACTACTGAATCCAGGGGCTAGCCATCCTTGGCTTACAATCCTATACATAGAATTGGAGCTGACATGAGTGGGCAAGTGGACAGCCGCTGCCATTGCGGGGTATAGAGAAGCGGGTAGACATATTTTTCCTCCCTCTCTCCATACATTGTCAAGGCCTGGTGCAGCTCCCTCCTTAACCCAACGGTCCTTCTCAGTAGTCCCTGCTTGTTCCTGTAGTTCGATCAGCTGCTGCCATGTGGTTTCGGGCATACTCACCTGTACCGTGGCTAAGGTCTCAGGGCTTACTTCCCCTAGAGCTGCCTTCTTTGCAGCTAAATCTGCAAATGCGTTTCCTTTTGCCTCAGTTGTTTTTGCGCTCGTGTGTGCCGCTATCTTCATAATGGCTACTCTTCTAACTTTTTGAAGATTGTTCAGGACTCTTTTGATTCCTTCACCATGTTTAACAGGTGTGCCTGCTGCTGTAAGGTAACCTCTAGCTTTCCATATGTGGCCATAATCATGTGCCACACCGTAGGCGTATGCAGAATCAGTGTAAACGTTCCCTTCTTGTCCCTCTAAGTGTTCTAAGGCTTTTTCTAAAGCTGTTAGTTCCGCTTCTTGTGCAGACATGTGTGCTGGTAGTGACTTTGCCTCAATTACCTGTGTGTCCGTTACCACAGCATAACCTGTGTGACATTTACCTTTGTCATCGGCAAATCTACTACCATCTATGTACAGTGTGTGTTCTGCATTTGCAATGGGTGTGTCTGTGACATGTGGGAACCCCGTGGTCTCTTGTTCCATAAGTTGAAAACAATCGTGTTCATCAGATGTTATGTCATGAAATGAAAGTGTGTCAGAATCCTGAGTTTCTTGTGCTGTGCCTTCACCATTACTCCCCCCTGTCAAATCTGTCTGTAAGGGTAAAAGTTGTGCTAAGTTAAAAGAAGTGCATCGCTGGAAGGTAACATTGGGAGGTAGGAGCAAGGTGCATTGCAGACGCAGCTGCCTCGCCATTGATATGTGTTTTGGCTGAACCTGTGACAAGATGGCGTGTATGTCATGTGTGGTATGTACCACTACAGGATTGTCTAAGACAATTTCTGAGGATTTGTCAATGATAATTGACACTGCTGCGACTGCCCGTACACAGGACGGTGATCCTCTAGAGACAGGATCGAGAGCCGCTGAGAAGTATGCTATCGGCCTTTGTTTGATGTGTTGTTGTGTCAACACCCCTGTTGCGTGTCCCGTGATTTCAGCAATGTACAAATGAAATGTTTTGGTATAGTCAGGAATCCCGATCGCAGGTGCCGAAATTAGTAACTTTTTTAAGGTGCTAAAAGATTTATGACCTGCTTCTGTGAGTACATAGGGTACTATTTTCAAGCAATCATATAATGGCTGCATCAGAGAACTGGCATGTGGCATCCATTGTCTACAATATGACACTATTCCCAGAAACATACGAAGTTGCTTAAAGTTGCGTGGGACATTCATTTGTCTTATGGCCTGGACTCGTTCTTCAGTGAGGTGTCGAGTCCCCTGGGATATACAGTGGCCCAAAAAGACAACCTTTTTCTGGCATACCTGTAACTTAGTTCTATTCACTTTGCACCCTTTTTCAGCCAGGAATTGTAACAATGATAGAGTGGCTTTTAAACAAGTATCGTTATCCGGACAACATAACAATAGGTCATCTACATATTGCAACAATACACAAGTGTCAGGTGGTTGCCATTCCCTATTTTTACTTTTAAAGGTTTAGTCAGTGGGGCATCGGACAAAAGACCGTCATAACCACTTATGGGTATGGTGTCACGGGAGGTCATGTGTGGAGGGACTACTGAATCAGATAATAAGCTGCGTGATGCTCCCGTGTCAACTAAACAAGGAATATGTTTACCTTCCACCTTCATCAACATGTGGAGCATTTTATTCTCTGATTCAGCTAGGACTGGGGCAAGTCATGCTGTCGGATCGTCCCTATCGTTGGTACGCCTCTGTCTGTTGTCCCTCGTGTCTCTGTCCGTATTTCCTTCCTGTTCGTCTCTTATTCTTTTCCTACAGTTTCTTTTTATATGTCCCACCTTGTTGCAGTAATAACAGGTAAGAGGTTTACGGGAGGAATTCCCTCCTTCATTGACCCGGGCAACAGTGTTATCTCCCGGTGTCCTTCTGTGTTTAGCTTCTGCTAAATCAGCCTCTATGCCTTGTGCTTTCTGCAACAATGTTCCTCTGTCCCGTATGGCTCTCCATTCGGGAGTACATGCCTTCAATTTGTCACCTATTTGGGGTACTAGTCCTTCCATAAACTGTCGATTGAAAGCCCTAATGGTGACGGGTAAGGCTAAATCTAGACCTTCGTCAGCCATCATGCTTTCCATGTTGAGGTAAAATTCTGTAACAGTCTGACCTGGGGCCTGTTTTATGGGCGCTGTCGAACCCCTTTCCTGCTGTTTCCCTTGGCAAAATTCTCGTAACTGATTAATAAACAGGGGTCTAGAGTCTATATGACGGGGGTGTATTCCTGGTGGATCTGCTGCTGGATCCCCTTGTGGTCTATGTGGAGCAATTTCATTCATAAATTGATTAAACATCGTCAGTGTCATTTTATGTCTACACAAATCTTCCCCATCTTGCCAAGCTGCTTCATGTGTGTCTAGTAATTGTGTCACGAATCTACAGAATGCGGCAGGTTTTGCTACGGGATCAGGAGCATTCTGTATTAATGCCATAAGAGTGTCAGCCGACCAAGGTGTCCATGTCCTCAGAACGACTTGTCGAGTCACTGTAGGTGGCTGTCCTGCTTGACCCGCATTTGGATTATTTACTTGTATTACCCTAGTCCGACTGTGGACTGGAGCTACGGGCTCTGGTCTTTGAGCTCCGCAATGTACACATTCCTGTGCCCAGTCTGTATTCTGGGTACCGCATACTCGGCATACCCATCCTCTTCCTCTTAAGGAAGGATAAAGTTTTGGTCTTTCATTACCCGGTTTGGTAGTGCTATAAGGAGGTGGAGTACCTTCCGTTTCTACTCCATCCTCGGGAGCTGAAGGGAGACTCTTGCGTCGGACCTTCATATCCCATCCACCCTGTTCATGACAATACTTCCATCCCTCCTCTTTAGCCCTGTTGGAAACCTTAATTAAACATTGTATTTGTGATACCCATCTGTTCTGCAGGACCTCTCCCTGTCTGTCTCTCTTTATATTCTCCCAACCTTCTACACTTAGCCCATTTTCTCCATCCATTCCAAATTTCTTGAGAACTCTATTCGTGCCCTGTGCCTTGTCCTTCCCATACAACATTGTAATTATGTCTTTAACAGCATAACATTTCTGAGATTCCTCCTGGGGTTTACCATGTGTCTGGCCCATTTTGACAGTCTTGCCTAGGTGACGTTTGGATCACTTACTAAGTGTCTCGTTGCCTTCTCCTCCTAGGGTGCCAAAATACTAAAAACCTCTCCTGGATGAGATTTCTGAAATCGAATTACTTTATATGCTAGCCAACTGACAAATATTATGACCAGACTGACGGCTACAACATATACAAGCATTCCTTTTGGTGGCCAAACACATAAAGCTAGATCTCCGGACTTTGTGGAGACCTTATTCCCTTCCCATTACCATGGAATCTCTCAGCATTCGTTTCTTATTCCTGCTTTATCGAGGCAGTCAGGACTTATACTTTCAACCCGTTTTTAGGCTCATGAATCAAAAAGCGTATATCAAACTTAAGTGTCGGACCCCCAAAGTACTCTTACGAGTTAAAGGCGCATTCCGTTACTCATTGGGATGATATATGTTTCAATTCACACCATACAAACAGGGCTTATCTCAGTCACAACAGACAGATGACAAGGAGACAGACAAGAAACAACGGTAACATAAGTCAAATATTAAATTCAAGACTCGCTTACTACAGAGGTTGGTATTACCTGAAGAACAATACAGACAGATCGGGTGGGCACAAATCTAAGAAGCACAGAGTTTATAAGAAAATAAAGCTTTTCTTACCTGCGCAGGTTTTGTCTGTGGTTCCTGATGTGCCCGACCTCTTCGTTCCGTCCTTATGTTCGTTCGCCTCTTGTAGTTTCTTCAGCGAGTCCCTGTTCAGGCGCCAAAAATGTTAGGTGTGACTACAGCAAGTCACCTACTCATCAAGTTATGTTACCGTTTCCCAATTATTATTAGAGTTCTTATCTAAGCAAAGAGACACGGAAAGAAGTTCTCAGTATTTCTGCTCAGAAGACTGCACCCAACTCTGAGACTCTTTATTAACACAGGTCTTATATACACAAAAGACAGGCTTCAGGAATGTTGAAAAACAACAACAATTTCCATAAAAGGCAATTCTCTAGGCGTCTTCTGCTTTTAGAGCTGATGTGGCAGATGGTCCTTAAGATAAGGTTTCCTCTTATGTGTACGTGACTGCACCCACCCGGACTTAAGGATGAGGTGTCTTTAAGATACTAAGAATGAAACAGACAAGATAAGCATTTAGTAAAACATACTGTCAACCATCTTGGTTTTCTTATACTTTGATCCTCACACGTTCAAGTCGAACACCGAGCTCATCCCTAGTCCTTAAGTACGTCTTCGTCCTGGAGGAGACTTTCATTTAATCTCCAGGTCCTTGTTCTGGAAGTGAAAACATCCATCAGGGCATAGGACAATAGAACAGCGGCATAGTCAGACACAGTGGCGGCTGGTGAAGTTTTAAGATGGGGTAGCGCCAGACCCCGCCCTTCCTTTCTGATCCCTCCCACTTTTCACAAGCCACACCCCTTATAGAATCCACCCACTCCGTCTCCTGTGTACATCATATACCAGGCTGTACATTATACACAGGGCTCTTTACATCATATACCAGGCTGTACATTATACACAGGGCTCTTTACATCATATACCAGGCTGTACATTATACACAGGGCTCTGCACATCATGTACGTTTAGTCTAAGAAAGACTAAAAAAATAAAACGAATACAGTCATCACATTTAGGGACTGGAATAATGCAATATCTTACATGTTTGCATTTGGGTTCAATATCACTTGAATCCATAACTCAGAGCAGATCTACACAAGGTATTATTACTTAAAGTGCATGTTCACAAATAACAAACCTATGGTGTTCTGAATCTCTGTGGAAGTACAAGTCCCAGGATGTCCTGTCCATGCCTATGACAATGGTTCCTCAGTCCCTCAGCAGCACAAACAGCTCAATGCTTGAATATCATCGGACATGTTGCATTATATATATATATTATATATATATATATATATATATATGTATGAAGAATAAAATCCGTGACCGGGCACATCAGGGATCACGGTAAACGGCCGATAGCGGCCGTTTACCACATGATCACTCTGTCACTTGTAAACAAACCGGTGTCACGTCATGGCACCGGTTCCTCCCTCCCCTCTCTGTACAGATCTGTACAGTGAGAAGAAAGAGGGGGAGAGGTGGCAGCAGCTCTGTGGGCTGGATGTGAAGTGCCCACAGTGCTGCTCAGTGCCAATAATCTGTAGTACTCTGCCCATACTGTGCAATACTCTGCCACACTGTGCAATACTCTGCCAATACTCTGCCACACTGTGCAATACTCTGCCAATACTCTGCCACACTGTGCAATACTCTGCCACACTGTGCAATACTCTGCCAGTGCCAATACTCTGCCACACTGTGAAATACTCTGACACACTGTGCAATACTCTGCCAATGCTCTGCAATAAATTTTAAAAGAAACAAATAATTTTATTTATTTTTTTTACCAAATTTTCAGTCTTTTTTAATAGCGCAAAAAAGAAAAAACCCAGCGGTGATTAAATACCACCAAAAGAACGCTCTATTTGTGTGGAAAAAAAAAGGGACAACAATTTCATATGGGTACAGTATTACATGACTGAGTAATTGTCATTCAAAATGTGAGAGCACCGAAGTCTGAAAATTGGTCTGGTTAGGAAGGGGGTTTAAGTGCCCGGTGGTCAAGTGGTTAAACTCTGTCCTTATGACTAATAGTTGTGCAAGAAGTCAAGCAGTGGAAGAGTTAATGAGTAATAAAAGAATCTGAAATTTAATATAAAACACAACAGCAGAACCAAAGCATTAACGTTATAATTCAAATCCTCATTATTAAACTTAATGAAAATGCATAGAAAGATAAGATTTGAAGGCATAATTAGCAGGGTCAGACAAGAATGCAAGGGCAGTAAACTAAGGCAGGAACTCAGACAATAAGAAACCAAAAGGATAATATTATGTGTTGGAGTTGGAGGGATGAGGAATGACAGAAGGACAATGTCCAGAAAACTGCACAGAGATAAGACAGTCTTATCAAGTAATTGAGGGATGTATAGCAAGGAGAAAGCATTGTCATGGCTTTATAGAGCAGGTCAGGGAGGTTAGGAATACTGACAAGATTATGTGCAAAAGCAGGACTGCACAAAGGCACTACAATTACACATTAGCTAGGCAGCTGAGCTGGCAAATGTTCCTCAGTACAAGTACTAACAAAAAGCCTCAGGGCTGCAAGGCACTTACCTTGCTTCCAGCTCCGCTCGGGCCATGCAAAGAACAGAACTGTGAGGTCACTTCCGGTTTTCGTAAAACCCGGAAGTAACCTCTAAATTAAACAACAATGCTCCCGCCCATAGTGATTCTATGGGCGGAAGCTAATTGGCACTTTCGTTTGCGCCACAAGGCGGGTTAAAATCCCGCAAATGAAGCTCCACGTCTGCAATCTCATGATTGCATTGACGTGGTGTTTCCCATAGTGCACTGCGTCCAGCGCCCGGAAACAGTGCACTTAAGGACCTTTTTTCAATTTTTTTTTTTTAAAGGGCCAGTTTTAAAAAAAAAAAATTTTTCATTTTTTTTTTCATTAATTTTCTTTGGTGACTGGGGGGGGGGGGGGGGGGCGGCGCCCAGGCGCCGCCTATGGACGGGCCGCCACTGGTTAGACGACGTAATGGACCCAAATCGATGAGTCCTGCATTGCATGTAGTTGGGAATGAGGGAGTAGGAAGAAGTCAATCCTCGAATATTGTTTATGTGGTGTGGAGTAAAAGGTGTAATCCCTTTCAGTCGGGTGGATCAGTCTCCAGATATCAAACAGTTGTGCCTTGTGTAAAGAACGAGCAATGCATTTCCTAATACCAGGTTCCCTCAGCTTAGAACGAGGCTTGGTTCTAGTTTGTGTATATAAAACGTGATGCGTCAGCGCGTCGCCCATGCCCCAGACGACGCCACATATGTCGAAACGTACATAGGGTGGTCTTGACGTGCTTGACGCAGATCACATGACATTTGGGCGTTTGTTTTGCCGGCGGCTTTTCTTAACGCTGATTGGACCTTTATGTTTGTGAGTATGTTTTTTATTATGGAATAAAAGATTTTGGTTTATGGTTTTACGCTATGGGAGTCTTTGCTTGCCTTTTATGAATGGTCCAACCACGGGAAAACGAGTTGATGTCCCTGTGTGATGACCCCTAAGATTTCTGATATCAAATGCCTTTCTGATTCTGGGATTTGGTAAGCGCGCATTTTTTCCATTTATCAGCACGGTGTTGGTGAAGGAAATTCTCTCTCTTGCACCCGCATAGGATTTCTTGAGAAGAAACGCTTATGATCATTGGACTGTTATGCCCACGATTACATCTTGATGAAGAACTGTTTCTTATACATAATTTTTGAACACTCTATTCATATAATCTCTGATTGTTCACAAAAATTCTGTGCACTTTACCACTGTATGCTCATGACTACGTCTTTTTGAGGAACTGTTGCTTATATATAATTTTTGAGCACTTTATATATATATTTTTTGTACACTTGATTATTGTATGAATTATAGAGTATATTTTTATTATTCACTTAGTTGGGTTTTTGCATTATAATTTTTGACTAGTTATAGTGTACACATATTATTCTGTTATAGGTTTTAGATATATTTTTTTAGATTTTTGTAATTGCGAGCGTGGTTGAAATTCCTGACTTATATGCTTTATAGATGTGTATCACATCGTATCAATCGCAGCCTTTAGATATTTAGACAGATTTTTGAGAGATTTCTTTAGCGCAGTTTTTTTCCAAAATTTTTGCACACGGGTAGTCTCTCTCCCCCCGGTGGGCATTGTAACTTGGGGAAGGGTATCCTGTGGGACTCCTCTCCTAGTCGCCATCCCCCCCAAAACCATGCTGTAAGCACAAGGGGAGTTCCCCTTCCAGGGGGCCGTCCCACCCCCTCCACCCCCACCACCCCCCCACCCAATGCAACACCAGACAACATGCCCAGCATGCCCCGGGAGGGGGGGAAGGACCCGCACCCCGTCCGAGGTAGGTGACACAGCAATAGTGGAGACATAACAAGGCAGTAAATCTTAATAGCAGGCATTCCTGTATAGTAAACATAAGAGTAACCCCCAGTGTCTCTACGCAGGCTCCAGGGTGGCACTGCAAAACTCCCTGGGGTGATATGGGCAATGTGGGCACTGCTGACAAGCCGACGGTAATGGTTGGTCAGAATTAACAAACTAGGGGTGAACCAAACTGTTTGTGTGCAGTTATTTATAACGGGGCAGACAACAGGCAGCATATTCATGACTCACGTGTCCCCTCAACTGAGGGTGTCCGGGCTCTCCTTCTGGGCTGCCGACGACGAGGGGGTTGATAGTTCTGATGAGTAGAGGGTCCCGGGTGGCCCGAAGGGCGAGGGATAAGAGTGAGACAGTTTGGTACCTGGACCGGCTCCACTCCCAGGAAGGCAAAGAGGGCAAAGTCCATAATGATCCTGCACAAACGAGCAAGTGTATAGCATGATAAATAATCTATAAAGTGACAAGTGCTGATGAAAAATAAAATTAATATATGTAGTAAAAAATCAGAAAGCAAGCACCAATAATATGTACATATAAGTAAGTCTCTTAATGGCTTAAACGACACCAAATGCACTGGAATTAATTCCCATTAGAGAAACAAAGATAAAAAGAGTGCACGGAAAAATATGGGCTCTCAGAACTCTCACCTCCACTCCTTGATTGAACAGCATATCAAGTAAAATAAAGGAATCCTCTGTCCGTTCTATCATCTACCACCAGGGGGTCTTCTACCGTTAGCAGCTTGAAAAATGTGGGCACCCACATTAGACCACCAGGGGGCCATCCATCCCTGTAGCAGTTGTGTTAAGAACCTGGCAGCGACCTCCAAATGCGTATGCCACTCAGTATAAAATGCAGGGAAAAGGGAAGAGAAGGCTCCAATAGTGTAGTATTTAAAACGAAGATCCAATTTATTAAAAATACAGGTTAAACTCTCACATTTAAAGATTAGTGTAAACAGCACATAAGAAAAATGACTTCCCAGCGTCTTCCGCCAGTCTTACGTCACTTCCGGTATTACGTCTGACTCACGGCCACTCCCTATGCCTTTCGTCAATCACGTGACTTCATCAGGGGAGGGCCGGTAGTTCCGCTGGGGCGCACAAGGTGAAGGAAACTTTTGATTGCATTGCAGAAGATGACCGCCAAGGGGTATCTCCAGCGATATGTGCATCCCTGCTGTCTAGCCAGGTCCAGGACAGGTCTGAGCATGGCTCTTCTCTGTAATGTGGCTCTGGAGACTCTTAATTGTGGCACCATCAAATCCTACGTCTCCGTGCTCCCAGGCTTTGCAAAGAATAAGCTCCTTTTGGGTATAGTGATGGATCCTGCAGAGCACGTCTCGTGGCCTGTCTGGGTCTGATGATTTAGGTCCAAGAGTTATGTGAACTTGGTCCAACTCTAGGGATAGCGGAGAACCTCCTGGAAGATGGCCATCACTGTCCCTGCCATGTCCTCCGCCCCGGTAGCCTCCGGGATACCCCACAGCCGCAAATTATTGCGTCGGCTGTGGTCCTCCAAGTCCTCCAAATGAAGTTATAGATTGATGGCTGTGGTCGCCTGAGATTCTTGAGAGCGCTCTAGTGCCTCAACCCATTGTGTGAGGGAGGAGATCGATGCCTCCCCTAAATCAACCCGGTCCGTGAACTTGTGCAGCTCTGCTTTGACCTCCTGGATGCCCCGGCTGTGCGCCTCTTCAATGCGAAGGATGAGGGCCTCTATGTCTGATTTGGTGGGAAGGGCCTGTAAGATAGCACAGAGATCATCGGACATGCTGCTCGGCTGAGGAGATGTGCCAGCCATGTTTGTACGGAAATCTGCTGGTGTCTCTGAAAGGGAGTCAGCAGTGGTGGATGCAGTGGGGGAAACCGGTGAGTCCAGCGTGGTGCCCTCTTCCATACAGTGTGCACGTGGCACTGCAATAATGGCACCCAGCGATACTCTCTGTGTGCCTCAGAAGTACAGCTGGATACTGCTCCGTGGGGTGGGAGAACGGTTACCGCCAGCCGTCGATCTTGTCCTGTATCATCTGTTGGCTATCATGCCTCTCTACCGACCGAATAAAGCCGCCAGTTTTGTGGGGCAGGAAGGGGCGGCCAGGAGCTCTCTTGAGACATGTCCTCTCTTGGCCAGTGCTAAGCCACTTCCCTCTGTGATTCCATTTTCTACCCATTGTGTGATGTGGAGAGCTAGTATAACGTCAGGAAGACCATTGATGGGGATTGGTAGTCCTGTTGTAGGGAGGTTTATATGTTGTGTTTCAATTAATGTTTTACATGCCTGAAGTGATGCTTTCATCAAAGGTGACAGGATAATGGTGTAGGTTGTATTTCTTTTGCTGGACATTAGAAGGTCATAAAGACTATTGTTTGGGATTTGAGATTCCTCTATTTCTTGCCATCTCGGCCTAGATGAATTGGGGAACCATGTTTTCAATTGTGCAAGAATCGAGGCAACATAGTAGTCCTTAATTAATACATGTCCCACTCCATCCACTCTTCTTGATGTTATTGATTTCTTAAATGCACATTTTCCTCTTTAAACCATAAGCTTGAACAATCACTTGACAAATCCATTTAGAAATAGTAGATTTTAACGCTGCCTGTCCTCTTTTAGGACCGTCTGGCAACACAAACAAATTATCTATTTTACGAATCCGATCGGTCACTTTCAAATAGACCTTGACCGCTCTCACCACATCAAGAGAATGTAGTGCTTTCACAGAATGAGGCTCTGTAAAAAAAGAAGGCAGAAGAATATCTTGGTTTAAATGATACTAACCTAATACTACTTTCGGTAGGAATTTAGGATGAGGTCGTAATACAACCTTATCTTTATGCAGAATCAAATATGGCTCATAAGAAAGAGCAGGCAACTCTGATATTCTTCTAGCAGAAGATATGGAAACCAAAAAAACAAATTTCATTGTCAAGAGGGCCAAGGGAATATCTCAAATAGAGTGACACAAAATTAGAATAGCTACTATTGCAATGATGATTGTTCAAACAAATGTCCATATGCACAAGGATCAAACGGTGATAAGTGCACAAAATGAATTAATAAATGAAGAAATGAATATAAATGAACAGCAAAGTCCTCTAAGGTTGTGCATTCCAATGTCCATCACTGTTCACTGAGGATAAGGTTAAAATGGAGAGAGGAAGACAGGACTCAATCTGAAGAAAGACACTCTATAAGTGGGAACCCTAACCAAAACAGGTGGACCCCCTTAAGAGCAGAGTCAAACCCACAGGCAGATTGAGCCGTCTGCGGGGACAGGAATATCTTCGGATACCTCCAAGCCCTCGGTATCTTCAACAATGAACAACGATCATTTCAGCGAGATGTGGGGAAAAGTGCAGCAGATGGACACTCCAATCTGTAAAGAGACGCACTCGGGGCCCAAAGCAAAGTAAAAACAAAGGGACTCCAATTGTGTAGTATCGTTAGAAAAGTAAGCCTTTAATGCTAAAAGAATAAGCGGTGACATCAGAAAAATAATATATACAGAAATATAAAAAGCCAGCTAGTTAAAAAAACGAACAAACACCCGTGTTCTGGGGTCACATGTGGCATGGTGACATCAGAACAAAGCACTGCCCTACATATTTCGTAATACCTTACATTTTCCTGGGGCATGGGCGATGTGCTGAACCATCACTTAAATATCAAACTACACCCAAGCCGCAGACAAGGGGGAGGATTTTAATCCTCGATAAAAAGGACTATCTTGCAGAATTAAACAGAATTGTTGGTGATAGGGAGACCTATATGCCACTTTCCTCTGATCTGCGGTTTAGATTTAAAAAGGAGCTTGAGCAAATCGTCAATTATGGTTTTGATTCCGGTATTGTTAACAAAAAAAAAAAATTTCTTGTACCGGTTTCCTCTAGGATTCCCATCATATATTACCTGCCCCAAATCCACAAGGATTCGGCCAACTCCCCGGCCGACCCATTATCAGTGGTATAGATTCCCTAATTTCACGGGCAGGTAAATATATCGATGAGTTCTTTGAACCATTAGTGAAATCATTACCAGCTTTTATCAAGAATACTAGACATACTATTAGTCTGCTCAAAAATTCTGGGTACAGGGAAGACGCCTGGCTGGTCACAGCGGATGTGAGCTCCCTGTACACTATAATCCCACATGATTGGGGGATATCTTTCAGTGAAATACTTTTTAGTTAAAGATAATACTTTGTCTGGGAGGCAAAAAAGTTTTATTATGGAACTTCTTGAGTATGTCACTACGCATAACTTCTTTTAGCATAGTAGTAAATATTACCTGCAGAGAAAGGGAGTGGCCATGGGGGCAAAGTTTGTCCCCAGTAAAGCCAACCTCTTCATGGGGAAATGGGAGAAGGACATCATCCGCTTTTTCCCCTGAGAAGAAGGGAGAGAAAACAGGCTGCACATGGGGCGTCTGGTGGGGAGAGGACCCCCCCTTCAGGCTTACCGGAGGACTTTGTTGCCGAACGGAGAAGGAAGAGCTTCTGCTTCCTGGATCACATTGTGGTTTTCTGAGAAGCTTGAGTCACTTGACTACATAGGCATGACAACACTCACAACTTTAAAGGAGACATTCATAAGAACATTTTTTAAATTTCTTTGAAAAATCCACTTACCTTTTCCCGCCGCAGGGTTTTCTGTGGTAAACCAACAAATCCAATCTTCACCCTTCATGGTGGGTTCCGTTAAACTTTCAGGAGCAGGGGATCCTAGAGGAAACCCACTATCCTGGGCCTGCAACAGCACCCTGCCAGTAAAACTTTATGGCCTCACTACCAAAAAGTACTGGAACCCAGGGTCCAGCTCTCTAAAAGAGAAGCATTTGCAGGCAAAACCTAATTTCTTTGGATACGAGGCCCAGGTACCATTCAATTTGGCCAAAAGAGACACTTTGAATGGATTCGGTCAGCTAGCCCCAGGAAGGATTGCTCCACTGGAGCTCAGCACAGCACATCTAGACTAGTGACCAACACCTTAGACTCTGGCGAAAAAAACTGAGGTACTCCCACCAGTAGGAGGGGTTATATATGGTGAGGGCACTTTTTAATTTAGGGCGTGCCAGTGTCCAGCACCTGAAGGTGGCCTATTAAACCTACATAGTAAGTACTATGGATCTGTGTCCCGTGATTCACGATAAGAAATGCTGATTTCACTTCCTCACTACCTATCACAGTTTCGGAGGCTATGAAATGACAAGATAGCGGCTAGGCTCCCAAAAAATCTCACACATGAGGTATCCCCATACTCAAGAGAAGCAGCAGAATGTATTTTGGGGTGTAATTCCACACCATGCCATATTTGAACAATATATAATTTTGTGACAACATTCATATCATTTTGTGACTTTGTGCAAAAAAAAAAAGGTGTAATTTTCCAAAAACTTGTGGCAAAATATAAAATATTCCATTGACTCAACATGCCTATCATCAAATAGCTTGGGGTGTCTACTTTCCTAAAAGGGGTAATGGGGGGGGGGGTTGAACTGTCCTGGCATTTTATGCACAACATTTAGAAGGTTATGTCACACATCACCCACTCTCCTAATCACTTGAAGACAAAGCCCTTTCTGACACTTTTTGTTTACATGAAAAAATATTATTTTTTTTGCAAGAAAATTACTTTGAACCCCCAAACATTATATTTTTTAAAGCAAAGGTACCCTACAGATTAAAATGGTGGGCATTTAGTAGTATTTGCGCAGCGATTTTTCAAACGCAATTTTTTGGAAAAAAACACACTTTTTTAAATTTTAATGCACTAAAACACACTATATTCCCCAAATGTTTGATGAAATAATAAAGACGATCTTATGTCAAGTACATGAACACCAAACACGACATGCTTTAAAACTGCAGACAAACGTGCATTTTTAAAAGCATTTACAGGTTACCATTTTAGATTTACAGAGGATGTCTACTGCTAAAATTACTGCCCTTGATCTGACCTTCACGGTGATACCTCACATGCATGGTGCAATTGCTGTTTACATATGACACCAGACCGACACTTGCGTTCACCATTGCTGTGAGCACAGGGGTGCTTTTTTATTATTTATTTTGCTTTTTTATAATATTTTTCAACTGTTCCTTTCATTTTTATTTTTTTAATCATTGTAAATATCCCCTATGATAGAAATAGGTAGTGAGAGGTACTCTTTTTTGAAAAAAATGGGGTCTATTAGACCTCTCCTCTGCCCTCAAAGCATCTGGCCACACCAAGATCGATGTCATAAAATGCTTTGCCATTTTCCCAATGGCGCTGTTTATATCCAGTGAAACCTAAGTCATGAAATGCTTGTAGCTTCGGGTTTCTTAGGCCATGGAGATGATTTGGTGAACCACCAGCTGCATTCTTGGGTTCCCTGTTCGGACAGGAGAGCCAGAGAAAACCATGGAAGATGGGGGGGGAATGTTCCCTCCCACTGCTTATAAAAGCAGTCTAGAAGCTAATTAGCTGCTAGGATTGCTTTTACATGAACGCTGACCACTGGCTGAAAATAATGATACCAAGAAGATACCCAAACCTGCAGGAATCGTTCTGGTATAACTACTCAAAGTCCAGCAACATACCAGTATATTGCTGGTCCTTGTTGGTCATACATTGCAATGTTCTTTTTTTCATGCAGCCTGTGGGCTGAACAAAAAAAGAGATTGATCGGTGAGTATGCCCACCATTAGAATACTGCCCTTCATCCACCCACTTCTAATGATGGACATACATGCACCATTTTATTTTAACTGTGGTGGTGAAATCACCTCCTACAGCGCCGGAGCCGCTGATTTACGTATCCTGGGAGCAAACGCTGTTGCTGTTAAGATGAATAAATCAGTGCTGAGAGAGAGAGCGGGAACAATAAAACGACAACTCTTTTTGTTTTTTTATTTTATTTCTTTTTACTTTTTTTGCACCTTTTTTTGTAACTGTAATGGTTGTAACGGTTCAGTTCTGGGTTCGGGTCTCCCAAAATGCGATAGCACCTTTTGGAGACCCTGTGAATGTGTGTCCTAGTCTGTGCAGTGCTGTACCCTACGCTAAAACTCCACTAGTGTGTGGCAATGTTCAAAATATTCACCAATGCAAAGACCAGGATGGTCAGGACAGGAGGCACAATGATAGTTGTATATCCGCGCTTTCTACAGACACAACATTTTCTTTGGGAGGCTCTTTGGGTAGGGGTGCCAGGAAGGACATAAGGAAAATGCCTCCCATGCAGCCGGCTTACTGCATTTGCGTTGGGAAGTTGGGCCACAGCACCGTCTGGAAACAGAAGGGCTGTGATGTCCTGAAGCTTTGTATAGCACATAAGCATTCAGCAGAGCCAATTGATATAAATATACAGACACTTTTTTGTACCAGTGTCTGGTATTATGGGCAATTAGGCACAGTGCCAACAACTGGTCGTTGAGGTCCACCCCTCCCATATTAAGGTTATATTCGTGGACACAGAGGGGTTTCTCCACAACACCAGTCACTGTAGGAATTTGGACCTTCGTATCTGCGTGAAGGGAGGAAAGATTAAAACAATCTTATTATCCCTCCAATTCACAGCGAGCAAGTTATTACACTTCAAGCAGGCTCTCTCCCCTAGCCTAAGACGGGAATCTACAAGCCGCTGGGGAAAGTCCTGGCGATTAGATTGCACGGTGCTACATGTGCCAATTTGGTGCTCAAACAAGTGACTAGAAAACTTCACGCTCCTGTAATAATTGTCCACATACAAGTGGTACTCCTTTCCGACACAATCTTACCAGCGCTCCCTATGTAATCTGGGCAGTTCTCCGGCTTTACGTAACTATCTCTTCCCTCGTAAACCACAAAACTATATGTATAGCCTGTGGCCCTGTCACAGAGCTTATACATCTTGACCCCATATCTGGCACACTTGCTGTGAAGATACTGGTTGAGAGACAAATGGCCAGAAAACGTAATCAGGGACACATCAATATAGACAACTTGATGGGGAGTAAACAAGGCTGCAAAACGTTGGTTGAAGTGGTTTGCAAGGGGCCGAATTTTATAGAGCCATTCAAATTCAGGGTCACCCCGAGGATGACAGAGTTCATTGTCATTTAAGTGCATGAACTGCAAGATCTGCTCGTATCGTGTCCTGGTCATGAAAGCAGAGAACACGGACATATGGTGAATTGGGTCACTGGACCACAACTCACTCTTTTTGGTTATGCTCCTGAGCAGGGATAGGCCCAGAAAGGTCTTAAATTCAGAAACTGTAATTGGTTTCCAATCTCTGGCAAGGGTCAAATGGGGATTAGCAGCGATGAATTGACCAGCATACAAATTGTTTTGGTCCACAATAGATCTATAGAGATCTTTGGTGAAAAACAGCGAATAAAAATCAAGTGACATAAAATCAATGGTTTCCACCTGAATTCTGGGTTGGCCAGTGAATGGGGGAAGTACGGGTGGTGCAGAAGTGGTAGGTTCCAAATTAGGATAGGCAAATGCAGCAGGAAGAGCACTATGGGCTCGACGGGCCTGTCTTTGTCTTCTTCGTGGCTGCGGGACTCTACTTGTGCTAGCCACCTTGCCAGCTTGAATTGCACTTATGGGACTCACCACGTGATACTGAAGTGTTGGATGTACGGCTAGGGTGTACTAGGCGCTGGTGCTTGCCAGTTCACCAGAAGGATGAGCGGCTCTAGTTTTGGCTCTCTGCTCCATATGAGAGCCCTGCCGTTCTTGCACCTCAGCAACAGTAGAAGAACGGGGACTGGTACGCCTGACCTTGGAAGGGACCACAACTCCATCTGTCAGGGTGCCGTTGCTGTCTACAGGTTCATATTCTGACCCTGAATCTGACAGATGAGTGACTTCCTCTTCACTATCTGTCATGCTGAGAAGCGTGTAGGCCTCTTCGCTAGTGTACCTTTCGATTTGACATTTTCATCTCTAAATTTACTCACGGGTAAAAAAGCTCCTGACTGCCAGCAACTGATTCACACGCTACCAAAAAACTGTTAGCGGTTGCAGGGATCAGGTCTGACTCTGCAAACGCTGCAGTTATGTGTGTTGTGTTTTGTAAGTGACAGTGATCGATTGATACTGCACTTGGGTGGGCTGGGCTGGGCAGAGGGGCTAAACACAGGTGCTAGCAGGTATCTTGGCTGATACCACTAACACTGCATTTTTGGGAACCCTAAAATGCTGGGGACGCTAGTATAGATCTGATCAGATCAGATATCAATCCACTCAGACACTATACTACTAAGGGAGGTGTATGGTGCGTGCGTGGGTGTTAGCGCTACTGGCAATAATCTGTCGTTGCCTGGGGTGACGCAGACCCTAACTGATGCTAAAACCTAACTTATATCACCCACCGAGCGATCAGGGGGTTAAACTTTTATTGGGAAATATATGGCGGGTGCCCTGATGCTATAAAAAGCAAACTAACTAACCAGCGTCACCCGTAACACTAATGTGGTGATCACTGGTGACGGGGGTGAAAGGGTTAACTAAGGGGCAATCAGGGGGTTAAAACCTTTATTAGGTAATATATGGGGTTACCTGAGGCTATAAAACCTGACGGAAAACTGGCTAACCATCGTCACCAGTGACACAAATATGGCAATCGATTAGTGATACTGGCGAAAGGGAGTGAAAGGGTAAACCAGGGGGTTAAAACCTTTATTAAGTAGTATATATGTGGGGTACCTGACACTATAAAAATCAGACGGTGAAATTAATCACCTAACTGGCCAACTAGTGTCACCAGTTACACAAATATGGCAATCGATTAGTGAGGGGTGTGGGGTTTAGGGGGGTATCCTAGACCTACTAGGGGCTACTACTAACTGCCCTAACACTTATTTCACTCACAAATGACACCAATACAGTGATCAAAAAAATCTGAAAACTGGAACTGGTGACACAGTGACAGGGATTGAAAGGGTTAACTGGGGAGCAATTGGGGGGTGGAAAATGTACCTATGTCTGCTGATGTCAGTGTACTGTTGGTGTAACTCATGGTTAGATGTCTTCTCTCTCACCTGGAATCAAAAAGACTCCACAAGGAGAGATGACATCACTTCCTCCTGTCTGTGTTTACACTTTAGGCCGCGTACACACGCGCGGACTGTTCGCCCAACTTTGTCCGTCCAACAGTTTCGGCAAACAGTCCGCTCAAACTTAGCATGGACGGACATGGCCACACACGACGGACGAACAGTTTGCTGAAACCGTGCGCGATGACGTGAACGGCACGTACGACGGGACGAAAAATACGACGTCCTATACACTGCATTATAGCTTTCGGCGTGAAAATCCTTTCTGAGCATGCGCGCAACTTTGTTTGACGAACAAGCCTACACACGAGAGGACTGTTCGCTGAAACAAGGTTTCAGCGGACAGTTTTACGGAATTTCCGAAAAACCTTGTCCGTCCAACTGTCCGCTGAAACTGTCCGCTGAAAGCCCACACACGAGCGGACTGTCCGCCCAAACACTGTTCAGCGGACAAAGTTGGGCGAACAGTCCGCGCGTGTGTACGCGGCCTTACACAGGCAGGGGAAGGTTTTCATTCATTAGGAGCGATCACCAGCTCCAGACCATAAATCATTGGTCTGGCCCTGGGTACTGAGCGCTCCCCTAACAATCCTGACTGCCACAGGCATGGGGGGGTGGGATTGCGCCCCCTCCACAGGGAAAGCGGGACATACAGGTACCCCCATTTGCCCACCCGTGCCAATTCTGCTGATGTACATCGGTGTGCGGCAGTCGGGAACCGGTTAATAGGTTGATTGGTGGGGAGAGGGGGCAACCTTGGCGGGTTCCGTTTGTAATATTAAATGCTTTGGATAGTACTCACGACGTGTACACCTGAGCAAAGGGTTTTGAGTAAAGGGCCATTATTGCTGTAAAGATTGGTCCAGAGAACCTGATCTTCTCTAGGACTAGAGCCAGGTATCCCCAGTGGACGCAACCAAAGGCCTTCTCTGCATCCAGAGCTAGCAGCAGAGAAGGCCTTTGCCAGGTCTTAGCTAAATGTATAATGTTTATCAGCCTCCTGGTAGCATTGGTTTGATGACCCTTGGTAAAGCCAGTCTGGTCTGAGTGTATCAGAAGGGGCAGAATGTCTATTAGGTGATTGGCTATGAGTTTAGTGTACAATTTTAGGTTGGAATTTAAAAGTGAAATGGGTCTGAAATTTGTAGGTGTGTTCGGTTCTTAACCTTGCTTGGGTAGAGTTACTATTATGCCGCGTACACACGACAGGACTTAAGTCCGGCAGACTTTCGACGGAGTTCTGACAGAGTTCTGGTGGACTTTCCAAATGAACGGACTTGGCCACACACAATCACACCAAAGTCCGACGGATTCGAACGTGATGACGTATGACTGGACTAGAATAAGGAAGTTCATAGCCAGTAGCCAATAGCTGCCCTAGCGTCGGTTTTAGTCCGTCAGACTAGCAAACACACGAGCGGATTTCTGGGTCCGGCAGAGTTCTGTCGGAAAAATTTGAAACATGTTCCATTTCTGAAGTCTGTCAGACTTTTGCAAATCAAAAGTCCGCTGCAGCCCACACATGTTCGAATAGTCTGCCGGAATCATTCCGTCAGACTTTTGATGTTGAAAAGTCTGGTCGTGTGTACGGGGCATTAGAGCATTAAGCATTTCTGGGGGAAAGAAGAGACTGCAGCAATATTGAATAGTTTCTCTAGGTAGGGTGATAATATAAGTCTGTATGTCTGATAATATTCCCCTATAAAACCATCTGGGAGAGCTCCTATTGCTTTATGGATTTCTGCTACAGTAAATGGCAGTTTCAGTGATTCAAGTTGTTCTGGGGATAATGTTGGTAGGGATATTTGCTGTAGGAAGTTGTTAATCAATTCAGTGTTGGGTTGACATGTTTCTCTATTGTCTTTTAGTTTATAGAGGGTGCCATAGTAATGGCTAAAAGCATCTGCTATGTCTTGTGGGTGATGCAATTTGTTTTGGTTCAGGGGGTGTAAGATGTAGGGAATTTTAGTCTTATGCCTATTGCTTTTGAACTTATGCACCAACAATTTCCCTGCTCTATATCCATGGGCGTAGTGGGCCATTTTCAGTTTTTTAGTGGTTCTCTCAAACGCCTCCATTAGAAGAAGTCTTAGATCATATCTCAATTGGATTAGTCTGTTAGATAATGAGGGAGAGGATTGTTGCCCTTTTTTTGGATTCTAGTTTAAAATTTTCATCTGTAAGTTCCCGCAACGGTTTTTGCTTATGTCTCTTCGCCCTGGCCCCCAATTTTATGAAAATACCCCTTATATATGCTTTATGTGCATTCCACAAAACAAATTGGTCTTTCACAGAGGATTCTTAATAGAGAAGAACGCTTTTATGTGGTCCGCCATAGTGGGATTGAATTGGTAGTTGAAGCGTCGGCTAGAGAAAGCGTTGTTAGAGCGTGGTCAGACCAGAGACCAGAGCCAGGGTTTGTTGATCCACTAGAAATAGATCAATTCTGGTATATACATGATGTGGGGTGGAGAAGAACGTAAAATCTTTTTCTCCTTGGTGAAAGCACCGCCACACATCGTATAGATCCTGTTTGTGATGGGCCTCTTGTAGGGGTGGAGTTGAACGTCTTGCTTTTGATGTAGTGTCAATGGTTGGGTCAAGTATGGTATTAAAGTCTCCACAGAGCACCAAGAGGCCCCTTCTGTGGGAACCAACTTTTTTCATACGTTTGTAAAAGAAGCAGATTTGGTGCGTATTTGGGGTATACACATTCACAATTGTGTATGTAACCAAATTAATGTCACATACTAGGACAGGTAGTGGCCTTGAAGACCCTTGATTTCCTTATGCAGGACAAAAGCCACAAAATGTCACTTATCGCAGTTAGTACTTCTCTCGTTTTAGAATCTGCGTTGGCAGTAAAGGTATATGAAAAATTCCTGTGTGTACAGCATGGGGGAGATACATTGCAGAAGTGTGTTTCCTGAGCACACAGGATATCGCTTTTATTGGACAGGGCCTCCTTCCACATGGATTTTCATTTTTACAGGATGATTGAGACCCTTGGCATTTATAGACATAAAATTAATACCCATGGTAGTAAGGGTTTTAGGTGTGGTAGTAGTACCGGTAAATGTAATATAAACAAAATTATATAAAGGGCTCCCTCTTGTGGTTGCTGTGGAGATGGCAGATCAATTTCTGTGTTGTATTTACTCACTGCGAGTCTGGGGACCTGCATCTGGATGGGTACTCTTCCCTCCAGATCTCGGCTCCTCCATGGTTGCGCAGTCTTCCATTCCTAGTGCTTGAGGTTTGACACTTGTCTGTGTATAAGGTTTTTATGAGTTTTGAGGAGGGTGTAAAAGGTGGTGGTACAGGGTGTTTGAGTGTGAAAATAGACACCCCAAGCTATTTGGTGATAGGCATCTTGAATCCATGGAATATTTTATATTTTGTCACAAATTTCGGCACAAAGTTGTCATTAAATGATATATTTTTTTTCAAACATGGCATGGTTATATGTGGAATTACACCCCAAAATGCATTCTGCTGCTTCTACTAGTATAGGGATACCTCATGTGTGAGACTTTTTGAGAGCCTAGCCGCATACAGGACCCCCGAAATCCAATCACCGCCTTCAGGATTTTGAATGGTGTAAATTTTTGATTTTACTCCTCACTAACTATCACAGGTTTGAAGGACATAAAATGCCAAGATAGCACAAACACCTCCCCAAATGACCCCATTTTGGAAAGTAGACACCCCAAGCTATTTGCTGAGAGGCATGTCGAGTCCACAGTTTCGGAGGCCATGAAATGCCCAGATGGCACAACCCCCCCCCCCCAAATGACCCCATTTTGGAAAGTAAACAGCCCAAGCTATTTGCTGAGAGGTGTGGTGAGTATTTTTCAGACCTCACTTTTTGTCACAAAGTTTTGAAAATGTAAAAAATAAAACCTTTTTTTTATCTTTGCTTTCTTAATTTTCAAAAACAAATGAGAGCTGAAAAATACTCACCATGCCTCTCAGCAAATAGCTTAGGGTGTCTACTTTCCAAAATGGGGTAATGGGAGGGGGGGGGGGGGTTGTGCCATCTTGGCATTTTATGGCCTTCGAAACTGTGATAGGTAGTGAGGAGTGAAATCAAAAATTTACGCCATTAGAAATCCTGAAGGCGCTGATTGGTTTTCGGGGCCCTGTACGCAGTTGGCTCCCAAAAAGTCCCCAACAAGGGGACCCCCAGATCCCAGACTCCCCCCCCTGTGTGAAATTGTAACAGGGTACAAATGTACCCCTACCATTTCACAAAAAAGTGTGAAAATGTTAAAAAAAACAAGACACAGCTTGGGACAAGACCTTTATTAAAAAATAAAAATGTCCCACGAAGTCCATTCATCTTCTTCTCTCGTTCGGCCGACGGACTGAAAAAACAAAAAGCCGCGACCGACCCACCTCCATGGGCGGCACCCGCTGTATGACGCATCTTATCTTTCACAGTTCTTATATAACTGAGGGCGGGGCCACACAGTGACGTTCCTGGGTGACCCCGCCCCCTCTGACGCACAGGGACTTCCCCATGGCTTTCCTGGCTCTTTACCACGTTATCAGTCGTGTCCAATCACGGCTATTTTTTATTCAAAATTTTGGGGCTTTTTTTTATTTGTTGAGCAAAAATTTAAAATCGCAGAGGTGATCAAATACCACCAAAATAAATCTCTATTTGTGGGAAAAAAATTATAAAAAATTTGTTTGGGAAGAGTGTAGCATGACCACACAATTTTCATTCAAACTGCAACAGCGCTGAAAGCTGACTGGTATTGAAGTGGTTAATATCCATACCAGATATGAAGGGCCTGGTATGGAATTTGGGGGGACCACCATGCAATTTTTTTTTTAAATTTTGGTTCGGGGTTCCCCTTAACCACTTTGCGCAGGATGGACGTCCTGGGACGTCTTTGACTTTCCGGGGGTATATCTGAATGATGCCTATAGCTACAGACATCATTCAGATATTGGCTTTTTCAGCACCATAAGAACGATCATTTTTTTTTATTTTAGGCTTCCCAGCCTAGAGGTGAGATGTGGAGTCTTATTGACCCCATAGCTCACTGTAAATAGGTCCGATCATGCCATATTCCTATTACAAGGGATGTTTACATTCCTTGTAATAGGAATAAAAGTAATCAAATTTATTTTTTATTTTTTTAAAGTGTCAAACCAAAAAATATAAAAGTAAAATTAACAATAACATTTTTTTTTAAAGCGCCCCTGTCCCTGTGAGCTCATACGCAGAATCGAACGCATACGTAAGTCCCGCCCACATATGAAAACGGTGTTCAAACCACACATGTGCGGTATCGCCGCGAACGTTAAAGCAAGAGCAATAATTCTAGCCCTCCTCTGTAACTCAAAACATGTAACCAGTAAAAAAAATTTAAGCGTCGCCTATGGGGATTTTTACATACAAAAGTTTGGCGCCATTCCACGAGCACATACAATTTTGAAGCGTGACATGTTAGGTATCTATTTACTCAGCGTATCTTCATATTTCACATTATGCAAAAAAATTGGGCTAACTTTACTGAGTTTTTTTTTAAAGCATGAAACAGTTTTTTTTCTGAAAAAACTTGTTTTTGAAAAATTGCTGCGCAAATACTGTGCGAGATACAAAGTTGCAACGACTGCCATTGTATTCTCTAGGGTCTTTGCTAAAAAAAACATATACAGTAAACCCCCCTCCATCACGGGGGTTGCGTTCTGGACTCACCCGCGAAAAGTGAAAAAAGTGAAATAGAAAGACCCTATTTAAATACACTCTAGGCATGTTTTGTTAATTTTTTAATAGCATTTAAAGGTCTTTAAAACACACTTTTATTTCAAAAGAGTTTTATTAAGAATATAGAAAGCCAGAAAAACATTTGCACGAAATAGACAGAAGTGACATCTGCCGGCACACATGCCGCATCACAAAAAAAATAAACAAAATAAACCCATAATATGATATACAGCTCTAGAGGTAAACAGAGATGACATCCGTTGATGACAGGTCATAGCATACATTGCAGCAGCAGATAGTACAATCTAAATCATAAAGGCAAATGTCCGTAAAGCCAAAACTGGAGGAATTTACCGGGGAAGAAAAATAATGAAAGAACAGAAAGAAGAGAAAGAGAAGGAAGGAAAGAAGGAGAGAAGAAGGAAAGAAAAAAAAAAAAAAAAGGGGAGCAAAAATGTATGAGAGAGAGTTGGTCAGTTACCTAGTCTATATAGGACCCATGGGTTCCATTTTGCATCAAATATAGGAATGGAATCCTGTAGTGTATGGAAACAATTTTCCGACAGCATAGTATGATCAGTACGTGTTATTACCTGGGCAAAAGGGACAATTGAAGTTTTCCAGTGTAGAGCTATAGTCCAAAGCATAGCGACACAAATAGAATGAATCAACCTCACCAGCGGCTTGGGAACATCCGGAGGGGACTGAAAAAGAAGGCAATGGTGGAGGGACAGAGATAGCGTCCTTCCGGCTAGAGTATCTAACAAACCTAAAACCCCCCTCCAGGTTGGTTGGATCAGTGCACACTCCCAAAAGACATGGCTAAGAGTGCCCCTCTGATCACAGCCCCTAAAACAAAGCGGGGAAGTGTGGGGGTATATCCTGTGTAAGCGTGCCGGCGCTAAATAACACCGGGTCATTAATTTAATGGCTGTTTCTCTAATCGTCAAGGATCTTGTGCATTTACACAAGTTAGTCCATCCCTCTCCCCAGTCTATGGTGTCCCCGTCGAGCTCCAGTTCCTGTTCCCATTGGGATCTATACTTCAATGGCTGATCTTCCAGAGCCGATACCAGAGATTTATAGACAAGGGAGATCAGGCCTTTCTGCCGCGGGGAATTAAAACAAATGTCCTCAAAAAGGGTAACCTGGCCCAGACCTGGGCCACGATAATGTGTTAAGAAGAAGTGCCTGATTTGTATATAATGAAAGAATTCATCATTAGGGAGAGGGAACTGTTCTTGTAAGTCAGTGTAAGAGATAAATTTGGAACCTCTGAGAAAGTCACCCAGTTTAGTGAGATTAAGCATCACCCAGAGACGGAATGCCTCAGGGTGAGTGTAAGCAGAGGGGAACCTCGGATCACCGAGGAACGAGGCTCCCAGAGGGGTAGAGGAAATCAATTTGTATTTGTGTCGATATTGAGACCATAGTTGCAGGCTGTGAGTCACAATATGGTTCTTAGAGCGTAGCTCTGCAGTAGGTTGGTGTGGGGACCACATAAGACCAGGGAGGTATAAAGGGGCGACGAGTCGCTTTCGAACTGTACCCAAGGTACCCTCGAGTTACGAATGGACCATTGGGCCTGCTGCGTAAATCTGCATGCCAAGTAATAGGGCCACAGTTGAGGGACCCCTAGGCCACCAGACCGCATAGAGCGGTATAAAACATTCCTGGCAAACCTAGGCGGTCTGTCGCGCCAGATGAATCGATTAAGGAATGATTGGACACCTAGTAGGTAAGATTTAGAAAGCCTGACAGGGAGGGACCTAAAAAGATAGAGGAGCCGTGGGAGAATAACCATCTTAAAGGCCGTAATCCTCCAGATAAAGGGAATTTGTAGGGGGAGCCACTGTTTAAGGGATGTTTTCACTTTGGCGATCAGGGGAGGGTAGTTGACGCTGAAGAGTGAGCGAAAGTCCCCGGGCAAACTTATCCCCAGGTAAGAGATATGAGAATCAGACCACCTAAAAGGGTACGATTGTTTAATATTATCGAGCTCGTGGGGAGTAAAGCCCACCGGGAGGGCCACAGATTTGGAGATATTGATGGAGAGCCCGGAGATCTCCGCGAAGCTCGACAGCGTCAACAACAGATTAGGAAGGGTAATATGGGGGTTAGATAGAAACATTAAGACATCGTCCGCATACATGCAGAATTTATACGTGGCACTACCCTTGGTGTACCCAGAGATATCCGAGTTTTGCAAAATCGCTATGGCCAAAGGTTCCATAGCCAGTGCAAAAATCAAGGGTGAGAGGGGGCACCCCTGCCTAGTGCCTCTGACTAGCGCAAAAAAATCAGAGTTGCAGCCCGGAATTTTGATACAAGTTTTGGGGTTAGCGTAAAGGGCTAGGAAAAACTCCCCCTGGAAGCCCATGTGCTGTAAAAGTTCCTTGATATAGCTCCAGGAGACGCTATCAAAGGCCTTCTGTATATCTAAGCTAAGTAGGAGAAGTTTACGGTCTGATAAGTTGGCATCTTGAATAATGTCTGTGGCTAGGCGTATGTTGTCAGTTATCAAACGGTGAGGGATAAACCCAGATTGGAAAGGGGAAATCAGGGTGGGGATGATTTTGGCGAGTCTATCTGCTAGGATCCTACTAAACAATTTCAAATCGTTGTTAATTACCGAGATGGGTCTATAGTTTTGGGGCAAAGTGAGGTTCGTATTGGGTTTGGGGATGAGGGACATGTTGGCCAGTAACATCTCTTCGGGGAAACTACCACCCTGCAACACCTTGTTAAAAAGACGAACCAGGCTAGGGGCCAAGATAGTGGAGAATTTTTTATAGTAAAGTGAGGAAAACCCACCCGGGCCCGGGGCAGAACCAGTCTTTAACAGCTTGATTACCTGTAGAAGTTCAGGGATGGAAATTGGTGCATTAAGGGCCTCCAGTTGTGAGGGAGACAGGACTGGGATAGGGATATCCTGGAACCATGCCACTTTGTCTGGGGAGGGGACCATTCGGGTGGGGGCTAATAAAGAAGAGTAGAATTGCTCGAATATTTTTAATACGTCTTTGGGGTGTGAGGTCAGAGGGCCCTCTCTAGAGGCCAATTTATAAACATGAGGGGGTCGAATCGAGTTTTTGAGCCGCCGTGCGAAAACCGTAGAGGCCGTGTTGTTATGTAACAGATATCGTGCCTTAGCCCAGCGAAGCGCCTTCTCCACCTTACTGGAAAGGAGGGTGTCAAGTTCCAGCCGCTTCTGATCTATCAACCTTCTTGTTGATTCTAAGTGTAGGGAGGAAGTATTTTTATACAAAAGATCAAGCTCGGCCGATAAACTGACAATTTTTCGTTTATTGTCGTGGTTACGGGCGACGGACAAGCTGATTAATTTGCCCCTAAGGACCGCTTTATGGGCAGTCCATAGTACTGAAGGTTGGATATTGGGTTGATCATTCAGCAAAAAATACTCCTCCAGTGATTGTGTTATCTGGGACTCTACCGACGGGTCCGATAAGAGGGATTCGTTCAACCTCCAGGAATGCGCAAAATGGGCGAGTTTAATAAAATCCGTAGTGAAGGAAGTGGCATGGTGATCGGACCAGACACAGGGGTGGATAGTGGCATCGAAAGAATTTGCAAGAATAACTGGGGTGGCAAAGATATAGTCAAGCCTAGCGGAACTGTTATGCGGGTGGGAGAAAAAAGTGAATTCCTTGTTACCGATGTTATGTGCCCGCCAGGTGTCAAGGAGCTGGAGTTCATGCAAGCCGCTGGTGAGGGATTTTGGAAAAGCTCCAGAGGCGACCGTTAACGACGAGCGGTCTAGAGTGGCATTGGCAACCGAGTTAAAGTCCCCCCCTATCAGCATATGGGAGGACTGAAACTCAGCCAGTTTAGCTAGAAATGACTTAAAGAAAGCAGCAGGGCCGTCATTCTGTGCATATATGCTGGCAATAGTCAATTCTTTATTATGAACAACACCCTTTATAATTACATAACGACTATCTTTATCTCTAAACACCTGATTAACCTCCATAGGGAAGGAGGAGTGTACAAATATGGCTGCACCCCTGGATTTGGTCGCATGGAGTGAAAAAAAGGCTTGAGGGAAGTTCCTATGGAAGAATTTCGGGTGGGAGGAACGGGAGAAGTGCGTCTCCTGGAGCAAAAGAATTTGTGCTCCCAGTTGTTTATAGAAGGCAAAAGCTTTACGCCGTTTGCTAGGGGCGTTAAACCCCTTAACATTATGGGAAATACATCTAATGGTCATGGTTGGTACGAAGAGGAGGGGATGACTGAGAAAGTGAACAGCTCCAGACCAAGGGTGTCGCCATATCTCCGCTCAGAAACACCGAGCCACCGCAGTGGGTCAGTCCATCCGAGCTGCTGCGTGGTAATAAGAAACATAATTCAAAGATAACATACCATTGCAAGAAAATAAACAGTATGACATGCGGTAGACCAGATTCAAACAAAAAAAACAAAAAATTAGAACAGAAAAAGCCGATCAAAAAAGAGAAAGAAAGAAAAATTAGCAAAAAAACAGTCTTAGACCATAACAAAACCCCGAAAGGGATAAGGAATCCAAAAACCAGGATACGGTGAGTAACCGAATCCTTAAAAAAAAAACCTTCCAAAAGAGAGACAACTCGGTCTCTAACCCAGCTCGACAACGTTCGTAACATCTTCCCACGAAAAGAGGGTATAAAAAATGCTGGGAGGGGATGACATGCTGCGGCTCCAAGGGACGAAAGCACCCACAACGAAGAAAGGGAAAATTATCAACGAAACAAAAAGTTAAATCCTATTACTTTCTTCAGGGTAAGTGACATAGGCCGTCTTCCAGACAATAAACTACGCCAAATAATGGCATTCAGTGATGCGGGGGCTCCTCCGCTCTGCCACCCAACTCGTACCGGATCCTTCGTCTGTCTCTCCTGGGTGGAGGGGTCTGCCAGATCGGCGCAGGCCTGGGAGTGGAAGGCGGTCTGCGGATTGCAGCTGCATCTAGGAGACCCAGTTTCACCAACAGCTCCTGGCCCTCCAGCAGAGAGGTAACTGTGTAAGTTGTGCCATTGTGCGGGACCAACAGACGGAAGGGAAATCCCCACCTGTAACTAATGCACGCAGACTGCAGGGCCAGCGTGATCTCCTTCAGTCCGCGTCTCCTGTCCAGGGTTGCCGGAGCGATATGCGGAAAAATCTGTATAGAGTGGTTGTCCAGGGAAATCCGGGGTGTGTTGCGGGCAGCCCGGAGAATATCCTCCTTGACCAGAAAGTCCTTCATACAGAGAACGACATCTCTAGGAGGCTTGTCCCACGGAGGTTTCGGTCGTAAGGCCCGGTGAATGCGACCACATTTAAACATGGCCGAATCGTGATCCGGGAGCAGGGACTTGAACAGTCTGATTACCGTAGGGATCAACTCCGTTTCGGATTCAGGGATACCTCGAAGGCGCAAGTTGTTGCGCCTATTTCTGTTGTCGAGGTCCCCGATTTGAGCTTGGACCAAAGTAAAGGCAGATGCCAGAGCTTCATGTTCCCTACTGAGATCATTGTGCGCTATGGCTAGCTCATCGTGTTTGGTCTCCAGTCTCTCAGTTCGGGCGCCCAGAGCAGAAATCTCCTGTGACAGGGCATGGGAGGTCTTGTGGAGTTCAGACTGGAACTTAGACGCCAGCCTGTTATACATGGTTTCTAGGCTGGCTTCCAGGTCTGCCTTGGAGAGGGTGGTAGGGTACTCACGAACAACCGGCAATGAGAGAGAAGGAGTCGGCGGAGAAGGAGGTCGCACAGAGGGAGCCGGAGAGTAACCTCCGTCCGAGGCGCCATCTTGCTCCATGCTGGATTGTTCCCTCGTGCGGAGGAGATATTGAGTCAGCGACTTCTGCGTGGAGCCCCGGGATTTTTTCTTTTTAGACGGCATGCACCAAGCTTCTTCAGCCCGAGGGGTTCAAAATGATCCGTAATAAATGCAGGTTATGGCCCTCGAGGTGCGGATAAAGTCCCGTCAGGAGCGGAGCTAAGGCATTAGGCTTCCATCCGTCTCAAAGCCGCGCATGCGCCCCCTTTAAAACACACTTTTACGCAATAGAAACACATAAAAGATAGAGAGAGAGATCAATAGGATTTTTAAAACAAAAAAATATTGTGTTAACAGTATACTGTACAGTACAGTAAAAAATAGTATTGTATGTACTGTACTTGTATGTATGTACTGCTACTGTTCTTCTGAAGGCACAGGTTCAGCAGGCAGGTGTAGGTGGGTCGTCTTCTTGCTGCTCCAGAACCTCCACTTCTACATCAGAGGTGGCCGTGGAGGTACTTGGAGTGGATGCGGCCTTCTTCTGTTTTGTGAAGAACATAGTTATAGGCAGTTGCTGGGCGTATTGCTTCTTTTGGGAGAGGAGGTTCTTGTACACCTGGATGGCTCCATCAATGCTGTTTTGGAACTGCAGTGAATGAACCATGTCAGGATCACACTCAGCTAATATCTGTTTCAGGTCATTGGCCGTACGCATGACCCTGCCAAGGCACTCAATTGACAAGACTTCATCTTCTTCCTCCTCCTCCTTTTCCTCCACTTTCTCCTCACTCTCTGACTTGGTGAGTTCTGTCAGATCCTCATCGGTTAGTGGAGCTGAATGGGTTTCAATTAGGTCATTGACGTCGTCCTGGGTCATATCCTGAAAACCTTCACCTCCTAGCAACTTCGCCAGCCTAATTGCCTTGTCCACAGCTGAATGATGAACTTCGTCAGGAGAGAACCCTTAGTAATCCTGAAAGATTTCTGGCCAAAGCTTCTTCCTACAGGCATGCACAGTCTCCTTCATCTCCTTGAGGGCCTTTTGTATGTTCTCCAGACAGGTTGCAATGGTGTAATTACGCCAGTAGTCCTTCAAATTGAAATTCTCATCATTGTTCATGGATTCTACAAGATGATTCAAGGAGTTGCGAGTGTACAGCGCCTTGAATGCTCGTATCACACCCTTTTCCATGGGCTGAATTAAAGACGTGGTGTTGGGTGGAAGGAACTCAACTTTCACTCCTTCGTATGATAGATCCATGGCATGGCCTCCTGCATCCATCAGCAGAAGCACCTTAAAATCAATGCCAAGTTGGGCAAGGTAGACCTTGATGGCTGGGATGAAACAATTATGGAACCACTCAGTTGGGAGGATTTTAGTCATCCAAACCTTAGTGTTATGCATCCAATGGACTGGTAGCTGGTTCTTGTTTTTATGCTTCAGTGCTCTGGGGTTCTTGGCCTTGTAGATCAGGGCTGGCTTGATCATAAACCCAGCAGCATTTCCACACATAACCAAGGTTGTCTTTATAAACCTTGAATCCAGGGGCTCGGGCTTCCTCCTTCATGATGTAGGTCCATTTGGGCATTCTCTTCCAAAACAAGCCGGTCTCATCCATATTAAAGACTTGCACTGGTCGGTACCCACCCTCCTTGATGATACTCTTGAAGGTCTCATTGGTGTACCTTGCAGCAGCTTCTTTGTCTGCAGATGCAGCTTCATCTTGCAATGAGATGCTCTTCAACTAATAGCATTTCTGGAAGCGGTCAAACCAACCCTTGCTGGCAGAAAAACCTCCTGATGAAGAAGGCTGATCAGGATTGTCGCTGTGTGACAGTTCGGCTGCGGCAGCGCCTCCTTCAGAGCCTCCTTGATTGGCAAAAGTGTCATACAGCTTCTTTGCCCGAGTCCTGATGGTGTTACCTTCCAATGTGATGCTTTTTTTTCTGCAATCTTGGATCCAAATGGCCAACGCAGTTTCCATCCTAACAATGTTTTTATTGCGGGAAGAAACAACTCTTTTTGCAGCTTGGTTGATGGACAGTGCAGCAGTTGCCCTGAAATGTCAGAATTGGCCTGGGTGCGAAGTGGTTAATATTCATACCAGACCCAAAGGACCTGGTAATGGACTGGGGGATCCCATGCTGTTTTTTCAATGACTTATCTGTATTGCCAGGACCGACAATTGATTATAGCCACAAGTACTTTTAAATGACTTTTTTCCTTTAGAAAGGTCATTTTATGCAGGGACTGTTCTAAACATGAGAAAAATGTGCCACTTTAAAGGCATACTATAGACACAACCCCAGGTACGAAATTTAAGGTTGAATATAATTTTTATTGTTACAGACCAGGTAACAGTATAAAACAGTAATAGTTGAGGGGGGAGGGGGGTACAGAATAAAAAAGGTTGGGGAAAGGGGGAAGGGTAGGGAGGGAAGTTCTTACAAAACAGCTTACAGGCATCTGCAGAGTCCAAGCATCAGATTATACAGCAAAACCCAAATAAGTGGGGATGAATCATAGACCCCTCTCTACGGTTATGTCCATACAAAAATCTTGCGTGGGAGGCCTATGCAGGCAGGGGGCTCGTGAATCTAAAGTTAAGCCACGTCACTGAGAAAGCGGGCTGAGGAAGAGTGATGGAGCCAAGGATACCATAGGGACATATAGGTATCCCATTTGTCAGTTCGTTTGGTGTGCAGTTCCTCCATGAGCATAATATCGTTCATGGCATCAGTCCATCTCGTAATCGGGGGGACAACATCCGTCTTCCAGAACTGCGAAATGACGTGACAAGCTGCGGACAGAAAGAATCGAAGCAGACTCTTTCGGTGCCAGGTACGAAATTTAGTGGAATATTTCACTTTTATTGCTTCACTTGCATTACTAAAATCACTGCTCCCGAAAAAATGTCAGTTTTTAAAACTTTTTTGCATTGATACATGTCCCCTGGGGCAGGACCTGGGTCCCCAAACACTTTTTATGACAATAACTTGCATATAAGCCTTTAAAATTAGCACTTTTGATTATTCATGTTCGTGTTCCATAGACTTTAAAGGTGTTCATGTGTTCTGCCAAATTTTTTGCCTGTTCTGTATTTTCTGGTGCGAACCCAACCGGAGGGTATTCGGCCCATCCCTAGCGAAGCAATTCGTCAGCCTTTGGGGCTTGAATGTCACTTTCCTCTTATGGGTCATTCTGTCCTGGTGTGCCCGGGTCAGATCGCCCGTGGGAACGAGCGGAATTAGTGTGTTTTATGGCTGTTTTGTGCTGTTGTGTCCTCGAGGATACCACAGCTCTGGAGTTATGCTGTCATCCAGCTCAGTCGCAAGCCACGCCCCCAGTTGTCCTCCTTTTTAATGCATGCCAATATTCTGTTTGCTTTATTAGCAGCAGCTTGGTATTACATGCCATTGCTGAGCCTATCTACTAGGACCCCCAGGTAATTTTCCATCCTAGATTCCCCCAGGAGGTTGGTTCCCCCCCCCCCCCCCGTGTATAGATTGCATTCATATGTTTGCCACCCAAATACATTATGTTACATTTTTCTACATTAAACTTCATATGCCATGTAGTTGCCCATCACACAATTCATTTGCTCAGATCTTTTTGCAAGGTTTACACATCCTGCTGAGAAGTTATTGCCCTGCATAGCTTAGTATCGTCCGCAAATACAGGGATTGAACTGTTTACCCCATCCTCCAGGTCGTTTGAACAAAATAAATAGGATTAGTCCCAGCACCAAACCCTGAGGGACCCCACTACCCACCTCTGACCATTCCGAGTATTACGCATTTATCACTACCCTCTGAACTTGCCCTTGTACCCAGTTTTGGTCCATGCCAACGGACCTTATTTCGTACAGTAAACATTTCTTCATGAATCCATGCTGATTACTGCTAATGATACCGTTCTCGTTACTAAAATCTTGTATATAGTCCCTTATCATTCCCTCCAAGAGCTTGCATACTATTGATGATAGGCTAACTGGTCTGTAATTCCCAGGGATGTATTTTGGGCCCCTTTTAAATATTGGTGCTACGTTGGCTTTTCTCCAATCACCTGGTACCATTCCATTCAGTAGACTGTCATTAAAAATTAGGAACAATGGTCTGGCAATTACCTGACTGAGTTCTCTAAGATGCTCGGATGCAAGCCATCTGGTCTGGTTTTAATTAGCATTAGTTAGGTTTTGCCTGGGCTTCTCTTTTAGGTACATAGTCCCACCACATGGCCACTGACATAACACATGTATGAAGAGAATCTGGGATCAAAAACTACAAGCATTCTTTTTTTATATGTGAAATTTTGACAATTAAGGACTCAGGAGCGCATGAAGGCAATGGAGGGGAGGAGAGGAAAGGTCAGGGTAGGCTACGAAGAGGGTGCAGAAGATGATCACCAGCACTGTGGTATAGAACACTGACACCAGCACCGTGATAGAGTGCACTGACACCAGCACAGTGATATAGAGCACTGACACCAGCACCGTGATATAGAGCACTGACACCAGCACCGTGATATAGAGCACTGACACCAGCACCGTGATATAGAGCACTGACACCAGCACCGTGATAGAGTGCACTGACACCAGCACCGTGATATAGAGCACTGACACCAGCACAGTGATATAGAGCACTGACACCAGCACAGTGATATAGAGCACTGACACCAGCACCGTGATATAGAGCACTGACACCAGCACCGTGATAGAGTGCACTGACACCAGCACCGTGATAGAGTGCACTGATACCAGCACCGTGATATAGAGCACTGACAACAGCACTGTGATATAGAACACCGAAACCAGCACTGTGATAGAATGCACTGACACCAGCACTGTGATATAGAGCACTGACACCAGCATCGTGATAGAGTGCACTGACACCAGCACCGTGATATAGAGCACTGACACCAGCACCGTGATAGAGTGCACTGACACCAGCACAGTGATATAGAACACTGACACCAGCACCGTGATAGAGTGCACTAACACCAGCACTGTGATAGAGTGCACTGACACCAGCATAGTGATATAGAGCACTGACACCAGCACTGTGATATAGAACACTGACAGCAGCACTGATACCAGCAACTCTCTGCTGGGCACCAAAAATATGACACCGCTCAACCTCTTCAAACAGGGGGGTACGGGCATATAGTACAGTGTGCTTTTTTTGTACAAGGAAGTGAGCCAAATCTAGAAAAAAGGTCTGTGTGCTCGATTAAATAAACTTTTTCATAGAGATATACATGGTCTACTGGTCACATGTGTTGAATTCCCCCGAGATCCATGCCTCATTCATTGTTATAAATGTGAGGTAGTCAACACTGTTGTGAGCTAGGTGAGTCCGCTTATCGGTCACAATCTCCCCCTGCTGCGCTGAACGTCCTTTCGGACAGGACACTGGAGGAGGGGCAAGCCAACAGTTCCATTTGCAAATTGGGCAAGCTCTGGCCAGAGGTCAAGCCTGCCCACCCAGTAGTCCAGGGGTTCATCACTCCACAGAGCGTCCACATCGGCCGTTAACCCGATGTAGTCAGACACCTGTCAGTCTAGGCGTTCCCAGATGCTGGATCCGGATGTCACCTGTCGATGGGTCAGCTGAAAGAATGACGTCATATCAGAAGTCACCAACACATCTTCAAACCGCCCTCTTCTTGCAGGCGCTGTTGGATTGGTACCCGCACCCTCTGGGAGTGGGAATTGCTCCTCTGCCAGCAAAATCAGAATGCAGCATTTCTCGAAGCAAGGCCTGGAAGTGCTCCATTCTGACAGCCCTGTGAGGGTGGTAACATTTCCGCCATTTTGTGTTTGTACCGGGGGTCTAAGTACGTTGCCACCCAGTACTGGTCCTTGACCCTTATGCTTTTTATACGGAGGTCCCTGTTAAAACACTGGAGCATGAAGGCCCCCATTTGCACTAAACTGGAAGCGGTGTGGTGGCCAGGCTCCTGCTCATCATCCAGGATAATGTCGTTCTCCTCGTTCTCCTCTCCCCATCCACGCACAACAACAGGGATCCCAGAAAGGCTTAAAGCATGCTCCCCCTCATCCGCCCCGGCACCATCCTCCTCTGACACCTCTTCAGACTCCTGTTGTTGACTTGTCTCAGATAGAGTAGGCCCCCCTGGGAATTCATCCAGCATTCCGACTTCCTCACCTTCCTGCTCCTCCACGGCTTGATCAATGACACAACGCAATGCACGCTCCATAAAGAAGGCATAAGGTACCATGTTACTGATGGCGCCATGGCTGCGACTGACCAGTTTGGTGATCTCATCAAATGGCCGCAGAAGTCTGCATGCATGCATCGCGCATGAGCAGCCACTGGCACGGTGAAAAAAACCCAGCTCCCCAGAACCTGTTCTGCCACAGAGTTCACACAGGTAGACGTTAACTGCACATTTCTGCTGGAGCAGCCTATCAAGCATATAGAAGGTTGAGTTCCATCACGTCAAGCAATCGCAAACAAGACATCTGACCGGCAGATTGTGTCGCCGCTGAATGTCAGCAAGGCGAGCCATGGCCGTGTAAGATCTTCTGAAATGGGCCGAGATTTTCCTTGCCTGCTGCAAGATGTCCTGGACCCCAGGGTATTTGACAATGAATCGCTGCACGACCAAGTTTAAAACGTGTGTCATGCATGGCACGTGCGTAATTTTGCCCTGTTTCAATGCACTAAGCAGATTGGCACCGTTGTCACACGCCACTTTACCAACTGTCAAATTGAGCGGTGTTAGCCACTGATCTGCCTGTGAACGCAAAGCTGAAAGTAGTGCCGGGCCAGTGTGGCTCTTGGCTTCCATGCACAACAGACGCAGCACGGCATTGGCAACATCTCACCTGGCATGTCGAATAGGTTCTGGGGAGCTTGGGCGGCGCAGCGGAAGAGATGCTAGCAGCGGAAAAGGAGGAGTCAGCCAAGGAGGAGAGGGAGGAGGACGGAGTAGGAGGAGGAGGAGGAGAAGAAGAGCCAGGCCTGCATGCAATCCATGGCGGTAAAACCAAATCTACACGGGTGCCACGGGTTACATGCTTGACGGCCGTCAGAAGGTTCACCCAGTGGGCAGTAAAAGTGATACACCTTCCCTGCCCGTGTTTGCTAGACCACGTGTCTATGGTCAGATGTATCTTGGCACCGACACTGTGTGCCAGAGATACATTCACTTGCCGCTGAACATGGCCATATAGCTCTGGGAGGCCCTTCTGTGAGAAATACTTCCTTCCTGGGACCTTCCATTGTGGTATTCCAATGGCCACAAATTTTTAAAAGGCCTCCGAGTCCACCAGTTCATATGGCAGTAGTTGGCGGGCTATCAGTTCTGACAAGCCAGCCGTCAACCGTTGGGCAAGAGGGTTATCCGGCGTCATCATTTTTTTACGCTCGAACATTTGGCCCACAGAAGCCTGCCTTTTTCCAGAAAAACGTGAGGATGGCATGATGAAAGGTGGAGTGGAGGACAATTGTGAGGAGAGAGGAGAAGTAGAAGATGAGGCTGGATGGTGAGAGCCTGGAGTGTGGCTTTGTGTGTTCCATTGCTCCCACTGGGCTCGGTGATGGCAGCTCATGTGCCTTCTTAAGGGGGTCGTCCCTAGGTGAGTGTTGGGCTTACCGCGACTTATGCGTTGACTGCAAAAATTGCAGATGGCAACACTATTGTCATTAGCGGACACGTTAAAAAAAAAACACACTGCGGAACCATGTGCCGTTGTCCTGGGAGTGCCAGATGTGACCGTACATGGTTGATGCCTCGCTCCTGATACATTTGCAGTCTGCTTTGTCCCTCCTGTGCAATGTAAGTTCTTCCTGCTTCTCCTCCCTATCTGCTGGTCCATATCTCCCTCTGAACTCCTCTCCTCTTCCTCTCTTGTGGGCACCCACGTGGCATCACTAGACACGTCATCATCGACGTCACCTTCCCCACCGCTATAATTAGAGATCTCAGAGTAGGCAGCAACAGTGGTGACCAACCTCCTCCTTGGGCTGATCTGGGTACTGTCGTCAGACTGCTGAGTGGCGGTTGTTGCTACCTCCTCTTCCTGATCCAATGCCAAGAGTGGCTGCGCATCGGAAAAGTCTTGATATGTATCGGAAAATAATTCCTGTGACTCAAGCGGAAGGTATATGGTGGTGTTGGTGGTAGTGTCTTTGGGGGTGCACATAGCAGAGACTGAAGAAGAGGGTGCAGATCGAGAGGATGAGGAGGGTGCAGAAGAGTAAGGCTAAGTGAGCCACTCAACCAAGTCTGGTGCATTCTTTGACGTAATCGCACGCACCTTCTGCAATTTGCCACTTTGGCTCAAGTCTGTAGCTCCTGCCCTACCCCTACCACCCCTGCGGAAGGGCCTGCCTTTTCCTCTGCCTGTCATTTTTTAAATGACCCTGTGACAAAAGTATCTAGAGAAGTGCAGTATGTATGTGCAAGAAGGTATATAACACCCCGCTTCAATATGTCGTTTTGGGGGCCACTGGTCTATCACACCAGTTATAATACTTTTTTTTTGGATTGCCTTTGTAGTATCGCTGCAGAAACGCTCAGCAGTCACAATGCTGCACAGTGGAAACGCACTATACTATGCTTTCTATATATGCAAGTATTTTATACGTGTATTACACACCTATATACTGCACACCAAATAGTACACCTATACCAGTCCTTACAAGGACCTTTGTGAACCGAGTAGATAGTGATGTGCAGACTGTACCTCAGTCCCTACACTGATAAAGGACTGCTGCAGAATAGGTCAGCAGTAGTGCACCAGCACCCTATATATTGTACAGCTATACCAGTCCTTACAAGGACCTTTGTGAACCGAGTAGCTAGTGATGTGCAGACTGTACCTCAGTCCCTACACTGATAAAGGACTGCTGCAGAATAGGGCAGCAGTAGTGAACCAACACCCTATATATTGTACAGCTATACCAGTCCTTACAAGGACCTTTGCGAACCGAGTATCTAGCGATGTGCAGACTGTACCTCAGTCCCTACACTGATAAAGGACTGCTGCAGAATAGGACAGCAGTCAAGTATAATATTCTTTCTATATTTGGAAGAAAGTATATTATATACGTGTACAACCCTATATACTGTACTACACCTATACCATACCAGTCCTTAAAAGGACCTTTGTGGACCTAATAGTAACAGCTAGTGATTAAACTGACTGTTCCTGCTGCACTGACAAAAGACAGGCTGCTCCAATCACAAGCACAGCAGTGCACTGAACCCTATATACTGTACACCAATACCAGTCCTTAAAAGGACCTTTGTGGACCTAATAGTAACAGCTAGTGATTAAACTGACTGTCCCTGCTGCACACAGCGTCCTGTCCCTCTCTGCACTGACAAAAGATAGGCTGCTGCAACCAGGGGCAGATCCAGAGCCTAGTCTCGGGAGAAGCGCTGACAGAAAATATGTTTTTTTGGGGTAAACTTATCAGGGAAATGGCTGGTGTTGGCGCTTCAATCATCACTGCGCCATAGTTGTTATGGTGTCAGGATGATTGAAGCGCATTACTATTATTACATTGTTATAAAAAATTAAATGGTTCAACTTACCATAATGCAGAATCAGTGGGAGCTCCGGGCGTGTCACCTGTCGCTGTCACCTGCCACACGTTGCGGATTGTCACTTGCCACGTCGCCTGTCACCAGATGTAGATTGTCACTTGTCACGTCACCAGATGCAGATTGTCAGTCACAACGTCCCATGCCACACGTTGCAGATTGTCACTTGCCATGTCCCATGCCACATGATGTAGATTGTCACTTGCCATGTCACATGCCACACAATGCAGATTGTCTCTTGCTCTGTCCCAGGCAGCAGATTACCAGTCAAGCAGCAGAGAGATGAAGTAATCTCTCTGCTGCCGCAGCTGCCTGCACACTGCACAGTGAGGGCAGAACTGCAGGGATGCAGGACGGGCGCCAGGTGGTGAGAGATTATGTAATCTCTCTGCTCCCCCGCCTGCCGGCTCCCTGATTGGCCAGCAGCCCGCTCACACACTGTCAGTGAGCCGAGCCACCCGCTGTCTCTCAACGGAGCCGCCCGTGCTCTCAGCCATGGAGCCGCCCGCTGGCTCTCTCACTCACGGCGACACCTGCCTGCACACTCACATTCTCGGAGGGGGCAATTGTCCCGTTGCCCCCCCCGGATCCGCCCCTGGCTGCAACAATCACTAGCACAGCAGTGCACTCAACCCTATATCCTGTACTACACCTATACCATACCAGTCCTTAAAAGGACTTTTGTGGACCTAATAGTCAACATGGGTCAAAGTTCTTTCACACTGTAAACACATAAGTCCGCCGGGCGAACAGCGGCAATAGTCCGCCGAACAGGCGAATCGCGTACACGCAAAATTCGCCGCAAACCGACCGCCGGACAAACAGTTTGGCCATTCCTAGTCACTAATAATGTATCTAATTAAGATATTTTTCTTATATTGTTCACTAGTACAAGATATCCTTTATTTTTAATTGATTTGGTATCGACTATAATTTTGGTTACGGAACCGCATTGCCAGGAATTGGTGTGAGGCAAGTGCTGAACAGTGTAGGTAAATTAGAAAAGGAGGTATAGTGGCATTTGACTTACATTTTTTTGAGGATTAGGAAATCATCCAATCCTGGACAATGGCAATGACAATGCTGTAAAATTACAGCAGTAACTGAACATCACGTCACAAGGCCAGTATCCACAAATTTTTTGCAAATCATGCTACACAAACATTTTTTGAAAATCCTTCCTGGGTAACAGGTCCAGAATTCTTTTTTTTTTTTAACTGGTAAATTCCTGAATCCTTGCAAAATATACTACTGCTGATGTAATTCATCCTCCTAGATCCTGACAACAATCTAGAGATCCATCCGGAACTCAAAACACTTTGTTACCAAATCCAGAGGTTCAACTTTGAAAAATGTTTTCAAAGTGGACAAGGCTTGTACACCCTTTGCAAGTGTTTACAGATCTAGAGTTCCCAATTATTCTTATTCCAGTATCTTCATCAGACCCATCACTGAATATGTATTGCTATTGCCATTTGGGAACTGAACTTTGCTTCACATGCAGTTGAAATAAGGGCTGTATGACTGTTTGACTGGCTACTGTATTTTACTGCACTAATTTTCTCCCTTCTTTTATGATTTAACTTTCTTCTTTCTCAGTAGGAGTTCCTGCATTCTTTTCTGCAGTACACTCACTGAAATTATGGAAGAAATATTCCTTTTGACCTTGAAAATACCTACCACATCATATTGTTTGCCTGAACCTTCTGGCAAACCCAGCAGTAGGGATGAGCCGAACACCCCCCGGTTCGCTTCGCATCAGAACATTTGAACGGACAGAAAGTTTGCGCGAACTTTCAAACCCCGTTAAAGTCTATGTGACTCGAACGTGAGAAATCAAAAGTGCGAATTTTAAAGGCTAATATGCAAGTTATTGTCCTTAATAGGGTTTGGGGACTCGGGTCCTGCCCCAGGGTACATGTATCAATGCAAAAAAAAGTTTTAAAAACTGATGTTTTTTCGGTAGCAGTGATTTTAATGATTCTTAAAGTGAAAAAATAAATGAGCGGGTAAATGGAATCGCCATTTATTTATAAACAATTTTGTCATGATTATCAAAAACATGTATTCTGATTAAGAAAGTGTATTTGTTGCAAATGTTCAGGATGTGTTTGTATAGCTGTCTTGATTGTGTCCAAATGTCATTCACACCTCCAGCTGTGAAGGGGCATTTTCCTAGAGAGCTTTGGAAGTGACGTCTAGGTGCCAAATGACCATCTGTCTATCAATGTAAATAAACAACAACTTGGGGGGCGTGGCCGGACCTCACAGGAAGATGGACACATAACAGGTTAGCTCCCGCTGTGATAACTGCCACTTTGCTGCTGAGAGACTTTTCTTTGCTTACCCGGTCCAGCTGACATGGGGACAGCATCGCGGACATCCTCCACCTCTCGTTCCCGCTCACCAAAAAGTAATCAAAGCGGCACAAACAGCAATTTTCCTGACCCTTTCTGGACACAGGGCTCTAACATGGCAGCTTCCCGCCAAATTTCCTCACAGAACTCCCAGTTACCTCAGCAGAGAATACCTGGAATGCAGCCAGATTATCACCCCGCTGACTCAGATATTTCAGTGGCCTCTGCTTCTGCCCTCGCTGCTACACACCCAAGTCTTTTAGACCTCAGAACAGTAGCAGCAGATATAAAGGATACTCTGTCAGCTGCCATTGCAAACCTGCGTCTAGACATCTGTGCCATTGCTGACAGGGTTCTTGTGGTAGAAAACACAGCTGCCCAGCAACATACAATTCTGCGCAGAATGTCCCATAAAATAGATGCTCACACACTACAGCTTGGAGACATACAAAGACACACAGAAGATTTGGATAACAGAGGAAGAAGACATAATCTGCGTGTCAGAGGTTTACCAGAGGCTGTGGATTCTGATCATTTACTGTCTGCCATTACTACTATATTCAATGACCTGCTAGACAGACCAGTGCACACAAACATAGCAATGGAAAGAATTCACAGGGCCCTCAAACCTAAAGGCAGAGAGAATGATCCCCCCAGGGATGTGGTGTGCTGTTTGGTTGATTATAAACTTAAAGAAGACATTCTTCACAAAGCGAGAAACAGGATTCACATTATGTTTGAGGGAGCGGAGATTCATATATACCAAGACCTTTCTGCCATTACTCTGAAGAACCGAAGAGACCTAAAACCCCTATTAGACACACTGCGTGCCAAAAATATTCCGTACAGGTGGAAATTCCCCTTTGGGCTCTCAGCTACATTTCAAGGTCGCACGGCTCTGCTGAGAGTGCCCGAGGACCTACCATCCTTTTGCAACACCATGGGCATTCCTCTAGCAGAAGTCCCAAATTGGTACGCTGAATTCCGACAATCTGCGACTAAAAAAGAACAACAACACGAAGAGCCTATGAAGGCACAGGAGACCCGACACCGTCGTCGCAGATCTCCATCAGACGACAGGTCTTCAATGTCCACCAGAAGACAGCACAACGGTACAAGCTCACCTGAATCACCGCCACCTAGAAGGGCCAGAAGGGACCACGGGTCACAGTGCAACCGTGTTTACCAACGCTAACAATCAAGCCTGGAGAGTATACTGGTTTAATCCATGGTTGTTTATAATCTCCTAGCTCAATGGGTTTATTGCATAGTACAAGATGCCTTTTCTAGCCTCTTTACACCGACTTTACTCATCTGCTTTGGTTAAACTGATTACAGACTGTCAACATCATATAAATTCTGGGGTTAAGTTACTGTTATAGATTGGATATGATAAATTCTCTCACACAATTCAAATCTCATGTTCCCACTAGAAGAGTACATAGGAAAGTACTATTGCACAGTTTTTAAACATCCTCATTTATAGTGCTTTGATATTAGTTACTGCTCAGTCTGTTTTGTTCAATTTCCAGCAGTTAATTAGTCCTATATAAGGTTTTCCAATGCAGAACTCCCCTCCCCCCTCATCACACCCGTAGGACTACGATTATTAGGATTTGTTTTCGGTTATCCTGCTCTGAGGAGACCAATGAACTAGTATCATCCTCTGTATTATACCTAGAAACAGTCAAGCTAGGCAATGTTTAAATGAGATGTAAGGCATAAAAGTGGTCCAACAAGGCCCAAGGAAAATCGGAAGCACTATTATTTTTTTATTTTTATTTATTTTATTTTTTTTGCATTTTTTAAGCCATCATAGGTAAAATTGGCCTTTAATTTTAATTTCAATATTAGTGTTATAGTATACCACTTTAGTGGAATCATCATAATGGTTATGTCTTGTTCTTATGGATGAAATACTAGAAAACTTTATTGAATTACATTACAGTCAAGACATTAAGTGAGACTCGCATTTTATATTTGTTAGTTTTGCATTATTACTGGTGCTGTTGTCCTAGTTAGTGCTTAGGTATGGCTATTTTACTTCCAGCACTTGATAAGTCCTTCCCAGGATTCTACCTTAAACTATCCCCACCTATCCTCACGCCCACTGGAATGTGACTGTGAGAGATTGTTATATTTCTTCCACCATTGTGGATATACTAAGGAACGTGAATGGGTTTATACATAGGTATAGTACCAATACAATTAGACATTACACAAGTAGTTGGGAGATACTAGTTTGGTTCAAGAAAGCCCAAAATACTCAGACTGCACTAGAATTATTTTATTACATTATTTTTATTTTCTTTTTTATTTTATTTTGTAATTTTATTTTTTTATTTATTTATTTTATTTATTTATTTTTCTTTTTTTTTTCCTGTTCCGTACTTGTCTTCTTAGGTTAAGATAATCTTTAATATTAAGGTTAAAGTACACCAAAGACACCTTATTAATGGTATATTGGTAAGGACATTCTGGTGTGGCAAATATTTCTAATTTTACACTGTCTATTCCATACACCCACTAATATTTAATGTTAGTTGTTCTATATATAATAGGATTCAGAGCTGGGGTTTCTAGTTCTTTCCAAAGAAGTATAAGTTTATATAGGCGTGATACTGCTATGCTTTATAAATTTACAATTTATTTATTTTTTATTTTTTTATGTGAGAACATCTCAGTATTTTTATTTGCAGATTCCACAAAACAAGTCTCTACTCGCATACACCATGCCCTGATTTGCGTCACTCATGTAGTTGCTTGGGTTTATTATCATAATTAGATATTTCGTACTTCCACACCCATGCCAAATACATGACCGGTATCAACACAAATTTTCCTTAGTTTCTCATATTTACACCTTTATAGGCATTTGGCATTGATAACAGCGGATTACCATGTCACTCATTCTCCTGTTCTCCGTGAGGTTTTATCCAACCCCCACACAGTAGCTTGGACCAGAGTTGGCCTGTGTTAAGTAGGCTTTCTCTGGCCTTGCTCTGTACTTCTCCGATTTTACACAGGTCTTGGGTAGATCCCATAACCTGCTCGGTTATTGCTTCAGACCTTTCCCCACATTACACCATCTTAGCCTTATCACATAACCTGGTCTATTCCCCTTCCCCCTTTCCCCTATTGCCAAAGTTAATCCAAAAAGAAAGCTACTAATCAAAACATACAATGTCTCTTGCAGGAAGGCACTGCCCTCCTCCCCAGGTCAAGCTATATTCCTTAAACATAAGGGGTCTTAACACTCCAGAAAAAAGATCTCAGTTATTTATGTTACTAAGAAAAGCTAAAGCGGACATTGTATACCTCCAAGAAACACATTTTAGATCAGATAATATCCCCAAACTTTTCAATCCAGAGTATCCAACAGTATTTCATGCCACTAATCCAGACTCCAAATCAAAGGGAGTATCTATTTTGATATCTAAAAAATGCCCATTGCAGATCCAAGATACTTTGATTGATACTAATGCAAGATATATTTTTCTAAAAGGCAAATTGCATAACAAACTCGTTACTTTGGCCAATTTGTACGCCCCTAACAAACAACACGTTCCTTATTTCCGCGAAGCCTTACAAAACCTTAGTACATTTCGTGCAGGCATGCTCATCGTCGGGGGTGATTTCAATTTGGTCTTGAACCCCTCACTTGATACATCCTCAGGTGCCTCCTCTATCACACATAGGGCTCTTCGGGCAATAAAAACACAGCTATCTAACCTGGAGTTACATGATACTTGGCGCACATTGAACCCAAACTGTAAAGATTTCACTTTCTATTCCCCTCCGCATCGTAGATACACAAGAATAGACTACTTCTTCTTATCACAACCGGATTTGGATCTACTTCATCAAGCTACAATTGACCCAATGGTAATTTCAGATCATCACCCTATTTCTGTCACAATCACATTTTTTACATCCAACACTAGACAATCAATCTGGCGAATGAATAGCTCTATTTTAACGGATCCAGTAAATGTAAAGCGTATAAATGATCGCTTGTTGCAGTATTTTCAGGAGAATGATTCCTCCGAAATTACCCCGGTTACCCTTTGGGCGGCACATAAGTGTGTCATACGGGGAGAACTAATTTCTATAAACGCTCAATGTCAAAAAGCTAGACAAGCTCTGATATCCAAATTATCGGATAAAATTCATTCCCTGGAAAGACAGCATAAACAATCATTGGCTGATCAAACTTTTCAAGAGTTATTAAAAACTAGGGAAGAACTTCTAGAAGAACTAGGGAAATCCATACGTCGCAAATATGCCCTATCACAAAAAACCTTCTATGAGTTTGGGAATAAATCCAGCAAATTTCTAGCTAAAGCCCTGCAATCTAAAAAAGCAAATACTACCATTCATTACATAACGGACCCCAAAGGGAATAAAATAGAATCATCCAGTGGAATTGCAAATCAATTTAAACAATTTTTTTCTAAACTTTACAACATACAATCCCATTCGCAGACAGGCTCAAACAAGGACAGGATAAGATTAATACAAGATTTCCTTACACAGTATGGTCCACACCCTATCACTGAAGAGGAGGCAGATGAATTAGATAAACCTCTTACCAGGGAAGAAACGCTGGAAGCCCTCAAAATTATGAAGCCAAACAAAAGCCCTGGCCCAGATGGCCTTCCAGTTAGTTACTATAAAACATTCACTGAAGTTCTCATACCAAGGTTCTTAGAGACCTTTAATTCCCTAGATACCCTCTCAGATAAAAATAAAGATCTTTTAGAAGCCCATATAGTTATGATACCAAAACCAAATAAAGATTCATCTATAGTTTCTAACTACAGGCCCATTTCTTTAATAAATGTTGATGTGAAACTTTATGCAAAAATTTTAGCTAATCGTATACTTCCTCTACTGTCCTCTTTGATTTCTCTGGACCAAGTGGGATTTGTCCCAGGCAGAGAAGCTAGGGACAATACCTTGAAGGCACTCAATATTCATCATTGGCTGACATCTTCCAACACCCCTGCATTTTTCCTTTCCCTCGATGCGGAGAAAGCGTTCGACAGAGTGGCCTGGGACTATATGACGGAAGTCTTACGCAAAATAGGTTTCAAGGAACGCATGATGAACTATATCTTAACCTTATATTCATCCCCAACAGCAAAAATCAGAGTTAATGGTCTTCTGTCGGATGCTTTCTCCGCGTCGAATGGAACTAGACAGGGTTGTCCCTTATCCCCCCTTATATTTATACTAACCATGGAACCTATTCTAAGCAAAATTAGAGCCAACAAAGATATTAAAGGAGTTTAAATAGCAAATACTCATTACAAATTAGCGGCTTACGCAGATGATATTCTTCTTTTTCTTACTGATCCCATCATAACAATTCCGAACTTATTGAAGGATTTTGACCTTTTCAAAAAAATCTCCAACCTCCAAATAAATTTATCCAAATCGAAAGCACTCAACATTTCTCTGTCAGATTCCATTGTATCGCAATGTCAGTCCAATTTCCCGTTTGGCTGGGATGCATCAGCCATAACCTACCTAGGGATACAGTTACCATCAAAACTACCTGATCTTTACAATAAGAATTTCGCCCCCATTTTAAAAACCATACAGAATAACCTTCAAGACTGGAACAAAGGCAATTTTTCCTGGTTTGGTAGGGCAGCGATTATAAAAATGAATGTACTCCCTAGACTCTTATATTTACTCCAAACAATTCCTATAAAACTACCGCCAGCTTTCTTCTCCACATACAAAAGATTATGTTTAAAATTTATCTGGGCAGAGAAACCATCACGGGTCAAATGGGGTAAGCTAGTGTCCCCAAAATTGAAGGGGGGAATAGGTCTTCCAGATATTCAAAAGTATTACTGGGCTTGTCACCTGACTAGAATATTAGATTGGCATTTACATCACAAGACAAAGGCCTGGATAGGTATCGAAGAAGCTGTCCTCCATTTACCAATGTCTTATTTACCATGGATCAATCCACAAAAATTAACACATGAGGTCAGATCACATCCTCTAATAGCTCCCACGTTACAAATCTTCCATTCAGTTCGCAAGAAGCTACACATTGCCTCAGTTCCGGGCCCACTAACCCCAATTGACCAGAATCCGGACTTCCCTCCTGGTATTTCGCCTAAATCCGATGCTGACATATCTGCAGTGGAACCCATGAGAGCTAAATGCTTCTATCACAATGGTCAGATATTATCTTTTCAAGAAATTTTAGCCCGTTTCCCTGGAATGAAGATTCCTTTCTTTAAATACCTTCAAATAAGACATTTTTTGCAAAGCTCTAACTCCCAATCCCTGTGGTATAGAGACCACACGCCGTTCGAAAACTTATGCTCCAAAACAGACCCTCAAAGACACCTCATTTCATTTACCTATTCTTTAATGTTCCCAGATGCTTCTTTCTCAAATGACACCACATGTAAGAAATGGGTTAGAGAACTGTCCTTGGATTTAACACATGAGGACTGGCAAAACATATATACACACATACATTCAGGCTCCCTAAATGTTACCGCTCAAGAAAATGGATACAAATTATACTCTAGATGGTATAGAACGCCTGACCGAATTCACAAATTCCATTCTACTATCCCTCCCACATGTTGGAGATTTTATTAATTTTATTAATTTTATTAGTATTTTTGCAAAAATGTATTTTATTTATTATTATTTTTTTTTTTTTTTCATTTCTGTTCATTTTCCACAACTCTTTTATACATACATTCCTTGTTCCCTATATATATAACGCTTCTCTAAAACTTTTCACTTTTTTCAAGTTCACCTTCGTTACCATATATTTTACTCACTTGCCATAGTATTATCATTAGTATAACCCTCTCAACCAGCTTGCATCAATTATAGGGTTAATTGCTATCTTGTCTGTCATTATCTACTCACTCTCCTATTTAAGAGCAGTCCACTGCAGCATTGTCTATACCTGCACTTGAGAAAGGAGCGCGCATGCCCGAACGAGGCTTGCGCAAGCTCAGAAACGCGTTGTGCTTTTGGGTACCCCCCCAGCTGATGTCACACGCTGTCCGCAAGCCAGTCTGATTCTCTGTGCACCACAGAACACAGCAGAGCTTCCCCTAGTGCGCTGTGGAGGAGGATTCATCCAGTAACAGCACCAGCGAAAGGGAACAGTGATTTGACTATCAAACGGAGGACAATAATAATTATGGATGTAAGTGAGACTTTTATTAATTGTATAAAATAAATGCACTTTTTACTGATTTGGCGCTCTTCTATGTATTCCTTTATTGGTATCCTATTCATGAGATGACTTCACTCTAAAGAAGCAGCTGCCGCAGGTGATTGTGCACATACATCCCTTATCCTCTAAGGACAGCAAGCAACCTTTCTGGATCTTCAGCAAATTCCAAGTACTGTTTTCTCAGATAACTTTTTTAAAAACATCTTGCTTTTATAAAAACTGTTTTGAATCTATTTTAATGAACAATACAGACTGAACTGAAAAGGACACACCAGTATCTTTTAAAGCGCTAGTATTTTGTGTTGTTTTTTTTCATCACATGTTGGAGATGTAATCTAGCGCACGGTTCTCTTCTCCACATATGGTGGGATTGTCCTTTAATCCAACCATATTGGAAGGAAGTCCATAAGCTCATCACTAAAATCACAACCTATACCCCAGACTACACGCCAGCTCAATACCTCCTGCATCATACATCTATTCCGCAATCGACTTATAAAAGATCCCTCACATTACATCTTATAAATGCAGCAAAGCTTTGCATCCCCGTTCATTGGCGTTCTACCTCTCCCCCCACTATTTCTGAATGGCTCCGCAGAATAGAGAAAATAGCTGAAATGGAGGGCTTGATCTCTCAAGCGAAAGATACTCATACTAAATTTTATAAAACGTGGTCATGTTGGTCACATTTTAAGTGCTCGACTACATATAACACCCTAATATCTGTCCCTGTTTAGCTTGACCTGGGGACCCCAACATAATATAATAGAATAAATGACATTTCACTGCTTTTATATAGCAGCTTGTACTCAATTCTGGATACTAATCCCTTATAAGGTAGACAACCATGTTGGTTGTAGCTCAGATTAAAGCCATACAGACCACTACCTTTATATATATAGTCTGATGTTAGGACTCAAATTATTTTCGCGCACAGTTTGATCCCATTAGGGGTGCGTGAGATAATATGGAATTTACAGATTCATTGTTACTCTAGTTTGTTACACTTTTTTTGGTTTCTTATGAGATGTAGGTATGCGACTAATATGACTATATGCATGTGTTGTTTAAATCAATTTTATCCAGCTTGGAGTAATTTCATCTATATGATAGATATTTAGAAGTGTGGTTTTTTTTGTGTTTAATTTTTTTTTTTATTGATCTATGCATTTCTATCTTATGCCAAATATCAATTCATATTGTTGCTTTATTTTCAAATTCTGTATTTCGTAATTACAATGATATTCAGATTTATGTTTTACTATGTGTATGTAACATGCAATCTTTGTTTTATCAATAATAATCAATAAAAACATTGAAACAATAAACAACAACTTGATTAGGCCTTCAAAGAGACTCACAAGACCTCCACCCCCTTTTAGAATTGTATAAATGTTTTAAGGCTCCCAGCCTCAGAAGAGCAATTAAATACATCTTTTATAATGTGGTTCAGCAGTCAACATGTTATGGGAATCCCCTAAATTCTGGGATTTCCCTATCAATTGGTCCTTCGAATGACGGAAAAGATACTCTACAGACACGGGAAACAGGACAACACAAGCTGGGAATTCACTTCTGCTGGCTAAGGTAAGCTAACTTTCTGCTTACTGTGATTCCCCTTGTGCTGTGCCTATTTCTGTAAGTTGGTGTCATGTAGAAGTACTCTTTCCAAGAACCTTGACTGTTGAATTTTGTTATTTTTATATTTCTTTTTACTTTCCATACTATCTGTACTTATTACTGTCCTTGCAAGTGTGTGTTCTGTTTGAATGGCTTGCCCTATTTCAGGTGCAATGTGTACTTAGCTAGGATTTTAGCATTTCCTGCGTCTAGGTGACAGGCCAGGTCAAGAATCGGGTCTTCGGACTCAAGGGATCATTCATAGGCTGTGGCTGATAAGGTACTATGTGTGGTGAGGCCCTGGTTTATTGCTGAGGGTGATGGCCTGCTTAAAAAAAACAGCGTCGCTTGAAACCGTAGTACCAGTTTTGAATGAAATTCTATTTTTCAGTTTGCATCTGCGTAGTTCTAAATAAAGCTACACCATGAGCAGATGTACTATCTCTCCTATTCTGCACAGTACCTATAAGCTGATGTGGAAGACTTTAGGGAAGCAGAACTGTCAGATTCTATACTCTAGAATTTTCTCCTATTGACATGTTCTTGTTACTGTACTGCCCCATTTGTTGGAATATGTGATGCTGTGTGTCCTGCATGAGTGGCTTGTCTAAAGGAGTGCTTGTTACATTCTTGAACTGTTTTAATCTGTCTGTGTGACCCTATTCAGTTGTGTGCCTGTCATATGTGCTGCCATGTATCTTGCTTTTTTTTAGCAGCTTCTGTGACTAACACTCCCCCCCCCCCCCCTCAGTTGTGTGCCTGTCGGTCTGTGTGACTGATTAGTACAGTGTATAGTCTGGTACAGATCCTTGGCCAGGATTGGGGGCCAGATATACAGTTACTGCTATTATTAAGTAAAATTGTGTCTGTGTGACCATCAGGTTTAATAATAGATGAATTCTTGAGGAAGTCTCACCACCGTGTGAGATGGGGAATTGTACCACGAGTACACCTCAGATTGGGGTCTGTGTGATCCCACCGGGAGCTTCTCCTGGATTGCCAAAGATTCACCTTGGGAACATGAGTGGCCGAGTGCCTCAAGGAATGGAACAAAAGCACACAGGGGTTTTGTACCACTAGAAGGCTAAAAAAAAAGTGTTGAAAAATAAAAATAAAAAGAGGAAATGAAACTTATTGTCTTATATAATATTTTTGTCTACAGGGTGCAGTTGGCTAAGTGTGAGAGTTATGTTTGTTGTATATATGTGTGTGAGATCCATGGATTGTTATGTCATGTTAGTTGTATTAACATGCCCAAAGTGCTGTATCAGCAAAACCATACTCCGGGGAAATGCTGGTAGGTTAATTGGATCCTGTCTAAATTGTCCCGAGTGTATGTATGAATGTGAGTTGAGGACCTTAGGATTGTAAGCTCCTTGAGGTTAGGGACTGATGAATGTGAAATAATAGTAGCACAGTATGAATATCGGTGGCATGATGATTTGTTTTGATGTTTGTGATGTATGTTTTTAAAGTGATGGGACATTGCCACAAGGGCAATTCCAGGTAACAAGTCAGTGGCATGTTGGTCACTGCAATATTTAGAAGCAAGAAAAATATTTTGTCTGTAAAGTGTGACCTTTAAAAAATTATAGAGACTAAAATTTTTATTTCTGACTTAAAATCGTGAACAATTTGATCTATATAATTTTGGTAAATATTGACTTAAAATTGTAAAATCATGTGTACTGTGTAGTCATTTTGCACTGTGGTAAATTTAATATGAAAAAGCAAACGTAAAAATATTATATTTGCTTATTCTATAAGAAAAGGTAATCTATAAACTGTGAGCTAAAAAATCGTTAATTTAAATACTTGCTGGGTGTCTAGTAATGTGGTCATTGGAGCCACACCCAATACACTTAATAAAAATGATAAAAATAATTAAAGTAAATTGTTAAAAAGATTAATGATGTAAAGAAAGACTTTTACTGATGATTAAAGTTTAAAAACAAGGAATGGTGTTTTATAGTTTAAAGGAGCAAACATTCCCCCCCCCCCCCTTTTTCTTTGACACAGGTTAAATTGCTTGGCTTGTGTGTGTATGTGAACAGCTGTATTGTCATGCAAATTGAGTGAGCTGAGTGAAGCGTAGAGAAAAGAAAAAAGAGAGAAAAAGTAAAATACCTCCTAATAATGTTTATTTACATGTGTGTGTATTAATGGTAATCTTTGTTTCCATAGACAGTTTTTTAAGAAGTTTTCCAATATGCTCAGTATGGTGATGTATAACTGTCGACAAAGGGGAACTTCAGTTTTTTGAGCTGCTCATTTTTAACCATGGTGAATAATAGTTTTTTTTATAGTAATGGAATACCATAATAAAATCCACGTGGTAACATTTAGTTTGACGTCAAACAATTTTTTGGTATTAGAAAAAGTGCACTGGTAAAACATCTAAGAAAGAAAATGTTAAATATCTCTAATGTTTGTTTTATTTTTAGGAGGAAAATATAATGTGTTTTGTTACTAAAATGTTGATGCTTATTCCTCAGATTAGTGTCCTGAGATGATTTATTTAAGGTCTTCAGAACAGGAGACCACAGCCTTCAAAGACAATTCAACAATGGAAGTATTGTTCTAAAGTGTTTTTTTATTTTTCATATGTAAACATTTATGGGTTTCACTCCCCCCACTAGCTAAATATTGGTGCAGCCATCTGAGTCTATACTGCCCAGTTTCTTGTTCCTATTTACAGAATGAAGTGCTAAATCTTTATTGTTGTGTTATGATCTGACGTATATGAGTTTTGAAATTTAACGAGTTTCAATGCACTAGATCACAGGTGTCAAACACAAGGCCCACGGGCTGAATCCGGCCCTCCAGGCCATTTCATGTGGCCTTCGTACCTCTCCTGCAGCTGCAGGAGAGCTCCAGCCCTCCTCTGGTCCTCCTCCAGACCCTGTACTTTCTGCTTTCAAGCAATGCATCCAGCTTCTTCCCAGCAGTAGCATAAGGAAAGGGGGTGCACTGTGATGTTAGGGAGAGTAGGGGACTCAACTTCTTATGGTGGGGTGGCTCTTGACATCTACTGTCTTAGACTACGTTTCCACTATAGTGACCCCCAAAGTCACGTAATTCAGAGACTCTGGAGTGTGACTTTGATTCATCTCCACAGTCTCTAGATCAGAGTCGCATCAAGGTAGCGCAAGAACCTTTTCAAATTTGCTGCAACTTAAAGTCGCAATAGTGGGAACTGAGCCTTATATAGTTTGTATATTATTTTATAATGAAAAGTTTTATTAAGATTGAATTGAATAATTGCTGCTCTAGTTTAAACAACTATGATGACAAAAAAAAAAAGTAATGAATGTATTATTACTACATGTATGTCAGTTTTACTACATTGAGTGTTAACATTACTTGGGTATTATTAAGATTTTGAATCAGACCTGTCACAGATCTTCTGCTTTTCTATAGATCTGTCCCCTCTATTCCCAAAGATCAGTAGGTATGCTGGCATTACATAGTAGGTGAGGTTGAGAAGTCCATTAAGTCCAACCTATGTGTGTGATATGTTACTATTGGCATTTAGTTCCAATGCTTTAACTTATAAGGTCTGCGGTTGAGATTAGACCTCCTGTTAATTGAATTAGCTACTTGCCCAGCCAGTACTGCCTTTTCAAGCTGAAGCAGATTGCCTTAGGCTTTGAATAATAATGTCCCAAGCAAGTCTGCCTTTGTGTCTCCAAGTCTATTTTAAGCTAGTTTCCTGTTCGGTGACACCATGCAACTTCACTTATAGATTCCTGTGTGACTGTTTGCATGGCTACTCATTTCTAGCCGTCTTATGTGTCTTTGTGTATCTGTCCTTAATGTCTGTGTGTGTATCCAGGCACAAACCTGGGTGAGTAAGAGGGCCGCAACCGGGGAACAGTTTGCAGCACAACCCATCTCTACCATTAAGAGCTCTGGAGAAGACAAGGCAGTTCCTTAGACTCTGCGCCTCGGCCCTTTCAAGGGCCCTCACCATTCTTGCATGTGCGGACATGCTGTGTTCTACCCAGATAGTACCATTAGGTACCCTTCCTGCCTTAGAACCCTTGTACATCAACTGTATCTTGTGTAACTGACTTCCTGTGAACCCTGAACCCCAGTACTGCACTATACCCCTGTCATTCTTGTAAATCCTGTATTCGGTGCTCTCTTGTCTATGTTCCTGTAGGATCACTGATCCAAGATATATGTGAAAGCTCCCCTCTGAGAAGCCTATTGTTCATGATAAAATGTTTCATTGAATTCAGGATAGTCTAGATTAAATGACAATTGAATAATATTTTATACTGACTGATAATGGTTTACGTTTTTCTTTTTTTTCTAGATCGTATTTGCCTCTAGAACATAGATTTACTTCAGCAGTAAATAAACTCAATGGCTTTATGGGCATTTTTTTGTTAATGATTAAATGTTGGACTAACAATCTGAGTGACGCCATCTTCAAAAAAATTTCTCCCTGATTTTGAGGCTTTATGACATCAGCCACAAACAGCATTGATGGAAAAGAGTGCTTTTAAACGCTTTGTAGATGTCTGAAGAACTTTGATACTTAAGTCAGCTGTCTAAAAAGAAAATCAAAACTCAAAAAGATCTGCACACCTACCGGAAGTTTCTTGTCATGTGGACTGCGATAGTCCTGAAGAAAAGAAGATTATGTATAAACATCGTATGCGTTCTTAAGGTGTTGCAGTGGACTCTTATAGACTAGCTGTCAAAGTTACAGCGGAGGAATCAACAAAAGACTTGGCGTTCTTCATACATTGTTAGATCAACGTGTAATTTTTATTTTAGTCATTTTTGTATTTTTACATTTATGTTTAGCCTTGAAAAAGCAAAATGAGGTTTTTCTGCAGAAATAAATTGCGTACATAAATTAGGAGGAATATGAACTAGAAAAATAGATATTTCAACTAAGATTAGGCAGTTAGAGAGATTTTGGAGCGATTGATAGGAATTGTAATTGTATCTGCTTTTTTTTTTGATCAATCGATTTTTATTGATTTAAAAATATAAAGCATATAGAAAATACATTGTACAGTAGATTTCAAATACGAGTAGACAAAAGATATACGAGAGAGAAAAGCAAAAAAATATTGACATTCTTATAGACGTACAATTCTTCCATTAAGTAAGAGATTAATAATACATTACCGAAACATAAATATAAAATTAACTGAAATATTTTAAATTGTATAAATATAAATATTAGCCTCCCTTAGACACCCCCCAGTGTCGTGGGGGAGGGAGATGTTGCCAATATTAAGTATTTTTAGACATATAAAACTATAATATATCCAAATATAATGAAACCAGGAATTGAAAACACATTAAAAGTATATCTAGATATGGTTTAAGATTGTTTCAGAAAATCAGCGGATTTTGACCATCCCTCCCATGGAGACCACCTACGTTTTTCTTTTGGTAAATTACCTGTAATGGAGGCCATCATTAATTCATAACTGTAGTGTAAAGATACGGTATCCAAAAGTTGATAGGCAGTTGGAGGTGTTGTAGATTTCCATAATCTGGTTATGGATAATCTGGCTGCCAGGAAGACATGTGTCGTTACATGACGAAAAGGGTATGGTATGTCTTCTATAGTTAAGTTCAATATCGCTAACTCAGGTAAAAAAGGAATCTGTATTTGAGTTATGTCTGTTAATATAAGAAAAACATTTTTCCAGAACTCTTGGAGTTTAGTGCAACTCCAAAAAATGTGAAACATGTCACCTTTAGCGGAACTACATCTTCAACATAAATCCGATAAAGATGAATTAAAAGATGTTAATCTTGATGGAGTCAAATACCATCTAAGGCCGCGTACACACGCGGGGACTGTTCGGCCAACTTTGTCCGCTGAACAGTGTTTCGGCAAACAGTCCGCTCGTGTGTGGGCTTTCAGCGGACAGTTTCAGCGAACAGTCCGCTGAACAAGGTTTTTCGGAAATTCCGAAAAACTGTCCGCTGAAACAAACAGTCCCCTCGTGTGTAGGCTTGTTCGTCAAACTAAGTTCCGCGCATGCTCAGAAAGGATTTACACGCCGAAAGTATAATGCAGTGTATAGGACGTCGTATTTTTCGTCCCGTCGTACGTGCCGTTCACGTCATCGCGCACGGTTTCAGCAAACTGTTCGTTCGTCGTGTGTGGCCATGTCCGTCCATGCTAATTTTGAGCGGACTGTTTGCCAAAACTGTTTGACGGACAAAGTTGGGCGAACAGTCCCCGCGTGTGTACGCGGCCTAAGTGAAATTTTTTGAGTAAGTTCCCATAGTGCTGAACTTTTAGTAGTTTTGTAGATACTTTTTAGTGCTTGTTCCCATTGTTGATCCGTAAAGGACTTTTGTAAATCATTTTCCCAATGTGAATGAGAGGTGGATTTTGTGAATAAACTTTTGAGGTGTAAGATATTGTAAATTAAGGAAATTCCTTTTTTTGTGAATTGAGGAGGAATTAAGAAATTCCCATATTGTTGGCGAAATATTGTATAAAGGAAGTTTGATTTTTTTGAGGCATTGTTGTATGAGGGTATATGTAGATATGTCTGAATGTTGTAAGTTAAATTGTTTTTGTAAAACAGAAAAGGATTGTATATGTGTACCTATAAGAAGTTGGTTTATGTAATTGATGCCTTTTTGAGACCAATGATGAAGAGATAGGTCATGTGATAAATGGTGTAAGGATTCGATAGGGATCGATATTTGAGATATATTTGATTCACAATGTATTTCTTGGTTTAACGTTTTCCAAGCTTTGCTCGTGGCAATCATGGTAGGAGGTAAATCTTTGGGTAATTTAGTCCCTAATGGAGTACTAAGAAGCCAATCCTTCAATCCTGGACTTAATAGAAAGGTATGTTCGATGTTACTCCAGAGTTTACCATTCTTTAGATTGATCAATTATTACTGCTATATAGTAATCTTCGAAATCAATAGAACCTGACCCACCCGCCAATTTGTGATTTCTTAATTTGGAATGAGCACATCTAGGTTTTCTTCCGTACCAAATACATTGGTTGAGTAACCTTTGTAGGGATGTAAAGAAATATTTAGCAATGGGGATAGGTAAAGTTCTAAATAGGTAAAGGATTTGAGGTAAATGCATCATTTTGAACGCTGCTAATCTTCCAGTCCACGAAAGTTCCAATTTAGTGATCTTCTGGGATTCTGTACGTAATTTATTCAGAAATGGTTTATAGTTTGACTTAAAAAGGTGTTTTGTAGATCTTGTGAGTTGTATACCCAAATAAGAAATATTATCTTCAGACCATGTGAAGGGGTATTGGGCTTGTAAGAGGTTTCTAGTGGTAGCATTTAGTTTTATATCCAATATATGGGATTTTGTTGTATTTAGTTTGTATAAGGAAACCTGACTGAACCATTCCAATGTTTCGAATACTGCGGCTAATGATGAGGTAGAGAGAAGTCTCTGACTAATAACTTAATATTGTTGAGTTTATTAACATAATTTTCATATCCAGTACGAATGAAAAGTTCGTCGGGTATATTAAATATGGATAACAACCATAAACGTTTCCACACATTGACTGCAACACTATAAATTTCTAATTAGCTTTATGGAGAATGTGAAAACATATGATCGGATCATTGCCTGATTCCTCAATTCTGGAGACACCGGATAATACATCCGGACGTTAGTAAACCGGAAATGTATAGGTTGCGGACAGTGGTCCGACCGGATGAGAAACAAACGAGCGGAAACGGGAGGGGCCACAGAGGATGTGACACCACCCTGCCTCCTTAAGTCCACTATAAATTACTACAGCGTACACTGCGTGACCACGCCCTCTGAAGACGTAATCACGAAAAGCGTCAGGGCGTGATCACGCGAAGTAGTAAGGTTGAACAGGACCAAACGAACGCCCGGGACTCTACTAACAGGCAGTAACGTAAAGAGGATATCAGTCTGGTGGTGAGACGTTTGTTTCTGTAATACTGACAACCTGTGTAGATGCTTTGATTACACTGCTTTTATTACACTGTTTTTAAGTAAGCGCAATATGTAAGGGGGGAGAGGGTGTTTACAATAAAGGGTATAACACTATGTTGGACCCCTTGCATTTCTTTTACGCTTAAATACCAACGAGGACACCAGAACATAGCGGAGGGAGCTGGAGGAATCAAGAGGTGCCTACCTAAAGCGATTTAAACAGACAGGCTTCTAAGATACAAGCTTCCGGTAAGCGGCCATTTTAAGGGGATCCACACTGCGGTGCAAACGGTGAAGGTGTAGGACTCTGATTACTGCTACTTATACAGGAGGACTTCTTCACTATTACCCTGCATGTCCCTCAAAAATAGGCTATTGGAAACATTCTGGTGTATCCCATGTTGGACTGTTTTATAAGCATTGATTTATTTTCCTTCTAAAAACACTTCTCTTGGACACTGATTGGTGTTAATCACCAAGACTAAGGGTATTACATCAAACACATGTGGACTGCATTTTTCTGAATTATAGATAATTAGTATTAATTTGAATATGCAGTAAAGCGCTGTTAGTGCTTGTTTCTTTTTTAGATCAATCACATTGCTTACATCATAATGATGAGGTAGGGTTTGTTAATATAAGTATTATATCATCCGCAAAAAGACTAATTTTATGAGAGGTGGAACCCAAGTTTATTCCGGTGATCTTAGAATTTTTGCGTATATGTTCAGCCAAGGGTTCCATTGCCAAATTAAAGATTAAAGGTGATAATGGGCAACCTTGGCGTGTACCATTTGATATGTGAAATGGTTGAGACAGCATATTGGCGGAAAATACTTGAGCCGATGGTTGTGTATATAATGCCATAATAGCACTATATATGTAATCTTTAAATCCAAATTTTAATAGGACTTTTTGGAGATACGTCCACTGTACCCGATCAAACGCCTTTTCTGCATCCAATGAGAGAAGCAGAGAAGGCGTTCCAGTAGACTCCGCATAGTGAATTAAATCTATCATTCTTCGTGTTGCGTCAGGAGCCTGTCTTCCTTTAATGAAGCCAGATTGATCTTTATGTATTAGATCAGGCACAATGGAAACCAGACTTCTAGCTATAGTTTTAGCATAAATTTTTAGATCCAGGTTAAGTAGGGAAATTGGTCTAAAATTTTGGGGTGAGGTTGGATCTTTCCCAGGTTTCGGGATCGTAACAATAAGTGCTGATAATGATTCTGAAGGGAAATTAGAAGATGATGCAGCGTTGTTGAGGAATTTTGTTAAGTGAGGAGTCAGATATGTGGAGAATTGTTTAAAATATTCCCCCGAAAGACCATCGGGACCTGGGGCTTTATTGCTTGGTAATGATGCAATAGTTGCAAGGTTTTCTGTGGTAGAAAATGGTGCATTTAAGTAATTTAATTGGGATTCAGTTAGGGTAGGTAGGTTAATCTGATTAAGAAACGTATCAATTTCTTCCGGAGATGGTTGGTGGGTGGAAGCAACTGCATGAAGGTTATAAAGGTCACTGTAATAATCACTAAAAGCATTCGCTATATCTTGTGGATTCGATAATTTGTCTTTTGAGTGTGGATGGAAGAGATAATGGATTTTAGATTTTGTTTGTATACCTTTCAGTTGCTGAGCCAATTTTTTACCAGCTTTGTTAGATGTGGAATATGATGTGGCTTTAAATTTACGTTGCATGTATTCATATTTGTGTAAAAGGAGAGATCTAAGTTCCTGTCTGAGCTGCAATAGTTGAGCTAGAGTATTGGATTGTAAAGTAGATTTGTGTTCAGACTCTAATTTAGCAATTTGGGAGGTAAGGGAGTCAATTTGTTGTGTTCTTTTCTTTTTGTAAACCGAACTAAGTTTTATAATAATACCTCTAATAACTGCTTTATGTGCATTCCACACCACGGCAGGATCCGACACTGAATCAACATTTAGTTCAAAATATTCTTTCAGGTGATTAGCAATGTCTTTAGAATATATTGGATGTTGTAATATGTAATTATTGGCTCTCTATAGAAAGGAATTATGTTTGGGGGAGGTATCATCAAAAGTAATAGATATTGGGCTGTGGTCAGACCATGTCATGGCGTGGATAGCAGACGAGCTAACATTTTGCAATAACCATTTATCTGCAAGAAACATATCAAGTCTGGAATAAGACTTATGATGGGGGGAAAAGTATGTGTAGTCTCTCTCTGTTCCATGGTAACATCTCCATACATCATACAAATCAAATGAGGTTAGTAGTTGATTCAAGGGAGATGGATTTCTTTTTGCCGCTGAAGAAGTGTCCATATGAATGTCTGCAACCAGATTGAAATCTCCACAAACAAGGAGAAGACCCTGTTTTATCTTGTTGACTTTGGTGAAGATTTTCTTAAGGAAAGTTGCTTGATGTGAGTTAGGAGCATAAAGATTAAGAATTGTATATTTAATTCCATTAATTGTGCAGATTAGAATAATGAAGCGACCTTTAGGATCATATATTTCTTGTAGTGAGGTAAAGTCAATGTCTTTGCTTATTGCTATGAGTACGCCTCTCTTTTTAGTGATGAAGGTGGAATGAAAAATATGAGGGAACTTGTTATTTCGACATAGTGAAGATGATGTAGGTGCCAGATGTGTCTCCTGAACACAAAGAATGTCGCTGTCAAATTTTTTTGCTGAATGCCAAAGGGATTGTCTCTTGGCCGGATGGTTGAGTCCTCTGGCAATTAAGGATAATATTTTAAATGGCATAGTAGCTGAAGTAAATAAGAATAATAAATGGAAAAGGATAGCATTTACAGTTAGTAGGCAGTAGGTGGATCGTGGAAGAATGATCAAGATTCAGCGTTGTAATAAGTTAATTTGACTGGTATATAAATATGTATCAGAAAATATTGAACCTGGAATGAGAACTGTACTAAAACAGTCAAGAGGGAAAAAAAAAACAGAAAAAAAACAGAAAACAACAACAATAAGTCGTAAACTTATCAGTCACAAATATAACAAAAATTCGGCGGTGTGTGATAAACACAAATAGAAGCTGGAACAGCTAAACCGCTGTTGGAGGAAACAGTTAATGCCGGTGAAACGGAAGACAGAATTAATTTCCATGAGGGGATATAATAAACGATGTAAGTGGATCATTTAAGAGCCAGATATTTCCATTGGTTGATGTTTCCGGGATTCCTGATTGCGATGGTATAGCAGAGGTATACGTTTTGATAAAGAAGGGTCAATTATTTTGGGGAGATCTAGAATTATCCCCCAATCCCTCAGAAGCTTGACACCCTTTTGGAGATCAGTAAAGCGGGAGTCCACCGGGACTCCGCGTTTTTTTTTTTTTTTTTAAAAGCCAGCAGCTACAAATACTGCAGCTGCTGACTTTTAAATAGTGACACTTACCTGTCCAGCGCGCCCGCGATGTCAGCACCCGAAGCCGATCGCTCGCTCGTGCCGCCGCCATCTTGGATATGGGAATCAGGAAATGGAGCCTTTCGGCTTCATTTCCCGGTTCCCTACTGCGCATGCGCGAGCCGCGCGGCGCAATCCGGACGGTCCCCGCTGCCTCTGGGAGCTGTGTGTTTCCCAGCAGGCAGAGGGGCACTTGCTGAAGGGGGCGGGCGCTTGCGGAAAGGGGCGTAACGTACGCCCCTTTCCGCAGAGAGCTAGCCCGGAAGTGGGTGCAGTTACCTGGATTATCCAGGTAACTGCACCCCCCTCCCCCCTGAAAGGTGCCGATTTTGGCGCCGGAGGGGGGGGGATTCCGATGAGCGGAGGTCCATTTTAGGGTGGACCTCCGCTTTAACAACATGTGTCGATCCATTTCTAGTAATGATCAATGTGGCAGGATATCTCCATTTATATAGGATTTTATGATTATGCATACTTTTAGTTATGGGATTCAAGTCTCTTCTTAGTTGTAGCGTGTGTTTAGAAAGATCAGGGAATATTTGTATACCTTCAAATGGGCGTGGGAGTGGGCCCTTAGATCTAGCTTCATACATCATTTTTTCTTTTACATGGAAAAAATTAATCCTTATAAGTATATCTCTCGGTACCGAAGCTGCCAGATGTTGTGGTTTTGCAATTCTGTGAATTCTATCAATTATCAAGTCTCTTGGGGTAATATCAGGTAAAATTGTGCGAATTAAGTCTTTTGCATATTTGGGCAAATCTGGTGTTGAAATGCTTTCAGGGACACCTCTTAATTTGACATTGTTACGTCTTGAACGGTCTTACAAATCGGCCAGCTTAGCACAGACCCATTCCTGTTCATCTTTTACCTCATCATAAGCATCAATGAGATCATTCACTGTATGAGAACATTCTGTCATTCCCCTTTCTCTAGTGGAGACTCTATTATCTAATGAGCTCACTTCAGTACTTAATTTATGAAATAGGTTTGACAAATCCGAGACTAATGAGGAGTGTAGCGAAATTAGCATTTCCTTCAATGTAGTGTCTATAACTGGTTGTCCAGATGAGGGGAATGATTCCATAGGAGATTGTAAGGCCTGGTTAGTTTGTGGAGAATTAGAAGCCTGGGTCTGTAGTACTTGTGAATGAGGCTGTACTATTAATGTATCTATCCTCATTTTTGCTCTGGCTGGGCTATTTAACAAAGAGTCAGCACTGGTATTTTGAGTAGGGGATTTAGGTATTTCTCCTTTAATAGTATTCTCCTGCTGTTCTGAGGAGAGAGCGGTGTAATGTCCCTGAGGCACTGAAATGCCATCAGCGCCATTTTGGGTCTCACTGACCTGTTCTTCGGGAGCATACATTAGTGTTGTAAGTTTTTTCGGTCGGTATTCACCCATTCTTTTACGTGACATCGTTACACGGGATGTCCGTTCGCTATTTGGTAGTGTTTTTGGACGGAATTGCGGTCCCGTTCGGATCCAAAACGTTCCGTTATTTCCCCTCACGACGGAGCTCTGTTCTTAAGCATCCATCTTCCGCGCTGGCCGGCCACGCCCCCAATTGTATCTGCTTTTCTTTAAAATGCCATTTGTATTAGGTTTTGTATGTGTTATGAGACTTCGTTTTTTCCATCTTCCCCATTATCTTGACAATTAATATTCACATCAAGTTAGGCCCTACACAGCTTTAACTGTCACCAAAAGAATCTCTATACTGAATAGTCAAGAACCCAACTGTCCACAATTACTATGTGAATTGTTTGGCTTAGTGCTGTTATCTTATGTTTTGTTAGTTATGTGGTCAATTTTTAATTTGACCAAAGATGGGATTGAGCGGGTAAATGGAATCGCTATTTATTTATAAACAATTTTGTCATGATTATCAAAAACATGTATTCTGATTAAGCAAGTGTATTTGTTGCAAATGTTCAGGATGTGTTTGTATAGCTGTCTTGATTGTGTCCAAATGCCATTCACACCTCCAGCTGTGAAGGGGTATTTTCCCAGAGAGCTTTGGAAGTGATGTCTAGGTGCCAAATGACCATCTGTCTATCAATGTAAATAACCAACAACTTGATTAGGCCTTCAAAGAGACTCACAAGACCTCCACCCCCTTTTAGAATTGTATAAATGTTTTAAGGCTCCCAGCCTCAGAAGAGCAATTACTTCACCATGTCTACTGTATACGTGTGCTCCCCTGCCTATGGCTAAAACCATAGGCTTGAATATTAAATACATCTTTTATAATGTGGTTCAGTAGTCAACATGTTATTGGAATCCCCTAAGTTCTGGGATTTCCCTATCATAAAAGTGAAATATTCCTTTAAATATCGTGCCTGGGGGTTGTCTATAGTATGCCTGTAAAGTGGTGTGTGTTTCCCGTGTTTAGAACAATCCCTGCTCAAAATGACATTTCTAAAGGAAAAAAAGTCATTTAAAAATACTGTCTGGTCCTGGCAATATGGATGAAAACCATTGAGAACCCCCCCCCGCCAGTTCCTTTTGGGACTTGTATGGATATTAAGGGGAACCCCACACCCAAATAAAAAAAAGGAAAGGCATGGGGCCCCCAGGCCCTATATACTCTGAACAGCAGTATACAGGTGGTGCAAACAAGACAGGGGCTGTGTAGGTTTGTTCTTAAGTAGAATCTGTTTGTAATTTTGAACTGGTACATTTTTTAGATGTAGCTCCAGCCAAAAAAAATCTATTTTTAAGCTTTTTGGAAAACATAGGGAAGGATTATCACCCCTGTAACATTTGTTTTGCTGTCTTTGCACCTGTTCAGAAGATTTCACCTCCCTTTCTGTCCCAATGCCAATTGGATTTTGAAAATGTGGGTTTTTTAGTGAAACAAGGAATGCTTACAGGAGAGAATTTCCCTTCCTAAGGGTAGATTTCCATTCACTTCCTGTTGTATTGCAAGTAGGAGTCATTTTTAAGTTGGATGTTTGAAAGTAGGGGCCTGCCCTATATACTCTGCAGAAATTTGGGCCTTAGGTGTTGGTGTTGCCACAACACTGTAAGCCTTCACAGTTACTCTTGGTGGGTACAGGAACAGGCTCTGCTGTGAAATATTAGATCAAGAATAGTAATTACATGCCCCTGAACAGGGTCAGAAAAATTGGGCCTTTGGTGGTAGACAGTGTGGTGGTGTTGCCACAAAACTGTAAGGCCTCATAGTTACTCTTGGTGGGCACAGGAACAGGCCCTGCTGTTATATCAAGAATTGTAATTAAATGTCCCTGTTAAACAGGGGCTGAAAAATTGGGCCTAAGGCACTGGTGCCACAACACTGCAACCTCTCACAGATACTCTAGTTGGAGTGCAGGAATGAGCCCTGCTGCAAAGTATTGCATCAAAAATTGTAATTACATGCGCCTGTTAAACATTGGCTGAAAAACTGGGCCTTAGCCACTGGTGGCGGTGCCCAGAACCAACATTTTTCTTACAAACTATCAGCATGAACATTGAGGAGGAAGAGGATATTCACTCAGCATCAGCATAGGCAGTCTTGAAGGGATCTCACATAAAAAAAAAAAATATTCGGTTACATCAGCATCAGGTGCTTGGTAGCTGGTGATCCAAGACTGATTCATTTTTATGAAGGTCAGCTGATCGACCGTTTCGGTGGACAGGCGCACCCTGTGATCAGTTACAAAGCCTCCAGCAGCACTGAATGTGCGTTCTGAAAGAACGCTGGATGCAGGACAGGCCAGTAGCTCAATTGCATACTGTGCAAACTCTGGCCAGTGATCCATCCTCAAGACCCAGTAACCCAGAGTATTTTTGGTGGGAAAGGTGTCCAAGTCTGATCTTGCCCCTAGGTATTCCTGCACCATGTGAATCAGACGCTGGCGATGATTACTGGAACAGATCATACCTTGGGGCTGCAGACTAAAAAATTATCTGAACGCATCGGTCAGACGGCCACCTTCTCCATCGCTCCTTCTGTGACTGACTGAAGCCTCAGCAACATGTTGTCCAGGAGGACCAGGAAATTGTTACCTCCCAGGCTCTGGAAACGCGTTGCACATACCTTTCTGCAAGGTCTCCCAAAGATGTTTCAACCTCTGCTCCCTCTGCGATGGCAAGATAAGGCCCGCAACCTTACCCTTGTAACGTGGATCAAGGAAGGTTGCCAGCCAGTAATGATCCCTCTCCTTGATACCACGAATACGAGGATTCTTCCACAGGCTTTGCAGGATCAGGGAGGCCATGCAGCGTAGGTTTGCTGAGGGATTCGGTCCAGAGTCCTCTGGGTCACTATGGACGACATGATCTGCAGCCATCTCCTCCCAGCCACATACAAGTCCATAGGTTTCTTCGGACTGTAAATGATCCCTTGAAGACTGCTGCTGACTGATGCTGAGTGCTAGGCTCCACCTCCATGCTGACACAATCCTCCTCCTCTTCCAGTGTGATTGGCGGGCACACAGGAACACTGTCTGGATAAAGGGGGCCTTAAGAGGTAGGAAAGTCCTCCTCTTCCCGCTTCTGTTCTGCCTTAAGTGCTAAGCTGGCATGGCATCACCCACCTCTGAGCCTGCCCCTGCAGAGCTGACAGAATCTCTACCCCAGTGTGACTCCTGTCCCCCAAGCACACCAGCTCAAGCACCACATAGCATCTTTTTGCCTGCGTGCTTGCGTAGTCCCTTGAACTCCTAAGGAGCACCGCTGGTCCAGAGGACAAATCAGCACAGGAAGAGGCCATGGAGGAAGAAGAGGAGGGGGTGGAGGAGAGAGGTGTGGCAGAATCACCACTAGTAGAATTTTGGAGGCATGCTGGCGGAACAACCTCCAACACTACTGCCCCCTGTCATGCATCCTTCCCAGTTGCCAGCAGAGTCACCCAGTGCGTGTTGAAAGATAGGTAACCTCCCTGTCCACGCCTGCTGGACCATGAGTCAGCGGTAATATTCACCTTACTGCTGACCGTCCTGTCCAGCAAGGCATGACCATTGCCTTCCACATGCTGGTAGAGAGCTGGAATCGCCGAAAAAAGTGGTGTTTGAGAACCTGCCACTGAGGTACCACACATTCCACAAACTCACGGAAGGGGGCAGAGTCTACCAACTGAAAAGGCAGCAGTTGAAGTGCTAACAATTTAGCCAAGCTAGCATTCAACTGCTGGTCATGTGGATGGCTGGGAGTGAACTTCTTTTGCCGGTGGAGCAACTGGGGTAGGGAAATCTGCCTGCTAGGACCGGATGTTGGTGTACCGATAGCAGATTGCCCGCAAGTACTTGGCAGTAGCACACCTAATTCTACACCCTCATTCCTCTCAGTGCAGGTTTCTGAGAGGACAGAAGGTAGCTTGGGGTTGGAGATCCCAGCTGATGAGGAGGAGTAAGGAGAGGTCCGCCTTGTTCTTTGGTGTGGATATTTTAGGTAGTGTTGCCAACGGGCTACATGGGAGCTCGATATATGTCTGATTAAGCATGTGGTGCCAAAGCTCTTGCTGTCTAGTCCATGCTTGATACTCTTCAGACATATGTTGCAAATAGCTGCACACGTCTCAAAAAAGGCCCACACTGAAGAACTTTTGGAATAACGCACAGTCAGCAGCGCCCTGCTATTGCGGATCTCTGCGGTGTGAAGCAGTCGGTTGGCTGCCCTTAAGCTGGCCCCTGGAGGGCCTCCAGCCTCATTGGAGATGTGCCTCCTCTTCTCTCCTATCAGGTACCCACATAGAGTCAGAGAGCTCATCATCCTCTCCCTCCTTGTCACTGGAGCAAACCTGGCAGTATGCTGCAGCTGGGGGAACATGACTGCCAGTTTGTTGTCCTTCTTGGGCAACCCCTCTTTCTGGGCTCATGTTACTGCCTTCCTCAAGCTGTGTACCATCTAGACATATGCACACTAAAATATTTCATTTCGGAATTTCGTTTTCATGCGAAAAATAAATTTATTTAGTTACTCCCGAAATTCGTTTTTATTTAATTTGTTTTGTTAAAAAAATGCATGCGTCCGATTCGAAATAATTAAGGTTGAATCTGTCATTGAAGGCTTATGGTGTCTGTCGAATGTTCTTTTTTTTCTTTTTTTTAATTCTTTATTTAGTTTTCTTTTTTTTTTTTCCCTTACACATAGAATAAGACAAAAAATACAATGAAAATACATTCAATCCATATCTCATTCTTTTCTTAAAATCTTTTACAAACGTACAAAATAAACATTTCCTATCCCTCTTCCACCCCCACCCCCCCCCCTCCCCGTCTTGCAGTGGGTTTGGAGAAATATCCACCCTTGCCAACCCTATGTATATCATACCCGGATTTATTTTACCATTTCTATTACATACCTCCATGATTTTTTAAATTCTATCCATGCTACCCATTTATCCTTACGCCCCTCTCTAGCTACCCATTCTTCCTCCTCTCCCTCTGAGCATTCCATATTCTGTATTTCATTTACCCTAAGTATCCAGTCCGTATCTTAGGACTGTCCGTCTCCCGCCATTTTTTAGGGATTAGGCTTTTCGCGGCGCTGAGCAGTATGGGGATTAAAGAGGACATATATTGCCTCACAGAGCTTTCGGTCCCGTGAAACAATACAGTCCAGGGGTCTTCTGCTATGTCTTTATTTGTTACGACTTTTATTAACTCTAACACCTCCTTCCAATACTTTTTAATAATCGGGCAATCCCACCAGATGTGAGCCATGGTTCCTATTATCTTGCACCCCCGCCAGCACTCTGGGGATTGCGCGGTTACAAATTTACCTAGTTTGTCTGGGGTCGCATACCACCTTGCGAGGCACTTATAATTTAATTCAGTCAACTTGTGGTTAACCGTCGCACTATGCGTTAGTCTCAATATTTTCTCCATTGTCTGTATACAACATCGAGTCCCCAGCTCTCTTTCCCATTTTTTAATGTAAGGCGGACCATCCCGACCTTCCCCCGCAGATAGAATTTTATATATTCGACCTATGTTATTTTTTGATTTATCTCTACGGCAAAGCCGCTCGAGAGGCCTATAATCTTCCTCGCTTCTAATTGGATGGGGCAATTTTAAAATAAAATGTCTTAACTGAAGGTACCTCCAAGTGTCTATACGCATAAGTTCCGTGTTCGACCTTAGTGCTTGAAACGTGTTTATTTTACCTCTGTAAATAATATCTTTTACTTGTGCATTGTTATTTATTATCCAGTTTCCCCCCACCTCCTGCTTCCCCGGCATAAAAAAATCGTTGTCTTTTAGAAAAATCAAAGGTGAATTATAACTCCATTTGTTTTGTGCATGTGTTCTGTCCCATAATCTAAGTGCAATCCGTGTTATTTCGTGTGTGTTTGGTCCTACTGACCTATATTGAGGAGGATTCCAAATAATTCATCCTAACTGTGCTTGACTCATTGCCTTTTCTACTTTTACCCACCTTTTATTATTTACCTCTTTTCCCCATTCCACCACTCGAGTAAGTACCACCGCGTTATAATATTTTTTAAAATCCGGAACAGCAAGGCCCCCCTTTTTTTTTCTCTGCTCAGTACCGCGAAGGCTATTCTTGGTTTTTTATGTTGCCAAATATACCTTGAGATCAACCCCTTTAATGTCCTGAAGAATACTGGGGGGAGCGATATGGGCAGCATTTGGAACTTATATAGAATCTTTGGGGTCAAAACCATTTTGACCGCATTGATCCGCCCTAACCAGGAGAGGTGGCTTATTGAAATTTTTTTTAACTCTCTCTTAGTTTCCTCTAATAGGGGAATGTAGTTGTTAACATATATTTTCTTAATAGTGTTGGAGAGGTAGACTCCTAGATATTTGATCTCCTTTCGCCATGGAAACCTAAATTCCTCCTGGAGTCTTATCTTTTCCTGTCCTTCGATGTTGATATTTAGGACTTCGGACTTGTTGAGGTTTATTTTTAAATTCGAGAATTCCCCATATTTTTCCAATAGCCTCAACAAGTTCGGAATCGTGATCCTTGGGTTGGAGATATAGAACAACACATCATCCGCATATGCTGCGAGTTTGTGCTCTTCCTCTCCAACCGTGATCCCTTTTATGTCTGGGTTCTCTCGGATAGAGGCCAATAATGGTTCCATGGACAGGACAAATAAAAGTGGGGACAACGGACACCCCTGTCTGGTGCCGTTCTCCATTTGAAAATGGGAGGAAGACATCCCATTCACTTTTACTGACGCCTGAGGATGATTATATAACACCTTGATCCATTGGATCAATCTTGGTCCCAGACCCATCACTTTCAGAGTTTCAAACATGAGTCCCCAGTCTACCCTGTCGAATGCTTTTTCTGCATCTATCGACAGGAGTAGTCCTGGGGACCCTTTCGTTTTTAAGGCCTGTAGAAGGAGCACAGAGCGTACTCCGTTGTCCCTACCTTCCCTCTCAGGGATAAATCCGACCTGGTCCGGGTGCACCAGATCGGACATCCTGTCCTTCAGCCTCGATGCTAAGACCTTGGCAAATAATTTGGTGTCAGCGTTTAGTAAGGCTATTGGCCTGTAACTAGAACACAGCGTACTGTCCTTGCCCTCCTTTAGCAACACCGTAATTGAAGCCCGCAGGGCCTCTCCTCCCATCCCAAAATCTTTACCTAAGCCATTCATATACTTACAAAGCTTGGGGACCAGGGTCTCTTTGTATTTTTTCAGATACGAAATCGTGAAACCGTCTGGTCCCGGGCTTTTCCCGGAGGCGGTATCTTTCAACGCCTTGTAGATCTCTTCTTCTGTAATGGGTCTGTCTAAGTTACATCTATCGTTCTCATCTAAAGTCGGTAATTTCACTTTGTTCAGAAATTCCTTAATTTTATCTATTTTCCCTTCATCTTTTGCCCCTTTCTGGCCTATGTTGTACAGAGCTTCGTAGTATTGCTTAAACACTTCCGATATCTCCCTGGATGTGTGGGTCATCTTCCCATTCTTATCTTGTATTTTATCTATAAAATTATTCCCACTCTTCCTTTTCAACTGTCTAGCTAGATGTCTACTTATTTTATTTCCCAGGTAATACCTCTCTCTGGTTCTCCTATCCAATGTCCTTTTTGAGTCCTGTTCCATCATATCTTTAAGTTCATCTCTCTTAGTCACCAATAGATGGAAATATTTCTGCTGTTGCCCCCCTGTTTTTTTATGGGCCTGTTCTAGTTTATAAACCTCTTCTTTTAGACTTTCAATTTTTTCTAGTCTTTCTTTTTTTTTCCTTGTGCCCATGGAGATGAGGATACCCCTGATGTATACTTTATGTGCCTCCCATAAAGTGGCACCTGAGATTTCCTCTGTATCGTTAACAGAGAAATAAAATTCAATTTCCCTTAATACTGCCTCCGCAATTTTCTTAACCTGCAAGAGGCTCTCGTTCAGGCGCCACGTGAACGGTAGTCTCTGCATTCCGAGTATCCTCATCCTCACTGACACCGGAGCATGATCTGACAGTGTAACTATTCCAATCTTGGATTCCATCACGAGATCCAACAGCCTATGGTCGACCAGTATGTGATCCAACCGGGAGTACGTCCCGTGCACGGGGGAAAAAAAGGTGTAATCTTTTTTTTTATCGTGCTGCAACCTCCATACATCCATCATTTGATGTTGTTTCAACCAAAGTTTAATCATCTTCCGTGCCTTCATATTTAACCCCCTAGCATGGGACTACTATCCCAAGATGGGTCCATACAAAAGTTGAAATCCCCTGCAAGGACCACATCTCCCATCTTAAAATCCTCTAACTTCCCCAATACTATCTTCAAATATCTTATAGGGTTTTTGTTGGGGCAATATACATTTGCTAGGGTGAGAATCTTGTCCCCTAATTTTCCCTTTACAAACAAGTAACGGCCATCAGGGTCTGTCTTCCTGTCCATCACTGTGAACTTTATACCTTTCTCAAACCCTATTGCCACTCCCTTAGCCCTCTTTATCGGCGAGTCCCCATATAGCCAGTTTGGATAATTAGCCGAGTATAGTTTAATATTTGAATCTTGAGACAAGTGAGTCTCCTGCAGAAATACCACCTCTGCTCTGTACTGCTGTAGTTCCTTTAACAATTTGTGCCTCTTACCCACAGAATTCAGACCCTTTACGTTGTAAGACAAGAAATTTACATCTATCATTTATATTTTTCCGGTTAGAAATGAAGCGTGATCTGTAATACCTTGGTTGACTCTGCAAGACACTTCCCCCCCGCCCGACCTCCCCCCCTCCCTACCTTCCCTCATCCCCCCCTCCCGCCCCCTGGCCAAATCCTGGCCTCTATTCTGCAGCTGAGGATCTCCTCCATTCTGCAGACTTCTCCCACTAGGGTGTGACTCCGACTAAGGCCCCCCGTGTCTGGGTCCCCCCGACCACCTTCCCCTAAGGGGGAAGGGGGACCCCTCGCAGATGGGGTATGATGTCCCGGGGTCCCACATGATCCTTCCACCACCCTCTTGCCTCCATCCTCCCACCCCTCTCCCCCCCCCCCCCCCCCCTCCACCCCAGAGAAAAAGGGGAAGAAGATAAGAAAAAGAAAAGCAGAAAACACACAGAAGTAAGCAGCAAGAGAAAAACGATCCAAAAGTCATACTCCCCCATCAATGTCCCCCATGTAAGTCCATTAGGGAACTTTGAGGATCGTTGGGACTGGGATCCCTAGATTATTGCAGAAAACCTCCAGCTCATCAAGGAATTTTAATCTAAATGTTCTTCCATCTCTTTGGACCAATAGGGCCGCAGGAAATCCCCAGCTGTATCTGATATTTGCCGCTCTCAATAGTTCTAATAAAGGTTTTAAAAGTCTCCTCCGGGCCAATGTTCCTGCCGACAGGTCAGAGAAAATCTGTATAGAGACCCCTTCATATTGTAACGGGGGCAACCCCTTAAGCCTACTCCATATCTTGGCTTTGTCTTCATAGTGGCAACATTTTATGATTACGTCTCTCGGGACCTCTTCCCTCAAACCTGGGGGTTTCCTCACCCTATGTACCCGATCGATCTTTAAGACCTCTCCTACTTCTTTTCCCAAAATGGGGTTAAAAATTTTTCCCATCTTAACCCCTAGATCTTCTCCCTGTTGTTCCGGCAATGCTCTGACCCTCAGATTTTGCCGTCTATTCTGGTTTTCTTGCTCATCCAGCTTATACAAAGTGTCCCGCTGATCCGTTTGCAATTTCTTTACTTGCGTTTTCAGTTCTAATATTTCATGGGCCTGTTTTCCTGTTAGTTCCTCTGCCTCTTCCACTCTCCTCAGTAAATGGCCCATATCCATCCTGACATTCGAAATTTCTACTTTGATGGTATTTTCAAGTTTGGCGAACATTTCCAACATTTCACTTTTTGTGGGGATTTGGGCGATATCCCTCTGTCCCCGCAATTTACCATCCATTTCTGAGTCCGATTCCTCCCCTGAATTAGCTCCCGGGGCCCCTGCTGTCTTGGATCCTTCTCTCTTTTTCTCCTTTACCCCCTGCTGCTTTTTTTCTATTCCGGGGCTTTTTAAACTGGTTTCCTTCAGGTACTTCTGAATCGTACTTGTGTTCAGATTCTCTTTTGGTTCATTCGCCTTTTGATTTCTTCCCCTCATGTTTCCCCCTTTTGTCCTTTGCCTCCCCAGGTTTATTAAGGCGGAAAAAACAACACACAAAAAAAACAGTTCTTTGTTCAGTCTCTCCTTAGTTGTGACACCTGCCCTGCGCTGAAAGCTCCAGCCTCAGATCCACTTTCACCTGCTCTGTGATTTTAAGCGGGGAGAACCCTCCCATCTAGCTTTTACTGCAATTTCATATGCAATCAAGATGAGATTTGCAGTGCGCTTCCACAGCAAGGGCCACACATTGTCCCGCTTAGCATTCCGGCGATCAACCGCTATACTTTATACGCAGGGCAGATACATCAATTTTGTAGGTATATAACATCTTGTACGTCATTTATAATTACACTCCATTTAATTCTGTTTTACATCTTGATCTTTAATATATAATCCTCTGGCCTCAGTTCACTGAGCCCCTGCTGTTCCACTCCTCACTCCCCAGAGTCTCACCAGCCCGGGTCTCCGTGGGCATTCAACAGGTGTTAATCAGATCAGGATCGGGTAAAGTTCTGCGTATATTCAACAACTGTAGTTCAGAGTAAACAATAAACAAAAAATAAATACCTGGGGAGGGAGAGGGATCTTATAGGGTGCTTATAGGGTGCTCCATCCTTTAGTCTGCGTTCCGAATAGCGCTCCTCTGCCCACACCGCCTCCGAAGGGGAGAAAGCAGAGAGTGTCCACTTAAAGCTCCACTATCTTCCAGTGCTTCAGGGTTATCTTGAGGCTTTAATTTGATTTATCTGTCCGCCTGGTCCTGGAGCATGGCTGTGCTCGTATCCTCTTTGGGTCTTGTGTATGTACAGCGAGCGCTTTACAGGGATGTAGAGGGAGAAATTGGCGGTTTCTTTGCTGGCCTGTTAAAGCCCCGGCACACTAAGGTTGTGCTCTCCTGCTCATACCGGCCGTATGCTTAGGGATGCGGGAGGGATGGGATGGTACGGACCGGGCGGCTTCATGCATGGAGCTCGGCGTCCTTTCCCCTCGCGCTGCTCCAGCTGATCGGCGGGACCGCCCCCATCTGCTCACACTAGCGCCGTCATCAGGTCCCTCCCCTCTCTCACGGACAGCTCTCCATCCGCATCCGAAGCATGAGATTGCCGTTCCGTTTTGTTAAAAAAATGCATGCGTCCGATTCGAAATAATTAAGGTTGAATCTGTCATTGAAGGCTTATGGTGTCTGTCGAATGTTCTAAGAAGATTCGACGGAGCAGCTAAACTGTACGACGCCGCAAACATACATTTCCGGTCGAATGTTCTGCCTACAAGCTATAGTAGAATTCTAATGTATAACACTAGCAATAATTATGTTTATTAATTATTATTAGGGATGAGCTTCGTGTTCGAGTCAAACATATGTTCGACTCGAACATCGGCTGTTCGCCCGTTCGGCGAATTGCGAACGTTATGGGCCGTTCGCGCCAAATTCGTGTGGCGCTCACGGCCCACAATGCACTGCGATGGCGCAGTGCATTGCTGGCTCATGATTGGCCAAGCATGCACTGTGACCCCACACAGCGCCGGCAGGGAGGAGAGCCATGATTGACCACAGGCAGGATGCCTGTGGCCAATCATAGCTCAGGCTGTGTAGTACACGGCCCACACTATATAAGGCCACCAGCGCAGCGGCCTTGTGTAGTGTGTTGGCGTCTGTAGCAGTTAGTGGGTGTTCTGTATACCTTCAACACAGTATACACCGATCGTTATCGGCCGATTTTTCGTTCTTGCTCTTCTGTAGTGGTTGTTGTCTGCGTGCCCTGACCGCAGTATACACCGCTATATTCACCTATATAGCTAGCGATATATCTATCTTTTATAATAGAGCTTGCAGTCAGTGTTAGGAGATTGTGCGTGCTGTCTGCGTGCTCTGAACCCAGCATACACTGCTATATCCACCTATATAGCTATCTATCTTGCTCGTTTTAAATAGAGCTTTCAGTCAGTGTTAGGAGATTGTGCGTGCTGTCTGCGTGCTCTGAACGCAGTATACACAGCTATATCCACCTATATAGCTAACTATCTTGCACGTTTTAAATAGAGCTTTCAGTCAGTGTTAGCCCTTGTACACACGGTCGGAGAATCTGTTGGAATAAGTCTTATCGGACCGTGTCATCAGATAATCCGACTGTGTGTGGTATGCATCGGACTGATTCCGTCCGAATCTCCGTCCGACCCAATTTTCCAACATGTTGGAAATATTTCCCGACCAACTGGGCCGGACGGACCTAATCCGATCATGTGTTCATGCTCACATTCAAATTCCGACACGGAAGCGCTCGTTCAGGTAAAACTACTGCTCGTAAGCGATATAGCCCATTCGTCACGCTGCAATGTTAAAAAATCATTCATCAAGCGCATTCTCTTGTTCTTTACAATGCTGCAAGAACCAACTTCTTTTGATGCTCATAGTCACACACACTTCTCCCGAACGGATTTCATTACTCTTTTTTAACCATTTCAGCAATACAATTTTATTTTAAGTCACATCTACACAATGTTTGTTTTTTTGGTTATTTTTTGGATGTTTTTTTGGGGTAAACTTACAACAACAACATTATTGTTTTTTTTAGATTTTCTTTTTTAATCTACAGGAGGTTGTTTAGTGTTGGTACCCCTTGTTATTAAGTTCACTTTGTATTTTGGAAATGTACCTGCCTGCTCACAAATAAACTCTACTTTTTGAAGGAAAACACATTACACAATTATTTCATCAAACAAAAATAAAATTTATTTTGTTTGCTCGAAAATAAAAATAGGAAAGCAGCACTGGAGAAACTTCTTAACTTTGGTGCAGCCTTTGGCCCCCAGGGCAGACATGACTAAATGACATATAAAAAAATTGGTGGCCTGAGGAGTACATATCTCAGGGAGAGAAGTCTGCTCCTGAAGTCCTAGAGAGCAGGAAATTCAGATGACATTTCTGTCCCCAGGATGGTGATCTTGAAGAGGCTGCATCTTCTGGCACACCAGAGTCAACCCAGGCCATCACTCTCTGGTCTTCCTTTGTGACTTCCCACCAGGCATCCTTCCAGGCTGTGGCTGGGCTCCTGTAGCTGGGGCAGGAGGAGAAGGAGGGCGTTGGTCAACCTCCTGGCTGCCACTTGCCACAGCCTCCCCCCGACTGAGGTCATCCTGTGTATGAAAAGGGGACATAGTTTTAGTTTTTTGATCATCAATCACAACATTTTGTGCTCCTGGCTTTTGCTATTTGACTGTTACCAAATAGAACAGACTATCATTCTGACACCACCATTTTTCTTTCCCGTCCCAATCATTTTTGGTCACTACTGTCTATTGAGATGTAAACCACTTTGAGAAATCTCAACTTACTGATCAATAAGAACATCTAGTTAACATCATTAAATGTAACACAAGAAATATGTTCAACAATGCAATACCTGTCTCAAGCTGGGCCCCACCACATGGTGCTGCCTGGAAGGCCCAGGTTGGACATCAGAAGCCTCAGCTGGGGGTGAAGGATGCCTTGGAGGAAGCCTGGAGAGTGGTGGCCTGAGTGGTGGCCTGGGTACCCCCTGGTCTACCAGAAAATGCAGCCTGTCAAAGTGCACCATCCTGGGGTAATAAACAGCATCTGGATCTCCTGCTCTCAAGGACTCCAGGTGCTTCTTTCTCTCCCTGAAATATGTAAGCTTCATGGCCAAAATTTTGCGATTCAGATATGTCATGTCTGCCGTGGGGACCCTGATCTGCACCAAAGCAAGCAGTTTCTCCAGTGCTGCGTTCCTCTTTGATCTGTCATAATAAAACTTGTTGTGGAACTGCCACAGGCAGGGCATCTCCATGTAGAGCTCGAGGAATAGCCCCATAAAGTTCGGATTGTGAATGGGTCCATTTTGTCTGCAAGAAACAACACAAGACAAACCCTCAAATACTAATAATGCAATTAAAATCCCTCCTAATCTTGTCCCAACAGAGGCCTAGATACAAGCAGTCTAGTCTAGTGAAGCACAAAGTTAAAAATGTTACCTTCGTTTTGACGTTCGCCGCGTCCGTGACTCACACTCTCCTCCCAGATCGTACGGATGATACACATGTGTGGCGTTTTATACAGTGGTGTGAAAAAGTGTTTGCCCCCTTCCTCATTTCCTGTTCCTTTGAATGTTTGTCACACTTAAGTGTTTCGGAACATCAAACCAATTTAAACAATAGTCAAGGACAACACAAGTAAACACAAAATGCAATTTGTAAATGAAGGTGTTTATTATTAAAGGTGAAAAAAAATCCAAACCATCATGGCCCTGTGTGAAAAAGTGATTGCCCCCCTTGTTAAAACATACTATAACTGTGGTTGTCCACACCTGAGTTCAATTTCTCTAGCCACACCCAGGCCTGATTATTGCCACACCTGTTCACAATCAAGGCATCACTTAAATAGGAGCTGCTTGACACAGTAAGGTCCACCAGAAGATCCTTAAAAGCTACACATCATGCCGAGACCCAAAGAAATTCAGGAACAATTGAGAAAGAAAGTAATTGAGATCTATCAGTCTGGAAAGGGTTATAAAGCCATTTCCAAAGCTTTGGGAATCCAGCGAACCACAGTGAGAGCCATTATCCACAAATGGCGAAGACATGGAACAGTGGTGAACCTTCCCAGGAGTGGCCGGCCGCCCAAAATTACCCCAAGAGCGCAGCGATGACTCATCCAAGAGGTCACAAAAGACCCCACAACAACGTCCAAGGAACTGCAGGCCTCACTTGCCTCAGTTAAGGTCAGCGTTCATGCCTCCACCATCAGGAAAAGACTGGGCAAAAATGGCCTGCATGGCAGAGTTCCAAGGAGAAAACCACTGCTGAGCAAAAAGAACATCAAAGCTCGTCTCAATTTCTCCACAACACATCTTGATGATCCCCAAGACTTTTGGGACAACATTCTGTGGACCGATGAGACAAAAGTGGAACTCTTTGGAAGGTGTGTGTCCAAGTATATCTGGCGTAGAAGGAACACTGCATTTCATAAAAAGAACATTATACCAACAGTAAAATATGGTGGTGGTAGTGTGATGGTCTGGGGCTGTTTTGCTGCTTCAGGACCTGGAAGACTTGCCGTGATAAAAGGAACTATGAATTCTGCTGTCTACCAAGAGATCCTGAAGGAGAATGTCCGACCATCTGTTCGTGTACTCAAGCTGAAACGAACTTGGGTTCTGCAGCAGGACAATGATCCTAAACACACCAGCAAGTCCACCACCGAATGGCTGAAGAAAAACAAAATGAAGACTTTGGAGTGGCCTAGTCAAAGTCCTGACCTGAATCCTATTGAGATGTTGTGGTATGACCTTAAAAAGGCCGTTCATGCTCGAAAACCCTCTAATGTAACTGAATTAGGACAATTCTGCAAAGATGAGTGGGCCAAAATTCCTCCAGGACGCTGTAAAAGCCTCATTGCACGTTATCGCAAACGCTTGGTTGCAGTTGTTGCTGCTAAGGGTGGCCCAACCAATTATTAGGTTTAGAGGGCAATCACTTTTTCACACAGGGCCATGATGGTTTGGATTTTTTTTCACCTTTAATAATAAACACCTTCATTTACAAATTGCATTTTGTGTTTACTTGTGTTGTCCTAGACTATTGTTTAAATTGGTTTGATGTTCCGAAACACTTAAGTGTGACAAACATGCAAAGGAACAGCAAATGAGGAAGGGGGCAAACACTTTTTCACACCACTGTATACAGTGCACATGCGTGAAACTCCACCCGCCCCTGACGTTCTTTCCAGACTATTCCCCGCCCCTTCGTTTCCCGCGCAGTGGGGAGAGCACATGGCGGAGAGAACGCAGGTGCGTAATAATAGTTCCACTAACGAGGAGGAGGGTGAGGAAAGCCCGGAGCCTGAAACATCCCGATCCAGGAAGACAAGATTTAAGGCCTCAAATATGTCTTTTGGAGAGATGTTGGAGATGGTCGACATATTGAACAGGACCGACTATGATGGGAAGTATGGACCTTACCCAAACCCAAATATCAGAAAGGCCAAGATCATGAATAAAGTTGTGAAGAGTCTTCTGAAGAATTTTGGGGTACACCGATCCAAGGATCAACTGAGAAAACGCTGGTCAGACCTGAAACTGAGGGAGCACGAGCAGTACCTAAGGATCAAGCGTGTTCTTAAAATAAGTAAGTAGTTGTCGTGTGTTCATATGATTATTCTTGCTTGCATACATGCTCCATGTGCTTTGATTTCATGTTGTGCATTTTAAAATGGCCACTTTCAAGGTCATGGTTTCGTTCGTTCGTATGAAACATCGTTCTGCAGGGAAGTATTCCAGCTTAACAAAGTGGCCCCAATAATGTTCTCACCTTGTAACTCGGCCCAAAAACACAATTGTACAACACTTCCAAGCAATGTTTCAGATTCCTATTTATGCCCTCTGTGTGCTAATTAATCTTTGTTTACATTCTCATAGGGGAGAGAAGACTCGGCAAGTATGAGGACACCAGGGACCATGAGGACACCAGGGACCACACCCCTCCCAAAGAAGGGCAACTTCCAAAAGAAGAAACAGAGGAGCAGGAGCAGGAGCAGGAGCAGGAGGAGGAGGAAGAATGAGATTGTGGAGGTTGGCCAAATTGTCACCAAAACAGGTGAGTGTTGCAGAACACAGCTTCCGGTAAGCTCATCAATGTTTATCACCATATTTGGATTACATGGTAAGTTTTTTTTTTTTTTCTAGGTGATGTGGAGGAAGATTCCCGTTTTACCAGTGAAAGTGCCCAGATCTTGATCGGGGAGATAATGGGGTGCAATAGGGATTTGGAAATTGTACAACAAAACATCAATGATGTTAAAAATAAAATGAAGAACATCATTGATGTTTTGGGAAGAGTGTGAAAACGAAAAAACTAGATAGGGTTTTATTTTTGCTTTTTAAAAAAAAAATGTTGTACTTTGCATAATTCCAAAATTGGAAGATGCACAGAGTGTGTAAACATGCGCTATCTCCCATCATGGGGGATCAATGTACATGTTTTGTGGAAAGTGTCTGAGATGAAGGGGTTGCAGCCCCAAAGCATGTACATTGATCCCCCATGATGGGAGATAGCACATGTTGACACACTGTGTGCATCTTACAAATTTGGATTTCTCAGGGGTCACACCCCATGTGATGAAGGCAATATCAGCCCAGTTTGTACATACTCATGTCTGATATTGTCTTCACTTTTCCAAGTTGAACTTTGTAAGTTCCTGTGTTCTGTATTTTACTGTTTGATACATGCCTGTTTACACAAAAAAAACAAGTAAAAAATAAATATGATTAAACTTTGTTTTGGATACCCAAAATATCTTGGTTTGTTGTAAAAACCTTTACTAAACGCACATATGAATGTGCTTGTATTAAAAAGTTGAATTCTCAACAATGTGTGGCTTCCTTTTTCATTGGGATTAAAATGTATTTGTAGTGAAATTTGAGTTTGTGCTGAGAAGGAGTGCGATTTACTAAAGGCAACTCCACTTTGCACTCCAAGTGCAGTTTCAGTTGTACTTTTGCAGTGCACTTGTAGTGCATAGTGGATGTGCCTTTAGTAAAAAGCACCCAGAGTGAGGTGTAAATTTGGACAATCATGCCATTTTCCTGCCAAGGTGCTGAAAATGAGCATGATTTAGATCAGTAATGCACTACACATTAGTTAACAAAAAGAAGGTGTGTGTGTAGCAGACCCACAACATAATAAGATTATCTGAAGAAGAGACTGTCCCCTCATCTCACTCTGAACTTGGGTTTGCACTGTTGCTCAAAAAGGCACAACTTGACGAAAAATGGCAAAGTGGGAGGCCATAGTCTGCCATTCCTGTTGCGTTGAAGGACACTGTGTAGTGACACAAGAAAAAAAACTAGTAATTTTACAAATCAACATTGCATGCAGATTAGACACCCACATTTTTGGACAAAATTAGTATAACATTTTTTGAAATGAGTATTTAAAGCCTAAAGTATAAGGTCCCCTTATGAGAGTCCTAACCCCCCCATCCCCCCATCTGATGGGCCCTTGATAAAAAATGAGGGGGGATGTTTAGGACAGGTAACCCTCTCCACTTGATTGAGAGCCGAATGCCTAAATAATGTGTGATACTTTGTGAAGCCCCTCCTTAGTTACACTATTGGCAGCCCACCGGACAGGTAAGAAGTGTCATAATAACAAAATGGAAGCACATTTTGACATTCTGCTATTACATAGCAAGAAAATTAATGTGTTCAAAAAATCAAAATAGCATTTGAAAGTAATGAGGCCCTTACACTACATGCTTTGGTGAATTGTTCCATAAATGTTATCATGAAAAAGGTATTTAGAGTGTGTATTGGGTTGGGTCAAGTCATCAGATAGAAGATTGCAATCAGCTGAGGTACAGTTGGGGAGAGGGGGGTTCCTAATGAGTTTGGCACAACTCCAAAAAACAATAAAAAGGTCACTTTGCATGAATTGAAGCACACACATCACATTTGTAGAGATTTTAGGGGGTGTTTAGGGGAAAGCAATACTATGGAGCTGCCAAAAGACATTGTCAAGTGACTAGACTATAGTTTTAGGGGCCAAGAAGAGCATGGTGGGGAAGTTAGTGAGGCAAATCCGCATGAGGACAAAGGGGCAGAGCATATGAATTAGAGCATATTGCAATGATGGTAATTAGGGAATGAGGAAAGAAATGCAAGACATTAGCAATCATGAAATACATAGAATGTGATGTTTAAGGTTAAAAATTAGCATAATATAGTCCTTCAGCAGGAGCTGAATGATGGCAGAACAGGTCTCTGGAATAATGATCCCAAGAGCCTGGGGGGAGATGCCTGTAGAGAACTTGAGGTCCTGAAGGCTTCTCCCTGTCGCCAAGTAGTGCAACGTGGCGATGAGCCTCTGCTCCGGAGTGATGGCTTGCTGCATGCAGGTATCCTGCCTGGTGATATAAGGGGACAGCAAAGCAGGCAGACAGTGAAAAACGGGGTCCGTCATCCTGAGAATAATCCAGAAATGATCAGGATTATTCTCGCGGATCTCACGGAGCAAAGGCATGTGGGAGAACTGGTGACGCTGGCGCAACCAATTCTTGGTCGTCCAAACATGTTTCATCTACGTACTCATCGTACAGTTTGTGCTGTGCAGGGGTTCTTACTTTGACTTTGACACAAGCCCTTTGGCTTGTGTCAAAGTAAGAACCCCTGCACAGCACAAACTGTACGATGAGTACGTAGATGAAACATGCTTGGAAAATGGTCGGCTGGTCAGAACGGACACCAGAAAGCAACGCTAAACAGCAAGGCCTGAAAGGACGACCTGAATAGCAGAAGCAAGCAGACAATAAAAAATGCCTTTCAAAGCGTACTATACCAAGATAGAGTCCACAATGAGAAGCAAATACTTAATGACTGCACGCACTGATTATCAGATACGCGAAGACAAGTACAAACTGAAGAGCAGTAGCGATCTGAATCACTAATCTGAAAAGCGCGAATCGTCTTTCACCAAACTTCTACTAAAACATGAGATCAGCAGAAGGAGCCCAAAGGGTGCCGGACGTGATGCTGAACTTCCTTTTTCTAGTCCCGCCGTACACGGCTTACATCACCGCGTTCTTGGCAACCGCAAAATCAGACAACTTGGCCCGACCGTGTGTATGCAACAGTTTCGGACACAATCCGTCGGATTTAGTTGGCAAAATCTCTGACCACGTGTACGTGGGCTTAGGAGATTGTGCGTGCTGTCTGCGTTTTCTGAACGCAGTATACACAGCTATATCCACCTATATAGCTAACTATCTTGCTCGTTTTAAATAGAGCTTTCAGTCAGTGTTAGGAGATTGTGCGTGCTGTCTGCGTGCTCTGAACGCAGTATACACCGCTATATCCACCTATATAGCTAACTATCTTGCTCGTTTTAAATAGAGCTTTCAGTCAGTGTTAGGAGATTGTGCGTGCTGTCTGCGTGCTCTGAACGCAGTATACACCGCTATATCCACCTATATAGCTAACTATCTTGCTCGTTTTAAATAGAGCTTGCAGTCAGCGGTAGGAGCTTGTGCGTGCTGTCTGCGTGCTCTGAACCCAGTATACACCGCTATATCCACCTATATAGCAAACTATCTTGCTCATTTTAAATAGAGCTTGCAGTCAGCGGTAGGAGATTGTGCGTGCTGTCTGCGTGCTCTGAACCCAGTATACACCACTATATCCACCTATATAGCTAACTATCTTGCTCGTTTTAAATAGAGCTTGCAGTCAGCGGTAGGAGATTGTGCGTGCTGTCTGCGTGCTCTGAACCCAGTATACACCGCTATATCCACCTACATAGCTCTTCTCTATTTGAGCCATCTGCCATCTGCAGGAGTTAGTGGAAGTTGTGTGTGCCTCCAGCACAATATACACTACCCAATTGCTGGTTTTCCCAACTCCCTTCAGGCCATTACCATGTCTGGAAGGCCAGCAAGGAGAGGCAGACAGACGCGAGCCGATAAAAGAGGGCAAGCAGGCTCTGTGTCTAGAGACAACAGTGCTGGTTGTGGACGCGGTGCATCGTCATCATCAGCACGTGGCCATGGGACATGCTTGTCCTTCTTTTCGGCAGCTGGACATGTTAAGCCTCAACATGCCAACGACTTGGTATGACCAAGCCCTCTTCATCCTCCTCATCCTCTCTCACCCAGGCTCAGGGTACTAGCAAAGCAGCTGCCAACGCATCGTCTTCCCTCCTCTCAATGTCATCATCAGTGACTCCTTCCCTAGACCCACCACGTCCTCCTGAGGAGTCTCCTGAACTCTTTGAGCACAGTGTTGGGTACATGCTCCAGGAGGATGCCCAGTGTTTTGTAGGCTCTGATGATGATACTCAGCTAGAGGAAGGCAGTAGCGTGAATGCAGAGAGAGGGGATGCTCAAGAAGGACAGCAATCTGGCAGTCATGTTCCACAAGCTGCAGCATACTGCCAGGTTTGCTCCAGCGATGAAGAGGGAGGGGATGATGAGGGCACTGACTCCACGTGGGTGCCTGGTAGGAGAGAGGAGGAGGAGGAGGAGGCACATGTCCAATGAGGCAGGATGCCCTCCGGGGGCCAGCTTAGGGGCAGCACACCGACTGAATCACACCGCAGAGCTCCGCCTGTGCAGGGCGCTGCCTCTGCGCGTTATTCTAAAAGTTCTTTGGTGTGGACCTTTTTTGAGACGAGTGCATCAGATCGCACCGCTGCTATTTGCAACATATGTCTCAAGCGCATCTCGCGTGGCCAAAACATCAGCCGCTTGGGCACCACATGCTTGACCAGACATATGTTGACCTGCCATGCAGCTCATTGGCAAGCGTACCTCAAAGACCCACACCAAAGAACAAAGCGGACCTCTCCTTGCTCCTCATCAGCTGGGATCTCCAACCCCACTAGATCTTCAGTCCTCTCTGAAACCTGCTCTGAGAGGAATGAAGGTGCACAATTAGGTGTGTCACAGCCAAGTGCTTCCGGGCATTCTGCTAGCAGTACACCTACGTCCGATTATAGCAGGCAAATGTCCCTGCCCCAGCTGCTGGACGGGCGAAAGAAGTTCACTCCCAGCCATCCACATGCCCAGCGGTTGAATGCTAGCTTGGCTAAATTGCTAGTACTTCAACTGCTGCCTTTTCAGTTGGTAGACTCGGCCCCCTTCCGTGAGTTTGTACAATGTGCGGTTCCTCAGTGGCAGGTCCCCAAGCGCCACTTTTTCTCATGGAAGGCGATTCCGGCTCTCTACCGGCATGTGGAAGGCAATGTCCTTGCTTCGCTGGACAGGGCGGTCAGCGGTAAGGTGCATATTACCGCTGACTCATGGTCCAGCAGGCATGGACAGGGACGTTACCTGTCTTTCACGGCCCATTGGGTCACTCTTTTGGCAGCTGGGAAGGATGCAGGACAAGGTGCAGTAGTGTTGGAGGTTGTTCCGCCACCACGCCTCCAAAATGCTACTATTGGTTGTGACACACCTCTCTCCTCCACCCCCTCCTCTTCTTCTTCCTCCATGGCCTCTTCCAGTGCTCTGTCCTCAGAACCAGCGGTGCTCCGTAGGCATTCCAGGGGCTACGCAAGTACACAGGCAAAACGATGCCATGCCGTGCTTGCGCTGGTTTCTTTGGGGGACAGGAGCCACACTGGGGCGGATGTTTTGTCAGCTCTGCAGGGGCAGGCCGAGAGGTGGTTGACGCCACGCCAGCTTAAGCCAGGAATTGTGGTTTGCGACAATGGCACCAACCTCCTCTCCGCCCTCCGATAAGGACAACTGACCCATGTGCCCTGTGTAGCTCACGTCCTTAACCTGGTGGTGCAGCGGTTCTTGGGCAGGTACCCGGGCTTACAGGATGTCCTGAAGCAGGCCAGGAAAGTCTGTGTGCATTTCCGCCGATCATTTAATGCCTGTGCTCGGCTGGCTGAGCTCCAAAAAGGAGTTGAACCTGCCCAAGAACCGCCTTATATGTGACATGCCCACCAGGTGGAACTCAACGTTGGCCATGCTGCAGCGGCTGCACACGCAGCAGAGGGCCATCAATGAGTACCTGTGCGACTACGGCACCAGGACAGGGTCAGGGGAGCTCGGTTTTTTCTCACCACGCCAATGGGGCATGATCAGGGATGCATGCACTGTCCTGTCACCGTTTGAGGAGGCCACAAGGATGGTGAGCAGTGACAGTGCATGCATCAGTGACACTGTACCTCTTGTCCACCTCTTGGAGCTTACGCTGCATGGAATAATGGACAGGGCACTTGAGGCAGAACAGAGGCAGGAAGAGGAGGACTTCCTTGCCTCTCAAGGCCCCCTTTATCCAGACAGTGTTCCTGCTGTGCCACCCATCACACAGGAAGAGGATGAGGAGGAGGAGGAGGAGGAGGATGATTGTGTCAGCATGGAGGTGGAGGCTGGCACTCAGCATCAGCATCAGCAGTCTTGTAGGGATGATTTACAGTCCCAAGAAACCCGTGGACTTGTACTTGGCTGGGAGGAGGTAGCTGCGGATCATGTTGTCCTTAGTGACCCAGAGGACTCCGGACCGAATGCCTTAGCTAACCTACGCTGCATGGCCTCCCTGATCCTGCAAAGCCTGCGGAAGGATCCTTGTATTCTTCGTATCAAGGAGAGGGACCATTACTGGCTGGCCACTCTCCTTGATCCACGGTACAAGGGTAAGGTTGCCGTCCTTATCTTGCCGTCGCAGAGGGAGCAGAGGATGAGACATCTCCGGGAGGCCTTGCAGAAAGGTCTGTGCAACGCGTTCCCAGAGACTGGGAGGTTACAAACTCCTGGTCCTGGACAACGTGTTGCTGAGGCATCGGTCAGAAGGAGCGGTGGAGAAGGTGGCCGTCTGACTCGATGCTTTCAGACAATTTTTTAGTCCGCAGCCCCAAGGTATGATCGGTTCCAGCAACCATCGCCAGTGTCTGATTTACATGGTGCAGGAATACCTAGGGGCAAGGTCAGACTTGGACACCTTTCCCACCGAAAATCCTCTGGCTTACTGGGTCTTGAGGATGGATCACTGGCCAGAGCTTGCACAGTATGCAATTGAGCTACTGGCCTGTCCTGCATCCAGCGTTCTTTCGGAACGCACCTTCAGTGCTGCTGGTGGCTTTGTTACCAATCACAGGGTGCGCCTGTCCACCGAATCAGTTGATCGACTGACCTTCATCAAGATGAATCAGTCTTGGATCACCCACAGCTACCAAGCACCTGAAGCTGATGTAACCGAATAATTTTTTTTGAAATATCACATCCCTTCAAGACTGCATATGCTGATGCTGAGTGACTGTCCTGTTATGTTGATTGTCTATCCTCTTCCTCCTCCGCTGATATGTTGGAAGAACATTTCTGGTTCTGGGTGATGCCATCAGCCCAATTTTTCTGCCCCTGTTTAACAGGGGCGTTTAATTACAATTTTTGATGCAATGCTTTGCAGCAGGGCTAATTCCTGCACTACAACTAGAGTATATGGGAGAGGTTGCAGTGTGGTGGCAACAGCACCAGTGCCTAAGGCCCAATTTTTCTGCCCCTGTTTAACAGGGGCGTTTAATTTCAATTTTTGATGCAATGCTTTGCAGCAGGGCTAATTCCTGCACTAAAACTAGAGTATATGGGAGAGGTTGCAGTGTGGTGGCACCAGCACCAGTGCCTAAGGCCCAATTTTTCTGCCCCTGTTTAACAGGGGCGTTTAATTACAATTTTTAATGCAATGCTTTGCAGCAGGGCTAATTCCTGCACTAAAACTAGAGTATATGGGAGAGGTTGCAGTGTCGTGGCACCAGCACCAGTGCCTAAGGCCCAATTTTTCTGCCCCTGTATAACAGGGACATGTAATTACAATTCTTGGTATAATATTTCACAGGAGGGCCCGTTCCTGTGCCCACCCAGAGTAACTGTGAGGACTTATAGTGTTGTGGCACCAGCACCACAACCACCAAAGGTCAATTTTTCTACCACTGTTCAACAATGGCATGTAATTACAATTCTTGATATAATCTTTCACAGCAGGGTGCTCCAGCGCCCACCAAGAGTCACTTTGAGGGCTTACAATGTTGTGGCAAAACCAACACCTTGTTCTGCCATTTCTGCAGAGCATATAGGGCAGGCCCCTACTTTCAAACATCCAACTTACAAACATCTCCTACTTGCAAACGGAAGGAGACAACAGCAAGTGAGATGAAAAAAGACGGACGGCGAAACAAATTATACAGGGGTGATAACCCTTCCCTATGTTTTCCAAAAAGCTTAAAAATCGTTTTTTTGACTGGAGCTACACTTTAAAAATGTACCAGTTGAAAATTACAAACAGATTCAACTTAACACAACAAACCTACACAGTCCCTGTCTTGTTTGCACCTGTATACTGCTGTTCTGAGTATATAGGGCCTGGGAGCCACACGTATTTCCTTTTTTTAATATGGGTACGGGGTTCCCCTTAATATGCGTACAAGACCCAAAGGGGCTGGTAATGGCCAGGGAGGGCTACCCATGCCATTTTTCTCAATGATTTTCAACCATATTGCAGGAACCAGATATAACATTAAAACCGCAAGCAGTTTTAAATGACGTTATTTCCGTCAAATGTCATTTTGTGCAGGGACTGTTCTAAACACGGGAAACACGTGGCACTTCACAGGCATACTACAGACACCCCCCAGGCACGATATTTAAAGGAATATTTCACTTTTTTTTTTAACTTTAATCGTCATTAACCACTTTCAGACCGGACCAATTTGCTGGTCAAAGACCAGACCACTTTTTGCGATTCGGCACTGCGTCGCTTTAACTGACAATTGCGTGGTCGTGCGACGTGGCTCCCAAACAAAATTGACGTCCTTTTTTTCCCACAAATAGAGCTTTCTTTTGGTGGTATTTGATCACCCCTGCGGTTTTTATTTTTTGCGCTATAAACAAAAATAGAGCGACAATTTTGAAATAAACGCATTATTTTTTACTTTTTGTTATAATAAATATCCCCCAAAAATATATAAAAAAACATTTTTTTCCCTCAGTTTAGGCCGATACGTATTCTTCTACATATATTTGGTAAAAAAAATCGCAATAAGCGATTATTGATTGGTTTGCGCAAAAGTTATAGCGTTTACAAAATAGAGATAGTTTTATACCATTTATATTAATAATTTTTAATTATTTTTTTTACTAGTAATGGCGGCGATCAGCGATTTTTATTGTGACTGCGACATTGTGGGGGACCCATCGGACATTTTTGACACATTTTTGGGACCATTGTCATTTATACAGTAATCACTGCTATATAAATGCAGTGATTCCTGTGTAAATGACACTGGCAGTGAAGGGGTTAACCAGTGGGTGGCAGTGTAGGGGTTAAGTGTTCCTAGGGGTGTGTTACTAACTGTGGGGGGGTTGGGCTTTCATTTAGTGAACACTGATCTCTGCTCCAATCACATGGAGCAGAGATCAGCGTCACTAGTTGCTAGGCAGAATGGAGAAATGCTGTTTACTCTGCATTTCCTCCATTCGGCCGCTCCGTGAGACGATCGCGGGAATGCCCGCGGCGATCGAGTCCGCGGGTCCCGCGACCGGACTCACGGGGGTCCCAACCAGCGCGGGAGCGTGCCGCCAGCGGCGCGCTCCCGATGGCAGGGCAGCATTCAATATTGGACGTACCTGTACGCCAATATGCCTGCCCGTGCCATTCTGTTGACGTATATCGTCGTGCGTTGGTCGGGAAGTGGTTAAAATCAGTGCTCCCGTCAAAACTGCAGTTTTTCAAACTTTTTTTTGCATTGACCCATGTCCCCTGGGGCAGGAGTCAGGTCCCCAAACCCTTTTTAGGACGGTATCTTGCATATTAGCCGTTAAAATTAGCACTTTTAATTTAGAACGTTCGAGTCCCATAGACTTCAATGGGGTTCTAACGTTCGTACAAATTTGGGGTCCGTTCGAAAGTTCTGGTGCGAACCGAACCGGACGGGTGTTCGGCTTATCCCTAATTATTATTACTAGTCAACCAACATTAGAATTCTTCTATAGCCTATGGGCAGAGCATTTGACCATAAATGTCTGCTCTCGGCGACTGCTTCGTTGAATCTTCATGTCAAATTTTTTCTCTCTGTGTCGAATAATCTTGGACTAATAGAGTTAGGTTAGGCACATTCAACCTTTTTTGCGATTGTCTCTATAATGTCGAATCTTTTCTCTCTATGTCAAATCATTTCTCTCTATGTAGAATAATCTTGAACTAATAGAGCAAAGGTTAGGCACATTTGACCACAGGTTTGATGGATACAGATCGCTATTGCCAGCGTCATGTCGAATCTCCTATCTTTATCGAACTGTTGTCGCAACTAAACGAAAATAAAGCATTTATTTATGCCAGATCTTTCGGTTTTCAGATTCTGCACGTTCGTTATCGTTTGTTAAAACGATAACGAAAATACCCGACATTAGGACGAAAATGCATTCGGGCGAAAACGAATGCACATGTCTAGTACCATCATCGAAGCCTTCAAAACGCTGCACATTCTCCTGCAGCATGTACCCAAAACTGTGGTCGAACAGTTCGGGGGACTCCTCCGGTGGGGCTAGGGAAGGAGTAACTGATGATGACCTTGAGTCCAAGAAATAGCTGCTTTGGCACCTACATTGGCAGCCAAGGTAGCCTGGGTGACAGAGGATGAGGACGGCTTGGTCATCCACTCTACCAACTCTTCGGCATGTTTTGGCTCAACACAGCCAGCTGCCGAGAAAAAGGATAAGCGCTCCCCGCGGCCATGTGCTGATGAGGATGCACCGTGTCCATGACCAGCACTGTTGCCTCTAGACACAGAGCCTGCTTGTCCTCTTTTATTGGCCTGTGACTGTCTGCCTCTCCTTGTTGGCCTTCCAGACATACTGTCTTTAATGTATTGGAATGGGTACACAAGAAATGGCCTGCAGTGAGATGTAGCTGAACAAATCTGGGATGTATATATATACTGATTATACTGCAGCTAGCTGAATCACCTGCCTGCCTGTAGTATAATTAGGAAGAAAACAAAAGGAATTGTCTGCAGTGAGCTTCAGCTGCACACTGTGCCCAGCATACAGTACACTAATATGCTGCAGCTAGCTGAATCAACTGCCTGCCTGTGGTATTGTTAGGAAGAGAACACCAGCAATTGTCTGCAGTTAGCGTTAGTTGCACACTGTGCATAGGATACAGTACACTGACTAAAAATACTGCAGCTGCCTGCCTGTGGTATTTTTAGGAAGAGAACACCAGCAATTGTCTGCAGTTAGCTTTAGTTGCACACTGTGCACAGGATACAGTACACTGACTGAAAATACTGCAGCTGCCTGCCTGAGGTATTATTAGGAAGAGAACACCAGCAATTATCTGCATTTTTTTGCAACCGACAGCTGGCTTTCTCAAGAAAGCAGTCCAAGTGGCTCATTAGCTGTTGGATCACTTTCAGAAGCAGCAGGAGGGGACGTCCCCTCCTGCCAATCGCCGATGTTTCTCAAGCTTACCGTTATCACTGGCCCAGCCGAGAAACAATCCATAAGTGCATCCGACTCTTCACAGAGGTCTTTTTAAAGCAAAAGATAATTTTTGTTTTTAAAGGTAAAGGAGATATTTGGGGCCTTTTTGATCCCAGATCTCTCCATAAAGCCATAAAGAGGACCTGTCATCCTTTATTTATATTAAAAGGGGTGTTGACATTCCTTGTAATAGTAATGAAAGTGATAAAAATAAATAAAGAGACAGGGTAAAAATAAAATAAACAAGAAATTTTTTTTTTTAAAGCACCCCTATCCCTTCGCTCTCGAGTGCAGAAACTAAAAAAAAAAAAAAGCTTGGGTAAGTAAATTTTCTAGCAAAAAATACAGATTTAAACTTAAAGAAAACGTGCCAGAAAAGGCAAAAAGCTGGTCTTCAAGTGATAAAAGTAGCGCAGTGCCAAATAGCAAAAAACTGGCCTGGTCATGAAGGGAGCAAAATCTTCCAGAGGTCAAGTGGTTCAACTGCATCAGCAAGGTCTCTCCCAGACAACGATTTCAAAGCAGACTGGGGAAGCTCTTTTGAAGGATCACATGGAAACAGGCAATGTTGGGAACTGTAGACGCAGTGGTTGGCCAAGGAAACACAATGGACAAGTTCACCTTTTAAAATAAAATAAAAGAATACATCTACACTTTTTTGCAGGTAAAAAAATTTGCATTTATTATTTTTTCTAAGGATCCTGTAGAGCATTGCACCTGCAATCAGCAGATTGTGGCTGCAATGTCCAGCTTCTGCAGTCTCATATGGGCAGGCAGTTACCTGAGAGCAGGCAGATCAATGGACTACTAGGAAGCTCACAAGATGTGGAAAGATGGCTAAGCAACTCAACTATGCATGAAAACATAGAAACTGAGATGTAGAAGAATGTCAGCAGATACTCTGCACTTTAATTGATATAAAAGGGGCACCAACTCAACCAAAAAAAAATAAACAAAAAATAAATGCAAAATAATAACTAAGGCTGCTGCCTCTTTAAGTGCAAAAAACCCCACAATGCAGTATATAAATAATAAAAGTAGGCACTATCTTAACCACAAACAATTCATATGAAAACCATATTCAAATATAAAACATACATTGTCAAAAATGTTGGATCACCTGCCTTTACACGAACATAAAATTTAATGGTATCCTAGTCTTAGTCCATAGGGTTTATTATTGCGTTGTCCCACCCTTTGCATATAACAGCTTCAACTCTTCTAGAAAGGCTGGCCACAAGGTTTAAGAATGTGTTTATGGCAATGTTTGACCATTCTTTCAGAAGCGCATTTGTGTGGTCAGGCACTGATGTTGGACAAGAAGGCCTGGCTCGCAGTCTCCACTCTAATTCATCCCAAAGGCGTTCTATCGGGTTGAGGTTAGGACTCTGTGCAGGCCAGTCAAGTTCCTCCACAACAACCACACTCATCCATGTCTTTATGGACCTTGCTTTGTGCACTGGTCCAAATCATTTGGTGAAGGGGAGATTTTGTTTTGGGGTATTTCAGTGGTTGGGCCTGGCCCTTAGTTCCACTGAAGGGAACTCTTAAGGATATTCAGCATACCAAGACATTTTGCACAATTTCATGCTCCCAACTTTTTGGAAAAAGTTTGGGGATGGCCCCTTCCTGTTCCAACATGACTGTGCACCAGTGTGCAAAGCAACTAGTCAATTCTCATTGGTCAAAATAGTGAACATATTCCCTGGGACAGGACATTAAATCCCATTTATAAACAAGCTGTGTATCTCGGATTCCCCGACCAATCTATTACTATACAATTTACTTCATACAACAGAAAAAAAAATATATAAAAAATATTAAAAATTCCAACGTTAATAACATATGAATGTACAAAAAAAATATAATAAATACCATCCATGATTCTGCAATAATTATAAATCCATTAACAATCGTAAAAATATATACCCTTAAAAATCAAAATCCTAAATCGGCCTAAACCATGACTTATTAGTAACTCTGCCATCTAGTGTTCATTAACCGCTTCCTGACCACCACGTACAGGCAGAATCATGTACCTGTACGTTGCCCTTTAAGAGACGGCGGGGGCGCGAGATGGCCGTGGGGATACCCACGATTGCCTCACGGAGAGGAAGAACGGGGAGATGCTAAAGTAAACAAGCATCTCCCTGTTTTGTCTAGCAACAGTGACACTGATCTCTGCTCCCTGTGATTGGAGCAGAGATCAGTGATGTGTAAAACACAGCCACGCCCCCCACAGTTAGCAACACGCCTCTAGGACACACTTTTTTTATATTCTTTATTTTCAAAGATTTTTTTTTCACATATTACAACAGAAATCTTATACATTCAATATTACCAATACAATTACTTAAAAACTCGCTCCCAGGTAATCTTGCGTTTTTCTAAACAGTGACCATTGCTGCCATCTTTTTTGATGTTTCTCCTCTGCGTCCTCAATCTTATGTATGGACTCTTCAATATTTCTTATCCATTCTACCCTCACTACCCATTCTTTCCTTGACGGGATATCCTGGGTTTTCCACCTTCGAGGTATTAGAGCCTTCGCTGAATTCAGTAGGTAGGGGACTAAGGAACTCCCATATTGCCTCTCCCCCATCTCTACATCATGGAACAAGCAGACCCACGATCGTTTCTCAATCCTCCCCCGTTATGTCGAAAATCGCTTCTATTATTTTATCCCAATAGATTTGTATTTTAGGACATTCCCACCACAAATGTGAGAAAGTTCCCAGTGCAGGGCAGCCTCTCCAACAGTTTGAGGGGTTATCTCCTCTATAATTATTCAATCTGTGTGGGGTTACATACCACCTTGCTAAAAGCTTATATGACATCTCTACTGTTTGCGTGTCCTTAGCCACCGATTAAGTTTGCCATATTATCTTATTCCTATGTTCGTCGTTGTTTAAGGGGCCTATCTCTTTTTCCCCCTTTTCTAAGTATGAAGGGTATTCATGATCTGCCTCACGCAGCAATATTTTGTATATTTTTGATATCCGTTTCTCCAGACTTTGCGAGGACTCCAATAATTTCTCAAAAGGTCTAAGTTTTCCCATACCTCGCAGTGGCTGTGATAACGACTGTACAAAGTGATGTAATTGTGTGTAACTCCACTTATCGTATGGTTTCTGACCCCATTCTCCCGTAATTTCCTTATAAGTGTGTAATCTATCTCCTTCCATCACATCCTGTAGTCTAATATTCTTTTTTTTTTGCCCACCTACTAAAATACATATACTCCTCTTTCCCTGGTCGAAAAAAAATTGTGTTCCCATTTTTGCCTCTTATTTATTGCATCCCAAATCCTTAGTGAATTTTTTGGCAGTATGCTTGTGCTCGATCCTAATTCTCGATATTGTGTCGTTATCCATATCCGTGCTGCTAGGCCCCATCTACCCTTTTCTCTAGATATTATGTTATATGCAATCCGCGCACAGATACATTTTATAATCATAGATTTTAATTTACTGAAGTACCTCTGTGGAAGAGGAATTGGGGCCATTTGACACGTGTATGTATATATTGGTAGTACAAACATCTTGACTGCATTTATTTTTCCAACCCATGAAAGTGATTTATATTGCATCTTACTTAATTGCTCTTTAATTTTATTCAAGAGGGGGATATAATTAGCCTCAAATAGATCACCCAATTTTGCTGTCAACTTTATTCCCAGATAGCTCAATTCTTTCTTACACCACTTAAAAGGTAATTTAGTTTGGATTGCTCTCTGCTCTTCTACCGGTAGGGTCAAATTTAATATCTCGGATTTGGTCATATTTATTTTAAAATTTGATAGTTTCACAAATTGTGCTAACTCCTTCAAGAGTGCAGGGATAGAGATTCTAGGGTTCAAGACATAGAGCAGCAGATCATCTGCGAAAGCGGCCGAATTATACTCCTTCCTCCCATCCGTATTCCTTGAATGTCATGATTTTTCCTTATCGCAGCTAGGAGGGGTTCCAACGTCATTATAAACAGGAGTGGAGAGAGTGGGCAACCCTGTCTTGTACCGTTAAAAAGATCAAGGGGACATGACAGGGTCCCATTAACTCTCACTCTGGCCCTTGGACGAGAGTAAAGGGCTTCAATCCACCCCATCATCCTCTCTCCCAACCCCGATGTCCCAATGTCTCAAACAAGAACCACCAACTGACCCTATCAAAAGCCTTTTCAGCGTCGATTGACATGAGGACAGTGGGGCCCCCCCTGCCTGATAGCTTCCTGTATCAACATTATAGTTTTCAACGAGTTGTCTCTCCTCTCCCTCCCTTGGACAAACCCCACCTGATCATTCTGGATCCATTCTGGCAGATAGGACTTCAATCTCTCTGCAATTATTTTTGCGAACAGTTTAACATCTGAATTCAATAATGAAATTGGTCTATAACTTTCCACTGCCATAGGATCTTTTCCTTCTTTCAAGATCAACGTTATATGTGCCAGAAGTGTCTCCTCTCTAATTTTTTCTCCTTTTCCGACTGCATTGAAATAATCGCATCATTTAGGCACTAGTTGCTTACCAAACTTCTTGTAGTACACAATGGGGTATCCATCAGGACCTGGACATCCTCCTGAGGCAGTTTTTATGATTGCTCTCTCTACTTCTTCTCTTGACATGGGGGCTTCTAATGCCACCATTTCTTCTTTCTCGCCTCTTGGGAGGTCCAGTTTCCCCAGGCACTTCCTTATTTCGTCTCTCTGTTTAACCTCCTCTCCATCCGTTTGTCTTATCTTATATAGGGCACTATAATATGAGTGGAATGTGTTTGCTATATTGTGTGACGCAATTTGTATCTCCCCTTCTTTATCCCTCACCCTTGAGATAAAGGTTCTGTTCTTTATTTCCTTCACCCATCTAGCCATTCACCTACCTGATTTATTACCCCATTGATATCTATCCTTACTTATAATATGGTAAGCAGATTTCCTCTCTTGTTCTAAGCATTCTTCTAGTTCTTTCTTTTTTGTTATCAGGTCCTGTCTTTCCGGGATCCCTTTTGGTCTTGATCTCTGCTCTAGTGCCTGAATTTCCTCATATAATTGGATTTTTCTTTCCTCCCTTGCTTTTTTTTTCTAGCTCCAATCCCTATTAAGACACCCCTCATTACTACTCTATGGGTTTCCCATAATATTGGCCTCGAAATCCCTGGGGTGTCATTCAGTCTGAAGAAGGACTCCAATTCCTGCTCAATCTTACTAATTGACTCTTGATCCTGTATCAGTGATTCATTCAACTTCCAGTTTATCCTCGCTCCAGGGGCTTCCTTTATCTCCATTTGGATTTTTACTGGTGCATGATCTGATAGTTATTGTTTTTATTTCTGCCTTTTTAAGTGCTGATATTAACTGGTGCTCTAAGAGAATATAATCTATCCTGGAGAAGGAGCCATGGGCCGGGGAGAAACAAGTGTAGTCTCGTTCCTTTAAGTGGGTGATTCTCCATACGTCTTGCAATTGCCAATTTGCTAGTGCTTTTAGGAATGTTTTCTGTCTGCGCTCTGTGGGATGATTCCCTCCTCTTGTGGTGTCTATCTTGGGCTCTATACTGCAGTTCAAGTCCCCTGCTATGATTAATTCCCCCTCTTTAAATCCTTCTAATTTATTTAACACTTTCTTAAAAAATGTATCTGGGTTCTTATTCAGTGCATATATATTTACAATCGTACATTTCATGTTGAACAGGGAAAAAAACCCCCCGGAAAAATATCATTTTTATTTACATTTGGCACTGGGTATTATTTGCATTCCCTCTTCCTCCGTTCCTCCTTTCTCGTCCCTCGTTATTCCTTTTTATTTTTTCCCGTGGAGCCCAGATACCCTCCTCCACGCTCCATCCTATTAATGGGGGAGGATTTATATCTAGTCGTTCACAGAAGTCCTTTAGATCTTCCGGAAAGCGCCGGACCGCAGATCGTCCCTCCTTTTTTCCTATCAAGCAAGCTGGGAATCCCCATTGATAGGGAATATCAGCTGCTACCATCAGCTCCGTTAACGGTTTTAATCGTCTCCTTCTCCTCAAGGTCTCTACTGCTAGGTCAGAGTAGATCTGCAGTTCTGCGCCCTCATAGACCACCCCCGGGAGTGTTCTAATTCTCCCCATTATCTGAGCTTTCTCTTCTACATAATGAAACCTCACAAAAAAACATCTCGTGGGGTTTCTGATCTTAGTCCTGGGGGTCGTGCCATCCTATGTCTTCTGTCTATTTTTAGGGGCTCCCTAGCTTCTTTTTCTAAAATTGGGTTGAATATTTGCTGGGCTATATTTATTAAATCTGAGTTTGCTATGGGTTTTGGGAAGCCCTTTTATTCTGAGGTTCTTTATCCTACTCCTGATCCTCTAATTTGTACAAAAGTGATCTATTTCCTCTCTGGAGGGACGTGACCTGGTCTAGTATCTCTTCAATCCTTTGAGCATGGGTATCTAATCTATCTTCCAGCTCCTCGACCTTCTCCAGGACCCGCCCAATGCCCCCCCCCCCCCTTACTGCTGCGATTTCCACTTTCAAAGATATTTCCATTTTTACAAACATCTCTGAGAGCATCTCCTTTATTTGTGGGGCTTGTTCTAAGGGTGGAGCCTGCGTGTTTCCCTCCAAATATCCACCCTCTGTACCTGGCTCCTCCCTCTCATCTAAGGGTCCCGTTTGTTTTTTTAACATTCCCTTGTGAGCTGTTCTCATCTTTTTTTAGGCCCTACTATCTTTGTACCATTCATTTTCCCTTCCCTACTCTTGTCCCCCTTCTATCTATTCAACCTTGACCGTAGAGGGGCTCCTACTGTAGGGCTCCCTTGCCCTTCTTCCATTATACTAGAATTAGCAGCCATATATCTCTGAATACTTGCGGGGCTTGAAACCGGTGTAATATTCTTAGTTATCTTACCCGTTTTCCCCCTCATACTGGCTTTCCTCCTTTATGGTACTAATGATGCCTCTCTAATTTCTATTGAATTCAACTCTCTCACCCTAGTACCCACTAGTTTTTGCCCAAATCTCCTCCTGGTTCCAGTCTGTTCTATTTTTTCTAGAACCAAAAATACATCATCTCTGATCTAGGAGAAAAGTAGGGAAAAGACAAAAATCTAAAAACAAAAAAAAAAAATACTGAGGTACATTCCCAGGGTACCTCCTCCTTTTGTTAATGTCTCTATTCTGTACCTATGACCCGCCTTTATAACAAAAAAGCAATAGCCCCCCCCCCCCCCCCCCGAACCCCATCTAAATAGTCCTCCAGGCGGAAGAAATAAATAATGTCCCGTGGTCAGGCCGTGTTCCTCCCGTCAAACCACCAAAGAATTCTGTTCCAGTGTCTCTTCTTCTTATTACTTGAATCCTACTGATCCTCCAAACAATTAAGGTGTACTCTAGATGTATATATTTAGTCACCACCACTGTTATGATATTAATGTACATCCCAAAATAAGTACTTCTGATCAAAACAAATTGGTATACACCTTATTTCTTCTCATGAGATCTAATATTCCCGTATTAACAGGGTGTTAAGAGTTCCAGTGTTATTCCTTAAGACACTACCTTGTCCCTCTACTGGGGGATGGGGGTGCACCAGTACCCAGTACAGTCCTCAATACAGCAGTTTGTGTCCCTGCTATCCCACCCTCCCCACCGGCAGTATAACACTTTGGTAGGTGATATTGGTAGGTGATACCTAGCTAGTGATACTAGGTGTGGAAAATCAGGGACTTTACATCTGTTGCCTTTTTTTTTTCCAGCTATTGTCTTAATCCTGGACCACTTTATGTCACTTGTTGATACTAGGAAAAATAGAGGCTATCACACACTGCAACGCAATCAGAAAAACAGGGCACCATCAGCACTCAGTCTGCTCCGCTGGTTTCACTCATCCCTGGGCATATAACACGGGTGTAGCATGTAACACAGGGGGATATTTTCCTTGCTCCAATTTTCCCACTTATTTAGCTATTAGTGGGCCACTTAGCGCTTAACAGCCTGTAGAGGTTTTAGCATTTGCACAGTTCTCTGGCCAATCAGGCCACTCACCCATACCGCAAATGTCCTCAGCGTCCTTTCCGTCTGCTCTCCCGATGCTGACCCCAAACGAGTGCTTCCCCCTTTTACCTCTGGGTCCCGTCTGGTGTGTATGGCTTCCTGCTCACCAGGGCAGTCTCCTTCCTCTGCTATAGATCACCGACCGCCTAGATATCTCCGGCGGTATAGGGTGGGCGGCAGCGGCGGTCCGCTATGCGGTATACGGAGGTGTCGTGGGTTCTCCTGAGCTGAAGTGGAGCAGTATGAGGTGGAACGAAGTGGGGGTTTCCAGCGCCTGCTGTACTTCAGCATCCTCTGGCTTGGCAGCTCATTCTCTCCTCACCTCCCGAACGCTCACACCTGCTTAGCGTGCTGGAGGAGGCGGAGCGCGGGGTCTCCGAGGAGAGACAGGGCTTCCGGGGGTTGCCTCAAACGCAACCTACGTCATGGTGCTCCACCCCCTCTCACTGCCCCTTGGACACACTTAACCCCTTTGCTGACACCTAGTGGTTAACCCCTTTACTGCCAGTGTCATTTACACAGGAATCAGTGCATTTGTATAGCACTGATTGCTGTATAAATGACAATGGTCCCAAAAATGTGTCAAAAATTTCCGATGTGTCCGCCATAATGTCGCAGTCACGATAAATAATAGACCAAACCAAAAGATAATGGTAAGCAAAGTGTATAAAAAATATATTATCTCTAAACATTCGCTAGGAAGCAGTTAAAGTCTTTAGTGATATTGAGACCAGATGGTGTGAATTCAGGGGTGGACTGACAACTTATGGGCCCCCGGCAATAGAAGATCATGGGGCCCACACTCAAGCCCTGCGCAGGGAGACATGGGGGGGAGCACACAGGGGGGTGCACACAGGGGGACACTGTGTAGGGCGGGATTCACAGGAGGACACTGTGTGTAGGGAGGGAGAATGCACACATGGGGACACTGGGGGGGAGGGGAGAGCACACAGGGGGGCACTGTGTGTAGGGGGAAAGCACACATGGGGACACTGGGGGGAGAGCACAAAGGGGGACACTGGGGGGAGAGCACACAGGGGGCCACTGGGGGAGAGCACACAGGGGGACACTGGGGGGGGGAGAGCACACAGGGGGACACTGGGGGGGAGAGCACACAGGGGGACAATGGAGCGGGGGAGCACACACACAGGGGGACACTGGGGAGGGAGAGCACAATGGGGGGAGAGCACAAACAGGGGGACACTGGAGGGAGAATGCAAACACACAGGGGGACAATGGAGGGAGAATGCACACACAAGGGGATACTGGAGGGAGAACACACACACGGGGACACTGGAGGGAGAACACACACACAGGAGGACACTGGAGGGAGAACACACACACACAGGAGGACACTGGAGGGAGAACACACACACAGGAGGACACTGGAGGGAGAACACACACACAGGGGGACACTGGGGGGGGGGGGGGGGGAAATACACACACACACACGGGGACACTGGAGCGATAACACACACAGGGGGACACTGGAGGGAGAACACACACACACACACTAGACTTGTGCACAATGGAAAATTTTGTTTAGTTTCGGTTCGTTGTCATTTGTAAAATACATCATTTCGTTCTGTTATATTCCTTATGTTACTTTAATACGTTTTCGGATAATTCGTTATTATTCGTAGAGTGTCGAATTCATTAATTCGTATTAGTTAAAATTCGCTATTTATGTATGTATAGACATTCGTGATAATGATTTGTAGTTTGGAAAGTCGTTTGTTTATTGAATCTTTTAACACATACAATGACAATGTCTCTTCTCCTCGGCTCAAATACAATGCAACACCCTTCTAACTCAGTTCTCAGGAATGCACTTTGCCAGTAATCCATCCTCCGGCACAAAATTAATTAGCTGATTGGACTATAAGATTTACTTTGAGCTGATCTTTTGTTTCATTAGATCTTTAAAGAATTACCGAATCCTGTCAAATTAATTTGAATTCATTTGTTATATTTCTTTCGTATTCGTTGTTATGCGTTATTTTTTTATTCGGACATTTGGATGCATCCGAATGTCCAAAAGATGCAAAATTTCGATTAGTTCCGAAACTAATTGCACAAGCCTAACACACACACACACGGGGACACTGGGGGGAAAATGCACACACACACATAGGGGGACACTGGAGGTAGAAGGCACACACACAGGGGGACACTGGAGGGAGAACATACACACACACACAGGCAGACACTGGAGAGAGAATGCACACACACAGGGGGACACTGGAGGGAGAACACACACACACAGACGGACACACTGAAGGGAGAACATACACACACACACACAGACGGACACTGGAGGGAGAACATACACACATGCACACACAGACGGACACTGGAAGGAGAACATACACACACACACACACACACACACACACACACACACACACACACACACACACACACACACACACACACAGGGGGACACTGGAGGGAGAACATAAACACACACACAGGGGGACACTGGAGGGAGAGCACACACACACACACACACACACACACAGAGGGACACTGGAGGGAGAATACACACATAGGGGGACACTGCAGGGAGAATACACACATAGGGGGACACTGCAGGGAGAATACACACACAGGGGAACACTGGAGGGAGATCACACACACATGGGGGACACTGGAGATAGAACGCACACACACAGGGTGACACTGGAGGGAGAACATACACACACACAGGGGAACACTGGAGGGAGAATGCACACACAGGGGGACACTGGAGGGAGTACGCACACACAGGGGGACACTGGAGGGAGTACGCACACACAGGGGGACACTGGAGGGAGTACGCACACACAGGGGGACACTGGAGGGAGAACGCACACACACAGGGGGACACTGGAGGGAGAACGCACACACACAGGGGGACACTGGAGGGAGAACGCACACACACAGGGGGACACTGGAGGGAGAACGCACACACACAGGGGGACACTGGAGGGAGAGCACACACACAGGGGGACACTGGAGGGAGAGCACAGACACACAGGGGGACACTGTAGAGAGAACGCACACACAGGGGGAGGCTGTAGAGAGAACGCACACATAGGGGGACACTGGAGGGAGAGCACACACACACACACACACAGGGGGACACTGAAGGGAGAACCCACACAGGGGGACACTGGAGGGAGAACGCACACATACACAGGGGGACACTGGAGGGAGAATGCACACACAGGTGGACACTGGAGGGAGAATGCACACACACACAGGTGGACACTGGAGGGAGAACGCACACATACACAGGGGGACACTGGAGGGAAAGCACACACACACACAGAGGAACACTGGAAGGAGAACGCACACACGTGGGGACTCTGGAGGGAGAACATACACAGGGGGACACTGGAGGGAGAACGCGCACACACACAGGGGACACTGGAGGAAGAGCACACACACAGGGGGAGACTGGAGGGAGAAAGCACACACGGGGGAGACTGGAGGGAGAAAGCACACACAGGGGGACTCCGGAGGGAGAACGCACACATAGGGGTACACTGGAGGGAGAACACACACAGGGGAGCACTGGAGGGAGAACGCACACACACAAACAAAGGGGGACACTGGAGGGAGAACACACACACACAGGGGGACACTGGAGGGAGAACGCACACACAAGGGGACACTGGAGGGAGAAGGCCCACACAGGGGGACACTGGAGAGAGAGCACACACACAGGGGGACACTGGAGGAAGAACGCACACACACACAGGGGGACACTGGAGGGAGAACGCATACAAACACAGGGGGACATTGGAGGGAGAGCACACACAGGGGGACACTGGAAGGAGAATGTACACATGGAGGGACACTGGAGGGAGAATGCACACACATGGGGGACACTGGAGGGAGAACACACACAGGGGGACACTGTGGGGGGGGAGCACAAACAGGGGGACACTGGAGGGAGAACGCACACACACAGGGGTACACTGGAAGGAGAATGCACACACGGGGGGATACTGGAGGGAGAACACACACACATACAGGGGGACACTGGAGGAAGAACGCACACACACACACAGGGGGACACTGGAGGGAGAACGCATACAAACACAGGGGGACACTGGAGGGAGAGCACACACACACACAGGGGGACACTGGAGGGAGAACGCACACATAGGGGCACACTGGAGGGAGAACGCACACACAGGGGGACACTGGAGGGATAGCACACACACAGGGGGACACTGGGGGGAAAATGCACACACACACAAAGGGGGACACTGGAGGGAGAAGGCACACACACAGGGGGACACTGGGGGAGAACATACACACACACACGCGGACACTGGAGAGAGAGAACGCACACACACACAGGGGGACACTGGAGGGAGAACCCACACACACGGACACTGAAGGGAGAACATACACACACACACACACACACAGATAGACACTGGAGGGAGAACATACACACACACACACACAGAGGGACACTGGAGGGAGAATACACACATAGGGGGACACTGGAGGGAAATTACACACAGGGAGATGCTGGAGGGAGAACGCAAACACAGGAGGACTCTGGAGGGAGAATGCACACACACAAAGGGAGACACTGGAGGGAGAATATACACACACACAGGGGGATACTGGAGGGAGAACGCGCACACACACAGGGGGACGCTGGAGGGAGAACGCACAGACAGGGGGACTCTGGAGGGAGAATGCACACACAGGGGGATACTGGGGGGAGAATGCACACACACAGGGGGACACTGGAGGGAGAACGCACACACACACAGGGGGACACAGTGGAGGGAGAACGCGCACACACACAGGGGGACACTGGAGGGAGTGCACACAATACAGGGGGACGCTGGAGGGAGAACGCACACACAGGGGGACGCTGGAGGGAGAACGCACACAGGGGGGCACTGGAGGGAGAATGCACACACACACACACACACACAGGCGGACACTGGAGGGAGAACACACACACAGGGGGACACTGGAGGGAGAACGCACACACGCACAGGGGGACACTGGAGGGAGAATGCACACACACACACAGGGGGACACTGGAGGGAGAACGCAAACACACACACACAGGGGGACACTGGAGGGAGAACGCACACACAAAGTGGGACACTGGAGGGAGAACGCACACGCAGGGGGACACTGGAGCGAGAGCACACACACAGGGGGACACTGGAGGGAGAACGCACACACACACACACACACAGGGGTATACTGGAGGGAGAACGCACACATACACAGGTGGACACTGGAGGGAGAGCACACACACACAGGGGGGCACTGAAAGGAGAATGCACACACGGGGGGACACCGGAGGGAGAACACACACATGGGGGCACTGGAGGGAGAACGCACACACACACACAAAGAAAACTGGCTAAAAGACAGAATTCAGAGAGTAGTGGTTAATGATTCTTACTCTGAATGGTCTAAGGTTATCAGTGGTGTACCCCAAAGTTCAGTGCTGGGACCCTTACTTTTTAATATCTTTATAAATGATATTGGGTCTGGGATCAAAAGTAACATTTCCATCTTTGCAGATGACACCAAGCTATGCAGTGGAATAACGTCCTTACATAATGTCTCCGACCACAATGCTTTGTCTAATTGGGCGACTATGTGGAAGATGTGGTTTAATGTTGAGAAATGTAAAGTTATGCACTTGGGGGCTAAGAATATGCATGCATCATACATGCTAGGGGGCGTACAACTGGGGGAATCCATAGTGGAGAAAGATCTGGGGGTTTTGGTAGATCATAAGCTCAATAATAGCATGCAATAACAAGCTGCAGTTTCCAAAGCGAGCAAAGTCCTTTCCTATATTAAGAGAGGTATGGACTCCAGAGAGAGAGATATCATTTTGCCCCTGTTCAAATCATTAATAAAACCTCATCTGGAATATGCAGTTCAGCTTTGGGCACCAGTTCTCAAAAAGGATATCGGGGAACTGGAGAAAGTGCAGAGAAGGGCAACCAAACTGATAAGAGGCATGGAGGAACTCAGCTATGAGGAAAGATTAGAGGAACTGAATTTATTCACTCTTGATAAGAGGAGATTAAGGGGGATATGATCAACATGTACAAATATATAAGGGGTCCATATAGTGAACTTGGTGTCGAGTTATTCACTTTACAGTCAACAAAGAGGACAAGGGGGCACTCTTTATATCTATAGGAAAAGAGATTTCATCTCCAAATAAGGAAAGGTTTCTTCACAGTAAGGCCGCGTACACACGCGCGGACTGTTGGCCCAACTTTGTCCGTCCAACAGTTTGAGCGAACAGTCCACTCAAACTTAGCATGGACGGACATGGCCACACACGACGAACGAACAGTTTGCTGAAACCGTGCGCGATGACGTGAACGGCACGTACGACGGGACGCAAAATACGACGTCCTATACACTGCATTATAACTTTCGGCTTGAAAATCCTTTCTGAGCATGCGCGGAACTTAGTTTGACGAACAAGCCTACACACGGGCGGACTGTTCGTTGAAACAAGGTTTCAGCGGACAGTTTTTCGGAATTTCCGTAAAACCTTGTCCGTCCAACTGTCCGCTGAAACTGTCCGCTGAAAGCCCACACACGAGCGGACTGTCCGCCCAAACACTGTTCAGCGGACAAGGTTGGGCCAACAGTCCGCGCGTGTGTACGCGGCCTAAGAGCTGTGAAAATGTGGAATAGACTCCCTGCAGAGGTGGTTCTTGCCAGCTCAGTGGATCGCTTTAAGAAGGGCCTGGATTATTTCCTAAGTGTACATAATATAACTGGATACTAACATTTATAGGTAAAGTTGATCCGGGGAAAATCTGATTGCCTCTCAGGGGATCAGGCAGGAATTTTTTCCCCTGCTTTAGCAAATTGGATCATGCTCTGCTGGGGTTTTTTGCCTTCCTCTGGATCAACTGTGGGTATAGAATTGGGTATATGGGAGTGTAAGATATTATTATTAGTTTTTTTTGTGGTTGAACTGGATGGACTTGTGTCTTTTTTCAACCTGACTAACTATGTAACAAAGAGGGACACTGGAGGGAGAACGCACACACACAGGGGGACACTGGAGGGAGAACGCACACACACACAGGGGGTGCTGGAGGGAGAACACACACACACACATGGGAACACTGGAGGGAGAATGCACACACACACAGGGGGACACTGGAGGGAGAACGCACATAGATAGTGGGACAATGGAGGGAGAACGCACACACAGGGGGACACTGGAGGGAGGGCACACACACAGGGGGGCACTGGAGGAATTACGCACACACACAGGGGGACACTGGAAGGAGAACGCATGCAAACACAGGGGGACACTGGAGGGAGAACACACACACACAGGGGGACACTGGAGGGAGAATGCACACATGGTGGGACACTGGAGGGAGAACACACACAGGAGGACACTGGAGGGAGAACACACACAGGGGGACACTGGAGGGAGAACACACACAGGGGGACACTGGAGGGAGAATGCACACAGGGGGACAATGGAGGGAGAATGCACACAGGGGGACACTGGAGGGAGAATGCACACAGGGGGACACTGGAGGGAGAATGCACACAGGGGGACACTGGAGGGAGAACGCACATAGATAGTGGGACACTGGAGGGAGAATGCACACACAGGGGGACACTGGAGGGAGAGCACACACACAGTGGGACACTGGAGGGAGAACACACACAGGGGGACACTGGAGGAAGAACACACACACACAGGACACTGGAGGAAGAACGCACACAAACAGGGGGACACTGGAAGGAGAATACATGCAAACACAGGGGGACACTGGAGGGAGAAAACACACACGGGGGACACTGGAGGAAGAATGCACACATGGGGGGACACTGAAGGGAGAACGCACACAGGGGGACAGTGGAGGGAGAACACACACAGGGCGACATTGGAGGGAGAACGCACACACACACGGGGACGCTGAAGGAAGAACGCACACACACACACACACAGGGGGACACTGGAAGGAGAACACATGCAAACACAGGGGGACACTGGAGAGAGAGCACACACACACAGGGGGACACTGGAGGGAGAATGCACACTTAGGGGGACACTAGAGGGAGAACACACACAGGGGGACACTAAAGGGAGAATGCACACAGGGGGACACTGGAGGGATAACGCACACACACACACACGGGGACACTGGAGGTAGAACGCACACACGGGGGGACACACACACGGGGGGACACACACACAGGGGGACACATACACACAGGAGGCCACTGTGGGGTGGGGGGACCCGGGGTCCATACATCTGTACTGTACATACATCTGTACTGGTCCTGGTGTCTCAGCTTCACTCACCGAGTCACCGGATGCCGATAATAATACTTCTAATGGCGCCCTGCTCCCCGCCGGCCCCTTCACTCTTCTCATCCATCCCAGGTGATGTCACGACACATACAGTACAAGCACCTGGGACAGATGGGAGGGAAGGAGGGGCCGGCAGGGAGCAGCGCATCGTTCGCAGTATTATTATCAGCATCACGGCATGTGATACAGCCGCTTCAAGTGGCCTCTCTCATGTGACCGAGTCCGGACTCCTAATGGCCTCGGGCCCTCGGGAGGCACCCGAATGACCGACTGGTCAGTCCGCCCCTGCGTGAATGTATCAAGCTCATATACAATATCTACCTGGTCTTGTTTTTGGGATATCTGCTTTTTCATGTCATTCATTACCTCACCAATGTCTAAACACCATATCTATTCCATAATAATTCAAAAGGGGAGGATCCGTATGATTGTACAAGTCTAAAATGATTAGATACACTATGTAGCTTAAATCACTCTTTTATAGTATTTACATGCTCTATGAAGAGGGGGTCAACAGAGTCACTTACCAGCAGTGCCAATACTGATCCACCTGAGCTCCCCTCTGATATTTCTCCTTGTGTATTGTCCCAAGGGCAACCCAAGAGCACTACCAATAAACAAATCTAAGGCCGCGTACACACGGACGGACTGTCTGACGGACTTGGTCCGCTGAAACGTGTTTCAGCGGACAATCCGCTCGTGTGTGGGCTTCAGCGGACTTTTTCAGCGGACAGTCTGGCGGACTAAGTCTTTCGGAATTTCCGTAATATGTCCGTCCAAACTTGGTTTCAGCGGACAGTCCGCTCGTGAGTAGGCAAGTTGGACGGACTAAGCATGGCGCATGCTCAGAAAGGATTTACACGGCCGAAGGTTGCATTGCAGTGTATTGGACGTCGTATTTCTAGTCCCGTCGTACGTGCTTTCAGCGGACTGTCTGTTTGTCGTGTGTGGTCAAGTCCGTTCATTCAAAAGTAGGACGGACTGTCTGTCGGATTGTCTGACGGACTTAGTTGGCCAGACAGTCCGCCCGTGTGTACGCGGCCTAAATCTTTTCCTGACCTGCTGACGTGTCCCTCGATTTGGGCCTTCCTTTACAAATCTATTTAATCTCTTAAGAAACAACAGTGGCCCAACCTACCTGCTAACCTTACCAAACAATATAAATGAGCCATCAGCAAACTCCAAAAAAATCCTGATATAGTGATAAAACAATCAGACAAGGGTGGTAATCTAGTTCTCATGATGCACCAACAGTATCAAACCATGTGTTGGAACATTCTACATGACACCTGGTATGCCCCCATTGATTCTTCCAGGATAGAAGCTTTCACTGTGGAATTTCGCTGTCTAATCACTAGAGCCTTCTGGGAGGGCCTCATTGATCAAGAAATATTGAAATTGATCAACACTCAAACACCCCGTACCCCCACCTTTTGCACCCTCCCCAAAACTCATAAAAACCTTATTGTCATGGTTATGCAGTGATCTTCCTGTTTGCTTACCTCCCCTCATGTGTTCAGACTAAGAGGCCAGCCACTTCCACCTGGTGGTTTTTATAACCTCTCCTCTAAGCACGGCTCCGTGCCAGGTCCTATCAGGGAACCTTATATTAACCTGTGCACTGCAAGCCAACAGTGCTGATCAACCATTGTGTATTCCTTTGTGTGTTTAGCTTGCTGTTACCTGCCGTGTGCGCTTCTGTTGTTCACTTACCGACTTTGGCGTGTCTTTGACTATCCCTGTTTTCCTGACCTTTTGGCATGTCCCTGACTATTCCTGTCTGCTTGTGGCCCCCGACCTTGGCTTTGTCCCTCACCATCCCTATCCTCCTGTTGCCTACTGTGGGTGTGAGCTGGGGGACCCTGGGGGTCGCGACCTGGAGCCAGTTGCAGCCAAGTCCATCCTCACCACTCGAGGCTCTGGTGAACACCTGCTGGCTCTTAGAATCGGCGGCCCAGGGAATCTTACGCTCTAACCCCGGTGAGACCTGTCTCCCATCCGCAGCAGTCAGCCGTAGGATCCACAACCTTGCGGTGCACTCCTGATCCCTACGGTGTGCATCTGTCACCTCGCCTCAAGGTGACCTGACACTTATATCACCTGGCCACCCTATAGTTTCTGGCATTGGCTCATTTACTGAAAATGCCAGCAAACTTGTCGATACGTTTCTTTTACCGCATGTTCTGAGTTTATCATCCCATATTAAGGACACCTCCGATTTACTTAGACACATTGAGGGGGTCCAGGTCCCTCCGGGAGATGAGAGATGAGTCTATGCAACAATTTTTGGATCATATGCTCTGTTGGCACAGATTCATAGATTACCTTTTTGTAATTTGAACAGGCTCTGTAGAACTATTAAAAGATTTTGTCCAACGATTGAATACTAATCACTTTAATTTACATTTCACATTTACTTTTGACAACCACAGTATTCCCTTTTTGGATTTGCAAATCTTTAAAAATCTGTCTGGCCAACTTTCCACTAATCTGTTTCGGAAGCCTACGGCAGGCAACATGCTTTTACATGCCTCCAGTTCTCATCCCCGTCCTCTGGTACGCAGTATCCCCTATGCTCAATACTTGAGACTGAGACGGAACTGCACAGAGGATGGGGATTTTTGCTGTCAAGCCAATACCCTATGAGAGCGCCTCCTGGCACAAGGTTATAGCAGAACTAACCTCAGGAAGGCGTTTAATAGGGCCTTTGCTCAGACTCGTCAATCCCTCCTATATGGCCCTCCTTGTCCCAGCCAGCCTCCTACAGTTAAGATTGTTACCAAATACTCTGTCCATAACAATCACCTTCGCCAGCTTCTGTCTCAGCATTGCCATATACTTACTGAGCACCACATCCTAAGTAAATATGTTAGGCTGCCTCCGGAGCTGGTGTTTAGAAGGGCCACCACACTTGGAGATAAGTTTACAAGTAACCATTATTGGGCTCATCCCCACCGTCTAGAGGGCCCCAAAGGCACATACCGATGTGGTGACTGCCCGCGGTGTCCATGTATTTTGGAGGGACGTTTGCTCACTCTTCCCAATGGGGAGCTCTTTTCCCCTCGACACCATGCTAATTGTGCAACCAGAGGGGTTGTCTACCTGATGGTCTGTGCCTGCAAGGCCTTTTGTGTAGGCAAGACCACGAGGGAACTGTGGCAGAGAATAGGGGATCACCTTTATGTCTCTATAAGTGGGAAACTTACCACTGTAGGGTGCCATATTGGAATCCACAATAGATTCAACGTTAATTGTGTAAAATTTTCTGTTTTGGAAGCAATTCCTGAGGACCCGAGAGAAGGCGATTGGGATTGTGTTATTTTGCAGCGTGAGTCAATCTGGATTAAACGACTCAATGCTCTTATTCCGGGCCTTAATGAAGCACACACTTACAAACATTTTATTTTGTTCCCTACCCCCGCTCCCTGTCACCATGGCCCATCCTACATAAATGGCTTCTTCTACTTCATACCGTTTCTTTTAAAATTTCAATTTCATTTTTAAAAGCTGCATCATTTAAAGGTGGAGAGTGTTTTTTCCCCCCTTTTCTCTTTTTTCAATTGTATTTTTTTTTAAATTGTCATTACATAATTGTATTAGCTGTCTTGGCACTTTCTCAGATTATATGTTGTTATGTATATATTTTTTTTCCCTCTGAGTAATCACCCGACCGCCTTTATTAAGTGTACTTTTTCCTTTTTATACAATGTCTTATTGATTTGTATAATTTTTTTTTCAAATATAAATTTTATTTATTTAAAACAATGCCCAACATGGGCATGGACATAACAATAGACACACAAGTGGGATACGTGGGGGGAAGGAAGGGAAGTACATAGTGGGTTTGTCATATAGATTGAGGGAGAGGCAGGTATACTATACATTACATACCTAATATGTCCATGGAAGATCTAGCTCGATCTATTGGGTTGACGAGGCCTTTTTGAGTAGAAAATCCTCCGTTGGGAAGCCAGGAATATACTAAGAGCCTAATTCTTCTCTGCCCCTCACCTCTTTCTCACATCAAAACCTAATTTCCCCGGGCGAAATCTCAATGCCCGAGGCTAGAGGCAATCAGGAATGGGGTAAAGGAACTCTTAGGGGTGAGAGGTGGGGAAGACAAAAAAAAAGGGGGGGAGGGGGGTTAGAGGGGGGATAAGGTTCTGGTTTATTCAGGACAGCCTTATCTTATATGTATCCCAGATTACTGGCTACATTACAAGGTTCTAAGAGATACACCTTCAGATGAGAAGATGAACTGGTGCCAGAGTGCCCATGTTTTTTTTTTTCCTGTTGTTGCCTCCCAGTGAGCACCAGGTCTTCCATTTTATTAACGTCCTCCACCCTACGAATCCAGGATGCTACCGATGGTGGGGTTTGGCTTTTCCATTGGAGCGGTATACAGGCTCTGGCAGCGTTTACTAGGTGACATAGAATAGATTTTTTGTACTTTTTAGTGGACATTGTGTTTATGTGTAGGAGAAAGAAGGCCGGATCGTCAGGGACATTGTACTCTGTGAACTTTTGGATAATGGTCCTGACTGTAGACCAGAAGTAGGATAGCTTCAAACAGGACCAAAATATATGCAACGGTGTGCCCTGCTCCATCCGACATCTCCAGCAAAGTGCTGAGGTGTTCGGGTAGTAAGACTGTAAAGCTTGAGGAATTAGATACCACCTTGTCAGGAGCTTGTAATTGGTTTCTTGTACTTTCATACAAATAGTGGATTTTAGGGCAAACGTTATAATACGTTGAGTCTGGTTCGAAGTAAATGTGCAGTTCAACTCCCTCCCCCATTTCTTCAGGAAGGCCAGATGAGTGTCATCCGCAGGGGAGATAAGGATTGTGGACAACGTTCTCGAAAGTGCACCGTTTACGGAGCAATATTCTTCGAAGGTAGTCAATGGTTCATCAAATCGCTGTGGAGATGGTAGAGAGTGGATGAAGTGTCTAAGTTGGATGGCAGTCCAAAAAGCTAGTTTGAAGGGGCCCGTTTTATTACATAGTGTCTCTATGGATGGCCAAGCTTCATTCGTCCGGAAGTGTCGTGCTTGTGTGCGATTTATTCTGGACATAGCATTCATAATTTGGGGGTCCAACCCTGGAGGGAATTGCGGGTTCCCTATAATAGGGTATAACAGAGAGTTGGGTGTGGATAGTGACCGTGTGGAGCAGATCTGTGACCCCACCCGGAGTGTCGTCCCTATCAGAGGATGTCTTTTCATGTTTGTTGGGAGATGTGCATAACACCAGGCAGCTCCCTGTAAAGGCACCTGCATCTGGGCTTGTTCTAGATGGGTCCACAGCTTCAGATCCTGGTGTTGGCACCAGTCTATAATTCTACCGAGATGCACCGCTTGGTAGTATTTCTTCACATCCGGAACAGCGAGGCCTCTGTTAATTTTAGGTAGGGAAAGTAAGGTCCGGGCTAGTCTCGGTTTTTTATGTGCCCAGATGAAGCCAGTGAACAACTATGCACTTATCTAAAGAACGATGTGGGGATCGGGATTGGCAGTGCTTGTAATAAGTCTAAGAATTTGGGCAAGATGCACATCTTAATAACCAAAAACGGCCGAGGACGTGCTGGCCTATGTGGGGACATGGCTGGGATCGGCTAAGCAGGGGTGTCCCCGACTTCCCCCGAAACACTAAGAGCTGTAAGTTTGAGGTCCACCGTTACCTGTAGGTTCCCCGCACCCGCCCCCCAGCCCCGAGACAGGTCGGCAGGGGAGGGGGAAGGGTGAAGGAGTGATGGAGGTCGCCAGTTTCGCACCCAGGCCTCGGCCTCCTCTCGCCCCAGGAGCAGATACCCCCGCTCCGTCAATAGCGGGCTGGGCATCAGCGTGTCATAATTAAAGTAATGACGGCAGGCCCAGCAGAGTCAGTGCCGTCCGGAATGTTCGAGTACACACATACCCACCCCAGCAACCAGTGGGTCAGTACGCCCGATCTATCTATAAAAGGCTAAGATAAAGTAACATTTTTAATCGATAGCCCCCCGTGTCATTCAAGACCTCTAATGCAGTAACTGAGGGGTACGCCCTCAGTTCCTCATCAAACGGGGGAAGCAATTATACTGTATCTCCATGATGGGTGTAGAGCACGATGGACCCACTGTAGCACACGCAATTTTGCACAGCTGGGCCCTCTGCGAGGTGGCAACCCCCTGTGGACAATTAGACAACAGTATCTAATAACCAGTATGCATTTAATCAGTGTAAACCTGAACCCAACGGTAACCATATAAAAGATAAAATAGTAGAGAAAACAGTAAAAGGAGAGGCATAAATCACAAACAGGTAGGCAAAAGGGAGAAACCCCGACAGAGTTCCTCCCCATCCCCTACAAGTCAGGGGCATGGCTACCCGAGTTGAGAGGAGGGGGGTTAGAAAAGTCTCCCCCCTCCACCACCCCGGGAGGATAGCTCCCTCCAAAGGTGGGGGTGAAAGAAATCTCCTCCTCGGGTACATTATAAAGATAAAGTCCCTCCCCAACCACCGCCCCCCCCCCCCCCAGGGAACCCCCGACCCTCCGGTGTACCGGCATATCCATAGAGCCCCCTGTGTTCTGTAACTGCCCCTCAGTCAGTCTCAGCGGGCCAGGTTCAACAGAGCTTCAGAAAGGGGATCGGTCTTCCAGATTCCTTTGGTCTAGCCTGCTTGGACTTCCCCTTTGCTCTCTTCCTCTTAGCGTACATGCCTCGATCAAATGTTGGGTTTCAGATCTTATTAGGCTCCGGTAGTCGGGAGAAGGTCGGGAGCTCGGGATACAAGCATCCTCACCCAGCCATGCCCAGGCCACGCCCCTCTGATTTGTATAATTTACATCCCCTACCAGCGGCACTAGGAGTTCATTCTCCCCCTGTAGGCGGGCATGTGCCTCTCCAGGTAGAGGACAGCAAGATGGATGCGGCGGACTACAGGGGACAGCGGTGACTTCGCTGGCTCCTGTGTCAGGTAAGTGACACATAATGAGCTACTATGCGATGCATAGTAGTCCATTATGCTTTACCTTTGCAGGGAATGAAAGAGGAAGTAAACTCATCAGGGTTTACTTCCTCTTTAAGTGAGCTTTATCTTACCTAGCCTTACCCATTCTGCCTTCCTGGGTTTGTTACTTTATTTAACTTTCACAACCACTAGGTGGTTTAGCATTATTTCATTTATCACATTGGTGGCCCCCTTTTTTGGCTGCTATCTATTCACCTCATTTCCATACTTGGTTTCCTTTCCCCTTCTCCCTCCCCCCCCCCTTCTGTTTTCCCTTTTTTCATCCTTTCCCTTTCTCTTTGTATCCTCCTTCCTTGGTGGCTATAGATACAAGCCTTTTTTGGGAACCCCCCTTGATATTGATATATATTATTATATTGTATTTATATTTTTTAGAACCTTACCTGCACACACTATTACCTCCCGTGCCCGCCCCCCGGGGGAACACCCATTTTTGGGTGTCTTAGTTCGTGCCGTCTGCTATTCCATTCTGGGTTTGTCAGTGAGCCGTATAAATAATCAAATTTTTTAACACTGATCAATGTAATAACGTCACTGGTCCTCAAAAAGTGTCTCTTAGGGTCAGATTTGTCCGCCGCAATCCCTTTAAAAATCCCAGATGGCCGCCAATACCAGTAAAAATGCAAAAAAATAAAAGTCCATAAATCTTTCCCATAGTATGTAGGCACTATAACATTTGCACAAACCAATCATTATACACTTATTGCGATTTTTTTTTTACCAAAAATATGTAGCAGAATACATATTATCCTAAACTGATGAATAAATGTGCTTATTTATATATCTATCTATCTATCTATCTATCTATCTATCTATCTATCTATCTATCTATCTATCTATCTATCTATATCTATCTATCTCTATCTATATCTCTCTCTTGGGGATATATATTATAGCAGAAAGTAAGAAAATATTTATTTTCTAAATTGTCGGCCTTTTTTAGTGTTAATAGCGCACAAAATAAAAAACTGCAGAGGTGATCAACTACCACCAATAGAAAGCTCTATTTGTGGGCAAAAAAATTGATTTTTTTTACTCACCGTAAAATCCTTTTCTCTTTCGTTCATTGATGGACACAGCTCCTTTAAATCTTGATCTTAGGGTTATCACGCCACCTTCAGGAGAGGACTAGGCAGAACATGTAAAAACAGCAAGACTGCACAGCACCGCCCAGGGGACGGTCCCACTGGCTTTGACCCCTCTCCCTGCTTCCTGCAGCTCAGTTTGTCAAAAAGCGGTACAAACAAAACTAGGAGGGGTGGGTGCTGTGTCTGTCAATGAACTTCAGAGAAAAGGATATTACGGCGAGTACAAAAATCTTTTTCTCTTTCGTTCATTGACGGACACAGCTCCTTTAAATCTTGACCTTAGGGACGTCCCCAAGCAGTGTAAAAAAAAAAAAAAAAATAAAAAAACCGAGGGGTGGAAACAGCAAGAAATAACTGCACCCACAACAAGAGGAACTCCTCAAACAGAGACGTTGGCCCCTTAAACGGCCACCATCAAAACCTGCGGCCAACTTGTGAATATAAAGATGCGTTCACAACAAACTGGTAACTTAATGAAAATGTGAATTGCAACCTTACACCACCACCTACAAAACCTTGTGGCCAAAGCAAGGATCCGAAGATGCTCTTACGTCAACTTTGTAGAATTTTGTGAAAGTGTAAACGGATGACCAAGTCACCGCCTTACACACCTGGGAAACAGCTTGATGTTGGAAAGCCCATGAAGTTTCAATTGCCCTGGTGGAATGAGCTATGACAGAAAAAGGGGGCACCCGCCCCTTTAAGGCATATGCCTGAACCACGATCTGTCTGATCCATGGTGGTCGACGAGACCGCCAGACCTTTCCTCGGACCAGCCACTGAGACAAACAGAGAGTCTGACCTACGGAAATGAGCCGTAGCAGACAGATACACCCATAGAGCCCGGACCATGTCCAGGGAATGTAAAGCAACTTCTTTCGGATGTGTTGGCTTAGGACATAGGGATGGTAGCACAATGTCCTAATTTAGATGAAAGTCTGAAACCACCTTTGGAAGAAAATAGGGCTGCGGACGTAGCACCACCTTATCATTGTGGAGGACCAAGTAAGGAGACCTGCATGACAAGGCTGTCAACTCAGAAATCCTCCTGGCAGATGTAATAGCCACTAGAAAGACTACTTTCTGAGAGAGTGTCAACAAAGGAACCTCCCCAATAATTTCAATCGGCGGTTTCTGAAGATCCGATCACCATATTCAGATCCCATGGAGGTAGTGGCTACGTGTCGAACCTCTTTGCACAAATGTACTCACCAATGAGTGAGTCTCCAAGGGATGTTGGAAAAAGACAGCCAAGACTGATATCTGTCCCTTGATGGTGCTGAAGGCAAGTTTCTGATCCACTCCTTGCTGTAAAAACAGCAGGATCATGGAAACTGAGTATGTGCGCGGATGCCACCCCATCTCCTCACACATGGAGATGTAAGTCTTCCACGTATGATGATAAATCTTCTGAGAAGATGACTTCTGTGCCCTCAGCATTACCGAGTCTGACAGACATCGGTCCATTAGCACCTGGCTTTCAACAGCCATGCCATTAAAATCAGCGATGGTAAAGCAGGATGTATCGGACCTTGAGATAGAAGGTCCTCTCGCATTGGCAGCCACCAAGGAACATCCACCACCAGTCATACTAGGTCCTTGGTACGTCGAGGCCAATCTGGGGCAATCAGAATTACTAGAATCCCCTTGGCCTCCACTCTGCATAGCAGAGGTGGCAGGAGCTTTAGTGGAGGGAAGGCATAAATCGGCCGATAATGCCCCCATGGAGCCACCAACGCGTCCGCCCAGGGGTCTCTTGTCCTGGACACAAACCTCTGCACCTTCTGATTGAGCCGAGAGGCCAAGAGACCAACATCTGGTGTCCCCCATTTTAGGCAAATGAGCCAGAATACATTCGGATGTACGACCATTCCCCTTGGTCCAGCATCTGACGACTTAGGTAGTCCACCTGACAGTTTTCCACACCCAGAATGTATATGGCCGACAGGGTCGGCACGTGCTGCTCTGCCCACTGTAGGATGTGAGAGACATCTTGTGCTGCAGCCAAGCTCCTTGTTCCTCCTTGATGATTTATGTATGCCACCGCTGTGGTGTTGTCCGACTGGATCCTGACCGGATGCCCCTGCAGCCTCCGTGACCATGTAGAGAGGCACAAACTCGAACACATTGATCGGCAGTTGGGAATCTTCCCGCGTCCAAAGGCCCTGGGCCGACCGTACGCCCAAAACTCCCCCCAACCGGCTGGCATCTGTTGTGATCACTGCCCAATGGAGAGGAAGAAACGATCTCTTGGACCGAAGGGTCGGAGACCTCAGCCACCAGAGAAGGGAATCCCTGACTGGCTGGTTCACCTGAATTTGATAATGCAGGGATAACAGAGATTTGTGCCATTTTGACAAAATCTCCTTTTGCCAGACTCGAGTGTGAAATTGAGCGTACGGTACTGCTACGAAAGTGGCTACCATGAGGCCCAGGACTCGCATGCAGAAGTGCATCGACCATCTGTGGCTGAAGCTGCCCTCAGAAGGAGGTCGTCTAGGTAACCCACGATTGCGATCCCATGTTGCCTTAACAACACCAGAATTGGGTCTAACACCTTGGTGAAGCCTTGGGGTGCTGACGCCAGGCCAAAAGGGAGAGCCACAAATTGGTAGTGCTCTTCCCTGCCTGCAAATCGCAAAAACCTCTGATGCCTGAGGCATATGGGTACATGTATGCATGCGTCCTTGATATCCAAGGATGCCAGGAAGTCCTCCAGTTGGAGTGCAGCGACCACGGAGCAAACTGATTTATATCCTGAACTTTTGCACTTTCACAAAGCTGTTGAGGGCCTTGAGGTCCAGGATTGGATGTACCCCTTCCTTCTTTGGGACTAAAAACAGATTGGAGTAGAATCCCTGAAACCTTTCCAGTGTCGGTACAGGTACTATCACCCCGCACAGCAGCAGGTCCTGTACTGACCCGAAAAGGGCTCCCCGACGAGCCAAAAGCAGATGAAGGTTGGAGGGAAAGAATGTGTTTGGTGGACAAGAAAGAAACTATCTTATATCCCGATGAAACCAGTTTGCAGACCCATTGGTCGGACAGTATGAAGGTCCACCGAGCTGCAAACTCCCAAAGGCGACCGAACCCCCGCCCCCCCCCCCCCCACCGAGAGTCGGGAGGGAGCAAACCTTCATGCGGTAACATTTTTGCTTGCAGACTTGTTTGGCTTGCGAAACCAGGGATGCTTTTGTCCTTTAGCTGGCGCCTTGTCGGACTGGGAACGCTTACCTGCTGATCCGGGTGGACGAAAAAGCCGTTTCTGAGCATAAAAAAAAAAGAGGGTCCTTGCCTATGGCGTGGCTCCTTACCATTCCTGGACTGTGGGAGTAATGTGCTCTTCCCACCGGTAACATTTTTAATAATGTCATCCAGCGAGGCTCTAAATAGCCTCTCACCTTGGGGGGGGGGGGGGGGGGGGCAAATCCGCCAGTGCTTTTTTTTTTTTTTTGATGCCTGGTCTGAAGACCAGCATTTCAGCCAAATCAGGCGCTGTAGTACCACGGCTAATACTGATGCAGGGGGATCGTATCCAGTGCCACATCACAGACATAATTAAAGTGGTTGTAAACCCTTACAACCAACTTTGACCTACAGGTAAGCCTAGATTAAGGCTTGCCTATAGGTGCAAGAAATATCTCCTAAACCTATACGATTTAGGAGTTATTTACCCGAAGGCATGCGCCGTAGACACACAGGCGCACTGGGGCAGGCCGCAGATCGCAGCGATGTGCCGCGAGTGTCGGCTCCCGTGTGCATGCGCAGGAGTGACGTCATCGTGGCTCCAGCGAATCACAGCGCCGGAGCAGCGAGACCCGGAAGTAGCTCCGGGATACATGGCAGCGGCGAAGAGGAAGACGGAAGACCGCATCGGGGGCTTCGTTCTCAGGTAAGTTATTCATAATGAGCTAGTATGCTATGCATACTAGCTCATTATGCCTTTGCCTCAGGCCGCGTACACACGCGGGGACTGTTCGCCCAACTTTGTCCGCTGAACAGTGTTTCGGCAAACAGTCCGCTCGTGTGTGGGCTTTCAGCGGACAGTTTCAGCGAACAGTCCGCTGAACAAGGTATTTTCGGAAATTCCGAAAAACTGTCCGCTGAAACTTTGTTTCAGCGAACAGTCCCCTCGTGTGTAGGCTTGTTCGTCAAACTAAGTTCCGCGCATGCTCAGAAAGGATTTACACGCCGAAAGTTATAATGCAGTGTATAAGACGTCGTATTTTTCGTCCCGTCGTACGTGCCGTTCACGTCATCGCGCACGGTTTTAGCAAACTGTTCGTCCGTCGTGTGTGGCCATGTCCGTCCATGCTAATTTTGAGCGGACTGTTTGCCGAAACTGTTTGACGGACAAAGTTGGGCGAACAGTCCCCGCGTGTGTACGCGGCCTTACAGGGTGTGCTTTTAAAAAAAAATAAAATTGCTTTACTTCCTCTTTAAGGCCATGCACCAACTGATCTGCCAGTTCTATGCAGACCGGGGAAGTCTGTTGCTTCTAAAGTTCACGGTGCAACAACTTTGCCCACCCAGTAAGTGTCTGCGACACCAAGGCCGTGGCCAGCACAGGTTACAGTTACATAGTTAGGTTGAATAAAGACACAAGTCCATCCAGTTCAACCTGAGTGTCTACAATTGTCCCTATCCCTGTACATTGGACGCTCACAACGGCCCCTACCCTCAAAGAGCCCACAATCCAAAGTCCCCATTCAAATACTAGGGCCAGTTTTGGACAGAAGCCAATTAACCTACCTGCATGTCTTTGGAGTGTGGGAGGAAACCGGAGAACCCGGAGGAAACCCACACAGGCACAGGGAGAACATGCAAACTCCAAGCAGGTAGTGTCGTGGTTGGAATTTGAACCAGCGACCCTTTTTACTGCTAGGTGAGAGCGCTAACCACTACACCACTGTGCCGCCTGTTACTGGTTCATAGCGCTGACCCCACCACCGTGAACATGGACTGGGCCACTGCCTCGGCCCTCCTGTTGGCAGGGTCATTGAAGCCAGGAGTCCCTTTTTACTGGAATCGTGGTTACTTTTTTCAACCTGGATACTGGGGGGTCAATGACCGGAGGGGATGCCCATTTTTTCAGGAGGCTCTACTCAAAGGGGTAACGCACCGCCATTCTTCTCGGGACTGAAAAGGCCCGTTGCGGGCTTCCCCATTCCTTGTAGATGAACTTATCAAAAAAAGTCAAATACGGAAACACCTTAGGTGTGCGGGCTGGTTTGCGGGACCCAAAACAGACCGCCACCTCTGCAGCTGTCCCTACTGCAGCCTGTATCTTCAGGGTATCCCGCACCACTGTGATAAGTGCTCCTACTAGTGCTTTTTCCTGTGCAAGCCTGGACACAGAGTCAGAGTCATTCTCACTGTCTGAACGGTCCTGGTCTGCATCAGAACAGGGGCAGCCTGTCACCGCAGGGGCCCAGAGTCTGAATGAGAGCTTTCCCCAGAAGACGGGGGCAGGAAGTGTTTTTTACCCCCCTTGTGCCCACACACTGCTTCCACCCTGGCAACAAAGGTCTCCAGGACTGCCGACAAAGCATCCATAGGCACCACATTTTGTGCAGGTGAGCCGGTTGCAATAGCAGGGATGTCCAGGGAAGAAGCGCCGACTTTTGACGCCAAACTGATGCTCACTCGCCTGCCACAACTCAGGGACTTAAGGCAAGGTACACAAAATTCCAACCTCCTAGCAGACTGAGGGCCCCCCTGCAGGACTCACCACTCTGACCAGGTACTGCACTGTGCTGCCGCCGTCCACTCTGCCCTGTGTCAGTCACGAAATGCCACGTAAAAACCACGCTGTTCTGAAGTATACAGACACCAGCACTAGAGGTAAACCACGCTGAGGCTACAAGAAAATGGCCACCCGCCGTTCTAGCAAAAAAAAAAAACGAACCGAACCTTCTATAAAAAGGCTGACAGCATATACACTGTCTAATAGACATGTGCAGAGTAAAATATTTCGTTTCGGAATTTCATTTTCGTCCTAAAAATTCATTTATTTAGTTACTCCCGAAATTCATTTTTATTTATTTCGTTTTTCGTTCAAAAATTGTATTCGTCCGAAAATCCACATGAATTACGATCGAATCTGTCTTTGAAGGCTTATGGTGTCTGTCGAATGTATAAAGAAGATTCGATGGAGCTAGTATATAGCATACTTCGTGTGAACTTTAGAACCCTATTAAAGTCTATGGGACTCCAACGTTCAAAATCTAAAGTGCTAATTTTAAATGCTAATATGCAAGTTACTGTCCTAAAAAGTGTTTGGGGACCCAGGTCCTGCCCCAGGGGACATGTATCAATGCAAAAAAAAGTTTTAAAACTGATGTTTTTTCAGTAGTTTTTAATGATTCTTAAAGTGAAACAATAAAAGTGTAATTCCTTTAAATTTCGTATGGGGGGGGGGGTGTCTATAGTATGCCTATGAAGGGGCGCATGTTTCCCGTGCTTAGAACTGTCCCTGCACAAAGTGTAATTTCTACAGGAAAAAAAGTCCTTTAAAATTACTCGCAGCTGTTATGAATTTTCGGCTCCGTAATACAGAGAACACTCATTGAAAGTCATTGATGATGAAAAAAAAAAAAAATTTAAATAAAAAAAAAAGCGTGGGGGTCCCCCAAATTCAATTACCAGGCCCTTCAGGTCTGGTATGGATATTAAGGGGAACCCCGCATCAAATTAAAAAAAAAATTGACATGGGGGTCCCCCTAAAAATCCATACCAGACCCTTTATCCGAGCACGCAACCTGGCAGGCCACAGGAAAAGAGGGGGGGACGAGAGAGCGGACCCCCCTCCCTCCTAAACTGTACCAGGCCACATGCCCTCAACATTGGGAGGATGCTTTGGGGGTCTGTGACCCCTCAAAGCACCTTGTCCCCATGTTGATGCGGAGAAGGGCCTCATCCCCACAACCCTGGCCGATGGTTGTGGGGGTCTGCAGGCGGGGGGCTTATCAGAATCTGGAAGCCCCCTTTAACAAGGGGACCCCCAGATCCCAGCCCCCCCTGTTTGAAATGGTAAGGGGGTACAAAAGTACCCCTACCATTTCACAAAGAAAGTGTAAAAAATAGTTAAATAAGACAAACACACTTTTGAAAAATTCATTTTTTTTTTTTTATAGATTCCAGCGGTGGTAATCCACTCCTCTTGCTATCCAGCGACGGACGATCATCTCTCCGGGGTCCAGCGAAGGCTCATCTGAATCAGCGCAGTGAATCCATCCATCTTCTGTCTCCACGGAGGAGACACTGCAGGGAATCCGGCGGCCTGATGTTTGTTATATGTGGAGGGCGGGGCCACCCGTCACCTGACCCTGCCCCCCCCCCCCTGACGCAAGGGGAAACCCGGGCTTCCCCGTGACGTATGGGTGACCCCGCACCCCTCTGATGTAACACAGGCAGGTTTCCGTTACATCAGAGGGAGGCGGGGTCACCCATACGTGAACTGGCAATGGGCGGGGGGGGGGGGGGTTCTCAATGATTTTCATCCATATTGCCAGGACCAGACAGCAGTTTTAAATGACTTTTTTTTTCCTTTAGAAATGTCATTTTGAGCAGGGATTGTTCTAAACACGGGAAACACACGCCACTTTACAGGCATACTATAGACAACCCCCAGGCACAATATTTAAAGGAATATTTCACTTTTATTTTTTCACTTTAAGAATCATTAAAAACTACTGAAAAAACATCAGTTTTAAAACTTTTTTTTGCATTGATACATGTCCCCTGGGGCAGGACCCGGGTCCCCAAACACTTTTTAGGACAGTAACTTGCAGAATCTTTTCTCTCTGTCAAATCTTTTTTCTCTGTCGAATATTTTCTCTATATAATCTTGGACTAATAGAGGTAAGGTTAGGCACATTCGACCACAGGTTCTATAGCCACAGATTGTTATTGTCAGAGTCACGTCGAATCTCCTATTCTATATCGAACTGTTGTAACAACGAAAACGAAAAAAAAGCATTTATTTATGTCGGATCTTTCGTTTTTCGGATTCTGTGCTTTCGTTATCGTTTGTCAAAACGAAAACGAAAATAGCTGAGATTCGGACGCAAACGAATGCACATGTCTACTGTCTAAGGCTACAGGAAAATGGCTGCGGTCTCAACGAAATTGCCACGGCCCACGCGATGGCCTCCCCTCATGGCAAACAGCCTGAATACCACTCTGTGACAGGAAAAAAGCAGGGAAAGAAAGTGCACCCTGACAGCCAGCGCAGCCCCACCCGCCAAGGCCAGGATCCCCCCCCAGCCAGGTACATACGGCTGAAGGAATGACCTCATATCAGAAGTCACCAACACATCTTTAAACCGCCCTCTTCTTGCAGGCGCTGTTGGATTGGTACCCGCAACTCTTTCTCTGGGAGTGGGAATTCCTCCTCTGCCAGCGCACGCAAAAGCAGAATGCAGCATTTCTCGAAGCAAGGCCTGGAAGTGCTCCATTCTGACAGCCCTCTGTGTGGGTGGTAACATTTCCGCAATTTTGTGTTTGTACCGGGGGTCTAAGTACGTTGCCACCCAGTACTGGTCCTTGACCCTTATGCTTTTTATATGGGGGTCCCTGTTAAAACACTGGAGCATGAAGGCCCCCATTTGCACTAAACTGGAAGCGGTGTGGTGGCCAGGCTCCTGCTCATCATCCAGGATAATGTCGTCCTCCTCGTTCTCCTCTCCCCATCCACGCACAACAACAGGGATCCCAGAAAGGTTTAAAGCATGCTCTTCTTGCTCCTCATCCACCCTGGCACCATCCTCTTCTGACTCCTCTTCAGACTTTGTTGACTTGTCTCAGATAGAGTAGCCCCCCCTGGGAATTCATCCAGCATTGCCACTTCCTCATCTTCCCGCTCCTGCTCCTCCACGGCTTGATCAATGACACGACGCAATGCATGCTCCATAAAGAAGGCATAAGGTACCATGTCACTGATGGCGCCATGGCTGCGACTGACCAGTTTGGTGATCTCATCAAATGGCCGCAGAAGTCTGAATGTGTCGCGCATGAGCAGCCACTGGCGCGGTGAAAAAAAACCCAGCTCCCTGTCACGATCGTTCCACCATCCCGATCGTACATAGGAGACTTACCCGCAGGTTTCCTGTACAAGAGGATCGTCGGTGCCCTCGGACGCGGGTTGGCGCAAACGAACGCACGCGAGTGCATGTAGTCCCTAACAGGCGCACGCGGGTGCGCGTTGATACGAGCGAGCGCACGCGGGTGCGCGATAACCGATCGGGCGTACGCGGGTACGCGGGGTCACGAACGGGAGCACGGTCACCCGCGGGGGTACGCAAACGTCCCGTGCGACCGTTCCTGGCGCCCAACAGGCTATTTAAGGGATCAGCTTCTGCTCCACGGTGCTGTCCTGTCTACAGCGTTCCTGTGACTTCTGCTACCAGTTCCTGTGTGTTCCTGATACTGTACCCGGCCTGTTCCTTGACCTTGTCTGTTTGCCGCCTGCCTCCGACCCTTTGCCTGATTGACCACGCTTCTGCCTTCTGCTCTGTACCTCTGCTGTCCGATAGTTGCCGACCCGGCTCGCCTCTGACCACGCCTGCCTGTCCTCCTGAATTCCAGCACCAACTACTCCTGTGGTTCCTGCTTGACTACCTGTGCCAGCTGTTTCTGCAGTTCCTGTCCGGCTTCCAGCGCTAGTTGCACCTACCGTTCCAGTCAGCTACCTGTTCCGGCTGTGCCTGCTATCTGCTATCCGGCCTGGCACTTGTGTCCTCCGGACTCCTGAATCCCTGTCTCCACCTCCAGGGGCTCTCGAGCTGGAGGCTTACGAGGCGCCGCTCCCTGCACGTTTGGGCTCTCCAACCAGGTACGTGACAGTACAGGACAGCCATGACCGAGCCCTCGCAGGGAGCCTCCCCAATGGATGAGCTTTGCCACCACCTAGCCGGCCTCACCCAGGCCGTGAAGAACTTGCAAGAAGGCTACGGCCGTCTGGAAGAACAGGTCCAGGCCCTATCTGCCGCAGCCCCAGCTGTCCCTGGACCTTCAGTTCCGCCTTCAGTGGTAATGATGCCGCCTGAACCAAGGGTCCCTACGCCAGACCGTTTCTCCGGCAACCGAAACATGTTCAGGGCCTTTCGGAACTCCTGTGAGCTCTTTTTCGCTCTTCAACCCCGGACCTTTTCCCTCGAGGCAACAAAAGTGGGGTTCGTCATCTCTCTATTAACCGACGAGCCTCAAGCCTGGGCACACCGTCTCCTAGAACGTAAAGACCCTTCTCTGGACTCTTTAACCAGTTGCCGACCGCCGCACGACGATGTACGTCGACAGCATGGCACGGGCAGGCATATGGGCGTACCTGTACGTCCCTGCCTTCCCGCGGGTCGGGGGCCCGATCGGGCCCCCGCCCGGTGCCTGCGGCGGTCGGTTTTCGTCCGGGAGCGATCCGGGACGAGGGGGCGGCCATTCATTCATGGCCACCCCCTCGCGATCGCTCCCGACGAATAGAAATCCCCCGTGACATCACTTCCTCTCCTGTAATGTAAACACAGGAGAGGAAGTGATGTATTCTCTCCTCCGTGTCGGTATTTTTCGTTCCGACACGGAGGAGAGCGGATCGGTGAGTTGCACCAACACTCTACACACACAGTAGAACATGCCAGGCACACTCACACCCCCCCGATCACCCCCCCAATTACCCCTGCCCCCCAGTCACAGTGACACCAATGTCATTTTTTTTTGCATTGGTGTCATTTGTGACTGTAATAACTGTTAGGGCAGTTAGGGTTAGCCCCCTTTAGTTCTAATGTACCCCCCTAACCCCCCCAATAAAGGTTTAACCCCGTGATCACCCCCCGTCGCCAGTGTCACTAAGGCTGGGTTCACATTGCAGCGGTTTATGAGAACGAATGTGATTCACACCGCACTGCAGTGCAAATCACATCCGATCTCTGTGCGATTCGAGTTCAGCCATTCGCCGCACCCGCCACACCCGCCGCACCCGCCGCAAATTCGCACGGGACCCTTTTTTTGGCCCGCAGCAGAATCGGATCGCATGGGTGTTCACACCATGCGATCCGAGTTTGCAGATCGCACTGCGATATGCGAACTGATCTGGGGGTGTCAGTAACATTTCACTGACAATCCCAGCAGTTCGCATAGGGCAGTGTGAACTGCCGCCGGGAGGCATGCGATGCGGGAACCCGCCGCGGATTCGTGGCGTTTCCGCATCGCTCCAGTGTGAACCCAGCCTAATAAGCGATCATTTTTCTGATCGCCGTATTAGTGTCACAGGTGACGCTAGTTAGGCAGGTAGGTATTTAGGTTCGCCGCAGCTTTTTATAGCGCCAGGGACCCCCATATACTACCGCATAAAGCCCCCTGATTGCCCCCTAGTTAACCCTTTCACCAGTGATCACCATATAACTGTTACAGGTGACGCTGGTTGGTTAGTTATTTTTTTATAGTTTCAGGGCACCCGCCATTTATTACCTAATAAAGGTTTAACCCCCTGATCACCCGGCGGGTGTCATTTGTGACTAATAACTGTTAGGGCAGTTAGGGTTAGCCCCCTTTAGTTCTAAGGTACCCCCTAACCCCCCCAATAAAGGTTTAACCCCGTGATCACCCCCCGTCGCCAGTGTCACTAAGGCTGGGTTCACATTGCAGCGGTTTATGAGAACGGATGTGATTCGCACCGCACTGCAGTGCAAATCACATCCGATCTCTGTGCGATTCGAGTTCAGCTATACAGATAGTATGGCTGAATTCGTGTCGCACCCGCCGCAAACTCGCACGGGACCCTTTTTTTGGTCCGCAGCAGAATTGGATCGCATGGGTGTTCACACCATGCGATCCAAGTTTGCAGATCGCACTGCGATATGCGAACTGATCTGGGGGTGTCATTAACATTTCACTGACACTCCCAGCAGTTCGCATAGGGCAGTGTGAACTGCCGCCGGGAGGCATGCGATGCGGGAACCCGCCGCGCATTCGTGGCGTTCCCGCATCGCTCCAGTGTGAACCCAGCCTAATAAGCGATCGTTTTTCTGATCGCTGTATTAGTGTCACAGGTAAAACTAGTTAGGCAGGTAGGTATTTAGGTTCGCCGCAGCTTTTTATAGCGCCAGGGACCCCCATATACTACCGCATAAAGCCCCCTGATTGCCCCCTAGTTAACCCTTTCACCAGTGATCACCATATAACTGTTACAGGTGACGCTGGCTGGTTAGTTATTTTTTTTATAGTTTCAGGGCACCCGCCATTTATTACCTAGTCTCACTAGTGTACCCCTAAATTTAGGGGTGTCTACTTTCCAAAATGGGGTCATTTGGGGGGGGTTTGTGCCATCTTGGCATTTTATGGCCTTCAAAACTGTAACGCCCTTAGAAAGCCTGAAGGCGGTGCTTGGTTTTCGGGGCCCCGTACGCGGCTAGGCTCCCAAAAAGTCCCACATATGTGGTATCCCCGTACTCAGGAGAAGCAGCAGAATTTATTTTGGGGTGTTATTTCACATATGCCCATGGCATGCGTGAGCAATATATCATTTAGTGACAACTTTGTGAAAAAAAAAAAAAAGTTTGTAATTTTCCCGCAACTTGTGGCAAAATATAAAATATTCCATGGACTCAACATGCCTCTCAGCAAATAGCTTGGGGTGTCTACTTTCTAAAATGGGGTCATTTGTGGGGGTTTTGTGCCATCTTGGCATTTTATGGCCTTCAAAACTGTAATAGGTAGTGAGAAGTGAACTCAAAAATTTACGCCCTTAGAAAGCCTGAAGGCGGTGCTTGGTTTTCGGGGCCCCGTACGCGGCTAGGCTCCCAAAAAGTCCCACATATGTGGTATCCCCGTACTCAGGAGAAGCAGCAGAATTTATTTTGGGGTGTCATTTCACATATGCCCATGGCATGCATGAGCAATATATCATTTAGTGACAACTTTGTGAAAAAAAAAAAGTTTGTAATTTTCCCGCAACTTGTGGCAAAATATAAAATATTCCATGAACTCAACATGCCTCTCAGCAAATAGCTTGGGGTGTCTACTTTCTAAAATGGGGTCATTTGTGGGGGTTTTGTGCCATCTTGGCATTTTATGGCCTTCAAAACTGTAATAGGTAGTGAGAAGTGAACTCAAAAATTTACGCCCTTAGAAAGCCTGAAGGCGGTGCTTGGTTTTCGGGACCCCGTACGCGGCTAGGCTCCCAAAAAGTCCCACATATGTGGTATCCCCGTACTCAGGAGAAGCAGCAGAATTTATTTTGGGGTGTCATTTCACATATGCCCATAGCATGTGTGAGCAATATATCATTTAGTGACAACTTTGTGTAAAAAAAAAAAAATTTTTTTTTTTTGTCATTATTCAATCGCTTGAGGCAAAAAAATAAAATATTCAATGGGCTCAACATGCCTCTTATCAATTTCCTTAGGGGGTCTACTTTCCAAAATGGGGTCATTTGGGGGGGGTTTGTACTGCCCTGCCAATTTAGCACCTCAAGAAATGAGATAGGCAGTCGTAAACTAAAAGCTGCGTAAATTCCAGAAAACGTACCTTAGTTTGTAGATGTGACAACTTTTGCGCAAACCAATAAATATACAATTGACTTTTTTTTTACCAAAGACATGTGGCTGAATACATTTTGGCCTAAATGTATGACTAAAATTGAGTTTATTGGATTTTTCTAATAACAAAAAGTAGAAAATATCATTTTTTTTCAAAATTTGCGGTCTTTTTACGTTTATATCGCAAAAAATAAAAATCGCAGAGGCAATCAAATACCATCAAAAGAAAGCTCTATTTGTGGGAAGAAAAGGACGCAAATTTTGTTTGGGTACAACATTGCATGACCGCGCAATTACCAGTTAAAGCAGCGCAGTGCCAAAGTGTAAAAAGACCTCTGGTCATTTACCAGCAAAATGGTCCGGTCTGAAGGTGGTTAAACGCCTTCTTCCAAGCAATGTCTCGGCTGTATGAGGACCCCCAGCTTTCCGCTACCGCAGAAGCAGCCCTGCACGTGCTCCAACAAGGTCACAGGCCAGTGGAGGATTATGTGTCTGAGTTTAGACGCTGGAGTGCCGACACGGAGTGGAATAACTCAGCCCTCCGCTACCAGTTCCGCATGGGACTTTCAGAATCATTAAAAGATGAACTGGCTCGCGAGGGAATCCCTGAAACCCTTGAAGCGCTCATCGATCTCTCAGTCCAGATCGATAGGCGCCTAAGAGAACGTCGTCTAGAGCGTTCCTCTTCTACTTCTCGCCCAGTCTGGATGTTGCCACGGGTTCCTAGTCCTAACCCCCCGGTCCCTTCTGTTCCTGCCCCGTCTTCTCCGGATTCGTCAGAACCTATGCAATTGGGTCTACTTCGCCCATCTCTGACGCCTGAAGAGCCGGTAACCTTTGCCTCTACTGCGGAGAATCGGGACATTATGTTCGCACTTGCCCTGCCAAGTCGCGTAAGTGCCTTCTTATACCCCCTGCCTCTCCTTCTACCCTGCCAAGTACCAGTACCATCTCTCATCTGGCTGTGCCTCTTCTTTTACAGTTCTCAGGAAAGACTATCAGCGTCAACGCAATTATTGATTCTGGGGCCTGCAGCGGCTTTATGGACTTGTCCTTTGCCTTAAAGAACAACGTTCCCCTTCGGCCTAGGGTAAAGGGACTTTCAATCTACTTGGCCGATGGTTCCACTCTAAAGTCCGGACCTGTGACCCAGGAGACATCCCCTCTTCATGCCATCATCGCCGGAGCCCACCAGGAGCTCCTGTGTCTGGACATTATCAAGTCTCCACTTTTTCCCGTTATCCTTGGCATGCCCTGGTTGAAGGCTCACAACCCTCTGATAAATTGGTTCACTGGAGGAGTAGAGTTTCCGTCTGCCTATTGCCGTCAGCACTGCCTCCCAGTCGTCAATACGGACCCTTCTTCACTGCTCTGCTTGGAAACAGACACCGAAATCCGACAGGCTGTGCCCGAGGCTTATCACCAATTTGTGGATGTGTTTAGTAAAAAGGGCGCTGAGACTTTACCTCCCCACAGACCTTATGATTGCCCTATCGAATTGCTCCCGGGGGCAGAGATTCCCTTCGGAAGGATCTTCCCCTTATCCGAGACCGAGCTGGGAACCCTGAAAACCTACCTGGACGATAACTTAAAGAAGGGTTTTATCCGGCCATCCACTTCTCCGGCAGGTGCGGGGATTTTCTTCGTCCAGAAGAAGGACCACTCCTTGCGGCCATGTGTGGACTACCGAGCACTCAACAAAGTCACAATTAAAAACCGATACCCTCTACCGTTAGTGCCCGAACTATTTCAGAGACTGGGGTCGGCCGAGGTATTCTCCAAACTAGACCTACGGGGTGCTTACAACCTCGTACGCATTCGTGAAGGCGATGAATGGAAGACCGCCTTTCGTACTCGCTTCGGGCACTACGAATATCTAGTTATGTCCTTTGGACTCTGTAATGCCCCTGCTACGTTCCAACATTTTGTAAATGATGTCTTCAGAGATTACCTAGACCTGTTTGTGATTGTATACCTCGATGATATTTTAATCTTTTCTTCCTCTTTAGCCGAACATCGGGAACATGTGAAGAATGTCCTGGCTCGACTCCGCCTCCATGGTCTGTACGCCAAACCAGAAAAGTGTGTTTTCGAACAGCTAAGTATTCAATTCCTTGGACTAGTCATTTCAGTAAAGGGAATAGAGATGGATCCCCAGAAGATCTCAGCTATCTTAGACTGGCCCGCTCCCTCTGACAGAAAAGGGGTCCAACGGTTTGTAGGATTCGCTAATTTTTACAGAAAATTCATCAGAGGATTTTCCTCCATCATTTCCCCCATCACCGAACTGACCAAACAGGGCCAAAAATTTCAATGGACTCCTAAGGCACAAGAAGCCTTCAAAACCCTAAAAGACCTGTTCGTTTCTGCCTCAATCCTAAGACACCCCGATGCTGCGTTGCCTTATATCCTGGAAGTGGATGCTTCGGAAGTGGCCGTTGGGGCAGTGCTCTCCCAGAGACAGGGACCTAAGTCACTTTTGCACCCGGTGGCCTTCTTCTCCCGCAAACTTTCGGAAGCAGAGCGGAACTATGACGTCGGTGACCGAGAACTGCTGGCAATCAAGGCAGCGTTGGAGGAATGGCGCTACCTCCTCGAAGGCGCTTCCCACCCGATCCTGGTCTATACTGATCACAAAAATCTAGAGTATCTTAAATCGGCCAAGCGACTGAAACCAAGACAGGCTCGGTGGGCACTCTTCTTTTCTAGATTTGTGTTCCACATCACGTACAGGCCCGGATCAAAGAATGTGAAACCCGATGCTCTCTCTCGGATGTACAATGAATCAGTGGAGCTCCCTACACCTGATACCATTCTTCCCCCAGGAAACTTTCTTCTGCTTCAGGAGAGTCTACTTTCCCGAATTAAGCAGGCCTCCAGCGATCCGGCTCTCCCACCTGACATCCCTTTAACCCCCAGAGATGGTCTTCTCTGGCATCAGGACAGAATCTACGTGCCCCAAGAAATACGTACCGCAGTTCTCAGCTCCTGCCACGACCACCCACTGGCCGGCCACTTTGGGGTGTTCAAAACCACGGACTTGCTCCAACGCACGTTTTGGTGGCCACAAATGAAGAAGCACTGCAGGGAATATGTGGAGGCATGCACCACATGTATCAGGAATAAGGGTAGCAAATCAAAGGTTTGGGGCTTGCTGAGACCGTTGCTCATCCTGGATAGACCTTGGAAGATGATATCCATGGATTTCATCGTGGAACTGCCTCCCTCTGGAGACTTCTCCACAATCTTGGTGGTGGTAGATAGGTTTACCAAGATGGCCCACTTTTTACCTATGAAGGGGACCCCGTCGGCCACGGAGATGGCTAGGATCTTTATTAAAGAAGTGGTAAGGCTCCACGGTATCCCTGCTGACATCACCTCTGATAGGGGGGTACAGTTTACGTCCAGGTTTTGGAAAGCCCTCTGTGGGGCCCTGCGAATTGAGCTTCGCTTTTCTTCGGCCTATCACCCGCAAACCAACGGCCAGACCGAGAGAACCAACCAAACGCTAGAGCAATATCTGCGGTGCTTCTCTTCCTTCTCCCAGGACGACTGGGCATCGCTCTTGCCATTAGCAGAGTTTGCATACAACAATTCCATCCATTCGGCTACCAAACAGTTCCCGTTCTTTGCAAACTTTGGCTTCCATCCGCTTTTTCTATCCGGTAATCTCCCTGAATGTTCAGTGCCGGCGGTACAGGAAGACCTTAATTTTTTCAAGAGCAACAATAAGATCCTTCAAGAAACTCTGGCCAAGACTCAGGAACACTATAAAGAGGTCTTTGACAGGAAGAGAAGAGGGGAGCTCGACCTCCAGGTCGGGGACCAGGTCTGGTTGTCTACACTGAATCTGAAGTTAGCTTGCCCATCCAGGAAACTGGGCCCGAAGTTGTTGGGTCCATTTCCTATTGTAAGGAAGCTAAATGACGTAGCCTTTGAGCTGAAACTCCCGGAGTCGTTTCGGATCCACCCGGTCTTTCACGCCTCGCTACTCAAACCTGCGGTTCCGGACCCCTTTGCCGATCGGAGTGCCAACCCCCCAGAACCTGTGATGATTGATGGGGAATTAGAATATGAGGTCGAATCCATCCTGGACTGCAGGAGAAGACGGAATCAAACTCAGTTCCTGGTTAAGTGGAAGGGTTATGGCCCTGAGGAGAATTCATGGGAACCAGAGTCCAACCTGCATGCAAAGAGACTGATCCTTGCTTTCAAGAGGTCTCATCCGGATAAGATGACACGATTGGGCATCCGGAGGTTGCCCCTTGGGGGGGGGGCAATGTCACGATCGTTCCACCATCCCGATCGTACATAGGAGACTTACCCGCAGGTTTCCTGTACAAGAGGATCGTCGGTGCCCTCGGACGCGGGTTGGCGCAAACGAACGCACGCGAGTGCATGTAGTCCCTAACAGGCGCACGCGGGTGCGCGTTGATACGAGCGAGCGCACGCGGGTGCGCGATAACCCGATCGGGCGTACGCGGGGTCACGAACGGGAGTACGGTCACCCGCGGGGGTACGCAAACGTCCCGTGCGACCGTTCCTGGCGCCCAACAGGCTATTTAAGGGATCAGCTTTTGCTCCACGGTGCTGTCCTGTCTACAGCGTTCCTGTGACTTATGCTACCAGTTCCTGTGTGTTCCTGATACTGTACCCGGCCTGTTCCTTGACCTTGTCTGTTTGCCGCCTGCCTCCGACCCTTTGCCTGATTGACCACACTTCTGCCTTCTGCTCTGTACCTCTGCTGTCCGATAGTTGCCGACCCGGCTCGCCTCTGACCACGCCTGCCTGTCCTCCTGAATTCCAGCACCAACTACTCCTGTGGTTCCTGCTTGACTACCTGTGCCAGCTGTTTCTGCAGTTCCTGTCTGGCTTCCAGCGCTAGTTGCACCTACCGTTCCAGTCAGCTACCTGTTCCGGCTGTGCCTGCTATCTGCTATCCGGCCTGGCACTTGTGTCCTCCGGACTCCTGAATCCCTGTCTCCACCTCCAGGGGCTCTCGAGCCGGAGGCTTACGAGGCGCCGCTCCCTGCACGTTTGGGCTCTCCAACCAGGTACGTGACACTCCCCAGAACCTGTTCTGCCGCAGAGTTCATACAGGTAGACGTTACCTGCACATTTCTGCTGGAGCAGCCTATCAAGCATATAAAGGTTGAGTTCCATCGCGTCGGGCAATCGCAAATAAGACATCTGACCGGCAGATTGTGTCGCTGCTGAATGTCAGCAAGGCGAGCCATGGCCGTGTAAGATCTTCTGAAATGGGCCGAGATTTTCCTTGCCTGTCGCAAGATGTCCTGGACCCCAGGGTATTTGACAACGAATTGCTGCACGACCAAGTTTAAGACGTGTGCCATGCATGGCACGTGCATAATTTTTCCCTGTTTCAATGCGCTAAGCAGATTGGCACCGTTGTCACATACCACTTTACCAACTGTCAAATTGAGCGGTGTTAGCCACTGATCTGCCTGTGAACGCAAAGCTGAAAGGAGTGCCAGGCCAGTGTGGCTCTTGGCTTCCAGGCACAACAGACGCAGCATGGCATGGCAATGTCTCACCTGGCATGTCAAATACGTTCTGGGGAGCTTGGGCGGTGCAGCGGAAGAGACGCTAGCAGCGGAAAAGGAGGATTCAGCTGAGGAGGAGAGGGAGGAGGAAGTAGTAGGAGGAGGAGGAGGATAAGAAGAGCCAGGACTGCATGCAATCCATGGCGGTAAAACCAAATCTACACGGGTGCCATGGGTTACATGCTTGACGGCCGTCAGAAGTTTCACCTAGTGGGCAGTAAAAGTGATATACCTTCCCTGCCCGTGTTTGCTAGACCACGTGTCTGTGGTCAGATGTATCTTTGCACCGACACTGTGTGCCAGAGATACATTCACTTGCCGCTGAACATGGCCATATAGCTCTGGGATGCCCTTCTGTGAGAAATAGTTCCTTCCTGGGACCTTCCATTGTTGTGTTCCAATGGCCACAAATTTTCGAAAGGCCTCCGTGTCCATCCAGTTTAAATGGCAGTAGTTGGCGGGGTATGAGTTCTGACAAGCCAACCGTTGGGCAAGAGGGTTATCCGGCGTCATCATTTTTGTATGCTCAAACATTTGGCCCACGGAAGCCTGCCTTTTTGCAGAAAAAGGTGAGGATGGCGTGATGGAAGGTGGAGTGGAGGACAATTGTGAGGAGAAGGAGACGATGAGGCTGGACAGTGAGAGCCTGAAGTGTGGCTTTGTGTGTTCCGTTGCTCCCACTGGGCTCGGTAATGGCAGCTCATGTGCCTTCTTAAAGCGGTCGTCCTTAGGTGAGTGTTGGGCTTACTGCGACCTATGCGTTGACTGCAAAGATTGCAGATGGAAACACTATTGTCATTAGTGGACACGTTAAAAAAAGCCCACACTGCAGAGCCATGTGCCGGCATCCTGGGTAGCGCCAGATGTGACCGTACATGGTTGATGCCTCGCTCCTGATACATTTGCATTCTGCTTTGTCCCTCCTGTGCAATCTAAGTTCTTCCTGCTTCTCCTCCCTATCTGCTGGACCATATCTCCCTCTGAACTCCCCTCCTTTTCCTCTCTTGTGGGCACCCACGTCACATCACTAGACACATCATCATCAACGTCACCTTCCCCACCGCTATAATTAGAGATCTCGGAGTAGGCAGCAACAGCGGGGACAAACCTCCTCCTTGGGCTGATCTGGGTACTGTCGTCAGACTGCTGAGCGGCGGTTGTTGCTACCTCCTCTTCCTGATCCAATGCCAAGAGTGGCTGCGCATCGGAAATGTCTTGATATGGATCAGAAAATAATTCCTGTGACTCAAGTGGAAGGTATATGGTGGTGGTGGTAGTGTCTTTGGGTGTGCACATAGCAGAGAGTGAAGAAGAGGGTGCAGATCGAGAGGATGAAGAGGGTGCAGAAGACTAAGGCTGAGTGAGCCACTCAACCAAGTCTGGTGCGTCCTTTGACGTAATCGCACGCACCTTCTGCAATTTGCTACTTTGGCTCAAGTCTGTTGCTCCTGCCCTACCCCTACCACCCCTGCGGAAGGGCCTGCCTCTTCCTCTGCCTGTCATTTTTTTAAATGACCCCATGACAAAAGTCTCTAGAGAAGTGCAGTATGTATGTGGAAGAAGGTATATAACACCCTGATTCAATCTGTTGTTTTTGGGGGCCACTGGTCTATCACACCAGTTATAATACTTTTTTTTATTGCATTTGTCGCTCTCTGTAGTATCGCTGCAGAACCCCTCAGCAGTCACAATGCTGCACAGTGAAAATGCACTATACTATGCGTTCTATGTACATAATACTATGTACAAGTATTTTATATGTGTATTACACACCTATATACTGCACACAAATTGTACACCTATACCAGTCCTTACAAGGACCTTTGTGGACTGAGTAGCTAGTGATTTGTAGACTGTACCTCAGTCCCTACACTGATAAAGGACTGCTGCAGAATAGGGCAGCGGTCAGCAGTAGTGCAACAGCACCCTATATATTTTACAGCTATACCAGTCCTTACAAGGACCTTTGTGGACCGAGTAGCTAGTGATGTGCAGACTGTACCTCAGTCCCTACACTGATAAAGGACTGCTGCAGAATAGGGCAGCAGTCAGCACAGCCCTGCACCAGCATCCTATATATTGTACAGCTATACCAGTCCTTACAAGGACCTTTTGTGGACCGAGTAGCTAGTGATGTGCAGACTGTACCTCAGTCTCTACACTGATAAAGGACTGCTGCAGAATAGGGCAGTGGTCAGCAGTAGTGCACCAGCACCCTATATATTGTACAGCTATACCAGTCCTTACAAGGACCTTTGTGAACCGAGTAGCTAGTGATGTGCAGACTGTACCTCAGTCCCTACACTGATAAAGGACTGCTGCAGAATAGGGCAGCGGTCAGCAGTAGTGCACCAGCACCCTATATATTGTACAGCTATACCAGTCCTTACAAGGACCTTTGTGAACCGAGTAGCTAGTGATGTGCAGACTGTACCTCAGTCCCTACACTGATAAAGGACTGCTGCAGAATAGGGCAGCAGTCAAGTATAATATTCTTTCTATATTTGGAAGAAAGTATATTATACGTGTACAACCCTATATACTGTACTACACCTATACCATACCAGTCCTTAAAAGGACCTTATAGTAACAGCTAGTGATTAAACTGACTGTCCCTGCTGCACACAGCGTCCTGTCCCTCTCTGCACTGACAAAAGACAGGCTGCTGCAACAATCACTAGCATATCAGTGCACTCAACCCTATATACTGTAATACACCTATACCATACCAGTCCTTAAAAGGACTTTTGTGGACCTAATAGCTAGCGATTTGTGTCACTGCAGTCTCTCCCTGCTCCACACAGCAACCTCTCCCTATAATGACACAAGAAAGAATGTAAAATGGCCGCCAGATCAGGTCTATTTACAAGTTAGGGGGAATGTCCAATTGTCCATGTGCTGAAATGTCTTCATTGGCTGTCCTGTACCCCATGATTGATGTGTCATCATGGGTCAAAGTTCTTTCACACTGTAAACACATATGTCCGCCGGGTGAACAGCGGCAATAGTCCGCCGATCGGGCGAATCGCGAAAACGCAAAATTTGCCCGAAACGACCGCCGGGCGAACAGTTCGGCCATCCCTGGTGCCCAACCTTTTGAAGAATGAGGACCACTTAAGCAACTTGGTAACCGGTCACGGGCCACAATGAGTGGAGCAGAAGGATGACAGTTCCATTTCCACTCTACCTATGCAGAGTGGACGCAGATACAACTCACTCTACTCTATGGGCCCTTGGATCCCATCTGCCCAGATAGAAAGGGACAGATTGGGTTGGAGGTAGGTGGGGTGTAAATGGCCAGAAGTAAGTTTACATCTGCGGCTCGATAGAGGTGAACGGAGGGTCAGACCGATAGTGTCAATACGGCCTAAGGCTGTTTTCACACTGATGCGCTGTGGTTTGCCCAAATAGAGGGTGCAGACAAGTGCACCTGCGGCTTTCCTGCAGGTTAGCTGTACTTTGCCATAGACTTCTATTATATCCTGCAGGTGTGGTGCACTTTCTGAAAGCGCACTAAACTTGCAGGTAAGAACAGACTGGCTCAGTGCAGGTAACCCGGAGGTGTTCTGTGCTGCACCTGCGGATCAGTTTGAAAGCAACCCAGTAACCACCACAGAACAGATATGCATATATATATTACACATACACGGATTTAAGTAATAAATTTACCTTTAATAGTTTTCCATTCAGGTATCATCAGCTGTTGTCCCAGGCAGATCGCATTTGGTATCACTCCACCTGTGATAGGAGTTGGCGCTATACAGGAATATGCCCCTGTTGAAGACCCCTGTTCTCAAACCGTGCCGGGCTTGCATTATTTGTACCCCACATTGCTTTTTATGTTATATTTTACGCTCTACTTTATTTTGTGATCACCATTTATTTTTATGTCATTTTTTTTATATGACTCTCAATAAACCTACTGGTTTGTTTTTTGACCTGCACCATCCAGAGCCCCTCTTTCTTTTCATTTTTATGATGAGTTTTGCGTAAACTGCATCCTGGATACCATCAAACCTTGAGTGTATGATCCTCTGGAGTCTGGAGACGTATAAACAAGCATTTTACACCAGGAGTCCCTGCCTTTGCGGAGCCCAGAGACGGGAAAGTGAGGACCCCTCACCAGGATTCACCTAACGCACAGCACCTGATCGGGATCAGTCAGGATTCGAAGCGTGTTTGACTCACTGACGTATGACACGTGTGTCCAACTTCTCTGGTAAGAGTATCCATCTTCTTTCCATTGTTGATACAACTTCAGACAAGTATCTGTTCCTGTTGGTCTGTGCGGTTCCTCACCTCGTTTCTAGGAAGATCCCCACCAATATATTTCTATTGCATAATACATGCGGACTACTTATTGGGATATATGTTCCATTTATTTTAGTACTTACTATGACACATGTTCTGTTTCTCTGAGTACGGAATTTACATACCTAGTGAATTATGGACGTCATATTCGCACATTTTCAATTTTTTCACAATTTTGATTCATTTTTTTTCACATTTTTTCACCCATATGCATTTATCACTATAGATTTTTTTTTTTTAAATCTGATTAGCCTTCATTGGTATTTTGCATATTTAGTCACAGTTTCACACATAAATTTACATATCAGCGCTACCCTATTTTTCTTTTCTTAAGCTTTGTTTGAGTGTCAGCAGCTTATTTTCCACTTTTGCTTTATCGCAGTGTTTCTCTCTCTCTCTCTCTCTCTCTCCCCCCCCCCCTCTCTTTTTTTCCATTGCTATACAGGAAGCATCGACTTATGCAGCTCTGCAGCCACTTTCTTCCTTTACCAATGGCTTTGACAGAAGCTCTACCAGTGGATTTATTCACAACACTGATGCTCTGGGGTGGCGGGTTAGCAACCCACAATCCCAGAAAAGGAGGTCGCGGGCCACATGTGGCCCCTGGTTGGGCACCCCTGCTTTAGTGTAAGCAAAGCTTTAGATAAACCACTCCCCCCCTTTTTTTTAGTTTTTTTACTATTGAGCATTTTGTAGAGATGCAGTTTTATTATTCGGTGCCACCAAGTAGTGAATACATATTGCACATATTTCTTAAAGCTATATTGAACTCAAAACCAAAACTGTAATATATTGAAGCTTACCAGTCATTAGAGGTGGTAGCTGTATTAGTTCTCTTTAAAAAAAAAAAAAAAAAAAAAAAATTTCCCCCCTTGGTTTTCACCTGGTGATTTCACTAGTTAGCAACACACCTCCAGTATTAGAGTGCCCCCACTCTAGATGAAGTAGGGCTGGGGGGCAGATTTGGCAAGAAGCGTGGTCAGTCTTTAGCTGTGTGCTACAAATGAACAGTTAAAGTATTAAGTGACAGTAACTGTGGATGAACATTTTTATACAATTTTATTTCAGATTTTCATAAATACATTGGTGTACAAAAGGGGGTATATACTGTATATCCTAAACATATCTGCATCTATAAACATGAAAATCAGTGTATATACTTGAGGTCGGCCGATATTTGGTGTGTTTTTTTTTTTTTTTTTTTTTTTTTAATTGGCCGATTGTGCTGATAAAAAAGGCCGATTATCACTTCAGCGTGACATGCAAATTACTTCTGTAATAGAAGTCAATGCAAGTTGCCTGAAGTCTTCAGTGGAGCGACTTGTCTCCTCTTTGGGCAGTCTTCCAAGAAAAGACCAAAGAGATACAATGTTTACACTTATAAATGAACTGAGCTCTGTGTGTAGGAGTTCTCATTTTAACCATTTAAAGACTAAATCTTTTCTGACACTTGTTGCTTACAAGTAAAAATTATATTATTTTTTTTATAGCAGAGACCCTAGGGAATAAAATAGCTGTTGCAATATTTTATGTCACACGGTATTTGCGCAGAGGTCTTTCAAATACAAAAAAAAAAAAAAAAAAAAAAAACACACACACACACACACACACACACACACACACACACACACACACACACACACACACACACTAAAAAGTTAGCCCATTTTTTTCATCCAAAAGTTTTGATTACCTGTTTTTGTGTATTTAATATAGTTTTATTTTTTATTTTTATCTAAATTATACATACAAGTGAACTGAGTGGAGGTTTGTTTTGTTTAATAAAATGTTTAAATGTAAGAAATTTGCTGCATCACTTATTACTTAAGGCTGCTTTCACACTGGAGCAGGCAGGCGTTGACAGTAAAATGCTGCTAGTTTTAGCGGCGCTTTACCTTCATTTTAGTGGCGCTATTCGGCTGATAGCGGGGCACTTATAACCCAGCTAGTGGCCGAGGAAGGGAAAAAAAAAAGAAAAAACAACCCACAATCGGCCCAACATATCAGCCCCAAAAAAATAAAAATAAATAAATCGGCATCATATATCGGCCATCAGCCGCCGTGATTTTCTAAATATCGGTTGACCTCTAGTATATACTGTACCTACATATGTGGCTATAATTGTGTACACGCTAAGCATAAAGAAGCATATTGTCCCATAGTAGCCAGACTCATTCCGCCTATAGGAAGCTAAGTGATCTGTACCGTGTCTAGTTTACTTCATATTAGGAAGGAATTCAATATTAGCAGATATGACTTTTTTGGCATTAACCACTCTTGTTTGTGTATTGAGCCAAATTCATGAAGCAGCTGCGAGACTTTTTTTTTTCTTCTGACAGCGACCCGCTTGTTAAATTCAGATAATTACAAAATGTGCCATGTACATTGTGGCGCAATGGCTATGCCAAATTCAAAATAAAATACAGTTCCTATCTTACAAAAGTTGGGCTAATTAAGGACCAACTTTCTTTTGGCGTACAAAGACCCTGATACAGACAAGTTTTGTGAAAGTGTCTCTTGTGCTCTAGAAGTGGTGGACCAAGCACCAAAATAAAGTACAGGTTCTAGACAGGTACATAAATTTGGCACACGCTGTGCCACTTTTAAGATGCACGCTGTGCCACTTTTACAAAATCCATCTGCACCAGTCTATGAAGTCCAGGGATAGCGTTCCGATGCTGAACAACATCAACCAGATGAAACATACAATTTAATTAGCTAACTTATGTTAAATAATCTAATCCAGTATTTGTGTGCATATACAAGTATTGTGTCACCTGCAATATTATGAGATCCATTTCTGATGTGCAACAAAGTTTTTAAAATATACAGTAAATGTATTTCCACAAGAACCAAGATTGGTCTGACTTTTGAGGCACCAATACACAGCTATATAAAAAATATATCAAATTTATTTAGCGATATTAACAATGGAAAAAAAAAAAGTACTTTGTTCTTATATAAAATTATGACATTTGGAGTATCAGTTTGCACACAGTTACCGACAAGCACATATTAATACTGTACACTATACCTCATTTTCTCCACTGACCAATTATCATCACAGTATATAAAAAAAAAAATTTGATCTCAACATAGCTGATTCTAATGGCTAGTGGGGCGAGGGAATCTCTAGATTTTTCACGAGTTAATACAGCCCGCTTCCTCACGACAACATCAGGTATATCAGAGAACTGTCTACAAATAATAAAAAAGGTAAATATTGATAAGTCAGAGCACACCGCATCAATAGTAAAGTATATATTTAACCACTTAAGCCCCGGAAGAATTTACCCCCTTTTTGACCAGAGCACTTTTTGCGAATCGGCATTGCATCACTTTAACGGACAATTGTGCAGTCGTGCGATGTGGCTCCCTAACAAAATTGACATCCTTTTTTCCCCACAAATAGAGCTTTCTTTTGGTGGTATTTGATCACCTCTTACGGTTTTTATTTTTGAGCTATAAACAAAAGAACATTTTTTTTTTTCACTAGTAATGGCAGCGATCAGAAATTTTTATCGTGACTGCGGCATTATGGTGAACACATCGGACAATTTTGACACATTTCTGGGACCATTGGCATTAATACAGTGATCAATGCTAAAAAAAAATTACACAGATTACTGTAAAAAGGTCACTGGCAGTGAAGGCGTTAGCCATTAGGTGGGACTGTAGGGTTTAAGTGTGTCCTAGGGAGTGATTCTAACTGTGGGGGGGGGGGGGGGGGGCTGTGTGTGACACCTCACTGATCAGCTCTCCCTGTAATCGGGAGTGCTTATCAGTGACAGTGTCACTAGGCAGAATGGGGAGATGCGTGTTTACATTAGCATCTCCCCGTTCATCCTCACCGTGAGACGACCACGGGTATCCCCGTGGACATCAGGTCCTCGGGACCCGTGATCACGGTCATGGAACTCCTGGCGGGCGCCTACAAGCTGCCTCTTAAATGGCGATGTACAAGTATGTTAATCTGTCTGTACGTGCCCTTCTGCCACAGTATATCTGTGTGAGGCGGTCGGGAAGCGGTTAAATATCAGTGAACATACATAGATGCATACAAAAGGTACTTGTGTTATCCAAATACACCACATAGGCGATCCGGAGCTCCCCTACATATAGTGGTGTGTGTGCAAGAGTACCAGGAGCCACCCTGCATAGTGCAGTCGCTGCAATGCTTATGATTATTCCATTAGAACCTTGATATACTGTACATAAAATAGGGTAAAAGCAAAAAACAAACAGCACACACAATGGGGTGAGGGTGATGTCCAGTCCCTGTGAGGATATTGGAACTAATTTGAATGTCACCCCTGGGAAAACTTATGCCCTGTAGACACCATCAGAAATTCTGACGGAAAAGGTCCGATCGGATTATGCTGTTGGAAAATCCGATCATATTTGGGCTCTATTCAGTGTTTCTCAAATCCAGTCCTCAGGCCCCCCCAACAGGTCATGTTTTCAGGATTTCCCTCAGATGAAACGGCTGTGGTAAGTGCTAAGGCAGTGAAACTGATCAAATCACCTGTGAAAAATAATGGAAAACCTGAAAACATGACCTGTTGGGGGGGCCTGAGGACTGGATTTGAGAAACACTGGCTCTATTGGACTTTTTCAGTCGGAAACTCTGACGGAAAAAGTTTGAGAGCCGGATCTAAAATTTTCCCACAACAATATCCGATCTGACTTTTTCCGACCGTTTGTAGAGAATTCCGACGGACAAAGTGCCACGCATGCTCAGATTAATTTACGAGACCAAAGCTATTGGCTACGAGCCTCTACGTAGTCCTGTTGTACACAATGAACGTCACGGACAGACGATCGGATTTTCCGACAACTTTGTTCGACCATGTGTATGCACGTCAAGTTTGACACAAAATCCGTCGAGAAAAAAATCTGATGGATTTTGTTGTCGGAATGTCCGACCGTGTGTACAAGGCATTATAGGACTCTATACGGAGCGGTGAGTGGCAGACCTTACGTATGGGCTCCTAGTCATATACGAAAAAGCTATAGTGTACAAGGCACGTTTTCCCTAAATTTTCTCTACACTTATAGATGTGCTCTTATTTCCCCATACATGCAACTTGGATAACATATTGTGATGCCCAACTAATTTGAATCATTACCATGTATTTAACCTACAAGTGGAATATTCTGTATTTGACTATATGTCTGATGGGGGATTGACAGGTGTGCCCATCTGACAGCAGTACTGTAAGTAAAGGGAAGCTGTTTCTCTCATAGAGATATCCTTGTCCCACTGTCTCTTTGGGATCAATTGTCAGCTGTTACTTAGAGAGGTAAACTTTCTATGTAGAGATCTATTTTGTAATATATTGTAAAAATAATAATTAACTGGTCAGTGGGGTATGGAATTAATATGTGCTTGCCAGTGAACGTGTGCAAAATACTTATCCAAATGTAATTTTAGAGAAGAAAAAGAAAATAAATATATAGAGAGAAAAAAAAAAAAAAAAAAAATTATGCCATACCTGTGGGATCCATCAAGTTGGAAATCACTGTAGCAGACACTGCTACTCCAGTGATCTCCACTATCTTTCAGGTCCCATGCTGAACCGCAAACCCTACTGCACTGTGAACACCGGAATTGCTTGGCATGGGAGCCACTCAGATCACTTTGCATTCCCTCAAAGAGTGCAAGACGAGGACGAGGAGGAGGAGCCATTCTCCCTGGAAACAAACGATTGCCTTTCTCTTCCCTACCACGCCATTCATTCAATAGGAGGGAGGAAGCAAGCCTGAGTCATTACAGTAGTAACTCACTTTGTCTCGCTACCGCCTGTGACCGTTTGATCCTTAGGCCTCATGCACACTGGACATTAAAATAACGTTATAAAAAAAAAAAAAGAAGTCGCTTTGCAGTGAGTTTTTCAACCTTCTCAAAGTTTTTGCAATAGCGTTTTTCCACATTAATGTTTTTGATCCATTGAAAAAAAAAAAAACGCTGAACGCTGGTGAGCGACATTTATCAGTGTAATTTTTACAGCTGAAAAACGTCTCTCAGAACCACCTGATGATCCCACAGCCAGTCTTTAAAATTGACCATAAAACACACGTACACATTTGTCAGGGCTGGATTTTCACCACTGGAGCTTTCGGGCACATATCTGCTGGCACCATAAGCAAAACCTGTCTACTGGTGTCACTTCTCCAAAAATAAATAGAAATGATAGACGTTATCTGGATTCTAACTTGGCATAGAATATTGTGATAATGTGTAATTAACCTTATATTACATGAATAGTCTTTAAAAATAATGGAGGGAAAAAAAAAAACCACAATTGTGGCCAATAATTTTAAAAGGAAGTTGCCCCTTTGCCTTAGCTCCCCGTGGGCTGCATAGTACCCATAGAGATATGATAATTCCCGATAGAATCATAATCAATATGATCAGGTGAGATTATCGCAAGTCTATGGGACTGATTGAACAAATGGAAGTAAGGTCCTGGAAACAGATGTAAGTGCATTTGTCAAAAAAGGCCTTGAAGATGTTAAAGGTTTACTTTGAGCTGACAGAGGTTACCTTGCATTAAAATAATTATTTTCCAAGAGAAGGTATGTAGGCTCTGAAAATACCATCTTTCTAAAAGGCATCAAAAGTTTACAGCCAGCTGTACATGCATCAAATTACAAACATGTTCCTCTATACATCCAGGTAAAAGGACGTTCAGCAGTTCTTCTGGTGCATGCTTGGTCTTGTACCTAAAACAGGAATATATAAAATAATTAGTAAGATCATGCATTCTGCAACAAACGTATTGCATTAGGTACAGTTGACATCAATACCAACTTTCTTTAATGCCCTGTTCACACTTGGCGGTTTGGAATGATCGGCAGAATTGTTGTGATTTTGCCCACAATTCCAAAAGCATGGTAAAATGTGCAACACAGAGCCATTCATTCCCAAAGACACTCCAAGGGTGCTACAATTTTGCCACAACAGCAAAATGTGGTTAAAACAAAAAACAACTGGTCTAGTGCTAATATTTGGTACATGAGCGTCCTTGATGTGTGTTAAGGCTGCATTCACCCCTATGCATTTTCAGCTTGTAAAATGCGCCCCCCCAAAAAAAAAAAAAAAACACACACACACACACACACAAAAAACACATGCCCAACAAGCAAAATTCCGTAAATTTAAATGGTCCCTGTTCAGGGTTTTGTAGCCTGCAGCTCAAAAAAAGTACACAATCTTCTTTTTGGGCAGGTTATGTGCATTTTTCTGCTTTCTACATTGGTGACCTTTTGACCTGTGCAAAACAGCGGCAAAAAACGCACAACTTTCTGCCTGAAAAGGAAACACTCAGGTGTGAATGCACTCTTAGCTTTTGTACATACGGTCGGACATTCCGAGGGAAAATGTCCGATCGGACCGTGTTATCAGATAATCTGACTGCATGTGGGCTCCATCGGAGTGTTTCCGTCGGAATATCCAACTGACAAAGTTTCAGAGCTGGGCTATAAAATTTTCCGACAACATGGTCCGATGGGACTTTGTCCTATCGTTTGTAGAGAATTCCGATAAAGTGGCACGCATGCTCAGATCAAATTCCTAGACCAAAGCTATTGGCTACTAGCCTGAATGTAGTCCCGTCGTAACAAATAACGTCACCGCGTTCTGAACGATCGGATTTTCTGACAATTGTGTCCGACAGTGTGTATGCAACACAAGTTTCAGACAAAATCCGGCGGACTTTGTTGTCGGGATGTCCGACCGTGTGTACAAGGGCTTAGAGTGAAGGGAAGACCATTTGAAAACGTGCAAAATAAAAGCAACGCCGCAGCTTCGTTCATGTGTGAACAGGGCCTAAAAAACAGGTAAGTTAGTCGAGTTTAAAGTTTTATGAAGAGTGCAGGTGGACAAATTAAAAGTAGAATTCAGAGGGCAGTCAGACAAGTTAAAAAGTGAAGAGAAAAATTTTACAAGGCAAGAAAAATTTTCAGAGCTCAGTAATGTGATTATGTTGAAAAGTAAACTGCCAGTAATTAAGAGAAAGAAGGCCACATAATGAGAGAGCGAGAGAACCACAGGGCCACAGTGGAGGCCACACCAGCAGTGTGACCACTGGAGTAGCAGGAAATAGAGAAAAGACCAAGCCCTTTTAAAGGTTGTACCAGCCCTGGGAGCAGCTCCCCACCATGCTTCATGTAATTAGGGCTAGAGGTCGACCGATATGGGTTTTTCTCTGGCTGATGCCGATATTTAGAAATCATGGCGGCCGATAGCCGATATATGATGCCGATTTTTTTTGGGCCGATATGTTAGGCCGATTTTTATTTTATTTATTTATTTTTTTTCCTTTTTTATTTATTATAAATTTTTTTTTTTAATCCCACCCTTGATCCAACACACCTTTCCCATTGGGGCGTTTTTCAGGCGCTTTTGGGCTAAAAATAGCGCCTGTAAAGTGCCTGCAAAATGGCTCCCCTGCAGTCTGTGTGAAAGACAGAGTGCTTTCACACTGAGGCGATGCGCTGGCAGGATCTTAAAAAAAAAAGTCCTGCAAGCAGCACGTTTGGAGTGGTGTATACCGCTCCTCCACCACTCCTGCCCATTGATATGAATGGGCACCACTGCCGAAGCGCATGCAATGCGATTTGGCAGCAGTGCTTCATGGGCGCATTTAACCTCTTCCTTGGCCGCTAGCTGGGTTATATGTGCCCCACTAGCAGCCAAATAGCACCGCTAAAATGATGGTAAAGAGCCGCTAAAACTTGTGTTTTACCATCAACGCTCCAGTGTGAAAGCAGCCTTCATAAGTGATACAGAAAATTTCTTACATTTAAACATTTATTAAACAAAACAAACCTCCAATCAGTTTACTTGTATGTATGATTTAGATAAAAAAAAAAAAAAAAAAACCTATGTATTAAATAAAAACAGGTAGTCAAAACTTTTGGACGAAAAAAAAAAAAAATGGGCTAACTTTACTGTTTTATTTTATTTTTAAATAGTGTATTTTTTTCCCCAAAAAAATGCATTTGAAAGACCTCTGTGCAAATGCCGTGTGACATAAAATATTGCAACAACCGCTATTTTATTCCCTAAGATCTCTGCTAAAAAATATATATAATTTTTGGGGGGGTCTAAATGATTTTCTGGCAGAAAATACAGGATTTTTACTTGTAAGCAACAAGTGTCAGAAAAGATTTAGTCTTTAAATGGTTAAACTGAGAACTTCTACACACAGAGATGATTTCATTCATTCAAGTGTAAACATTGTATCATTTAGTTCTTTTCTTGGCAGTCTGCCCAGAGAGGAGGAAAGTGTTGCTATGACGACTCAGGCAACTCACACTGACTTCTATACAGAAGTAATTTCAAAGTCCCCCTGTAGTTCTAAATCGGCTTTTTATCAGCACAATCGGCCGATGCCGATTATTTAAAAAATGGCAAATATCGGCCGATATATCGGTCGACCTCTAATTAGGGCACAGCTGTATACACAGCCAAACCCCTTGCCATGCCGCTCATGATGGTGAAACGCTGCAGAGATGCGGCATGTTAACAGCTGCAGCACGTGTGCAACGTCACAGCGAGGCAACAGTGGCGCCAGATGACGACACGTGCATGCGCTACTTAATACATTTCCCTATGTTATTTTGTTTATAATGTGGTCCACAGACACACGCAAACCAAATTTTGTCTGTCTCCTGCTAAAGTAGGCGTTCCCGTACAAAACGCGTAGTGACTATAGCTTTAAGAATATAACAACTTCAGTGCTTCTGTAATTATGAACATGCACCATTACCAACAATATATGCACACTGGTATATGTTTTTATGTCAAAATTGGTTGTATTTGTTTGAACACATTGTTATTTATGTTACTTGGCACCATGGGCAAAACTTCCAGTAGTTATTATATTGGTTAATGTCCAGTACTGATAATGAGTGCAATGTTAAGGTGCTTATAAAGGCCCATTTTACATTGCTGGGCTGCGTTAATGTACATTGCATGAAAATAGAACTTTACCTTTAAATTAAAAACTTGGAAGGAGGAAACAGGAAGAGTTTTTTATTGCAGTAGACACATAGTGGGAGATTTATTAAAACTGGAGCACTCAGAATCTAGACCAGCTGTGCATAGTAACCAATCAGCTTCTAACATATAAGCTTTGAAGAATAGGATTTTTATAACAGCTTACCTGTAAAATCCTTTTCTTTTGAAGTACTGTACATCACGGGGCACAGAGCCATAGTAATTACTATGTGGATTATAGTCCACCTACAGGTGTTGGACACTGGCACAGTATAAACAGGAAGTTGCCTCCCTATATAACCCCCCCCCTACTGGTAGTATCTCAGTTTTGTAGCAAAGCAATACACATGTATATTAGAAAGAGGGACAGGACCTCTGTGTCCCGTGATGTACATCAAAAGAAAAAGGATTTTACAGGTAAGCGGTTATAAAAATCCTATTTTCTTTAATCTCGTACATGACGGGACACAGAGCCATAGTAACTAATGTGGGATGTCAGAGCAATGCCAACTGGAGGGGAGGGGGGCAACCAAATTAGGGCACCATGAGAACAGAGGATTTAAACTACTGCCTGCAGTACACTGTGTCTAAAGGCGATATTCTGTGTGTCTTTACATCCACCAGATGGAATCTGGTAAATGTATGGATTGAAGTTGCGGCCTTGCAAAATTGAGCCATGGAGGTGGTGATGCACCGCCCACGAAGCACTAACAGCCCTAGAGGAGTGCGTTTTGATTTGAGAGGGTGGAATCTACCTCTTTAAAACCATAAGCTTGAATGATTACTTTTCGGATCTATTTAGAATAGTAGATTTTGATGCTGACTGTCCTCTTTTAGGACCTTCAGGCAACACAAACAAAACATCCGTTTTCTGAATCTGAGCAAATCCCCTCTAAATAGACTTTGACTGCTCTCACCACATCGAGAATGTAGTGATTTTTCTTCCAAAGAACAGGGTTCTGGAAAAATGAAGTTAGAACAATAACAAGGTTTATATAAAAACCTGATACTATCTTTGGTAAAAAGTTAGGATGAGGACGCAATACTAACTTATCCTTGTGAATAATAAAAATATGGCTCTTTTGCAATAAAGAGCAGCCAATTCTGATGCCCTTCTTGCAGCAGATATGGTTACCAGAAAAAAAAAAAAAAAAAAAGTTTCCTTGTCAAAAAAGGACCAAGGGAAATATGTTGTATCGGGCCACAAAAGGTTGTTTTGTAATGCCGACAAAACTCAAAATTCAAGTCCCAAGGGTTCAGGGGTTACCTAATCGGATGTTTAAGCTGTGTTACCCCCTGAATAAGTTACAAACCAAAAAATTTGAAGCAAGTGTGTTATTGAAATAATACCGATAAGGCCGAGACCTGTCCTTAGAAAGCACTCAGATTTATTTCTCACCCCATCTGCAGAAATTAAAGGAATCTACCTTTGACCTATTTGCTGGGGTGCAGCTCCTGGTGTCACACTAGAAAACATGTTTCCCAGACATCATAATATAATTATGGAGGATGGCTCCCTTGCATTAACTAAAGGTAGAAAACAAATGAACCTGACAGCTGTCTCAATAGCCAAACCGTTAAATTTAGCGTTTGTAAAGTAGGATGGTACTCCGTCCCTTGCAAGAGAAGGTCTGGCCATAATGGTAGGGTCCACGGGTCCCCTACTGCCCTATTTATGATCTCTGCATACCAAGATTTCCTGGGCCCTGCTGGGGGTCACAAGAATCAATGACTTCCCTTCCTGCTTGATTGTGCGAAGAAGTTGTGGATGCAGGCAGAATAGGAGGGAATGCATAAATCAGTGAGAACAGAACAGATTCCACGGTAACAGCAAGGCATCTGCTCCGCATGCTAGCGGATCCTTTGTTCTTGACAAAGTTGTTGATTTCTTTGTGGAATCCTGGACACAAACAGATCTATGTCTGGGATCCCCCATCTTTGACATATTGACAGGAAGACAACAGGGTGAAGGAACGATTTTCCTGGTAACAACTGCTGGTGACTCAAGTAGTCCACCTGACAAATTTTCTATTCCTAGAATGAAGACTGCCGATAGATGAATCATATCCTATCTTGGGCAGAAAACAATGTACTTTGCCTATCTCTGGGCCACATAACATCTTGTGCCCCATTAGCAAAAAATATATGCTACTGCTGTGGTATTGACAGATTGAATCCTGGCAGGACAATACCGTAAACTGAATGTTCAGGCCCTCAGGACCAAGTGCTCTGCCTCAATTTTCTAAAATGTTAATGGGTAAGGCCATTTCTGATCTGGGCCACTTCTCTTGGACAGTTGCCTCTTTCAAGACTGTTCCCCAACCTAAACAAAAAAGGTTGGCGTATGTTGTTACCATTTACCAGGTAACTAAAAAGGAAGGATTTTCCCCTTTGCAGATTTTTGGATATTAACCATAAACTGAGGTTTTGGCGCAGTCAGCCTACAGCACCTGGTATTTCCAGTGGTCTTTCATCCGGGTACTAACCAGGCCCAACCCTGCTTAGCCTCCAAGATCAGAGTGATGTGGCTGTGGCAGACAAATTGGAAATGTAGAGTTTGAACCCTTTTGTTTGAAGCCGATAGGATACTGTTGTTTCGCAGCAGTCTTGATGAAACTGAGCATAAGGAACGGCCATCTTTCCCAACAACCTCATGCAAAGTTGAGATGAGAAATTCATCTTGCGTTGACCACCTAAAATCAGTTCCTTAATGGTGCTGATCTTTGCCTGGGGAACTAATACCTTTTTCTGGGTATACCTATGATCAGACCCAAGTATTTTAGCCTTCTTCATGGTTTTAAAGACGATTTCTCCTAGGTTGAGAATCTGACCTAGATATTCCAGGTAGTTGAATGTGCTGACCATAATTTGGTCTAAGCAGGCTACCGATTGGTCTATCAAGACCAGATTGACTAGGTAAACCATAATTGTTTATACCTTGGGCCCTCAAATCTGGCTACAAGAGGAGCAAGAACCTTTGTACTCGAGGTTCAGTAGCTAGATCAGAAGCAGAGCTACACACTGAAAATTAAGATTTTCCATTTTGAAAAGTCATGAACGAGGAAATAGGCATATGGAGATATGCATATTTGACACCAGAAGTTCTCCTCCTTGTAGGATGGAGACAACGGATTGGAATGACTTCATGGGAGGAGGAGGAGGGTGGAAGATATATTCAGGAATTGAATTTAGATTTTTGAGATCCAGAAAGTCCATTTTGATTTAACCAAACCCCAAACTCTGCTCTTACATGGGGGCCACCATGAATGCTTTTTGCCAAAAGATGGTCCAATGCTTGAGAAAGGCTTCTTCTCTGGATCCTTAGAAACGTTTGAACTGAGAAAACAGGGAGACAGGAACTCCAGTTTGTACCTTGGTGCTATTGAGGAAGTCCCCCATTCGTCTTGACACTCCATCTGCCAGATCTCCGAGAACTGCGGAAGAATTCTCCCTATTGAGCAAGCAGGGGCACCTCCCCATAAGGAGGCTTCAGTACTTCTGAGGCTTCAGTATTTTGTAGGCTTCCTCCCCAAGACCTCTTTTGTCCCTGGGGTTAACCCTGAGGATTACCTTTTGAACCTGGCGGCGGAAGCGGTCATGACTACCTGGAGGCTGATGCCCCTGGCACAGAAGAAGGAGCTTTGAAACTAAAAACCGGAGTTAGACTTACCGGTAACTCTTTTTCTAGGAGTCTTCCAGGACAGCCTCTGAGACATAGGGCTCCTCCCTCCGGGACAGGAAACACATTCACCCAAATGGTTAAAAGGAGGTCCTCCAGGCCTTCCCCTTCAGTTTCCACAAGAACCGCCGGAAAGCTCTGAAAGACATAACACACTGGCACAACATTAGTATATCCCCTTTTGCTCCAGCTATAAAACTCTGGGTGGGAAACCAGGCTGTCCGGGAAGACTCCTAGAAAAAAAGAGTTACTGGTAAGTCCAACTCCGGTTTTCTCTTATCGTCTTTCAGGACAGCCTCTGAGATGATAAAGCAAAGAACTTGCTCTGTTAGGGCAGGACCACTGCCTGGAGGACCTTTCTCCCAAATGCCTGATCCTTATCGGCAGCCAGGTCCAGGAGGTAATGCTTTGCGAACGTAGAGTAGCTGGACTACGACGCTGCTCTGCAGATCTCCTCCGGAGCGGCACCGCCCTTCTCTGCCCACGAAGCTGCCACCATAGTTGAATGTGCCTTAACTAGAGGCGCTTGCCTCCCTGCCAACCTGTATGCCTCTAAAACAGTCATCTTAATCCATCTGGCTATGGTGGATTTATATGCCTTAAATCCTTTGCGGGACCCTGCAAAATTCACAAACAGATTCCGACTTCCTGAAGTCTTTGCTAATTTTTAAATAAACTAAAAGGCTACGCCTAACATCAACAACTAAACTGAGTCCTCCTTCCTCATCACCTTCTGAGGAGGAGTAAAATGTTGGTTGGATAATGTCTTGAGTTCTGTGAAAAGTAAAAGAAACATTGGGGAGGAAACTAGAATCTGTTTTAAGCACAACCCTATCCTCCAAAATCAACAAAAAAAAGGCTCTGTAATCGAGAGCGCCTGCAACTCACTCACTCTTCTGGCTGAGGTAATAGCAATCAAAAAAGCAGTTTTTAAAAATACCCATTTAGCTTTAGATTTCTCCAGAGGTTCGAAGGGACTCCTTGTAAGAGCACAAAGTACCAAGGCTGAGGGACAGGCTCGGACCTTTACTGGCCTGGACCTGGAGAGGGCTTTAAAGAAATTCTTTACAAAACGATCTTACTGCAGGGGGACCTGAAGAAAGACTATTAAAGCGACAGCCTGTACCTTCAAGGTGCTGACAGAAAGCCCTAATTCCACTCCTGCCTGTAAGAAGTCCAGCACTGCTGGGATACCTGGATCTTCCTGCCCCTGTTCTGCCAACCAGGAATTGAACCTCTTCCACACCTTGGTGTAAATGGCCCTGGTCACTGGCTTACGGCATTCTAAGAGAGTCTTGATGACCCCTTCTGAAAAACCTTGGGCCCTTAACAGCTGTTCCTCAGATACCACGCTGCAAGTCTAAGGGTCTCTATTTGAGGATGCCAGCTAGGACCTTGTGCAACGAGATCCTCCCTCCTCGGAAGATGAATCGGAGGAGATATTGCCAATCTCTTTAGGACTGCAAACCAGGCCCTTCTTGGCCAAAACAGGGCTATCAGAATGAGATCCGTTACCTGGGTCTGAAATTTCTGAAGGACCGCCGCAACCAGCCTTACTGGGGGAAAGGCATAGCACAGGTTGAAGTGCCATGCACTGGCAAAGGCATCTATCCCTCTGGCTTGATCCTGCGAGTGCAGGGAGAAGAACTGAGCAACCTTCTTGTTGCTTTCTGAGGCGAACAAATCCACCTCTGGTATGCCCCAAGACCTGCTCAAACACTTCCTGGTTGATTGACCATTCATCCTGTTTTGCACACTGGTGACTGAGAAAGTCCGCCAGCGAGTTCTGAGCCCCTTTTAGATGAACCACTGAGACACTAGATTAATCTCGGCCCAAGAGAAAATCTCTCCTGCTATCTTCTGCAAAGCAGGGCTCCTGGTCCCCCTGCTTGTTTATATATGCAACAGCTGCATTGTCCGACCTTACTTGGAAGTGTTGTCCCCTTATTTTTTTTGCTGGAAGGCTCCTATCGCCCTCTGCACCACCACAGACCCCTGTCCAACTTGTGACTGGTTCGCCACCACCACAAAGTTCTTTTGACCCTGGTGGGTATCCGCATGGGTTGATCCAAGCCTTGTTGGCTGCCATCCCAACAATGCAGAAGAAGAGCCTGCAGCGGGCACTGGATAATCCTTGCCCAAGGGACTGCTGGAAAAAAGGATATAATTAAGCCTATCACTCTCATGACATCTCTGACCTGGGCTTCCTGGTTGGTCTGAAGCCGCGCTACTGCGAGACCTACCTTCTCTGATGGGAGAAAAACCTTCCCCTCTACAGAGGAGATTCTGTAACCCAGATACAGTACTTCCTGGGTTGGGATCAACTGGGACTAGTCCAGATTGATCAACCAACCAAGAGAACGCAGAAAGTGTTGCGCCTCCTGTAGATCCTCTTCTAACTGCTGGTGAAACCAGGCGACAAACAGAAAATCTTCCAAATAGGGGATCACTGTATTGGCCCTGACCTGCAACGGAGCTAGGACTTTTGCCAGGACCTTTGGCCTAGAATCCTCTCCCAGGATTTTACAAACGGAAGTGCCTTGAACTGGAAGTGGAGAATTTCCAAGTTCATCCTGACTGCCAACGTGAGGAATTTCTGGAATTCCTGATGTATAGATATATGCAAATATGCGTCCCTGATAAACCTGTTCAGGGGCTTGAGATTGAGGATCAACCCGAATTTGCCTAATGGCTTTCGAACTACGAACACGTGGGAATATACCCCCCCATCCGTGTTCCGCATCTGGTACTTGGCTGAGGACCTGTTGATCTAACAACTCTCCCAACAGCAGACTCAGAGCTTCTGCCTTCTCCCACTCTCTGGGTAACTTGGTAGGTAGGTGGGGGAATGGCACAGAACGTCCACTTGTAACCGTTTTTTTTTATTATCTCTAATAAACGGACTTGAAGTTGCGTTTATCCATTGTGGGAGGAAATCCCCCAACCTTGCTCCCACTGGAACACAGGAGTCACTGCGATTTTGAGATTGAATAGTATTCCTCCTCTGCCGCGCCCCTTGTGACCAGTGTTTTATAGGCCGACCCTCTCTCTCCTGCTGGGTTTGTTGCCTAAGCCCTCGAAAAAGACATCTGCTCTCAAACTTCTTTTTCTCTGGAAAGGCTTTCTTCTTGTCCTGGGTATGTTCCAGAGCCTCCTGGAGCCCAGGGCCAAAAAGGTGGTCGCCTGAGAAAGGCAATCCACAAAGCCTGAGCTTTGATGCTGCATATCCCCACCAGGCTTTCAGCCATACAGCCATTCTTGCCGCATTAACCAAAGCCGCAGACCTGGCCACTAGCTTTACCGACTCTGCAGATGTATCAGCTAGGAACCCAACTGCTTTAAATAAGGGAAAGGATTTCAGCATGTGCTGTCGGGACGTGCCTGCAGAAATATGAGACTGTAACTGAGTTAACCAGCATTCTAAAAAAACCAAAAAAAAAAAAAAAAAAAAAAAAGTATTTTTGGACACCTTCGCTAGCGGTGCATCCAACTTAGGAACCTTGTTCCAAAGCTGGGCCGCATCCTTCTCGAAGGGAAATCTGCATTTGAGACTGCCTGAAAAGAACGAACGCTCTCCTCTAGAGGTCGACCGATATATCGGCCGGCCGATATATCGGCCGATATTTGCCGTTTTTTAAATAATCGGCATCGGCCGATTGTGCTGATAAAAAGCCGATTTAGAACTACAGCGGGACTTTGAAATGACTTCTGTACAGAAGTCAGTGCAAGTTGACTGAGTCTTCATAGCAACCCTTTCCTCCTCTCTGGGCAGGCTGCCAAGAAAAGAACAGAAAGATACAATGTTTACACTTGAATGAATGAAGTCATCTCTGTGTGTAGAAGTTCTCAGTTTAACCATTTAAAGACTAAATCTTTTCTGACACTTGTTGCTTCCAAGTAAAAATCCTGTAATTTCTGCCAGAAAAATCACTTAGACCCCCCAAAAATGATATATATTTTTTTAGCAGAGATCCTAGGGAATAAAATAGCGGTTGTTGCAATATTTTATGTCATACGGCATTTGCACAGAGGTCTTTCAAATGCATTTTTTTGGAAAAAAAAAATACACCATTTAAAAAAAAAAAAAAAAAAAAACAGTAAAGTTAGCCCATTTTTTTTTTTTTTGTCCAAAAGTTCACACTTGCACGACTTGCAGCGCGACTGCCTCAGGCGACCGGGATCCGAATTTAGAGGCGGCTTGCGAAATGACTTCTGTATAGAAGTCAATGCAAGTCGCCCCAAAAGTCGTACAGGAACCTTTTTCTAAGTCGGAGCGACTTGAGTCTCTCCGATTAGAACGGTTCCATTGTATAGAGCGGGACGCAACTTGTCAAGCGGCTAAATCGCCTGACGGGTCGCCCCTGTGTGAACCGACCCTTAATATATAGTTTTTTTTTTTTAGCTAAATCATACATACAAGTAAACTGATTGGAGGTTTGTTTTGTTTAATAAATGTTTAAGTGTAAGAAATTTTCTGTATCACTTATGAAGGCTGCTTTCACACTGGAGCGGGCAGGCGTTGATGGTAAAATGCAAGTTTTAGCGGCTCTTTACCATCATTTTAGCAGTGCTATTTGGCTGCTAGTGGGGCACATATAACCCAGCTAGCGGCCAAGGAAGAGGTTAAATGCGCCCATGAAGCACCGCTGCCAAATCACATTGCATGCGCTTCGGCAGTGGTGCCCATTCATATCAATGGGCAGGAGTGGTGGAGGAGCGGTATACACCACTCCAAACGTGCTGCTTGCAGGACTCTTTTTTTAAGATCCTGCCAGCGCATCGCCTCAGTGTGAAAGCACTCTGTCTTTCACGCAGACTGCAGGGGAGCCATTTTGCAGGCACTTTACAGGCGCTATTTTTAGCCCAAAAGCGCCTTAAAAAACGCCCCAGTGGGAAAGGTGTGTTAGATCAAGGGGGATTAAAAATAAATAAATAAAATAAAATCGGCCTAACATATCGGCATCATATATCGGCTATCGGCCGCCATGATTTCTAAATATCGGCATCGGCCAGAGAAAAACCCATATCGGTCAACCTCTACTCTCCTCTCAGGGTGCTCCCACTTCAGCAAGATCGCTTCCACTAGAGATTTGTGCACAAGGAAGACTGGATTTTTTTGAGCAGAGACCCCCTGATACATGAGGTCATGATTAGAAAGCTGTACCGACTCCTTTCTGATCTCTAGGGTGTCAGATCGCTTTAAACAAATCCCCCACATCGGCCAATGTCAATTTGTACCTGGACCCTCTGGAGCAATCTTCCTCTTCCTCAGAGTCAGACCCCGAGTCCATCCTATCCATCATTCCTCTAAATGATTTGAAGGTGGATGCAATCTTGTCTTTTACTGACAAAAAGGATCTTCTGACACTCTGTCAGAGTCATCCTTAGATAAAATTATTGACACATTCGGGGCAAAGCGGCTTCTCCCAATTGGGCCCAAGTTTTGTCCCACAAATAGCACACTTTCTCCTTGGAGGCTGTATGCGAGATCTGTCCTGTGCTTTACCCTGAAAGCAAAAGAAAAGACAGAAAACAAATCATGAAAGCCTGTTCCCAACCGTCACCACCACTGTGCTCAGGGGGGAAGGAGAGAAGTGCCCAGCCCTTCACCTGTGGTTCCCCACCCAGGGAATGGCCTCGGTCACAAGGACCTTACCCCCTCGCAGAGTAAGCCATGGTGGACCCTCACCACACTTACCTGAGAGGTGCCGGTGCCAGAAGAACCAGAGTCGACCGCCTGAACTGCTGCAGTGCCCTCCATGGCTCCTTATTGTTGTCACAGCCTCTGCTGGATCTACACAGGCTCCGGTGACCCAACAAGCCACACACGCCGTGTCGGGAGACTGGAACCTTCGTCTTCTGGCGCCCTATGATGATGTGGTCCTGCCAGAAGCTGCGTCACTTCCGTTCATTGGAACGCGGAAGCCACTCCTCGGACGCACGTACGTTCATAACCATACCCGGAACAGATCCACCGCTCTTCAGAGGTCCACCCCCCCCCCCCCCCCCGAGCTTATAGGCAGTGGTGTACAAGCAGCCCTCTCTTCACTGTACTAGACAGAGGGGCTCTTTGGGCAGAGGAGAAGGTACTTCAGAGGCTCCCCCTGGACAGTCCTGGAACATGGATCTCCCCAGGTTCCTCACATGCTTCTTTCCCATCTGGCAGGAAACAAAAACTGAAGGGGGAAGGCCTGGAGGACCTCCTTTTAACCATTTTGGTGAATGTGTTTCCTGTCCCGGAGGGAGGAGCCCTATGTCTCAGAGGCTGTCCTGGAAGACGATAAGAGAAATACATTTACTCCTTCACATAAATGGCAAAAGGGGTACTTTTTCACTAGAAATTCTTTGGATATATTATCCAAAATATCCCCAGATACCAGTTTCACAGCAAAAATTAAGACTAGCCAGGAGCTTCTTGCATGATGCTTAGCGAAGGTCGCAAGGCCTAAAAGGATAGAATCTGTCATAGCAACCATTGTAAATATAAAGCTGCCTCCTGGGCCTACTGAGCAGGATAACCTTGAACACCTGTTTAAACTGGTCTCTCAACGTTAACCAATTACTATCAGCGCAGTTGCAAACATTTCATGACCCCGATCTCACTCTGACCAGCCACCCTTTCTCAGGGGAGGATGCCATTTGAAGAGTAGGCTTACCAGAACTTGAGGGAGACCCTTTTAGCTCTTTTTTGGGGGCGTTTCAACCCTCCTTCTGACCATAGTCCGATGCACAAAGCAGAGGTACTACCAGAAGAAATCACATCCATTGCTTGAGCAACAGTCCAACCCTGCTGCTGCTATTAATGCTCAGCCTGATGCAGGGTTTTCTGTGGAAAAAACCAGCAGACCCAATCGTCACCCTTCATGATAGGTTCCGTTAAACCTTCAGGAGCTGGGGACCCTCAGGGAACCCACAATCCTGGACTTGTAATAGCACCTCCTTCAGTAAAACTTTATGGCCTTAATACCAAAAGTACAGGATCCCGGGGGCAAGCTCTCTAAAAAGAGAAGAGTTTACATGCAAAAATAGGATTTTTTGTACTCACCATAAAATCCTTTTCTCTGCAATTCACCAACCGACACAGCTCCTCTCTGTAACAAAATGGGTTGTCAGCCCTATCATTGGAGATAGTAGGCAAAGTTGTAACACAACACTTCAAAACTTTCAGTTCCGCCCAGGGGGCAGTCCCTAGGCTACCACCCCCACAGCCTGCCCTAGCAGACTCAGTACGTCAACAAGCAGTATAACGTAAAAAGAAATAGGAGGGGCGGGTGCTGTGTCTGTCGGTGAATTACAGAAAAAAGGATTTTACGGCGAGTACAAAAAAATCCTATTTTCTCTTATATTCACAGACCGACACAGCTCCTCTCTGTAACAAAATGGGACGTCCCCAAGTAGTGTCAAACGAGGGGTGGGAAAAACAGCATAAGAACTTCATCCACCATGGCTAGTGAGAACTAGTGAAACTAAACCCACAAAAAAAAACAAAAAAAAACAAAACAAAAAAAAAAACAACAACAGCAGCAGTGTGTGTAAAAACACCATCATATAACCGGGTATCCTCAACAGGAGTGATCCCCAAGACCGCAACATTGTGGAAGAAATGCAACAGTGCATAACATAACAGTACTGTGTTTTTTTAATCGAAAAACCAGGAAAAATGAGCTTGCATATCCAATTGCAACTACACAACTTTGCGGCCAAAACAGGCATCAGCCGAAGCACTGACGTCTACCTTGTAGAACTTGGTAAACGTATGGACAGACGACCAGGTCGCCACCTTACACACCTGAGTGACCGATGTTTGGTGTCGGAAGGCCCAAGACGTTCCGATTGCACTTGTAGAGTGGGCCGTGACCAGAAAGGGGGGCACACCTGCCCCTTCAAGGCGTAGGCTTGTACTACAATCTGTCTGATCTAGCTGTGAAAAGGACCTAGAGATTTCAGTATATGCATTGCATATCTGAAATGTTCTGATCTTTCTCCTGGTGCAACAACAAGATGGCTGACACAATAGTGCTGCTTATAACAGAGGGGAACAATAGCAAGGTGGACAAATTAAAAGTAAAAAATAAAAAGTAGAAATTAAAAGACGGCAAATGTTTCATCAACGTGTGATGACGACAGCCTTCTGGGATTCCAAGCTTGTGCATCAGCCTGATAGTACACTCCGAGCCTTTTTCCATTTTCAACTCAACTACAGGAGATACCACTTGTTTACCATGAGCACACAAACTGTATGGCTTGGATGTGCCATTTTCACCCCTGAACATCTGGAAGAGTGGTTTGGTGCAGTGATAAAGCTTCAGGTTTGTGTCGTGGTCACCGGTTACCTGTTGGCCTGTGAACTTTTGGGACACCAAAAGATGACATAACACTAGGCTCATGCAGCTGCAGTAAAATGCAAGTCAGAATTAGGCGACATATAGGAGAACATGTTTTTTGCTAAGCTTCAAATATTTTAAACAGCCTCTTACTCTTTACTCCCCAGTAAAACATGGGAATTAGGCTGCATGCACTTAGCTACAGTGCTTTAAGGCACTCTCATTAACTTTCATTGCAGTAAGGCAGTGCATTCATTGGAATGGGCTGTCTAAGTCACCAAAAAACGTGCATGGAATTTTTTTGTAACACAGGGCATATTAACATATGGTAGTGTATTACTGTGCACTGTGGTGCGCTGCTACACGTGTTGGTAAGGTGGACTGAGCTATCATTTACAATGAATGGCACTGCAGCACACAGACAAGCATAACATGCTTTTTCACACGTTACTACGGCAAAATAGTATGAGTTCTAATGGCAACATATACTGCATCTCTCACCCACTGGTATATGTATTTTGTTCTAAAAATTTATTATACAAAAAAAGTGCAAATACAGACAAAAAACATCACTATAAAAGTAAAGTCCACGATTTCTCAAATAAAGTGAAAATAAACAGAAAAATAGTGAATCCATTTGCACAAAAGGTAAGTATAGGATTCCAGCCTTCCACTAGCAGGATGCAAGATTCTTGGAAGGGGAAAAAAAAAAAAAAAAAAAAAAACACACACAATAAAAAACAAACACACACACACACACACACACACACACACACACACACACACAAGCCCCTTACTGGACTGTGTTAATCCCTAATCACAGAGATCAACAGAGCATGTTGTAAGTTCGATGATTCCAGCTTCTGACAGTGAAACACCAGCAGAGACACCAATCAAACTCCCGGATGTCTCTAGTGATAATCAACTCGACCAGATAACCTCCCTGGAGAAACCAGTACCTACCTTTCCTCAAACTGAATCATTCTTTTACGATCACTTTAATTTGAGAGATTAGAGAGTGGACTTTTTTGTATATTTGATATCATCGTGTGATCTGGTGGATGGTAGATTCAGCTCTAGACATTATACTTTTTTTGCACTAAGCACAATTTTTTCTCTTATCAGTTCTAACAGTTTACTTTGTTCAAGACAGATGCTATATCTCAGTCAACCTGTGCCTTTACTAGATCAACATTTACACTGAAATTAGGTAGTTACATATCCCTAAGCAGGAGCCCCCACACTCCATGTTACAGTTCAGCAGAAGGTTGTTTTTGGGGCGCCTAGCACTGCACTTTTTTCTATAGGGACCTCCAGGAGTGCAATAGAAAGACAAGAGGGTACTATGACGAAATGGTTACTGTTGGCTTGCTTTACTTTGTCTTTGAATTTGCTCTGCCCCTGCAAAATTATCTGAGATAATAGTGGCCATATGCCATCGGCTCTTTGGCTGCAGGTCAATAAATGGATAGGTTCAACTTTACCAACACCTGATCTATGAAGCAATATGTAATGTTGAGAAGCACATAACCCTTTATTTATGGTGGTCCTATACGCCATTAGTGAACCAAAATACGCCACGTGACTTCCTCAGGGGCCCGAGGAAGGCAGGTGATGTGTAGAGCAGGGTAGGAGTATACCATGGACGGGAAGTGACGTGACGTGCAAGATGGCGTGAAACGCCAAAATTGTGGTCTCTGTTTGGGTCGCTTGCCGCTGCTTTTATTCAATAAACTTTTTTTATTATGGTAATACACTATCGGAGGCTTATTTACCTTATAGGTGGATCTTAATATCAGTTACGTGGGGTGGAATTTCTCGATCTATAATACCATGCTGGTGTTCCTGGATCATGTAAGTGAAACTTATCCTATTGGATTTCCAAAGGCATTTAATCTATGCCTATAAGGTGAGAGTTCTACACTGTGGTGTGGTGTCAGCAGTTTCACTCATTGGATAAATAGTCAAGTCTATTGATACTTCATCGACACTATCTTGAACTACTGGATTATTTCTACATATGGACTTTTTTGCACGTACTCAACTGAATTGTGTCGCTATTTTTATGAACATTTATTGAAAGTTATTTCACATTATTGCAAAAATTTAAGAATTTTTGATTGATGATGGATTGCTAGGTTATGTGCAAGATCATTGTAACTTTAAATCACACGATCCTGCTTCCCCATGTGACAGCAGGTGGGGGAATCTTTTCCTACACCAGCTGTCACATTTTTGAAAGCAGCGTGGCTTTGCGGGAATCTGTGAATCAAAAAAACAAGTCCTGTCTGCCAATGGCAGCTGACTGACTTGTCGTTCTTAATGGAGTATGAGCATGTTAATCAGTACCCTGATAGTCCATCGACAACTCCAGCAGTTCAACAACTGTCTTTCCATATAGGGATATGGGCAGAGAGCTGAAGGCAATGTCTGCAGGAGCATGACATTTACCCACGATCCACTGATTGCAGGTGCAATTCTTTACAAGGTCCTGCGTAAAAAAATTAAATTAAAACAATATGTAAATAAGTGCACATTTCTTACTAAAGGTGAACTTGGCTTTTAATCATTTCTACTCAGCACTTCATCTCTGGTTTTGAAAAAAAAAAAATTATATACACACACACACACACACACACACACATATATAATTTTACATTGCCTGTGGAAAATTATGAATTAAAGTTGTAAGGTTTGAATACATCACATACCCAACAATGGCAGAGCTGGTGGTCACACATACTTCACACAAGCTATTGGGTAGACTTCATGGATGGTACAGTAGTAGAGAGATGTCCAAGTTCAAAATTGATACCATCTCCAGGCAATCTTGATTGTATCCAAGGTGATAACCAAACTAGGTACCATCGCTCTCCTAAGAAGTTCTTAACATTTTTTCTCCAGCCATTATCATATTCTGTTGCATGACCACCAAACCACTCTTTCGTAGTAGTTCCACGGCTTAGAAGAATGAGATGAAAAGTAAGGAATGCAAAGCAGAATAGGAATCCCACAATACAAGTGTCAGCCACAAAGGCAAATATAAAGGTGGACGCTTTGACCTGACCTGCGGAAAAGAAGAGCCATTTGAAAATACAATTGCATAACACCAGTATATTATAGACACCATAGAGAATAAACTCCTAAAATAAAATCTGTAAGTCTTGAGTCAATGCAGTAATACAGACATCACAAAACTGCAATGACAATTCCACAAAAGATAAAACACAGATTTTTGCTCCAGTTCATCAATCCCATAGTAGATACTGCATCTCTGATTTGCTACAGAATTTTCTGTGTGCACTGGAAACCTATGCTAAATGCAAGATTCCATTTTGGCCTAGATCTAAGTGGTGCTCTTATCCCTACTATTCAGTAATTCAATTAAAAAAATGTAACCAGCCAACAGAGGTACAGTAGTGCAGTCACTAATGAATTGTGGGGACAGGTCATAGTTCCAAGCCAAAGAAGATACTGAGGCCTCCAAGTAGTGATCGTCTTATGATAAACAAAAGCATTTTAAATGCTGAGGTGACGGCATTTCCCAGGTCCACGTTTAAACTACTGCCTGCGTCACAGAGCTCACACATTTGCTGTAAGAAAGCAACAGCTCCTGCGGGCCCCTACCTCTTCCCCGATAGCTTGGTTCAGGCGTTTACTTCATAATCCAAAACTTTGTTCCTTGATGCATATGTCTGATCACTCTTTAATGGCCGACATGCATTACATTTCTATCTGTGATGTCACCAAGCAACAAGTTTTAAAGTACAACAGTAAAAAGTAAGTGGGCTGCCACTGTTGACCTTTTTCAAAAATTTCTGGTTGCCTAGCTATGTTTGACTAAGTGGTTTTAAAGGCAGTTTTATAAATGAAAATAATAAACATCTTATAGTCACCTGCTCTGTGCGCTCTGTACTTACTATAGGGACAGACATGCTGGCTTGATTCTGAGACTGGCTTTGTGCACCCACTAAGACACTGTGGCATGGCCCCACCCCCTGCTCGCATGATTTGACCAACAGCAGCAAGAGCCAATGGCTCTTGCGGCTCTCAGCCAAGCTTGTGAGAGCGGGGGAGAGAGGAGAGAAGGCTGGCACAGCGCTGGATTGATATAGGACTGAATCAAATATTCGGGGGGTGGGGCGCTTGGTGCACAGCAAGTGACAATTTTTTTTTTAACCTTGATGTAGGGCAGGTAAAAACTGTTTCTTTTAGAATCACTTTTAAGTGATTGACCTATTATAGTCATGCCTTTAATATGTTTGAGAAAATGTAATATTTTTCGGTAGGCTAAAAGTACTTATGTCCTTTCTTTTGAATAAGTACATGGGATACTATTCATATAGCTGTAACTCAATGGTACTGGAGTTAGTATACCCTCTGTCTGGTTAATAGCTACCTCTGGATATGACCTGGATGGCTCTCAGCTACAGTACAGCCCCATTCTAAAGGGTGTTGCCTTTGGTGACTATACTGCCTGCCGATCACCGCTATAAAGCAAAGCCCTGCCGATGTGCAAGACCTGAGGGTCTGTATGTAAACTTTTAGGTAGGACGTAAAACTGCACCTCATCTGCTTGTTTTTTACCCCCCCTCCTTGGCCGTTCGTGTGAATGAGGCCTACGAGTTTCAGCCAAAATGTTTACTTTTTTTTTTATTTTAATAATTCATTATAACTAAAAAGTCATATTTACCCAAAATCAACATCATCCAAGGCATAAGAAGGAGAAAGAAGCTGTGGAGGCTTAATCCCTCGTGAAGAAGACCTATGAATATATCCGCATTAAGTATGGTGGCAAGAAGTAGTGCCAACCACCCATGGAACAGAGTACAGAGGAAATATCTGTAGCTGGAGAAGCCAACACACTTTCCAAGTAATGTACAATGGTGATCACGCCGAAGAACACACACATTGCAGGTATAGCAGTGATGACATCTCGGTGGAATATGTGTCTGGCAGGTATAGCAGTATCTAAAATAAATAAACATACAAACAAGTCAGAAAAATGACTGGTAATATGTGCACAAACAGTTTAACCACTTGCCTACTGGGCACTTAAACAGCCTTCCTGCCCAGACCAATTTTCAGCTTTCAGTGCTCTCACACTTTGAATGACAATTACAACACTGTACCCAAATAAATTTTTTTGTCCTTTTTTTCCCCCCACAAATAGAGCTTTCTTTTGGTGGTATTTGATCACCTCTGAGGTTTTTATTTTTTGCGCTATAAATGAAAAAACGAGCAAAAATTTTGAAAAAAATTAAAACGCATATTTCTTTGTTTGTGTGACAAAATTATACAAATTATATATTTTTTGTCATAAATTTTGGCCACTATTTATACTGCTACATGTCTTTGGTAAAAATAACCCAAATTAGTGGATATTATTTGGTCTTTGAGAAAGTTAGAGAGTCTACAAGCTGTGGTGCGAATCGCACAAAATTGATCACATCTGATGTACTGGTGGACTATGTCACTTCTTGTGACCCGAACAAGTCAGGAAAGTACAAATACCCCCCAAATGACCCCTTTTTGGAAAGTAGACATTCCAAGGTATTTAGTAAGAGGCATGGTGAGCTTTTTGATGTTGTCATTTTTTCCCACAATTCTTTGCAAAATGAAGATTTTTTTTTTTCCACAAAATTGTCATTGTAATAGGTTAATTTCTCTCACGTGGCATGTGTATGCCACAAATGACACCCCCAAAAAAATTCTGCTACTCCTCCTGAGTATTACGATACCACATGTGTGGGACTTTTTCACAGCCTGGCCACATAGAGAGGCCTAACATGCAGGGAGCGCCGTCACATGTTCTAGGAGCATAAAATTACACATCCAAACTTGTTGACTACCTATTACACTTTTGAAGGCCCTGGAGCACCAGGACAATAACACGTGGCACCGATGAAAGGTGGCACCGATGACGCGTGACACTGACAACAGATGGCATGGAACACTGACAGGTGGCACTAATGTGGCACTGATGACAGATTGAACTGGGGACAAATGGCACTGACAACAGGTGGCACTGGGAACAGATAGCACTAACAGGTGGCACTGGGGACAGGTGGCTCTGGGGAGGATGGCACTGGGAGAGGATGGCACTTTTTTTCCCCCCTTTTAAACTTACAGCCGCTGCAGCCGTTGATTTCTCCCTTCTCACAGTGTGAGGAGATGATCGCATATGTTTACATATGAGATCATCTCACATTGGACACGCCAATCGCGCTGTAAACGGCCGCTGTGATTGGCCGTTTACAGCGATCTGTGACTGGCTGTGTCCGAGCACAGAACTTCCCCGATGCGTGCTCGCATTGCGGAAGTAAACAGGAGGCCGTTCAGGAACGGCCTCCCGGCAGTTAGTGTCCGCTCTGCAGCCGTATTTCGGCTATACGGCGGGCGGAATGCGGTTAATAAGGAGCTGAAAAACATCTTGTAGATGGTTCTATTAAAACCTGCACTGAAAGAAATATGGGGTTTTCACTACTGATCTTCTGAAAATGCCAGTGCCTGGCTCTATCTGGCTACTTTGAGACACTGACCAAAAAGCATGAGAGTCGGAAAATCAGAACTCCAAATATCATACTTGCAAAATATTGCCATAGAATGTACTGCAACCACTGGATGAACTCAACATCCAGTGCACTAGCATTTTCAGAAGGAGAGATCAAACAGCCTCATACACATGGTACGATTGATGGCCAACCGAGCGTCTGATTTTTGTCAAAACGGCACATGCCAGGATCCTGTCTTGCATACCAATGGTACACAATTGTCATGCCACAAACAAAACGTAGTGACGTACTACGAGGAATTTCAGCTCTTGAGCGCCACCCTTTGGGCCCCTTCTGCTAATTTTGTGTTTGGCAAGCACCCATTCCAAGCATTTGTTTTTGTACTTTCGTCTTTTGTTTGACGGATTTGTGTCCTGACCATACGAAAATCTGACATCAAACCGTTATCTGCCAAAAGTTTACTAGCCTGTCATCCAACATTTGTTGGCGGAAAATTGGACAATTGTCAAAAAGGAGCGTACTAACAGTAAGATTTTTTAGGACAACAGTCTGTCAACAGACAATCCCGTAACATGTCTACGAGGCTTAAGGCCCCTTTCACACAAGCTGAAAAACTGACAGGCGGACCCTCCAGTCTCTATGGAGCGGCAGATGTCAGTAGTCCACTGACACTCGCCGCCATCCAATCGTCTGTCAAAAATAAACAGACGGATGGTGCTCCTGTTCCCCAGCCATCTGGCGAATCGGAGCAGATCGAAACGGACAGGTGATCCTGTCATGCCTTTTTTCTATTACAAGGGATGTTTACATTCTTTGTAATAGGAATAAAAGTGACACAATTTTTTTATTTTTTTTAAACAGTGCCAAAAAAAATATTTTCTTTTAAACACTTCCCGTCTCGGGAGCTTGCATGCAGAAGCAAACACATACATACATGAGCAGCGCCCGCATATGAGAACCGTGTTCAAACCACACGTTAGATTTACAATCGGTAGAGTGAGAGCAATAAGTCTAGACCTCCTCTGTAACTTAAAACATGCACCCTGTAGAATTTTTTAAACGTTGCCTTTTGAGATTTTTAAGGGTAAAAGGTTTGTTGTCACAAGCGGGCACAATTTTGAAGCGTGACATGTTGGGTATCAATTTACTCGGCATAACATTATCTTTAATATATATATATATATATATATATATATATATATATATATATATATATATATATATATATATATTAATTATACGCACACACACACACACACACACACACACACACACACACAGTGCCTTGCGAAAGTATTCAGCCCCCTTGAACTTTTCAACCTTTTGCCACATTTCAGGCTTCAAACAAAGATATAAAATTTTTATGTGAAGAATCACCAACAAGTGGGACACAATTGTGAAGTGGAACGAAATCTATTGGATTTTTGAAACTTTTTTTAACTAATAAAAAAAATGAAAAGTGGGGCGTGCAAAATTATTCGGTCCCCTTGCGTTAATACTTTGTAGAGCCACCTTTTGCTGCGATTACAGGTGCAAGTCGCTTGGGGTATGTCTATCAGTTTTGCACTTAGAGACTGAAATTCTTGCCCATTCTTCCTTGCAAAACAGCTCGAGCTCAGTGAGGTTGGATGGAGAGCGTTTGTGAACAGCAGTTTTCAGCTCTTTCCACAGATTCTTGATTGGATTCAGGTCTGGACTGACTTGGCCATTCTAACACCTGGATACGTTTATTTGTGAACCATTCCTTTGTAGATTTTGCTGTATGTTTGGGATCATTGTCTTGTTGGAAGATAAATCTCCGTCCCAGTTTCAGGCCTTTTGCAGACTCCAACAGGTTTTCATCCAGAATGGTCCTGTATTTGGCTGCATCCATCTTCCCCTCAATTTTAACCATCTTCCCTGTCCCTGCTGAAGAAAAGCAGGCCCAAACCATGATGCTGCCACCACCATGTTTGACAGTGGGGATGGTGTGTTGAGGGTGATGAGCTGTGTTGCTTTTACGCTAAACATATCGTTTTGCATTGTGGGCAAAAAAGTTCCATTTTGGTTTCATCTGACCAGAGCACCTTCTTCCACATGTTTGGTGTGTCTCCCAGGTGGCTTGTGGCAAACTTTAGACAAGACTTTTTATGAATATCTTTGAGAAATGGCTCTCTTCTTGCCATTCTTCCATAAAGGCCAGATTTGTGCAGTGTACGACTGATTGTTGTCCTATGGACAGACTCTCCCACCTCAGCTGTAGTTCTCTGCAGTTCATCCAGAGTGATCATGGTCCTCTTGACTGCATCTCTGATCAGTCTTCTCCTTGTCTGAGCTGAAAGTTTAGAGGGACGGCCAGGTCTTGGTAGATTTGCAGTGGTCTGATACTCCTTCCATTTCAAAAATGATCGCTTGCACAGTGCTCCTTGGGATGTTTAAAGCTTGGGAAATCTTTTTGTATCCAAAGCCGGCTTTAAACTTCTCCACAAAAGTATTACGGACCTGCCTGGTATGTTCCTTGGTCTTCATGATGCTCTCTGCGCTTTCAACAGAACCCTGAGACTATCACAGAGCAGGTGCATTTATACAGAGACTTGATTACACACAGGTGGATTCTATTTATCACCATCAGTCATTTAGGACAACATTGGATCATTCAGAGATCCTCACTGAACTTCTGGAGTGAGTTTGCTGCACTGAAAGTAAAGGGGCTGAATAATTTTGCACGCACCACTTTTCAGTTTTTTATTTGCTAAAAAAGTTTAAAATATCCAATAGATTTCGTTCCACTTCACAATTGTGTCCCACTTGTTGGTGATTCTTCACAAAAAAATAAAATTTGATATCTTTATGTTTGAAGCCGGAAATGTGGCAAAAGGTTGAAAAGTTCAAGGGGGCCGAATACTTTCGCAAGGCACTGTGTGTGTGTGTGTGTGTGTGTGTATGTGTGTATGTGTGTATGTGTGTATGTGTGTATGTGTGTATGTATGTATGTATGTATGTATGTATGTATATATATCACTATCCCCCATCGGGTTTAAGCCGCCCCCATTTCTGAGTAGTACAGCCATCCTGCGCATGCGTCTTTAAATGTATTTTGTTGGTCCTTAACCATATGTATCCATCTCTCTGCTTCCATTATTTTTTTTCCACCTCTGTCTTCCAATCCATTACAGTGGGACATCCAGACTGTTTCCAAAATCTAGGTATCAATATTTTACCTGCATTTAGCGGGTGTGGAACACTTCCCTTATAAAACCCTGCAGATGATAGCATCCCATGAAAGAGAAAATGTAATGGGGAGGGTTCTAGAGGTCTAAAATGTCATTTTCTTAATCCAAGGAGCCATCGCCTCCCAGAATACTTTAATCTTTGGGGAATGCCACAATAAATGAAGAAATTAACCCCTTTGATTACATCCCCTCCAGCAAATAACATCCGCCGTTGGGTAAATCTGAGCAAATCGAACCAGTTTATGATACCATCTTGTACATCTCCTGTATATGGGAACTTATTAAAAAGGTATGGTGTGTTGCCCCCATCACCCTTTTAATTTGTTCGGATGTAAAATTATAAATTAACTTTCCCATACTATTCATTCTGTTCCAAAATAGATAGATAATGTTGTTTTCGTCAATGGTGAAGCATATTCTGATAACTCCCTATATGGAATCCAAGGGGCTCCCTATATGGAATCCAAGGTTCTTACCCACTAGTATTTTCTCCAGAGGCACCCAAAGTTTACTAGCAGAGTCATGGCAACAGTTCATATTATGAACCAGGGCCATTGCTCTGAAATAAGACACTATATCCAGAAGTCCCACCCCACCCTCCCGTTTTTGTCTCCTCAGAATCTCATATGCCAACCTAGGGTGTTTATCTCCCAACACAAAGGTTGTGGAAGCCCTTCGTATTTGTTTGAAAAATGTCTGTGCGAGTGTTAAGGGTACTGTATGTCAAACATAAACAAGTCTAGGGATTACACTAATTTTAAGCGCGTTTACCCCGCCGAACCATGTCAGAGTAGGACTTCTCCAATTCTTCAAGTCTTTTAATATAGATACCACCAAGGATCCATAATTTAAAACATATAGACACTTTACATCTGAAGAGATATAAATCCCCAAATATAGAAAATCGAGGCACAAAACAAAAAGGAAAGAATTGTTACAGAGCTACAGAGCAGTCCTCATCCTCACAGGCACATGGCTTGGCATCAACACTGATTTCTCATTATTTTAAAATTAGATATAAGGCCAAACCCGTCTATTTCAAATCAGTCCCGTCAAACACTCTCGGGGAAAGATACAACAGATCATCTGCGTAAACAGAGATCTTATGTTTCGTTGATCCAATACAAATCCCCATAATCCTCCTATTTCCCCTAATTGTTCGTAGAAAGAGCTCCAGCACCATAGCAAATAATGGGAACAATGGGCATCCCTGCCTAGTCCCATTCCATATCTCAAAAGAATCTGATAAAAAAACAAAACAAAAAAAAAAAACACACGCAATAAGCGCTTATTGATTGGATTGCGCAAAAGTTATAGCGTTTACAAAGTAGGGGATAGTTTTATGGCATTTTTATTGTTAATCTTTTTTTTTTTTTTTTTTTATACTTGTAATGGCGGCGATCAGAGATTTTCATCGTAACTGCGACATTATAGCGGACACATCGGACAATTTTGACACATTTTTGCTTGTTTATATTAGAATCTCCCTGTTCTTCCTCACAGAGAGACAACTGCGGGTATCCCCAGACATGAGGCCCGTGGTCATGGAGCTCCCGGCGGCACGCACGAGCCACCTCTTGAAAAGGGCAACGCACAGGTACATTAATCTGCCTATACATGCCCTTCTGCCGCAGTAAGCGGTTAACATGCCTTAAAGCCTTATGAGACACAAAGGTTTTCCCCGAAGAGGTGTCTAAACTGGGGTCCAAGGTAATGTTCAAATCCCCTCCCACCACCAGTAAACCTTCCCGGAACCTCCTCAAAAACTGTCCAAAGTTTTAGATAGAAATTTAATGGTGTGATTACTGGGGGCATATATACAGTTGTAGCAAGGGTAGAACACCGGCAGACTGACCATTGTCAATAATGCAGACTGACCAATTGTCCATTGCCACAAACACAGCCTTACCTGATGTTATCCCATCCTGTCTCAGGAGCAGTGTCAGGCAGGCCCAGCTCAGAGTACGCCTTTAAGTGTGTAGGTGTACCAATACAGTCCTATTTATATTGAGTAGTGATACCCATAAAAGTCCATCCATAAACAGTAAACGTGCAAATTAGTGCAAAAAGTACTGTGTGTAGAAATGTGACAGACAAACTCTTCAGGTGACATCCACTGTGTACTCTTCGTGTGCGCCACATGCGCTTACCTCTAAATGGGTAAGAAATGCCACTCAGATATTTCTAATGAGTCCTCCTGAGTGTGGTAACCAGGGATGATGTCCTTAAGAGTGCTGTATTGCAATAATGGCTCCCAGTTGGTTAGTTCGCCCGTTCATCCACTGCAAATGAAAGCGGGGAATAAACAGGAAGATCCCATAGCAATCCCGAGGGGAAGTTATTGGATTAAGGAACAACCGGAAGTGACACATAGACATTGTTTGATCTGCCTGTCGTTTTCAGCATTGTTGTAAGTAGCCCTTTTTTAAACATAAATAAACCTATTTGAGACATATTACGCTATGGGATCTTCCTGTTTACATATGGGTGGGTACCCGGCTGTCCTGAAAGACTCTGGGAAAGGACGTTACCGGTAAGCAACTTCATTTTTCCCCTAATTGTCTTTCAGGACAGCCACCTGAGAGGATAACCGAGCACTTACCCTTAGGCTGGGACCACAGCTTGCAAGACCTTGCGTCCAAAGGTCTAATCTTTAGCTGACCATAAGTCCACTCTATAGTGTCTTACAAAAGTGGTAAAACTGGACCATGTTGCCGCTTTACAAATCTGTTCTGGTGTTGCTCCAGCTCTCTCTGCCTGTGACGCTGCCATTGCCCTCGTGGAGTGTGCCCTGATTCCCTCTGGGATCTGCATACCTCCTAACTTGTAAGCCTGTTCTATGGCTTCTCTTAGCCATCTGGCTATTGTGCTTCTTGAAGCTTTGTGCCCTAGCCTAGCTCCAGAATATAAAATAAAGACTCCGTCTTTCTAATTGTCTTTGTTGCTTGTAAATAATGTAAGATGCATCTCCGGACATCTAAATTATGGAATTTTACTTCTTGTTCCTGAGAAGGATTTGGACAAAATTATGGTAACACAATTTCTTGTCCTCTATGAAATCTTGAGGCCACTTTAGGCAGAAATCCTGTCTAGTGTCAGGTCCCACTTTGGACTCTGCTCACGGATTTAAAGAGTCTGATTATCCATGGATTTGAAGCTAAACTTCTTTCCTGGTAAACTGACAGTGCTGACACTTGACTCTTTAACGTACTTAGGCTTAGTCCTTTGTCTACACAACTCTGTAGAAATTCTAAGACTAATACTGAGCTATGTGTTTTGAAGTTCTCTGTGCGCCATCTGCTAAAACATTTCCATACTTTCTGGTATATATTACGCGTCTCAACCTTCCTGCTTTTCAGCAGTGTTTCTATCAAAACGGCTTGAGAACCCTTTTGCTTTTAGCAGCTGCTCCTCAGATACCAGGTGGCTAATTTCCACCTTTCCACCTGTGGACAGTACACTGGGCCCTGGGATAGTAGGTCCTCCTCGACTGGTAGCAACCAAGGGGGCTCTATGGCGAGTTCTTTGAGCATAGAGAACCACGGTCTCCTGGGCCAGTGAGGTGCTATGAGAATTAATGATGTGCTTTCTATACGTAATTTTCTTATTACTGCTGGTAGTAGCACTGGTGGGGGAAAGGCATAACATTTGCTGAATGCCCACTTTTGCGCTAATGCGTATATTCCGAGCGCACCATCCTCCCTTCTCAGGGAGAAGAATGCTTGAACTTTCCTGCTTTCCCTTGAAGCAAATAAGTATACCTGAGGTATTCCCCATTTTTTTGTAATCTGGTTGAATACCTCCTGTTTTAGTACCCAAGCTCCTTCTCTTACTTTCTTCCTGCTGAGGAAATCTGCCACTTTGTTTAAATCCCCTTTTAAGTGGACTGCTGAAAAAGGGAGTATGTTTTTCTCTCCCCATTTCAAGATTTCTTCTGCTAAAGACCATAGAGCTCCACTTCTGGTTCCCCAGTTTGTTTATGTAGGCCACTACTGACGAGTTGTCTGATGTGATCTGTACATGATGTCCTCTCAACTCTTTCTGGAAGCACTGAAGTGCGAACCATACTGCCTTCAACTCTTTCCAGTTGGATGACCTCGTCCACTCTTGCTTCCCCCAAGTCCCTTGTGTTATCTGGGAGTCTAAATGTGCTCCCCACCCTGTGCCACTTGCGTCCGTGGTTAGGATCTGGGAAATGGGCAGGATCCATAGCCGTCCTTTGTTTATGTTTTCTGCCTTTCTTCATCACCATAGGGTCTTTTTCACCTTTGCTGGTACCAACACCTGTGTATCCAGCGACTCCTGCCTGTGATCCCATATCTTTAATAGGAGCATCTACAATGGCCGAAAATGTAGACTTGACCACTGTACCGCTGGGATTGCAGATGTTAGCAACCCCAGTGTTGACATTATTTTTCTTATTGAACATGGTAGATTGGCCTGCACTGTTCTTATTTCCTTTTGAATTTTCCCTATTTTCTCCTTGGGTAAAAAAAAAAACTTTGTTGGACTGAGTCTATTATATATCCCAAATACTTTATTTGTTTCGTGGGTTGTAAGTTTGATTTTTCTACATTTACCAACCAACCTAGACTTTCTAAGAATGTCCTTGTGCATTTGAGGTTTTCTAATAACCTCCTGGAAGTTTTTGCAAAAAGGAGAAGATCATCTAAATAGGCAATGATGGATATGCCCTTTAGTTGCAATGGTGCCAGAGCTTCCGCTAGAATTTTTGTAAAAATTCTGGGCAAAGATGATAGGCCGAAGGGTAGAGCCTGGAATTGAAGGTGTAAGGTCTCCTTTCCTGTTTCTATTGCTAACCTTAGAAACTTCTGACAACTTTGATGCATCGGTATGTGTAGGTATGCGTCCTTTAAATCTAGTGAAGCCATATAACAGTTTGGGGGTAACAGAGCCTTTACTGAGTATATGGAATCCATTCTGAATCTTTTGTAAGTTATGGATAGATTTAAGGGTTTGAGTTTGAGGATTGACCTGACCTTTCCTGAGGGTTTCTGTACTCCAAATATGTGGGAGTAGAAGCAGTGTCCTTCTTTTGGTACCTTGATGATTACACCTTGTTTTCTGAGGTCCTTTATGGACCTCATTAACCCTCTGGCTTTTTCTCAGTTTTTTGGAAGTTTGGTGGTGTAAAGTGTTTGGGGGCGATTTTGAGAACTCTAGAAAATACCCTTCTCTTATTGTCCTTAAAATAAACTGATTGGACGAGATTTTTTCCCCATTGTGAGATGAAGGTCCCCAGTCTTCCTCCCACCAAGACGACTTCATTGTTTATTACGGGTTTGCTCAGGAGGATGAAAAATCACTCCTCCCTTGCTTTTCCCTCTCTGGACCCAAGGTTTCCTTTGGTTATCTGCCTTGGATGTTGAGAAACTGGATTTTATGTCCCTTATGTCTCTTTGCCTCTTTTTATTTTGTTGAAGCTGACTCCAAGCTGCTTTCCGCTTTAGCGGAAACGCCTTCTTTTTGTCCGCTGTACGGTCCAGCACCTCTAATCCTGGCCCAAACAGCAGGTCCCCTGTAAACAGGATCCCGCACAGTTTGGCTTTGGAAGCGCAGTCCCCCTGCCATGTCTTTAGCCATAGGGCCCATCTGGTCGAATTGGCTAGCGCTGAGAATCTGGCTGCCATGCATACCAGCTCTGCCGATGCTGTTGTATATGTCCTACATGTGTGATTTTGGCTTGCCCATCAGTGGCTAGCTAAAATATATATTAGCAATTTTCTAATTTAAAGACCATAGTCATTTACCACTTTTAAAACTTTTGTTACTAGAATAAAGTGGTTATACTTTACTAATTAGTAATGTGTACATCATTCAGTATGCCGCCCTTTTCTTTTCTTTCTTTGGGATGCTTTTTTACATATGGTCTAGGCCAGAATGATGGACTCAATTCTGATAGAGATACATACACATACAACATGGGTGTTTTTAACCTCGTTTTCAATACTTTTATGCGTAAAGTGCAATATTACCTTTCAGAAAAAAAAAATGGACACCGTACACTCTCCCCATCCCCTTGGACGCGGTTGTACTTAACTCTTGGGGTGGTGAGCTGTCATGTGTGATGGATCAGAGCAATTCTGATTGGTTAGCACCTGCACATGATTGCTTGAACAATCAGAATCACACTGATCCATCCTGGAAGTCCTACAAAAAAAAAGGGGAAGAAGAGTGGGAATTTCAAATCTTCATACTGCTTCACCAGCTGCATGGGCAGGAACAGCTCATGGAGGCAAGTAAAGTGGAGACTGGGAGAGTGGGGAGGGTGTAGGGGGTCAACAACCCGTCCATCGCAGTCCACCTGTTGACCGCAGGCAGGTGACAAGTAGACCATAAACAGGTTCCTGCGCTGCCAACCCCTGCCTTCTAAGTACCGGACCTTGTCTCTCCTCCCAGCCTCAAGCCTCCTCTGCGGCTCCACCGCACCTTCTTTGCCCTTCTCCTTCTCTCTCCCTTCCGCCTCCAACCTCCTCTGCTGCCGTCATCAGTGAACAGTGGAGACTGGGAGGAAACAACTCAGGATGGAGGGTGGGGTGATGTGAAAGGGGTAGAGGACACTGTTGCGGGCAGGGTCATCCCCATAGCAGTGTCCTCTACCACCCTTCACATCACCCCCCCACCCCCGCATTCTGAGCGCAACGCACACCCCTAAACCCTGAATTCTGAGCACAACACAGACCCCTAAACCCTGAATTCTGAGCGCAACGCACTCCTCCAGCCTGCATTCTGAGTGTGTGGGTTCCCAAATACCCCCCCTTCTTCGCCCCTCCACCCTAAACAATAACCCCCCTCCCACCCTAAACAATAACCTCCATCCACACCTCTCCACCGTAAACAAAAACAACCCCCCCCCCCCTCCCCACCCTAAACAATAATACCCCTTCCCCACCAAAAATAAATAAATAACAATATATAAAAATAGGTATCAGTATCGACGAATACTTGAGGAAAAGCATTGGTACTCTTTATTAAAAACCAGACTGCCCATACATGGATCACAATTTGGCATGTCCCAGCTGAACCATCAGAATTTCCATTCATGTATGCCTGCCTTATAGGAGTTGTAAAGGCAGAATATTTTTTTATCCTAATGCATTCCTATGTATTAAGATAAAAAACCTGTGTGCCGCAGCACCCCCCCCCCCCCCATACTTACCTGAGCTCCCTCTCTGTCCAGTGATGTTACACAAGTGTCTCATCTGGCCGGGATACCCCTCCCAGTTGGCTGAGACAACAGCGTGACGCCATTGGCTCCCACTGCTGTCAACGAAAATCAGTCAGCCAATCAGGAGAGAATGGGCAGGGCCGGGTCGGGGCTCCATGTCTGAATGGACAGAAAGAGCAACAGCTCGGCTCAGGTGCCCCCATAGCAAGCTACTTGCTGTGGGGGCACTCCGTAGGAAAGAAGGGCCAGGAGCTATGGCGAGATACCCGAAAAAACTAGGATCTGGGCTGCTCTATGCAAATCCAGTGCAACAGATGAGGTAAGTATGAGATATAAAAAAAGATCCTTTACAATCACTTCAAGGATTGTTATAACCCGTCAGGCTTCTTTTTTTATTTGCCCGTGTCCCATCGGGGAGATTAGCCTTCACTTCCTGTTCCATAGCCAAAACAGGAAGTGAGAAAAATCCCTTTAAGGGAATTCCTCATCTTAGTGGGAGATTCCTGTTCCAATCACATGCAATTCAGGGAGGTACGATTGGAGCCCATCTATTTTTGAATGGGATACTACTCCCTGACACCAGCGATGGGGACCCTACTCCTTTCCCAGTTGACATTAGCGAAGGGGACGCTACTCCTCCCCGCCCCCCCCCCCCCCACCAGCGATGGGGACGCTACTTCTCCCCCGCCTCCCCGGTGACACCAGCGATGGGGACGTTACTCCTCCCCGCCCCCCCCCCCCCCCCCGCTGACACCAGCGATGGGGGATGCTACTTCTCCCCGCCCCCCCCCCCCCGCTGACACCAGCGATGGGGGATGATACTTCTCCCCGCCCCCCCCCCGCTGACACCAGCGATGGGGGATGCTACTTCTCCCCGCCCCCCCCCCGCTGACACCAGCGATGGGGGATGCTACTTCTCCCCGCCCCCCCCCCCCCCCCGCTGACACCAGCGATGGGGGATGCTACTCCTCCCCGCCCCCCCCCCCCCGCTGACACCAGCGATGGGGGATGCTACTCCTCCCCGCCCCCCTCGCTGACACCAGCGATGGGGAAGCTACTTCTCCCCCCCTGCTGACACCAGCGATGGGGAAGCTACTTTTCCCCCCCTGCTGACACCAGCGATGGGGAAGCTACTCCTCCCCGCCCCCCCCGGCTGACACCAGCGATGGGGGCGCTACTCCTCCCAGCCCCCCCCCGCTGACACCAGCGATGGGGACGCTACTCCTTCCCGCCCCCCTTCCCGCTGACACCAGCGATGGGGACGCTACTCCTTCCCGCCCCCCTTCCCGCTGACACCAGCGATGGGGACGCTACTCCTTCCCGCCCCCCTTCCCGCTGACACCAGCGATGGGGACGCTACTCCTTCCCGCCCCCCTTCCCGCTGACACCAGCGATGGGGACGCTACTCCTTCCCGCTGACACCAGCGATGGGGGCGCTACTCCTTCCCGCCCCCCCCCCCCCGCTGACACCAGCGATGGGGGATGCTACTTCTCCCCGCCCCCCCCCCCCTGCTGACACCAGCGATGGGGGATGCTACTTCTCCCCGCCCCCCCCCCGCTGACACCAGCGATGGGGGATGCTACTTCTCCCCGCCCCCCCCCCCCCCCCGCTGACACCAGCGATGGGGGATGCTACTCCTCCCCGCCCCCCCCCCCCCGCTGACACCAGCGATGGGGGATGCTACTCCTCCCCGCCCCCCTCGCTGACACCAGCGATGGGGAAGCTACTTCTCCCCCCCTGCTGACACCAGCGATGGGGAAGCTACTTCTCCCCCCCTGCTGACACCAGCGATGGGGAAGCTACTCCTCCCAGCCCCCCCCCGCTGACACCAGCGATGGGGACGCTACTCCTTCCCGCCCCCCTTCCCGCTGACACCAGCGATGGGGACGCTACTCCTTCCCGCCCCCCTTCCCGCTGACACCAGCGATGGGGACGCTACTCCTTCCCGCCCCCCCTCCCGCTGACACCAGCGATGGGGGCGCTACTCCTCCCCCCTCCCGCTGACACCAGCGATGGGGACGCTACTCCTCCCCCCTCCCGCTGACACCAGCGATGGGGACGCTACTCCTCCCCCCTCCCGCTGACACCAGCGATGGGGACGCTACTCCTCCCCCCTCCCGCTGACACCAGCGATGGGGACGCTACTCCTCCCCCCTCCCGCTGACACCAGCGATGGGGACGCTACTCCTCCCCCCTCCCGCTGACACCAGCGATGGGGACGCTACTCCTCCCCCCTCCCGCTGACACCAGCGATGGGGACGCTACTCCTCCCCCCTCCCGCTGACACCAGCGATGGGGACGCTACTCCTCCCCCCTCCCGCTGACACCAGCGATGGTGGACGCTACTCCTCCCCCCTCCCGCTGACACCAGCGATGGTGGACGCTACTCCTCCCCCCTCCCGCTGACACCAGCGATGGTGGACGCTACTCCTCCCCCCTCCCGCTGACACCAGCGATGGGGACGCTACTCCTCCCCCCTCCCGCTGACACCAGCGATGGGGACGCTACTCCTCCCCCACCCCGCTGACACCAGCGATGGGGACGCTACTTCCCCCCCACCCCGCTGACACCAGCGATGGGGACGCTACTTCCCCCCCACCCCGCTGACACCAGCGATGGGGACGCTACTTCCCCCCCACCCCGCTGACACCAGCGATGGGGACGCTACTTCCCCCCCACCCCGCTGACACCAGCGATGGGGACGCTACTTCCCCCCCACCCCGCTGACACCAGCGATGGGGACGCTACTTCCCCCCCACCCCGCTGACACCAGCGATGGGGACGCTACTTCCCCCCCACCCCGCTGACACCAGCGATGGGGACGCTACTTCCCCCCCACCCCGCTGACACCAGCGATGGGGACGCTACTTCCCCCCCACCCCGCTGACACCAGCGATGGGGACGCTACTTCCCCCCCACCCCGCTGACACCAGCGATGGGGACGCTACTTCCCCCCACCCCGCTGACACCAGCGATGGGGACGCTACTTCCCCCCCACCCCGCTGACACCAGCGATGGGGACGCTACTTCCCCCCCACCCCGCTGACACCAGCGATGGGGACGCTACTTCCCCCCCACCCCGCTGACACCAGCGATGGGGACGCTACTTCCCCCCCACCCCGCTGACACCAGCGATGGGGACCCTACTTCCCCCCCACCCCGCTGACACCAGCGATGGGGACGCTACTTCCCCCCCACCCCGCTGACACCAGCGATGGGGACGCTACTTCCCCCCCACCCCGCTGACACCAGCGATGGGGACGCTACTTCCCCCCCACCCCGCTGACACCAGCGATGGGGACGCTACTTCCCCCCCACCCCGCTGACACCAGCGATGGGGACGCTACTCCCCCCCCCCCCCCGCTGACACCAGCGATGGGGACGCTACTACCCCCCCCCCCCCCCCCGGCCACAGTCTGACCATCCCCTAAACTCAGAAGGGCAGTAAATTGGCCCTTTGGAGATCCCTGAGAAAGAGGTTAGTAATGAAGGTGAGACTGTGTAGAGTAAGCTTAGCGTGCTGCAAATATGAGACAGCAAAGATGATACTTACAGCCATCCTTGGCCCACATTGTCATGCTCCAGGAAGACCCCTGCGATGGTGGCATTAGTCTGGACAAACTTCAGCATGTTCCCCAGCACATTGAAGAGGAGATAGGAGGCGAAGAGCAGCAGAGGGAGCTGAGCACCGCTCGGATTGGACAGGAGGACATACAACACTTCCAGCGCCACAGAGGTCACGAGGACCCCCGTCCCACACATAGGGACCACGACGGCCGGGTCCCAGGGGCTCATCTGTAAAACAGTCATCGTCATTAATAATGGCTCCTCTCAGGACACCGCACAATGTGACGGACAGTACACCAGTTACCTTGACAATCACCACTAGAAGGAATGTATGACAGGAAGCACGATACAAGTCTGTCAGGAGGCAGCCCAACAAAGCAGGAAGTCATTATTAGGAAATAAAGACGCGACCACGCCTACTCTCCTTCCATTGGACAATAACACCAACCTTTCGCCGAAGCACGGTATAGATAACCAATCGCTAATTGTTAACTCTTTTAGCCCGCCCTGCATGTGCAGGAACAGTGCGCCTCAGCCAATCACAGAGAGAGCGGATGCTGGAAATGGGCGGGACAAGTTGGGGCGTTTCTATGATTTGTAACATACCTAGCCATGGTAACCTGCTGGTGCTGCAACCTCTGTAGTTGTTCATACACCGAGTGTGGAACTTCTCCCGAGTCTTGTGTTAGAAAGCAGCTGTGAGGAATGTCTATTAGTGGAAGAAGAAAACAATCCCGGTAACGTTTATAAGGCCCTGTTCACACCTACTGCAGTGACAAGGGGTTTTATGACAAATACAGAATCACAGTATATATAAATGAAAGGAATAAAGTGGTTGGAGGGAATGGCAAAAATGTTTTTATTACAAATCGTTCAAATTATTATGTGAGCAGACTGCAGTTCCTCTTTAACCACTTCAGCCCCGGAAGAATTTACCCCCTTCCTGACCAAACCACTTTTTGCGATTAGGCACTGCGTCGCTTTAACTTTAACAATTGCACGGTTGTGCGACATGACTCCCAAACAAAATTGACATCCTTTTTTTCCCCCACAAATAGAGCTTTCTTTTGGTGGTATTTGATCACCTCTGTTTTTATTTTTTGCACTATAAACAAAAAAAGAGTGTTAATTTAAAAAAAACGCATTATTTTTTACTTTTTGCTATAATAAATATCCCCAACAAAAATTTATAAAACTTTTTTCCCCCTCAGTTTAGGCTGATACATATTCTTCTACATATTTTTGGTGAAAAAAAAAATCACAATAAGCGATTATTGATTGGTTTGCGCAAAAGTTATAGCATTTACAAAATAGGGGATAGTTTTATGGCATTTTTATAGTAATGGCGGTGATCAGCGATTTTTATCGTGACTGCGACATTATGGCAGACACATCCGAAATTTGTGACACATTTTTGGGACCATTGTCATTTATACAGCAATCGGTGCTATACAAATGCAGTGATTCCTGTGTAAATTACACTGGCAGTGAAGGGGTTAACCACTAGGACTAGGAGCAGTTAAGGGGTTAAGTGTGTCCTGGGGAGTGCTTCTAACTGTGGGGGGTGTGGCTATGTGTGACGTCACTGATCTCTGCTCCTGATCAAAGGGAGAAGAGATCAGTGACACTGTCACTAGGCAGAACAGGGAGATGCTTGTTTACATTAGCATCTCTCCGCTCTTCCTCTCCGTGAGACGATCGCAGTATCCCTGTGGCAATCGAGTCCGTGGGACCCGTGACCCGACTCACGGAACTTGACATGTGCACGCGCCGCCGGCTGCCTCTTAAAGAGCAATGTACGTTAATTTGCCTGTACAAGCCCTTCTGCCGACGTATATCGGCTTGAGACAGTCGGCAAGCAGTTAACCACTTGCCGATCAGACCATAGCCGAAAGACAGCTACAGCACAGTTGGCTTATTCTGGGAGGGTGTCCTCCCAGAATGTTGTTCTTGCGGCGCGCTCCCGGAAATATTTGTGGTAGCGGCCGTTTACCACGTGATCGCTCTGTCAAATGACGGAGCGATCACTTGTAAATAAACCAACGTCAAGTAATGATGCCGGTTCCTCCCTCCCCTCTCTGTACCGATCTGTACAGTGTGAGGGGGATAGATCGCTTGTAGCAGAGCTATGGGCTGGATCTGTAGTACCCACAGCGCTGCTCAGTGCCAATACTCTGCCAATACTTGCCAATACTCTGCAATAAATTTTAACAGAAACAACGATTTTTTTTTTTTTTTTTACCAAATTTTAAGTCTTTATTGATTTATAGCGCAAAAAATTTAAAGAAACAGCTGGGATTAAATACCACCAAAAGAAAGCTCTATTTGTGTGAAAAAAGGACAAGAATTTAATATGGGTACAGTGTTGCATGAATGAGTAATTGTCATTTAAAGTGTGAGAGCAGCGAAAGCTGAAAATTGGTCTGGTTAGGAAGGGGGTTTAAGTGCCCAGTGGCCAAGTGGTTAAAGTGGTAATAAAGGCAGACTTTTTTTTTTTTTTTACCTGCATGCATTTTATTTATGAAGCCAAATAACCTGTGTGTTGCCCCCAGCCCCCCTAATACTTACCTGAACCTCCTCTCAATCCAGTGGTGTGCAGGAGAGCCTCGGCTGTTCCTGGTCTCTCTCCTCATTGACTGAGACAGCAGTGGGAGCCATTGGCTCAAATTTAACTGAACTTGAGCAGTTCTGCAAAGAAGAGTGCAAATATTGCAAATTCTAGATGTTCAACATTAGTAGACATATCTCAACAGACTAAAGCCTGTAATTAAAGCGGGAGTCCGCCGTTTTTTTTTTTTTAAAAAGCCAGCAGCTACAAATACTGCAGCTGTTGACTTTAAAAATAATGACACTTACCCGCCCAGCGCGCCCACAATGTCGGCACCCGAAGCCGATCTCTCGATCGTCTCTCGGGTGCTGCCGCCGCCATCTTGGGTATGGGAATCAGGAAGTGGAGCCTTGCGGCTTCATTTCCTGGTTCCCTACTGCGCATGCACGAGTCGCGCTGCGCAATAAGGATGGTCCCCGCTGTCTCTGGGATCCGTGCGTTTCCCAGCAGACAGCGGGGGACCTTCGGAAAGGGGCGTATATTCTGCGGAAAACCTTCTGCAGATATCTATGCCAGAAGTGGGTGCAGATACCTGTACTGTACAGGTATCTGCACCCCCCTCCCCCCTGAAAGGTGCCAATTGTGGCGCCAGAGGGGGGGAGGGTTCCAATGAGCGGAAGCTCCACTTTAGGGTGGACCTCCGCTTTAACCACTTGCCGACCAGCTGCCATCTTTATACATCTCAGAGATCTTCTGTTCCCAGTGATTGTTAACAGTGATCTGTCATGTCCCAGTAAGCCCATCCCCCTACAGTTAGAACACACCTAGGGAACCCCTTCCCTGTCAATGTCTGATCAATGTAATAATGTCACTGGTCCCCAAAAAGTGTTAGATCTGTCTGCCGCAATGTTGCAGTCCCACTAAAAAAATGCAGATCGCCGCCATTACTAGTAAAAACTATTTTAAAAAAGTCCCAAAATCTATCCCATAGTTTGTAGACACGATAACTTTTGCACAAACCAATCAATATATGCCTTTTTTTTTTTTACCAAAAATATGTAGAATATATCGCGGCCTAAACTGATGAATAAATGTGATTTTTTTCAAATATATTTTTTGGATCTGTATTATAGCTAAAAGTAAAAAATATATATATATTTTTTTTCAAAGCTGCCACTCTGATCAAATACCACCAAAAGAAAGCTCTATTTGTGGAAAAAAAAATTGTTTGGGTACACAGGCTGAGGAAACATGTCTCATGTTCGGGGGATATGTTCAGGGGTACCGTTCCTAAATTAGGTCTAGCCCAACCCCCCCACCCCACACACACATAGCAATTGGTCTTATTGTGTTTGCCTGCACTGCACCTCATCCACTCAAGCCACAAGTTGACACCTGAGAACCCGGTTTCTGCAGCAATAATATCCTCAATGGTAGGGTCTGCTATGGCCACCATGTCCTTTAATGTCTGGGGGTTTGAGCTAGATGTGGATTGGGGAACTCCCCACTCTGGGTTGTTGAACATATCTCTTAGTTGGAAAAGTTTTCTAAAACTGGGATACCCACTCTCCTTGGCTAGGATTCTCAATGGTCAACCTGAACTCTTTGGTGTAATACTGATCTGTGTGCTTGTTAATTGTCATTCTATCTAAGCCCTTGTACACACGGTCGGAGATTCCGTCAGAATGTTTCAGATTGAAGCGTTTTGTTGGATATTCCGACTGTGTGTGGTCTGCATCGGACTGTTTCCGTCGGAATATCCGTCGGACCAACTTTTCCAACTTGCCGGAAATATTTTCAGACAAAATGCTCCGATCGGACATACTCCGATCATGTGTAGCCTACTCCGACGGACAAGGTGCCACGCATGCTCACAATCAAATTCCAACATGGAAGCGCTCGCTCAGGTAAAACTACTGCTCGTAAGCGATATAGCACATTTGTCACGCTGCAATGTTAAAAATTCTTTCATGAAGCGCATTCTCTTGTTCTTTACAATGCTGCAAGAAGGAACTTCTTTTGATGCTCATAGTCACACACACTTCTCCCGAACGTATTTCACTCTTTTTTACTCATTTCGGCAATACAATTTTTGAATTTGTCACATTTACACAATTTTATATTTTGTTTATTCTTTTTTGACTGTATTTTTTTTTTCCCTAAACATCTCCTTTTTTGACAGTTTGCTCATCTTTCCATTTTTGGGGTGTGTTTTGGGTTTCAACTTACCACAACAACATTATTATATTTTTTATATTTTCTTTTTCTTTTTTAATCTACAGGAGGTTGTTTAGTGTTGTTACCCCTTGTTATTCATTTCACTTTGTATTTTTGAAATGTACCTACCTGCTCACAAATAAACTGGCCCTTTGAAAGGAAAACACATACGCAAGTATTTCTTCAAACAAAAAAAACCTTTATTTAGGTCTCAATAAAAAGAGGAAGGCAGCGCTGGAGAAACTTGTTACTTTGGTGCAGCATTTGGCCCCCAGGGCAGACATGAACTAATTAGAAAAAGAAAAATTGGTGGCCCGAGGAGTATATATCTCAGGGAGAGAAGTCTGGTCCAGAAGTCCTAGAGATCAGGAAAATCAGATGCCATCTATCTCCACAGGATGTGGTTCTTCAAGAGGCTGCATCTTCTTTCCGACCAGACTGAATCCAGGCCATCACTCTCTCGTCTTCCTTAGGCACTTCCCTCCAGGCATCCTTCGAGGCTGTGGCTGGGCTCCTGTAGTTGTTGCAGGAGGAGGAGAAAGAGGGCGTTGGTCGACCTCCTGGTTGCCACTTGCCACAGCCTCCCCCCGACTGAGGTCTTCCTGTGTATGAAAATGGGACATAGTTTTATTTTTTTGCTCATCAATCACTCCATTTTTAGCTCATGACTTTTGCAAATTGAATGTTACCAAATAGAACAGACTATCATTCTGAGCCCAGCATTTTTCATTCTCGTCCCAATCATTTTTGGTCACTACTGTCTATTGATATGTAAACCACTTTGTTAAATCACAACTTACTGATCAATAATAACATCTAGTTAATATCATTAAATGTACCACAAGAAATATGTTCAACAATGCTATACCTGTCTCAAGCTGGGCCCCACAACATGTTGCTGCCTGGAAGGCCCAGGTTGGATGTTGGAAGCCTCAGCTGGGGGTGAAGGAAGCCTTGAAGGAAGACTGGAGAGTGGTGGCCTGGGTACCCCCTGGTCTACCAGAAAATGCAGCCTCTGGAAGTAAATCCTGGGGTAATAAACGGCATCTGGATCTCCTGATCTCAAGGACTCCAGGTGCTTCTTTCTCTCCCTGAGATATGTACTCTTCATTGCACCAATTTTCCTAGTCACATAGGCCATGTCTGCCGTGGGGACCATGATCCGCACAAAAGAAAGAAGTTTCTCCAGCGCTACGTTCCTCTTTCTTCTGTCGTAATAAAACTGGTTGTTGATCTGCCACAGGCAGGGCATCTCCCTGTACAGTTCCAGGAATAGACCCATAAAATTGGGGTTTTTGAATGGATCCATCTTATCTGCAAGACACAACGCAAGTCAAACCCTAAAATACTAATAATACCATGAAAAACCCTCCTAATCTTGTCCCATCATCGGCCTAGATAGAAGCAGTCTAGTCTAGTGATGTACCAAGTTCAAAATTTTACCTTCGTTTGCACGATCGTCGCGTCAGCTCCCCACTCTGTTCCCAGATCGCACGGACGACACACACATGTTGCGTTTTATATACAGTGCGCATGCGTGAAATTCCGCCCACCTCTGACGTTCTTTCTAGACTATTCCCCGCCCCTTCGCTTTCGGCGCAGTGGGGAGAGCACATGGCGGAGAGAACGCAGGTGCGCAATCAGAGTTCCACTAACGAGGAGGAGGGTGAGGAAAGCCTGGAGCCTGAAACGTCCCGATCCAGGAAGAGAAGATTTAAGGCCTCAAATATGTCTTTTGGAGAGATGTTGGAGATGGTGGACATATTGAACAGGACCGACTATGATGGAAAGTATGGACCTTACCCAAACCCAAATATCAGAAAGGCCAAGATCATGATTAAAGTTGTGAAGAGTCTTCAGAAGAATTTTGGGGTACGCCGATTCAAGGATCAACTGAGAAAACGCTGGTCAGACCTGAAACTGAGGGAGCATGATCAGTACAGAAGGATCAAGCGTGTTCTTCAAAAAAGTAAGTAGTTGGCGTGTGTTCATATCATTATTCTTGCTTGCATACTGCTCCATGTGCTTTGATTTCATGTTGTGCAGTTTAAAATGGCCACTTTCAAGTTCATGGTTTCATTCGTTCGTAAGAAACATCGTTCTGCAGGTAAGTATTCCAGCTTAACAAAGTGTCCACAATAATGTTCTCACCTTGGAGCTCGGCCAAAAAACACAATTGTACAACACTTCCAAGCAATGTTTCATATTCCTAATTCTGCCCTCTGTGTGCTAATTATTCTTTTTTTACATTCTCATAGGGGAGAGAAGACTCGGCAAGTATGAGGACACCAGGGACCACACCCCTCCCAAAGAAGGCGAAATTCAAAAACCAGAAGCAGAGGAGCAGGAGGAGGAGGAGGAGGAAGGAGAGATCGTTGAAGTTGGACAAATTGTCACCACAACAGGTGAGTGTCGGAGAACACAGCTTCTGGTAAGCTCATCAATGTATGTCACCATATTTTTAATACATGGTGTGTTTTTTGCTTTGTTTTGTAGGTGATGTGGAAGAAGAATCCCATTTTACCAGTGAAAGTGCCCAGATCCTGATTGGGGAGATAATGGAGTGCAATCGGGATTTAGAAAATATACAGCAAAACATCAATGATGTTAAAAATAAAATGAAGAACATCATTGATGTTTGAGTGTGAAACAGCCCAAACTAGCTAGGGTTTTATTTTTTGACTTTTAATCAACAACTTTTGTATTTTTTGAAAATCCAAATTTAGAAGATGCACAGAGTGTATCAACATGCGCTATCTCCCTTCATGGGGGATCAATGTATGTGTTTTGTGGAAAGTGGCTGAGATGAAGGGGTTGCAGCCCCAAAACATGTACATTGATCCCCCATGATGGGAGATAGCACATGTCAGCCCAGTTTGTACATACTCATGTCTGATATTGTCTTCACTTTTCAAAGTTGAACTTTGTAAGTTCCTGAGTTCTGTATGTTACGCTTTGATACATGCCTGTTTACACAAAAACACCAAGTAAACAAAAATTACCTGAAAGAATGTTTTTGATACACCCAATTTGTTGGTTTGTTGTAAAACCCTTTTCTAAACGCACATGTGAGTGTGCTTTGATTAAAAATTAAAATTATGAACAATGTGTGGCTTCCTTTTTCATTGCGCAAATGATGTATTTGGAGTAAAATTGTTGTTTTCGGTGAGAATGGGTGTTATTTACTAAAGGTAACTCCACTTTGCACTCCAGGTACAGTTTCAGGTGTACTTTTGCAGTGCACTTGTAGTGCATAGTGGATGTGCCTTTAGTAATTAACACCCACAGTGATGTGTTAATTTTGACAATCATGCCATTTTCCTGCCATGGTGCTGAAAATTAGCACGATTTTGGTCAGTAATGCACTACATACATTAGTTACCAAAAACAAGGTGTGTGTGTAGCAGACCCACAACATAATAAGCTTATCTGAAGAAGAGACTGTCCCCTCATCTCGCTCAGAAATTTTGTTTGCACTGTTGGTGAAAAAGGCACAACAAGAAAAAACATAAATTTACATAGGAGACACCTAAAAGCAAGCCAAGCAGTAAATGAAGGAGTTTCAAAGAAAAATGTATTCTGAAAATGCCGCTCAGACATTGTCTGGCATATCAATGGCCCCCCTACCCACAAAGTAGTCCATGTATTGGGTTCTAACCTCACGGGCGCTTTAGGGGGCAAGCCAGGATGAGCAGGTTCAAGGCCCATGAGGTTATCATTTTCCAGCAAGTCTGCTTCTTGTTGGACAACTGAGGCCGCATAGTTTGCAGAATGTCTTTTTAGAAAATTGTGAAGAACACAGCAAGCCAGCACAATGTGATTTAGTTTGTATTCCGCCATGTGGATAGGCGTTAAAAAAAGGCGGAACCGACTGGCCAGTATTCCAAAGGTGTTCTCCACCACTCTTCGGGCTCTGGACAGGCGGAAATTAAAAATCCTCTGTTCTGGGGTGAGGGTCCTCATCGGGAAAGGCCGCATCAGATGGTTCGCCAGGGCAAACGCCTCATCCGCGACAAAGATGAACGGGAGTCCTTCCTGATTCTTCTCTGGGGGTGGCAAGCCCAGACTGCCACTCTGGAGATGCCAGTAGAACTCCATCCAGGAGAACACTCCACCATCCGACATCCGGCCATTTTGCCCCACGTCCACATACAAAAACTCAAAGGTTGCAGACACCACCGCCAACATCACGATACTATGAAACCCCTTGTAGTTAAAATAGTACGACCCTGAGTTGGGTGGTGGGACGATGCGGACGTGCTTCCCATCAATTGCTCCTCCACAATTGGGAAAGTCCCAATGACTGGCAAAGTGGGAGGCCACAGTCTGCCATTCCTGTGGCATTGAAGGACACTGTGGAGTGAAAAAAGACCAAAAATGTGTAATTTTAAAAATCAACATTGCAAGCAGATTAGACACCAACATTTTTGGCCAAGATTAGTATAACATTTTGGGAACTGAGTATTTAAAGCCTAAAGTATAAGGTCCCCTTATCAGAGTCGGCTTACGTCACCGCGTTCTTGGCAACCGGAAATTCCGACAACTTGGTCCGACCGTGTGTATGCAACATCACTTCCGGACCTCGTCCGGAATTCATCCGTCGGAATAACTCTGACGGATTTGGTCATCGGAATCTCCGTGTGTACAAGGGCTAAGAGTGACTTCCCATTTTTGTCCTATTTTGGGCGTTTTCAGGTTTGTACCCACAGTGTTCCATCCCACTGCACCCCAGGAATCACATTTGTTACCCCAATAGAAATCAGTAACGCATACATACACAGTCATGGCTCTTACTGTTTCATCCCAGGATCGGCTCTTGTACGTAGTACCTGGAATTATCTGTTCATAAATGGATATAAAAGTGGCAACATGTATTGGAAGAGTTATGCCAGAATTGGGTTATACCATCTTTTTGTTTGATGACTACCTCTTGTGCCTGAGCAATAATTACAATGAAAAGGATATACAGAATCATTTGGTCCCCTCTGCCTCTTCCTCAGGTACAGGGACTTTCTTGCAGTGGGAGGCGTGTATCCACGTGTTTTTCCCCGGCCACCTTGACTGATGTGGCAGTTGTTAGGAGAACCTGGAAAGGACCATCATATCTGGGTTCAAGATATGTTTTCCCAATCACTGGGGACCAGCTTATGTGTTCCTGTATCTAGCTCAGGATCTGGAATGGAAGAAAACACTTGCGAATGGATTCGGGTTAATACAAGTTAATTCTTGAGATAAAGCAATCACATAATCAGTCAATACATCAGATTGGAGCTGTAATTGCTGTGGGAAGTAACAACCCATTCTGGGGGCTGACCCAAACAATATCTCATAGGATGACAAGCCATGGTTTCCCCTTGGAGTGTACCTAACACTGAATAAGGCAATGGGTAGGCTGTCTGGCCAACTCATTCCCATTTCCTGAGACATTTTTAGCATTCTAGAGTTTATTGTGCCATTCAACCTCCCCACCTTCCCAATGCTCTGAGGATGGTATGGGGTATGGAAAGCTAGTGTGACACCTAAAGCTGCCCATATTTCCTTGGTCACTGAGGCCGTGAAAGCCGGCCCCTGATCGCTCTCTATGACCTCTGGGACACCATATCTGCACAATATTTCTGTTAGACGTCTTTTAGCTATGGTCTTTGCTGTCATGTTGGTGACGGGATAGGCCTCGACAGATGGGAGGCACTGTGGTACCACTGCAGGAAACATTAATCGTGGCAGACACGGTCTCTTCTTCAATTCCATGATTCCTTTAACTTCTGTGGTTCCTTTTTTGATCCACACTTCTTTTTCTTCTTTGTCAGCTTCCTCCTGTTGCTCCTTGAGATGAGTCCTGTCCGCAGGAGGGTTTTCTAGAATCATGGTGGCTTGCACAGTCTTTTCAGGGTTATCTGTTGGGTCATCCAGGATGGGCGCATTCACTCTGCTGACCACTTCTTGCGTTCCATTTGCAGCATGTTTCGCAGCGGTATCTGCCAGGTGATTGCCCCGTGCTTCTTGAAATACCATTTTGCAGTGTGCCTTCACCTTAATTATAGCCACTTGTGAAGGGAGGAGTAAGGCATCCATTAAGTCCTTGATGGTTGTACTATGTTTCACAGGTGTTCCTGCTGCTGTCAGGAACCTTCTGGTTATCCTTCTGTCAATTTACATGCTATAGTTAGGGCCTGGAGTTCTGCTTCCTGAGCAGACATGGAGAAAGGTAACGCTGAAGCCTGAAGAACTGTATCTTCTGTGTTGCTGTCTGCATACCTGGAACCATCCACAAAAATTGTCAAGCCAGGATTCTCAAGGGCTGTTTCACTGACTGTCAGCAGGTGTGATGTTTCCATCTTCATCACTTCAATGCAGTCTTGAACGGTGAGGTGAGAGTCATTCTCCAAAGAGGTTCCCCCCTCGAGAAGAGCAAGCAGAGTGGATGGGTTAAGGATGTTGCATCGGAGGATGATGATGTTTTCAGGGAGGAGTAAGGCACATTGGAGTCTGAGGTGTCTCTGCGAGGACAGGTGCTTAGGTTTTACTTGGTTTAGTATGGCCGTTATGTGAAGGGCTTGGGTTGCGAAAACGTCTCTAAGGCAGGAGGGCCCCCGGCCACCGAGTCCAACCAGCAGGAGTAATACCCAATGGGTCTGAGTCTGTTGCCATGGGCCTGAGTCAAAACTCCTGTGGCATGTCCTTGTCTCTCTCAGGCAAACAGTTTGAAAGTCTTTTCATAGTCCGGGAGGCCCAATGCTGGGTCATGGAGAGAATCTCCTTCAGAACTTCAAAATTTTCCACAGCTTCTGGGGAAAGTGAAGGGATCTAATTTCTGGGCGTCATAGAGGGGTTGCGTCAAGAAGGAGGCTTCTGAAATCCAGGAACGGCAGTAAGAGATTAATCCTAGAAAGACATGAAGGGGCTTTTGACTTTGAGGCAAAGGGATGGCCTTGATTGCAGCAAGTCTTTCTTCAGTGAGATGTCTGGTGCCTTGGGAGATACAGTGGCCTAGGAAAATCACCTTCTCTCTGCACCACTGGACCTTTTGCTTTAAGGCCTTGTATCCCTGCTCAGCCAGGTAGTGGAGGAGGCTTTCAGAGAAGATTGAGGTGTCACCACGTTGGAGGGTATCTACACAATACAGGAGGTCGTCTACATACTGAAGGAGTACAATGTCTGGGTGTAACTTCATCCAGGTGTCCAGAATGAGGGCCATTGCCTTGGCAAATTGGGAGGGGGGGTTCTGGACACCTTGTGGCATAACAGTCCAAGTGTAGCGGGCAGTTGACACAGGCTTGCCTGAATCCTAGTGGAGAAGGTCCATGTGATCCGGAGAAGGGCGACCGGTAGGTGAGCAGGGCAGTCATGTCCCTGGTACTGAGCGCTTTCATGTGGGTCATGGTTGGGGCTTGGTTGACTGTGGCCGGTTCCTCCGCAGTTGTAGTAGACACGTGGAGTTGGTACTGGTGGGCGCAGATACGGTGTGTCAGAAACTATCATGAGAGGAGCTACCTTTTTACTGCTCTGTGCAGATTCTGGGCCCTTTGCTACTAATAACAACGTCTCAAGATCCATTACTCTATACTCTGGACGTGATAGGATGAGACCCTTACGAAATTGATTCTTTAAGACCCGTGACAAATGCGACAGGTTACATGTGTTTTGTGCTTTGTTCAGCATGCCAAAACCCAAATCAGTAAACATTTGTGTTATTCTGTTGTGATATTTCTGAACAGATTTGTCTTCTTCTTGTGTGACCTCTTGTACACATATTGGCTTCAGGCGTTTTGGAGTGGAGATGTGAACCATCTCCATGGAGAATAATAGATTTTTTTTTCAAGCTACAAAATGCTCAGATGTGAATGGGGCCTAAATCACCAAACACTTGTGTGATTCTAGTGCATAGAATTATTAGCAACCTTAAATCACTTCCTCTTTCTTTATCAACCATAATTCCTCTGGCATAACGCCCCCAGAATGCATAACTTCCTAATTAGGGATGAGCTGAACATCCCCCGATTCGGTTCACACCAGAACCTGCGAACACGCTGAAAGTTTGCGCGGACGTTTCAAACGTTCAAAATCAAAAGTGCTAATTTTAAAGGCTAATATGCAAGTTATTTGGTTATTTGGGGACCCGGGTCCTGTCCCAGGGGACATGTATCAATGCAAAAAAAAAGTTTTAAAAACTTCAGTTTTTTTCAGAAGCAGTGGTTTTAATGATGCTTAACCACCTTCAGACCGGACCATTTTGCTGGTAAATGACCAGAGGTCTTTTTACACTTTGGCACTGCGCTGCTTTAACTGGTAATTGCGCGGTCATGCAATGTTTTACCCAAACGAAATTTGCGTCCTTTTCTTCCCACAAATAGAGCTTTCTTTTGATGGTATTTGATTGCCTCTGCGATTTTTATTTTTTGCGATATAAACGTAAAAAGACCGCAAATTTTGAAAAAAAATGATATTTTCTAATTTTTGTTATTAGAAAAATCCAATAAACTCAATTTTAGTCATACATTTAGGCCAAAATGTATTCAGCCACATGTCTTTGGTAAAAACAATTTCAATAATTGTATATTTATTGGTTTGCGCAAAAGTTGTCACATCTACAAACTAAGGTACATTTTCTGGAATTCACGCAGCTTTTAGTTTATGACTGCCTATCTCATTTCTTGAGGTGGTAAAATGGCAGGGCAGTACAAAACCCCCCCAAATGACCCCATTTTGGAAAGTAGACACCCTAAGGAAATTGATAAGAGGCATGTTGAGCCCATTGAATATTTTATTTTTTTGCCGCAAGCGATTGAATAATGACAAAAAAAAATCTTTTTTTTTTTTTTACACAAAGTTGTCACTAAATGATATATTGCTCACACATGCCATGGTTATATGTGGAATTGTACCCCAAAATACATTCTGCTGCTTCTCCTGAGTACGGGGATACCACATGTGGTCGACTTTTTGGAAGCCTAGCCGCGTACGGGGCCCCGAAAGCCAAGCACCGCCTTCAGGATTTCTAAGGGCATACATATGTCATTTTACTCCTCACTACCTATCACAGTTTTGAAGGCCATAAAATGCCAAGATGGCACAAAACCCCCACAAATGACCCCATTTTAGAAAGTAGACACCCCAAGCTATTTGCTGAGAGGCATGTTGAGTCCATGGAATATTTTATATTTTGGCACAAGTTGCGGGAAAATTACAAACTTTAAAAAATTTTCACAAAGTTGTCACTAAATGATATATTGCTCACACATGCTATGGCCATATGTGAAATGACACCCCAAAATAAATTCTGCTGCTTCTCCTGAGTACGGGGATACCACATATGTGGGACTTTTTGGGAGCCTAGCCGCGTACGGGGCCCCGAAAACCAAGCACCGCCTTCAGGCTTTCTAAGGGCGTAAATTTTTCATTTCACGCCTCACTACCTATTACAGTTTTGAAGGCCATAAAATGCCAAGATGGCACAAAACCCCCCCAAATGATCCCATTTTAGAAAGTAGACACCCCAAGCTATTTGCTGAGAGGCATGTTGAGTCCATGGAATATTTTATATTTTGCCACAAGTTGCGGGAAAATTACAAACTTTTTTTTTTTTTTTCACAAAGTTGTCACTAAATGATATATTGCTCACACATGCCATGGGCATATGTGAAATGACACCCCAAAATAAATTCTGCTGCTTCTCCTGAGTACGGGGATACCACATGTGTGGGATTTTTTGGGAGCCTAGCCGCGTACGGGGCCCCGAAAACCAAGCACCGCCTTCAGGCTTTCTAAGGGTGTAAATTTTTCATTTCACGCCTCACTACCGATTACTGTTTTGAAGGCCATAAAATGCCAAGATGGCACAAAACCCCCCCAAATGACCCTATTTTAGAAAGTAGACACCCCAAGCTATTTGCTGAGAGGCATGTTGAGTCCATGGAATATTTTATATTTTGCCACAAGTTGCGGGAAAATTACAAACTTTTTTTTTTTTTCACAAAGTTGTCACTAAATGATATATTGCTCACACATGCCATGGGCATATGTGAAATGACACCCCAAAATAAATTCTGCTGCTTCTCCTGAGTACAGGGATACCACATGTGTGGGATTTTTTGGGAGCCTAGCTGCGTACGGGGCCCCGAAAGCCAAGAACCGCCTTCAGGCTTTCTAAGGGCGTAAATTTTTGATTTCACGCCTCACTACCTATTACAGTTTTGAAGGCCATAAAATGCCAAGATGGCACAAAACCCCCACAAATGACCCCATTTTAGAAAGTAGACACCCCAAGCTATTTGCTGAGAGGCATGTTGAGTCCATGGAATATTTTATATTTTGCCACAAGTTGCGGGAAAAGTACAAACTTTTATTTTTTATTTTTTCACAAAGTTGTCACTAAATGATATATTGCTCACACATGCCAGGGGCATATGTGAAATGACACCCCAAAATAAATTCTGCTGCTTCTCCTGAGTACGGGGATACCACATGTGTGGGACTTTTTGGGAGCCTAGTCGCGTACGGGGGCCCGAAAACCAAGAACCGCCTTCAGGATTTCTAAGGGTGTAAATATTTGATTTCACACCTCACTACCTATCACAGTTTTGAAGGCCATAAAATGCCAAAATAGCACAAAACCCCCCAAAATGACCCCATTTTGGAAAGTAGACACCCCAAGCTATTTGCCGAGAGGCATGGTGAGTATTTTGAAGCTCTCATTTGTTTTTGAAAATGAAGAAAAAAAAAATAATGTATATTTTTTTTCTTTTTTTCAATTTTCAAAACTTTGTGACAAAAATGAAGGTCTGCAAAATACTAACCATACCTCTCGGCAAATAGCTTGGGGTGTCTCCTTTCCAAAATGGGGTCACTTGGGGGGATTTTGTGCTATCTGGGCATTCCATGGCCTCCGAAACTGTGATAGGCAGTGAGGAATGAAATCAAAAATTTACACCCTTAGAAATCCTGAAGGTGGTGCTTGGATATTGGGGTACCGTACGCGGTTAGGCTCCCAAAAGGTCTCACACTTGTGGTATCCCCCTACTCAGGAGAAGCAACAGAATGTATTTTGGGGTGTAATTTTACATATAACCATGGCATGTTTGAGCAATATATCATTTAATGACAACTTTCTGCAAAAAAAAAAAAAAGAAAATAATAATGTATTTTTTCCACAACTTTTGTCAAAATATAAAATATTCCATGGACTCGACATGCCTCTCAGCAAATAGCTTGGGGTGTCTACTTTCTAAAATGGGGTCATTTGGGGAGGTTTTGAACTGTCCTGGCATTTTATGCACAACATTTAGAAGCTTATTGTAATTTTTTTTTCATGCAGCCTGTGGGCTGAACGAAAAAAAAATATTGATCGGGGGGTATGCCCACCATTAGATACCTCCCTTCATCCACCCACTTCTAATGGTGGGCATACATGCACCATTTATATATGCCGAAGCATGGGGGCATCCTCCCGCAAAAGGTAGGAGCAGATCGCTCCTCCACCCCTTATGCTCCCATGCTTCGGCATATATGCTCTTTTTTAACTGTGGTGGTGAAATCACCCCCGACAGTGCTGGAGTCGCGGCTTTATGTATCATGGGAGCAAACGCTGTTGCTGTCAAGATAAATAAATCCGCGCTGCAACTGAATGGCGTACCTGCTAAGCAAATGATGGTTAACAATAAAACAAAGTAACATTACAGTATAACAGTAAGACGTACCATACCTGCAAAGCAAATACAAAAAAAATAGCAAAAAATAACACATTTAACACAATCTGTGCCTAAAATATATATATGCCGAAGCATGGGGGCATCCTCCCGCAAAAAAGTTATGCCACGTACATACATTCAAACTTTTCCACGGGCAAGCCCTCCGTCGGAATTTTGACTGTATGTACGTGGCATTAGGAGCAAAATCGCTCCTCCACCCCTTATGCCCCCATGCTTCGGCATATATGCTCTTTTTTAACTGTGGTGGTGAAATCACCTCCGACAGTGCTGGAGTCGTGGCTTTACGTATCGTGGGAGCAAACGCTGTTGCTGTCAAGATAAATAAATCCACGCTACAGCTGAATGGCGTACCTGAAAACAAAAAATGGTTAACAATAAAACATTGCAGAATAGAATACAGTACAAAGGAGCAGAACAATAGAGAGAGAGAGAACAATAAAACGACAACTATTTTTGGTTTTTTTATTTTATATTTTTTTTGGTTTTTTTACTTTTTTTTTTTTTTTTAACACTTTTTTATGTAACTTTAACACTTCTGTTGTAACGGTTCCAGCGGTTTGGGTCTCTCAAAATGTGATGGCATCTTGGGAGACCCTGTGAACGTGTGCCTAGCATGTGCAATGCTGTACCCTACGCTAATACTCAACTAGTTCATGGTAGCGTTCAAAACACTCACCCTGACAAAGACCAGGATTGCCAGGACAGCGTGGACAATAAGAACGGGTGTCACGCCTAAATCCGCGCTTTCTGCAGACACGACATTTTCTTTGGGGGGCTCGTTGGGTAGGGGTACTCGGGAGGACATAAGAATAATGCCTCTCATGCAGCCGGCTTACTGCATCTGGTAGGGGAAGGTGAGGTGGAGCACCGCCTGGATACAGAAGGGCTCTGACGATATCCTCCTGGAATTTGAGGAAGGATCCAGTCCGTCCTGAAGCTTTGTGTAGTACATAAGCATTCAGTATAGCCAATTGGAATAAATAAACAGACACTTTTTTGTACCAGCGTCTGGACTTACGGGCAACTAGATACGGCGCCACCAACTGGTCATTGAGGTCCACCCCTCCTATGTTAAGGTTATATTTGTGGACACAGAGGGGTTTCTCCACAATACCAGTCGCCGTAGGAATTTGGACCGTCGTGTCTGCATGAAGGGAGGTAAGAACGAAAACATTCTTATTATCCCTCCACTTCATAGCGAGCAAATTATTACTGCGCAAGCAGGCTCTCTCCCCCAGCCTAAGACGGGACTCTACAAGCCGCTGGGGAAAGCCCCGGCGATTAGGTTGCACGGTGCCACATGCTCCAATCTGCTGATCAAACAAGTGACTAAACAGTGGCACGCTTGTGTAATAATTGTCCACGTACAAGTGGTACCCCTTTCCGAATAAGGGTGACACCATGTCCCACACTATCTTGCCAGCGCTTCCTATGTAGTCAGGGCAGTTCTCCGGCTCTACGTGACTATCTTTACCCTCATAAACCATGAAACTACGTGTATAGCCTGTGGCCCTGTCACAGAGCTTATACATCTTGACCCCGTATCTGGAACGCTTGTTGGGGACGTATTGTTTGAATGACAAGCGACCAGAAAACTTAATCAGGGACTCATCAACGCAGACAACTTGATCGGGAGTAAACAAGTCTGCAAAACGTTGGTTGAAGTGGTTTATGAGGGGCCGAATTTTGTAGAGCCGATCGTATTCAGGGTCTCCACGAGGACGACAGAGTTCATTGTCGCTGAAGTGCATGAACCGCAAAATCTGCTCGTATCGTGCCCTGGACATGGAAGCAGAGAACACGCGCATATGGTGAATTGGGTCAGTGGACCAATATGACCGCAACTCACTCTTTTTGGTTATGCCCATGTTGAGGGAGAGGCCCAGAAAGATTTTAAATTCGGAAACCGTAACTGGTTTCCATTGTCTGGCAAGGGCGGACTGGGGAATAGTGGCGATGTGTTGAGCAGCGTACAAATTGGTTTGGTCCACAATAGATCTATAGAGATCTTCGGTGAAAAACAGTGAGTAAAAGTCAAGTGTCGTAAAATCAACTGTTTCCACGTTAATGCCAGGTTGGCCAGTGAATGGGGGAAGTATGGGTTCTGCAGAAGTGGTGGGCACCCAAATAGGATTGGCGAATTCTGCAGGAAGGGCACTATGGGTACGACAGGCCTGTCTTTGTCTTCTTCTTGGTGGCAGCGGGACACTACTTGTGCTTGCCACCTCGCCAGCTTGAACTGCACTTATGGGACTCGCCACGTCACCACGTGTTACTGCAGTGCTGGATGTAGGTCCAGGGTGTACTAGGCCGCTGGTGCTTTCCAGTTCACCAGAAGGATGAGCGGCTCTAGTACGTCTCTGCTCCATACGAGTGGCCTGCGGTTTATGCACCTCAACAACAGAATACATTCGGGATCGGGCACACCTGTCCCTAACAGAGGCCTCATCTCCGTCGTCAGAGCTATCTGTCATGGAGCCGCTGTCGTCTACAGGATCGTATTCTGAGCCTGAATCTGACAGATGAGTGACGTCCTCTTCACTATCTGTCATGTTCAGAAACGTGTAGGCCTCTTCACTAGTGTACCTTCGCTTTGCCATTTTGGGCTCTAAATTTAGGGGTACACTAGTGAGACTCACAGGTAAAAAAGCACCTAGCCTGTCAGCGACTGTTTCAAAACGCTACAAAAAAAACTGTTAGCGATCGCAGGGATCAAGCCTGACTCTGCGAACGCTGCAGTTATGTGTGTTGTGTTTTGTAAGTGACAGTGATCGATCGATACTGCACTTGGGTGGGCTGGGCTGGGCTTGGCGGAGGGGCTAAACGCAGGTGCTAGCAGGTATCTGGGCTGATCCCGCTAACAATGCGTTTTGGGAAACCTAAAATGCTGGCAACGCTAATATAGATCTGATCAGATACTATATTACTAAGGGAGGTGTATGCTTTGCGCGTGGGTGTTAGCGGTACTGGCACTAACCTGACGCTGGGGCGACGCAGGCCTTATCTGACCCTCAAACTTATATCACCCGCCGGGTGATCAGGGGGTTAAACCTTTATTAGGTAATAAATGGCGGGTGCCCTGAAACAAAAAAAAAAGAACTAACCAACCAGCGTCACCTGTAACAGTAATATGGTGATCACTGGTGAAAGGGTTAACTGGGGGGCAATCAGGGGGCTATGCGGTAGTATATGGGGGTCCCTGACGCTATAAAAAGCTGCAGCGAACCTAAATACCTACCTGCCTAACTAGCGTCCCCTGTGACACTAATACAGCGATCAGAAAAACGATCGCTTATTAGTGACACTGGCGACGGGGGATGATCACGGGGTTAAACCTTTATTGGGGGGGTTAGGGGGGCACCCTAGAGCTAAAGGGGGCTAGCCCTAACTGCCCTAACAGTTATTACAGTCACAAATGACACCAATGCAAAAAAAAAAAAAAAAAAAGAAAAAGAAAAAAATATGCAATTGGTGTCACTGTGACTGGGGGGGGCAGGGGTGATTGGGGGGTGATCAGGGGGGTGAAAAGTGTGCCTGGCGTGTTCTACTGTAAGTGTAGTGTTGGGTGCAACTCACGATCCTCTCTCCTCGGTGCCGGAACGAAAAAGACCGACACGAGGAGAGATTACTTCACTTCCTCTGCCTGTGTTTACATTACAGGAGAGGAAGTGATGTCACCGAGCATTTTCATTCGTCGGGAGCGATCGCGAGGGGGTGGCCATGAATGAATGGCCGTCCCCTCGTCCGGGATCGCTCCCGAACGAATACCGACCGCCGCAGGCACCGGGCAGGGGCCCGATCGGGCCCCCGACCCGCGGGCAAGCAAGGACGTACATGTAAGCCCTTATGCCTGCCCGTGCCATTCTGTCGACGTACATCGTCGTGCGGCGGTCGGCAAGTGGTTAAAGTAAAAAATAGTGAAATATTCCTTTAAATATCGTACCTGGGGGGTGTCTATAGTATGCCTGTAAAGCGGCGTGTGTTTCCCTTGATTAGAACAGTTCCTGCACAAAATTACATTTTAAAGGAAAAAAAGTCATTTAAAACTGCTTGCGGCTTTAATGTAATGTTGGGTCCCGGCAATATGGATGTCAGTGAGACAAACGCCATGGGTACCCCCCCCAGTCCATTTCCAAGCCCTTTAGGTCTTGTATGGATATTAAGGGGAACCCCGCACCCAAATTAAAAAAGGAGGTGGTGCAAACAAGACAGGGACTGTAGGTTTGTTGTTAAGTAGAATCTGTTTGTAATTTTTAAATGGTACATTTTTAAAGTGTAGCTCTAGCCCAAAAAATTTTTTTTAAGCTTTTTGGAAAATATAGGGAAGGGTTATCACCCCTATAACATTTGTTTTGTTGTCTGTGCACCTCTTCAGAAGATTTCACCTCACTTTCTGTCCCAATGACAAATGTTTTTTGAAATTTGGGGTTTTTAGTGAAACAAGGATTCGTGATAAAGCATCAGTGGAGAGGAGACATGTTTTTCGCATATTAACGCTTACAAGAGAGAATTTCCCTTCCTAGGGGTAGATTTCAACTCACTTCCTGTTGTCTCCTTCCGTTTGCAAGTAGGAGCTGTTTGTAAGTTGGATGTTTAACCACTTGCAGACCGGACCATTTTGCTGGTCAAAGACCAGACCACTTTTTGCGATTCGGCACTGCGTCAATTTAACTGACAATTGCGCGGTTGTGCGACATGGCACCCAAACAAAATTGAAGTCCTTTTTTTCCCACAAATAGAGCTTTCTTTTGGTGGTATTTGATCACCTCTGCGGTTTTTATTTTTTGCGCTATAAACAAAAATAGAGCGACAATTTTGAAAAAAAAACGCATTATTTTTTGTTATAATAAATATCCCCCAAAAATATATAAAAAAACATTTTTTTCCCCTCAGTTTAGGCCGATACGTATTCTTCTACATATTTTTGGTAAAAAAAATTGCAATAAGCGATTATGGATTGGTTTGCGCAAAAGTTATAGCGTTTACAAAATAGGGATAGTTTTATGGCATTTTTATTAATCATTTTTTATTCTTTTTTTTACTAGTAATGGCGGCGATCAGCGATTTTTATTCTGACTGCGACATTGTGGCGGACACATCGGACATTTTTGACACATTTTTGGGACCATTGTCATTTATACAATAATCACTGCTATATAAATGCAGTGATTCCTGTGTAAATGACACTGGCAGTGAAGGGGTTAACCAGTGGGTGGCAGTGTAGGGGTTAAGTGTTCCTAGGGGTGTGTTACTAACTGTGGGGGGGTTGGGCTTTCATTTAGTGAACACTGATCTCTGCTCCAATCACATGGAGCAGAGATCAGTGTCACTAGTTGCTAGGCAGAATGGAGAAATGCTGTTTACATGGCATTTCCTCCATTCAGCCATCCCGTGAGACGATCGCGGGTATGCCCATGGCGATCGAGTCCGCGGGACACGCGACCGGACTCATGGGGGTCCCGACCAGCACGCGAGCGCGCCGCTGGCGGCGCACTCGCGATGGCAGGGTGGCATTGAAGATTGAACGTACCTGTACGCCAATATGCCTGCCCGTGCCATTCTGCCGACGTACATCGGCGTGCGCTGGTCCGGAACCAGTTAAAGTAGAGGCCTGCCCTATATGCTCTGCAGAAATTTGGGCCTTAGGTGTTGGTGTTGCCACAACACTGTAAGCCCTCACAGTTACTCTTGGTGGGTGCTGATACTCCCTGTTGTGAACTATTATATCAAGAATTGTAATTACATGCCATTGTTGAACAGTGGTAGAAAAATTGGGCCTTTGGTGGTGGTGGTGCTGGTGCCACAACACTGTAAGTCCTCACAGTTATTCTTGGTGGGCGCTGGAACAGGCCCTGCTGTGAAATATTAGATCAAAAATTGTAATTACATGCACCTGTTGAACAGGGGCAGAAAAATTGGGCCTTAGGCACTGGTGCCACAACACCTCACAGAGACTCTAGCTGGAGCGCAGGAATGAGCCCTGCTGCAAAATATTGCATTAAAAATTTAAATTACACGCCCCTTTTAAACAGGGGCTGAAAAATTGGGCCTTAGGCACTGGTGCTGGTGCCACAACACTGCAACCCCTCACAGATACTCTAGTTGGAGCGCAGGAACGAGCCCTGCTGCAAAATATTGCATCAAAAATTGTAATTGCACGCCCCTGTTAAACAGGGGCTAAAAATTGGGCCTTAGCCACTGGTTGCGGCACCCAGAACCAAAAATGTTCTTACAAGCTATCAGCATGATCTTTGAGGAGGAAGAGGATAGTCACTCAGCATCAGCATAGGCAGTCTTGAAGAGATCTGACATTTCAAAAAAAATTATTCGGTTACATCAGTATCAGGTGCTTGGTAGCTGGTGGTGATCCAAGACTGATTCATTTTTATGAAGGTCAATCGATCAACCGAGTCGGTGGACAGGCACACCCTGTGATCGGTTACAAAGCCTCCAGCAGCACTAAATGTGCATTCTGTAAGAACGCTGCATGCAGGACAGGCCAGTAACTCAATTGCATACTTGCAAGTTCTGGCCAGTGATCTATCCTCAAGACCCAGTAACCCAGAGGATTTTCAGTGAGAAAGGTGTCCAAGTCTGATCTTGCCCCTAGGTATTCCTGCACCATGTAAATCAGACCCTGGCGATGAAAAATTGTCTGAACGCATCAGTCAGATGGCCTCCTTCTCCACTTCTCCTTCTGTGACTGACCGAAGCCTCGGCAACACGTTGTCCAGGACCAGGAATTTGTAACCTCCCAGTCTTTGGGGAAGGTGTTGCACAGACCTTTCTGCAAGGCCTCCCGAAGATGTTTCATCCTCTGCTCCCTCTACGATGGCAAGATAAGGTCCGCAACCTTACCCTTGTAATGTGGATCAAGGAGGATTGCCAGTCAGGAATGATCCCTCTCCTTGATCCGACGAATACGAGGATCCTTCCGCAGGCTTTTCAGGATCAGGGAGGCCATGTAACGTAGGTTAACTGAGGCATTCGGTCCAGAGTCCTCTGGGTCACTAAGGACAACATGATCCGCAGCCACTTCCTCCCAGCCACGTACAAGTCCATGGGTTTCTTGGGACTGTATATGATCTCTTAAAGACTGCTGTTGATGCTGAGTGCTAGGCTCCACCTCTATTCTGACACAATCCTCCTCCTCCTCCTCTTCCTGTGTGATCGGGCCAGCAGGAACACTGGATAAAGGGGGCCTTGAGATGTAAGGAAATCCTCCTCTTCCTGCTTCTGTTCTGCCTCAAGTGCCCTGTCCATTATTCCACGCAACGTGTGCTCCAACAGGTGGACAAGAGGGACATTGTCACTGATGCATGCACTGTCACTGCTCACCATCCTCGTGGCCTCCTCAAATGGTGACAGGACAGTGCATGCATCCCTGATCATGGCCCACTGGTGTGGGGAAAAAAGCTCCCCTGACCCTGTCCTGGTGACATAGTCACACAGATACTCATCGATGGCCCTCTGCTGCGTGTGCAGCCGCTGTAGCATGACCAACGTTGAGTTCCACCTGGTGGGCATGTCACAAATTAGGCGGTTCTTGGGCATGTTCAATTCCTTTTGGAGGTCAGCCTGCCAAGCACTGGCATTATACGACTGGCAGAAATGCACACAGACATTCCTGGCCTGCCTCAGGACATCCTGTAAGCCTGGGTAAGGACGTGAGCCAAACAGGGTACATGGGTCAGTTGTCCCTGTCGGAGGGCGGAGAGGAGGTTGGTGCCATTGTCGCAAACCACCATTCCTGTCTTAAGCTGGCGTGGCGTCAACCACCTCTCAGCCTGCCCCTGCAGAGCTGACAGAATCTCTGCCCCAGTGTGGCTCCTGTCCCCTAAGCACACCAGAGCAATCACCGCATGGCCTCTTTTTTCCTGCGTAGTTGCGTAGCCCTTTGAACGCCTACGGAGCACTACTGGTTCCGAGGACAAAGCACAGGAAGAGGCCATGGAGGAAGAAGAAGAGGAGGGGTGGAGGAGAGAGGTGTGTCAGAATCACCGGAAGTAGCATTTTGGAGGCGTGGTGGCGGAACAACCTCCAACACTACTGCACCTTATCCTGCATCCTTCCCAGCTGCAAGCAGAGTCACCCAATGCGCCGTGAAAGATAGGTAACGTCCCTGTCCATGCCTGCTGGACCATGAGTCAGCAGTAATATGCACCTTACCACTGACCGCCCTGTCCAGTGAGGCAAAGACATTGCCTTCCACATGCTGGTAGAGAGCCAGAATCGCCTTTCATACGAAAAAGTGGCGTTTGAGAACCTGCCACTGAGGAACCACACATTCCACAAATTCACGGAAGGGGGCAGAGTCTATCAACTGAAAAGGCAGAAGTTGAAGTGCTAGCAATTTAGCCAAGCTAGCATTCAACCGCTGGGCATGTGGATGGCTGGGAGTGAACTTCTTTTTTCGGTGCAGCAGCTGGGTAGGGAAATTTGCCTGGTACAATCTGACGTTGGTGTACCGATAACAGATTGCACGCAAGTACTTGGCTGTGACACACCTAATTCTACACCTTCATTCCTCTTAGTGCAGATTTCAGAGAGGACTGAAGGTATAGTGGGGTTGGAGATCCCAGCTGATGAGGAGCAAGGAGATTTCCGCTTTATTCTTTGTTGTGGGTCTTTTAGGTACGCTTGCCAACGAACTGCATGGCAGGTCGACATGTCTGGTCAAGCATGTGGTGCCCAAGCAGCTGATGTTTTGGCCATGCGAGATATGCTTGAGACATATGTTGCAAATAGCAGCGGTGCGATCTGATGAACTTGTCTCAAAAAAGGCCCACACCAAAGAACTTTTGGAATAACATGCAGAGACAGCAGCGCCCTGCACATGCGGAGCTCTGCGGCGTGATGCAGTCGGTGTGTGCTGCCTGCCACCGGCCTGTATAGAAAACCAACTGCTTGCAACACACTTTTAAGAGCAGATTCAGCCCACCCCAGTCACACTATTAGGGGGATCCCACATGGACAATTTTTGAGACTAATGCCACGTACACACGATCAAACAATCCGGTGGAAAAGTCCGCCGGACAATCCCCCCGTATGTAGCCTCCTGCTGACTTTTTTTACCCAAAAGTAGTTTTGCACTCCAATCTTTCCATCGGACTCGCATTTCGGCGGACAATCCGGCCGTTGGTATGCCAGTCCGCCGTACTTTTGAAATGAACGGACTTTTCCCGCCAGAAGAAAAGTCCGCTCATTTTGAGCTCGTTTCCAGGTAGACGGGGCCAGCGAAGGAGGCGTCGCTGGCCCCGTCACCTGATATGGACTTAAAGGGGAACCCCAACTCTGAAAAAATCGGCGTGGGGGTCCCCCCCAGGTCCACATCAGACCCTTGTCCGAGCACGCTACCCGGCCGGCCAGGAAAGGGGGGACGAGCGAGTGCCCCCCCCCTCCTGAGCCGTACCAGGCCGCGTGCCCTCAACATGGGGGGGTGCCTTAGGGAAGGGGGGGCACGCAGCCCCCCCACCCCAAAGCACCTTGTCCCCATGTTGACGAGGACAAGGGCCTCTTCCCGACAACCCTGGCCGTTGGTTGTTGGGGTCTGCGGGTTGGGGGGCTTATCAGAATCCCGGAGCCCCCTTTAATAAGGGGGCCCCCAGATACCGGCCCCCCACCCTATGTCAATGAGTATGGGGTACAATGTACCCCTACCCATTCACCTGTAAAAAAAAAAAACAGCACACAAGGGTTAAAATAGTTTATTGCACAGCTCTGGGGGTCTTCCGTCTTCGGGAGTCTTCTTGCTGGCTTTCTTCTTCGCCGCCGCCCTCTTCTTCCTAATTGGGGGGTCTTGTCCCCCTCTTCGGTTCCCCCGGAGCTGTGCAATAAACTATTTTAACCCTTGTGTGTTGTGTTTTTTTGTACTTTTTTTTACAGGTGAATGAGTAGGGGTACATAGTACCCCATACTCATTCACATAGGGTGGGGGGCCGGTATCTGGGGGCCCCCTTATTAAAGCCCCCCTGCCCGCAGACCCCGACAACCAATGGCCAGGGTTGTCGGGAAGAGGCCCTTGTCCTCATCAACATGGGGACAAGGTGCTTTGGGGTGGGGGGGCCACGCGGCCCCCCTTCCCCAAGGGACCCCCCATGTTGAGGGCACGCGGCCTGGTATGGCTCAGGAGAGGGGGCCGCTCGCTTGTCCCCCCCTTTCCTGGCCGGCCGGGTAGCGTGCTCGAACAAGGGTCTGATGTGGACCTGGGGGGGACCCCCACGCCGATTTTTTTCAGCGTTAAGTCCATACCAGGTGACGTGGCCAGTGACGCCTCCTTCGCTGGCCCCGTCTACCTGGAGACGCGCTCAAAATAAGTAGACTTTCCTCCGCGTGTGTGGGCGAGTCCGTTCATTTCAAAAGTACTGCGGATAGTCCGGCGGACTTAGTACGCCGTATTAGTCTGCTGAAAAAGTGCCGTGTGTGGGCAAGTAGCCCGTTCGGAAAGTCCGGCGGGAAGTCCGCCGGACAGTCGGCTACGTGTGTACACGGCATTAGGCATCTTTGTAGTACATTTGACTCATTTCAAGTGGAAGCCACAGAGATGGCTAAAAGGTTTAGAGAAAGAGGATATACAACTGCTAATATACAGAAAGCCTTAGCTTCAGCTAGTGCCACCCCAAGGGACACACTGTTGCAGAATAGGCATGTTAAAATAGAAATAAACATAAATCTTCTTTCATTGAGAACAACACTCCTGTTTTCTCCACACCTTATAGTTCGGAATTTACTAACATAAGAAAAATAGTGACAAGATATCTTCCCATTTTATTTAATGATCCTGCATACAACCAAATTCTCTCCAGGGGCATTAAGACAGTTTCCCGTAGAGAACCCACATTAGGAAACATTTTATCTCCCAGTTTGTTCACAATCAAACAATCAGGCCAGCATTGGCTTAATTTCAAAGGTAACTTTTAATGCGGTGGAACGGGCTGTGCGTATTGTTGCCACATTATGAGAGGTACACAGGTTACATCTTGCACTAATAACAAAACCGCTGATATTACATCTTTTATTAATTGTAACACCAAGTTCCTGGTTTATGTCATTACCTGTGACTCTTGTTATGTTCAATATGTGGGACGCACCACACGTAGACTTAAGGATCGTTTATACGATCATCTATATGATATTGAAAAGAACAAGTCCACTAATGTGGCCAAATATTGGAATGCTGTACATCATAAGGATGTTTCAAGTCTTTTCATACAGGGCATCGAAAAAATTGTCACCCCAAACGAGGAGGTGACAAATTTTGCATGCTCTGTAAACGTGAAGGTTTTTTGGATATTCTTTTTAGAAACTAGGATCCCGACAGGATTAAACTTTGACTGGGACGTTTCATATTATTATGATTACCTTTTGAAACACCAACGAATTTGTTCCATACCTAGACACCATTTCATAAATTCCATGAAATCCTTGTAGATTTATGGGTCCTATATTCTCACTCATAATGGAACAGACATGAAACATTTAATAGTCATGGATTTGTACTTTCCGTTTTATACATTATTTCACAAATTGCATGAAATTCATTTAACAGACATGTCTTTTTCTACATGGCTGCACCATAAAGAGGTAGCACTTCTCTTGCACGCTTGTCTTACAAATGTGGTTTATGTGTCCAGCTTAGATGCATGTGAGCCTACACGCACCGTGATTATACACTACAACTTATATATGGTGCTTCGATACGCATGTGCTTATAATTATCTTTATATTATACCATTATCGAGACTCATGAATGCCCCTGGACTCATATATTCACGTTAATTAATGTTACCTTTCTATAAATAATCATGAGGGACAGCATACAGGTTCACACTGATTTATACATATTTTTAAATTGCCCTGGTCCTATCCCCCTCTTTTTGCTTTTGGATCATATCTATTTACAGTATCTACCTCAATGGCCTGCATATGTTAGTGTCTGCTAGCGATGGAATAAGCTCTGTTTAGTCAGTTGTTTTTACTTTTTCATGAGTTCTTAATTTTTGATCTCTGCATTAGTTCTTATTCCATCGTCTGTAAGGGTTCCGGGGTTTTTCTTTTTCTTTTTCACATCATTCATGCCTTTCACCTATGCAATACCACTGTCTTTATTGACACGAACACTAAATATTTTAGTGTCCACTTGTTCTGGATATATATATATATATATATATATATATATATATATATATATACACACTTTCAGAAATGACCATAAAGCATTTATATTTTTAATGGTGGTTAAAGTTCACAGCCGAACATTATTTAACTTGATTTAGGTCTGTTTGGAAATGTTAATAATTTTATACATAATGTGGGTTTCTCTTAAAGTGGTTGTATGCTCAATTTTTTAACTTTTACCTACAGGAAAGCCTATAATAAGGCTTACCTGTAGGTAAAAAAAATATCTCCAAAACCTGTACGGTTTAGGAGATATTCCCCTCGGTATGCGCCGCTGACTGCAGCGGCGCATGCGCACAAGGGGGTTCTCGCCGTGAAAATCCGGCAGCGGCCGACCGGCCGGACTGAAATCTCCCGCGCGCATGCGCGGGGGTGACGATATCGCGGCTCCGGCCACTCACAGCGCCGGAGCCGCGATACCCGGAAGAAACGCAGAGGGAGCATGTCAGCTCCCTCGCCGTGGATCGGGCCAGATGTCGGGGGCCTCGTTCTAAGGTAAGTATTTCATAATGAGCTAGTATGCGGTGCATACTAGCTCATTATGCCTTTTGCTTTGCAGGTTAAAAAATAAATAAAAAATAAAATAAAAAAATTGCGGGTTTACTACCGCTTTAATCTTGAAAACATAATGGTTATTTTTAAATGTACTCATGATCACAATATGATGAGTTATTTATTTGTTTATGTTTAGCTATATTTACTACCAATAATTGTTCAAGATCGGTTCATGTATGTGTATTCTTGCTAGTGATCAGCGATTGTGATTTGCTCTGAGTCCTGGGATCGCCACACATGCAGACAATTCGTTATTAGGACAATGTCATTGCTTTCACGGTTTTGAACCGGTCTTTTACATTAAGGATTATTACTTGACAGTTCACACAAACATCACTTGATGAGTGGCATTGTGGAGATGAGTTTGATTTTCTTTTCATGTCTCACTCCATAAGGCCGGTCCAGAATCACTTTCTACATGGGTCTTTATGAGCACCCTAAAATACATAAAATACTACATACAGATCTTTCTCATTTGGATCACCATGTATTTTTATTAGAAATAATTCATCCTTTTTTCGTATTATTGATTTTGCACATCCATTCACCATTTGCACTGATTAAGATTATTATTATTTACATATTTACATATTAACTGATTCATTACTCACACATTCATATAATTGATTCAGATTTGGAGGGTTCCCCCCCCTCCCCTCGTACTTCCCCCCTCCCCCTCCCCCCCCTTTCTTTTTCTTTCTTTTCTTTTCTTTTCTCCCCCCCCCCTCTTTTTTCTTTTTTCTTTCTTTTTTCTTTTCTTTTCTTTTCACTTTTATTCACTCTTAATCACTCAGTGATTGAGTGTAGGAGTCACATGTGTGGACATTTTATGATGATGGTCCATCAGCTGTCACTGCTTTTCACCTTTGATTTTACTATCACATGTCGACACCCATATAGTATATATTTGTTTCTGACTCTGAACAAAAGTTAGCTATGAGTAAGCGCTGGTTTTAGCGTGAAACCCGTCAGAAATTAGTTCTATTTTTTCCCTTTGCTGTGGTGATTCGTGTGATGTGAGGTTTTTCATTTTAAAGAAATAAAGGCACGTTTTACTTTTCATTCGATTCGGAGTGCAGCTGTCCAGAGTTTGTTCATTTTCCATTTATCTGGCGTGCTGCCCTTAAGCTGGCCCCTGGAGGGCATCCTGCCTCGTTGGAGATGTGCCTCCTCCTCCTCCTCTTCTATCAGGCACCCACATGGAGTCAGTGACCTCATCATCCCCTCCCTCCTCATCACTGGAGCAAACCTGGCAGTATGCTGCAGCTGGGGGAACATGATTGCCAGATTGCTGTCCTTCTTGGGCACCCCCTGGGCTCATGTTACTGCCTTCCTCTAGCTGGGTACCATCATCAGAGCCTTCAAAACGCTGGGCATCCTCCTGGAGCATGTACCTAACACTGTGGTCAAACAGTTTGGGGGACTACTCAGGAGGACATGGTGGGGCTAGGGAAGAAGTGACTGATGCCATTGAGCTAAGAGGCCGCATTAGCAGCTGCTTTGCCAGAAAAAGTACCCTGAGCCTGGGTGAGAGAGGATGAGGGGGATGAGGACGGCTTGGTCATCCACTCTACCAAGTCTTCGGCATGCTGCGGCTCAACAAAAAAAAGGACAAGTGTGTCCCACAGCCACGTGCTGATGAGGATGCACCGTGTACATGACCAGCACTTTTGCCTCTAGACACAAATCCTGCTTTCCCTCTTTTAGTGGCTAGTGACTGTCTGCCTCTCCTTGTTGGCCTTCCAGACATACTAATGTCCTGCAGGCAGATGTAGCTGCACAAAGCTGGGATGTATATATATACTGATTATACTGCAGGTAGCAGAATCAACTGCCTGTAGTATTATTAGTATGAGAACACTGGCAATTGTTACATAGTAAGGTTGAATAAAGACAGCAGTCCATCCAGTTCAACCTGAGGGAGTGTCTACAATTGTCCCTAACCCTGTACATCACACACTCACATTGGTCCCTACCATCAAGGAGCCCACAATCCAAGGTCCCCATTCATATACTAGGGCCAATTTTGGACAGAAGCCAATTAACCTACCTGCATGTCTTTGGAGTGTGGGAGGAAATCGGAGTTCCGAGAGGAAACCCACGCAGGCACAGGGAGAATGTGCAAACTCCAGGCAGGTAGTGTCATGGTCAGGATTCGAACCAGCGCCCCTTTTTACTGCTAGGTGAGAGTGCTAACCACTACACCACTGTGCCGCCCTAAGCACCACTGTAAGTGCAATTGTATTCAGGTAAGCTTTAGGTGCACACTGTGCAAAGGGCACTAAAATAAAATACTGCGGCTCCCTGCCTTTATTTGTATGAGAACACCGGTAATTATATTCAGCTAAGATTTAGGTGCACACTGTGCAAAGGACACTAAAACAAAATACTGCAGCTCCCTGCCTGTATTTGTATGAGAACACCTGCAATTGTATTCAGGTAAGCTTTAGGTGCACACTGTGCAAAGGACACTAAATCAAAATATGGCAACTTCCTTCCTGTATTAGTATGAGAAAACCGGCAATTGTATTCAGGTAAGCTTTAGGTGCACACTGTGCAAAGGACACAGTACACTAAGTGAAAATATTGCAGCTCCCTGCCTGTCAGTATATTGTGAAGAGAATAACAGGAATGGATCTAGCTAAACTGAATACAGTGTATAAATATATATACAACACCTGGGATGCATATATATCCTCTACATACTGTAACTGAAGCTAACTGACTCGCCTGCCTACTCTAGCTAAATGACACTGTCTCTCTCTCTCTCTCTCTCTCTGTGTCTATAACCACCGCCGCAACACACTACATAAGGCCGCCATGCAGGCGGCCATATATAGTGTGGGGCGTGTACTAAACCCCCTGAGACATAATTGGCCAAATCCACCCTGGCTTTGGTCAATTATGGCTCTCCGTTTTTTCTGCGCTGTGATTGGCCAAAGCATGCGGGTCATAGTGCATGCTTGGCCAATCAGCAGCCAGCAATGTACTGTGATGCTGCAGTGAATTATGGGCCATGACCAACCGAATTTGGTGCGAACGGCCCATAATTTTCGGGATTCAGCGAATGGCCGAACAGACGATGTTTGAGTCGAACATGGGTTAGACTCGAAGCTCATCCCTATTCATCATTATATATAATACGCTTAAAACTTGGCTGGCTAAAATCTGGCTAAAAAAATCAACATTTTAAAATCCCCAATTATTGTTAATACAGCTTAACCACTTTCAGACCGGACCATTTTGCTGGTAAATGACCAGAGGTCTTTTTACACTTTGGCACTGCGCTGCTTTAACTGGTAATTGCGCGGTCATGCAATGTTGTACCCAAACAAAATTTGCGTCCTTTTCTTCCCACAAATAGAGCTTTCTTTTGATGGTATTTGATTGCCTCTGCGATTTTTATTTTTTGCGATATAAACGTAAAAAGACCGCAAATTTTGAAAAAAAATGATATTTTCTACTTTTTGTTATTAGAAAAATCCAATAAACTCAATTTTAGTCATACATTTAGGCCAAAATGTATTCAGCCACATGTCTTTGGTAAAAAAAAAGTCAATAATTGTATATTTATTGGTTTGCGCAAAAGTTGTCACATCTACAAACTAAGGTACGTTTTCTGGAATTTACGCAGCTTTTAGTTTACGACTGCCTATCTCATTTCTTGAGGTGCTAAAATGGCAGGGCAGTACAAAACCCCCCCAAATGACCCCATTTTGGAAAGTAGACCCCCTAAGGAAATTGATAAGAGGCATGTTGAGCCCATTGAATATTTTATTTTTTTGCCTCAAGCGATTGAATAATGACAAAAAAAAAAATTTTTTTTTTTTTTTACACAAAGTTGTCACTAAATGATATATTGCTCACACATGCTATGGGCGTATGTGAAATGACACCCCAAAATAAATTCTGCTGCTTCTCCTGAGTATGGGGATACCACATATGTGGGACTTTTTGGGAGCCTAGCCGCGTACGGGGCCCCGAAAACCAAGCACCGCCTTCAGGCTTTCTAAGGGCGTAAATTTTTGAGTTCACTTCTCACTACCTATTACAGTTTTGAAGGCCATAAAATGCCAAGATGGCACAAAACCCCCACAAATGACCCCATTTTAGAAAGTAGACACCCCAAGCTATTTGCTGAGAGGCATGTTGAGTTCATGGAATATTTTATATTTTGCCACAAGTTGCGGGAAAATAAGAAACTTTTTTTTTTTTTTTTTTTTTTTAACAAAGTTGTCACTAAATGATATATTGCTCATGCATGCCATGGGCATATGTGAAATGACACCCCAAAATAAATTCTGCTGCTTCTCCTGAGTACGAGGATACCACATATGTGGGACTTTTTGGGAGCCTAGCCGCGTACGGGGCCCCGAAAACCAAGCACCGCCTTCAGGCTTTCTAAGGGCGTAAATTTTTGAGTTCACTTCTCACTACCTATTACAGTTTTGAAGGCCATAAAATGCCAAGATGGCACAAAACCCCCACAAATGACCCCATTTTAGAAAGTAGACACCCCAAGCTATTTGCTGAGAGGCATGTTGAGTCCATGGAATATTTTATATTTTGCCACAAGTTGCGGGAAAATTACAAACTTTTTTTTTTTTTTTTTTTTTTTCACAAAGTTGTCACTAAATGATATATTGCTCACGCATGCCATGGGCATATGTGAAATGACACCCCAAAATAAATTCTGCTGCTTCTCCTGAGTATGGGGATACCACATATGTGGGACTTTTTGGGAGCCTAGCCGCGTACGGGGCCCCGAAAACCAAGCACCGCCTTCAGGCTTTCTAAGGGCGTTACAGTTTTGAAGGCCATAAAATGCCAAGATGGCACAAACCCCCCCCAAATGACCCCATTTTGGAAAGTAGACACCCCTAAATTTAGGGGTACACTAGTGAGACTAGGTAATAAATGGCGGGTGCCCTGAAACTATAAAAAAATAACTAACCAACCAGCGTCACCTGTAACAGTTATATGGTGATCACTGGTGAAAGGGTTAACTAGGGGGCAATTAGGGGGCTTTATGCGGTAGTATATGGGGGTCCCTGGCGCTATAAAAAGCTGCAGCGAACCTAAATACCTACCTGCCTAACTAGCGTCACCTGTGACACTAATACAGCGATCAGAAAAACGATCGCTTATTAGGCTGGGTTCACACTGGAGCGATGCGGGAACGCCACGAATGCGCGGCGGGTTCCCGCATCGCATGCCTCCCGGCGGCAGTTCACACTGCCCTATGCGAACTGCTGGGAGTGTCAGTGAAATGTTACTGACACCCCCAGATCAGTTCGCATATCGCAGTGCGATCTGCAAACTCGGATCGCATGGTGTGAACACCCATGCGATCCGATTCTGCTGCGGGCCAAAAAAAGGGTCCCGTGCGAATTTGCGGCGGGTGCGGCGGGTGCGGCGAATGGCTGAACTCGAATCGCACAGAGATCGGATGTGATTTGCACTGCAGTGCGGTGCGAATCACATCCGTTCTCATAAACCGCTGCAATGTGAACCCAGCCTTAGTGACACTGGCGACGGGGGGTGATCACGGGGTTAAACCTTTATTGGGGGGGTTAGGGGGGTACCTTAGAACTAAAGGGGGCTAACCCTAACTGCCCTAACAGTTATTAGTCACAAATGACACCCGCCGGGTGATCAGGGGGTTAAACCTTTATTAGGTAATAAATGGCGGGTGCCCTGAAACTATAAAAAAATAACTAACCAACCAGCGTCACCTGTAACAGTTATATGGTGATCACTGGTGAAAGGGTTAACTAGGGGGCAATCAGGGGGCTTTATGCGGTAGTATATGGGGGTCCCTGGCGCTATAAAAAGCTGCGGCGAACCTAAATACCTACCTGCCTAACTAGCGTCACCTGTGACACTAATACGGCGATCAGAAAAATGATCGCTTATTAGGCTGGGTTCACACTGGAGCGATGCGGAAACGCCGCGAATCCGCGGCGGGTTCCCGCATCGCATGCCTCCCGGCGGCAGTTCACACTGCCCTATGCGAACTGCTGGGAGTGTCAGTGAAATGTTACTGACACCCCCAGATCAGTTCGCATATCGCAGTGCGATCTGCAAACTCGGATCGCATGGTGTGAACACCCATGCGATCCGATTCTGCTGCGGGCCAAAAAAAGGGTCCCGTGCGAATTTGCGGCGGGTGCGGCGGGTGTGGCGGGTGCGGCGGGTGCGGCGAATGGCTGAACTCGAATCGCACAGAGATCGGATGTGATTTGCACTGCAGTGCGGTGCGAATCACATTCGTTCTCATAAACCGCTGCAATGTGAACCCAGCCTTAGTGACACTGGCGACGGGGGGTGATCACGGGGTTAAACCTTTATTGGGGGGGTTAGGGGGGTACATTAGAACTAAAGGGGGCTAACTCTAACTGCCCTAACAGTTATTACAGTCACAAATGACACCAATGCAAAAAAAAAAAAAAAAAAAAAAAAAATGACATTGGTGTCACTGTGACTGGGGGGCAGGGGTAATTGGGGGGGTGATCGGGGGGTAAAGGGGGGGGTGTGAGTGTGCCTGGCATGTTCTACTGTGTGTGTAGAGTGTTGGTGCAACTTACTGATCCGCTCTCCTCCGTGTCGGAACGAAAAATACCGACACGGAGGAGAGAATACATCACTTCCTCTCCTGTGTTTACATTACAGGAGAGGAAGTGATGTCACCGGGGATTTCTATTCGTCGGGAGCGATCGCGAGGGGGTGGCCATGAATGAATGGCCGTCCCCTCGTCCGGGATCGCTCCCGTACGAATACCGACCGCCGCAGGCACCGGGCGGGGGCCCGATCGGGCCCCCGACCCGCGGGAGGCAAGGGACGTACATGTATGTCCTTATGCCTGCCCGTGCCATTGTACCGACGTACATCGGCGTGCGGCGGTCGGCAACTGGTTAAAGTGGTTATAAACCCATCTGAGAAAAAAAAAAAAAGCAAAGGCATAATGAGCTAGCATGCATAGTAGGAAGGCGCAGGCAGGCGTCTGCGGTCAGCATGGAGTCTGTACCTATCATTAGCATAACGCAAAGCCTCCTGGACTTGTACCCAAGTGGAACGAAGACCACAGAGATGCTCTTCTAATGCAGGAATAGTCTGCGGAACAAAGGAGTCAGGCAACATGGAAGGTTGCAAACCATAATTTGCCATAAATGGAGACAACCGGGAGGCAGAATTCAAAGCACTGTTGTGAGCAAACTCTGCCCATGGTAATAGGTCTGACCAGTTGTTATGGTGGTCAGAAATATAGCAACGTAGGAATTGCTCCAAGGACTGATTGGCTCGCTCTGCAGCCCCATTAGACTGAGAGTGATATGCAAAAGAGAACACAAGCTGGATTCCCAACTGTGCACAAAAGGCTCGCCAGAACTGGGAGACAAACTGACTGGGAGACAAACTGACTGCCCCTGTCAGAGACAATCACCTTGGGTAGGCCATGTAAGCGAAAGATCTCCCAAGCAAAAATGGAAGCCAGTTCCTTAGAGGTAGGCAACTTCTTAAGTGGAATACGACACATCTTTGAGAACCGGTCAACCGCCATTAGGATAACAGTGTTGCCTTGGGAGTTGGGCAACTCCACAATGAAATCTATTGTTAGGTGAGTCCAAGGCCTCTCTCCATTGGGTTTCTCAGGAGGAGCATGGACCTGAACAGCAAGAATTTTGTCACCCAAAGGAGAAGTAAGACTGGTGCGAACCGCAGCCAAGATACGATCAAGAGGAATCATAGGAACCGGAACCGACTCCGACTTGGAAGTGGAAGAAAAGTGTCGTGACAAGGCATCAGCCCTTACATTCTTAGTAGCGGGTAAGAATGAGACAATGTAATTAAAGCTCAACAAGAAAAGAGCCCATCGTGCCCTTCTGGGAGAGAGTCGCTTAGCCTCAGACAAGAATGTAAGATTCTTATGGTCAGTGTGATGGAACCAATCCCACACTGCTTCCTAAGTCTGAATATAGATATCAGATATTCCAATAGCTCACAAACACAAAACAAGACGACACTTGCTTAGCTGCTCAACATGGACTGATTTATTAGAACCAAAATGACAAGTATTTATAATACAGTAGAAGACTAAAATCTAACATAATTAGCATGAGCTAATTATCTAATCATTGACCCAGACTAGTTGTCTGAGAGATAGAACTTTTCAGGGTAAGACTTTGTCTCCTAGCTCACTGATTGACTATTCAATACACATTACCATAAACACAGGGTTAATTAGCACAAACAACAATGTGTGGACTAGACTCATTTACACAACAGACAGGTGGCTGGAGTTGACGACATTAGCATCTAACAGTTTGTGTCCCAACAGTGTGATTCAGTCTATTGCTAATATGGCAAATACATATCCAGAGTCTGTGTGTCTTAGGGGGGACATGGATCTGAATCCAAGTAACACCACCTCAGGGGTCCCCAGGCATACAGCTCACAAAGAGCACCATTCCCCCAAATGCGAGGGCTCATAATCGCAAGGCAAGAGGCTCGCATTCTGTCCCCTCCAACAGCCTCTGTCCCGGCTAGGTCTGTCACAGTCAGTAAGAATGAGAACAGGCACAGTGGTACCTTCAAGGAGATGTCTCCATTCTTTCAAGGCTAAAATGATCGTCAACAGCTCTCTGTCACCAATCTCATAATTGCACTCAGCAGGTGACAATTTCTTGGAAAAGTAGCCACACGGCACTCTCAGAGTTAGGACGTTGAGACAGAAGGGCACCAACTCCAGTCTCAGAAGCATCAACTTCTAGGATAAAAGACAACGCAGGATTAGGATGTGCCAACACAGGAGCAGAAACAAAGGCAGACTTGAGAGTCTCAAAGGCCTTACTGGACTCCGGAGACCAACTCTGTGGGTTACCGTCCTTTCTGGTCATATCAGTCAGGGGCTTGACCAGAGACGAGAAGTTACGAATAAACTTCCAATAGTAGTTGGCAAAACCCAGGAAACACTGCAAAGGACATAAACCCATGGGTCAAGGCCACTGTAGGACTGCCAAAAGTTTCTCTGGGTCCATCGAAAAACCAGCAGTGGAATGTAACCTGTTCACGATGGAACTCGCACTTCTCCAGTTTACAATAGAGATTGTTCTCTCTTAGTTTCTGAAGCACACGACAGACATCTGTGTGGTGGCTATCCAGGGACTTGGAAAATATGGATATCATCGAGATAAACCACCACATATAACTGCAACAAATCTCAGAGGACATCGTTAATAAATTCCTGGAAAACTGCTGGGACGTTACAAACACTAAAAGGCATTACCAGGTATTCATAACGGCCTGTTTGGGTATTAAACACAGTTTTCTACTCGTCGCCCTCCTTAATGCGCATGAGATTGTATGCCCCTCTCAAGTCAAGCATCGTGAAAACCGTTGCTCCCTTGAGGCGGTCAAATAACTCAGTAACCAATGGAATCGGGTAGGCATTCTTAATAGTGACACGATTGAGACCCCTATAATCTATACAAGGTCTCAGTTTACCGCTCTTCTTCTTCACAAATAAGAAACCAGCACCAGCAGGAGACGAGGATTTGCAGAAGAAACCTCGAGAAAGTGACAGCAACATACTCCTCCATGGCCTTATCCTCCAAGACCAACAAAGGGTAAACCCGGCTACGAGGAGGTATAGCACCAGGCTGAAGGTCAATTGCACAATCATAAGACCGGTGTGGATGCAAACTACCAGCTTGACCTTTATCAAAGACATCGCTAAAATCGCGGTACTCTTCCGGCAGGGAGGGGAGTGAAGAGGTGCACAGGACCTTGGATACCTTCAGGAACCATGTCTCACTGCATTGTGGTGACCAGGAGAGAACCTCAGCACAGAGCCAATCAAAAGAGGGGTTGTGCCTCTGTAACCAAGGATAACCAATAACCACCGGAAACCTGGGTGAGGAAATAACTTGGAATTGGATTATCTCATGGTGAAGAGCCCCTACGGCCATGGACAATGGAACGTCTCATGAGTCACATGGGCAGGCTGTAAACGTCTCCCGTCAAGAGCCTCAATGGCAAGTGGAGTGTCACACAGCTGCAGCGGAATCGAGTGCTGCGAAACAAATGCAGCATCAATGAACAGACCTGCAGCGATTAGAGCCTGTATCTCGATGGACGACTCAGCCCAAGAAAGGGTGACCAAAACCAGGGGCTTATCCTTCTGGATAACTGGGGACGAAACAGCACCACCTAAGGTCTGTCCATGACTGGACCTCAAGGTTCGGGCGTTCCCTGGATGGGTAGGACAAGACTTCAAAAAGTGACCTGCCTGGCCACAATAAAGGCACAATCTCTCCCTCCTCCTAAAGGCTCTCTCATCCACAGAGAGACGGGTGAAGCTCAGGTGCATGGGTTCATCTTCACTGACCGACTCGGTACTAGGAGGCATGGGAGGTGAGGGAGGCAAACATACAGGAGGCTTCCGCAAGCGCTTCTTAAGAGAAAGTCTTTCTCTGAGTCTGGAGCCAATGAGGATGGCAAACAAGATCAAGCTCTCCAGCTCAGTGGGTATAATCTCGGGCTGCTATCTCATCCTTGATGGAATCCGAGAGACCATGAGAAAAAGCAGCCACGGGGGCCTCATTGTTCCAAGCAACCTCTGCTGCCAGAGTATGGAGTTAAATGGCGTAGTCAGCAACAGTTCTTGTATTCTGTATGATGGACATGAGGCACTTGGCAGCAGAAGTCATATACCCTTTTAAAGGAGGCCACAAACTCAGGGTAACTCAAGACAACAGGTTTTTGCATCTCCCATAGAGGGTTAGCCCAGGCCAAGGCTCTCTCAGAAAGCAAAGATATCACAAAACCTACTTTGCTTCTGTCCGTGGGAAACGCCTGGGGCAGCATCTCGAAGTATATCTCAACCTGATTGAAAAATCCTCTGCACTGAACAGGATCACCCTCAAATCGCTGGGGAAGCGGAGCAGATCCAGACATACCTCTTATAGAGCTAATACTCGAGGCGGGTGCCTGCATAGAGACTGGTGCAGCGGCAGTGACAGCCTGCGACTCAGGTTGTACCGGAGCAGCCACCGTGGTGGATTCCATGTGAGCCGTGCGACTCAGGAGCGTCTGTAACGCCATGGCAAACTGATCCATACGGTGATCTTGCTCATCCAATCTGGAAAAAATATTACCAACAAGTGGATTGACTGCATCTTCTGAATTCATGGCCTTCACCTACTGTCAGAAACCATGAATCAGACCGAGACAGAAGTACAATTAAATCACACCTGTTTATTAAATAAAATTAAAAAGTTAAATAGAAAAAGCGTATGCGCCATAGACAGCGGTGGCTGTCTTTTTGTAAATATCTCCTAAACCGTATAGGTTTAGGAGATATTTCTTGGACCTTAGGCTTACCTGTTGGTCAAAGTGGTTTGTAAGGGTTTACAACCACTTTAACCACTTGCTTACTGGGCACTTAAACCCCCCTCAGTCCCAGACCAATTTTCAGCTTTCAGCGCTGATGCACTTTGAATGACAATTGCGCTGGCATACAACACTGTACCCAAATTAAATTTTTATCATTTTTTTCCCACAAATAGAGCTTTCTTTTGGTGGTATTTAGTTACAGCTCGGAGTTTTATTTTTTGCTAAACAAACAAAAAAAGATGCAAAAAAAATAAAAAATAAATCATGTTTTAATAGATTGTTATAAAATTTTGCAAACGGGTCATTTTTCTCCTTCATTGAAGTGCGCTGATTAGGCGGCACTGATAGGCTGCATTGGTGGGCACTGATGGGCTGCATTGGTGGGCACTGATAGGCTGCATTGGTGGGCACTGATAGGCTGCACTGGTGGGCACTGATAGGCATAGCTAAGGCGGCACTAATAGGCACAGATAAGGCGGCACCGATGGGCACAGATAAGGTGGCACTGATGGGCAAAGATGGGCACAGATAAGATGGCACGGATGGGTGGCACGGATGGGCACTGATAGGTACCACTGATAGATGGGACTGATGGGCACTGATAGGTGGCACTGATAGGTGGCTCTGATAGGTGGCACTGCTGGGCACTGATGGGCGGCACTGCTGGGCACTGATGGGCGGCACTGCTGGGCACTGATGGGCGGCACTGGGGTGCAGCACCTTTGAGGCAGATTGTGGGCACTGTGGGTGGCACTGCTGGGTGGCACTGTGGGCACTGCTGGGTGGCACTATGGGCACTGCTGGGTGGCACTGACGGGGGGCACTTACTTTTTATTAGGGTGGCACTGCAGGGGGTAGGTGGGCACTGGCAGGGGGCAGGTGGGCGCTTGCATTGCTGGCCGTGATCGGCTTTTCTTTTTTCTCCTCGCGCTGTCAGCGCGAGGAGGAATACTAGCCAATTACCGGCTCCGTTATGTCACCTGATCAGCTGTCATTGGCTGACAGCTGATCACGTGATAAGGGGTCGGGATCGACCCCTTGCACGGATCGGTGATCAGGCGAGTCTCATGGACTCGCCGATCACACAGCGCGCCGCGCGCGCCCCTCAGGTACAATAGACGTAGTCCCGGAAAAAGAAAATCCGCGCTGTAGCCGTCATTTGGCTATAGCGCGGATCTCAAGTGGTTAAACACAATTAAAACCAATTGTACAAATATAGCACATTTGCTGTTATTAGAAAAGAAGCACCTTTTAACTTCAATAATGCAAGGATAGGCAACTACAACTAAAACAGTCCTTAAAATCAGACTCTGGCTGAAATAATCAAGACACCCTATACATAAATTGAAATGCTACTTTGATTGTAATATGTCCCGGAGGACATAGCACAGCAGGGGAGGTGTCACCTAGAACAGGGGGGCGGTAGACGAAGGGCAGTCTACTTCCTGGGGACCAGATGCAATTATAGGGCAGTGGCTGTCTACTTAGCTTCCTCTTTTCTGGTTTTCTATACACATATACAATATGATCATTTTGATTAATTAATTTCATGTTCTGTCCACCCTACTTCATGAATAGCTTTTGCAACTTTAAACCAAGCATCTGCTGCTCGTAGCAGCCCGTGATCTGACAGCAGACTCTTTTTTACATTTCAAAATGCATTCCTTACGCCCAAATGCATATCAACCCCACACACTTTTGCCAGTTTCTTTCCTTTTTTTTTTTACAGCGCTCTCTCCTTCCCGCTCTAATACCAAATCACAAGCCAAGCTGCCCTCTTTGGGCCCATTCTAACTTTTGCCCCATTGTTAGCTATTGAACAGTTTATGCGTCCAGGCTCAGGGTTTGTATGGCGGTTTTATGAAGCTGTCTTGGACTCAAGGGGTCCGACAATCTTCTGACTGCCATCTGTCCTCATTCAGACCACTTTCCAATATATAACACTACATTGCTACATTCTGTCTTGATGACTGGGATATTTATGTGTCGTCTGCTCAGGATTTTCAGATGGGTCATGAGGCTGTCTTGGACTCAAGGACCCTCTATCTGTCACCTGGTACCAGTTCAGACCATATCACAGCCTCGAGTTAACGAGGACAAGACAGATAGAGAGTGTGAGAGAGAGAGAGCGCGAGGGAGAGAAGAGTCCACTTGGTTTAGTAGATAAAATACAATTCAATAATGCATCACTTTAAGATGAAATTCACATTTCCCAGAACCATGCCCAAATTCCTCACTCTATCTTTTTCTTCCTCTTCAAACTGTTCTAGTTGTTGAGGTTGTAAGAGCACCTTTCGGCTGCATGTTCCCTCCTTCTATCTTCACTTTCTATAACCTGTGGTGACTTGCCAACCTCAAGTTTAACTAGGCAATGCACATTTAATCTGAACACCAACACATGTGTGGTCTCCGGGAATAAGGGTTTATAACCAAGAGACTCAGTCCTATATCCTGGCTCTATTACTTCAATCAACCCCCAACCCTCTTCATGTATCCCAAACAGCAGACCACAAACACACTTAGGACATGACATGACATTACCATCAACATCAAGATGCGACCAACAACCAGCAACAAGATGTGTAACAACCGTAGAGAAATAGAGGATTGGTCAGATCTCACAGGATCCCCATACCACTACTGAGTGTATTCCTGACGCCCCCTCCTGGTTACCCGTACTTCACCGCACCCATGCTTTATCGCACAATTATTCCCCCAGGAGAAGTTTAAACCACGTCAACTAATTGTCAGGGCTGGCTTAGCCCTTCCTTCTCTGGGCTGGCTGCTCAGCTGTCGGCTAATTTCCTAAGTTCCTGATCATGCTCGTCTGACCTGCCTACTTAAAGTTGTGCAGCTCACTTCACCTTTGCCTTCGCCTTGGTCACATCACAAAAAAACATCTCCTGCGGTTCTGTTTAAAGACTGGCTTGCTGACATCCCTTCTGGCTCCTTATCTTGCTTGCCGTTGCTCTACTTGTATCCCTGACTTCTGGCCTGGCTGATTACCCGATCTGGTTATTGAACTCTGGCCTGGCTGACTACTCAATCCGGTTACTGGACTCTGCCTATGCTTTGACTACGCTTTTTCTATATACCTCAACCGTGAGTACATAATCAATCCCTCATTCCCAACAGCCGCCACAAAACTCAAAATCAATCAACAAAATAAAACGGAACAAAACAGGCGGTAGATATATTTAGTACAGGTTCAAAGGCTATGGGCAAGATATATACTTGTCTCTTTGCCAACCGTGGAAAGCCAATATAGACAGAGATTAGCCAATCATGGGTACAGGATAAACGGTAGATTAGATATACAAGCTATCAAAAGTGTCTTACTGGTTTTTAGAGGTGATCAGTCTCCATCCAGTCTCCGTATTGGCTTGTCCTGGTCCCTTCTCGATCAGCTATCCTCCGGTACAGAGCCCGCAGCCCCACGTTTGAGCACCAAATTGTTTTGGATTCAGAACAAAAGTCCGAAATTATTATATCTACCCCTGATCAGATTGAATATAAAAGCATGCACGCTTTTGAAGTGATTAAGTTGACACTCAGTTCAGAATAAAAAAACTTCTGTTTGATATTTCCGCTTCGCAAGATTTTCATACAATTCCATTGAAGATTAAGAGATACGTCAACAAGACTGGCGCATACAAACCACAAATATAAAAATACATTAGGACAAAGTATGCGCCAAAGTTTTGGCCTTTAGTTGGGACGTCCATGAGGAATGTATTCTCAGAAGCAGGTGCAAACTTTTTGTTAACTGTTGACTGTCAGTCCAGTTCCTAAGCTAGGGAAGGGTGAGTTTGCAAAATATCTGACTATGTCTTAAGGCTGATAAACTGATAAACTGAAGCTGATATGTCAGGCATATAAAACATGTACTCATATATACATTGGAATAAAAATTTCATGATTCCCTTAATCACATCCATTACAATGTCAGGGGTCTGTTATGACTCCTGACATCTCACCAAAGCTCCCCAAAAAAGATAAAAAAAATGATTTTTTTGCCCCAACCCCCCCCCCCCCCCACACAAAAAAAGCATTGTGAAACAAAATTAAAAACCAATTAAATTGTAAAAAAAAAATATTAAAAATAAAAAAACTGACACCGTCCACATACCACTGTGGCCCGTGCCCCAGCAGCACCCCCTCCCCTCGCCACCGCTTGTCATCTGTCAGCGCACAGCAGGGATCGTAGGAGACACAAGCGGGATAAGAGAGTGTAGATCTCCAGCTGTGACAGATCTTGTAAATGAACACGGCTCACTGTAATGTCCCGCCTCCGGGTCCAGTGTGCTGTCTATCACAATGGCAGTCTGGGTGGTGGGACATTACGGCGAGCCGTGTTCATATACAAGATCTGCACAGCTGGAGATCTCCGCTCTGTTACCCCGGCTTGCGGATACCTGCTGCACATATGGCCACTGATGAGACCGCACATTTGGGTACTGATGAGATAGCACACTTGCATTTTGATGAGACCGCACATTTGGGCTCTGCTGAGACCACACATGTGGCCACTGATGAGATCGGACATTTGGGCTCTGTTGAGACCGCACATTTGGGCTCTGTTGAGACCGCAAATATGACCACTGATGAGATCGCACATTTGGGCTCTGATGAGACCCCCCTCATGGCCACTGATGATACCGCACATTTGGGCTCTGATGAGACCGCACATTTGGGCTCTGATGAGACCGCACTTATGGGCTCTGATGAGACTGCACTTATGGGCTCTGATGAGACCTACAGAGCTGACTTCTTGAAAATCCAATTAGACTTTTATCTTCAATAGTAAGGAATTTCACAAATGTAATAACTGTTTAGTGTTTTGTGTAGGGGGGTGTACTAATGGGGGATTTTTTGCCAATTCCGGAGTTCTGCTTTAATGCATAGAATGCATTAAGATAAAAAAAATCTGCCTTTACAACTCCCTTTAAAGTGGTTGTAAACCCTTACAAACCACTTTGACCCACAGGAAAGCCTAGATTAAGGCTTACCTGTAGGTCCAAGAAATATCTCCTAAACCTACACGGTTTAGGAGATATTTGCCGAAAGTCAGGCACCGCTGTCTACGGCACATGCGCCGTAGACAGCAGCACGCAGGCGCACTGAGCGTGCCATTGTCAACGGCGATATGCCGCAAGTGGCGGCTCCCATACGCATGCGCGGGAGTGACTTCATCGCGGCTTCGTCGAATGACAGCGGCAGAGCAGCGAGACCCACTGAGAAGATGGGCGCTCTGGACTACAGGGGACATCGGTAACTTCGCTGGCTCCTGTGTCAAGTAAGTGACACATAATGGACTACTATGCGATGCATAGTAGTCCATTATGCTTTACCTTTGCAGGGAATCAAAGAGGAAGTAAACTCATCAGGGTTTACTTCCTCTTTATAATGGACTACTATGCATCACATAGTACTCCATTATGTGTCACTTACCTGACACAGGAGCCAGCGAAGTCACCGCTGTCCCCTGTAGTCCGGCGCGTCCATCTTCTCGGTGGGGTCTCGCAGCTCTGCCGCTGCCATTCGGCGAAGCCGCGATGGCGTCATTCCCGAGCATGCGCACGGGAGCCGACACGCGCGGCAGCTCCGTCGTTTTAAATGCCGCACACAGTGCACCTGCGCGCCACACAGCGGTGCCTGTATTCGGGCAAATATCTCCTAAACCGTATAGGTTTAGGAGATATTTCTTGGCCCTACAGGTAAGCCTTAAACTAGGCTTACCTGTAGGTCAAAGTGTGTTGTAAGGGTTTACAACCACTTTAAGAAGCAACACAGTGGGGTTGACTAAAACTGCAAAGCACAAAATTGGTCCCCCTGCCATAGGGGCCTCCAATGCAGACTATATGAAGCCATTTTAACATACAATATGCTGGACTTGGGCCACTGTTGTCACTGCAGGAAACCCACCCTGAGAGCTTGCGTAATTTGGCTTTTGCCTTTATTTTCAGCAAAAATGTACAAATTGCATGCATGAAATGTACTGTTACTTATTAGTATCTTGCTCCTCAGCATAGTTTTCATTGTGTTGTAAAACGCCAACTGTGTGGTACCTTGCTTTAATAGCTAGGTGGCACCACACAATTGATTTTGCCCTATTACAAAAACTGTTTAACGTCTTAAAATGCCTCTTTCACATGATTTGTAGAAGCCAACTTTGACAGTTTTTTTAACTAATAAATTCAAGAGATGAACCAGGAAATATCTGATGTAGAGGACTTCCAAATTGCACTTGTATTCTGTTTAAAAAACAGGAACAGCAAGCAGTGCTGGATTAAACTCTGTGGAGGCCCCTAGACTGTCAAAATCATGCCGCCCCCTCGTAGGTTTCTGAAAGTTTCTCTTGCGTGCATTCTCTAGTGGGATAACATTGAACTAATTATTATCTCTGCTAGATGCCGATGACCAACACTACTGAATATTACACATATTTAGGTTGCAGCTAATTTTTTTACAAACTGACAGCTGAAAGAAGATGAGCTTTTAGGAGATAAACTGTAATGTGAACCTGATGTCTGTGGTTTATGTACTTTAAGTTATTATTGGGTAAATTACATTAATACAGTATTTTCTCTATGGTGTCAGAAGCCGTGGCAGAATGGCATGGCTGGGCACAAGCACGTATCTGTACATTGCTCTTTAAGTGTCCATCCGTGGATCGGGAGTGCGTCGCCAGCGGTGTGCTCCCAACCCAGTCCTGAGCTCCATGGCTGCGGGACCGGCGGACCCGATCGCCGCTGGTGTCCCACGATCGGGTCACATAGCTGAAGAACGAGGAGAGGTCTGTGTAAACAAACCTCTCCCCACGCTTCCTACTGAGCCTGTCACTGATCGTCTGTTCCCTGTTATAGGGAAAGACAATCTGTGATGTCAGACGCCAAGCCACGCCCCCCTACAGTTAAAAAAACACACACACTTAACCCCTCCCCACCCCCTAGTGGTTAACTCCTTCACTGCCAGTGTCATTTACACAGGAATCAGTGCATTTAAATAGCACTGATTGCTGTATAAATGACAACGGTCCCACAAATGTGTCAAAAATGTCCGATGTGTCTGCCATAATGTCGCAGTCACAATAAAAAACGCTGATCGCAGCCATTACTAGTTACATTTTTTTTTTTTATAAAAATGCTATAAAACTATGCCCTATTTTGTAAACGCTATAATTTTTGCGCAAACCAATCAATAATTGATAATTGTAATTTTTTTTACCAAAAATATGTAAAAGAATACGTATCGGCCTAAACTGAGGGAATTTTTTTTTTATATATATATTTTTTGGGGGATATTTATTATAGCAAAAAGTAAAAAATATTGAATTTTTTTCAAAATTGACGCTCTATTTTTGTTTATAGTGCAAAAAATAAAAACCGTAGAGGTGATCAAATACCACCAGAAGAAAGCTCTATTTGTGGAAAAAAAAGGGCGCCAATTTTTTTTGGGAGCCACATCGCACGACCACGCAATTGTCAGTAAAAAATTACGCAGTGCCGAATCTCAAAAAGGGGGCTGGTCCTTTTGGCTGTAAATTGGTCCGGGGCTTAAGTGGTTAAAGGAGAAGTCCAGCCTGAGCTCGTTTGGCTGGACTTCTCCTATGGGTCACAGGAGTACAATTCGTTTTGCACTCCTGTGACCCGTTTTCAGCAGAGAGTTGTCTGAAGTCCGCTGAGGCTAAGACGGCCGTTCCCTGCTTCTGTGTCCTGTTGGTAAGTAAAAAACTGCCTGTGGACAAGTTGCCACAATTTCTATACATGTGAAGTAAAATAATACTGTGCAAATATCTAAAAGGGAAGAAAAAATACAACTAAATGTACCAGCTGCTACACAAGAATGTGACAAAAATTCCAAGAATTTACAGAAGGGTGCAAAAATGTAGCACTAGCAAAATATGTGCACAAATAATAAGTGCATAAAATGTTCCAAGTCCAACCTAATGAAATGAATAGATACTTGTCAAGTGAGAAATACTTATATGTATCTCATGGCATAAATCCAAATAAAGGAAATGGGTAGAAGTCCACAATGAAGTGATGATATTCAAATGTGCTCGGTGCAATGTAATGTCGCGTACACACGATCGGACTATCCGGCGGACTTAGTCCAGCGGACAACCCACCGGACTTTGCAGCGGAGGTCTGCCGGACTTTCCAAACGATTGGACCTACCCACACACGACCGGACTTTTCCAACAGAAAATCTGCCGGACTTTTGAAATGAACAGACTTGCCCACACACTGAGTAAAGTCCATTCATTTTGAACGTGGCTCCAGGTAGCCAGGACTAGCGAAGGAAGTGAATGTCGCCACCTCCATCAGCAAGATTGACACCTCGCTAGCCCCCCGTCACCTGGTATGGATTTAAAGGGTAAGCCCTACGCCGAAAAAACGGCGTAGGGGTCCACCCAAAGTCCATAGCAGACCATTATCCGAGCACGCAGGCCGGTCAGGAAAGGGGGTGGGGACGAGCGAGTGAACATGGTGACCCCGCCCTTATGATGTCACAGTACCAGCATCCTCCGGGCTGTGAAATCATAAGGGGCAGGGTCACCATGTGACATCACCCGGTGACCCCGCCCCTTGTCCCTATATAAGTTGCCACACAAAGCGACCCTGCCATTGTGGCCAGAAAGAGTGTTGTGTCAACATCGCAAGGAATAAGAGGAGTAGACGGCAGTGGCCAACGCTAGTAAAAGAGCTATAAGAAGATAGCGGAGGCCCGGCAAGAAGAACTGAAGAGCGGGACAAGACCCGAAGTTGAAAGAAGACCCCCGGACGGTGGCGACGTCGAAGAAGAAAGCCGGGTTCCTCCGCTAGTAAAAGAGCTACCAGAAGATAGCGGAGGAGTCCAGCGAGAAGACCCCCCAAGATGGAAGAAGAGAAGACCACCGGAGCTGTCTAATAAATTATTTAAAAAACTTGTGTTGTGTTTTTTATTTACACTTTTTTCACCGGGTGAATGGGTAGGGGTACATCGTACCCCATACTCATTCACATAGGGGGGGCGGTATCTGGGGGGCCCCTTTATTAAAGGGGCTCCAGGATTCCAATAAGACCCCCACTAGGAGACCCCGACAACCAACGGCCAGGGTTGTCGGGAAGAGGCCCTTGTCTTGCGGCCTGGTACGGCTCAGGAGGGGGGGGGGCGCTCGCTCGTCTCCACCCCCCTTCCTGACTGGCCGGGCTGCCTGCTCAGATATGGGTCTGCTATGGACTTTGGGGGGACCCCCACGCTGTTTTTTCGGCGTAGGGGTTCCCCTTTAAAGCCATACCAGGTGACTGGCCAGCGAAGTGTCAATCTCGCCAATGGAGGTGGCGACATTCACTTCCTTTGCTAGTCCCAGCTACCTGGAGTCACGTTCAAAATGAACAGACTTTTCTCTGTGTGTGGGCAAGAATTCCGATCAGACAAAGTTCCACGCATGCTCAGATCAAATTAGGAAACCAAAGCTGTTGGCTACTAGCCCGAACGTAGTCCCGTCGTAACGAACGAATGCCATTACGTTCTGAACAATCGGATTTTCCAACAACTTTGTCCGACCATGTGTGTGCAACACCAGTTTCGGTCTGATTTCATGGTTTCTGACAGAAGATGCAGTCAATCCACTTGTTGGTAATATTTTTTCCAGATTGGATGAACTGAATCACTGCATGGATCAGTTCGCCAAGGCATTACAAACCCTCCTGAGTCGCTCTGCTCACCTGGAATCTCCCACCGTGGCCTCCCCAGTACAACCTATGTTGCAGGCTGACCCTGCTGCCGCTCCAGTCTCTGTACAGGCACCCACCTCGAGTATTACCTCTATATGAGGTATGTCTGGTTCTGCTCCGCTTCCCCATCGATTTGGGGGCGATCCAGTCCAATGCAGAGGGTTTCTCAACTCAACCAGGTTGAGATATACTTTGTCCATTGAACAGAGTATGAGAACTGTTCCCAACTACGCCATTGATTTCTGTACCCTGGCAGCAGAGGTTGCGTGGAACAATGAGGCCCTCATGGCTGCTTTTTCTTATGGTCTCTCGGATACCATCAAGGATGAGATATATACCTACTGAGCTGGAGAAGTTAATCTCATTTGCCATCCTCAATGACTCCAGACTCAGAGAAAGACTCTCTTTCAAGGAGCGCTTGCGGAAGCCTCCTGTATATTTGTCTTTGAGTTTCCTTGTGCCTCCCTCACCTCCCATGCCTCCTGGTACTGAGTTGGTCAGTGAAGGTGGACCCATGCACTTGGGTTTCACGCGTCTCTCAGCAGATGAGAGAACCTTTAGGAGGAGGGAGCGATTGTGCCTTTTATTGTGGCCAGGCTGGTCACTTTTTGAAGTCTTGTCCTTCCTGCCCAGGGAATGCCTGGACTTTGAGGTCCTGTCACGGACAGACCTTAGGTGGCATTGATTCATCCCCAATTATCCAGAAGGATAAGCTCCTTGTTTCGGTCACCCTTTCTTGGACTGAGTCGTCCATTGATATACAGGCGCTAATCGACACTTTATTCCACTGCAGCTGTGTGACACTCCACTTGCCATTGAGGCTCTTGATGGGAGACCTCTACAGCCTGCCCATGTGACTCATAAGACGGTTCTGTTGTCTATGGCCATAGGGGCTCTTCACCATGAAATAATCCAATTCCAAGCTGTTTCCTCACCTAAGTTTCTGCTGGTTATGGGTTATCCTTGGTTACAGAGGCACAACCCCTTTTTTGATTGACTTCATGCTGAGACTTTCTCCTGGTCCCCACAATGCAGTGAGACATGCTTCCAGAAGGTAACCAAGGTTCTGGGCATCTCTTCACTCTCCTACCTGCCGGAGGAGTAGTGGATTTTAGTGCAATGTTTTTGACAAAGGTCAAGCCGGTGGTTTGCCTCCACACTGGCCATATGATTGTGCGATTGACCTTCAACCTGATGCCATACCCCTTTGTGGCGGGTTTACCCTTTGTTGGTCTTGAAGGATAGGGCCATGGAGGAGTATGTTGCAGATGCACTTTCTCAAGGTTTCATCCACAAATCCTCGTCTCCTGCTGGTGCTGGTTTCTTCTTTGTGAAGAAGAGTGGTGAACTATAATCAACCTTGAATTGATTATGGGGGTCTCAATTGTTTCACGATTAAGAATACCTATCCAATTCCATCGATTACGTAGTTATTTGACCACCTCAAGGGAGCAACGGTTTTCCCAAAGCTTGATTTGAGAGGGACATACAAACTCGTGAGGATTAAGGAGGGCGACAAGTGGATAACTGCATTTAATACCAGAACAGGCTATTATGAGTACCTTGTAATGCCTTTTGGCCTTTGTAACGCTTTGGCAGTTTTCCAGGAATTTATTAACAATGTTGTTGTAGTTTATATGTGGTGGTTTATCTTGATGATATCCTCATATTTTACAAGTCCCTGGAGAGCCACCACACAGATGTCTGTCGGGTGCTTCAGAAACTAAGAGAGAACAATCGCTATTGTAAGCTGGGGAAGTGCAAGTTCCATCGTGAACAGGTTAAATTCCTGGATTATGTAATTTCCCCTGCTGGTTTTTCGATGGACGCAGAGAAACTTTTGGCAGTCCTACAGTGGCCCGGCCCATGGGTTTACGTCCTCTGCAGCATTTCCTGGGCTTTGCCAACTATTATCGGAAGTTTATTTGTAGCGTCTCGTCTCTGGTTAAGTCCCTGACTGATATGAACAGTAACCCACAGAGTTGGTCTCCAGAGTCTGTTAAGGCCTTTGAGAGTCTCAAGGCTGCCTTTGTTTCCTGTATTGGCACATCTTGATCCTATATTACCTTTTATCCTTGAGTTTGATGCTTCCGAGACTGGTGTTGGCACCCTTCTGTCTCAACGTCCTAGCTCTGAGAGCGCTATGCACCCTTGTGGCTACTTTTCAAGAAATTGTCACCTGCGGAGTGCAATTATGAAATTGGTGACAGAGAGCTGTTGGCGATCATTTTAACCCTGAAAGAATGGAGACATCTCCCCAGAGGTACCACTGTGCCAGTTTTCATTCTTAATGACCATGATAATCTCATATTCTTGTCTGAGGCTAAATGCCTCTCTCTCAGAAGGGCGCGATGGGCTCTTTGCTTGTCAAGTTTCAATTACAATGTCTCATTCTTACTCGGTACTAAGAAAGTAAGGGCTTACGCCTTGTCACAACAATTGCCCTCCACTTCCAAGTTGAAGTCGGTTCTAGTTCCTGTGATTCCTCCTGATCATATTCTGGCTACGGTTCACACCAGTCTCCCTTCTCCTTTAGGTGTCAATACTTGCTGCTCAGATCAATGCTCCTCCTGAGAAACCTTGTGACCGCTGCTTTGTCCCAGAGAGTCTCTGTACTGCTGTGCTCCAGATTTACCATTCTCCCAAGGCTGCTGGCCACCCTGGGAAGAAGAATCAACTCTTTTGGGCCATTTCACAACAATTCTGGTGGACTAGTCTACGGGCTGATGTAACTGCCTTCATAGCGGCCTGTTCCGTGTGTGCTCACAGTAAGACTCCACGACACCTTCCAGTGGGTCTCCTACAACCCATACCCAATGGAGAGAGGCCCTGGACTCGCCTATCAATGGGTTTCATTGTGGAGTTGCCCAACTCCCAAGGCAACACTGTTATCCTTATGGTGGTTGACCGGTTCTCAAAGATGTGTCATTGTAATCCACTTAAGAAGTTGCCCACTTCTAAGGAACTGGCTTCCATTTTTGCTTGGGAGATTATTTGCAGGATTAACCCAGTGGCTTCCACATTAGACCTTCCTTCTAATATGCGTATTTCGAATGTATTTCATGTCTCCTTATTAAAACCTTCAGTCTGCAACCGCTTTACCACCTCGTGTCATGTCCGCACCCTATACAGGTTGAGAACCATGAGGAGTATGAAGTAAAGTCCACTGTTGACTCCTGCAGGTTCCATGGGCGCATACAGTACCTGGTGCATTGGAAAGGGTACGGTCTGGAGGAACGCTCTTGGGTCTCATCCTCTGACATAAATGCCCCTGTCTCTCAAGCCTGGTGGTACTCCGAGGGGGGAGGGGTCGTTGAGGAGGGGGTACTATTAGGGCTGGTCTCAGCCCATCCTTCTCTGAGCTGGCCACTCAGCTGTTGGCTACTTGCCAGCTCCCATCTCTCTCCACAGTTATTCAGCTGTTGATGATATCCTGCTCATCAGTCCTGCCTACTTATGCTGTCCAGTCCAGAGGATTTCTGTCTTCGCCTTGGTCAACATCACAGAGATGATTTCCTGCGTTTCTGTTTAAAGACTTGTTTTGCTGACATCCCTTCTGGCTCCAGATCCTGGCTGACTATCTGTAACGGTTACTGAGCTTTGTTTATGTTTTGACTACATTTGTTCTATTTACTTTTTTATTTAACAAGTGTGATTTAACTGTACTTCTGTCTCGGTCTGATTTAATGGTTTCTGACATATATGAAGCCCAGTCTGCGATGGAGTTATCCTCCACACGTGCTCAGTGCTCAGCAAAGATAGAGGCTTTGGAACAACATGTAGAAAAGCCAAATGTAAGCATTGCTGCAAGTGATATTGCTATGGTGGGAATCAATGTTGGAAATCTGAATGAGGAATATTTAAATAAAAGTGTGGTAACTAGGGCGGCACAGTGGTGTAGTGGTTAGCACTCTCACCTAGCAGTAAAAAGGGTCGCTGGTTTGAATCCCAACCACGACACTACCTGCCTGGAGTTTGCAAAATTTGATAATGAATTTTTCTTATTAGTGGATCAGGCATATCTTAACAACATTATTACACAAACAACATGGGAATTCATTCGAACCAAACACTCCAAGATTCCAACGTTTTATAGCCTTCCTAAGGTCCACAAGGACCTGACAAATCCACCGGGCAGACCTATTGTTTCAGGCAAGGGCAGCATTTCGGAAAACCTGAGTAGGTATATTGATGAACAACTACGCCCATTAGTGACTTACCTAAAAGACACAACACATCTGTTACAGCAGTTGGAGGGCCTCCACATCCCCGAGGACACCTTTTTGGTCACGATATTGCTCTATTCCTCATGACAAAGGCTTGGAAGTTATACAACACTTTCTTTCCTAATCCCACAGAGATGATAAGCCACTACACCAATTTATTGTGCAGGGTTTGCAATTCATTTTGCTACACAATGTATTCGCTTTCCACGGATCCTATTTCCTCCAGATACAGGGGGTGGCTATGGGGACGTGTTGTGCCCCCTCCTATGCCAACCTGTAGCTGGGGGAATGGGAGAGTCTTTTTTTCTCATCGGATCAGGTGCTTTGCGACCAAATACTCATTTGGTATTGTTACATCGACGATATTATTTTCGTCTGGAATGGCACCTTTGAGGCTCTAACCCAATGTATGAAGTTAATGGAGAACAACACCTTTAACTTGAAATTCACCATGACGTGTGATCGGGTCAGGGTGAATTTCTTAGATGTAACCATCTCAAAGAACTCCCAGGGTCATTTATTTAGCTCCCTATACCGAAAAGAAACTGCGGGGAACACGATACTCTTTGCAACCAGTTCCCACCCGGCCACCCTAATAAGATCTATCCCGTATTCTCAATATTTGAGAATTCAAAGGAATTGTACAGAGGATTCCACCTTTAAAACCGAATCCAAAAAGCTCCAACAACGGTTATTACAAAGGGGTTATTCCCGAACATGTTTGAAAAAAGCATTTAGGCGAGCTTATACACAGGACAGATGTAATTTATTAAAGGAGAACTTGAGAAATACCACCCCTGTTAAAAAGGGGTAGTCTATTTACTAACATGCTCATGTGGCTGTTTTTACGTGGGGAAAACAAAACAGCCATTATGCAAAATAATTTGTAGACACGTACTGAGCATATTAGGCCACGATGCACGCGACATATATTCAGGCAACTTCCCTATGATTAAGTTCACTGTGCTAGATCGGGTCCATCCCAATCCCAGAGGAGGTGATTGGGATAAGATTCTACTACAAAGAGAAACCAGGTGGATAGTGGACTTATGCGCCACCAGTCCACAGGGCCTTAATGAGTGTGTTAGTTTCAAACCCTTTTTGGAAGACTTCACCTCGAGTACTTGGGATGGCCTGTAGTCAGAACAAACAGCATTGAACCTGTGCCTGTATGTGTATTTTGGTTAACCTTGGTAGCTCTCCCACCCCCGTCTGTGTTTTTCTCTGTGCAATATTTGTGCTTTATAGGAGGATGGGGAGAGAAAACACACTTATTGGTTGTAGGCAGTTAAAAAACATCAAATGGTTAATGGTCAAATGGCAGGGAGAGGCGGAATATTTTTTTTTTCTCTGTATTTGACAAATTCGTTTTTAAATATCTTTCTGGCTTGTGTGGTTCTTAATAGGCCGGCTGGTCTGTTTTGGTGCCTGTTGTTAATTTTGGGCTGCCTGTTTTTCTTCTGGGGCTGCTAACGGGACCTTTTGTGGGGAATAGAGTCACTTTTGGTTTGGATGCTGTGCCCTTCCGTGTGTGTTGTCATCAGTGGAGCGCGGCGTCATGACGCTGCGCTCCTCTGTATGTGCCGCTGTGGTTGTATTATGGAGCCATTTCCACGGATTATACAAATCTTTCCGGCCGGGAAGTGATGTCACTTCCGGTCCGGACGCTGAAAGCGCCCGTGAGATCACTTCCAGTCCGGAGCTTGTATTCCACAACTTGGAACGCACGGGCGGATGTGACGTCCGCCCGTCCAGCCCTTTGGATTGCTTTCGGCCAACCTGCACTAATGAGGGGGTGGGTTTTTGACGCTATACTCAATAAGGTACGGCATCCACCTATCACAGGCCATCTCGACGACACCCGCCCCCCCGGCGCCCCCCCCCATGGATGAACGATGTCAGCATAGGAGGTAATACAATGATTAGAGACATGCTCATAAGGATCTACCCACTCCATTCAAACAGATGACCCCACTCAACCAATTAAGGGCTATCAGGGTATATTTATACTTCATTGGTGGCAACGAGTGTTGCTACATCCCTACGCCCTGCACATGGAAACACCGCTTGATTTGTGAGTACCCTTGGGACTAGTTACTGTCCATTTTATTATGCTTGTATATTGGGGATCGATTCTTAGAGTATTTTTCTACAAGTTAATTAATCCATGGGCTGTATTGCCTAGCCCTTTGTCAAGTCTATCCCGTGGGAAAGGTTCCTCTGAAAATTTCGAGCCTATTGTGGCTATTGCCTATTTTTAAGCAAAGTCCTCTGTTTATGACAATAGAGGTATCTACAGATTCAAGTAACTTTTCCCTCTTTATACAGAATATTAGGTAAGCCGATGTTTCTGACATGTATCCATAGACATCTTTATTTATTTTTCAATATAGTTTTTTCCCTTTTCTTGCTTTTCACTGGATTAACTGTTTGATTCTTTTAGCATGCTTTTACTCTGTAATGCTGTGGTATTTTCCTCGTATGGTTGGGATTGGGCCGTCTGTGATCTGCATATACTCTGACCACACTTTGGCATTCCATTTCACAAGAGGTGGTATTTTCAGACACTAACTTGGTAGCCATGCCCCCCCCCCCCTTTTTTTTTGCTTCACAGCATATGGGGTATATGCTTACTCTCACAAGGGGCGATAGCTTTAGATCTCCACTGGTAGTCAGTCTTGTAGTCCTTGAAATTTTCTTTTGTTTTCATCTGGCATAGGAGGGGTGGATTTAAGGGAAGCAGTCATGGCCACATGCCAGCCTGGGACAGAGCCACACAAACCAGTGAGGCCGCGTACACACGCGCGGACTGTTTGCCCAACCTTGTTCGTCAAACAGTTTCGGCAAACAGTCCGCTCAAAATTTGCATGAGCGGACTTGCCCACACACGAGCGGACTGTTTCAGCAAACTGTTTGCCAAACAGTTCGCTCAACTTTTGAAATGAACGGACTCGCCCACGTAAGGAGGAGGCAAATCCGCCCATTTCGAGCGCGTGTACAGGTAGGCGGGGCCCGCGAAGGAGACGTCGCGGGCTCCGCCGCCTGGAATGGGCTTAAAGGGGAACCCCAACGCCGAAAAAAATCGGCGTGGGGGTTCCCCCAAAGTCCACACCAGACCCTTGTCCGAGCACGCTACCCGGCCGGCCAGGAAAGGGGGGCGAGCGAGCGCGCCCCCCCTCCTGAGCCGTACCAGGCCGCGTGCCCTCAACATGGGGGGTGCCTTGGGGAAGGGGGGGCCGCGCGGCCCCCCCACCCCAAAGCACCTTGTCCCCATGTTGATGAGGACAAGGGCCTCTTCCCGACAACCCTGGCCGTTGGTTGTCGGGGTCTGCGGGCGGGGGGCTTATCGGAATCCGGGAGCCCCCTTTAAGAAGGGGGCCCCCGGATACCGGCCCCCCACCCTATGTGAATGAGTATGGGGTACAATGTACCCCTACCCATTCACCTGTAAAATAAAGTACAAAAAAAAACACAACACAGGGAAAAAATATTTTATTGCACAGCTCCGGGGGTCTTCCGTCTTCGGGGGTCTTCTCGCCGGACTCCTCCGCTATCTGTGTGTAGCTCTTTTACTAGCGGAGGAGTCCGGCTTTCTTCCTCCCCGCCGCCGGCCTCTTCTCCCGACTTCGGGGGTCTTGTCCCCCTCTTCGGTTCTTCTGCCGGGCCACCGCGCCTTCTTGTAGCTCTTTTACAGGCGGTTGCCCGGTCTTCTGTCGCCGCTGCCTTCCGTTCTTCTGTCGCCGCCTTCGGTTCTTCTGCCGGGCCACCGCGCCTTCTTGTAGCTCTTTTACAGGCGGTGGCCCGGTCTTCTGTCGCCGCTGTCGCTGTCGCCGTCGCCGCCTTCCGTTCTTGTTCTTCTTCTTGTTCTTCTTGTTCTTCTCCAGGAGATGTTGACACGTCCCACGACCAACCCATGTGACATATACCATGTGACACCGCCCCATTGTCACTATATAAGTGGCAGCGGAGCGTGTCCCTGGCATTCCGGCCGGAGAGCTCGTCGAGTCAACATCTCCAGGAGAAGAAGAAGAAGAAGAACAAGAAGAAGAACAAGAACGGAAGGCGGCGGCGGCGACGACAGCGGCGACAGAAGACCGGGCCACCGCCTGTAAAAGAGCTACAAGAAGGCGCGGTGGCCCGGCAGAAGAACCGAAGGCGGCGACAGAAGAACGGAAGGCAGCGGCGACAGAAGACCGGGCCACCGCCTGTAAAAGAGCTACAAGAAGGCGCGGTGGCCCGGCAGAAGAACCGAAGAGTGGGACAAGACCCCCGAAGTCGGGAGAAGAGGCCGGCGGCGGGGAGGAAGAAAGCCGGACTCCTCCGCTAGTAAAAGAGCTACACACCGATAAAGGAGGAGTCCGGCGAGAAGACCCCCGAAGACGGAAGACCCCCGGAGCTGTGCAATAAAATATTTTTTCCCTGTGTTGTGTTTTTTTTTGTACTTTATTTCACAGGTGAATGGGTAGGGGTACATTGTACCCCATACTCATTCACATAGGGTGGGGGGCCGGATTCCGATAAGCCCCCCGCCCGCAGACCCCGACAACCAACGGCCAGGGTTGTCGGGAAGAGGCCCTTGTCCTCATCAACATGGGGACAAGGTGCTTTGGGGTGGGGGGGCCGCGCGGCCCCCCCTTCCCCAAGGCACCCCCCATGTTGAGGGCACGCGGCCTGGTACGGCTCAGGAGGGGGGGCGCGCTCGCTCGCCCCCCTTTCCTGGCCGGCCGGGTAGCGTGCTCGGACAAGGGTCTGGTGTGGACTTTGGGGGAACCCCCACGCCGATTTTTTTCGGCGTTGGGGTTCCCCTTTAAGCCCATTCCAGGCGGCGGAGCCCGCGACGTCTCCTTCGCGGGCCCCGCCTACCTGTACACGCGCTCGAAATGGGCGGACTTTCCGAGCGGGAACAGTTTGCTCATTTCGAAAGTAGCCTACACACGGGCGGACTGTTCGCTCAAACACAGTTTCAGCGGACAGTTTTTCGGAATTTCCGAAAGACTTTGTCCGTCCAACTGTCCGCTGAAACTGTCCGCTGAAAGCCCACACACGGGCGGACTGTCCGCCCAAACACTGTTCAGCGGACAAGGTTGGGCGAACAGTCCGCCCGTGTGTACGCGGCCTGACTGGCATTCGTATGTAATGGTTCCACCACATACATTTTTAATTTTTGATTAATTATGCCAGGTGGGTCACTTTTGATTATCTTTTCCTCCCCATTCTATTTATGGCAGTACATGTGGTTATTTGTGAATTTTTGTAAGACGCTTGTTTTTCTATGTTGTAGAAATATCAACTTGCCATCTAATTATTGCTCTTCACCCCTGAGGAAAGTTCTGTGACATCAGTAACTAGAAACGCATCGAGTGTCGGTTTATCAGCTAAGAGTATGGTTAACATTCAATGGTTGGCCTTTTTTTATGTAATCATGTGTGCATACAATTTTGTAAAACCATAGGGACACAGTTTTTTTAGTAGTCCCTCTGGTTTAAGTGTATTTTATGTGTATTTATGTTATTTTGTCTTGTATTTGTTAATAAAGTATTTTTTATGGTTTCTATTGTTGTGTGGTGTTGGTGGTTATTTCTAATCCCACTCATATAGGGGGACTTTTTTGTTAAAGGTTTAGATGTGAGTTTTAGATATTTGCCCTTCATGTTTGGAATATTATAGAAGACCTTGATATATTTCTAGTATGGGGGTTTTTTTCTCCTCCTATTATTTTTTATTTTATTTTATTTATTTATTTTAAATTTTTTTTGACAATTTTTTTTTGTTATTTGTTTTTTTCAGGTGGAAAAATTGTTAGGTTTAGTTCACCTGAAAGGGGGGGGGGGGTCATTGGCTATGCCCTCAATTAGCAGCCGAATACATTTTGTTTAAGACGAGAGTTGGTAGGAAGCCATTCTAGCCGCTCGAGTTAGTGTTGTTTTTTTTTCTTTGCTTTTATTTTCATTCAGGTGGAAAAATTCTAAAAGGCTTAGGCTTTTGTGGCCCCCAACGAAATCTCGAGCGGCACACAGCCCTCAGGGATTTGTTGGGGGCCACAAATGATATATACCATGTTAATTGTTCTGGCAGTCTCTGAAGGAACAGGGAGGGGAAGGGAGAATTGCCGTTAGATTACATACAGGAGTAAACAGGAGAATCTCCTGTTTACTCAGCGGCCTCTGTAATAGGAAGTCCCATCTCCTGGGCTGGCATTGGATGGCTGTTCTGTCTATCATAGGAGGTGGGACTTTGTATTAAATAGGCCGCAAAGTAAACAGGAGATTCTTCTGTATGTATTTTGTTGTATGTATTTTGTTGCGCTCGTCCCGCCCACTCCCTGTCCCCTCCGAGGCTGCAGATGTGTCAGTAAGTGAGAAAAAAATATTAAATAAATATGTCCATAACATATTAATAAAATATCTTTAAAAAGCCTCTAGAATGGTATTCTTTTATAAATTGATCCCATATATGAGTATTCTGCAGATGTTAATTAAATAGGCAAATATAGATGTCTAATCCAGCAATGAGCTCACAGAACTCTCACCTCCACTCCTTATTATGTCAGCATAAGGTTGTAATGGATAGTCTCTTTGCCTATTCCGGTACCTGCCACCAGGGGGCCCTCCGTCCCTGTAGCTGGTTTAATCTGCACAAAGCCTAGGCATCCACATCTATATCATTCAATGTGTAAACTCACAAAGAAGAAAAAAGAGGAAAAGGATGCCCCCAATAGTGTAGTATGTTTAAACCACTAATATAGTTTATTATTAAAAGGCAAAATGGACTCTTACATAGAAAATAAAGTTAAAAGCAAGACAAAGTAACCGTATGGCGGAAAAACGCCGGAACCAGATTGACTGCTGTGGACTTCCTTTTATACAGCAAAACCAGAAATAACAATGCGGCCATTTTATTGAAGGCCGTATTGTTATTTCCGGGTTTGCTATATAAAAGGAAGTCCACAGCAGCCAATACGGTTCCCCTGATGAAGTCACATGGGTTGACGCGTAGGGACTGCCCGGAAGTGGATGTAGATTGTAATACTGGAAGTGACGTGAGATTGGCGGAAAAACGCCATACAGTTACTTTGTCTTCCTTTTAACTTTATTTTACTTAATTGCCATTTTGCCTTTTAATAATAAACTATATTAGTGGTTTAAACATACTACACTATTGGGGGCATCCTTTTCCTCTTTTTCTTCTTTGTGAGTTTACACATTGAATGATATAGATGTGGATGTGGAGGCTTTGTGCAAATTAACCACTTGCCACCCGCCATATAGCAGAATGGCGGCGGCAAAGTGGTTTCAATATCCTGACTGGACGTCATATGACGTCCTCAGGATATTAAGCCGCTGGGCGCCCCCCGGGGGGCGTGCATCACGGTGATCGTTGTTGCGGTGTGTCAGTCTGACACACCGCAACTACGATCTCAGTAAAGAGTCTCTGACGGAGACTCTTTACCATGTGATCAGCCGTGTCCTCCGATGTCCTCCGAGATTTGTTGCAATTGTGTGTGTGGTGGTTTATCTCGATGATATCCTCATATTTTCCAAGTCCCTGGAGAGCCACCACACAGATGTCTGTCATGTACCTCAGAAACTAAGGGAGAACAATCTCTATTGTAAACTGGAGAAGTGCGAGTTCCATCATGAACAGGTTACATTCCTGGGCTATGTCTTTTCCACTGCTGGTTTTTCGATGGACCCAGAGAAACTGTCGGCAGTCCTACAGTGGCCTCGACCTGTGGGTTTACGCCCTCTGCAGCATTTCCTGGGCTTTGCCAACTACTATCGGAAGTTTATTCGTAACTTCTCGTCTCTGGTCAAGCCTCTGACTGATATGACCAGAAAGGACGGTAACCCACAGAGTTGGTCTCCGGAGTCCATTAAGGACTTTGAGACTCTCAAGGCTGCCTTTGTTTCTGCTCCTGTGTTGGCACATCCTTATCCTACGTTGCCTTTTATCCTAGAAGTTGATGCTTCTGAGACTGGAGTTGAGGCCCTTCTGTCTCAACGTCCTAACTCTGAGAGCACTATGCATCCATGTGGCTACTTTTCCAAGAAATTGTCACCTGCTGAGTGCAATTATGAGATTGCTGACAGAGAGCTGTTGGCGATCATTTTAGCCCTGAAAGAATGGAAACATCTCCTTGAAGGTACCACTGTGCCCGTTCTTATTCTTACTGACCATAAGAATCTTACATTCTTGTCTGAGGCTAAGCGACTCTCTCCCAGAAGGGTGCGATGGGCTCTTTTCTTGTCGAGCTTTAATTACATTGTCTCATTCTTACCCGGTACTAAGAATGTAACGGCTGATGCCTTGTCACGACAATTTTCCTCCACTTCCAAGTTAGAGTCGGTTCCGGTTCCTATGATTCCTCCTGATCGTATCTTGGCTACGGTTCGCACCAGTCTTACTTCTCCTTTGGGTGACAAAATTCTTGCTACTCGAGTCCATGCTCCTCCTGATAAACCTTGTGACCACTGCTTTGTCCCAGAAAGTCTCCGTACTGCAGTGCTCCAGACTTACCATTCTCCCAAGGCAGCTGGCCATCCTGGGAAGAATCAACTCATTTGGGCCATCTCTCAACAATTCTGGTGGCCTAGTCTACGGGCTGATGTTACTGCCTTCATAGCTGCCTGTCCCGTGTGTGCTCAGAGTAAGACTCCACGACACCTTCCAATGGGCCTCCTACAACCCATACCTAATGGAGAGAGGCCTTGGACTCACCTGTCTATGGATTTCATTGTGGAATTGCCCAACTTCCAAGGCAACACTGTTATTCTTATGGTTGTTGACCGGTTCTCAAAGATGTGTCATTGTATTCCACTTAAGAAGTTGCCCACCTCTAAGGAACTGGCTTCCATTTTTGCTTGGGAGATCTTTCGCTTACATGGGCTTACAGGGGCAGTCAGTTTGTCTCCCAGTTCTGGCGAGCCTTTTGTGCACAGTTGGGAATCCAGCTTGTGTTCTCTTCTGCGTATCACCCGCAGTCTAATGGGGCCGCAGATCGAGTCAATCAGTCATTAGAGCAATTCCTACGTTGCCATATTTCTGACGATCATAACAACTGGTCTGACCTATTACCTTGGCCAGAGTTTGCTCACAACAGTGCCTTGAATTCTGCCTCCCGATTGTCTCCATTTATGGCGAATTATGGTTTCCAACCTTTTATGTTGCCTGACTCGTTTGTTCCGCAGAGTATTCCTGCATTAGAGGAGCATCTCCATGGTCTTCGTTCCTCTTGGTTACAAGTCCAGGAGGCTTTGCGTCATGCTAATGATAGGTACAGACTCCATGCTGACCGCAGACGCTTGCCTGCGCCTTCCTACCAGGTTGGGGACAGGGTCTGGCTGTCATCTCGCAACCTCCGGCTTCGTGTTCCCTCACTAAAGTTTGCACCTCGGGTTATTGGGCCTTTCCGTATCCTTCGCAGGATTAACCCAGTAGCTTACGCGTTGGACCTTCCTCCTAGTATGCGCATCTCAAATTTGTTTCATGTCTCCTTGTTGAAACCGTTGGTCTGTAACCAATTTACCACCTTGGTGCCATGTCCTCAACCTATTCAGGTGGAGAACCATGAGGTATGAGGTACAATCCATTGTTGACTCCCGTAGGTTCCGTGGGCGCATACAGTACATGGTGCATTGGAACGGGTATGGTCCGGAGGAGCGCTCCTGGGTTTCATCCTCTAACGTACATGCCCCTGTCCTCCTCCACGAGTTCCATAGGCAGTTTCCCCTCAAGCCCGGTGGCCCTCCAAGGGAGAGGGGTCATTGAGGGGGGGGCGTACTGTCAGGGCTGGCTTAGCCCTTCCTCCTCTGGACTGGCCGCTCAGCTGTCGGCTAATTGCCAGCTCTCTTCTCTTTCCACAGTTACCAGCTGTTCCCGATGATGCTCGTCTGACCTGCCTATTTAAAGCCTTCCAGCTCACTCTTTCCTTTGCCTTCGCGTTGGTCACATCACTGGGAACCATCTCCTGCTGTTTGTTTCAAGACTGGCTTGCTGACATCCCTCCTGGCTTCTATGCTGTTTGCAGTTGCTCTCCTTGGATCCCTGACGTCTGGACTGGCTGGCTATCCGATCTGGCTACTGGACTCTGGCTATGCTTGACTACGCTTTTTCCTATTTACCTTTTTATTTTTATTAATAAACAAGTGTGATTTGATTTTACTTCTGTCTATGTCTGTTTCATGGTTCCTGACACTGTCTGCATGACACGCTGATCAGGTAGGCAGACGGCGGCTTGCGGTTAGTGTGTTAGTGGTGGTTACGATTAGGGGTAGTGTTATTTAGTGGTGGTAGTGATATGGTGCCAACTTGCCAAGTCATTGCAAGTCATATAGCCCAAGTCACAGTCAAGTCGAAAGTCGGTAGTGACAAGTCAAAGTCAAGTCGAGTCATTTATTGAATTCAGTCAAGCAAGTCGCAAGTCCTCAAACAGGTGACTCAAGTCTGACTTAAGTCAAGTCATGTGACTCAAGTCCCCCACCACTGGAGACTAGAGTGCTGTCATTCTTATGGCAGCACTCTACAGTGGTGGGGCAGATATGCAGGGTAGTACAGTGGTAGGGCAGATGTGCAGGGGGTTACAGTGGTGGGGCAGATGAGCAGGGGGGTACAGTGATGAAATATATTTTCAGGGGGGACAGTGATCTGAGGGCTGGAGTTGCCGGAATTCGGGACTGATCGGAGGCATGAGAGTGCAGGATGTTAATTTCTCACTACTAAAGTAGTTTACAGCATTTACTTTATAAAAATCCTTTGTGATTGAGGCTAGGTTCACACCGTAGCGATGCGGGAACGCCGCGAATCCGCTGCGTTTTCCCGCATCGCATGCCTCCCGCCGGCAGTTCACACTGCCCTATGCGGACTGCTGGGAGTGTCAATGAAATCTTAATGACACCCCCAGATCCGTCCGCATGGTGTGTGAACACCCATGCGATCTGATTCTGCTGCGGACCAAAAAAAGGGTCCCGTGCGAGTTTGCGGCGGGTGGGATGCGAATTCAGCCATACTATCTGTATGGCTGAACTCGCATCGCTACAGAGATCGGATGTGATTTGCACTGCAGTGCGGTGCGAATCACATCCGGATCTCCCACCCGCAGCAGTGTGAACCCAGCCTTAGAGTGTGAAGTTTAATTTTTTTGTTATAAAATCGGCATGCTCAATTTCTTTGAAAACATTTTTCGTTACACTGTGCTCAAAAGGTTGCCTACCCTGCCCTAGACCAAAATGGGCAGACCCAGCCCTACTGCAGGGGATTGTTTTTTATTTGCCCAGAGTTGGGCTATAATTTGGTATTATATAAATATGTACTATACCAGGGCTCAAAATTGTAAGTCCTGAGCTACTAGCCAGGCCTCAAGGGTTACATTCGCCACCAGGTGCACTGCCCAACCCCCACCCTGCCCTGCCTGAAATGACACTTAAATGTTTTATGCAGAATTAAGTTATAAAAATATTAACAACAACTTTATCCATGTCCACCAATGCAGCCTGCCCATGTCCACCAATGCGGATGATCAGAGCACCAGGAACATAACCGCTTTCATTTCAATAGCTGTGTGTTCCCCACTGCGCGCTGTCAAATACATCTCTCCCCCTTGTCCGAGGAACTTTGATAAACAGATCACTCATCCCAGGATTGGACGGGTGATCTGTCTATCAAAGTACCCAGACAAAGAGAAGGGGCTGTATGTTACACAGCTATTGTTTTATGCATAATTAAGTTTTTAAAATAAATATTAACATCTTTATTCATGTCCACCAATGCAGCCTACCCGTGTCTACCAATGCAGCCTGCCCGTGTCTGTCTATGCAGCCTGTGCCTGCCAACGCGGCCTGTGCTCCCAATGCAGCCTGTGTCCTCAATGCAGCCTATCTTTGCAGTGGAAGAGAGAGGAGAGCCGCTGCCCGGATGATCAGAGCACCAGGAACATAACAGCTTTCATTTCAATAGCTGTGTGTTCCCCACCATAAGCCGTCAAATACAGCCCCTCCCCCTTGCCCAGGGCACTTTGATAGACAGATCACTTGTCCTAGGATTGGACGGGTAATCTGTCTATCAAAGTACCCAGACAAGAGGAGGGGTTGTATGTGACAGCACGTGGTGGGGAACACACAGCTATTGAAATGAAAGCTGTTATGTTGCCCGCACTCTGATCATCTGGGTGGCAGCTCTCCTCTCTCTTCCCCTACGATCACTGGGAGAATGGCTCCCATACAACCTGCCTGCCAGCGGTGCTCACCCCCCCTGCTCCCAGGCAGCCATAGTTCGCCAGCCCTCAAATTCCACTTGCAAAATGCGAGCAGGTGAGTGGAATTTTTGAGGGCTGGTTACTATACATAGCTTTATCTCACATTATTAATATTGTTCTCCCTTACTGGAAAATTACATAAGTCTACCAATTCACTTCTTACACAATCAAATATTTGTTTCAGAAGGCTTAAACCATTATCAAGATTGCAACCAGTGACTTTGATCAGAGATAAAATACACAACTCTAAAAAAAAATTCTTCATTATAACCATAACCATGAAACTAAACACTTTATGAATGTAATACATTCTGATTCTTTTCTATTTACAGACTGAACTCTGAAGTTATGAAGATTTGTAATTCTATTTGCCTTCCAGAATAACAGAGATTATGTGAATAGAATGCTTTTTTGTTGGCAATTGACGTTAAAAAGGAGTGGCCTTCAAATCATCCATAAACAGTTTGCATTGTCCACTTTGAAAATTCCTTCCTGTTTTTGGGCAGTGCCTTCCTGCTCTGCGTGGGAGGCTTTATTTATAGAACAGACAGGCAACCCAGCATATAAAAACGACTACAGGTAATAAAAGAACTGCACATCATTTGGAGATGGCGTTTCAAAAGAAAAACAGTCTTGTGTATAGCTCCGATATTTTATGTTGATTAAGTTGCCCTTTTTAACATTTGCAATTATGTTATGCCATCACTACCTATAGTTTTCTGACAATCACAATGCATTCTGCTGTCTAGTACAGCCTTTCTCAACCTTTTCAACCCAGAGGAACCCTTGAAATAGTTCCCCAGTCTCAGGGAACCCCTACTAACAATTAGAAATCTACAACTCACGATACATTAGTGTGATGGTCAGTGGGAAGAAAGGTCCTTATACCTGTGGTCAGTGGGAAGAATTACATCCTTACAGATAGCTTAAAAAATCAATGGTGTCGTGGGAACTTACCTGAGAGGCAGAAATGGCCCAATGCTGAAGGAACCCCTAGCAACCTCTGGAGGAACCCTAGTTGAGAATCACTTGTCTAGTGTTTGTGGAGCCTAGCCATAAATGTTAGCGCTTTTGTTGCCTAAACTGACAATACACAAAACCAATTTAGCCAGCTATTTAAAACCATCTGTTTTCTATAACTAGACACCACCTACATGAGACAATGATCACCAGTAAGAAATATCTAAAATAATTTATCCTAATGAATTGAATTGTTGTGGCTTTTTTTTTTGGCCAAAGCTTAAAGCTTTTTGCCAAAGCTTAACTACTTGACCTCCGGAAGGTTTCACCCCCTTCCCGACCAGAGCATTTTTTGCAATTTGGCACTGTGCTATTTTAACTGGTAATTGCATGCTCATGCAATGCTGTACTCAAACAAAATTTACATCCTTTTTTTCCCCACAAATAGAGCTTTCTTTTGGTGGTATTTGATCACAACTGGGATTTTTATCTTTTGCGATATAAACGATAAAAGACCGATAATTTTTGTTAAAAAAAAGTATCCAATAAACAATTTTTTTGTCATACATTTAGGCCAAAATGTATTAAGCTACATGTCTTTGGTAAAAAAATTCAATAAGGGTATATATTTATTGGTTTGCACAAAAGTTATAGCATCTACGAGCTATGGTGTATTTACTGGAATTTATGCAACTTTTACTTTCTGACTGCCTATCTCATTTCTTGAGGTGCAAAAATGGCAGGGCAGTACAACCTTCCCCCCAAATTACTTTTTGGAAAGTAGACACCACATGGAATTTGCTCAGAGGCATGTTGAGCCCATTGAATATTTCATTTTTTGTCACAGTTTATTGAAAAATGACCAAAAACATTTTTTTAGACAAAGTTGTCATCGTCACTGAAATTATATATTGCCTGCACATGTCACTGGTATAAGTGGAAGTACACCCTAAAATACATTCTGCTTTGTATCCTGAGTATGTGGATACCACATTTGAGAATTTTTAGGAGCCTAGCCACATACACGATCCTGAAAGCCAGGATTTCTAAGGGCCTAAATTTTCACATATTCACAGCTATCTGAGGCTGTGAAATGGCAGGATAGCACAACCCCCCCCCCCAATAACCCCTTTTCTGAAAGTAGCCTATGGGCTGAACAAAAAAGAAGAACCTAGCAGATTCCTCCATTCACATCGATCGATGTGAATGAAGAAATCTCTGCCAAGAAAAGTGAAAAAAAATGCCGAAGCATAGGGGCAATCCACTCTGTCCACCCCAGCCCCTATGCTTCGTCATATATGCTCCTTTTTTTAACTGCGGTGGTGAAATCACCACCTGCAGCGCTGGATTCACTGATTTGCACATTGTGAGAGCAAACCCTGTTGCTGTCAGAATAAACAGCTGCAGCTCTATGGCGTACCTACAAAGCAAACAATGGTTAACAATAAAACACAGTAACAATAAAACATTACAATATAGCAGTATAGTATACAGTACAGTAAAACAGTAGAATGGCATACCTGCAAAGCGAACAATGGTTAACAATAAAACACAGTAACAATAAAATATTGTGGACAGATTATTATGAGCACACCAATTTGTTTTTAGCGCACATCCCAAAATTGAATAATAAGGAGGCACAAAAATTGGGACTTTATAGGTGCAAATAAATTGAAAGAAATATCAAATTTAATCTATAAAACGCTCTTTTATTTTGAGAAACAAGATAAAAATGTATTAATTTTAAAAAAGAATGAAGAAAAGGGAGAAGCAAATAAGGCTAGTACAGTTTCAACAACACAGCAATATATAATGGACTTCCCAACAGGTTTCGCCCATAATTCGGGCTGCGTCAGGGGATGCTGGTCGTTTGCAATGTACAGTGCCTTCTATCAAAAAAACACAACAAATCAACATATTCAATTAAATCAAAAAATAATACGTAAACATTTACACCAAAAATTACTCTCATGCAAATGCATCTCCACTGTCAGGGTACCACCACTTACCTATATCTCCTAAGAACAAAAGGACCAAAAACTGCCCGGATAGCAAGATGTTTTGCTGCATCAGAAAAAACATGCACTAGAAGTGACCATAGATGGTAGATAAAGATCAACTAGAAACGAAAAAACAACAAGAATGACCCTTAGTATCAGAAGGAGAGAATATCCTTCCAGATATCAGAGGGACAAAAAGCTAAAATAACATCTACTTACAAAGGCAGCTTCTGCAGCAGGCTATACACCAGGAGCCACACACCACCAAGTATTCTGATCACTTTGAAAATATCTAATAAACACAGTTAAAACGACACTTGTAACTTGCTGTGCAATGTCAGCAAAATGAGATAAAATATCTTCAATAGTCTAAGAATCGCGATCACCATTATAAGGTCATAGAAAAAAAACATTAACAAAGTATAAGCTGGCTACAATTACCTCAGTGAAAGAGAGCAGCGTGCATGTGTCCCCTGGTTCCCTCAGCATCTCCATGCTGCTTAGAGCAGCTTTAAATACCATCCATCCGGTGTAAACACCGAATACGGATGTAAGGACTGCGCTGTGCATGCGCAAACCTCGCCATTCTGACTCGCTTGTCCATTCCCACCAGGTCCTAAGGCTCAGTCAGATGAATCGAGACAAGACTCCCTCTGGTGGTGGAGGGAGGAAATCTCTCACAACCGAAGGATATGAGAGACTTCAAACAGAGAGTGAAACACACACAGGTAGCACAGTAAATCGGGTGCCTGGCATAATTAGCAGGGACACCCTGGGCATCCATACAGTCACCCAATTGCGCCTGGAAAGTCAAACGAGCAGAGCAACATCCCAAATAGTCAGAATGGTCAATTGGATGAAAATAGGAGAAAGATGGACATACGGAAGCGGTGCATAACCACAGACTTGGAGGTGCAATTACATTTACAGAACATACACTTTAATAATAATTTTTTATTAAAAATAACCAAAGCAATAATGATGTAAAATATATCACAAGAAGAAAGAAACACTTGATGTAATAAACAAGGCATAAGTTAATTTTAATAATAATTCATATAAAAAAATGATAATTAATAATACCTTATTAGTGGTTCATCAAATCACACAGAGAGCAGCAACAGTTTTTTGTTTTTTGTATATAAATTATTTAAACATCTGAATATAAAGTTGAATATGATACTATAGGCCAAAAGGAGGAAGGATAATTATAGGGAAGGGGAAAGAGGAAGAAAAAAAGAAGAAAGAGAGGTGGAAGAGAGAGGGAAAGAGGTAGGAGGGAAGGGGAGGGAGATGGGTGGTGGGTTGGAGGTGGGAAAGGGGAGGGGGAAGGGGAAAAGAGAGAGAGGAGGGGGAAGGGAAAAAAGGGGGGGAGGGGAGGCGGGTGGAGGGAGGGGAGAAAAGAAGGACAGAAAGGGGAAGGGGAAAGGAAAAGACAGAGAGGAGAGGAAATGGAAAAAGAAAAGAGGGGGAAGGGGGGGTAGGAGAAAAGGGGAAGGGGAAAAAAGGGGAGAGGGAGGGAAAACAAGGGGGGAAAAGAATGGCTTTGAGTTAATCTTTTAACGATTTGGACCGTCTATACGTAGTTTGTGGTTGTCTTTCTACATATTTTTTGTCAATCGGATCTGCTAAAAGGAGTGACCAGTATCTTTCAATTACCTGTCTCACTTGTTTATGCTGCTTGGTGTAAGATGTAATTATCCTAATGGTTTGAGAGGTATCTTTAAATTTTTTTCTTGTGGATCAGGGTATCTCTAACATGAGCCTTCACGCTATTAAATGCTTTTTTAAGAATACCATGAGTATAATCTCTCTCTCTCGTAAATGACCAAATAGAAAGTTTGCTTCATTCTGGAAATCACTATCCCTACTGCAATTTCGTCTTAGTCTTAGATATTGACTATAGTGGATACTGTTAATTAAGAGCTAGGATGGGAACTAGAATCATGCAAAACAGCATTACTTGCTGATGGCTTCCTGAAAAAAGTAGTACCCAGGGAGCCATCAGATTCCACAATTGGATGTCAATAAAGTTGACAGATTTTTTGTCGCAGGACATGGAAAACTCCAAATTATAAGTGTTGTCACTAATGATAGTCATAAATTCCATCATTTCTTGCTGAGAGCCTAACCATATCAACAATATATCATCTATATAGCGATAGGTCACCACGTAGTCCAGATATTTTTTGATAACATCTCTTGCGAATAAGTTCCTCTCCCACCCCCCAGGTACAGGTTGGTATACGACGGGGCACAACAAGTCCCCATAACAACCCCCTGCACCTGGAGGTAGTGGGAGGAGCCAAACATAAAATTCATTCTGACAAGGAATGTGTTTAACAGTTCCAAAATAAACTCATTATAATGGTCGGCAGTATGACCACGTCCTGTAATTGTTCAGCCACAACCTTCAGTCCTAGTTCATGTGGGATTGTGTTCTATAGGCTTTCTACATGAATGGTGACAAGCCATGGGTTCTTGAGCATTCAGAAAGGTCCAAGTCTGTTTATCAATTAGGTTACTAGATAGTGCCTTAGCAATAATGTTTCTAATATTCTCTGCAGTATGATTCAATGACTGTCTGTGAAATGGGTTTATACCATTCACGGGTTTGAAGAATGTGTAGACACATTTGTTCATAATTTCTACGATCCATAACTACCAAATTACACCTTTGTCAGCCGATTTAATTATTAGTTCCTTAATATTTTGCAAAGATGCCAAAGCTTTCCTTAGCTGTGGAGATTTCAGGGGAGGACCTCAGACAATCCATCTCCTCCACTTTCTTGGTTATCTGTTGTACAAAAGCCAAGATTGGATTGTTTCCCAAAGTGGGAAAACTCCTAGATCTGGGCTTGAATAACTCTGGAAGAGGAAAGAATATACCTGAAAAGGACTCCTTAGTCCCTAGTGGGGGGCCGAATGGCGAATCAACAGAGTCGCCACTCTCCTCCCAAGGTTTCATAAGATCCTGTATGGCCTGAATTTCTCTGATCGGAAGGTCCTTTTCATCAGTAGAGGTAGTGAGGTGGACAATTTGGGCATGGTTTATGATACAAAGTTTTAAACAGTAAGTATCGGACAAAAAGATGAATATCCTTAATAAGATCAAATTGATCAACATTGGCACATGGCAAAAAGTAAGACCCAATTGGAGGACCTTAGATTCATCTGCCGTCAAGCAGTAGGATGATCGAAGGTATCTCAGTTCCTAAAGATTCATGGCTTGTCACCATTGATGTAGAAAGCCTATACAACACAATCCCACATGAACTAGGACTGAAGGTTATGGCTGAACAATTACAGGAATGTGGTCATATCGCCGACTATGGCTGAGCTTTGTGTTCGGGTCGAACCCATGTTCGACTCGAACATCGTCTGATCGCCCATTCATCGAATTCCGAACGTTATGGGCCGTTGGCACCAAATTCGCGTGGCGCGTCATGGCCCATAATTCACTGCAGCATTGCAGTGCATTGCTGGCTGATGATTGACCAAGCATGCACTATGACCCGCATGGTCTGGCCAATCACAGAGCTGAAAAAACGGAGAGCCGTAATTGGCCAAAGCCAGGGTGGCTTTGGCCAATTATGGCTCAGGGGGTTTAGTACATGCCCCACACTACATAAGGCCGCCTGCGCAGAGGCCTTGTGTAGTGTGTTGCGGCGGCGGAGAGAGATAGACGGAGAGACAGTGTGATTGAATTTCATTTGAAGCTGTTGCAATTACAGTCGGTGTATTGTGCCACCTGCACAGTGTACACCTAAAGCTACCCAAATTGCTGGTGTTCTGCTGATCCTATACCACAGGCAGCTGTAGCAATTACAGTCGGTGTATTGTGCCACCTGCACAGTGTACACCTAAAGCTACCCAAATTGCTGGTGTTCTGCTGATCCTATACCACAGGCAGCTTTAGCAATTACAGTCGGTGTATTGTGCCACCTGCACAGTGTCCACTGTGTGCACATAAAGCTACCCCAATTGCTGGTGTTCTCATACTAATAATACTACAGGCAGGCAGTTGATTCTGCTAACTGCCGTATATCAGTATATACGTCCCTGCTTTGTGCAGCTACATCTCCCTGCAGGCCATTAGTATGTCTGGAAGGCCAACAAGGAGAGGCAGACAGTCACGAGTCAATAACAGAGGGCAAGCAGGCTCTGATGCTAGAGGCAACAGTGCTGGTCGTGGACATGGTGCATCCTCATCAGCATGTGGCGATGGGACATGCTTGTCTTTATTTTTAGCAGCTGGATGTGTTGAGCAGCAACATGCCAAAGACTTGGTAGAGTGGATGACCAAGCCATCCTCATCCTCCTCATCCTCTCTCACCCAGGCTCAGGGTACTGGCAGAGCAGCTGCCAACGCTGCCTCTTCCTTTGTCTCAATGACATCAGTCATTCCTTCCCTAGCCCCACCATGTCCTCCTGAGGAGTCCCCCGAACTGTTTGAGCAAAGTGTTGGGTACATGCTCCATGAGGATGCCCAGCATTTTGAAGGCTCTGATGATGATACCCAGCTAGAGCAAGGCAGTAACGTGGGCCCAGAGAGAGGAGATGCCCAAGAAGGACAGCAATCTGGCAGTCATATTCCCCATAGCTGCAGCATACTGCCAGGTTTGCTCCAGTGATGAGGAGGGAGGGGATGATGAGGTCACTAACTCCACATGGGTGCCTGATAGGAGAGAGGAGGATGAGGCACGTCTCCAACGAGACAGGATGCCCTCCAGGGGCCAGCTTAAGGGCAGCACAACGACTGCATCACACCACTGAGCTCAGCAAGTGCATGGCGCTGCTGTCTCTGCGCTTTATTCCAAAAGTTCTTTGGTGTGGGCCTTTTTTGAGACGAGTGCTATTTTCAACATATGTCTCAAGCTTATCTCACGTGGCCAAAACATCAGCCGCTTGGGCCCCACATGCTTGACCAGACATATGTCGACCTGCCATGCAGTTCGTTGGCAAGCTTACCTAAAAGACTCACACCAATGAACAAAGAGGACCTCTCCTTGCTCCTCAACAGCTGGGATCTCCAACCCCACTATGCCTTCAGTCTTCTCTGAAACCTGCACTGAGAGGAATGAAGGTGTAGAATTAGGTGTGTCACAGCCAAGTACTTGTGAGCTATCTGCTATCGGTACACCGACTTCCGATTGTACCAGGCAAATTTCCCTGCCCCAGCTGCTGCACCGCCAAATGAAGTTCACTCCCAGCCATCCACATGCCCAGCGGTTAAATGCTAGCTTGGCTAAATTGCTAGCACTTCAACTGCTGCCTTTTCAGTTGATAGACTCTGCCCCCTTCTGTGAGTTTGTGCAATGTGCGATTCCTCTGTGGCAGGTTCCCAAACGCCACTTTTTCTCAGAGAAGGTGATTCCGACTCTCTACCGGCATGTGGAAGGCAATGTCTTGGCCTCGCTGGACAGGGCGGTCAGTGGTAAGGTGCATATTACCACTGACTCATGGTCCAGCAGGCATGGACAGGGACTTTACCTATCTTTCACGGTGCATTGGGTGACACTTTTGGCAGCTATGAAGGATGCAGGACAAGGTGCAGTAGTGTTGGAGGTTGTTCCGCCACCATGCCTCCAAAATGCTACTACTGGTGATTCGGACACACCTCTCTCCTCCACCCCTCCTCCTCTTCTTCCTCCATGGCCTCTTCCTCTGCTTTGTCCTCTGAACCAGCGTTGCTCCATAGGCGTTCAAGGGGCTACACAAGTAAGCAGGCAAAAAGATGCCATGCAGTGCTTGCGCTGGTGTGCTTGGGGGACAGGAGCCATACTGCGGCAGATATTCTGTCAGCTCTGCAGGGGCAGGCTGAGAGGTGGCTGACGCCAGGCCAGCTTAAGCCAGGAATCGTGGTTTTCTACAATGGCACCAACCTCCTCTCCGCCCTCCGACAGGGACAACTGACCCATATGCCCTGTCTGGCTCACGTCCTTAACTTGGTGGTGCAGCGGTTATTGGGCAGGTACCCAGGCTTTCAGGATGTCCTGAGGCAGGCCAGGAAAGTCTGTGTGAATTTCTGCCGGTCATACAATGCCAGTGCTGGCTGACCTCCAAAAGGAACTGAACCTGCCCAAGAACCGCCTAATCTGTGACATGCCCACCAGGTGGAACTCAGCGTTGGCCATGCTGCAGTGGCTGCACATGCAGCAGTGGGCCAACAATGAGTACCTGTGTGACTAAGGCACCAGGACAGGGTTTTTTCCCCATGCCATTAGGCCATGATCAGGGATGAATGCATTGTCCTGTCACCATTTGAGGAGGCCACGAGGATGGTGAGCAGTGACAGTGCATGCATCAGTGACACTGTCCCTTTTGTCCACCTGTTGGAGCACACGCTGCGTACAATAATGGACAGAGCACTTGAGGCAGAACAGAGGCATGAAGAGGAGGACTTCCTTGCCTCTCAAGGCCCCCTTTATCCAGACAGTGTTCCTGTTGGCCATTCACACAGGAAGAGGACGAGGAGGAGGATTGTGACAGCATGGAGGTGGAGCCTGGCACTCAGCATCAGTAGCAGTCTTTTAGGGATCATTTACAGTCGCAAGAAACCCGTGGACTTGTACATGGCTGGGAAGAGGTGGCTGCGGATTATGTTGTCCTTAGTGACCCAGAGGACTCCGGACCGAATGCCTCAGTTAACCTACCCTGCATGGCCTCCCTTATCCTGCAAAGCCTGTGGAAGGATCCTCATATTCATCGGATCAAGGAGAGGGATTATTACTGGCTGGCAACCCTCCTTGATCCACGTTACAAGGGTAAGGTTGCGGACCTTATCTTGCCTTTGCAGAGGGAGCAGAGGATAAAACATCTTTGGGAGGCCTTGCAGAAAGGTCTCTGCAACGCGTTCCCAGAGACTGGGAGGTTACAAATTCCTGGTCCTGGACAATGTGTTGCTAAGGCTTTGGTCAGTCACAGAAGGAGTGGTGAAGAAAGTGTCTATCTGACCGGCGTGTTCAGACAATTTTTTAGTCCGCAGCCCCAAGGTATGATCGGTTCCAGCAACCATCGCCAGCGTCTGATTTACATGGTGCAGGAATACCTAGGGGTAAGATCAGACTTGGACACCCTTCCCACTGAAAATCCTCTGGGTTACTGGGTCTTGAGGATGGATCACTGGCCAGAGCTTGCACAGTATGCAATTGAGCTACTGGCCTGTCCTGCATCCAGCGTTCTTTCGGAACACACATTCAGTGCTTCTGGAGGCTTTTTAACCGATCACAAGGTGCGCCTGTCCACTGGCTCGGTTGATCGACTGACCTTCATAAAAATGATTCAGTCTTGAATCACCACCAGCTACCAAGCACCTGAAGCTGATGTAACCGAATAAATTTTTTGAAATGTCAGATCCTTTCAAGACTGCCTATGCTGATGCTGAGTGACTATCTTGTTATGCTGAGTGACTATCCTCTTCCTCTTCAATGATCATGCTGATAGCTTGGAAGAACATTTTTGGTTCTGGGCGCCGCCATCAGTGCTTAAGGCCCAATTTTTCAGCCCCTGTTTAACAGGGGTGTGTAATTACAATTTTTGATGCAATATTTTCCAGGAAGGTTCGTTGCTGCGCTCAACTACAATATTTACGAGTGGTTGCAGTGTTGTGGAACTAGCAGCAGTGCCTAAGGCCCAATTTTTCAGCCCCTGTTTAACAGGGGCATGTAATTACAATTTCTGATCCAATACTTTGCAGCAGGGCTCATTCCTGCTCTCCAACTAGAGTTTCTGTGAGGTGTTGCAGCGTTGTGGCACCAGTGCCTAAGGTGCAATTTTTCTGCCCCTGTTTAACAGGTGCATGTAATTACAATTCTTGATATAATATTTCACAGCAGGGCCCGTTCTAGCGCCCACCAAGAGTAACTGGGAGGACTTACAGTGTTATGGCACCAGCACCACCACCACCAAAGGCCCAATTTTTCTACCAATGTTCAACAATGGCATATAATTACAATTCTTGATATAATAGTTCACAGCAGGGCGCTCCAGCACCCACCAAGTGTCACTTAGAGGGCTTACAGTGTTGTGGCAACACCAACACCTTAGGTCCAAATTTCTGCAGAGCATATAGGGCAGGCCCCTACTTTCAAACATCCAACTTACAAACGTCTCCAACTTGCAAATGGAAGGAGACAACAGGAAGGGAGATGAAATCTACCCCTAGGAAGGGAAATTCTCTTCTATAAGAGTTGATATGGGAAAAACGTGTCTCCTCTCCACTGATGCTTTATCCCAATCCTTGTTTTACTAAAAACCCCACATTTTCAAAAAACATTTTTCATTGGGACAGAAAGCGAGGTGAAATCTTGTGAAGAGGTGCACAGACAGCAAAAAAAATGTTATAGGTCTGATAACCCTTCCCTATGTTCTCCAAAAAGCTTAAAAATAGATGTCTTGACTGGAGCTACACTGTACCAGTTCAAAATTACAAACAGATTCTACTTAGCAACAAACCTACACAGTCCCTGTCTTGTTTGCACCGCCTGTATACTGCTGTTCTGGGTATATAGGGCCTGGGGTCTCCACGCCTTTCCTTTTTTTAATTTGAGCACGGGGTTCCCCTTAATATCCATACAAGACCCAAAGGGGCTGGTAACAGGCAGGGTGGGTACCCATGCCATTTTTCTCAATGATTTTCATCCATATTGCCGAGACCAGACATTACATTAAAACCGCAAGCAGTTTTAAATGACTTTTTTTCTGTTAGAAATATCATTTTGTGCAGGGACTGTTCTAAACACGGGAAACACATGCCATTTCACGGGCATACTATAGACACCCCCCAGGTGCGATATTTAAAGGAATATTTCACTTTTTTTTTTTACTTTAAGCATCATTAAAATCAGTGCTCACGAAAAAACTGCAGTTTTTGAAACTTTTTTTGCATTAATACATGTCCCCTGGGGCTTGACCCGGGTCCCCAAACCCTTTTTAGGACAATAACTTGCATATTAGCCTTTAAAATTAGCACTTTTGATTTTGAACGTTCGAGTCCCACAGACTTTAATGGGTTCTAAAGTTCGCACAAATTTTCGGTCCGTTCACAGGTTCTGTTGCAAACCGAACCAGGGGGGTGTTTGGCTCATCCCTACTGCCGACCATTATAATGAGTTTATTTTAGAACTGTTAAAATTCTGACAAGGAATGTGTTTATGTTTGGCTTCTCCCCCTACCTCCAGGTGCAGGGGGTTGTGATGGGGACTCGTTGTGCCCCATCGTATGCCAACCTGTACCTTGGGGGGGGGGAACTTATTTGCAAGAGATGATATCCAAAAATATCTGGACTGCGTGGTGGCCTTCCATTTCTATATAGATGATATATTGTTAATATGGTCAGACTCTCAGCAAGAACCGATGGAATTTATGACTATCATTGGTGACAACACTTATAATTTGAAGTTTACCATGTCCTGCGACAAAAAATCTGTCAACTTTCTTGACTTCCAAAATTTTTGTGGAATCTGATGGCTCGCTGGGTACTACTTTATTCAGGAAGCCATCAGCAAGTAATGCTGTTTTGCATGCATCTAGTTCCCATCCTAGCTCAGCTTTATTAACAGTATCCCCTATAGTCAATATCTAAGACTGCAACAAAATTGCAGTAGGGATTAGACATGTGCATTCGTTTTCGTCCGAATGCATTTTCGTCCGAATTTCAGCTATTTTCGTTTTCGTTTTGACAAACGATAACGAAAGCACAAAATCCGGAAAAACGAAAGATCCGACATAAATAAATGCTTTATTTTCGTTTTCATTGTTACAACAGTTCGATATAGAATAGGAGATTCGACATGACTCTGACGATAACAATCTGTCTATAGAACCTGTGGTCGAATGTGCCTAACCTTACCTCTATTAGTCCAAGATTATATAGAGAAAATATTCGACAGAGAAAAAAGATTTGACAGAGAGAAAAGATTCTGCAAGTTACTGTCCTAAAAAGTGTTTGGGGACCTGGGTCCTGCCCCAGGGGACATGTATCAATGCAAAAAAAAGTTTTAAAAACGGCCGTTTTTTCGGGAGCAGTGATTTTAATAATGATTAAAGTGAAACAATAAAAGTGTAATATTCCTTTAAATTTCGTAGGGGGGGGTTGTCTATAGTATGCCTGTGAAGGGGCGCATGTTTCCCGTGCTTAGAATTGTCCCTGCACAAAGTGTCATTTATGCAGGAAAAAAAGTCCTTTAAAATCACTCGCAGCTATTATGAATTGTCGGCTCCCGTAATACAGAGAACACTCATTGAAAGTCATTGATAAAAAAATTAAAAAATAAATAAAAAAAAAAGCGTGGGGGTCCCCCAAATTCAATTTCCAGGCCCTTCAGGTCTGGTATGGATATTAAGGGGAACCCTGCCTCAAATTTAAGAAAAAATTTGACGTGGGGTTCCCCCTAAATATCCATAACCAGACCCTTCAGGTCTGGTATGGATATTAAGGGGAACCCCGCATCAAATTTAAAAAAAATTTGACATGGGGTTCCCCCTAAAAATCCATACCAGACCCTTTATCCGAGCACGCAACCTGGCAGGCCGCAGGAAAAGAGGGGGGGACGAGAGAGCGGCCCCCCCTCCCTCCTGAACCGTACCAGGCCACATGCCCTCAACATTGGGAGGATGCTTTGGGGGTCCGTGACCCCTCAAAGCACCTTGTCCCCATGTTGATGAGGACAAGGGCCTCATCCCCACAACCCTGGCCGGTGGTTGTGGAGGTCTGCGGGCGGGGGGCTTATCAGAATCTGGAAGCCCCCTTTAACAAGGGGACCCCCAGATCCCGGCCCCCCCCCCTGTTTGAAATGGTAAGGGGGTACAAAAGTACCCCTACCATTTCACAAAGAAAGTGTAAAAAATGGTTAAATAAAACAAACACACTTTTTAAAAATTCCTTTATTAAAAATAAAAAAAAGATTCCAGCGGCGGTAATCCACTCTTGCTATCCAGCGACGGACGGTCAGCTCTCCATCGATGTCTAATGTCATCCAGCGCAGCGCAGCATCCTTCTTCTGTCTCCGTGGAGGAGACACTACAGACATTCCGGCGGCTTGACGTTTCTTATATAGGGTGGGCGGGGCCACCCGTCACCTGACCCCGCCCCCCTCTGACGCAAGGGGAAACCCGGGGTTCCCTGTGACGTAGGGGTGACCCGCACCCCTCTGATGTAACACAGGCAGGTTTCCGTTACATCAGAGGGGGGCGGGGTCACCCATACGTCACGGGGAACCCCGGGTTTCCCCTTGCGTCAGAGGGGGGCGGGGTCAGGTGACGGGTGACCCCGCCCTCCGTATATAAGAAACGTCAGCGCCGGAATGCCTCCAGTGTCTCCGTGGAGGAGACAGAAGAAGGATGCTGCGCTGCGCTGGATGACATTAGACATCGATGGAGAGCTGACCGTCCGTCGCTGGATAGCAAGAGTGGATTACCGCCGCTGGAATCTTTTTTTTATTTTTAATAAAGGAATTTTTAAAAAGTGTGTTTGTTTTATTTAAACATTTTTTACACTTTCTTTGTGAAATGGTAGGGGTACTTTTGTACCCCCTTACCATTTCAAACAGGGGGGGGGCCGGGATCTGGGGGTCCCCTTGTTAAAGGGGGCTTCCAGATTCTGATAAGCCCCCCGCCCGCAGACCTCCACAACCACCGGCCAGGGTTGTGGGGATGAGGCCCTTGTCCTCATCAACATGGGGACAAGGTGCTTTGAGGGGTCACGGACCCCCAAAGCATCCTCCCAATGTTGAGGGCATGTGGCCTGGTACGGTTCAGGAGGGAGGGGGGGCCGCTCTCTCGTCCCCCCCTCTTTTCCTGCGGCCTGCCAGGTTGCGTGCTCGGATAAAGGGTCTGGTATGGATTTTTAGGGGGAACCCCACGTCAATTTTTTTTTTAATTTGACGCGGGGTTCCCCTTAATATCCATACCAGACCTGAAGGGTCTGGTTATGGATATTTAGGGGGAACCCCACGTCAAATTTTTTCTTAAATTTGAGGCAGGGTTCTCCTTAATATCCATACCAGACCTGAAGGGCCTGGTAATTGAATTTGGGGGACCCCCACGCTTTTTTTTTATTTATTTATTTATTTATTTTTTTATCAATGACTTTCAATGAGTGTTCTCTGTATTACGGGAGCCGACAATTCATTATAGCTGTGAGTGATTTTAAAGGACTTTTTTTCCTGCATAAATGACACTTTGTGCAGGGACAATTCTAAGCACGGGAAACATGCGCCCCTTCACAGGCATACTATAGACAACCCCCCCCTACGAAATTTAAAGGAATATTACACTTTTATTGTTTCACTTTAATCATTATTAAAATCACTGCTCCCGAAAAAACGGCCGTTTTTAAAACTTTTTTTTGCATTGATACATGTCCCCTGGGGCAGGACCCGGGTCCCCAAACACTTTTTAGGACAGTAACTTGCAAATTAGCCTTTAAAATTAGCACTTTAGATTTTGAACGTTGGAGTCCCATAGACTTTAATAGGGTTCTAAAGTATGCTATATAGTTAGCTCCGTCGAATCTTCTTTATACATTCGACAGACACCATAAGCCTTCCAAGACAGATTCGACCGTAATTCATGTGGATTTTCGGACGAATGCAATTTTTGAACGAAAAACAAAATAAATAAAAACGAATTTCGGGAGTAACTAAATAAATTAAGTTTTCAGACGAAAACGAAATTCCGAAACGAAATATTTTACTCTGCACATGTCTAGTAGGGATAGTGATTTCCAGAATGAAGCGAACCTTCTATATGGTCATTTATGAGAGAGAGGTTATACTCATAGTATTCTTAAAAAAGCATTTAATAGAGCGAAGGCTCATGTTACAGATACCCTGATCCATAAGAAAAAAATGAAAGATACCTCTGAGACCAATAGGACAATTACATCTTATACCAAGCAGCATAAACAAGTGAGACAGATCATTGAAAAATACTGGCCACACCTTTTAGCAGATCCGATTGCCAAGAAATATGTAGAAAGACAACCACAAATTACATATAGACGGGCCAAATCGTTAAAAGATCGATTAACTCAAAGCCATTACAATACTCCTTTATCTTTGAGCCAATCTCCTGGCACCTTCTCATGTAACAAATGTGATAAGTGTCGATTCATGCCAAACAACAATGAATTAACACTGCCAAATGGACAGGTCCACAGGATTAGACATAGAGTGACATGTCAAACTCCGGGCATTTTATATCTCATGCAATTTACATGTAAGTGCTTTTATATTGGGAAAACAAAACGTCATTTTCATAAGAGAATAAATGACCATATTTCTCAGATAAAGAAACGGAGAATGGAAATGCCAATAAGCCGCCATGTGGGGGCTGTTTCATGGCTTTAGTCTTAACACTATTAAATTTACGGCCCTTGAACACATCCCCCTGATGTCAGAGGAGGTAGTAACGATCAAAAACTTCTACAATTAGAATCACGTTGGATTTATTTATTGAAAACTACAGTTGCTTAGCTACAAACCTTTTTTATAATATCATTATTTTTGGTATATTGGTATTTGCCCCATATCAAATTTTTTTTTGTGGTTTTCTATCCTCCTTTTTCTTTCTGCTTCCCCCCGTCTTTTCCCCCTCTCTCTCCCCTTTTCCCCACCTTTCCCCTTTTTTCCTCCCCCTCCCCCTCCCTCCCTTTTTTCTTTTCCCATTTCCTCTCCTCTCTTTTCCTTCCCCATTCACCTTTCTGTCCTTCTTTTCTCCCCCCTCCTCCCATCTCTCTTTCCCCCCTTCTTTCCCTTCCCCTTTTTCCCTTCCCCCTCCTCTCTCCCCTTTGTCCTTTCCCCCTCCCTCTCCTTTCCCACCTCCATCCCATCACCCCTCTCCCTCTCCCTCTTGCCCCCCCTCTTTCTTCCTTTTTTCTTCGTCTTTGCCCATCTTTGTTCCCCTTGTCTTTTCTTTCACCATATTTTCTTGGATTTTAACAACATACCCCCTTCCCTATAATTATCCTCCCTTCTTTTGGCCTATAGTATCATATTCAACTTTATATTCATATGTTTGAATAATTTATATACAAAAAACTGTTGCTGTGTTATTTGATGAACCACTAATGAGGTATTATTAATTATCTTTTTTTTATATGAATTTTTATCAAAATTAACTATTTATTACGTCATTTTGTTGCTCTAATGCTGCGTCCAATCCAGCCGTCTGTGTGCTAGTCCGCCGGACTTTTGAAATGAACGGACTTGCCCGCACACGTCATTTTGAACGTGGCTCCAGGTAGACGGGACTAGCGAAGGAGGTCAATGTCGCCGCCTCCATCGGCGAGATTGACACCTTGCTGGCCCCATCACCTGGTATGGACTTAAAGTGGAAGCCCTACGCCAAAAAAACGGCGTGGGGGTCCCCCCCAAGGTCCATATCAGACCCTTATCTGAGGGGATAATAAATTATTTTAAAACCTTTTGTTGTGTTTTATTTACATTTTTTTCACCAGGTGAATGGGTAGGGGTTCATTGTACCCCATACCCATTCACATAGGGTGGGGGCTGGTAGCTGAGGCCCCCCTTATTAAATGGGGCTCCCGGATTCCCATAAGCCCCCCGCCCACTGACTCCGACAACCAACGGTCAGGGTTGTCGAGAAGAGGCCCTTGTCCTCATCAACAAGGGGACAAGGTCCTTTGGGCTGGGTTCTTCTCCACACCCCCTTTCCTGACCTGCCAGGGTGCGTGCTCGGATAAGGGTCTGATATGGACCTTGGGGGGACCCCCACGCCATTTATCCGGTGTAGGGCATTCCATTTTGCCAGTGACAATTTAATCTCGTCGCAGAAGACGGCGACATTGACTCCCTTCTCTAGTCCCCTCTATCTGGAGCCGCGTTCAAAATGAACGAACTTTCCTCAGTGTGTGGGCAAGTCTGTTCATTTCAAAAGTCCGGCCATAGTCCGGCACTTTGTCCACCGCACCTAGTCCGCCGGAAAAGTCTGGTTGTGTGTGGGCAGGTCCACTCATTTGGAAAGTCCGACGGACCTCCGCTTCAAAGTCCGGAGGTTTGTCCGCCGGACTAAGTCCATCGGATAGTCAGATCGCGTGTACGCGGCATTAGTGTTTCTTTCTTCTTGTGATCTATTTTACATCATTATTGCTTTGGTTACTGTTAATAAAAATTATTATTAAAGTCATGTTCTGTAAATGCAATTGCGCCTCCAAGTCCGTGGTTATGCACCGCTTCCCTATGTCCATCTTTCTCCTAGTTCCATCCAACTGACCGCTCTGCCTATTTGGGATGTTTCTCTGCTCGTTTGACTTTCCAGGCGCAATTGGGTGACTGTATGGATGCCCAGGGTGTCCCTGCTTATTAAGCCAGTATCATATAAATGTACTCACCGAGGCCAAGATGCTGAGAGCGGTCGCTGTTGCGACTTGGCGCAGACCACCCCTGAAGGTGGCACAGAGGGTGGTTGCACCAAGAGGCACAAGCTACCAGTAGGACAGTCACTTGCTAGTAGATCAGCAGGTAGCCTGAGCAGAGCTGAAAGGTGATGTCCCGTGGGAAGGTCCAGAAGCAATGGTAGCAAGTTCGTAAGGCAAAGGCAGAATCCAGGAGACAGGCCAGGGGTCAAACACAGTCCAGATCAGAAGACTACGAGATAGAAGGATAATCCAAGACAAGCCAGGGGTCAAACACAGGAGATAGCAGGTAAGTCCAGATGCAGGCTGAGGGTCAAACACGTTCAGAAAGCGGGAGTCCAAGGTCAAGCCAGAGGTCGGGTCAGGAGAAGATCAGCGAGGTCGATGAGGCAATCCGGGTCACAACAGGTAATATAGATCACAGGAACAGACGTGGAAATCACAGGAAGCTGAAGACGAACCAGCAGTGTGTTTGGATGAGCTCACTTCCTTTATAGGTCAGCGAGGGGTCACACCCTGTGTGTGTGTGTGCTTGAGTGCTTTAGTTTATTCCTATTGCACACAGCTGTGCGCCAGAGCGCTTTACCCGTGTGCATCCTATGACAGCCAGGCACCCGATTTACTATGCTCCCTGTGTGTGCGTCTCTCTCAGTTTGAAGTCTCTCATATCCTTCTGTTGTGAGAGATTTCCTCCCTCCACCACCAGAGGAAGTCTTGACTCCATTCATTTGACCGAGCCTTAAGACCCGGGAATAAATGAGCGAGTCGGAATGGCGAGGTTCGCGCATGTGCAGTGCAGGCCTCACATCCTCATCCGGTGTTTACACCGGATGGATGGTATTTAAAGCCGCTCTTTTTTCAAGTGAATGAATTTTTATTTTGTTTCTTAAAATAAAATGTTTCATATATCATATTTGATATTTCTTTCAATTTATTTGCACCTATAAAGTCCCAACAATAAAACATTACGGTATAGTAGTATAGTATAAAATACAGGAAAAGAACAAGAACAATAAAATAAAACAATAAATATTTTTGGCTTTTTTTTTTTCCTTCTTTTTTTACACTTTTTTTTGTAACTATAAAAAACTGCCATCAGTCCAGGCAGTCCAGGCAGAAGTTTTTCTGCATATATATTTTTTTGCACTTTATGAATTTTGGACTTGCACCAACGATTTTTGGTTATGAACTTTGGAAATTTCACTAATCGAGTGGGGTTTCCTAAGGGCGATACACGTTTTTTGTATATATATCTTCTTTGCACCTTATGAATTTTGAATTTGCACCTATAATTTTGGGAATATCACCAATTGTATTTGGAAATATGTCCATTTAATTATGTATGTTGTTTCACCTTTCACTTGCTAGCATTGCTTTTATATGTTTATAGTCCAGGCAGACTGCCATCTGTCCAGACAGCTAGTGGATCCAGTCTTCCTATGTAGGGATGATGCGCTGCCTGGACTGATTCCAGTGATTTCATTGGAGAGCGGATTTCAGACCGCTCTCCACTGAAAACAGGTCACAGGAGTGTAAAACAAATTGCATTCCTGTGACCCATAGAAGAAGCCCAGCCTAAAAAGCTCAGACTGGACTCCTTTAATTCATCCTTCTTTAATGGTGTGGCAACAATGGTGCATTGCTCTTGTATTCACTGCAGAGTTGGCACTCTCATGTAAGCTTCAGAGGGCCACTGATGATTCAGAAGCCTGTAGTTTGCCAGTCAGTTCCTGGCCACACCTAATGCTTTCTGAATTGGCACTGCCTCTGCTGCTAAATCCCTCCTAATGAGGGCTGCATTGTCTGGGAGAGAGAGCGTGTGAGATTTGGATCAGTCATTGAAGGCAAATAATTTTTTTTGTTTACTTTACAAGGCTTGTGCATCACAGTAACTGAATTTGATCAGGGCAGCCACCAGAAATTGTGGGGCCCATTACACAGCTTTAGGCCTGCCCCCCCCCCCCCCCCCCAGGCCTGACCATCAACATTCCCCAGGGTCCACCCACTAGCTGTCCCACCAAATTTTCCCACTGGCCATCCCACCAAGTCCTTCAGTGCACCCACTTTTATTTTAATACGCTTAAAACTTAATATATGAAACATGTACTCAAGTCATCAGTGCTTGTAAGGAGTTATATTTGACAAGGTGGACTTTTTTGAGCAGGACCCTGCACCAACACTAACTGCACTACTTTTTCAAAGAGAGAGCCCAATCCAGAAAAGAGATATCCTCATATATTCAGCAAAGAGACAGCCTGTATATTCAGCAAAGAGACATCCCAATCTAGCAAAGAGACATTACCATATATTCATGAAAGGGACAGCCAAATCCAGCAAAGAGACAGACCAATCCAGCCGAGACATCTTCATGTATTTAGTAAAGAGACATACCAATCCAGCAAAGAGACATCCCAATCCAGTATTGGCTACATAGCAACACATACAGTTTCTAAAATGCTAACACTCTCTGGCCACAAAAGACATGGGAAAGGCTATGCAGCCTATAACGATTTTGCAAGAGTTCACCGAGCTGATGGCTTTCTGATTGTGAATATGCCATATTGAGGGATGGAACCTCCCAACCTGAGCACAGGCTTCCAGTCTCTAAAGTCTGGTTGAGCAGTTGAGCCAGGGTATGCTATTTTCCTCTGACATTTCAGATATTATCTACATAATTATTGTTCAGTTACTGTGTGGTGGAAAGAAATATGAAATACAATTTTTATATCAATTAATAAAAATAATACAGTTTAAAAGACAAATTCATGTATATTGTCAGAGAAGAGTAGGGTTCAGAACCTACATCTGTTGCAAGTATAGAAATTAACAGCAGGAGCACAATCTGTGAATGGGGCAGAATCTGATCAATCAGAGAAAAAAAAGAATTCTCTCCCTCAGTCATAAATTGTGTTACAAGCAGTGTAATCTGTGAGAAAACCTTTCTCAATGGAGGAGAAGAAAGTATGTCCTCATTGGACCATTTGTACTACTATTCTGCCTGAAAAAGCTGTTAACCATTGCAGCGCCGGAAGTTGAGAGACTGGAAGAGGACATGGCATTGCAGCAGTGAAGATTTCTCCAGCATACAGCTGTTTGCACAAAGGGGGATATACTTCATTAAAGGTAAATTATGTTACTAAAGATTTTTTTTTTAACTGAGGTTTATTGAGCTTCAACCAGATATGCCACAAAATATGTAACATGCACAGATGGTTTCCATTGCTATCATTTTTCTGTATGTGATGTACAGTACATTATAAATAAATCTTAGATTTTTGATAGCTGTACTATGCTTCCCTCTTACCCCTCTACCTTCCTAATGGCCAGAGAATCTGTCCGTCACATTAAGTTGTCAGGAGGGAGCAACTGCTACACAATGTAGGGTCAGTTTCCCATGTTTGAAAAAGGGTACATAACTGATTTCAGGTGGCCAGAAAGTTTGAAATGCCTGTATTTCCCAATAGTAGACAGATGTTTGTCTCAGGAATGAAGCTACAGCGATCAACTGATGGATTTGGGGGCTGACTGCAACTTAGGAAAATGACATATCCTACCTCACAGCAACACCACATATAATGTACTAGGAAAAAGAGTAGCAATTGTGATCACTCACAAGGAAATTTGATTCCCAGACATTGGGGGTCATTTATCAATCATGTTGAAAGGCAAACTAGCACTAAAGAGGAGTAGAGAAATGCATTGTGAGACAGATGTATTACAAGGTTTCTGCCTTTGAGTCACAAATTCCTCCTTTGGCTGCTCTAAATTCCTCACTTGGGACTGCATTAACTACTAGGGATCCGCGCTATAGCCGATCACAGATCGGAGTAAGGGGTCGACCTCAACCCCTTACCAATGACAGCTGATCATGTGATGTCAACACAGCCGGTAATCGGCTATGTTTACTCCTGACAGCGCGAGGAGAAAAAAAAAGGCCCATCACCGACGGCAGTGAGCAGGACATTGGTCCCGATCTCTGCGATGTGCCACCAGATCCTCAGTGTCCACCTGTGCCCCCTACAAGTGCCGTCTACCAGTGCCCACCAGCACCCCTGTCAGTGCCACCTGTCAGTGCCTGGACAGTGCTGCCCATCAGTGCCACCTAACAGTGCCCATCAGTGTCACCTACCAGTGCCCATCAGTGTCACCTATCAGTGCCACCTATGAGTGCCATCTATCAGTGGTACCTATCAGTGCCCAAAAACAGCAAATTCTCCTGCGCTCTGGTTTCTTGGTCTTTAAATGTGATATAAACAGTTTGAAATGGTGTAGTCACTACGTCTTGCAGCCCTCTTTTAGAACATTGGGTGTTCAAATACTAAAAAGAGAGAATACAAAGAAGGGGAAGGCGCACTGACCTAGTGCATTACCATAAAACAGCTTTATTTAAAATTGAATCAAATAGCAAAATGGCTACTCACAAACGAGTATTGATCACAGGCAAAATCAATACAAATAAATCCATGCACCAAACATTTGGCGACTCCAGACCAGATGTCCGAGGAATTTGATGAGTACCTCTACGGAAATGGCTAACGCGTTTCGGGGGTGACCCCCTTTCTTCAGAGCCAAAGAGGGCATAGCCCTCTTTGGCTCTGAAGAAAGGGGGTCACCCCGAAACGCGTTAGCCATTTCCGTAGAGGTACTCATCAAATTCCTCGGACATCTGGTCTGGAGTCGCCAAATGTTTGGTGCATGGATTTATTTGTATTGATTTTGCCTGTGATCAATACTCGTTTGTGAGTAGCCATTTTGCTATTTGATTCAATTTTAAATAAAGCTGTTTTATGGTAATGCACTAGGTCAGTGCGCCTTCCCCTTCTTTGTAACCTATCAGTGCCCATCTGTCCCACCCATCCATGCCACCCATCAGGGCCCATCAGTGCCATCTTATCAGTGGCCATCAGTGCTGCCTTATCTGAGCCCATCAGTACCGACTTATCTGTCCCCATCAGTGCCACCTTATCTGTGCCTATCAATGCCACCTTAACTGTGCCTATTAGTGCCCACCAGTGCAGCCTATCAGTGCCCACCAGTGCAGCCTATCAGTGCCCACCATTGCTGCCTCATCAGCGCATATCCACGAAATAGGAAAATTACCTGTTTGCAAAATTTTATAACAAACTTTTAAACATGTTTTTTTTTTTCAAAATTTTCCTTTTTTTTTTTGTATGTTTATCAAAAAATGAAAACCCCAGCTGTGATTAAATACCACCAAAAGAGAGCTCTATTTGTGGGAAAAAAATTATAAAAATTAAATTTGGGTACAGTGTTGTATGACCGCGCAATTGTCATTCAAAGTTCGTCAGCGCCAAAAGCTGAAAATTGGTCTGGGCAGGAGGGGGGTTTAAGTGCCCAGTAAGCAAGTGGTTAAACCTGACCCTGGCCTTTATTAATTATGTGTGTGCTTAGAGTTTATATCTGTCTTATCTGTCTTTCAACTTTACAAACTGTTCTACTTGGGCACCCAGAAATACAGACTGGCAGCTCTGTAAACCTGTCACAGAGACTTTGCTGAAAGAGACGCAGCCTGATTTGCGACTAATCATGTTGCTGATTTGCTTGATATGTGTTCCCCAACATACTCAGTAGTCTACGTTTCTCCTGGTACTTTCTTAATTGAATGAGAAATTAGATACACTGAGAAAAAAGATGACATTTTTTTTTTTTTTACTTACAAATGGTAATCTTTTTTTTCTGGTGGTAAATACATTTACAGCCACAAAGAAGCAGTTGTTTTTATGTGTGGGGAAATATACATGAAGCACAATGTAGGGAAGTACAGTGTTTGTGAGTAGTAGTTGAACATTTTTGTGTCATACAATATTTGCACAACTATTTTCAGTAAATATACATTAGGCCCCTTTCACACTGGGGTGATAGGTGCGTCGTTGGTAAAGCACCGCTATTTTTAGTGGGACCTTAGTGGCAATTTTGCGGCACAATCTGGCCGATATCGGGGTGAATTTACCCCCCACTAGCGGCCGAGAAAGGGTTAAAACCACCCGCAAAGCGCTGCTGCAGCAGCCCTTTGCCGGCTGTAAAGCCACGCTGCCCATTGATTTCAATGGGCAGGAGCGGTATATACACTGCTCCTTCACCACTCCAAAAATGTGGCTAGCAGGACTTTTCTTTGCGTCCTGCCAGCGTACTGCTCCAGTGAGAAAACCCTCGGGGCTTTCGCATTGGAAACAAAGGAGCGGCTCTTTCATGGCGCTTTGCAGGTGCTATTTTTAGCACTGTAGCGCCTGCAAAGCGCCCCAGTATGAAAGGGGTCTTAAAATTAAGTTTGGAGCACTCAAACACACTATAATCCCTATTTGTTGTAAAATATAAAAAATTAAAATGTGCAAGTAAATAGATACCAAATATTCTGGCTGTCAAAATGGCATGCACCCATGAAACAGAAGCCAGTAGAGCAAGTTTTCTGCACTGGTCACTTCCTGTATCAGCTTCTGTGTTTACAGTGAAAGTGCACATCTTTGAGCAGCTCAGGCATGTTACTGAGCCACCAGCCTAGCCATGGGCGTCCGCAGCAGGGGGCAAGGGGGGTCAAGTGCCCCCCCCTGGAATCCCCAAGGTGTTGCAGCCGCCGCCATGCTGCATTTTTTTTTACTGAGTCCACCGGTGGCTGCATCCTCCGCTCTCTCCTCTGGATCACAGAGCTGGCTGCCTCTGTGTTCGGCGGCCGCTCTGTAACATGGCCCCTCCCCCCCAGACCTGCTTGTGTGATAGTAGAGAGAATCAACGTTCCGCCTATCGCACGAGCCGGTCTGGGGGGGCGGGGCCATGTTACACTTTCCTGCCCCCCCAGTGCTCTCCTCCACCACCACACTCTCCTGCCCCCCCAGTGCTCTCCTCCACCACCACACTCTCCTGCCCTCCCCCCCAGTGCTCTCCTCCACCACCACACTCTCCTCCCCCCCATGCTCTCCTCCACCACCACACTCTCCTGCCCCCCCAGTGCTCTCCTCCACCACCGCACTCTCCTGCCCTCCCCTCAGTGCTCTCCTCCACCACCACACTCTCCTGCCCCCCAGTGCTCTCCTCCACCACCACACTCTCCTGCCCCCCCAGTGCTCTCCTCCACCACCACACTCTCCTGCCCGCCCCAGTGCTCTCCTCCACCACCACACTCTCCTGCCCCCCCAGTGCTCTCCTCCACCACCACACTCTCCTGCCCTCCCCTCTGTGCTCTCCTCCACCACCACACTCTCCTGCCCCCCAGTGCTCTCCTCCACCACCACACTCTCCTGCCCCCCCAGTGCTCTCCTCCACCACCACACTCTCCTTCCCCCCAGTGCTCTCCTCCACCACCACACTCTCCTGCCCCCCCCCCCAGTGCTCTCCTCCACCACCACACTCTCCTGCCCCCCATGCTCTCCTCCACCACTACACTCTCCTGCCCCCCCAGTGCTCTCCTCCACCACCACACTCTCCTTCCCCCCAGTGCTCTCCTCCACCACCACACTCTCCTGCCCCCCCCCAGTGCTCTCCTGCCCCCCATGCTCTCCTCCACCACTACACTCTCCTGCCCCCCCCCAGTGCTCTCCTCCACCACCACACTCTCCTTCCCCCCAGTGCTCTCCTCCACCACCACACTCTCCTTCCCCCCAGTGCTCTCCTCCACCACCACACTCTCCTTCCCCCCCAGTGCTCTCCACCACCACACTCTCCTTCCCCCCAGTGCTCTCCTCCACCACCACACTCTCCTTCCCCCCCCCAGTGCTCTCCACCACCACACTCTCCTGCCCCCCCCCACAGTTCTCTCCTCCCCTGTTCTTGCTGCCCCCCCTGCTCTCCCCATCCTTCTCTAGCCACCATCCCAGTGCTCTCCCCCTTGTTCCCCCCAGTGCTCTCCTCCCCTGTTCTTGCTGCCCCTCCTGCTCTCCAGCTCTCCCCATCCTTCTCTAGCCACCATCCCAGTGCTCTCCTCCCCTGTCCCCCCCGTGCTCTCCCCCCCTGTTCCTCCAAGTGCTCTCCACTCTGCCCAGTGCTCCCCCCCCCCACAGTGCTCTCCACTCCCCCCAGTCCATTCCCCTCCGTGCTCTCCCCCTGTTCTCTTCCCCAGTGCTCTCCCCCCTGTTCTTTCCCCCCAGAGCTCTCCACTCCCTCCAGTGCTCTCCCCCCTGTTCCCCCCCAGTGCCCTCCACTCCCCCCAGTGCTCTTTCCCCCATTCTTCCCCCCCCCAGTGCTCTCCTCCCCCCAGTGCTCTCCTCTCCCCCCAGTGCTCTCCCCTTGTTCTTCTCCCCCAGTGCTCTCAGCCCAGTGCTCTTCACTCCCCCCAGTGCTCACCCCCCTGTTCTTTCTTGCCCCCAGTGCTCTTCAGCTCTCCCCATCACTCTCCAGCCCCCCATTCTCCCCACCCCTGTTCTTTCTGCCCTCCTGGTGTTCTCCATTCCCCCCAGTGCTCCCTACCCTCCGTGCTCTCCACCCCTGTTCTTTTTGGCTCCCCCCAGCACTCTCCACTCCCCACCCCTGTACTCTCCACTCCCCCTGCATTTTGCCCCCCCCCATGTGCTCTCCAACCCTACCAGTGCTCTCCACCCCCCATAGTGCTCTCCAGTCCCCCGTGCTTTCCACCCCTGTTCTTTCTGGCCCTCACTGGTGCTCTCAAGCTCCCCCCATTGCTCTCCACTCCCCCCTGCTCTTTGTACCCCCCCAGTACTCTCCAGCCCTCGTGCTCTCCACCCCTGTTTTTTGGCCCCCCCAGTGCTCTTCCCCACCCCACACTCTTAGCCCCCCCAGTGCTCTCAGCCTACCGTGCTCTCACACTCCAGACGATCGTTGCATATGACGAAACGGACGTGGGGTGGTCTCGACGTGTTGACGCCATCACGTGACTATTGGCCGCTCGTTTTGCCGGCCAGCATTTAACTCTGTTTTAATTGGTTTGTCTGTGAGTATGTCTTTCATGATCTAATAAAATGTTTTTAATGTGGATTTACGCCATGGGAGTTTCTTTTATCTATATTCTATGAGCGATCCTGTTTTTGGAGGTCGTTTGCCAGGGTTTGATGCTGTCCTGATTCGATGGTCCCTTGGGAATCTTAATGATATGCTCAGATTTCTTTATGGTTTGGTAAGCGCGCATTCAGAGTGTTAACCAGCACAGTGGTGGTGAAGGAAGCCTATACTCTATGAAGGATCTAGCTGGAGGAATATCTTCAATCCAATGGACTGTTGCACTTATTTTTCTTTCTTTTGAGAGCACTTTATTGGGCACGTTTGCTTATTTTTTATTGATGTTTGCACGTTTCTCTCTTTAAGCACTGTATGAGTTTATTTATTATATGAGTTATATTTATGTTTATATTATGCTTATATTTATTTATTTGACATTTCAGTGAATTTGTCCATCTATTTTTTATTTGATATTTAATATTTATTCAATAATTTGAGTGAAATTATTTATACACTGTATACATATTAATTTTGTATATGTATCACGATTGATTTTTTTATTTGCTTATTATTATTTTTTTTATTTTTAGTAGTCGCTTTGGATGGTGGTTGAATTTTGCTAGAGTTTATCCTATGGGAGAGCGCGGTTGTAATTTTTATCTTACTGTGCTCTCTACCCCTGTTCTTATTGCCTCCCCCCCCCAGTGCTCTCAAGTTTCCCCCCCAGCACTCTCTGCTCCCACCCCTGTGATCTCCACCCCCCCTCGCTCTTTGCCCCCACCCATGTGTTCTCCAACCCCACCAGTACTCTTTGCTCCACCTTCTCTCCAACTCCCACCCAGTGCTCCCCACTTCCCCAGGATTAGAGGACAGGCTGACTGGGGCTGGAAAAAGAGGACAGCTGAAGGTCCAGGTGGCCAGGGACCACTTCATCTCACAGCAAACAGATCCTCTGGAAGGAGCACCGTCCCCATCCAAAACGAGAACAGACCCTGCCTGCTGCTGGCCATCATGGATATCCTGCTGGCATGCAAGGTACCATACCGAGCATCAATAAAACACCTTCCCACAGACAGGGACTGCAGACTGGGACATGGGGCACAGGAGGGGCTGCAATGATGGACACAGTGAGGCTGCATTCACGGCACAGTAAAGCTGCATTTGATGGACACAGTGAGGCTGCATTTGATGGACACAGTGAGGCTGCATTTGATGGACACAGTGAGGCTGCATTGGTGGGCACAGTGAGGCTGCATTTGATGGGCACTGGTGAGGCTGCATTGAGCTCTTGCATCAAGTTTGCAGTCTCTGACCATCTCCTGTAGCATGTCTGCAGTCTCTGAGGGAGTCTGGAGAGGAGTCAAGAGTGGGAGCACCGCCAGGATGGGGGTCATGGGAGAAGTCAGACTTGTGTGGACTGTGGACAGGAGACTATAGGATAAAACCAGAGCCACCAAGCTGGAGCCGACTGACTGAGCCCTGCATAGTGCACCATAGAGTGAAAGCACCGCCAGGCCAGTCGGGGGGTCACTGATGTAAGGGGGGAGTGAATACGATAATGTAAGGGGCACTGATATAAAGGGTTTCCTCCCTATATTAGTAACCCACCCCCCTTACCTTCGAGTATTCTTTCTGCAGAAGGTGGTCCCCCCACGTTCTGAGTTCCTGAGGTCCCCCTTGATGATTGATCACTTACCACTATTAACTGGTAAAATGTATGGTTTTCCCTTTCATGAACAAGAAAATAATGACGTTATGCTGTTGGGCTGGTATAATAATGCTGTGAGACTGGTATGAAATTTTTTCCAGGGCTGGTTTTTGAAAGCATGGGCGTCCGCAAGGTTACTCAGGTGGCTGCGTACCATGCCCATATAGCCTAGAGAATGTACATCTTTTTACATTGCAATACATCTGTTGTTGCCATATTTTTATCTTGATAAAAACAACCTTTACAGATGTATTGCAATGTAAAAAGATGTACATTCTCTAGGCTATATGGGCATGGAACACAGCCTCCAGAGTAACTTCCAATGCAAAGTGAAGATGAATTATCTGTTATATAACACACATGTATTACCAGTGGAAAGATTTTCATGAGATTGTCAAAAAGGGGCGGAGCATGAATGGCCTTAAAATGATGCCCCCCCTTGGAAAAAGTTCTGCGGACGCCCATGAGCCTAGCTGCTCCTTCTGAGGACTTCTCCCTGAGTGATGCGAATGCTCTGTATTGTGGGAAGGCTATGTACTTTGGGGGGCGGTGCACTGTGAAGGGGGCTTTGTTTTTTGGGGGGCTGTGTACTGTGGGAGAGGACTCTGTACTGGAGGGGCTGTGAACTGTATGGCAGTCCTCTTTATGGAGATATCAAAGGTCTATAGATGCCTAATGTCTCTTCTGCACTTTGCCTTAGGCCGCGTACACATGGGCGGATTGTCTGCCCAACTAAGTTCGTCAGACAATCCGACAGACAGTCCGTCCAACTTTTGAATGAACGGACTTGACCACACACGATGAACAGACAGTCCGCTGAAAGCTTGCGCGATGACGTGTACAGCACGTACGACGGTACTAGAAATACGACGTCCAATACACTGCAATGCAACCTTCGGCGTGTAAATCCTTTCTGAGCATGCGCCATACTTAGTCCGTCCTTAGTCCGTTCTTGCCTACACACGAGCGGACTGTCCGCTGAAACCAAGTTTGGACGGACAAAATTACGGAAATTCCAAAAGACTTAGTCCGTCAGACTGTCCGCTGAAAAAGTCCGCTGAAGCCCACACACGAGCGGATTGTCCGCTGAAACACGTTTCAGCGGACTAAGTTGGGCAGACAATCCGCCCGTGTGTACGCGGCCTTAAGAACAAAAAGAGAGACAGAACAATCTGTTGTTTTTGCACATCCTGCTGTTTTCTTACAGCTGTATACCCAGAAGCACTCAGATCAGAAATGTTTGATCTGCTGTCCTTGCTCCCCGAGGTGAACTGAACTATCTGTAGCCACCGTCAGTGTTTTACAAAACAAGCTTCTTGTTAGAAAAATGAGGATTATTTTAACATTGCCAGCATTGGCAGTTTAGATCCAGGAGCTGAATACATAAAAAATGCACTAGTTTAGTTTAGAAAAAATAAAATAAAGGTTTATTTTCATAATTGTTCATTTAGACCCCAAGAGCTGAAATTGTTTCTCCAACTCAGGGATCTAAAGACCACACTTTTACTGGGAAAATCAGAGGCCTGTTTAAAAAAGAAAACAGTTAACCACCAGATATGCTTTTTATCAAAACCTGTGGCTGATTTGCTGCACTGGCCTTATCCTTGAAAATTCCCTCATTTGACTTTTTTTTTTAGCATTTCATGGGATGTTTGTAATAATAGTTTGATTAAGTCCTTACTTGCAATATAAGTAGTGGATTAAGAGGAGGTAACTGCATACAGCAGACTTCTAGGTGATCAGAGGGTAAAAGTAATCAGGGGACTGCTTACGGGTGGGTAGTTGTAATTCAGGAGTGCGTTGAAATGATTCCAGCTGGCAATGGCCTTTTTCTGCTGTGAAGAGGACAATTTCCAGTACCCCTATAAGCTCCACTTGTATTGTTAGGCCCATCTGGCTTTATGTGGAACATTGAAAGGCCCATTTAAATGCTGGTTGCCCCTTTAGGCATTTTTGTGAGACCTGCCCCTGTCTTTTAAAAATGAACAGTAGGTACCTGCTCCAATTCTCTGCTGATTTAAAATAAATAGTGAAAGAATGTTTAGGTCCCTAGTAGTACCTATGTGTAAGCCTAAAGGTATTTTTCTCAACCACAAATATGCCCAATGAGAGTGCAGGGTGACTCAGTTTAAATAAAGGTTAGAAAGCTATTGAATTATCATTTTTTCTCAGTGCCTGTTGGTAGGCACCCACCAGATTTGTCTAGACTGTTTTCCCTATGTGCAGGGATTTGTGCAAGAGAAAATGCCTGTCTAAAAGGTGTTCTGTGACCTAATTTTTAGAGCTAGTTAAAGCTCTGTTTGTTCTAAAAAGTAAGCAATTTGTCACTTTTTAAAGCAACTCTTCAGTCATTTTTTAAATCTTCTGCCCTTATTGTTTTACTTCTGGATAGTAAAACATTTTTTTCTGCCAGTAAATACCAGGTACAGCCCACTTCCTGTTTCTTGTCTGGTAAAAAGGCCCAGGCTTATGACGGAATACCCAGGCTAGGCTTATATCGGAACACCCAATAAGAGGATAATATGTGACCATCTACACTACATCGCATGTTCACCAATGCCAGGAGCCTGGCGGACAAGATGGGTGAACTAGAGATACTATTGTATGAGGAGGATTTGGATTTTGTGAGAATTTCAGAGACCTGGTTCAACAGCTCTCATGATTGACTGGCAAACATTCAAGTGTATACCCTTTATCGCAAGGATAGAGAGGGTAAAAAAGGGGAAGGGGTATGCCTATATATCAAGAATAATGTACAAGTGAATGTGAGAGATGACATCACTAATGGCGTGCGTACACACGATTGGACTATCCGCCGGACTTTGCAGCTGAGGTCCACCGGACTTTCAAGCGAATGGACTTGGCCACACACGATCACTCTAAAAGTCCGGCGGATTCGAACGTGATGATGTAGATTAAGGAAGTTCATAGCCAGTAGCCAATAGCTGCCCTACCGTTGGTTTTAGTCCGCCGGACTAGCACACAGACGAACGGATTGTCCGCTAAAAGCCGAGTCCGGCGGACAATCTTGAAGCAAGTCTTATTTCTAAGTCCGCCGGACTTTTGGGAAGAAAAAGTCTGCTGGAGCCCACACACAATTGACTTGTCCGGCGGACTCTGGTCTGCCCGATAGTCCGATCGTGTGTGCGTGGCATAAGGATGCTAGGCAGGAGGTGGAATCCTTATGGGTAGAGCTCCAAAGGTATGAAGCTAAGGGGAAAATAATACTGGGAGTATGCTATAGGCCCCCTAACCTGAGGGAGGAAGGTGAGACTGATCTGTTATCACAATTTGGATTAGCAGCAAGGATTGGAAGTGTTATCATAATGGTTGATTTTAATTATCCAGACATAGACTGGGCAGAGGGAACTGCTCATTCAACTAAGGCTCGCCAGTTCCTAAATGTCTTGCAGGACAATTTTATGGGTCAGATGGTAGATGCACCAACTAGAAATAAAGCATTACTGGATCTACTGATTACCAATAATACAGACCTGATCATGGATGTGGAAATACGGGGCAATTTAGGAAACAGCGACCACAGGTCAATTGGCTTCTGTATAAATCAAACAAATAGGAAACATAAGGGGAATACTGTCAGGGCTGGCTTAGCCCTTCCTTCTCTGGGCGGGCTGTTCAGCTGTTGGCTAATTGCCAGCTCTCATCTCTCTCCACAGTTACCAGCTGTTCCTGATCATGCTCGTCTGACCTGCCTACTTAAAGCTGTCCAGCTCACTTCACCTCTGCCTTCGCCTTGGTCACATCACAAGAAACCATCTCCTGCGGTTCTGTTTAACCACCTCAATACAGTGCACTTACACCCCCTTCCTGACCAGATCAATTTTCAGCTTTCAGTGCTCTCACAGTTTGAATGACAATTGCTCAGTCATGCAACACTGTACCCATATGAAACTTGCGTCCTTTTTTCCACACAAATAGAACTTTCTTTTAGTGGTATTTAATCACTAGTGGGTTTTTTATTTTTTGTGCTATTAATAAAATAAAACGTAAATTTTGTGAAAAAATGCGTTTTTCTTTGTTTCTGTCGTAAATATTTGCTAATTATTTTTTTCTTCATAAATTTTGGCCAAAATTTATAGTTCTACATATCTTTGGTAAAAATAATCCACATTAGTGTATATTATTTGGTCTTTTTGACAGTTATAGAGTCTACAATCTATGGTGCCAATCACTGAAAATTGATCACATCTGATCAGGCCTTCAGTACATCAGGTGTATCTCATTTCTTGCGACACTAACAAGTCAGGAAAGTACAAATACCCCCCAAATGACCCCTTTTTAGAAAGTAGACATTCCAAGGTATTAAGTAAGTAACATGGTGAGTTTTTTTAAATTGTCATTTTTCCCACAATTCTTTGCAAAATGAAGATTTTTTTTATTTTTATTTATTTTTTACAAAATTGTCATATTATATCATATATCAGGTTATTTCTCACACACAGCATATGCATACAACAAATTACAACCCAAAATACATTCTGCTACTTTTCCCGAGTATGGCGATACCACATGTGTGAGACTTTTACACAGCCTGGCCACATACAGAACACCAACATTGAAGTAGTACCTTCAAACGTTCTACGAGCAAAATTGACGCATCTCATTTCACAGCCACCTATTACACTTTTGAAGGCCCTGGAGTACCAGGACAATGGAATTTCCCATAAAATTACCCCATTTTGGAAAGCAAACACCCCAACGTATAATCTGTGAGGCATAATAAGTCTTATGAATGGTTCATTTTTTTCCAGGCGTTTTTGGAATATGTGGAAAAAAATGAAAACGCATTTTTTTTTACACAAAGTTGTCAATTTCTAAGATATTTCTAACACATAGCATGTATATAGCAAAAATTACACCCCAAAACACATTCTGCTACTCCTCCCGAGTATGGCGATACCACATGTGTAGGACTTTTACACAGCCTGGTCACATAGAGAGGCCGAACATTGAAGTAGTACCTTCAGGCGTTCTAGGAGCATAAATGACACATCTCATTTCATTCCTACCTATCACACTTTTGAAGGTCCTGGAGCACCAGGACAGTGCAATTACCCACAAAATGACCCCATTTTGGAAAGCAAACACCCCACCGTATATTCTATGAGGCATGGGCTGCAAATAGGTACTCGGGTACTCTGATGGGCTGGTGACAGGCACTTGAGTACTCTGATGGCCTGGTGACAGGTACTTGAGTACTCTGATGGCCTGGTGTCAGGTACTCGGGTACTCTGATGGCCTGGTGACAGGTTCTCTGATGGCCTGGTGACTGGTATTTGGGTACTCTGAAGGGCGGTAATAGGTACTCAGGTACTCATATGGACTGTGACAGGTACTCGGGTACTCAGATGAACTGTGACAGGTACTCAGGTACTCAGATGAACTGTGACAGGTACTCAGATGAACTGTAACAGGTACTCGGGTACTCAGATGAACTGTGACAGGTACTCGGGTACTCAGATGAACTGTGACAGGTACTTGGGTACTCAGATGGACTGGGACAGGTACTCGGGTACTCTGATGGGCTGTGACAGGTACTTGGGTACTCTGATGGGCCGTGACAGGTACTCTGATGGACCGTGACAGGTACTTGGGTACTCTGATGGACCGTGACATGTACTCGGGTACTCTGATGGGCTGTGACATGTACTCGGGTACTCTGATGGGCTGTGACATGTACTCGGGTACTCTGATGGGCTGTGACAGGTACTCGGGTACTCTGATTGACTGTGACAGGTACTTGGGTACTCTGATTGACTGTGACAGGTACTCGGGTACTCGGATGGACTGTGACAGGTACTCGGGTACTCTGATGGACTGTGACAGGTGCTCGCGTACTCTGATGGACTGTGACAGGTACTCAAGTTCTCTGATGGACTGTGACAGGTACTCTGATGGACTGTGAGTGACATGTACTATGAGGGGTGGTGACAGGTCCTCTTTATTGGGGAGGGGCAGTCAGTGTGATTGGTGTACACTGTAAGTGGTAACGAGATGTTACCGCAATCTCCTTCTCACACACGATCGGTGTGTGAGGAGGAGAACCCGGTAACATCTCTTTACTGCGGTTTGTTTACATTTTAGTGATCAGCTGTGAAATGATCACAGCCGATCACGTGGGTAAACAGCCGGCCAATGGCTGTTTACCAGCGTCGGTGATGAGTAGTATTCCCGGGGAACACGCCGCTGCCGACGTGCACGCGCAGCGCGCTCGCGATCGAGCATATGTGCCGTGCACAGTGGGAGTGTGACCATCTGTGATCGGCCATGACTTCACCATGGCCGATCACGTGGTAAACAGCCATGTGCAATGGCTGTTTACCCCCTTCGGTGGCGAGCGGTGTCTCTGTGACACGCCGCCACTGAAGAAACAGGGATGCGCGAGCACGATCGCACGCATTCCCTGTTTAAACGGGAGGGCGTCATATGACACAATGGGCCTGCCGCCTGGCCATCATTTGACAGCCGGCGGACGAAAAGTAGTTAAAGACCGGCTTGCTGACATCCCTTCTGGCTCCTTTTCCTGCTTGCTGTTGCTCTACTTGGATCCCTGACTTCTGGCCTGGCTGATTACCCGATCTGGTTATTAAACTCTGGCCTGGCTGACTACTCTATCCGGTTACTGGACTCTGGCTATGCTTTGACTATGCTTTTTCTATTTACCTTTTTATTTTTATTTAATAAACAAGTGTGATTTAATTGTACTTTTGTCTCAGTCTGATTCATGGTTTCTGACAGTAGGCGAAGGCCATGAATTCAGAGGATACAGTCAATCCACTTGTTGGTAATATTTTTTCCAGATTGAATGAGCAAGATCACCGCATGTATCAGTTTGCCATGGTGTTACAAACGCTCCTGAGTCGCCCACGGTGGCTGCTCCGGAACAACCTGAGTCCACAGGCAGTCCCTGCTGCTTTGCCAGTCTCTGTGCAGGCAGGATGCAGGATGAGATGGTAGCCCGAGATATACCCACTGAGCTGGAGAGCTTGATCTCGTTTTCCATCCTCATTGACTCCAGACTCATAGAAAGACTTTCTCTTAAGGAGCGCTTGCGGAAGCCTCCTGTACGTTTGCCTCCGAGCTTTGTAGTCCCACCCATGCCTCCCTCACCTCCCATGCCATCTCTGCGGATGAGAGAGCCTTTAGGAGGAGGGAGAGATTGTGCCTTTATTGTGGCAGGCAGGTCACTTTTTGAAGTCTTGTCCTACCAGTCCAGGGAATGCCCGAACCTTGAGGTCCAGTCATGGACAGACCTTAGGTGGCGTTGTTTCGTCCCCAGTTATCCAGAAGGATAAGCCCCTAGTTTCGGTCACCCTTTCTTGGGCTGAGTCGTCCATCGAGATACAGGCTCTAATCACTGCAGGCCTGTTCATTGATGCTGCATTTGTTTTGCAGCACTTGATTCCGCTGCAACTGCGTGACACTCCAATTGTCATTGAGGCTCTTGACAGGAGACCTTTACAGCCTGCCCATGTGACTCATGAGACGGTTCCGTTGTCCATGGCCATAGGGGCTCTTTACCATGAGATAATCCAATTCCAAGTTATTTCCTCACCCAGGTTTCCGCTGGTTATTGGTTATCCTAGGTTACAGAGGCACAACCCCTCTTTTGATTGGCTCCGTGCTGAGGTTCTCTCCTGGTCATCACAATGCAGTGAGACATGCTTCCTGAAGGTATCCAAGGTCCTGTGCACCTCTTCACTCCCCTCCCTGCCGGAGGAGTACCGCAATTTTAGCGATGTCTTTGATAAAGGTCAAGCCGGTAGTTTGCCTCCACACCGGTCTTATGATTGCGCAATTGACCTTCAGCCTGGTGCCATACCTCCTCGTGGCCGGGTTTACCCTTTGTCGGTCTTGGAGGATAAGGCCATGGAGGAGTATGTTGCTGACGCATTTTCTCGAAGTTTCATCCGCAAATCCTCGTCTCCTGCTGGTGATGGTTTCTTCTTTGTGAAGAAGAAGAGCGGTGAACTGAGACCTTGTATAGATTATAGGGGTCTCAATCGTGTCACGATTAAGAATGCCTACCCGATTCCATTGATTACAGAGTTACTTGACAGCCTCAAGGGAGCAATGGTTTTCACGAAGCTTGACTTGGGTGGGCATACAATCTTGTGCGCATTAAGGAGGGCGACGAGTGGAAAACTGCATTTAATACCAGAACAGGCCATTATGAATACCTGGTAATGTCTTTTGACCTTTGTAATGCCCTGGCAGTTTTCCAGGAATTTATTAACGATGTCCTCTGAGATTTGTTGCAGTTATGTGTGGTGGTTTATCTTAATGATATTCTCATATTTTCCAAGTCCCTGGAGAGCCACCACACAGATGTCTGTCGTGTGCTTCAGAAACTAAAGAGAGAACAATCTCTATTGCAAACTGGAGAAGTGAGAGTTCCATTGTGAACAGGTTACATTCCTGGGCTATGTCATTTCCACTGCTTGTTTTTCGATGGACCCAGAGAAACTTTCGGAAGTCCTACAGTGGCCACGACCCGTGGGTTTATGTCCTCTGCAGCATTTCCTAGGTTTTGCCAACTACCATTGGAAGTTTATTCGTACCTTCTCGTCTCTGGTCAAGCCCCTTACTGATATGATCAGAAAGGACGGTAACCCACAGAGTTGGTCTCCGGAGTCCATTAAGGACTTTGAGACTCTCAAGGCTGCCTTTTTTTCTGCTCCTGTGTTTGCACATCCTGATCCTACGTTGCTTTTTATCCTAGAAATTGATGCTTCTGAGACTGGAGTTGGCGCCCTTCTGTCTCAACATCTTAACTCTGAGAGCGCTATGCATCCGTGTGGCTACTTTTTAAAGAAATTGTCACCTGCTGAGTGCAATTATAAGATTGGTGACAGAGCTGTTGGTGATAATTTTTTTTTTTTTTTTAAAACATTTTATTGAGTTTTGAGAAACAGAACAGAAATTTATGTTTTGCGGACGCAGCCGCCAGATGTAGTGAATAACAAAAACGTTCCTAAGGTCAGAAATATTCAGGTAGGAAAATGACAATCAAGGCACGTAAATTAGGTTAAGTAGTATAAGTTACAGTTACAGTTATCTAGTAACACAAATATTTTATGTGGCAAGGATAACATTTGTACTTATTTCCATATTTATAACCCATATCAGAGTGTTTAGGGTGCCGTAAGTTATGTGTCAACAAGGGATTCATTCTGAATAATCCTATATTCTGTGATTAACAGGCATATTGTGTGTGTTTCTATAATCTGGGACGAAGAACAAGAGACTGTAGAACCTCTTGTACAACCTTATTGACGCCGAGTTATAGTCCTACAGCCTGTCGGCAGTATATGGATTAGGTAGTTCTTGAGTGGGTTTTGTGAGGCCCACCATGGTGAAGAGTAAGCCATAACTTCTACTCCTTAGGGCTATTAAGTGAAGATTTGGGATCCTGGTATTCCACTCCCCCTCCCTCTCACCCCAACTGGGATCTGACTGTGAGAGGGGAGGGGAGCCCAATAAAAAAACAAAAGAAATTATTTTTACTCCGTCCCATTGTTAGTGAATAATGACAGCCCCATCGTCAACTGGAGATTGTAACATGTAAGGTTTGAAAGTATCTATGTCAGTGAGGTTTAGAGACAGTAAAAGGGTTAACCATAGTTGCTACTAATTGTTAAGTATGGGGGGGGTAAAGGAGGTAGGATCAAGGGAATATAAGATAGTGAGGTATAGATGTATAATATGCATATCCTGAAGTAGGTACGTATAAGGGGATCACCCCCCAGGTCAAGCTACTAGGTACATAGAAGTTTTTTGTATTCCTCTGATTGTTGAAACTGCAGCCAGCAGGCCCATGTATTTTGAAATTTATGTGAGGTTTCTTTGGCTTGATGTATTAGGGCTTCCATCTCGGCAATTCTGGATACCCTCTGCAACCAGACTGTGACGCTAGGAGGGGTGGCTGATTTCCAGTGTGTAGGGATGCAAAGTTTTGCTGCGTTAATCAAATGGTGCATAAGGGACTTCCTGTATTGCTTTTGGGGGAGAGAGGTGTGGTGAAGCAAGAATTGAGCTGGAGTAAATGTAGGCGTGTATGTCGTGATTTTCGCGATGAGACGGTGAACTGCAACCCAAAAGGGTTGGATTCGGTCGCACTCCCACCAGATGTGCAAGAGAGTTCCCCTGGCTCCCTCACACCTCCAACAAGTGGGTGGGACCTGGGGATAACATTTGTGTAGCCGATCGGGAGTTCTGTACCAACGCGAGTATATTTTGTAACCGTTTTCTTGTATCGACACGTTTAAGGAGTTGGTGATAATTTTAGTCCTGAAAGAATGGAGTCATCTCCTTGATGGTACCACTGTGCCTGTTCTTATTCTTACTGACCATAAGAATCTTACATTCTTGTCTGAGGCTAAGCGACTCTCTCCCAGAAGGGCACGATGGGCTCTTCTCTTGTCAAGCTTTAATTACATTGTCTCATTCTTACCCGGTACTAAGAATGTAAGGGCTGATGCCTTATCATGACAATTTTCCTCCACTTCCAAGTCGGAGTCGGTTCCGGTTCCTATGATTCCTCCTGGTTGTATCTTGACTATGGTTTGCACCAGTCTTACTTCTCCTTTGGGTGACAAAATTCTTGCTGCTCAGGTCCATGCTCCTGTAAAACCTTGTGACCACTGCTTTGTCCCAGAGAGTACTGCTGTGCTCAAAACTTGTCATTCTCCCAAGGCAGCTGGCCATCCTGGGAATAATCAACTCATTTGGGCCATTTTCCAACAATTCTGGTGGCCTAGTCTATGGGCTGATGTTACTGCCTTCGTAGCTGCCTTTCCCATGTGTGCTCAGAGTAAGACTCCACGACACCTTCCTACAACCCATACCCAATGGAGAGTAGCCCTGGACTCACCTATCAATGAATTTCATTGTGGAGTTGCCCAACTCCCAAGGCAACACTGTTATCCTTATGGCGGTTGACCGGTTCTCAAAGATGTGTCATTGTATTCAACTTAAGAAGTTGCCTACCTCTAAGGAACTGGCTTCCATTTTTGCTCTGGAGATCTTTTGCTTACATGGGCTACCCAAGGTGATTGTTTCGGACAAGGGCAGTCAGTTTGTCTCCCGGTTCTGGCAAGCCATTTGTGCACAGTTGGAAATCCAGCTTGCGTTCTCTTCTGCGTATCACCCGCAGTCTAATGGGGCTGCAGAGCAAGCCAATAAGTCCTTGGAGCAATTCCTACCTTGCTATATTTCTGACCACCATAACAGTGTCTTGAATTCTGCCTCCCAATTGTCTCCATTTATGGTGAATTATGGTTTCCAGCCTTCCATGTTGCCTGAGTATTCCTGCGTTAGAGGAGCATCTCCGTGGTCTTCGTTCCACTTGGGTACAAGTCCAGGAGGCTTTGCATCATGCTAATGATAGGTACAGACTCCATGCTGACCACAGATGCCTACCTGCGCCTTCCTACCAGGTTGGGGACAAGGTCTGGCTGTCATCTCGCAACCTCCGGCTTCGTGTTCCCTCACTGAAGTTGTCACCTCAGTTTATTGGGCCTTTCCGTATCCTTCGCAGGATTAACCCAGTGGCTTACACGTTGGACCTTCCTCCTAGTATGCGCATCCCAAATGTGTTTCATGTCTCCTTATTGAAACCGTTGGTCCGTAATCGATTTAACACCTTGGTGCCATGCCCTCACCCTATTCAGGTTGAGAACCATGAGGAGTATGAGGTACAATCCATTGTTGACTCCCGTAGGTTCCGTGGGCACATACAGTACCTGGTGCATTGGAAGGGGTACAGTCCGGAGGAACACTCCTGGGTTTCATCCTCGGACGTACATGCCCCTGTCCTCCTCCGCAAGTTCCATAGACAGTTTCCCCTCAAGCCCAGTGGTCCTCCAAGGGAGAGGGGTCATTGAGGAGGGGGTACTGTCAGGGCTGGCTTAGCCCTTCCTTGTCTGGGTGGGCTGCTCAGCTGTTGGCTAATTGCCAGCTCTCATCTCTCTCCACAGTTACCAGCTGTTTCTAATCATGCTCGTCTGACCTGCCTACTTAACGCTGTCCAGCTTACTTCACCTTTGCCTTCGCCTTGGTCACATCACAAGAAACCATCTTCTGCGGTTCTGTTTAAAGACTGGCTTGCTGACATCCCTTCTGGCTCCTTTTCCTGCTTGCTGTTGCTCTACTTGGATCCCTGACTTTCTGCCTGGCTGATTACCCGATCTGGTTATTGAACTCTGGCCTGGCTGACTACTCTATCCGGTTACTGGACTCTGGCTATGCTTTGACTACGCTTTTTCTATTTACCTTTTTATTTTAATTTAATAAACAAGTGTGATTTAATTGTACTCCTGTCTCGGTCTGATTCATGGTTTCTGACTAGAGATGGTCTTGCGGTTTGCCCGACGGTCGGTTCACGGCAAATTTTGCTCGTTCGCGATTCACCAAACTGGCAGACTTATGCCGCTGTTCGTGTGGCGGGCATATGTGTTTACATTGTGAAAGAACTTTGACCCATGATGACACATCCATCATGGGGTACAGGACAGCCAATTGAGACATTTCAGCACATGTACAATTGGACATACCCCCACCTTATAAATAGACCTGATCTGGCGGCCATTTTACATCTTTTGTCAGTGTAGGAACAGGACGCTTTGTGGAGCAGGGACAGTCAGTTTAATCACTAGCTATTACTATTAGGTCCACAAAGGTCCTTTTAAGGACTGGTATAGGTGTTGTGAGGGGTTAGCTCGGCAGCGGGTGTGTGTGACCCCCTGGATGGGTTCACAACACAAAATCAGGCACAGCAGACAGCGTTGTAGGTGCAAAAAAACAAAAGATGCGGTTTATTTATGCTCCATGCAGTGAAACATATAACAGCCAAACAAAAATAAAACATGAAAATAAATCCTGGTCAGCTTGACCTCTAATTACACACTTAGATTCCCTATCTAACAACTGAGTGCAGCCTTGTGCTGCACCAGTCCCTGTCTCTGTTGTAGAGGTTTGCCACACAGGCGTTAACTCACCGCACAGAACAGGTGTCACACTCCCCAGTCTATACAACACAAAACTGGTTCCAGGATGGAGCATCTCCCTAAGCATGCTGGGGTTTTTTGTAGAGGTCTTAATGAGCCCACTTACTTCAGCTGGGCTCATTAACTCTTCCCCTCTAATTGTAAAAGTCTGCATAAAGCCTGAATCTAGGGCACACATATTTCCCATCCTGGTACAACCAGGTGACTTTACCTGCGTGCTGCCACATACCCCCCCCCTCTTGTTTCAACCTTGGGGTTGTAACACAAGCAGTCAGACACGCATGTATCCGAGACAAAGCATCCACATTCCCCATTTTAACACCAGGGCGATGCTTAACTGTAAAGTTAAATTCTTGTAGGGCCAGGAACCACCTATTTACCCTTCTATTGGTCTCCTTGTTCTGAGCCATCCACTTTAAAGGAGCGTGATCAGTCACCAGGTCAAAGTGCCTACCTAGCAGATAGTACCGAAGGGAATCTAGAGCCCACTTCACTGCTAAACATTCCTTCTCAATCGTGGCGTAATTTACCTCATGGGACTTCAACTTCCTGCTAAGGTAAATGACTGGGTGCTCTTCCCCGTTCCAGACCTGGGATAACACTGCTCCTAACCCAACGTCTGATGCATCAGTTTGTACAACAAAGTCCTTAGAGAAGTCTGGTGAGTACAACACTGGCTGGCTACATAAGGCTGTTTTTAAGGACTGAAATGCTTCTTCAGCCTCTGGGGACCATTTAACCATAACAGACTCTTTCCCTTTTGTCAGGTTGGTGAGGGGCACAGCCTGAGAAGCAAAATGGGGAATGAATCGTCGATAATAGCCAGCGATTCCCAGAAAGGCTCGTACCTGTTTCTTGCTGTTGGGACGTGGCCAACTCTGTATGGCCTCGACTTTATTTACTTGGGGTTTTATCACCCCCCTCCCAATAGTGTACCCAAGATATTTGGCCTCCTCCTGTCCAATGGTACACTTCTTTGGATTGGCCGTAAACCCAGCTTCCCAGATAGAGTCTAGGACTGCTTGTACTTTTGGCAAATGTGAGACCCAGTCTGTGCTATGGATAATCACATCATCCAGGTAAGCTGCAGCATATTTCTGATGGGGCCTCAGAATCTTATCCATTTTCCGCTGGAATGTTGCCGGTGCATTCTGTAACCCAAACGGCATTCTCTTATATTGGAATGCCCCATCTGGGGTTACAAACGCAGTTTTCTCCTTGGCCGGCTCGGCCAGGGGAATTTGCCAATACCCTTTGGTGAGATCAAGAGTTGTCATATATCGGGCTGTTCCCAGCCGGTCAATCAACTCATCTATACGTGGCATGGGGTAGGTGTCAAATTTTGTAACTTTATTTAATTGTCGAAAATCGTTACAAAACCGCCAGCTCCCGTCAGGTTTGGGCACTAGTACGATAGGACTGGACCAGTCACTCTGGGACTCCTCTATCACACCCAATTCCAGCATCCTTTGTACCTCCCCACGTATTGCCTCCCGTCGGGCCTCTGGTATTCTATAAGGTTTTAGTTTTACCCTTTCTCCTGGCGGGGTGATAATGTCATGCTCTACGCCAGATGTTTGTCCCGGAAGCTCAGAGAAAATCTCTTTGTTACGAAGTACAAACTCTTTAACCTCCTGTTGTTGGGGTTTCGATAAGGTGTCTGCTATTCCAACCTCAGGTACTAAGCAATCAGGCTGTACTTGTGACAAAGTCTCTGCGACTAGGGATTCCCTATCCCTCCAGGCTTTCAGCAGATTGACGTGATAGATCTGCTCCGGCTTTCACCTTCCTGGCTGTCTAACCCTGTAGTTCACCTCACTAATTTTTTCAATTACTTCATATGGACCTTGCCATTTGGCCAGAAATTTGCTTTCAACCGTAGGGACTAGCACCAAGACCCTATCCCCCGGGGAAAAAGTACGGGTCTTGGCCCCACGGTTGTACACTCTCTGCTGTGCTAACTGCGCTTGGGTTAAATGTTCCTTTACAATTGGCATTACCTGTGCAATTCTATCTTGCATCAGGGCGACATGCTCAATCACACTCCTGTGAGGAGAACTCTCATTTTCCCAAGTTTCCTTGGCGATATCCAGCAGCCCTCTTGGGTGTCTCCCATAGAGCAACTCGAAGGGTGAGAAACCCGTAGAGGATTGGGGTACCTCCCTAATGGCAAAGATCAGATAGGGTATTAGACAGTCCCAATTCTTTCCATCTCTATCCACCACCTTCTTTAACATTTGTTTTAGGGTTTTGTTGAATCTTTCAACCAACCCATCTGTTTGGGGGTGTTACACAGATGTACGCAATTGCGTCACTTTGTACAACTTGCATAATTCTTTCATAACCCGGGACATAAAGGGTGTACCTTGGTCCGTAAGCAGTTCCTTACAAATACCCACGCGGCTAAAAACAAGAGATAGCTCTTTGGCTATGGTTTTGGCCGAGGTATTTCGAAGAGGAATTGCTTCCGGATAACGGGTGGCATAGTCCAATATAACCAAAATGTACTGATGCCCCCTGGCGGACTTCATTATCGGACCTACCAAATCCATTGCGATCCTTTCAAAGGGGACCTCAATTATAGGAAGAGGTACCAGCGGGTTACGGAAATGTGGCATAGGTGCCGACTTCTGACACACAGGGCAGGAGGAACAATAATTTTCTATTTCCTTCATGACCCCAGGCCAATAGAATCTCTGCAATATCCTCTCTCTGGTTTTCTCTGTGCCCAGATGACCTCCCAGAATGTGCCCAAGGGGCCAATTCTAACACCAACTTCCTGTAAGGTTTGGGCACTACAAGTTGCTCAATGGTTTCTTCTGCCCTTTGAGCCACTTGATACAGCAGGTCCCTTTCCATAGTGAAGTAAGGATAAGTGCAAGTCTTATCTGGGTTCACTAACTCGCCATCTATTTTCACCACATTTTCCCGTGCCTTTATTAGGGTGGGGTCTTTTAACTGGTCTGTGGCAAAATTTTCCCTGTGAACATCAAGATCCGAAAACTCCACAGACGGCATGTTTTCATCTGAGGATGTTGGCTCCTCCCCAGTTTCTCGAGTTTCCCCCGCCAATACTGACAAGGGAAATTCAGGAGAGTCCTCACCACTCCCAGAGGAATTCTGGTCATCTTCCTGGTTTATAGGGGCACCAGTGGGGGGCTCAGGACAATCCCAGAGTTTCCAGAATTTTGGAAAATCCCTTCCCACAATAGCATCATGTGGTAAGTGAGACACTAACCCCACCTGATGAGAGAGGTTACCTTTGGGGGTCTCAAAAAACACTAAAGTTACAGGATATTCTCGGGTGTCCCCATGCACACAAACAACAGCCACCCTGTTCTTCCCAGAGACCTCTGTAGTAACTAATTCAGCTTTTATCAATGTTACCAGGCTACCTGAATCCAGCAACACATCAACATTTCTACCATTAATACACATTTTACATAAATGTTTCTCAGGTCCCCGAATGGCAGTGCATGCAACTGTCGCAAACAGCGACTGACGTCTCTCCCTTATAAAGTCACATTGCATAGGCTCATCCACCACGGGGCAATTGGCTGCAATATGTCCCTCTTGCCGGCAGCGGTAGCAAATAATCTTTTTCGCTGCCTCTTGCAGCATGGACTTCCTGGGCTGCTCCCGCCAGACCTTAGGTAGAACTCCCACCCTCTCACTCTCTCCACCCTCACTCCTTGGAGTCATCTTACCCGCCACTGGGGATGATCTGGTCTTAGGGTGGAAAGTCCGTGAGTCCCTGGAAGAGGTGGTCAGGTTCTCTGTAGCCAAGTACCTCTCAACCAGATCCACAAGTTTATCTGCATTTTCTGGGTCTCCATGGCTTACCCATTTTTGGATGGCAGTAGGAAGAGCTCTCAGGAAACGATCCATAACCACACGTTCCACAATGTTTGGTGCGGTCAAAGTCTCTGGCTGCAGCCACTTTCTGCTCAGGTGAATGAGATCATACATTTGAGACCTGGGGGGTTTTCCAACCTGAAAAGTCCAATTATGCACACGCTGAGCCCGGACGGCCAGGGTTTCACCCAGCCGTGCCAATATTTCTGTTTTTAGCACCACATAGTCTTTTGCTTGGTCAGGCTCTAGGTCATAATAAGCTTTCTGCGATTCCCCAGTTAACAGAGGGGCCACCAGTCCAGCCCATTGCTCCTAAAGCCCCGTACACACGAGCGGACTTTTCGACATCCAAACTCCGACGGACTGAGTCCGGCGGACTATCCGATCGTGTGTGGGCTGCAACGGACTTTAGCGAAGCTAAAGTCTGACGGACTTTAGAAATGAAGCATGCTTTAAATTTTCCCGACGGAACTCCGCCGGACCCGGTCCCCTTCGAAAAATTCGCTCGTGTGTGTGCTACTCCGACGGACTAAAACCGACGCTAGGGCAGCTATTGGCTACTGTCTATGAACTTCCTACGTCGAATCCCGTCGTACGTCATCACGTTCGACTCCGTCGGAGTTTGGTGTGATGGTGTGTGGCCAAGTCCGTTCGGTCGAAAAGTCCGCCAGAACTCCGTCGGAACTCCAGCGGAATTCCGGCGGAACTCCTTTGGAGGTCTGTCAGACTTAATCCCTCTCGTGTGTACGGGGCATTAGGCCACTTTTCCCTTTCAGCAGTCCTTTCAAATGTGGTCAAAAACACCTCCGGATCATCCTCTCCAGTCATTTTTGTCAGTAAACGGCTCACACCAAAGGATGCGATATTATTGTAACCACTTGCTTCATTGGTCTGTGGACGTTGCTGTATTAATGTCTCTATTTGCCGTTGAAAACTCTGCTCTTGCTTCTGCAACAGGTCTATGAAGCGGGCTTCAGATTGCTGCTGGGCTTGTTGCTGAGCTTCCAAACTCTGCTGCAAAGTTGCATTTGTCTGCTGCTGGGCTGCAAGGCTCTGTTGTTGAGCTGCAAGGCTCTTTTGTAAACCCGCATTTGTTTGCTGCTGATTTGCATTTGTTTGCTGCTGGTTTGCATTTGCTAGATCCAGCTGTCTCAGTATCTCCTCCATGCTGGCCTTAACAAAAAAAAATAAAAAAAAAGTGCCCGCATTCTCCACCAACTGTGAGGGGTTAGCTCGGCAGCGGGTGTGTGTGACCCCCTGGATGGGTTCACAACACAAAATCAGGCACAGCAGACAGCGTTGTAGGTGCAAAAAAACAAAAGATGCGGTTTATTTATGCTCCATGCAGTGAAACATATAACAGCCAAACAAAAATAAAACATGAAAATAAATCCTGGTCAGCTTGACCTCTAATTACACACTTAGATTCCCTATCTAACAACTGAGTGCAGCCTTGTGCTGCACCAGTCCCTGTCTCTGTTGTAGAGGTTTGCCACACAGGCGTTAACTCACCGCACAGAACAGGTGTCACACTCCCCAGTCTATACAACACAAAACTGGTTCCAGGATGGAGCATCTCCCTAAGCATGCTGGGGTTTTTTGTAGAGGTCTTAATGAGCCCACTTACTTCAGCTGGGCTCATTAACTCTTCCCCTCTAATTGTAAAAGTCTGCATAAAGCCTGAATCTAGGGCACACATATTTCCCATCCTGGATACAACCAGGTGACTTTACCTGCGTGCTGCCACAGTGTACAGTATATAGGGTTGTAATACACTCAGAATATACTTTCTTTCAAATATACAAAGTATATTCTGGTGCACTGCTGCTGACTGCTGTGCTGCTGAGTGCACTGCTGACCGATTCTGCAGTTGTCTTTTGTCAGTGTAGGGACAGGACGCTGTGTGGAGCAGGGACAGTCAGTTTAATCAGCTATTACTATTAGGTCCACAAAGGTCCTTTTAAGGACTGGCATAGGTGTACAGTATATAGGGTTGTAATACACTTAGAATATACTTTCTTTCAAATATACAAAGTATATTATGGTGCACTGCTGACTGCTGTGCTGCTGAGTGCTGACCGATTCTGCAGCTGTCTTTTATCAGTGTAGGGACTGAGGGACAGTTTGGTGTTTTGGAGCAGGGACAGCCTGTAAATCACTAGCTACTAGGTCCACAAAGGTCTTTTTAAGGACTGGTATAGGTGTACATTATATAGGGTTGTACACGTATAATCTACTTTCTTTCAAATATAGAAAGCATATTATAGTGCACTGCACTGTTGTGCTGCTGACCGATTCTGCAGCTGTCGTTTCTCAGTGTAGGGAGGGACAGTTTGGTGTTTGGCGCAGGGACAGTCTGTAATTCACTAGCTACTAGCTAGCTACTATTAGGTCCATGTCAGGTCACCTTGAGGCGAGGTGACAGATGCACACCGTAGGGATCAGGAGTGCACCGCAAGGTTGTGGACCCTACAGCTGACTGCTGCAGACGGGAGACAGATCCCACTGGGGTTAGAGCGTAAGATTCCCTGAGGCGCGGAGTCTAAGAGCCAGCAGGTGTTCACCAGCGCCTCTAGTGGTGAGGATGGACTTGGCTGAAACTGGCTCCAGGTTGCGACCCCCAGGGTCCCCCAGCTCACACCCACAGTAGGCAACAGGAGGATAGGGAAAGTGAGGGACAAAGCCAAGGTCGGGGCCACAAGCAGACAGGAATATTCAGGGGAGGTAAGCAAACAGGAAGATCACTGCATAACCATGACAGTATCCTCCCTCTTACGAGGCCTCCCCCTCCCCCGCCTGGTTCCAGGCTTAAAGGGAAACTCCAGATTAAACCTCCTCAACAGACGAGGAGCAAAGACCTCAGATGCAGTGATCCAAGACCTCTCCTCAGGGCCCAACCCTTTCCAAGGTACGAGGTACTGAAGAATGCCTTTACGGAGCCGGGAATCCAAAACTTGACTAACTCGTATTTTAGATTATCCTCAGAGACTGAAACCAAGGTAGGGAGAGGACGAGAGGACTTGAGGACTAAAGGCTTTTTAGGAATGGGTAAGGGCATGAGAAGATCAGGAGTCTGAGCAGGGTCCCCCACACCCTTAAAGATGAGCTGGGCATCCATAACAGGACCACCAGACTGGGCAGAGGTCAGTGGATCCCTGAGGTCAGGTTGGTTAGAAGCTGGCATGTCACAAGAGCCAAACTGGATAGCTGCAACACCAACAGAATCCAGAGAACCCGGAGAAAAAGATTGAAAACCCCTCCTGGCCAAATGAGGTATTCTATCCAAAGGATGGATTGAGCCTCTTAAACGGGTTTGAGCGGACATAGTAGCAGTAGGGTGAGGCCAGGTCACCGAAGGTGCTGAACAAGAAGCAGGAAGCTCATTGGGCATGGGCTGGACTGGCATAACTGGTGCAGAGGTCGACTGAATAGTATTGTCAGGTGTAGCGACCATCTCAATCGCATCACAGGACATAGCAACTGTGGAACTTGCAGACAAGTTAGCCTGGCTGTGCGTCCAAGGGTGATTAGGGACAGGCAAAGGTAAATGGTTATGCGAACTGGAGTGAATGATCGACTCATCCAGAGTACCACATGACCTAGAGAGTGCATCAGTCCGACTATTGCAGGACGCATCCCAGAGATCGTTATATACAGCGGGAAGAGCAGAAGATACTGGGATGGTGGTAACAGGAAGTTTCTCCTTTGGGGTGCCCTTGAGTAGGCAGGAAGAGGAACAGGAGGAACCCCAAGCCAGGATCTGTCCAGCAAACCAGTCAACATGTGGAGAATGGAGCTGTAACCAAGGAAGACCTAATATGATAGGAGATGAAGCCTTAGGTAAGACAAGGAAGGATATCCACTCCTGGTGGAGTGTCCCTACTGACATCTTAACAGGAAGAGTCTGAAAGCGGACAGGGCCCCCTGGGAGAACCGTGCCATCAATCGCCAAGACCACAAATGGTGTTGTAAGGGGCAAAAGGGTAAGTCTCATGGAGGATGCAGTTTCCCAATCCATGAAATTGGCAGCGGCTCCGGAATCCAGATGTGCTGAGACCGAACGAGAGGAAACACCGACATGAAGCAACACAGAAAGGAGAAGACGAGAAGGTGAAGGTGATATTTCAGGGTCTAATAGTCCACCTCCCAGATGTATTAGCCCTGAGCGTTTTTCCGGATGAAGAGAACAAGTGTCACGGAAATGACCTTTGGCCCCACAATAGAGACATAGGCCCAGAGTTCTGCGCCTAGCACGTTCTTCGGGAGATAACTGAGTCCAGCCAAACTTGCAATACAAAGCCAAGGTCGGGGCCACAAGCAGACAGGAATAGTAAGGGACACGCCAAAAGGTCAGGATCACAGGCAAACAGGGATAGTCAAGGACACGCCAAAGTCGGTAACGGAAAACAACAGAAGAGCACACGGCAGGTAACAGGAAGCTAACACACAAAGGTTGATCAGCCCTGTTGGCTTGCAGTGCACAGGTTAATATAAGGTTCCCTGATAGGGCCTGGGGTGGAGCCATGCTTAGAGGAGAGGTTATAAAAACCACCAGGTGGAAGTGGCTGGCCTCTTAGTCTGAACACATGAGGGGAGGTAAGCAAACAGGAAGATCACTGCATAACCATGACAGTCCACAAAGGCCCTTTTAAGGACTGGTATAGGTGTACTATTTGGTGTGCAGTATATAGGGGTGTAATACACGTATAAAATACTTGCAAATATAGAAAGCATAGTATAGTGCATTTCCACTGTGCAGCATTGTGACTGCTGAGCGGTTCTACTGCGATACTAGAAGAGAGTGACAAACGCAATTAAAAAATGTATTATAACTGGTGTGATAGACCAGTGGCCCCCCAAAATGACCGATTGAAGTGGGGTGTTATATACCTTCTTCCACATACATACTGCACTTCTCTAGAGACTTTTGTCCCAGGGTCATTTAAAAAATGACAGGCAGAGGAAGAGGCAGGCCCTTCCGCAGGGGTGGTGGGGTAGGGCAGGAGCAACAGGCTTGAGCTAAAGTGGGAAATTGCAGAAAGTGCGTTCGTTTACGTCAAAGGACGCACCAGACTTGGTTGAGTGGCTCACTCAGCCTTACTCTTCTACACCCTCCTCATCCTCTCAATCTGCACCCTCTTCTTCACTCTCTGCTGTGTGCACCCCCAAAGACACTACCACCAACACCACCACCATATACCCTCCGCTTGAGTCACAGGAATTATTTTCCGATCCATCACAAGACATTGCCGATGCGCAGCCACTCTTGGCATTAGATCAGGAAGAGGAGGTAGCAACAACCGGCACTCAGCAGTCTGACGACAGTACCCAGATCAGCCAAAGGAGGAGGTTGGTCCCTGGTGTTGCTGCCTACTCCGAGATCTCTAATTATAGCGGTGGGGAAGGTGATGTCGATGATGACGTGTCTAGTGATGTCACATGGGTGCCCACAAGAGAGGAAGAGGAGAGGAGTTCAGAGGGAGATATGGACCAGCAGATGGGAGAAGCAGGCGGAACTTAGATTGCACAGGAGGGACAAAGCAGACTGCTAATGTATCAGGAACGAGACATCAACCTTGTACGGTCACATCTGGTGCTCCCAGGACAACGGCACATGGCTCCGCAGTGTGGGCTTTTTTTAACGTGTCCGCTGCTGACAATAGTGTTGCCATCTGCAATCTTTGCAGTCAACGCATAAGTTGCGGTAAGCCCAACACTCACCTAGGGACGACCGCCTTAAGAAGGCACATGAGCTGCCATCACCGAGCCCAGTGGGAGCAACGGAACCCACAAAGCCACACTCCAGGCTCTCACCGTCCAGCCTCGTCTTCTACTTCTCCTTCTCCTCTCTCCTCACAATTGTCCTCCACTCCACCTTCCATCATGCCGTCCTCACGTTTTCCTGGAAAAAGGCAGGCTTCCATGGGCCAAATGTTCGAGCGTAAAAAAATGATGACGCTGGATAACCCTCTTGTGCAACGGTTGACGGCTGGCTTGTCAGAACTGATAGCCCGCCAACTACTGCCATATAAACTGGTGGACTCAGAGGCCTTTCGAAAATTTGTGGCCATTGGAACACCACAATGGAAGGTCCCAGGAAGGAAGTATTTCTCACAGAAGGGCATCCCAGAGCTATATGGCTATGTTCAGCGGCAAGTGAATGTATCTCTGGCACACAGTGTCGGTGAATGTATCTCTGGCACACAGAGCCCTGCATACAACTGACCACAGACACATGGTCTAGTAAACACGGGCAGGGAAGGTATATAACTTTTACTGCCCACTGGGTGAACCTTCTGACAGCTGTCAAGCATGTAACCCGTGGCACCCGTGTAGATTTGGTTTTACCGCCATGGATTACATGCAGGCCTGGCTCTTCTTCTCTTCCTCCAACTCCATCCTCTTCCCCTCCTCCTTTTCTGCTGCTAGCGCCTTTTCCGCTGCGCCGCCCAAGATCCTCAGAACCTATTTGACACTCCAGGGGAGACGTTGCCATGCTGTGCTGTGTCTGTTGTGCCTGGAAGCCAAGAGCCACACTGGCCCTGCACTCTTTTCAGCTTTGCGTTCACAGGCAGATCAGTGGCTAACACCGCTCAATTTGACAGTTGGTAAAGTGGTGTGTGACAACGGTGCCAATCTGCTTAGCGCATTAAAACAGGGCAAAATTACACACGTGCCATGCATGGCACACGTCTTAAACTTGGTTGTGCAGCGATTCGTTGTCAAATACCCTGGGGTCCAGGACATCTTGCGGCAGGCAAGGAAAATCTCGGCCCATTTAAGAAGATCTTACACGGCCATGGCTCGCCTTGCTGACATTCAGCGGCGACACAATCTGCCGATCAGACGTCTTACTTGTGATTGCCCGATGCGATGGAACTCAACCTTCTATATGCTTGATAGGCTGCTCCAGCAGAAATGTGCAGTTAACGTCTACCTGTACGAACTCTGCGGAAGAACAGGTTCTGAGGAGCTTGGTTTTTTTTCACCGCGCCAGTGGCTGCTCATTCGCGATGCATGCAGACTTCTGTGGCCATTTGATGAGATCACCAAACTGGTTAGTCGCAGCCATGGCGCCATCAGTGACATCGTACCTTATGCCTTCTTTATGGAGCATGCATTGCGTCGTATCATTGAATTCCCAGGGGGGGCTACTCTATCTGAGACAAGTCAACATCAGGAGTCTGAAGAGGAGTCAGAGAAGGATGGTGCCGAGGCGGATGAGGAGGAGCAAGAAGAGCATGCTTTAAACCTTTCTGGGATCCCTGTTGTTGTGCATGGATGGGGAGAGGAGAACGAGGAGGGCGACATTATCCTGGATGATGAGCAGGAGCCAGGCCACCCCACCACTTTCGGTTTAGTGCAAATGGGGGCCTTCATGCTCCAGTGTTTTAACAGGGACCTCCGTATAAAAAGCATAAAGGTCAAGGACCAGTACTGGGTGGCAACGTACTTAGACCCCCGGTACAAACACAAAATGGAGGAAATGTTACCACCATCAGAGGGCTGTGAGGATGGAGCACTTCCAGGCCTTGGTTTGAGAAATGCTGCATTCTGCTTTTGTGTGCGCTGGCAGAGGAGGAATTCCCACTCCCAGAGAAAGAGTTGCCTACAGCGCCTACAAGAAGAGGCCAGTTTGAAAATGTGTTCGTGACTTCTGATATGAGGTCATTCTTTCAGCTGACCCATCGATAGGTCTCATCCGGATCCAGCATCAGGGAACTCCTAGACCGACAGGTTTCCGACTACATCGGGTTAACGGCCGATGTGGATGCTCTGAGAAGTGATGAACCCCTTGACTACTGGGTGGGCAGGCTTGACCTCTGGCCAGAGCTTGCCCAATTTGCAATGGAACTGTTGGCTTGCCCCTTGTCCAGTGTCCTGTCAGAAAGGATGCTCAGTGCAGCAGGGGGGTTCGTTACTGATAAGCGCACTCACGACAGTGTTGACTACCTCACATTTATAAAAATGAATGAGGCATGGATCTCTGAGGAATTCAACACATGTGACCAGTAGACCATGTATATGCATAACTCTATAAATGATTTATTTAATCTAGCACACAGAGCTTTTTCCTACCTTGTACAAAAAAAGCACACCGTTCTAAATGCCCGTACCCTCCTGTTTGAAGAGGTTGAGCGGTGTCATATTTTTGGGTCCTGCAGCGAGTTGCTGGTATCAGTGCTGGTGTCAGTGCTCTCTATCTCGGTGCTGGTGTGGTGTCAGTGCTCTCTATCTCGGTGCTGGTGCCAGTGCTCTCTATCTCGATGCTGGTGTCAGTGCTCTCTATCTCGGTGCTGGTGTCAGTGCTCTCATGGTGCTGGTGTCAGTACTCTCTATCTCGGTGCTGGTGTCAGTGCTCTCTCTCTATCTCAGTGCTGGTGTCAGTGCCCTCACGGTGCTGGTGTCAGTGCTCTCTATCACGGTGCTGGTGTCAGTGCTCTCTATCACAGTGCTGGTGTCAGTGCTCTCATGGTGGTGGTGTCAGTGTTCTCTATCACGGTGCTGGTGTCATTGCTCTCTATCTCGGTGCTGGCGTCAGTGCTCTCTATCTCGGTGCTGGCGTCAGTGCTCTCTATCACGGTGCTGGTGTCAGTGCTCTCTATTACGGTGCTGGTGTCAGGGCTCTCTATCACAGTGCTGGTGTCAGTGCTCAGTCTCTATCATGGTGCTGGTGTCAGTGCTCAGTCTCTATTGCGGTGCTGGTTTCAGACAGTGAGGGAGATAACAGCGGAGAAGCCAATCAGCAGGCAGGGCCAGCACCATGGCTGAGGATCAGCACTGGACTAGCACCTCCGGACCACCACAGTGGAGCCCTGCATAGGTGGGGGTGAGCACCGGGCAGAGGGAGGGGCTCAAGCACAGGTTGGCACACTGGGACACTGGCACAGGACTGCGCCGCCCTGACTGTGGCACTGATCATCTCCTGCACCCCCTTCATAGCCTGCCCTGACCTTGCCTCTCCTCCATGGTCTTCATGCACTCCTGAATTGTCAAAATTTCACAGATAAAAAAGAATGCTTGTCGTTGTCGATCCCAGATTCACTTAATATTTTGTTATGTCAGTGTCCATGTTGTGGGACTATGTGTGCACAGCTAGTAAGTATTTTGTGGCTGAAAATATGACCTGCAGATTTTTAAGGTTTGCCTGTCATTAAAGTCAATGGGGTTCGCCGCGAACCGCAAGGTTCACGAAACGTCCCGTCGGAAGTTCGTCCATCACTATTTCTGACAAATACAAAGACACTGAATTTCAAAAGAGCCAACTTCCCTAAACTACGAACCTTACTAGAAAGCAGAAATTGGGATAAAATCTTAGGAACAAAGAACTCGGAGGAGAGATGGGTTTTCTTTAAGAGCATATTAAATAATAGGATTTTTATATACAGCTTACCTGTAAAATCCTTTTCTTGAGAATACATCACGGGACACAGGAGCTCATTACATAGTGGGTTATATAGGCACCTCTGGTGAGTGGACACTGGTTAACCCCAATTAAGGAGAATTCCTCCCCTATATAACCCCTCCCATATGGGAGGCACCTCAGTTTTGTAGCAAAGCAATAAGAAATCATGTAAAACCCAAGAGGGGCGGGAGCCCTGTGTCCCGTGATGTACTCTCAAGAAAAGGATTTTACAGGTAAGCTGTATATAAAAATCCTATTTTCTTGATCATACATCATGGGACACAGGAGCTCATTACATAGTGGGATGTCCCAAAGCAATGCTCAGATTGAGGGGAGGGAGACACAGATCATAATTATAGACCGCCAGGGACCGGAGGACCTAAACTGCAGCCTGCAGTACACTACGCCCAAAGGCGATATCCTCTTGCCCTCTGACATCCACCTGATAGAATCTGGTGAATGTGTGGACTGATGACCAAGTTGCAGCCTTACAGATCTGAGCCAGGGAGGCCTGATGATGCACTGCCCAAGAAGCACTTACAGCCCTAGTAGAGTACGCTTTCACTTGAAAAGGAGGGATTTTCCCTTTAACACTATAGGCCTGAGAAATAATCTGTCTAATCCACCTTGAGAGAGTGGATTTTGACACTGCCTGGCCCTACCTAGGGCCTTCCGGCAAAATAAATAAGCAATCAGTTTTCCTTATCTGAGCAGTTGCTTGAAGATAGATACTGATTGCCCTAACCACATCCAAAGTGTGCAAAGATTCTTCTTCTGCGGACTTTGGGTCCGGAAAAAAAGGATGGTAGGATTACATCTTGATTCAAATGGAATCCTGAAACCACCTTAGGTAGAAAGGACCTGTTGGGATGCATGATCACCCGGTCCTTATGAATAATTAGATACGGCTCTTTGCTGGAGAGAGCTGCTAGCTCTGACACTCTTCTAGCCGTGGATATGGCTACCAAGAAAACCAATTTTTTAGTCAGAAGAACTAATGAAGCCAGATGCAAAGGTTCAAATGGTTGCCCCTGCAAAGCCAAGAGAACCAAATTCAGATCCCATGGGCATACCGGAGGTTTGACTGGCGGCCTTATCCGCATAGCCCCCTGGATGAAAGCCCGCACCAGGGAATGCGATGCAAGTGGCTTCTGAAAAAAAACACTGACAAGGCCGAAATCTGCACCTTGATAGTGCTTATGGCCAAATTCATTTCTAGGCCTGACTGGAGGAAGGCCAAGATCCTGCTAATGACATACTTTCTAGGATGCCATTCCCTGAGTTCACACCAGGAAACATATGCCCTCCAGATTTTGTAGTAAATAAGCCTGGAGGCCGGCTTTCTGGCATTGACCAGAGTAGAAAGGACTGGCCCCGAAAGGCCACGGTCTCTCAGAATGTGGGTCTCAGCAGCAAAACTGTCAAATTCAGACTGTGTAAAGCAGGATGGTAAATTGGACCCTGTGAGTGCAGATCTGGCCGGAGAGGGAGGATCCACGGCCTGCCTACTGCCAACTTCATGATCTCTGCATACCACGGTCACCTGGGCCAAGCCGGGGCTACCAAAAGAACCGATTTTGTCTCCCTCTTGACTCTTCTCAGGAACCGCGACAGAAGCGGGCACGGGGGGAAGGCATAAATCAGATTGTACTGATCCCAGGGAACTGTCAGAGCATCTGACCCCTGAGCAAGAACATCTCTTGTCCTTGACACGAATTTGTCCAGTTTTCTGTTGAACCTGGACGCAAACAGATCTACGTCTGGAGTACCCCACTTGCGACATATGTTCTGAAACACGTCGGGGTGCAGAGCCCATTCTCCTGGGCACAACTGCTGGCGGCTCAGAAAATCCGCCTGCCAATTTTCCACTCCTGGAAAGAAGACTGCAGAAAGGCATGGAACAATTCACCTCTTTTTGCGCAACCAGACTCCTGGTACCGCCCTGGTGATTGATATAGGCCACTGCTGTGGCATTGTCAGACTGAACCCGAACAGGGAGACCCCGTAGTCTGTAAGACCACTTTATGAGAGCCATATAAACTGCCCGGATCTCCAAGACATTTATGGGCAATAGCTTCTCGATCGCAGACCATTTCCTCTGCGAGCACGTCTCCTCCAACACTGCTCCCCAGCCTGTCAGGCTGGCATCTGTCGTGATAATCTTCCATGGAAGAGGAAGAAAAGTTTTGCCTTTCAGCAAATTCTCGGTTTGTAACCACCAGACGAGACTCTTGCGTGTCCCTGGGGATAGACACATAGGAAGATCCAAGGATTGGGGCTTCCTGTTCCAAGCCGCAAGGATGCATCTTTGCAGAGGCCTTGAGTGGAACTGGGCGAATGGAACGGCCTCGAAGGAGGCGACCATTTTCCCTAACAGTCTCATGCACAACAGGCACCAGATCCCCAATGGCCAAGGCTTTTGGCCTTGGAAGAAACACCTTGCCCTGAGTGGTGTCGATAAGCATACCCAGGTATTTCAACCTGGTAGCAGGCTGTAGGGACGACTTTTCTAGATTTATAATCCAACCTAGGCATTCCAGGTGTTCTAGCGTTCTGGTAACACTGTGGTTCAGGAACGCTACTGTTTTCTCCATGAGAAGCAAATCGTCTAGATAAGCCATGACGGCTATATCCTGAGCTCTTAGGTTTGCCAAGAGAGGGTCCAGAATCTTTGTGAAGACTCTAGGGGCCGTAGCAAGCCCGAACGGCAAGGCCACAAATTGAAAATGGTGCCGCTTTACCGCGAACCTTAGATACTTTTGGTGTGCTGGAAAAATTGGCACATGGAGATATGCATCCTTGATGTCTATTGATGCCATAAACTCTCCCCCTTGCAGGGAGGAGACCACAGTGCGAATTGACTGCATTCGGAAGGACCGGATGCGTAAAAAACGGTTCAGATCCTTCAGATCCAGGATAGGTCTGACACTTCCATTTGGCTTCGGAACGGTGAAGAGATTCGAGTAAAACCCCGAACCCTGTTCTTTTGGGTCCACTTCTACTATCACCCCCTGGGATAGTAAGTGATCTAAGGCCATAAATAGCGTTTTTTGCTTTACTGGATCCCTGGGGATCCTTGACCTTAGAAAGCGAGAAGGTGGAATCTCCTGAAACTCTAGCTTGTAGTCCAGAGATACCGAAGAGATCACCCACTTGTCCCCGATCTCTTCCTGCCAGGCTCCTGCAAACTGCAGGAGCCTTCCCCCCACTCGGTCGAGCAGGGGCGCCCCTTCACAAGGAAGCTTTTGAGCTCTGCTTGGCAGGCTTTCGCCCCCAAGTCTTTTTCTGCCCCTGGGCCCGGCCCTGAGCTTTTCCTGTAGAGGAGGGCTGAGAAGGCCGTCGCCACTGCTTCGGGAGAGAGAGAACGCCTAAATGATGGACGTTTGCTCCTTTTGACTGGAAGGAGAGTAGATTTACCCCCTGAAATTTTTTGGACGAATTTGTCTAATTCTTCTCCAAACAAACGTTCCCCTTTAAACGGGAACCCAATCAAATGCTTCTTGCATGACAGCTCAGCTGCCCAATTCTTTAGCCATAGGGCCCTTCGCATGTGTACCAACAGGAGAGACAAACGAGATGCTTGTTGGACAGAATCCAAAATCGCATCAATCATGAAACACAGAATTTGAGGTATTTCTGCATAATTCTCCACTTCCTCACTGGAAAGGAGGCCAAGCATCTGCTTAACCTGTTCCTTGAGGAACTGACACAACCCCATGGCTGCGACTGTAGGTTGCACTACAGCGCCAGTCATGGAAAAGGAGGCTTTTAATAACGTTTCCAGCTTCTTATCAGTTGGATCTTTAATTACCTGAGCATTATCCAATGGACAGGTCAGGTTTTTATTCACGCAAGAAACAGCTGCATCGACAGATGGGACCCCCCATTTCTTGGTGAAACTTTCCTCCAGAGGATAATGCATAGAAAACCTTTTAGGGGGAGCAAACAGTTTATCGGTATGTCCCCAATCCTCATACAACAATTTATCCATTAAGGAAAAGGCAGTCTGTGGGACTTTCCTGACTCCCAGGGAAGAAACAGAAGACGTAGCGACTTCAGCAGCAGGCATTCTGAATGTGGTACGCACCAATTCAGTATAATAATGCACCTGTTTTCTGAGCGCGTGGGAGGAGGGGACTCTCTCCTCTACTTCTGATTCCTCCGACTGCTTAAGATCCCTGTCCCAAGATAGGGATCTCTCCTCATTGTCAGAAGAGTCATCTGAAAGAGGAATCTCAGCAGAGGGAGGGGATCTACCCCTTTTCCTGCTATCTTTCAGGGAAGCAGAAATAAAATTCATTATTCTCCCTTCAAAACCCTCCAATGTAGCCCTAAGGGAGTCCTCAGTGACATATACCGGGGCCGAAACATTAGGAGAGGCTGCGAAACCTGACAGGGGCACTGACTCATCCTGTGAGGCTGGCTCCAGTCTTGCAGGGGGGGATGGTAACTTACAGGCATTTTTAGAAACCCTGGACCTATGCGGTGTTTTACCAGTGCCCTTGTTACCTCTCCCTGAGATCCTCTTACGAGGAGACATAGTCATAGTTTCATAGTTTCATAGTTTCATAGTTAGTAAGGTTGAATAAAGACACCAGTCCATCCAGTTCAACCTGAGTGTCTACAATTGTCCCTGTACACTGCACACGCACATCGGTCCCTACCCTCAAAGAGCCCACAATCCAACGTCCCCATTCATATACTAGGGCCAATTTTGGACAGAAGCCAATTAGCCTACCTGCATGTCTTTGGATTGTGGGAGGAAACCGGAGTACCCGGAGGAAACCCATGCAGGCACAGGGAGAACATGCAAACTCCAGGCAGGTAGTGTCGTGGTTGGGATTTGAACCAGGACCCTTCTTACTGCTAGGTGAGAGTGCTAACCACTACACCACTGTGCCGCCCGTTAAGCTACAAAGCAGAGGTACTAGTACAAAGTGCAATCACTGTTGTGCTTAAAGTCTCACAATAAATATATATGCTTAAACTGCACAACCTGATGCTGAGTAGGTGTCTAAGGTTTGCCTGGATCCAATCCCTTGGGATGCTTACTGCCCACAGCTCCTGTGTCTCACACTTACAACCCCCTGACGCTCTGGGCTTTTTAAATCTGCTGCCTGGTGCCTGCGCAGTACAGCGCCATGCACGGCTCACAACCACACTCCCCCCTCCTCCATTAGCCCGGGAGCGCGCTCGGAGGACCGCGGAATCCAGGGGGAAAGGGAATCTCCATCGGAGCTGCATGGGACCCCCAGACTACGTGTGACCCCTGTATTACCTCTATTGTGGCAGGGATTGCAGTGGAGATGTGAGACAGCTGGAGAACCAGGCTTCACTGAGCGTGTGTACTGAAAGGCATGTAAGTATGCATCAGGCTGCTCTTACTCCCTCTAGTGGTGGAAACCAGGTAAGACATACTACTACTCAAATGAAGAAATCCATAATATATATAGGATTAACTTCCCTTACCTGTCCTCGCCGCAGGAATTGCTGAAAACAGACAGATTCCAGCCTTCACCCATCACGGCGGGCAGAGTTGTGCCAACCTTCAGCTTTTTGTGGGGTTATTTCTCAGAAGAACCTCCTACCTGGACCTTGTAAAAGACTCTGCCAGAAACATTCGTGCCACATGTGTAAACAGTACACCAAGTCTGGTTTTCCCAGAGCCCAGTCTTCCAATAGGAGAGGACTTACAGGCAAAACCTCGGTTCTTCGGATGACGAGGCCCGGGTACCATACCATCTTGGGAGTCAAAATATCGGCCCAAAATATGGATCTGGTTTGTTGTAGCCCTTAGGCCCCCGCAGGGACCTGCACAGAGCTTTCTTCATAGCACATGTTTTACGTGACCAATCACCATAGACACTGCGAAAAAACTGAGGTGCTTCCCATATGGGAGTGGTTATATAGGGGAGGAATTCTCCTTAATTGGGGTTAACCAGTGTCCAATCACCAGAGGTGCCTATATAACCCACTATGTAATGAGCTCCTGTGTCCCGTGATGTGTGATCAAGAAAAGGGCATTAGCAAATGCATCCCAATTGGGAATAAATTTAAAAGAGTGAACAAAAGTCCTGGATGGCTTAACTCCAATGTGAAAATGCATATAAAAGCAAAGGAGAAGGCCTTCAAAAAATACAAGGTTGAAGGATCATCATCAGCATTCAGACTTTATAAAGAATGCAACACAAATTGTAAGGGTGCAATAAGGATGGCTAAGATAGAACATGAAAGACACATAGCGGAGGAGAGCAAAAACAATCCCAAGAAATTCTTTAAGTATGTAAATAGTAAAAAAGGGAGGACAGACCAGATTGGCCCCATAAAAAATGAAGAAGGTCATCTGGTTACAAAGGATGGGGAGATGGCGAAGGTATTGAATTTATTCTTCTCCTCAGTCTTCACAAGGGAATCGGGAGGCTTCAGTAACCAAAACTATAGTGTTTATCCTCAAGACACATCACAGGAAGAACCTCCATGGTTAACGGAGGACAGAATTAAAATTAGACTTGGGAAACTTAACATTGATAAATCACTGGGACCAGATGGCTTGCACCCGAGGATACTTAGGGAACTCAGTCAAGTAATTGCCAGACCATTGTTCCTAATTTTTACTGACAGTCTACTGACTGGAATGGTACCAGCTGATTGGAGAAAAGCCAATGTAGCACCAATATTTAAAAAGGGCCCAAAATACATCCCTGGGAATTACAGACCAGTTAACCTAATATCAATAGTATGTAAACTCTTGGAGGGGATGATAAGGGACTATACACAAGATTTTAGTAATGAGAATGGTATCATTAGCAGTAATCAGCATGGATTCATGAAGAATCGTTCTTGCTAAATAGGGATGAGCCGAACACCCCCCGGTTCGGTTCGCACCAGAACTTGCGAACGACCCCCGCGTTCGGTACGAACGTTAGAACCCCATTGAAGTCTATGGGACTCGAACGTTCGAATTGGAAAGTGCTAATTTTAACGGCTAATATGCAAGATAGTGTCCTAAAAAGGGTTTGGGGACCTGCCTCCTGCCTCAGGGGACATGGGTCACTGCAAAAAAAAGTTTTAAAAACTGCCGTTTTGGCGGGAGCACTGATTTTAATGACGATTAAAGTGAAAAAAAGAAAGTGAAATATTCCTTTAAATATGGTGCCTGGGGGGTGTCTGTAGTATGCCTGTGAAGTGCCACGTGTTTCCCGTGTTTAGAACAGTCCCTGCACAAAATGACATTAAACGGAAATAACACCATTTAAAACTGCTTGCGGTTTTAACGTTATATCTGGTTCCTGCAATATGGTTGAAAATCATTGAGAAACATGGCATGGGTAGCCCTCCCTGCCCATTACCAGTCTATTTGGGTCTTGTACGCATATTAAGGGGAACCCCGTACCCATATTAAAAAAAGGAAATGCGTGTGGCCCCCAGGCCCTATATACTCAGAACAGCAGTATACAGGCGGTGCAAACAAGACAGGGACTGTGTAGGTTTGTTGTGTTAAGTTGAATCTGTTTGTCATTTTCAACCGGTACATTTTTAAAGTGTAGCTCCAGTCAAAAAAATTATCTTTAAGCTTTTTGGAAAACATAGGGAAGGGTTATCACCCCTGTATAATTTGTTTTGTCGTCCATCTTTTTTCATCTCACTTGCTGCTGTCTCCTTGCATTTGCAAGTAGGAGATGTTTGTAAGTTGGATGTTTGAAAGTAGGGGCCTGCCCTATATTATAGCGGTATGTACTGGGTACAGAGCACGCAGACAGCACGCACTATGTCCTAACACTACTGACTGCAAGCTATATTATTAACCACTTGTTAGCCCAATGTTTGCATAAAGTGAAAGATGAAGTTATGCTGAGTAAATAGATATCAAACATGTCACTCTTCAAAATTGCACATGCCCGTGGAATGGCGCCAAACGTCGCTACTTAAAAAATCCCCATAGGCGACGCTTTAATTTTTTTTTTACTGGTTACATGTTTTGAGTTGCAGAGGAGGTCTAGGACTAGAATTATTGCTCTCGCTCTAACATTCTCGGCGATACCTCACATGTGTGGCACATGCGAGCACATGGGGACATGGGCGCTTTAATTTTTATTTTATTTTTTTATTGTTCATTTTACTTTATTTATGTTAGTTTGACATTTTTTTCCCCAAAAATATATTTTTGATCACTTTTATTCCTATTACAAGAAATGTAAACATCCCTTGTAATAGGAATATGGGGTGACAGGTCCTCTTTACAGTGAAATCTGGGGGGTCAATATGACCCCACATCTCACCTCTAGGCTGGGAAGCCTGAAATAAAAAATAAAAAATAGATTCTGGCTTTGATCGTACTGGCGAGTTGGTAGAAGCACCGGAGGGCGGTGAGGGGTGGGGGGTGTCTATGGCTGGGTATTTCAGGGTATCACCGAGTATGGCTGGGTATCTCTGAGTATGGCTGGGTATGGCAATTTATGGCAGGGTATTACAGAGTATTGGCGGGGTATTGGCGGTGTACTACAGAGTAATAGCAGGGTACTGCAGAGTATTGGGGGGTACTACAGAGTAATGGCAGGGTACTGCAGAGTATTGGGGGTACTGCAGAGTAATGGCGGGTACTGCAGAGTATTGGGGGGTACTGCAGAGTAATGGGGGTTACTGCAGAGTAATGGGGGGTACTGCAGAGTAATGGCAGGGTACTGCAGAGTATTGGGGGTACTGCAGAGTAATGGCGGGTACTGCAGAGTAATGGCGGGTACTGCAGAGTATTGGGGGGTACTGCAGGTTAATGGGGGTTACTGCAGAGTAATGGCGGGTATTGCAGAGTAATGGCGGGTACTGCAGAGTATTGGGGGGTACTGCAGAGTATTGGGGGTACTGCAGAGTAATGGCGGGTACTGCAGAGTATTGGGGGGTACTGCAGAGTAATGGGGGTTACTGCAGAGTAATGGGGGGTACTGCAGAGTAATGGCAGGGTACTGCACTGCAGAGTAATGGCAGGGTACTGCACTGCAGAGTAATGGCGGGGTACTGCAGAGTAATGGCAGGGTACTGCAGAGTATGCACTGGTATTGCAGAGTATTGGCAGGGAATTGAGGGGTTAAATTCGGTGAGCAGCGATGTGGGCACTGCAGATGCAGCCCACATCGCTGCTGACACCGATCTCTTTCCCCTCCGCTGTACCGATCGGTACAGAGAGGGGAGGGAGGAACAGGCGTCATAACATGACGCCGGTTTGTTTCCAAGTGATCACTCCGTCATTTGACGGAGCAATCACGTGGTAAACGGTCGCTATGAGCGGCCGTTTACCGTGATCCGTGATGCGACCCGGCGGTCACGGATCCTCTCGAGTGCGCAAGCGAGAGCAGAATTCTGGGAGGCCGTTAATTAACGGCCTCTCAGAGTTAAACAACCCCCCTGAAGCCGTTAATCGGCAATGGGCAGTTGTTAAGTGGTTAAAGCTAGATCACTAGCTATATAGGTGAGGTGAATATAGTGATGTATACTGCAGTCAGGGCACAGACAACAACCACTACACAGCAGCAAGATAGGAAATCAGCCAAAAACGATTGGTGTGTACTGTGTTGAAGGTACACAGAACACCCACTGCTTCAGATGCTAAGTAACACACTACACGAAGCCGCCTCAAAGGCGGCCTTATATAGTGTGGGGCATGCACTACACAGCCTGAGCTATGATTGGCCACAGGCAGGATGCCTGTGGCCAATCATGGCTCTCCTCGCTGCCGGCGCTGCGATTGGCCAAGCATGCGGGGTCACAGTGCATGCTTGGCCAATCATGGGGCAGCAATGCACTGCGCCACCGCAGTGTATTGTGGTCCGCGCGCGCGTCACTCGAATTTTGACGCGAACGGCCCAAACGTTCGGAATTCGCCGAACGCCCGAACAGCCAATGTTCGAGTCAAACGTACGTTCGACTCGAACACGAAGCTCATCCCTATTGCTAAACCAATCTACTAACCTTCTATGAAGAGTTGAGTTGACAGCTAGATAAAGGAAGGCCCATAGATGTGGTGTATCTGTATTTTGCAAAAGCATTTCACACAGTTCCCCATAAACGTTTACTCTACAAAATAAGGTCCATTGGCATGGACCATAAGGTGAGTACATGGATTGAAAACTGGCTACAAGGGCGAGTTCAAAGGGTGGTGATAAATGGGGAGTACTCGGAATGGTCAGGGGTGGGTAGTGGGGTCCCCCAGGGTTCTGTGCTGGGACCAATCCTATTTCATTTGTTCATAAATAACCTGGAGGATTTTTCAGACGATACTAAGCTAAGCAGGGCAATAACTTCTCCGCAGGATGTGGAAACCTTGCAAAAAGATCTGAACAAATTAATGGGGTGGGCAACTACATGGCCAATGAAGTTCAATGTAGAAAAATGTAAAATAATGGATTTGGGTGGCAAAAATAGGAATGCAATCTATACACTGGGGGAGGGGGGGGGGGAGAAACTCTGGGGGAATCTAGGATGGAAAAGGACATGGGGGTCCTAGTAGATGATAGGCTCAGCAATGGCATGCAACGCCAAGCTGCTGCTAACAAAGCAAACAGAATATTGGCATGCATTAAAAAGGGGATCAACTGCAGAGATAAAACGATAATTCTCCCACTCTACAAGACTCTGGTCCGGCCGCACCTGGAATATGCTGTCCAGTAGGGATGGCCGAACGGCTTTTCGCGGTCCGCCCGATCGGCGGACTATTGCTGCCGTTCGCCCGGCGGACTTCCGTGTTTACTGTGTAAAAGAACTTTGACCTATGATGACACATCCATCATGGGGTACAGGACAGCCAATTGAGACATTACAGCACACGGACACTTGGACATTCCCCCTAACTTATAAATAGACCCGATCCGGTGGCCATTTTACATTCTTTCTTCTGTCACTATAGGGAGAGGTTGCTGTGTGGAGCAGGGAGAGATTGCAGTGACCCAAATCGCTAGCTATTTGGTACACAAAAGTTATTTTCAGGACTGGTATAGGTGTTAGGTGAAGTTCAGGATATAGGTTTGAGGCAGTGCTGTGCTAGTGATTGTTGCAGCAGCCTGAGTGTCTTTTGTCAGTGTAGAGAAAGGGACAGGACGGTGTGTGCTGCAGGGACAGTTTAATCATTAGCTGTTACTATCAGGTCCACAAAAGGGCTATTCAAGTTATTGTTCCAGCAGCCTCTGTTTTGTCAGTTTATATAGGGACAGGCAGGAAGCTGTGTGTGAGGCAGTGAGGGTCAGTTTAATCAGTAGCTGTTACTACTATTAGGTCCACAAAGGTTCTTTTCAGGACTGGTATGGTAATAGGCTTGTACACGTATAATATTCTTTCTTCCAAATATAGAAAGAATATTATACTTGACTGCTGCCCTTCTGCTGCAGTCTGCTAATCAGTCACAACCTACTTGTTCCACAAAGGTCCTTATAAGGACTGGTAACTTGGTCTAGGGTGCTACAGTACATGGGGTTGAGTGAGGTACAGTCTGCTATTCTGTAAGGACTGGTATAGGTCCACAATACATAGGGTTGAGGTGCACTACTGCTGACCGCTGCCCTATACTGCAGCAGTCCTTCATCAGTATAGGGACTGACGTACAGTCTGCTAATTAGTCACAACCTACTTCTTCCACAAAGGTCCTTATAAGGACTGGTAACTTGGTCTAGGGTGCTACAGTACATAGGGTTGAGTGAGGTACAGTCTGCTATTCTGTAAGGACTGGTATAGGTCCACAATACATAGGGTTGAGGTGCACTACTGCTGACCGTTGCGCTTTACTGCAGAAGTCCTTCATCAGTATAGGGACTGACGTACAGTCTGCTAATCAGTCACAACAACCTACTTGTTCCACAAAGGTCCTTATAAGGACTGGTAACTTGGTCTAGGGTGCTACAGTACATAGGGTTGAGTGAGGTACAGTCTGCTATTCCATAAGGACTGGTATAGGTCCACAATACATAGGGTTGAGGTGCACTACTGCTGACCGCTGCCCTATACTGCAGCAGTCCTTAATCAGTATAGGGACTGACGTACAGTCTGCTAATCAGTCACAACCTACTTGTTCCACAAAGGTTCTTATAAGGACTGGTAACTTGGTCTAGGGTGCTACAGTACATAGGGTTTAGTGAGGTACAGTCTGCTATTCTGTAAGGACTGGTATAGGTCCACAATACATAGGGTTGAGGTGCACTACTGCTGACTGCTGCCCTATACTGCAGCAGTCCTTCATCAGTATAGGGACTGACGTACAGTCTGCTAATCAGTCACAACCTACTTGTTCCACAAAGGTCCTTATAAGGACTGGTAACTTGGTCTAGGGTGCTACAGTACATAGGGTTGAGTGAGGTACAGTCTGCTATTCCGTAAGGGCTGGTATAGGTCCACAATACATAGGGTTGAGGTGCACTACTGCTGACCGCTGCCCTATACTGCAGCAGTCTTTCATCAGTATAGGGACTGACGTACAGTCTGCTAATCAGTCACAACCTACTTGTTCCACAAAGGTCCTTATAAGGACTGGTAACTTGGTCTAGGGTGCTACAGTACATAGGGTTGAGTGAGGTACAGTCTGCTATTCTGTAAGGACTGGTATAGGTCCACAATACATAGGGTTGAGGTGCACTACTGCTGACCATTGCCCTATACTGCATAAGTCCTTCATCAGTATAGGGACTGACGTACAGTCTGCTAATCAGTCACAACAACCTACTTGTTCCACAAAGGTCCTTATAAGGACTGGTAACTTGGTCTAGGGTGCTACAGTACATAGGGTTGAGTGAGGTACAGTCTGCTATTCCGTAAGGACTGGTATAGGTCCACAATACATAGGGTTGCGGTGCACTACTGCTGACCTCTGCCCTATACTGCAGCAGTCTTTCATCAGTATAGGGACTGACGTACAGTCTGCTAATCAGTCACAACCTACTTGTTCCACAAAGGTCCTTATAAGGACTGGTAACTTGGTCTAGGGTGCTACAGTACATAGGGTTGAGTGAGGTACAGTCTGCTATTCTGTAAGGACTGGTATAGGTCCACAATACATAGGGTTGAGGTGCACTACTGCTGACCATTGCCCTATACTGCAGAAGTCCTTCATCAGTATAGGGACTGACGTACAGTCTGCTAATCAGTCACAACAACCTACTTGTTCCACAAAGGTCCTTATAAGGACTGGTAACTTGGTCTAGGGTGCTACAGTACATAGGGTTGAGTGAGGTACAGTCTGCTATTCCGTAAGGACTGGTATAGGTCCACAATACATAGGGTTGAGGTGCACTACTGCTGACCGCTGCCCTATACTGCAGCAGTCCTTCATCAGTATAGGGACTGACTTATAGTCTGCTAATCAGTCACAAACTACTTGTTCCACAAAGGTTTTTATAAGGAATGGTAACTTGGTCTAGGGTGCTACAGTACATAGGGTTTAGTGAGGTACAGGAAAAAGAGGGGAAAAACTGCGCTACGGGAAAAAAACAAATGATGTTGAACGGAAGCTGCAATTCAAATGTATACCAAAAATACACCAAACAGAAATAGAAAGAAATTGTGGTATTAGACCGTTGTGACTACATGAAAGAGATGTATCGCATCTTGGAAGATAGGGAAACATACACCATCCTGAATCGGGATCCAGTGGACAAGTATAAGAAAGAATTGGGTAGGATCGTGGAGGGAGGTCACCGGAGGGGCATCCTAAATGATAAAGAAAAACTTTTTTTGATACCCTGTGCCCCCCGTACACCTGTTATCTACTACCTCCCGAAGCTACACAAGAATCAATCTTGCCCCCCGGGACGACCCATAGTCAGTGGTATCGACTCGGTTACGTCCCGGGTGGGCAAGTATATAGACCATTATCTGCAACCTTTGGTCCAAAAGGTTCCGTCTTATGTCAAGGACACCAAACACGTAATCAATCTCCTGTCCGGTATCACCCCTGGAGATGGCCTTTGGTTGGTCACGGCAGACGTGAATTCACTGTATACCATCATTCCCCATTCCTTAGGGGTCGAGGCAGTGAGATTATTCCTAGAGAGGGGATCAGACCTTCCTTCACCTCAGATTGACTTTCTAATAGAACTGTTGGAATATGCGGCCGGACATAACTATTTCTGGTTTGACCAGCAGTTTTATCGCCAGGATAGGGGTGTGGCCATGGGGGCTAAATATGCCCCCAGCCTGGCCAACCTTTTTATGGCCAAATGGGAGGAGGACGTCATCGATGCCCCTAGAAGGTCTGAGATAGTCCTGTGGGCAAGGTATATCGATGACGTCCTCCTCCTTTGGGAAGGAACAGAGTCAGACTTGCGGTCGTTCATGGCTGGTCTAAACGAAAACAATAGAGGAATTAAATTTAGCTTTGAGGCCAGCCAGGATGAGGTCAACTTTCTTGATCTTAACATCAGGAGGGTTGGTAATGAGTTCATCACATCTACATATTTTAAATCAACAGACAGGAACTCGTACATCCCTACCGATAGTTGCCATTTTCAACCTTGGCTAAAAGCTGTTCCCCTGGGGCAATTTCTACGCCTCAGACGGAACTGTTCGGATATAGTAAAATATGATGAACAGGCAGCGATTTTGGCAGGTAGATTCCTGGAAAAGGGATATGATCCCGTTTCCCTTGGTGAAACTATGGAGATTGCCTGGATTAGAGACAGACCCTCACTACTGGCAGACAGACAAAGTGCCAGGGCTGGCACACAGGGTGGTGTACCGTTTATCACGACTTTCTCAGTTCAGCATCGTGGTGTGAGAAATCTGATTCAGAAACATTGGCACTTACTTACTAGTGACCATGTTTTGAATCCAGTTCTGCCTGTTAAACCCCAAATAATTTTTAAAGGGGCCTCTTCACTGGGAAACAAAATTGCCCCCAGTGTACAAGACCCGCCTAAGGCCAATAGATGTTTTTTTCAAAATCTAGTTGGCTATTATAAATGTAAGAACTGTCAGGTCTGTACCCTGAATTCGTATAGGGGCTCTAAGATTTCCAGTATCGTATCTTCGAGCACCTCTAGGACATATGACATAGAGTCCTTTATTACCTGCTCCTCGGAGGCTGTGGTTTATCTTTTACAGTGCCCCTGTGGCCTCCAGTATATTGGGCGGACCAAGAGGGCATTTCGGGTCAGGGTGAACGAACACATTGGCAATATCAGACGGGGGTTTGACAAACACCCTGTGTCCAGGCATTACGACCAGACACATAAGAGAGACCCATCAGGTACCCTATTTGTTGGCCTAGACAAATATAAGCCCCACTGGAGGGGAGGGTCCTTGGTTAGGGAGATATCCAAGCTCGAAATGGCCTGGATTCATAAATTAAAAACTTATACTCCGTTTGGCCTCAATGTGGACACCGATGTAAATGCCTTCATTAATAACTCATGAGGTGACCCGTTTGATGCAATGTTTCCCTACAACGTTTTTATTGTATTAATTACTGTGAAAAACTACTTGCTTTCATTATTATTTTTTCTTGCTGTTTACTTTGGTGTTTATCACTGTAGAACATACTCTTGTGTGATAGGCCTGGCTTTGGGTCTGGCGGCCTTTTAGGTTACCGTTAGGTCTATCCCTCGACGTTGTTTGGGGCGTTCCAGAATAGTCCCTGGGGTATACGCGAGACAACAAGGCACTTGAAACACATGTCTATAGTAATCTCATTTTCTAACTTAATTTGATTGCTATATAAATACACCGGGTAAACGCACTATTTTTTGAGGCACCTCTACACTTTTTTGCCCATACGTAATGGGACCTGATGGCCGTATGAATGCACCAGGAAGCGTAGAATTTCTGATGCATTCTTGTTCCTATTTGTGATGCTTTATTCAATTTTTCTAATTCATTTTTATTATCCTTTTTATCTTATTGATTTTTAATTTATTCCACCCCCCTGTTTTGGTGATCCACACTGTACCCTGTTTCGGGGTTCAGGAGGCGCACCTTAACGTGAAGACATTTGCCACGTCACTCTGCCCATAGGGCCAATACCTGGAAGCGAGGCTTGGCTTATGATCCTATAATTTTCATATGAAAACGAGGTTTGGCCCGCAACCATAGGACGTTCGTTGCGGATACGTACATCTGACGTTCGTGAGTGATAGTGAGGCTTGGCCTACGTTCCTTTGATCACTAATGTTTGTGACGTCTAAGATGGCCGCTGACCCAAAGTGAGGCTTGGTTAAATATATGGTTATAAAAGGGGTGACGTCGCACGCCGCCCGTGCCCCTGGACGACGTAAATTATTACGAAACGCGTAGGGCGGTGCGAACGTGTCGACGTCACCCCAAGTCGTGTTCGTTCTTTGTGGACCAGGAAGGACGGGTTGGTCTTTGCGTTGGCGTGTATCCGGCCGGTGCACGTCTTTGTTTTGAACCTGCTTTTAAAGTCTTTTATGTAAGTGTTTACGTTCGCTTTTAAGAATTAAAGTCATTTGGTTTTACACTATCTGGAGCCTATGTTTTCCCTTATGTGACACCACGTCGAGTTGGGAGTGAGTAACAGCCATAACCCCATCGCGTGGAAGATTCGTGACCATCTGAGGAGGAGGCACTATCCGGACACCCTTTTGACTGCTACAGCTTGTGGTGACCCTCTGTAACGGGGGGTCGTCTGGATCTGGTAAGGAGCTGATTCATTCATTTCGGTGATGGGATAAGCACACCACATCTTTGGAGAAGATTTTCAATTCGTGTATTTGCAGTTTAGCCGTTTGGAACTTTTCTTTACTGCCGTACCTCATTTGAAGTTTTGTACCACTGGTGTTCATTCACCATATGGACATTTACTTTTTATTTTTATTTTTATTTTAATTTAATTTTTCAATTTTTGATATATGACTGTATGGACATTACATAGAGTGTTTTTGAACACAGATTTATTATTTTTTCGATAGGTCATTTATGCTTAATAGTGAATATATATGCTTTATATTCTTACCTTTATGGTTTAGGGGTTTATACACAGAGTTTGATACACATATATTGAGCTCGGGGAATTCACATTATTGATACACATTTATTTTTTGTTTTTTTAATTCAATTGCACTTATCTGTATATGGTATATACCACGCTTGGAGGTGGTCTTTTGAGACACTAGATACTAAAACCCACAGTGCGGGTCTGGCACTTTCATATACCCTAATCATATTGGTTATTTTGTGGCTAGCGCAGTTCTTTTTCTTTCTATTTAGTGAGGTACAGTCTGCTATTCTGTAAGGACTGGTATAGGTCCACAATACATAGGGTTGAGGTGCACTACTGCTGACCGCTGCCCTATACTGCAGCAGTCCTTCATCAGTATAGGGACTGACGTACAGTCTGCTAATCAGTCACAACCTACTTGTTTCACAAAGGTCCTTATAAGGACTGGTAACTTGGTCTAGGGTGCTACAGTACATAGGGTTGAGTGAGGTACAGTCTGCTATTCCGTAAGGACTGGTATAGGTCCACAATACATAGGGTTGAGGTGCACTACTGCTGAACGCTGCCCTATACTGTAGCAGTCCTTCATCAGTATAGGGACTGACGTACAGTCTGCTAATCAGTCACAACCTACTTGTTCCACAAAGGTCCTTATAAGAACTGGTAACTTGGTCTAGGGTGCTACAGTACATAGGGTTGAGTGAGGTACAGTCTGCTATTCTGTAAGGACTGGTATAGGTCCACAATACATAGGGGAGATCGGGACCGATAAGCGTACTCGCCTAGCTCACGACAGTGTTAACTACCTCACATTTCTAAAAATGAATGAGGCATGGATCTCGGAGGAATTCAACACATGTGACCAGTAGACCATGTATATGTCTATAAACAATTTTTTTAATCAAGCACACAGACCTTCTTTCTTCATTTGGCTCACTTCCTTGTCCAAGAAAAGCACACCGTACTATATGCCTGTACCCTCCTCTTTGAAGAGTTTGAGCGGTGTCATATTTCTACTGGGGCTGCTTATTATGAGGGGCTCCCACCATCCCTGTGCTGTGCTGACTTCCTCCTGGGGCTGCTTATTATGAGGGGCTCCCACCATCCCTGTGCTGTGCTGACTTCCTCCTGGGGCTGTACCTCTGCTGTGCATATTATGAGGGGCTCCCACCATCCCTGTGCTATGCTTATTATGAGGGGCTCCCACCATCCCTGTGCTGTGCTGACTTCCTCCTGGGGCTACTTATTATGAGGGGCTCCCACCATCCCTGTGCTATGCTGACATCCTCCTGGGGCTGCTTATTATGAGGGGCTCCCACCATCCCTGTGCTGTGCTGACTTCCTCCTGGGGCTGTACCTCTGCTGTGCATATTATGACTGGCTCCTACCATCCCTGTGCTATGCTCATTATGAGGGGCTCCCACCATCCCTGTGCTATGCTCATTATGAGGGGCTCCCACCATCCCTGTGCTATGCTCATTATGAGGGGCTCCCACCATCCCTGTGCTATGCTGACTTCCTCCTGGGGCTGCTTACGGTGCAGGTGTCAGTGCTGTATATCACAGTGCTGATGTCAGATCACTCTATCACGGTGCAGGTGTCATTGCTGTATGTCACGCTGCTGATGTCAGTGCTCTCTGTCACGGTGCTGCTGTCAGTGCTGTATATCACGGTGCTGGTGTGAGTGCTTTATGTCACACTGCTGATGTCAGTGCTCTCTATCACGGTGCTGCTGTCAGTGCTGTATATCACGGTGCTGGTGTTAGTGCTTTATGTCACGTTGCTGATTTCAGTGCTCTCTATCACGGTGCTGGTGTCAGATCACTCTATTACGGTGCAGGTGTTATTGCTGTATGTCACGCTGCTGATGTCAGTGCTCTCTGTCACGGTGCTGCTGTCAGTGCTGTATATCACGGTGCTGGTGTGAGTGCTTTATGTCACGCTGCTGATGTCAGTGCTCTCTATCACGGTGCTGCTGTCAGTGCTGTATATCACAGTGCTGGTGTTAGTGCTTTATGTCACGCTGCTGATGTCAGTGCTCTCTATCATGGTGCTGCTGTTAGTGCTGTATATCACGGTGCTGGTATTAGCGCTGTATGTCACGCTGCTGATGTCAGTGCTCTCTATCACGGTGCTGTTGTCAGTGCTCTCTATCACGGTGCAGGTGTCATTGCTGTATGTCACGCTGCTGGTGTCAGTGCTCTCTATCACGGTGCTGGTGTCAGATGACTCTATCACGGTGCAGGTGTCATTGCTGTATGTCACGCTGCTGGTGATCATCTCCTGCACCCTCTTCTTTGCCTACCCTGACCTTCCCTCTCCTCCATTGCCTTCATGCGCTCCACAGTCCTGAATTGTCACAACAATTTCCCATATAAAAAAAAGAAAGAATGCTTGTAGTTGTCGATCCCAGATTCACCTCATACATGTGTTATGTCATTGGCCATGTGGTGGGACTATGTTTGCACAGCTATTAATTATTTTGTGGCTGCAAATTTGACCTGTAGGTTTGCAAAGTTCGCCTCCCATTGAAGTCAATGCGGCCCGCCGCAAACGTTACGGTTCGCAAACTATCGGCCGCATTCGCGGTCCGCATTCGCGAAACGTCCCGTCGGAAGTTCGTCCATCACTACTGTCCAGTTCTGGGCACCAGTCCTCAGGAAGCATGTACTAGAAATGGAGCGAGTACAAATATAAATTTTATTCAAAGAACAAACAAATTTTAAAAACAACAGTATAGACAATGTTGGTACAGATATCAGTTGGTTGTGTACAGAGCAGGTACAGGATCAAAATTGACCACACATATTACCAATCTATACACATAAAGATGCTGCAAATTTCAACATGTTTCGCTCCCTTGAGCTTCCTCAGGATAATGCAGCTTGTGTTAAAAACTGAAAAATAAGTTGAAAAATAAATTGACAATGTATTTAGGTGCCAATATATTTAGGCAAAAATATATTCACATTTAATATCGATATAATAAGTCAAAAATCATACAAATGAAGAAACATTTATAAAAAATTAATTAAAGAAAGGTGTTAAGCATAAAACATAAACATAAACGGTAGATCAAAATCACTAGCGCTGAATAGGTGCATATACAAAGAATAATAATATTGCATAAAAATGGTGAAGTGGTCGTCTTACCATGTGGGTCGTAGCTCATGGTTTAAGTATGTTCAATATCTGACATTGGTCACACCCAGAGAAAGGGGAGAAGAAAAAGCCACAGATGAAGATCAGGAGTCCCAAACGATCTACAGAGGCATGAAATTGTGGTAATGAGCGGAAGATATTTATTAAGTGTGATGCTAATGTCTGATTACTCAGATATCACCAGTGTGGAAACATACCTGGAAGTAGTAACGATAGGGTATACAAGAATCAATAAAGATTAGCTAGTACGATGTGCCTTTAAATATTTAGGTGCTGTCAGACTGTCTTTAGACGGAATCCTTTTACACCGTCTGCCTGTATAAATCGATAGTAGGGACAAATAAGAGTATGATATTGTGGTCAGCAAGACCAAATTAATCAAATAAAGTAACATGTACAATGTCCCCTTAGTGAAACCTAATCAGAAAACACTGTACCTTGAGATAGCAATGTCAGAGCATTGTAGAGCTGAACCGCAATTAAAACCCGGAAGCTGCTCAACTACAACACTTGGGAATGAGCGAGGAGATAGGTGGTGGAAATAACAGGGCCCTAATGTTAATAGAGACACCTCATAAGAATATGGTAGAAGCTCTGGAGGCAAATTCATTTCCCCCAAAAAAAAATTCCTACAACAAAATTAGTAGTAAAAGTGTGGAAGGCAGTTAAGGCGATTAAAGGTCTGGGAGGCTTAACTCAATATACCCCTCTGTGGGATAATCGGAACCTGCAGGAAATGGAAGAAATAGGGGGATATAAAGAATGGGAAGTAAAGGGGATAGATAAGCTGGCCCAGTTATATACAGGGAAAATATTAAAAACATTTAGTGCTTTAAGATCAGAGTTTGACATATCAAAACAATCATTTTATAAATACCTTCAAATTAGACACGCTCTAGAGAAACAATTCAATAGGCAAGGCCCAGTGTGGAATAACTCCCCTATTTTTAGCAGATTAAATGCTTCAGTAAGGACAAAAGGATTTATAGCGGATGTATATCCAGCTATATGCAAAGGAAGTATAGGGAGTCCAGAAAGGTTTAAATGCAGAAGGAAATGGGAGGAGGAATTTGGAATCCTTACAGATGTACAGTGGATGAAAATACTGGAGGATGGATATTCAATTTCAGTTTCGCCTGCCCAGAAGATGTCACATTTAATGCTGCTACATAGAGCCTATTATACACCAAAAAGACTGTTTAGCTTTGGATGCAGAGCAGATGACAAATGCCATAGATGCCAAGAGTCTGGAGACCTGGCACACATGTTCTGGCGATGCCCAAAATTGTTTCGCTACTGGTCAGAGATTGTTACCACTTTGAATGAAACATTTAGAGTGGCGATCAAGGGGGATCCCAGGATATGTGTGCTGGGCCTGGGAGAAGTAATAGGAAGATCGCGATATACAAATAAAGCAATACTGAGGTGTTTGTTTCAGGCAAGAAAATTGTTAGCACAAAGGTGGCAAGCAAAAAATGCCCCTTCAGTAGCGGACTGGCAGCTAGTAATTATGGAAACAATATGGAAAGAGAGGGTGATATATTTAAGGAGAGGAAATTTTAAAGAATTTAAAAAGATGTGGAAACCCTGGTTGGATAGAATGAGCTACCCAGTGTGAGGCATGGGAGAGGAGGAGGATGGGTAGAGAGAGAGGAAGGAAAAAGGGGAAGGAAGAATACCTGAGTAGTGAGTGAAAAGGGGGGCCAGACAGAAGAATTATTGACACATTATGGATAGGAACACTTCCTAAAGGCTTTATTCTGTTCTATAGAACTACTGTATTTGTTAGGGTGAAATAAGTGTCATACGTGTTATAGAGAATGTTTCTCTTGCTTTTATTATGTAAAATAATGATGAAAATTAATAAAGATTATGAAATTAAAAAAAAAAGATTAGCTAGTACGATGTGCCTTTAAATATTTAGGTGCTGCCAGACTGTCTTTAGACGGAATCCTTTTACACCGGCTGCCTGTATAAATCGATAGTAGGGACAAATAAGAGTATGATATTGTGGTCAGCAAGACCAAATCAATCAAATAAAGTAACATGTACAAAGTCCCCTTAGTGAAACCTAATCAGAAAACACTGTACCTTGAGATAGCAATGTCAGAGCATTGTAGAGCTGAACCGCAATTAAAACCCGGAATCCAACTGGCAACAGGTCCTCCACAGTCAATTGCCAACAAGGCAATGACATTGACTCGGTTTTTAAATCCATGCCTCCAGCCCGGCGGCGTCTGATGTCACCGCCGAGCTGCGAGCGTGTCGGTAGAGGATCTCGCTCGGCGCAGAGCCCAAAACAGGTACTGCGCATGCGCTGGCGATGTAACTTACGTCCGCCTCGCGCAGCGGCCATCTTAGGTGATGGCATCTACCCTGCCTGACGAACGAGCGGAGTGAGGGGCCAAAATGGAGAGGAGAGAGGGCGGGGAGACTGAGTCCAACCCGCCCTTAACTCCTCCAAACCTAAAATAGATAGAAAGAAACCAGGCAGGGCTATACGTACGGGCGGATGGATCCTCAATTGCAAGGAGGCAACCTGCAACAGCCTCATTGATTAGTAGGCTGTATTAAGCAGAGTTGCCCCCGGGCGCCCATGCAGATCGTGTTAAAGGGACATCCAAAAAGAGAACTGTGGCAATAATCTATAAAATGGATATGGAATAAAAATAGAAATTAATTTAAATTAAATTAGACAATAATATTGGTCAGCTCAAAATGAAGGCTGATCCATAAATTTGAGTATATGAAGGATATTTTTCAACTTCAATAAAATAAAAAATAAAATGAAATGAGCATATAGATACCTCAAGGCAGTACGGCCACCACAAAAAAAAAAAAAAGACCCCTTACAAAAACGCCTTGAAACTAAATGTGTCATTCAAACCTGGGGACCGTGTGGCCCCAAGGTTGAATATCCAACGTGTTTCTCGTTTTAATAGAATTTGGTTATAATCACCTCCCCTGTCTCCCAGGGGTACATGTTCCAACGCAAAGAAATGCATGAGTTTGTCGTCAAACTCATGATAAAGGCCAAAATGGCGACTAATGGGGGTCTCCATTTTTTTCCCCGTACCAGGGACACATGGTCCCTGATGCGGAGGAAAAATGGACGCTTTGTTTTTCCTATATAAAAAGCGTTACACTGGCATACCATGATGTAAACTATACCAATGGACCGGCAGGTAACCGCAAATTGTGGTTTAAATAACTGCCCATTAGGTAATAGGATATATTCCGAGGCGTACAAATACCTGCAGAAGCCACATTTGTGGCAGGGTTCACATCCCTTTAGTTTTCTGCCTCGGCTTTTCGCAGTCCGCCTGATCGGCGGACTATTGCCGCCGTTCGCCCGGCGGACTTCCGTGTTTACTGTGTAAAAGAATTTTGACCTATGATGACACATCCATCAAGGGGTACAGGACAGCCAATTGAGACATTACAGCACACGGACACTTGGACATTCCCCCTAACTTCTAAATAGACCCGATCCGGCGGCCATTTTACATTCTTTCTTCTGTCACTATAGGGAGAGGTTGCTGTGTGGAGCAGGGAGAGATTGCAGTGACCCAAATCGCTTGCTATTTGGTACACAAAAGTTATTTTCAGGACTGGTATAGGTGTTAGGTGTAGTTCAGGATATATGTTTGAGGCAGTACTGGGCTAGTGATTGTTGCAGCAGCCTGAGTGTCTTTTGTCAGTGTAGAGAAAGGGACAGGACGGTGTGTACTGCAGGGACAGTCAGTTTAATCATTAGCTGTTACTATCAGGTCCACAAAAGTGCTATTCAAGTTATTGTTCCAGCAGCCTCTGTTTTGTCAGTTTATATAGGGACAGGCAGGAAGCTGTGTGTGAGGCAGTGAGGGTCAGTTTAATCAGTAGCTGTTACTACTATTAGGTCCACAAAGGTTCTTTTCAGGACTGGTATGGTAATAGGCTTGTACACGTATAATATTCTTTCTTCCAAATATAGAAAGAATATTATACTTGACTGCTGCCCTTCTGCTGCAGTCTGCTAATCAGTCACAACCTACTTGTTCCACAAAGGTCCTTATAAGGACTGGTAACTTGGTCTAGGGTGCTACAGTACATAGGGTTGAGTGAGGTACAGTCTGCTATTCTGTAAAGGACTGGTATAGGTCCACAATACATAGGGTTGAGGTGCACTACTGCTGACCGCTGCCCTATACTGCAGCAGTCCTTCATCAGTATAGGGACTGACGTACAGTCTGCTAATCAGTCACAACCTACTTGTTCCACAAAGGTCCTTATAAGGACTGGTAACTTGGTCTAGGGTGCTACAGTACATAGGGTTGAGTGAGGTACAGTTTGCTATTCTGTAAGGACTGGTATAGGTCCACAATACATAGGGTTGAGGTGCACTACTGCTGACCGCTGCTCTATACTGCAGCAGTCCTTCATCAGTATAGGGACTGACGTACAGTCTGCTAATCAGTCACAACCTACTTGTTCCACAAAGGTCCTTATAAGGACTGGTAACTTGGTCTAGGGTGCTACAGTACATAGGGTTGAGTGAGGTACAGTCTGCTATTCTGTAAGGACTGGTATAGGTCCACAATACATAGGGTTGAGGTGCACTACTGCTGACCGCTGCCCTATACTGCAGCAGTCCTTCATCAGTATAGGGACTGACATACAGTCTGCTAATCAGTCACAACCTACTTGTTCCACAAAGGTCCTTATAAGGACTGGTAACTTGGTCTAGGGTGCTACAGTACATAGGGTTGAGTGAGGTACAGTCTGCTATTCTGTAAGGACTGGTATAGGTCCACAATACATAGGGGGGATCGTGACCGATAAGCGTACTCGCCTAGCTCACGACAGTGTTAACTACCTCACATTTCTAAAAATGAATGAGGCATGGATCTCGGAGGAATTCAACATATGTGACCAGTAGACCATGTATATGTCTATAAACAATTTTTTTAATCGAGCACACAGACCTTCTTTCTTCATTTGGCTCACTTCCTTGTCCAAAAAAAGCACACCGTACTATATGCCCGTACCCTCCTCTTTGAAGAGTTTGAGCGGTGTCATATTTCTACTGGGGCTGCTTATTATGAGGGGCTCCCACCATCCCTGTGCTGTGCTGACTTCCTCCTGGGGCTGTACCTCTGCTGTGCATATTATGAAGGGCTTCCACCATCCCTGTGCTATGCTTATTATGAGGGGCTCCCACCATCCCTGTGCTGTGCTGACTTCCTCCTGGGGCTACTTATTATGAGGGGCTCCCACCATCCCTGTGCTATGCTGACATTTTCCTGGGGCTGCTTATTATGAGGGGCTCCCACCATCCCTGTGCTGTGCTGACTTCCTCCTGGGGCTGTACCTCTGCTGTGCATATTATGAGGGGCTCCTACCATCCCTGTGCTATGCTCATTATGAGGGGCTCCCACCATCCCTGTGCAATACTCATTATGAGGGGCTCCCATCATCCCTGTGCTATGCTCATTATGAGGGGCTCCCACCATCCCTGTGCTATGCTGACTTCCTCCTGGGGCTGCTTACGGTGCAGGTGTCAGTGCTGTATATCACAGTGCTGATGTCAGTACTCTCTATCACGGTGCTGCTGTCAGTGCTGTATATCACGGTGCTGGTGTTAGTGCTTTATGTCACGCTGCTGATGTCAGTGCTCTCTATCACGGTGCAGGTGTCATTGCTGTATGTCACGCTGCTGATGTCAGTGCTCTCTGTCACGGTGCTGGTGTCAATGCTGTATATCACGGTGCTGTTGTGAGTGCTTTATGTCACGCTGCTGATGTCAGTGCTCTCTATCACGGTGCTGCTGTCAGTGCTGTATATCACGGTGCTGGTGTTAGTGCTTTATGTCACGCTGCTGATGTCAGTGCTCTCTATCACGGTGCTGCTGTTAGTGCTGTATATCACGGTGCTGGTGTTAGTGCTGTATGTCACGCTGCTGATGTCAGTGCTCTCTATCACGGTGCTGTTGTCAGTGCTCTCTATCACGGTGCAGGTGTCATTGCTGTATGTCACGCTGCTGGTGATCATCTCCTGCACCCTCTTCTTTGCCTACCCTGACCTTCCCTCTCCACCATTGCCTTCATGCGCTCCACAGTCCTGAATTGTCACAACAATTTCCCATATAAAAAAAAAGAATGCTTGTAGTTGTCGATCCCAGATTCACCTCATACATGTGTTATGTCATTGGCCATGTTGTGGGACTATGTTTGCACAGCTATTAATTATTTTGTGGCTGCAAATTTGACCTGTAGGTTTGCAAAGTTCGCCTCCCATTGAACTCAATGGGGCCCGCCGCGAACGTTGCGGTTCGCTTACTATCGGCCGCGTTCGCGGTCCGCGTTCGCGAAACGTCCCGTCGGAAGTTCGTCCATCACTACTGTCCAGTTCTGGGCACCAGTCCTCAGGAAGGATGTACTAGAAATGGAGCGAGTACAAAGAAGGGCAACAAAGCTGATATAGGGTCTGGAGGATATTACTAGGAAAAGAGAAGGGGAAATTGAAAGGGCTGGAGGGTAACCAACCCCCAGGACTTTTATACGGTACCCTAGTAGAGGCAGATCAATAACATGCCCATATTAAAATAAATAATTTTATTCAAAGAACAAACAAATTTTAAAAACAACAGTATAGACAATGTTGGTACAGATATCAGTTGGTTGTGTACAGAGCAGGTACAGGATCAAAATTGACCACACATATTACCAATCTATACACATAAAGATGCTGCAAATTTCAACATGTTTCGCTCCCTTGAGCTTCCTCAGCTTGCGTTAAAAACTGAAAAATAAGTTGAAAAATAAATTGACAATGTATTTAGGTGCCAATATATTTAGACAAAAATATATTCACATTTAATATCGATATAATAAGTCAAAATTCATACAAATGAAGAAACATTTATAAAAAATTAATTAAAGAAAGGTGTTAAGTATAAAACATAAACATAAACGGTGGATCAAAATCACTAGCCCTGAATAGGTGCATATACAAAGAATAATAATATTGCATAAAAATGGTGAAGTGGCCGTCTTACCATGTGGGTCGTAGCTCATGGTTTAAGTATGTTCAATATCTGATGGTTCTTGATTATAGGTTATTGGCGCTACCTCCAACCAATTAGTTTCAATAACACTCTTTGCTTCCTCAAACCTTTTATGTCTATCACCTTAACGTGTCCCCAGGGACTGCGTGAATTAAACCTGTGTTCCGTATTTTTCCTCAGCAACACCCCATTTATCCAACACCTCAGTCTCAAGCCAAAAAATGATTACACACCACTTTGTATCACCTCTACTAAGTGAGCTAGTACCACTTATTTTACATATAGTTTCATTAGTATTTTGAGAAATTCAGATCAAAAGATATAGATATAAATACGAAAAAAAAAAAAAAAAAAAAAAAATGATTGATAGAAACCTCTACCGTAGAAAAAACCTAACCACAAGCAAAAACAAAAAGACCAAAAAAACAGAAACAAAGGGAGAAAAACCCCAAAGAAAAAACTTAGTGTTAAAAAGTCTTCCTAATTGGGGAAAAAAACTATCTCCAATTTTCATACAAATTCTTTGTGCTAATTATTAAATACACCAGATCTCCCTACATTAGTGAATATGAAAGGAGGAAGCAAGAAATTTCCTCATACAGTGATATCCAAAATAAAAACAATAAACAAAATTCAAAGAGACAAAAAATGTGAAAAGTCCAATTACATCCGGTGATATGTACACCAATCCAAAAACATGTAAAAATGTGAAAGGGTCAAATGAGACCAGTATATATAAAAAATAAACAGTATATATATCATAAAAATATTTCAGTCCACAGTGAGTCTTCTATAACCGTATCAATGTGCCTCTTCAGAATACAGGAAAGGTGACTTTCGTGAGAGTGCCTGCGCTTTATTAGTGACTTTCGTGCTTGTTCCCCCTCAAGGATCCCCACTCACCAGATCCATTCACCCCCCTAGGGGGTTATACGCCTGTAATCTGTATCCTGTTTATCCGAAGATTCCACCATCCAGTTGTGTCTTCAACGGGTCCTTCTCAAGGTCTTTTAAAGAGATGCAGGTAAGTCCTTATATCCACTAGTGATTCCTCAAATAAAAGAAAATTCCCTCATGGTGTAGTATTTTTGATTATAATTGGGGAAGAGGGGAGAACAGTCTGATATTCTTCTTTAAAGCAGGTATTTTTAGTTATGTAGGAATAGTAGGAGGCTAGTATCCACTTAAAAAAACTTTATTACAAAAAAGCTTTATACAACACTCTATGCAAGAAAAGGGTTTTTTTTTTTTTTTTTTATGCAAGATGCAGTCTAACAAACCATGCATCAGCATACACCGTGTATAAGTTGTGTTATACGGCTCAAAAAGATGTAATATAACAACCCTTTTCAGCAAAAAAAGGAGAAACAATATATCTTTAAAATATAAAAAGTAAAAAGAAAAAATGCAAGACAAAGAATAAATATAAAGCACTGATTCCGGAGTGCAAAAAATATTTATATACCAAAAATCCACAAGTTATAAACATAAAAAATAAAAATAGAAATAAAAATAAAAATCAGAATCACCTACAGCCCTTTCCATATGTCTGCAGAGTAACTGCACTTAATCCCAAAAAACCCTATTCCCCCAGTGCTACAGTCCCCTTACTACAGTGGGGTTAAATGGTGGTCTCCTCAGGGGCCGTTTGCCAGGCTTAATTAGGTTAAGAATGGGGCTACGTAGGTAAAAAAGCCAAAAAAGAAAAAACCATTAATGTTAAAAGAATTGAAAAGTTGTCGGGCTTGTTTCCACTAACTTCAGCCCAAGTTCTCAACTCGCCGGTCCGCCGCAGAACAATTCCCCTGAACGCGCGGCGTGCGTTCCAGGCTGCGTTCCAGCGGGTCTGGCGCACCGGAAGTGACGTGTGTGCGTAATGACGCTGTACGCGTTTCGTCAGAGACGTCCTCAGCAGCGATAATAATAATAATATTGCATAAAAATGGTGAAGTGGTCGTCTTACCATGTGGGTCGTAGCTCATGGTTTAAGTATGTTCAATATCTGACATTGGTCACACCCAGAGAAAGGGGAGAAGAAAAAGCCACAGATAAAGATCAGGAGTCCCAAACGATCTACAGAGGCATGAAATTGTGGTAATGAGCGGAAGATATTTATTAAGTGTGATGCTAATGTCTGATTACTCAGATATCACCAGTGTGGAAACATACCTGGAAGTAGTAACGATGGGGTATACAAGAATCAATGAAGATTAGCTAGTACATGGCCGGGGGGCGTGACCGGATGGCGATGGTGATGGCGGTGGTGCTGCTTGAGGAGTGAGAGGAGATGTGTATGCTCTCACTGCATGCTGACATGAGGCGGTAATAGCTGTGTCCGCGGCACCCCCCCCCCGATTCCCCCAGCGGAGAAACAAGGACTGCGTGCGTGTGCCTGTGGAGGATCGGTGGAGTCTAACGGAGGCCGGTGCTGGACGCCTGGTGAGAGTGGTGGCGTGTGCCGGCGGAGCACGGCGGAGCACGGGGGAGCGGTGGGGTCCCTCGAGTCCTCCATTGACAGCGTGCGGAGAAGAGGACTCTCAGCTCTCGGGGGTGAGACCTTGTGTAATCCGTTCGAGACGAGCCGCAGTACTGAGACGGGAAAGAATGTCACAGCTACAACCAGGTACAACGCACACATAGGAAATTAAAGGCACAGTTACAGTACTAAGTGGGGACTGTGGAGAGACTTTGATTTGAATTTTTAAATCAGATCCCTTACTACTGCTCTTTGAACTTAACTGAATTGAATTAAAGGAGAAGTAGAGGGGGGGTTGCTGTGGACGTTGCATTATCTCTGGGAAAAGTGCAATAATAAGAAATATATATACATATATATGTATATGGAAATTTAATGGCGGCTATCTTTCGTAATTGTTGGAAAAGGGGATGAAGAGGAGTAAAAGGAAGGAACCGGCTCATTCTTAATACGGTGGAGCAGCTGTGGAGTAGCTGAAATTTGTGAAAATTCTTGTTTTTTTTTTGTTTTTTTGCCCTGGCCCAGGAAAAATTACCCCCCCCCTCCCCCCCCCCCCCCTTTTTTTTTTTTTTTTTCTCTCTTTCTTTTTTTTAAAGAGAGTAGGTAAAGTGCAAGATAAAGGGGGAAGGGGAGTCCCCGCGGGACACTTGCGGATTTGAATTATGTCTGCAAGGAGGAGAGGGGAGGAGCATGTCAGGCAGGAAAATGTTGGGGCACAATCACTGAGATCGGCCAAGGACAAAGATAAGGAAAAAGACCCCCAGTACAGTGCAACAACAGCTGGGATATCAGCAGCAGCCAAGTTGGAAAAATATGCTCATGCTCATACTCCCGATAACACGCCAACTAAGGGGGGACAGGGGAGTCAAGTGAAACCTCCTATGGATAGAAAGAGTCAAGGGCAGTCGACACAAGTGGGTGCAAAACATACAAATAACAAAAGCACAGGTGTAACTGGAAGATCTGAGATAAACCCCATGCAGGAGCCCTCAATAGTTGGTGAAGAAGAACCGACGCTGAAGGAGGTCTTGGGGGCTGTTAACGTTTGTAAACAGTCACTGCTAGAATTATGTGATCAAACAAGAAGTATTAAAGAAGAACTGGCCTTTATGCGGCAGGAACTTCAGATAACGGTTGACAGAATAACAGCAGCAGAAGGTAGAATTTCTCAGATTGAAGATGAGGTGTACCCACTAAACCAAGAGGTTAAAGATCTTAAAATACAGATGGGTAAATATGACGGGAAATTGGATGAAATGGAAAACAGACTCCGAAGGGACAATATAAGATTGGTAGGCCTCCCGGAGAAGTGTGAAGGCTCTGATATAATGGAGTTTTTGGAAAGATGGCTCATTGAAGTGTTTGGTAGAGAGACCTTTTCCCAACAATTTGCCATAGAAAGGGCACATAGAGTTCCGCTTAGAATCCTGCATCGGGGGGGTCAGCCCAGATCCGTGCTACTGAAATTTTTGAATTTTCGAGATAAAGTTGCTCTGCTTCGCAGGGCCAGGAGATGGGGAGTATCATTTATAGAGGCGCAAAAGTTTTGTACTATTCTGACTTTTCCCCAGATCTGCAGAAGCGCAGAGCAGAATTTATAGAGATCAAGCGCAGACTCCAGAAATTGGACGTTACATATGCTTTGCTCTACCCGTCTAGGTTACGGGTAGTAGCATTGGGGGAGACTTTATTTTTTGACACCCCGGCAAGTGTAGAAGCTTGGGTGCAGGAGAAGGGAGATCAATTATTGAAGAAGTGATGTTTTTCCTTTTTTTTTTTTTTTTTTTTATATATATGTGTATGGTTCCCTTTTATCCCCCTTTTTCCTTTCCTTTTTTGCTTTCCCTATTTGTTTTTTTTTTTTCTCTCTCTCTCCGGGGGAGGGGGACATTTGCACAGAGGAGATGTATTAGATGCACTGTACATGAATTAAGGGAAAAAATTCTGTATGATATACTTAAGTCAGGGTGTAGTGAGTGGCACATAGTATAATAGGAATTTATGAATGAGAAATGGGAGGGTCAAAAGGGGAGGTTGTTGAGTATGAGGTGGGTGTGGGGGGGGGATAGGGAGGGGGGTGGGGATGGAAATATGAGAGAAGGAGGGGAGTGGAGGGAGCAGGAGGGTGTGTGTGGGAGTGTAGTGGTCACGGAAAAAGCCCCTAGGGGTAACCTGGATAGGTATGTAGGGGGGAGGGGGGAGGGATCAGGGAATATGGAAGTATATAAAACACAGGAAAAGGGTAATATTTTCACAGTTACTGATGATAAATTAAAAGTAATGAGTAAACACGGGGTAATTGTATGTATAGATGTAAAGTTTAGATTTCGCTTTCACAAGGGAAGATTGAGAAGGGTTGACACTATGAAGTATAAACAATTGTATAAATTTATTAGAGTACTTATTGAGTGGGGTCTCACTTTCTTTTTTACACCTCCTTCTTGCATCCTCTTCCTCGTCATGAACTATAGGGGGAGATGCAGGGATTATCTCTGCTCAACGTTAGGGAATTCTAATTTTAATTTTGAGCCTCAAGGTTTTTTGCTCTTCTTTTCTCCTTCTCCGCACTTCCTAGAGTTATGCAGTCTAGAGTTTTGAACATTGGCTCTTGGAATGTCCGAGGGCTAGGAGCCTCTGTAAAAAGAGCAGTAGTGTTTGACTCCCTGGAAAGGTGTGATGTAGGATTGATCTGCCTACAGGAAACACACCTAACTGAAGAAACCAAATTAAAAAGTCAGAGTAGGAAATTCCAAGTTCAGTACCACTCAGTCCACACCTCCTATTCGAGGGGGGTGGCCGTGCTGGTAAGGAGAGAGGTGGCGTTCTCCTGTCGGCAGATCAATATAGATAAAGAAGGGCGGTTTATTTTTTTACATTGTGTAATTGAAAATCAGGAGTATGTTTTTGCAAATATTTATATTCCTCCTCCATTTAAACTGGAAGTTCTATATTGTTTGATGGAATTTATAGTGGACAAATCAGGGATTCCAGTTATAGCAATGGGAGATTTTAATGAGGTTATTAATAAAAGCCAGGATAGGTTTCCACCAGGAATATATATGCAGACAGAAGCTGAGACCCGGTTGTCTCGATTTTTGCTGGAGGGGGGCTTGTTTGATATATGGAGAATGCGTAACCCGGATCAGTTGCAATACTCATGTTTTTCAAGCTCATACTCCTCACTCTCAAGAATAGACTTAGTCCTTGGGAATGAGGAGGCAAGCCGAATAGTAAAGGAAATAGTTTATCAACCTAGAGGGGTGTCAGATCACTCGTTAGTGACAGTATCGGTAAATTTAGGGGGTATAAAACCCCCAAGAGTATGGAATATGAATCCAGTATGGTTTGAGTTAATAGGAGACCCCGATAAGGTGCTACTTAAAGTAGCAGAGTTTATGGAGTTCAATAATGAGTCTGCAGAAATAGGAGTAATATGGGACGCATTGAAGGCCTACCTCAGGGGGATTCTTATTCAACAGGTAGCGAATGTTAAGAAAACATCTAATGAATGGGAGAATAGGGTTAAAAGGGATTTAGTAATTGCAGAGAGAGCATATATAGAAAACCCCACCCCAGAGAAACAAAAAATATGGATAGAGAAACAACGGGAACACACGGTAGTGATCACCAGGAAAACAGAGAATAAAAGATTGTTCCAGAAACAAGTGGAGTATGGGGAAGGGGAAAAAGTAGGAAAGATGTTGGCACAGATTGTAAGAAGTAACTCCTCGTTATCCACCGTCCCAGTGATTAGGACTGAGAAGGGAGAAATCTCAGCACAGAGATCAGTGATTATAGATACCTTCAGGGTATTTTATGCCAAACTGTATACCTCACAGGGGACGGGGGAGGGCGAGGATATGGATAGGTTCTTTGCGAATATCAAAATACCATCCCTAACTAAGGAGGAGAGTGAGATTATGGAAGCCCCATTAACAATTGAGGAAATTCAATGCGCAGTGTCAGAAATGGCCAATAAGAAATCCCCAGGACCAGATGGTCTTCCTGTGGAAACCTATAAATATTACGGTAGAATATTGCTTCCAGAGCTCCTCAAAGTATTTAATTGGGCGAAAAAGGAGGGGAGATTGCCTACCTTAATGACTGAAGCAACAATAATAGTCTTGCACAAGGAGGGGAAAGATCCATTGGAAACTCAGTCTTACCGACCCATTTCCCTTCTATGTGCGGACGCTAAAATATTAGCCAAAGTATTAGCCATCAGATTGAATAAAATTATATCCAGGTTGATACATCCCGACCAAACAGGTTTTATCCCAGGCAGATCTACAAGTACGAACATAAGAAGATTATATCTTAACATGCAGGTACCAACTGAAAACGAAGGTAATAAGGCAATAATGGCTTTGGATGTAATCAAGGCCTTCGATAGTCTAGAATGGAGCTACATCTGGCGGGTACTGGGGGAATTTGGGTTTGGCCGTAATCTTATTGCATGGGTAAAAACCCTGTATAACGGCCCCAGTGCCAGAATTAGGGTTAATAATGAATATTCAGATAGGATCTTATTAGAGAAGGGGACAAGACAGGGGTGCCCTTTGTCACCCCTGATCTTCGCCCTGGCAATAGAACCACTAGCTATTGCAATTAGATCTAATATGAATATGGTTGGTTTTCAAAGGAGGATGAGGGAAGAGAGGATAGCGCTATATGCGGACGATATTCTCCTCTTTCTGAGGGACACAGAGCAGTCCCTCAGACAAGGGATGAAACTTATTACAGATTTCGGGAGGTTTTCAGGCCTGGATATAAACTGGGAAAAATCAGCTCTAATGTTATTGGATAAAAGTAGGGCTCAAAGCCCAGTGATAGGTGTGCAGCTGGAAGTAGTGGAGCGCATGAAATATCTGGGGATACACATACAAAGACATCCTAATAAATATATAAGTGACAAATATGGTTCCATTAATAGCTAAATTTAAAAATAAAATCGAAATTTGGAAAAGACTCCCATTATCGACTGCAGGGAGAAGTAATTTGATTAAAATGGTATGGATGCCCCAGTTATTGTATGTGTTACACAACTCCCCGATATGGGTAGATATAACGTGGTTCAGGAAAATGGAGGTATTATTTCGAGAACTTATATGGAGAGGGGGAGTATCAAGGATTGCTTTACAAACTTTGCAATCACCAACAAGAAAAGGAGGAATGGCAGTTCCACATCCAAGGAGCTACTTTTTAGCTGCTCAACTACAACACTTGGGAATGAGCGAGGAGATAGGTGGTGGAAATAACAGGGCCCTAATGTTAATAGAGACACCTCATAAGAATATGGTAGAAGCTCTGGAGGCAAATTCATTTCCCCCAAAAAAAATTCCTACAACAAAATTAGTAGTAAAAGTGTGGAAGGCAGTTAAGGCGATTAAAGGTCTGGGAGGCTTAACTCAATATACCCCTCTGTGGGATAATCGGAACCTGCAGGAAATGGAAGAAATAGGGGGATATAAAGAATGGGAAGTAAAGGGGATAGATAAGCTGGCCCAGTTATATACAGGGAAAATATTAAAAACATTTAGTGCTTTAAGATCAGAGTTTGACATATCAAAACAATCATTTTATAAATACCTTCAAATTAGACACGCTCTAGAGAAACAATTCAATAGGCAAGGCCCAGTGTGGAATAACTCCCCTATTTTTAGCAGATTAAATGCTTCAGTAAGGACAAAAGGATTTATAGCGGATGTATATCCAGCTATATGCAAAGGAAGTATAGGGAGTCCAGAAAGGTTTAAATGCAGAAGGAAATGGGAGGAGGAATTTGGAATCCTTACAGATGTACAGTGGATGAAAATACTGGAGGATGGATATTCAATTTCAGTTTCGCCTGCCCAGAAGATGTCACATTTAATGCTGCTACATAGAGCCTATTATACACCAAAAAGACTGTTTAGCTTTGGATGCAGAGCAGATGACAAATGCCATCGATGCCAAGAGTCTGGAGACCTGGCACACATGTTCTGGCGATGCCCAAAATTGTTTCGCTACTGGTCAGAGATTGTTACCACTTTGAATGAAACATTTAGAGTGGAGATCAAGGGGGATCCCAGGATATGTGTGCTGGGCCTGGGAGAAGTAATAGGAAGATCGCGATATACAAATAAAGCAATACTGAGGTGTTTGTTTCAGGCAAGAAAATTGTTAGCACAAAGGTGGCAAGCAAAAAATGCCCCTTCAGTAGCGGACTGGCAGCTAGTAATTATGGAAACAATATGGAAAGAGAGGGTGATATATTTAAGGAGAGGACATTTTAAAGAATTTAAAAAGATGTGGAAACCCTGGTTGGATAGAATGAGCTACCCAGTGTGAGGCATGGGAGAGGAGGAGGATGGGTAGAGAGAGAGGAAGGAAAAAGGGGAAGGAAGAATAGTGAGTGAAAAGGGGGGCCAGACAGAAGAATTATTGACACATTATGGATAGGAACACTTCCTAAAGGCTTTATTCTGTTCTATAGAACTACTGTATTTGTTAGGGTGAAATAAGTGTCATACGTGTTATAGAGAATGTTTCTCTTGCTTTTATTATGTAAAATAATGATGAAAATTAATAAAGATTATGAAATTAAAAAAAAAAGATTAGCTAGTACGATGTGCCTTTAAATATTTAGGTGCTGCCAGACTGTCTTTAGACGGAATCCTTTTACACCGGCTGCCTGTATAAATCGATAGTAGGGACAAATAAGAGTATGATATTGTGGTCAGCAAGACCAAATCAATCAAATAAAGTAACATGTACAAAGTCCCCTTAGTGAAACCTAATCAGAAAACACTGTACCTTGAGATAGCAATGTCAGAGCATTGTAGAGCTGAACCGCAATTAAAACCCGGAATCCAACTGGCAACAGGTCCTCCACAGTCAATTGCCAACAAGGCAATGACATTGACTCGGTTTTTAAATCCATGCCTCCAGCCCGGCGGCGTCTGATGTCACCGCCGAGCTGCGAGCGTGTCGGTAGAGGATCTCGCTCGGCGCAGAGCCCAAAACAGGTACTGCGCATGCGCTGGCGATGTAACTTACGTCCGCCTCGCGCAGCGGCCATCTAAGGTGATGGCATCTACCCTGCCTGACGAACGAGCGGAGTGAGGGGCCAAAATGGAGAGGAGAGAGGGCGGGGAGACTGAGTCCAACCCGCCCTTAACTTCTCCAAACCTAAAATAGATAGAAAGAAACCAGGCAGGGCTATACGTACGGGCGGATGGATCCTCAATTGCAAGGAGGCAACCTGCAACAGCCTCATTGATTAGTAGGCTGTATTAAGCAGAGTTGTCCCCGGGCGCCCGTGCAGATCGTGTTAAAGGGACATCCAAAAAGAGAACTGTGGCAATAATCTATAAAATGGATATGGAATAAAAATAGAAATGAATTTCAATTAAATTAGACAATAATATTGGTCAGCTCAAAATGAAGGCTGATCCATAAATTTGAGTATATGAAGGATATTTTTCAACTTCAATAAAATAAAAAATAAAATGAAATGAGCATATAGATACCTCAAGGCAGTACGGCCACCACAAAAAAAAAAAAAAGACCCCTTACAAAAACGACTTGAAACTAAATGTGTCATTCAAACCTGGGGACCGTGTGGCCCCAAGGTTGAACATCCAACGTGTTTCTCGTTGTAATAGAATTTGGTTATAATCACCTCCCCTGTCTCCCAGGGGTACATGTTCCAACGCAAAGAAATGCATGAGTTTGTCGTCAAACTCATGATAAAGGCCAAAATGGCGACTAATGGGGGTCTCCATTTTTTTTCCCCGTACCAGGGACACATGGTCCCTGATGCGGTGGAAAAATGGACGCTTTGTTTTTCCTATATAAAAAGCGTTACACTGGCATACCATGATGTAAACTATACCAATGGACTGGCAGGTAACCGCAAATTGTGGTTTAAATAACCGCTCATTAGGTAATAGGATATATTCCGAGGCATACAAATACCTGCAGAAGCCACATTTGTGGCAGGGTTCACATCCCTTTCGTTTTCTGCCTATCAAAGATGGAGGAGTAAAGTGGCTGCGGACTAAAGAATCACGTAATGAACGTGATCTTCTGTAAGTGACCCCAGGGTGATCCGAGAGATGTTTGGATAATGTTGGATCACTCTTCAACAGGTACCAGTACCTTTGAAATATGTTCTGTATTTGGGAATGCTGACCATTGAACGTGGTTATTAATCTGACCCCTGGCCGGTTCTCATTGATTTCTGACCAAGTATCAGGGTTTCCCGATCCTGTTTTTTTGCCTGTAGATATGAGCGTTTGAGGCATTTGTTGCTATAGCCTCTCTGATGCAGGCGCAATCGAAGCTTCTTAGCTTCTTGTTCAAAGTCAGCGTGATCGCTACAATTTCGTTTAAGGCGAAGGTATTGGCCGTAAGGGATACTTGATACCAAGGGGGCCGGGTGAGAGCTGGATGCGTGCAGCAGAGAGTTAGCCGCAGAAGGTTTTCGATAGAGGGTGGATTGAATTTCACCATTGGTGTTCACAAAAATTTGTATATCAAAAAAAGTTATTCTAGAGAGGCTCCTCTCCATAGTAAATTTTAAATTGAAGGAATTGACCCCCAATAGGTCAACAAAAGTCACCAAATCCGCTTCAGTACCTGTCCAGATAAAAAAAATAACATCAATATACCTACGCCACATAGGAATTGATTCAAAAAAGATTTTCTTGGCGGAAAATATGGCGCTCCCAACCCCCCAGGTACAGGTTGGCATATGAGGGGGCGCATTTGGTCCCCATAGCCACACCCTGCACCTGGAGGTAATGGGAGCGTCCAAACAAAAAGATATTGTTAGTCAAAATAAAATGTAGGAGTCTTAGGCCGCGTACACACGGGCGGATTGTCTGCCCAACTTAGTCCGCTGAACAGTGTTTCAGCGGACAATCCGCTCGTGTGTGGGCTTCAGCGGACTTTTTCAGCGGATTGTCTGACGAACAAAGTCTTACGGAATTTCCGTAAGACAGTCCGTCCAAACTTGGTTTCAGCAGACAGTCCGCTCGTGAGTAGGCTAGTTCGACAGACTAAGTTTGGCGCATGCTCAGAAAGGATTTACACGGCGAAGGTTGCATTGCAGTGTATTGGACGTCAAATTTTTCGTCCCGTCGTACGTGCCGTACACGTCATCGTGCAAGCTTTCAGCGGACTGTCTGCTCATCGTGTGTGGTCAAGTCCGTTCATGCAAATTTTGAACGGACTGTCTGTCGGATTGTCTGACGAACTTAGTTGGCCAGACAATCCGCCCGTGTGTACGCGGCCTTAGAGTGAATTGTGTATAGTCAGGAGAGATTCCACCATCTTCAACAATAAAGCTCTCCACGGTGTGAACCCCCAACTCATGGGGGATCGAATTGTAGAGGGCCTCCACATCAAGGGCCATCAGCCAAGAACCCTCAGAAATCGAGGTACCATCTGTGGATCTCAGTAGATCAGAGGTATCCTGTAAGTATGACGTTAAGCATTTGACATAGGGGCGTAAAAAGTCGTCAATGAGGGCACCGGCATGTTCAGTTAAACAACCCCTGCCCGAAAACTATAGGACGTCCGGGAGGATTTTGAGGGTGTTTATGCACCTTAGGTAGGGTGTAAAGGGTGGGGGTTTTGGAATTTTGAACATTTAAGTATTCCCAGGTTTTCTTTGTAATGAGCCCCTGTTGGTAGGCTGATCCAATTAGTTTGCCGTATTGGGCAATGACGTGCCCAACATGACTTTCTGGAACCCTGCGATACCAGTCTTTATTCTCAAGTAGCTTGGCCACCATCCCTTCATATTGTGCACAATCCATCACTACAAGATTGCCACCCTTGTCCGAGGGTTTAATAATAATGTTAGTGTTCGATTGTAGAGAGGAAAGCGCCTCTCTTTGTTGGAAAGTCAGGTTGGACTGTTTTAACCCAACCCATTTGGTTTCAACAAATTCTTTAGTAACTTGCTGCACAAATGCCCAAATATTGGGATTGCTTTGAAGGGCTGGGAATTTGGTAGACTTTAATCTATACTCTTCTCTAGGAATGTATGGAGTGCATGGAGTGCCGGGGGAGGCCAACAGGGGAGGACCAAAGCCTACATCTGATAACATTGTTGTGGCTTCTTCAAGATCGGTCTCGTCAATATGCCCCTCGTCCCACAACTCCATTAACCACTTCCCGACCAGCGCACGACGATGTACGTCGACATAATGGCCCGGGCAGGCATATTGGCGTACAGGTACGTCCAATATTCAATGCCGCCCTGCCATCGGGAGCGCGCCGCCAGCGGCGCGCTCCCGCGCTGGTCGGGACCCCCGTGAGTCCGGTCGCGGGACCCGCGGACTCGATCGCCGCGGGCATCCCCGCGATCGTCTCACGGAGCGGCCAAATGGAGGAAATGCTGAGTAAACAGCATTTCTCCATTCTGCCTAGCAACTAGTGACGCTGATCTCTGCTCCATGTGATTGGAGCAGAGATCATTGTTCACTAAATGAAAGCCCAACCCCCCCACAGTTAGTAACACACCCCTAGGAACACTTAACCCCTTCACTGCCAGTGTCATTTACACAGGAATCACTGCATTTATATAGCAGTGATTACTGTATAAATGACAATGGTCCCAAAAATGTGTCAAAAATGTCCGATGGGTCCCCCACAATGTCGCAGTCACAATAAAAATCGCTGATCGCCGCCATTACTAGTAAAAAAAAAAAAAAAAAAATTATTAATAAAAATGCTATAAAACTATCCCTATTTTGTAAACGCTATAACTTTTGCGCAAACTAATCAATAATCGCTTATTACGATTTTTTTTACCAAAAATATGTAGAAGAATACGTATCGGCCTAAACTGAGGGAAAAAATGTTTTTTTATATATTTTTGGGGGATATTTATTATAACAAAAAGTAAAAAATAATGCGTTTTTTTCAAAATTGTCGCTCTATTTTTGTTTATAGCGCAAAAAATAAAAACTGCAGGGGTGATCAAATACCACCAAAAGAAAGCTCTATTTGTGGGAAAAAAAGGACGTCAATTTTGTTTAGGAGCCACGTCGCACGACCGCGCAATTGTCAGTTAAAGCGACGCAGTGCCGAATCGCAAAAAGTGGTCTGGTCTTTGACCAGCAAATTGGTCCGGTCTGAAAGTGGTTAATTCCTCCATGGCCTTCACCTCAGAGAGACTCAATCCCTGGGCGGGGAAGGGTTCAGGCTGATGTGAACTCTGCATGGAGGTTCGAGGATTGTCGAATATCACTTTAAACATTAGTTTGCAGGCGAAGAGATTCAGATCTTTAATTAATTCAAACGTATCAATAGATTGAGTTGGACAAAAAGAGAGGCCCGATTTCAAAACAGAAATTTGAGCCTCAGTTAATGAAGTAGATGATAAATTAATTATTTCAAGGGTGTCTTGGCTTGCTTCGGAAAATTGGAAGAGGGGTCTGGTGCTTTTTGAACCGGTTGGGAAAAGATAGGGGCTGTGCGAAAACCCGACTCAGAGGCGGTCGCGGCCCGCCCCCCATCTGGCTGAGGCAGGGCCGCGGTCGCCTGTGAGTCAAGTGTGCCGATATGTGAAGTGAATAGGGGAGGAATAGTGGGCTTAGCCATAGAGGCCACTTTTGCCGTAGAGGCTCTTGTGTTCATAGAAGTGCCATGTGTGTGAGGAGGTGGCTTGAACTTAACTCCTCCTTCATTACCGTTGGTGCGCTTGGAGTGAAATGTCTTCTTAGATGATGAAGCTGTGGCCACAACCTGTGAAGAAGAAGAAGAGATAAAAGAGTGAGATGAGGTGTCTGAGTCAGATTGTTCTGAAGCAGTGGCAGTTGATCTTGTCAATTTCACTATATATTTATTTTTATTGCGGAAGGAAGTCCAATTATAAGCCTGACTGTTGTCATAGGCAAGTTTGTCCCGCATATATTTATTCTCCTTATTTTGAATTAAATCTGCAACATATTGTTCCAAATTGAATTTAAGTGTGTTTTCCCGATCTGCAAAAAGTCCATCCGAGATGACTGTTATGTTTTCCTCATATAATTTCTGAATCTCACCATCAATGGTGCTCAGCTCACTGGTGTAGTGGGAACATAACAATTGCATCATCTTGGCGGAACATTGTTGCAGATTGGCCTCCCATTGGGATTTAAAGCTGGGATCAAGTTTATATATCGTAGGAAAGATCTGAATCCTTAGGCCCCAGGGTGACATCTGATCATCAGTATATTTCGTGAAATACCACTTATTCCAATACATCCGAGACTTTAAAAAAAAATAAAAAATTGACCACACATATTACCAATCTATACACGTAAAGATGCTGGAGGATATTAGTTATGAGGAAAGGTTGCAAGCACTGAATTTATTCTCTCTGGAGAAGAGACGCTTCAGACGGTATATGATTTCAATCAGGGGCGTAACTAGAAATCACAGGGCCCCATAGCAAAATGTTGTATGGGCCCCCCCATCAAAAAAAAAAAAAAAAAATGAACTAATGCCATTGAACAACAGACTACCACACCCATGTGGCACAGTACCCAGGCAACAGCTTATATTAATTTTGAACAACAAAGTATGCACTATACTCTATGCAGCCCCTGAAGGGAACACATTGCAGACCTCCAGGCCTTCTAACCAATTTCTGTTCTGTTATATAAAATGAAATAGTTCAACTCACCATAATGCAAAATCAGTGGGATCCCTGAGCGTGTCACTTGCCATCATCGCCTGCCACCAGATGCAGATTGTAACTTGTCACAGGTTGCGGAATGTCACCTACCACATGTTGCAGATTGTCCACTTGCCACATCCCAGATTGTCACTTGCCAAGATAGATAAGTCACACATTATGCCACACATTATGGATTGTCACTTGCCACGTCCTGGATTGTCACTTGCCACGTCACTTGCTAAACATTATGGATTGTCACTTGCCACGTCCTGGATTGTCACTTGCCACATCACTTGCCACACATTATGGATTGTCACTTGCCACGTCCTGGATTGTCACTTGCCACACATTATGGATTGTCACTTGCCACGTCCTGGATTGTCACTTGCCACATCACTTGCCACACATTATGGATTGTCACTTGCCACGTCCTGGATTGTCACTTGCCACACATTAAGGATTGTCACTTGTCACATCACCTGCTACATGTTGCGGATTGTCCACTTGCCACATCGCCTGCCACCAGATGCAGATTGTCACTTGTCACACGTTGCAGAATGTCACCTGCCACATGTTGTGGATTGTCCACTTGCCACATCCCGGATTGTCACTTGCCACGTTACCTGCCACACATTACGGATTGTCACTTGCCACGTCCTAGATTGTCACTTGCCACGTCCTGGGTTGTCACTTGCCACGTCACCTGCCACACATTACGGATTGTCACTTGCCACATCACCTGCCACACATTACGGAATGTCACTTGCCACGTCACGGATTTTCACTTGCTACGTCCCCTGCCACATGTTACGGATTGTCACTTGCCACATCCAGGTTGTCACTTGCCACGTCACCTGCCACACATTACGGATTGTCACTTGCCACGTCATTACAGATTGTCACTTGCCACATCCTAGATTGTCACTTGCCATACATTATGGATTGTCACTTGCACGTCCCGGGTTGTCACTTGCCACGTCACCTGCCACACATTACGGATTGACACTTGTCACGTCACGGATTTTCACTTGCCACGTCACCTGCCACATGTTATGGATTGTCACTTGCCACATCCAGGTTGTCACTTGCCATGTCACCTGCCACACGTTATGGATTGTCACCTGCCACGTCCCGGGTTGTCACTTGCCACGTCGCCTGCCACACATTATGGATTGTCATTTGCCACGTCATGGATTTTCACTTGCCACGTCACCTGCCACACGTTACGGATTGTCACTTGCCACGTCGCCTGCCACACATTATGGATTGTCATTTGCCACGTCATGGATTTTCACTTGCCACGTCACCTGCCACACATTATGGATTGTCACTTGCTCTGCCACTTTCCTGCTGTGTCACTGAGTCAGGCAGCAGATTATCAGTCAGACAGCAGAGAGATAATGTCAGCTCTCTGCTTCCTGGCTGCCTGCCCAGTGAGGGGGTAACTGCACTGCAGGGATGCAGGGCGGCCAGAGATGATGTCATCTCTATGCTCCCCGCCTGTCAGCTCCCTGATTGGCCAGCCCACTCTCTCACCAGCGAACTGGCCACTCTCATCCGCCTCCCACGGATCCTCTGACCGCCCGCTCTCACTCACTGAGCCGCCTGTGGACCACCCGCGGAGCCGCGGACTACCCGCGGAGCCGCCCGCGGACCACCCGCGGAGCCGCGGACTACCCGCGGAGCCGCCCGCGGACTACCCGCGGAGCCGCCCGCGGACTACCCGCGGAGCCGCCCGCGGACCACCCGCGGACTACCCGCGGAGCCGCCCGCGGACCACCCGCGGACTACCCGCGGACCTCCCGCGGAGCCGCCGGCTATCTCCCGCGGAGCCGTGGCGCCTGTCCTCACCGGGCCCCACTTGACTGCGGGCCCCATAGCGCCCGCATGTGTTGCTATGGCGGTAGTTCCGCCACTGATTTCAATATACAAATACCGTACTGGTGACCCCACAATAGGGATAAAACTTTTTTGCAAAAGGAAGTTTAACAAGACTCGTAGCCACTCATTAAAATTAGAAGAAAAGAGGTTTAACCTTAAACTACGTAGAGGGTTCTTTACTGTAAGCCCTTGTACACATGGTCGGAGATTCCGACGGAATGTGTCCTATCTGACCGATAATCCGACTGTGTATGGTCTCCATCGGACTGTTTGCATCGGAGTATCCGACGGACCAAGTTTTCCAACGTATCCGTAAAATTTTCTGACAAAATGCTCCGATCGGACATACTCTGATCATGTGTAGCCTACTTCGATGGACAAAATGCCACGCATGCTCAGATCAAATTCCTAGACCAAATGTTATATTCTTAATATCTAAATTTTAATTGGCTTTATTATACTTTATTCAGAATAATAATATTTCCATATTGTGTGAAAGAACTTTGAGACAATGATTTCTATGTTATGGCTTGCATAGCTGGAAAAGTAAATATTTAAAACCTATCAGGATTTTGATGAATATTGTATATCTTATATATACTTTTAAGGGCTATGTAAGTGATATTTGTTTATGTTAAACTTATCCAGTTCATTATATATATATGTTTTTAGAAGGTCTTTCCTATGTAATAAGAGACGATATTTGTATTAGACAGAAATCCTCTCTCATATCCATTTCCTGCCAGTTCATTAGAAGCTAGAATTGCGTTTTAAGTGGTAACACATGTTAGCTCTGTTATAACAACCACTCTTAGCCCCCACCTTTGGAAAGGAGGGTCTGTCTTTTTGGCGCGAAATTAGAAGCCTGGTTAATATAATGGTAAACCTGGGAGGAAGATTTCCTGTTGAATCCTGGTCTCTCAACTAGGCAGATGTGTCTTGGAAGCTCAGCAGCATATAAGAAAGACACATGTCTTGCACACAGCCTTCCAGCATACAAAGGGTTATTCCGCCATTTTAGATAGGCCACACAGCAATAACCTTAGACAATTTTTAAAGATAAAATGATATATTGAATAAGAAAGAAAGATACAAATGATTATCATTGTACTATTTTTGTAAGTATCCTTTTGTATTTAAATGTGTACAAATAAATACACATTTTTTGAATTACGCTGACTCAGATCTAATTAAGGAAATTCGTCGCACAAGATTGATCGATCTCAACATATACTTAAGACTTTGAAATATCGTACATTATTATTTCATTTATTTCATTGGCGAATTCCAGCCAGTCAATCATAAGTCGGAAGTTTTTTTTTTCAACTTCCATCCTTTGATCAGAGGGGAAGGAAGAGATGAACAGAGATTAAACTTCGCAAAGATTGAAAAAGAACCTAGAAGGAAAATCGATCGATTGATTGTGAAAGACCGGAGAATTTCAGATATACAGAAGTCTTGACAGACGTGAATTTCGAGGACAGCGAAAAATTGACGAGTTTTATATTTGATGAGTAGAAAATTAAATATGGAATTTGTAGATGTTTTAGCTGATGAAAGTACATTAGAATTTAAAGGTTTATCGAAACAGGTCTCTGATGCTGTTTTATGGAAATTAATGTATGATCAATGCTTTCAGGCAAATGCTGACATTGAGAAGGATAGATTCTCATTAGTTAAAACAAAGAAAAAAGTACGTAATATAATGAAACTTGTTAAAAGTTATAATACTATGGTGTTTGATATGCCAGGAAAACAAAGTCAAAGTGTAACTGAAAATGTATTTTTTGAACCTAGATGTTCAAGTTGTGAGACTTTTTGTACATATATTGAACATTTAGAGAATGCAATAGAAATTGCAGCAAAGCAGTAGACATGTGCAGAGTAAAATATTTCGTTTCGGAATTTCGTTTTCGTCTGAAAACTTAATTTATTTAGTTACTCCCGAAATTCGTTTTTATTTATTTCGTTTTTCGTTCAAAAATTGCATTCGTCCGAAAATCCACATGAATTACGGTCGAATCTGTCTTGGAAGGCTTATGGTGTCTGTCGAATGTATAAAGAAGATTCGACGGAGCTAACTATATAGCATACTTTAGAACCCTATTAAAGTCTATGGGACTCCAACGTTCAAAATCTAAAGTGCTAATTTTAAAGGCTAATTTGCAAGTTACTGTCCTAAAAAGTGTTTGGGGACCCGGGTCCTGCCCCAGGGGACATGTATCAATGCAAAAAAAAGTTTTAAAAACGGACGTTTTTTCGGGAGCAGTGATTTTAATAATGATTAAAGTGAAACAATAAAAGTGTAATATTCCTTTAAATTTCGTAGGGGGGGGTTGTCTATAGTATGCCTGTGAAGGGGCGCATGTTTCCCGTGCTTAGAATTGTCCCTGCACAAAGTGTCATTTATGCAGGAAAAAAAGTCCTTTAAAATCACTCGCAGCTATAATGAATTGTCGGCTCCCGTAATACAGAGAACACTCATTGAAAGTCATTGATAAAAAAAAAAAAAAAAAAATAAATAAAAAAAAAAGCGTGGGGGTCCCCCAAATTCAATTACCAGGCCCTTCAGGTCTGGTATGGATATTAAGGAGAACCCTGCCTCAAATTTAAGAAAAAATTTGACGTGGGGTTCCCCCTAAATATCCATAACCAGACCCTTCAGGTCTGGTATGGATATTAAGGGGAACCCCGCGTCAAATTAAAAAAAAAATTGACGTGGGGTTCCCCCTAAAAATCCATACCAGACCCTTTATCCGAGCACGCAACCTGGCAGGCCGCAGGAAAAGAGGGGGGGACGAGAGAGCGGCCCCCCCTCCCTCCTGAACCGTACCAGGCCACATGCCCTCAACATTGGGAGGATGCTTTGGGGGTCCGTGACCCCTCAAAGCACCTTGTCCCCATGTTGATGAGGACAAGGGCCTCATCCCCACAACCCTGGCCGGTGGTTGTGGAGGTCTGCGGGCGGGGGGCTTATCAGAATCTGGAAGCCCCCTTTAACAAGGGGACCCCCAGATCCCGGCCCCCCCCCTGTTTGAAATGGTAAGGGGGTACAAAAGTACCCCTACCATTTCACAAAGAAAGTGTAAAAAATGGTTAAATAAAACAAACACACTTTTTAAAAATTCCTTTATTAAAAATAAAAAAAGATTCCAGCGGCGGTAATCCACTCTTGCTATCCAGCGACGGACGGTCAGCTCTCCATCGATGTCTAATGTCATCCAGCGCAGCGCAGCATCCTTCTTCTGTCTCCTCCACGGAGACACTGGAGGCATTCCGGCGCTGACGTTTCTTATATACGGAGGGCGGGGCCACCCGTCACCTGACCCCGCCCCCCTCTGACGCAAGGGGAAACCCGGGGTTCCCCGTGACGTATGGGTGACCCCGCCCCCCTCTGATGTAACGGAAACCTGCCTGTGTTACATCAGAGGGGTGCGGGTCACCCCTACGTCACAGGGAACCCCGGGTTTCCCCTTGCGTCAGAGGGGGGCGGGGTCAGGTGACGGGTGGCCCCGCCCACCCTATATAAGAAACGTCAAGCCGCCGGAATGTCTGTAGTGTCTCCTCCACGGAGACAGAAGAAGGATGCTGCGCTGCGCTGGATGACATTAGACATCGATGGAGAGCTGACCGTCCGTCGCTGGATAGCAAGAGTGGATTACCGCCGCTGGAATCTTTTTTTTATTTTTAATAAAGGAATTTTTCAAAAGTGTGTTTGTTTTATTTAACCATTTTTTACACTTTCTTTGTGAAATGGTAGGGGTACTTTTGTACCCCCTTACCATTTCAAACAGGGGGGGGGCCGGGATCTGGGGGTCCCCTTGTTAAAGGGGGCTTCCAGATTCTGATAAGCCCCCCGCCCGCAGACCTCCACAACCACCGGCCAGGGTTGTGGGGATGAGGCCCTTGTCCTCATCAACATGGGGACAAGGTGCTTTGAGGGGTCACGGACCCCCAAAGCATCCTCCCAATGTTGAGGGCATGTGGCCTGGTACGGTTCAGGAGGGAGGGGGGCCGCTCTCTCGTCCCCCCCTCTTTTCCTGCGGCCTGCCAGGTTGCGTGCTCGGATAAAGGGTCTGGTATGGATTTTTAGGGGGAACCCCATGTCAAATTTTTTTTAAATTTGATGCGGGGTTCCCCTTAATATCCATACCAGACCTGAAGGGTCTGGTTATGGATATTTAGGGGGAACCCCACGTCAAATTTTTTCTTAAATTTGAGGCAGGGTTCCCCTTAATATCCATACCAGACCTGAAGGGCCTGGAAATTGAATTTGGGGGACCCCCACGCTTTTTTTTTTATTTATTTATTTATTTTTTTATCAATGACTTTCAATGAGTGTTCTCTGTATTACGGGAGCCGACAATTCATTATAGCTGCGAGTGATTTTAAAGGACTTTTTTTCCTGCATAAATGACACTTTGTGCAGGGACAATTCTAAGCACGGGAAACATGCGCCCCTTCACAGGCATACTATAGACAACCCCCCCCCTACGAAATTTAAAGGAATATTACACTTTTATTGTTTCACTTTAATCATTATTAAAATCACTGCTCCCGAAAAAACGGCCGTTTTTAAAACTTTTTTTTGCATTGATACATGTCCCCTGGGGCAGGACCCGGGTCCCCAAACACTTTTTAGGACAGTAACTTGCAGAATCTTTTCTCTCTGTCAAATCTTTTTTCTCTGTCGAATATTTTCTCTATATAATCTTGGACTAATAGAGGTAAGGTTAAGCACATTCGACCACAGGTTCTATAGACAGATTGTTATCGTCAGAGTCATGTCAAATCTCCTATTCTATATCGAACTGTTGTAACAATGAAAACGAAAATAAAGCATTTATTTATGTCGGATCTTTCGTTTTTCGGATTTTGTGCTTTCGTTATCGTTTGTCAAAACGAAAACGAAAATAGCTGAAATTCGGACGAAAATGCATTCGGACGAAAACGAATGCACATGTCTACAAAGCAGGAGAAGAAATATACTGAACAATTATTGACTGAAAAAATTGAATTGGAACATAGAATTGATGCATTATTGCAATCTCTGAAAGAAAATGAAAATCAAATAGGTTTTTTGGAAAGTTGTGTGCATGGGAATGTTTTAAATTTGCTTAAAACTCAATTACTGCAAGCTGAGATTCCTGCACATGCTCAGTGCTCAAAAATGGAGGATGGTGAACATGTGACAAAGGCAGACGTGAACGTCATATCCTGTAATGAGTCAAATGTTAATATTTCCTCAGACAATGAGAGTGGGAAGTCAGTTGAATTAAATAATACTGATAGTAAGCAGAAATGTAGATTTTCATTGCCATATGCTCAGAGGAAAGTCTATAAAAAGTTGAATAATAATAATACACAAAAGAGGTTGTATTATCCGAAAATTTTGCCCAGGCGTCAAGAGGTTTATTCTGTACGTTGGCACAGTAATCTGAGGTATAGAGGTCATAATAAGCAAATTCATTTTTCTTCTAAGACCCAAAGACAAAGATTGCAAACTGAAAATAGTCCATTAATACAGGAAAGGTTTAATTATGTAGCATATAACACTCTGAAAACAGTCAGCAGTCCTTAAATTAACTGCGGATATGGTAAGAATTTTCTGGTTGATGCTTAATGGCTATGAATAAGGATTGATTTGAGTTTAAAAAGATTTGGTTTTGACGTTTGGAATATTATTGAGGATTTTGATATAATTTTAATATTTTTCAATGATAATCTATTGGATTATTATTTTTTATCAATGTGTCATTGTCATGAGTATTAAGGTTTTATTTTTGTTTTGTTCAAGCTGAACATTGAAAGGTTTGTATTCAGTCAGCATGGTACTCAATTAGCAATTGAATGAATAGACAACAAAGAGAGACAGAGAAATTTATGAGCTTGTATTTGTTGATAAAAACTGCATTGAGTATTGACAAGGAAGAGAAGAAAGGTTCACTAGTGATTTATAGTGATAGTTCATATGTTGTACGTTATATATGTAGAGGTTTTGTGGATTCATCCAATAAGACTCTTGTGCAGAAAGAGACATTAGAAGTAGTTTTTGACTTTGCAGAGAGTAATTCTTTTGCATATGTTATTGTAAAAATTCCAGCACATAAAAAAGATAGTGAGTTATCTGTAGGTAATAGAACAGCAGATTTATTGGCAAAGGAAACAGCTTTGCATGGGAAGTTAGTAAATTCAACCTGAAATGGTATCAATTAATGTTGTGAAGAAAGTGGACACACATATTCCTTTAATTTCAGAGAAAAAAAAGGTCACAATCTTTTTTATTTCTCATAGGTTGCCACAAAGTTATTATTTGGGTCATTAGACCATAAGTTTGTGTCATGACGAAAAAGGATTATTGTGTATTTATAGTTCACAGCACCTACAGGTGGGATTTACTAATGATGATGCTTTAACTATTGTTTAGATGTTGAATAATCATGTTTTTCTAGTTTGGGATATATCAGCAAACCTCAGTAGTGACAGAGAATGTGTAAAATCTTGGGAATAGAACAGAGATTTCATGTATGATAGCATTCACAGTTTGTAGGTATTATTGTGAGGATGTATCGGATAATTAAATCTAGGATTGATAAATGTTGTTGGACAAAGGAAATATTTGGGTTGATGTTGTTCCAGTTATTTTTAATGGATGTAAGAAGCACAATTTCTGATGCTACAAAGTATTCTCCTTTTGAGTCTAATGGAGAAAGGAAAATGGCGTTTGTATTGCCTCGTGGAGTCAAAATTGGTTGAAGAAGAGATACAAAATGGTTTCTCTATAAATTTTCAGTTGAGAAAATAAAATGGAGTTTGTATTGCCTCGTGGAGTCAAAATTGGTTGAAGAAAAGATACAAAATGGTTTCTCTATAAATTTTCAGTTGAGAAAATAAAATGGAGTTTGTGTTGCCTCGTGGAGTCAAAATTGGTTGAAGAAGGTATACAAAATGGTTCCTCCTCATATTTCTAAGTTTGAAAAAGAAAGTTAATTCAGGATAAAAAGTGTCTTTGTTCTAGTTAAAAATATAAGTTTTTATATTACAATGTTTCTTGATTAAGAGATTAAGAAATAATTTGTATATATATTGATAAGGTAAAAAGGTTTGTGTATGTTTAAAATGGTTTTATACAAAGGGTTATTCATAGCAACCCTTAGGAATTTAGAATGAGACACCCATTGTTTTAGAAAGGTGGGAGGGAAAATACTCATTCTGTAGAACTGTCATGCTCAGAAAAACCTTTAGAAGAAAAAGGTGGGGGCTGGTTTTTTTTGTTTTAGGAGTGGACACAGACAATAATGGAGTACACACATTTCAGTGAAAGTTTCATTCCAGTACACATAAGACATATATTTATATATATCATGAAGGATTGTTATTAAATCCACGCACATATCAGATTTAATCTTCATTGTAAGAATAATCTATTTTTTGATATTTTACAATTGATATTGTTTTTTGTAACATTTTGTTATTTTGTTGTTAAACCAAAAATTATCTTTTGTATAAGATATGCGGTCTATTAAGTAGACCAGGAACAGAAAGGTTTATTTAAGATAAAATTAGATATTGTTGACACAAGTCTAAGACAGAAAAGATAAAAGATGATTAAAGAATTGTTACATGTGAGGTCACACCCAGAAATGCACGTCACAGAGTTTCAGGAGTTGAAACATGGAAAAGTAATTGGGAAAGTCCATGGACATTTTGGGATGTTCAAGGGGTACAAATACTTTCTCAGTTCAGTGAAACAAGTATGTAGAAAGAAAAATGTGGGTATAACAAATTTTATATTCCAAGATAATGATGCTGCCTTTATTTTTTCAGGAATTAAAAATAAAAATCGAACCTGAAGAAAGTGCGTATTCCAAAAGAAAAAGATGTCAGCACAACAAAAGAAAAGTTTTAAAGAGAGAAAGTGTATCATCACTACAGGATGCATCTTTTCCCTAGTGACAATTTTATTTGATAAGATATATCAAGAATTGTTCAAGTTATGCAAAGACTAACAGAAATGAAGAATTACACAACAAAGATCATATGTTATTCAGAAATAAGAGAGATGTAGACATTGATATCAATGCAGATGAACTGAAAAATAAGAACATTGATACCATTACAAAGGACAAAAATAATAGAGTTATCGATATTAGTGCATATGATAAAAATCATAATTTTAGAGATGTTGATATTAATACAGCAGAAGATTTGTATGGATTTTTATGTATTGGAGATGGATATTTTTGTTGTTTACAATTGTATTTCATTCACAGCAATGATATTGACATCAAAGTTAAAATAGAATCCAAAACAAAGTTTGTTAAAATGCAGGGATCTTATAGACTAAATAACAAAACCGGAATTTTTGAGTGTAACATATTGTTGAGGAGTTTCTGGTCTATATTTTTAAAGGGTAATGAGTCAACAATTTGGTCTGGAGATGTTACTAATATTATGACAAGATCTGGGAAAATACTTTATTCCTTTGATCAATTTTATTATCTTTTTCAAAGTTTTGTAAAGATATTAAATCCAAAATATTTAAACATCATTGGAGATGAAAAAGGAGATGTTGTAAGAACATGGGTTTTTAAAGTTACAAGAAAATTTACTGAAATAAGGGTCAAAATTGATATCTTTATAGTTGATAAGATTGTTCCAGAAATTAATATTTTCCGACAATCTTTGAAAATTATGGAAGATAAAGATAATTTGCATTTGATATGTGATACAAAAATATCTTTACCTCAAAATTCATTGTTGACTTGGAAAAGGAATGATGAGTTTTTGGGTAGTTTTTTTTATAGTTCTACTATCATAATTCATAAAGGAATTTTTGGTAGTGTGAATTGGATCAATGATACATTTGTTTATCAACAAATGAGAGTATCTTTGAATGATACTGGCATATATGAATGTTGCATATCAATAGAAAATTATCCGGTGAAATGTGCAAAGGCAAGTGTTATTGTTATGTCTCCAAGGAAAACTCCATGTGTCAATAAGAAAAGTTTCTCTGCAAGCCCTTTTCAGATTAACCATTTCCAATCCAGAACTCTTTTGAGAGAGGGAAAGTTTGTCATTGTTTTGTGGAACTTTAATGTTTCAGAATGGAAAATTTCTACAAGGTTTCCACAATGTCAAGGACATCTGGTTAATATGGAATTGGGTATTGAGAGATGGTTTGGAATTAATAATAGAAATCATAACAGAAATAAGCGTGGTATTGTTGAAGGTATTTTAGGAGGGATTGGCACAATCGGGAGTATAACAAATAGTATGGATATTAATACTTTAAAGTCTGATCTAGAAACCGCTGGTTTAGTGGGAAGTAATGGTATTAAAATACAAAGACATTTAAATCAGATTTTAGAAAATATGGTAATTAAAACTGCTAATATAATGGGTCCATCTATTTTACATCTTCAAAATATTACTCTTGATTTGATGAGAAGTGAACAACATTCTCATATAACCAGAGCATGCTTAGAGATTCAAACGGAATATTCCACTAATTTTAAAATAATTGCGCAAGCATTTCAGAGTGGAATAACTCCTCTTGGTATTTTACAGTATTTACCCAAAGAATATTTATATGCGATAAATCATACAGATTTATGGGTAAATAAATGGATAGGATGCAAGCAGGACATATGTTATAGTTCTTCTATGATTCCAATAGCCGGAAAAGAACAAATTTTGGTTCCAATCACTGTTTTGGGATTACCTGTCAGTAATACACAATTATTATACTATAAATTACAGTATACAGATTTTGTATTTAACAATGAAAATTCTGAATTAGAACAATTAGATTTGTCATCATGTTTACAATTCCAGTCTAAAATTATATGTTTACCTAATCAAGATAAAAGTATATTTCATTCTTGTTATCATAATCATACATTATGTTCAGCAAGAATTGAAAATAAAATTAATTCTGAATTAGTTACTCGTGTAGATAAAAAGAAGGTTTGTTTTCAGATTATGTCAGATACAGAAAGTGTTAAAACTTTTTTCTCTTCTTGTACAAATACAGAAAACCTAAATCAAGGGTTGTATTGTATAGAAGGAGATATTGTTGCAATAAGTATTAATGGGTTGAGAACAAATTTAACAAATATGTTTATGAAAAATATTAGCGTTCTACCTACACAGTATAATATTTCCCAAATAGATGAATTTCCATGGGAAAAATGGGCAAATATAATTCAAAAGGATCAAGGTTTATTAATAGCTTTGGCTAAGGAATTGCAGAATGCAGAAGTATTGTTTAAACATGAACAAGGTAATTTGCAAGAAATATCACATCAATGGTCAGAATTTTCAGGAAGTAATTGGTGGAAAAGATTTAGTAATAGTGTATCCATGTGGGGAAAAACTTCGATAACTTCAGCAGCAGGAAATATTTTATCACATCCTATTGTAATTATTTTTATTATTATCATGTTATTCCTTATATTCCAGTTATGTTTAATGTTTAGAATGAAAAAATTATATTATCGAATTAGAAGTGATATTAAGAAAGGAGATGACTTGTTACAAAATAAATTGAAGAGGAAAATGGGTTTTGAAGGTATAAATTCAATTCTGCATGACAAAACATTTGGAGTTATTGAATCAAAGTTTGTTTGAATGTGACATGAATGGTGATGAATGAATTTTTAATCTGAAAAATATGATTAGTATTCATATTTCAGAGGGGAATGTTATATTCTTAATATCTAAATTTTAATTGGCTTTATTATACTTTATTCAGAATAATAATATTTCCATATTGTGTGAAAGAACTTTGAGACAATGATTTCTATGTTATGGCTTGCATAGCTGGAAAAGTAAATATTTAAAACCTGTCAGGATTTTGATGAATATTGTATATCTTATATATACTTTTAAGGGCTATGTAAGTGATATTTGTTTATGTTAAACTTATCCAGTTCATTATATATATGTTTTTAGAAGGTCTTTCCTATGTAATAAGAGACGATATTTGTATTAGACAGAAATCCTCTCTCATATCCATTTCCTGCCAGTTCATTAGAAGCTAGAATTGCGTTTTAAGTGGTAACACATGTTAGCTCTGTTATAACAACCACTCTTAGCCCCCACCTTTGGAAAGGAGGGTCTGTCTTTTTGGCGCGAAATTAGAAGCCTGGTTAATATAATGGTAAACCTGGGAGGAAGATTTCCTGTTGAATCCTGGTCTCTCAACTAGGCAGATGTGTCTTGGAAGCTCAGCAGCATATAAGAAAGACACATGTCTTGCACACAGCCTTCCAGCATACAAAGGGTTATTCCACCATTTTAGATAGGCCACACAGCAATAACCTTAGACAATTTTTAAAGATAAAATGATATATTGAATAAGAAAGAAAGATACAAATGATTATCATTGTACTATTTTTGTAAGTATCCTTTTGTATTTAAATGTGTACAAATAAATACACATTTTTTTGAATTACGCTGACTCAGATCTAATTAAGGAAATTCGTCGCACAAGATTGATCGATCTCAACATATACTTAAGACTTTGAAATATCGTACATTATTATTTCATTTATTTCACCAAAGCTATTGGCTACTAGCCTGAACGTAGTCCCATCGTAACAAAATAACGTCATCACATTATGTACATTTCTGACAACTTTGTCCGACCGTGTGTATGCAACAGTTTCGGACAAAATCCACCTGACAAAATCCGCCGGACAAAATCCAACGGATTTGGTTGTCAGAATGTCCCACCGTGTGTACAAGGGCTAAGAGTGGCAAGGATGTGGAATTCCCTTCCACAGGCGGTGGTCTCAGCAAGGGGCATTGATAGTTTCAAGAAACTATTAGATACATGACCACAACATACAGGGATATACAATGTAATACTGACATATAATCACACAGGTTGGACTTGATGGACTTGTGTCTTTTTTCAACCTCACCTACTATGTAACTATGTAACTATCATACATAGCTCTCTCTCTTTCTCTTGTGAGAGTTTGCTAGGAAGGGAGGGGGGTCATAAGAGGACCAATGAAAGCTGCAGAGATGGAGGTGTGCCTGTGTAAATCCAGGAAGTGAACAGGCAGCAGCTTCAGCTGCCCACAGTTAAAATGGCTGCAGCCAGACTTAGTGGAGGGAGATTTCTGCAGCATAAGTACAGAAGCACAGTTATATAAAATAATTTGCAAAGTGGTTGGAGGGAAGCTTCATAATGTCAAAGATGTTTTTATTACAAATTATGTGAGCAGACTGCAGTTCTGCTTTAATAAGGCAAGCAGGTGTAGTTCTTCCGGGAAATGTTACTGTGATCATACTAATTGAAAAAAGTCATTTGAATTTAGTTAAATTGTAAACACTGTCATTAGTATTTTGCATGGATTTCTTATTGCTTAAAGTCAACAATAAACACATTCTGTATAACAGCAAATAAAAGCAAAGGCATATTCATATTAAAGTGGTTGTAAACCCTTACAACACACTTTGACCTACAGGTAAGCCTAGATTAAGGCTTACCTGTAGGTCCAAGAAATATTTCCTAAACCTACATGGTTTAGGAGATATTTGCCGAAAGACAGCCACCGCTGTCTAAGGCGCATGCGCCGTAGACAGCGGCACACAGGTGCACTGAGCGCGCCGCTGTCAATGGCAATATGCCACGCGTGGCGGCTCCCGGGCGCATGCGCGGGAGTGACATCATCGCGGCTTCGCCGAATGACAGCGGCGGAGCAGCGAGCATCCACCGAGAAGATGGATGCGCCGGACTACAGGGGACAGCGGTGACTTCGCTGGCTCCTGTGTCAGGTAAGTGACACATAATGGACTACTATGCGATGCATAGTAGTCCATTATGCTTTACCTTTGCAGGGAATGAAAGAGGAAGTAAACTCATCAGGGTTTACTTCCTCTTTAAAGGGCTTTTATCATTAATGAAAAGAAGATTGCTAATACAAGATATCACAGAAGAACAAAAGGGAAAACCAAACGAATGCGCTGCTACCTAAAATTATGTTTCAACTCTGCTGCTGCAATCACATATATATATATATCAGAAAATAGTGATGCGCTTCTAATAAGTCTAATAAGCCATAACGTCCTATCGAACTCGCGCTTCCCTGGGGCGCACACCCTGAAGTGTCTGTGATCGTCGGATCCGGCATCACGGATCGGGGTAAAGCACCAATGACATCAGCCTTTTACCTTGTGATTGCTCCGTCCAATGAGAGAGCGATCACTAGTCAACAAACCGACGCATGTCAGTTTCAGCTCTCTCCTCACACCGGTAGGTATAGTGTGTGAGGAGAGGAGGGAGCCAGTGCAGCAGTGTGAGTGGGCTGGATCTGAAGTGCCCGCAGTATGACAGAGTGATCTGTGCTCATTCATGCCTCACCCATGCCTCATTAATGCTCATCCATGCCTCACTCATGCTCATCCATGCTTATCTATGCCCATCCATACCTCATCCATGCCCATCCGTGCCTCATCCATGCCTCAGCCATGCCTCATCCATGGCCATCCATGACTAATCAGTGCTCAATCCATACCTTGTCCGTGCCTCATCTATGCCACATCAGTGCTCATCTGTGCCTCATCCATGCCACATTTGTGCCACATCAGTGCCCATTCATGTCTCAGCCATGCCACATCAGTGCTCATCCGTGCCTCATCAGTGTTCAGCTGTGCCACATCCATTCCTCGTCCATGCCCATCCATGCCACATCAGTGCTCATCTGTGCCACATCAGTGCTCATCCGTGCCACATCCATGCCACAAAACAGGACAGGGATGCATCAAGGGCCCCGGGGTCCCATGAAGTTGTACCCACTGCACACACTGGGTTCAAGTCATGGCCCCACCAAGTATGCCAAAACCAGTGTCCGTCTCCAAGCCCTTTGGTTTGAGTTACTCCATTACACCTATCCATGATTGTTTTTGTGTATTGTTATGCATCCTTGATTATTTATGTTTCTGTGATATTGTAATTATGTATTTTTTTGTATAATAAAACATTTTTTATATATATATTTTCCTATGTATGTGAATATGGTAGTACCTATAAAGTCCCACTTCTAGGGGATTTTTCTATCTGTGCCACATCCATGCCCCATTACTGCTCATTCATGCCCCATCCATGCCACATCAGTGATCATCCGTGCCTCATCCATGCCACATCAGTGCTCATCTGTGCACTACAGTGCCATATCCATGCCACATCAGTGCTCATTTGTGCCACATCAGTGCTCATCCATGCCACACCCATGCCTCATCAGTGCTCATCTGTGCCACATCCATGCCACATTACTGCTCATTCATGCCCCATCCATGCCACATCAGTGCTCATCCGTGCAACACTCATGCCACATTAATAATCATCCGTGCCACATCCATGCCCCATTAGTACTCATCCATGCCACATCAGTGCTCATCCGTGCTACATCCATGCCACTATAGTGCCCATTAGTGGCACATCCATGGCATATCAGTGCTCATTCATGCCACATCAGTACTTATCCATGCCACATCAGTACTCATCCGTGCCACATCCATGCCACTATAGTGCCCATTAGTGGCATATCCATGGCATATCAGTGCTCATTCATGCCACATCAGTACTCATCCATGCCACATCAGTACTCATCCGTGCCACATCCATGCCACTATAGTGCCCATTAGTGGCACATTCATGGCATATCAGTGCTCATTCATGCCACATCAGTACTCCTCCATACCACATCAGTACTCATCCGTGCCACATCCATGCCACATCAGAGCTCATTCGTGCTTCATCCATACCACATCAGTGATAATCCGTGCCTCATCCATGCCACATCAGTGCTCATCTGTGCCACATCAGTGCTCATCCGTGCCTCATCCATGCCACATCAGTGCTCATCCATGCCACTACAGTGTCACATCCATGCCACATCAGTGCTCATTCGTGCCACATCAGTGCTCATCCATGCCACATCAATACTCATCAGTGCTCATCCATGCCACATCAGTGCTCATCCGTGCCACTACAGTGCCACATCAGTGCCCATCCATGCCTCACCCATGCCAATCAGTGCCACTAAAGTGCCACATCAGTGCTCATTTGTGTCACATCAGTGCTCATCCGTGCCACATCTGTGCCCAACCGTGCTTCATCCATACCACATCAGTGATCATCCGTGCTACATCAGTGCTCATCCATACCACATCGGTGCCTCATCCATGCGACATCAGTGCTCATCCGTGCCACATCAGTACTCATCTGTGCCACATCCATGCCACCTCAGTGCTCATCCATGCCTCATCAATGCCACATTAGTGCTCATCCATGCCACATCCATGCCACATCCATGCCACATCAAAAATTGTGTTTTCATTTTCTTTCCACATTTTCCAAAAACTTGTGGGAAAAATGACATGTTCAAAAAACTCATTATGCCTCCTATGTCGGGGTGTTTGCTTTCCAAAATGGGGTCTTTTTTGGGGGTCTTTCCATTGTCCTGGTGCTATAGGGCCTTCAAAAGTGTAATAGCTGGTCAAGAAATTAGGTGTGTAATTTATGTCCCTAGAAGACCGCTACGGTGCTCCCTGCTTGTTTGGCCTCTGTATGTGGCAAGGCTGTGTAAAAGTCTCACACATATGGTATTACCATACTCAGGAGTAGCAGAATGTGTTTTGGGGTGTAGCAGCAAGTATGCATATGCCATGCAAGAGAAATATCCTGTTAATATGACAATTTTGAGAAAAAAAATATATTTTTTTTTAATTTTGCAAAGAATTGTGGGAAAAAAATTACAACTTAAAATAACCCACCATGCCTTTACTACATATCTTGTAATGTCTACTTTCCAAAAAGGGGTAGTTTGGGGGGTATTTGTACTGCCCTGGCTTGTTAGTGTCTCAAGAAATTAGATAGGCCATCAGTACATCAGGTGTGATACATTTTCAGTGATTGGCACCATAGCTTGTAGACTCTATAGCTTTCACAAAGACCAAATTATATATACTGGTTTTGGTTATTTTTACAATTATTTTTAGGGTTAGTTTTAAGATATGTAGCAGTATAAATTTTGTCCAAAGTTTATGAAGAAAAATTACTAATTTGCAAAATGTTACAACAGAAAGTGCCAATGCTTTTTTTTTTACAACATTTTCAGTTTATTTTTTTCATTTATAATGCAGAAAAATAAAAAAAACCCAGTGGTGATTAAATACCACCAAAAGAAAGCTCTGCTTGTGTGAAAAAAAGGACAAAATGTCATATGGGTACAGTGTTGCATGACTGAGTAATTGCCATTCAAAATGTGAGAGCTGAAAATTCATCTGGTTAGGAAGGGGGTATAAGTGCCCAGTGGGCAAGGGGTTCATTAGATTTTTCTAACACACATTATAGCCATACTTAGAATTACACCTCAAAAAACATCCTGCTAATCCTTCCCAGTTTGGGGATACCGCATGTGTGAGACTTTTTCAGAGGCTAGCAGGGCCGGACCGGCCCACCGGGATAGCGGGACATATCCCGGTAGGCTGCCTGCCCTGGGGCCGCTTTGAGCTGTAGCTGCAGTGCTCCCCTCCCTCCCTCCTCCTCCCCCTGTTGTGTCACACACACAGCGCGAGACTGCTGTGTCATGGAGCTGAGTCTGAAATGTCCGGCCGTGCTGTGCCAAATGTCCCGCCCTCTTCCTAGACAGCTCGTGTGTTAGACGCAGTGTTCTGTCACATGAGCTGCTCTAAGAGGATGGGACTTTTGTCACAGTGCGGCCAAACATTTCAGGCTCAGCTCTGAGACACAGCTGGAGATGCCTGCTATGTGTAATCCAGGCACTGACTGGTGAGGCTGAATGGACAAGCACAACCAGTGTAGTGAGGCTGCATTGATGGGCACAGTAAGGCTACAATGATGGGCACAGTGAAGCTGCAATGATGAGCACAGTGAAGTTGCATTGATAAGCAAAGTGAAGCTGCAATGATGGGCACACCAAGGCTGCAATGATGGGCACAGTAAGGCTGCAATGATGGGCACAGTGAGGCTGCAATGCTTGGCATAGGGAGGCTGCATTGATGGGTACAGTTAGGCTGCATTTGTGGGCACAGTGAGGCTGCAATGATGGGCCCAGTGAGGCTGCAATGATGGGCACATTGATGGGTACAGTGAGGCTGCATTAATGGGCATGGTGAGGCTGCAATGATGGGCACAGTAAGGCTGCAATGATAGTCACAGTGAGGCTGATTTGTTGGGTACAGTGAGGCTGCATTGATGGGCACAGCAATGCTGCAATGATGGGCACAGTTAGGCTGCAATGATGGGCACAGTGATGCTACATTGATGGGTACAGTGAGGCTGCAATGATGAGCACAGTGAGGCTGCATTGATGGATACAGTGAGGCTGCATTGATGGGTACAGTGAAGCTGCTTTGATGAGTACAGTGAGGCTGCATTGATGGGTACGGTGAGGTTGCAATGATGGGCATGGTGAGGCTGCAATGATGGGCACAGTAAGGCTGCAATGATGGGCACAGTGAGGCTGTATTTATTGGTACAGTGAGGCTGCATTGATGGGTACAGTAAAGCTGCATTGATGGGCACAGTGAGGCTGCATTGATGGGCATAGTGAGGCTGCATTGATGGGTACAGTGAGGCTGCATTGATGAGTACAGTGAGGCTGCATTGATGGTTACAGTGAGGCTACATTGATGGGCACAGTGGGGCGGCATTGATGGGCACAGTGAGGCTGCATTGATGGGCATAGTGAGGCTGCATTGATGGGTACAGTGAGGCTGCATTGATGAGTACAGTGAGGCTGCATTGATGGTTACAGTGAGGCTACATTGATGGGCACAGTGGGGCTGCATTGATGGGCACAGTGAGGCTGCAATGATGGGCACAGTGAGGTTGCAATGATGAGCACAGTGAGGCTGCATTGATGGGTACAGTGAGGCTGCATGGACTGGCACAGAGGCTGCATTGATGGGCACATTGAGGCTGAATTTGATTGGCACTGGTGAGGCTGCATTGATCTCTTGTATAATGTCTGCCGTCTCTGACCATCTCCCATATCATGTCTACATTCTCTTACCATCTTTAGTATCATGTTCTCAGTCTCTAACCATCTCCTGTACCATGTCCACAGCTTCTGACATCCCCTGTACCATGCCCCCAGCCTCTGACATCTTGATATCTCCTGTACCATTCCCGCAGCCTCTGACATCTTGACATCTCCTGTGCCATACCCACAGTCTCTGACATCTTGACATCTCCTGTACCATGCCCACAGCCTCTGACATCTTGACATGTATCATGCTCACAGCCTCTGACATCTCCTGTACCATGCCTGCAGTTTCTGACATCTCCTGTACCATGCCCGCAGCCTCTAACCATCTTTTGTATCATGTCCGCCTCCTCTGACTATCTCTTGTCTTATATCATGTCTACAGTCTCTGGGGGTCATGGGAGAAGTCAGACTTGTGTGGACTATGGAGAAGAGACTATAGGATAAAATCAGAGCCACCAATCTGTAGCCGAATGACTGATCCCTGCTCAGTGCACCTGATGTAAGGGGAGAGTGAATACAATAATGTAAAGGGGCACTGATATAATGGTTTACCCCTTATATCAGTAACCACCCCCTTACATTAGTGTATTCAGTGCTGTATTTTGGCCTAGGCCGACACCCCCCATAAATAAAAGCTCCTGCACGCTGGGCCACCATCAGGGGAATATATCTGATTCCATTGGCACTGACATTGCTATGGGGTGGAGGAGGGCAGACCGCACCCAGGTGACACCAGGAATCAGTAGTAGTGGTTGCCGTTGATCCCCCCTGGCAAAGCGGTTTTGTCTTCCCCTGCTCTGTTTGCCAGCGGCGCTGTGACAGGGAGAGGAGAGCTGCACTGCATCTGTGTATCTTCCCTGCTCATCCCCTCCCCTTTCTCCTGTTAGCTGAACAGTAGGAGAGAGATAGTGTCTCTAATCAGGTTCCCCGCGACGCCGCCCGGATTCCTGCCTGCTCTGATTCCCTCCCATTGGCCACAGCAGAGGGCCAATCAGAAGACACTGGAGGGAGGCATCATGGTAAATGTTTGATTGGCCTCCCCAGTGTATCTACAGACAGTAGGCTACAGTCTCCCAGCCTGCATGCACACTGGAGGGGGAGAGAGGGAACCTGTAACCTGGAAAAAAAATAGAGTGCTACAGGAGAGAGAGACATATTGTACCTGCACCACCAGAGAGAGAGACACTCTGTACCCGCACCACCGGAGAGAGAGCCACTCTGTACCTGCACCACCAGAGAGCGCCACTCTGTACCCGCACCACCAGAGAGCGCCACTCTGTACCCGCACCACCAAAGAGAGAGAGCCACTCTGTACCCACACCACAAGAGAGCCACACTGTACCAGCACCATCAGAGAAAGAGCCATGCTGTACCTGCAGCACCAGAGAGGGAACCACGCTGTACCTGCACCACCAGAGAGAGAGCCACGCTGTACCCACACCACCATAGAGGGAGAAAGACAGGGCCACTGCCAGGGTACAGACATGCTACACTACTGATTAGAGTCGGCCTGGGCAACCCAGAGTGAGCAAACGTCCAGCCAGAGGGATCACTGTTGTAGTTTTGCTGGGTCTGGTAAGAGTGGTTGTTGGCCATTGTCCATTACTGTTCCTAGGGACTGAGCCATTAGGAAGTGCCTAACCTGCTATGCTCTAGGCCTTATTGACTGCCACAACATCCCTCTCTGTCCTCATCCCATGACATCCCTCTCTATCCTCCTCCCGCAGCGTTCCTCTGTCCTCTTTCCGCGGCGTCCCTCTGTCCTTTTCCCACGGCGTCCCTCTGTCCTTTTCCTACGGCGTCCCTCTCTGTCCTCCTCCCACAGAGTCCCTCTGTCCTCCTCCTGCGGCGTCCCTCTGTCCTCCTCCAGCGGCGTCCCTCTGTCCTCCTCCCATGAAGATGACAGGATGGATCTTAAAAAGGAAGGAATGTGGCCTTGACAGAAAGGGGTGGGTCATATTTAAATTAGGGGGTGTGCGAGCTTAGTCAGGCCAAGGGCAGCACACAACCTAAATACACCACTAAGTGTACTCTTTCTGCAGAAGGTGGTCTCTGGTGTGCACCTTGATGATTGCTCCACTTTTACCACTTTTAACTGGAATTTGCTATTTATATATATATATATATATATATATATATATATATATATATATATATATATATATATATATATATATATATATATATATATATATATATACAGTGGTGTGAAAAAGTGTTTGCCCCCTTCCTCATTTCCTGTTCCTTTGCATGTTTGTCACACTTAAGTGTTTCGGAACATCAAACCAATTTAAACAATAGTCAAGGACAACACAAGTAAACACAAAATGCAATTTGTAAATGAAGGTGTTTATTATTAAAGGTGAAAAAAAATCCAAACCATCATGGCCCTGTGTGAAAAAGTGATTGCCCCCCTTGTTAAAACATACTATAACTGTGGTTGTCCACACCTGAGTTCAATTTCTCTAGCCACACCCAGGCCTGATTATTTCCACACCTGTTCACAATCAAGGCATCACTTAAATAGGAGCTGCTTGACACAGTAAGGTCCACCAGAAGATCCTTAAAAGCTACACATCATGCCGAGACCCAAAGAAATTCAGGAACAATTGAGAAAGAAAGTAATTGAGATCTATCAGTCTGGAAAGGGTTATAAAGCCATTTCCAAAGCTTTGGGAATCCAGCGAACCACAGTGAGAGCCATTATCCACAAATGGCGAAGACATGGAACAGTGGTGAACCTTCCCAGGAGTGGCCGGCCGCCCAAAATTACCCCAAGAGCGCAGCGACGACTCATCCAAGAGGTCACAAAAGACCCCACAACAACGTCCAAGGAACTGCAGGCCTCACTTGCCTCAGTTAAGGTCAGCGTTCATGCCTCCACCATCAGGAAAAGACTGGGCAAAAATGGCCTGCATGGCAGAGTTCCAAGGAGAAAACCACTGCTGAGCAAAAAGAACATCAAAGCTCGTCTCAATTTCTCCACAACACATCTTGATGATCCCCAAGACTTTTGTGACAACATTCTGTGGACCGATGAGACAAAAGTGGAACTCTTTGGAAGGTGTGTGTCCAAGTATATCTGGCGTAGAAGGAACACTGCATTTCATAAAAAGAACATTATACCAACAGTAAAATATGGTGGTGGTAGTGTGATGGTCTGGGGCTGTTTTGCTGCTTCAGGACCTGGAAGACTTGCCGTGATAAAAGGAACTATGAATTCTGCTGTCTACCAAGAGATCCTGAAGGAGAATGTCCGACCATCTGTTCGTGTACTCAAGCTGAAACGAACTTGGGTTCTGCAGCAGGACAATGATCCTAAACACACCAGCAAGTCCACCACCGAATGGCTGAAGAAAAACAAAATGAAGACTTTGGAGTGGCCTAGCCAAAGTCCTGACCTGAATCCTATTGAGATGTTGTCAGGGCTGCTGTTAGAAATCACGGGGCCCCATACAGCCTACACTAAAATTATTATTAGTGGACACAAACATAACAGAGAACCTGCGTAAATGAGCCCTTTTATAATAAAACAGGGAGGAGGAAGCAATTACAGGAATGCCCTGTGTCTCTCCTTGCAGCAGCTAAAAGCTGGTGGGAGGGAGAGAAACCAGCTTTTAGCTGCTGCAGAAAGCCGCACAGGGCATCTTTCTGTAATTGCTCCTCGTATCGACAACACTGATTCCTCTTGCTGTTCGGGCCCCTCTGTGTGCCGGGGCCCCCTACAGGAGGACTGGTGGCCCCCCCCTATCAGCAGCCCTGGATGTTGTGGTATGACCTTAAAAAGGCCGTTCATGCTCGAAAACCCTCTAATGTAACTGAATTAGGACAATTCTGCAAAGATGAGTGGGCCAAAATTCCTCCAGGACGCTGTAAAAGCCTCATTGCACGTTATCGCAAACGCTTGGTTGCAGTTGTTGCTGCTAAGGGTGGCCCAACCAGTTATTAGGTTTAGGGGGCAATCACTTTTTCACACAGGGCCATGATGGTTTGGATTTTTTTTCACCTTTAATAATAAACACCTTCATTTACAAATTGCATTTTGTGTTTACTTGTGTTGTCCTTGACTATTGTTTAAATTGGTTTGATGTTCCGAAACACTTAAGTGTGACAAACATGCAAAGGAACAGGAAATGAGGAAGGGGGCAAACACTTTTTCACACCACTGTATATATATAAAGCCCTATGTGCTTTCATATCTGTCTTATCTATTTATAATACGCTCTTCAAATGTGCTTTAAAATGCATGGTTTTCCCTTTTATGAACAAGAAAATAATGATGTTATGCTGCTGGGCTGGTAAAATAATGCTATGAGGCTGGTATAAAATTATTTCTAGGGCTGGTTTTTATTCCCAGTCCAGCCCTGCAGGCTAGCCACATAAAGGGACCCCAAATCCAAGGAGCACCTTCAGGTGTTCTAGGGGCATAAATTTAATTCCTGACTACCTATCACAATTTTTGAGGCCTTGGAGCACCAGGACAGTGGAAACACCAGCAAAATTACCACATTTTGGAAAGCAAACACCCCAAGGTATTATCTTAGAGGCATGGTGAGTCTTTTGAAGACTTTATATTTTTGCCACATGTTTTTGGAAAATGCAAAATGAAAATGAGTTTTTTTTTTATTGTTTTATACAAAGTTGTCAATTATGAAGATATTTTTAACACACAGCATAGACATACTTAAAATTACACCCTAAAACATGTTACATAATTACAGTTGATAAGATTGTGTGTGTGTGTTCATATTAAAAATAATTTCCCATAGCCCTGTATACTGTGTTTGCTAAGATACCCATCCAAGAGTTTTTTAAAACAATCAATACTTCTCGCTGACACCACCAATTTTGAAGTGCATTTCACATCCTTACCGCCCTGACAGTGAAAAGCCCCCGACACAGTTTAAGGTTAAACCGGTTCTCCTCCAATTTTATTGAGTGCCCCAGTGTCTTCTTAACACCTCCTGAGACTGAATTAGTTATTCCCTATGCCAGAATCATCATTGAGATATTTGCGCCTCTTGAGAGAGAATATGTTTAATGTGTGTATTTGTTCCTTGTAATTGAGGTCTCCAGTCCCCTTATTAACTTTGTTGCCCTTCTCTAGACCCTCTCCAGTTCCCGCATCTCTCTTCTGAGGGACCAGAAGTGGACAGCATACTCCAAACATGGCCAAAACAGAGTTTTATTAAGTGTCAGGATTATAAATTTATCTCTGGTAATACTCTGCTAGCTTTGCTTTCTACAGCTTGGTATTGCATGCCATTGCTGGGTTTGTGATCTGCTTGGACCCCCCGATCTTTTTCCATCATGGATTCCCCCAGAGGTACTCCCCCTAGCGAGTAACTAGCATTCACATTTTTAATAAATAGACAGGCCTAAAATCGAAGTACCTTTAAGTTTTCTAGGTGCATATATTATGCATCCAATTTCCTGACTATCATCTGCATTTTCAGAGAACCTGGACCACCAAGACTGTAGAAACACCATGGTGGCATGGTGAGTCTTTTGAACACTTCATTTTTTTTGCACCTAGTTTCTGGAAAATGCAGTAAGAAAATTTAAAAATATATTTTTTTTATACAAAGTTGTCAATTTGATAGGATATTTTTTCATATGCAACACGGCACACTTAGACCCATCTTAAACTGAAACCGTCTTATGTTCGCAAGGCATTAACAAGCTAACCATTATGGTTAGTATTATGATTAAAGAAAACACACTCTCCATTAAAGCTACTCTTCTATGTTTACAAGGCCTTCAGAACTTATAAATGTACCGTATATACTCGAGTATAGGCCGACCCGAGTATAAGCCGAGGCCCCCAATTTACCCCCAAAAAACTGGGAAACCTATTGACTCGTGTATAAGCCGAGGGTGAGATATGCCTGTCCATCCCTGTGTGTGTCCGTCCATCCCTGTGTGTCCGTCCATCCCTGTGTGTGTGTCCATCCATCCATCCCTGTGTGTGTGTCCATCCATCCATCCCTGTGTGTGTGTCCATCCATCCATCCCTGTGTGTGTGTGCGTCCATCCATCCATCCATCCATCCCTGTGTGTGTGTGTGTGTGTCCATCCATCCATCCATCCATCCCTGTGTGTGTGTGTGTGTCCATCCATCCATCCGTGTGTGTGTGTGTGTGTGTGTGTGTGTGTGTGTGTGTGTCCGTGCAGCCTTGTGTGTCCAGCCTACCTGTGTCCCGAGCGGTCCCGTCCCGAGCCTCCGTGTCGTCCCGTCCCGAGCCTCCGTGTCGTCCCGTCCCGAGCCTCCGTGTCGTCCCATGCCAGGATCGCCGCTCTTCGTCGGCGCCCTGGCGGCCATTCCCCTGTTCAAAAGCCCCGCCTCCGCCTGTGATAGGCGGAACACTCAATTTCCCAGCAGTCAGTGTTCCGCCTATCACGGACATCGGCTCATCCGAGGATGAGCCGATGTCCGTGATAGGCGGAACACTGACTGCTGGGAAATTGAGTGTTCCGCCTATCACAGGCGGAGGCGGAGGCGCGGCTTTTGAAAGGTAGAATGGCCGCTGTCTGTCTGCTCGACACGCTGTTCGGGCAGTCAGACAGCGGTGACTCGAGTATAAGCCGAGGGGGGCACTTTCAGCCTCAAAAAAGAGGCTGAAAATCTCGGCTTATACTCGAGTATATACGGTAACTATTGTGAAGAGTTTATGTACACAACTGATCAAGAGTCAACACTCCAGTATACTCATTTTACTTACAGAGACTTCTATTGTTTCTTCTTCAGAAGTCCTAAACTATTAACCAAAAGTCAACATTCTGGAATCTTTGTAAGTGTCTTAGAATTAAAGGAGAAGTGAATTTAACATTTATATATCTTCATTTCTATATTTTATAAGACAAAATAATTGATACTTTTCGAGCCACTTTTGGAAAAAACTATAAATGGGACATTACTGGTTCGATTATGTATATATATATATATATATATATATATATATATATATATATTTATATATATATATATATTTAATGCATAATGATATACAAAAGGACTCAATCATGATTAGGATACTATTGCCATATTTTATATTCGATTGCCCAGTCTGGGCGGGACTGCGAGCCGAGCCGAGTACACAGTACAGTTGGCTCGGTCTTTTTTGGCAGCGCTCGCTCTAGAAACAGCAGGGAGGCGGGACTGCGAGTCGAGCCGAGCAGTCGGCTCTGTCTTTTTCGCCGGCGCTCGGCCTTTTTCGCCGGTGCCAAATGTTTCCTCAGGCGGACAAGCCAAATTAAGCCTGTAATGCCTAATAAAAGGTGTTGGGCGCGCTCCAGCTTACTGCTCTGCAAACTACCTCAGAGGCAACCTTTGCATATGCTGCCCAGGATGCTGCCATACCCCTCATCGAATGTGCTTTGATCTCTGAAGGAGGAGGAAGGCCCAGCATTTTGTATGCAATATGTATGGTCTTTGACAAATCAGAAAGACACAACTCTGGATGTTGCCTGCATTTCAGGTAGGTTGAAACCGCAGAGCCCAGGTCTAACCTACTCCACTCATCATCAGCTGTATCTGCCGGAAAGGCTGGGAGAATGACCTCCCAGTTCATACAAAATGATATTATACCTTAAGTAATAAGCTTGGTATCTGCCTAAGGACTATCTTGTCTGGGAGCACCAAACAATATGGTTCTTTAGATTAGAAGGCGCACAACACGGAGACTCTTCTGGCAGAGGCAACGGCTAGTAAAAAGCAAAAAACTGTTAAAAGAAATAATGAACAAGAGAAAGCTTGATTAAACGGAGGAATCAGCGATGTTTCCAAGACTAGTGTTAAGTCCTCTTTTGGAAAAAACGATTTCAATGGAGGTCTGATTTCTATGGCTGCTCCTAAAAATCAGATCACCAACGGATGTACAGCATATCTTGTACACGACATAGCCAACAAAGCGGGGATTTGACCCTTCAGGGAATTATAAGCTAACCCTTAGAGACCACTCTGCAGAAACTCCAAAATGTTAGATACTGAAGGAGATCCAAGGTCCCAACCCCTTTCTGTAGTATTCCAGATCTGGTGATTACATTCGAATAGGTTACATTCGTGGACCTCGTACGAGCCTGTAATAATGTCTCCACTACACTGCCTGAGAGACCCAAGCCAGTTAAAGCCTCCTTCTCATTTTCAAGTTATTAACTTCATCCTCCTGCAGTTTGGGTGTCAGGCCCCACTTGGCAGAAGGAGATTTTGACAAGGAGGCAGTGGGATTGGCGAGCCCAACTTTATCCTCCAAGCCAGAGGAAACCACGGCTCCCTGAGCCAGTAAGGCAAGACTACTATTGCTGGGATCCTTTCTCTCTGAATCTTCAGCAGGATTTTGAGAGCCAATGGAAGCAGCAGGAACACATAATCCAAGGGGAAGTTCCAAGACCTGGACAGAGCACCCTGACCCAACGCCTGTGGATGCAAAGTCCTGGAGAAGGCAGTTGACAATTCTCATCCAATGCCATAAGAGCTATAGATTCAGGCCCCATTCATTGTGATCCTCAAAGCCTCGACTCAAGTGATCTGCTAAAACATTCCCAGGCCCTGGGAGATAAGATGCTGTAAAAGAGCCAAGATTCTTCTCTGCCATTCCAAAGTCTTCCGGCCACGTTCCCGTAGATTCCCAGACCTAATGATGTGTCCCGCCATTTGGGCTTTTCTACAGACCACTATCAGGGATTTGAAGCAACGACAGTGGCATGACATTGTTCCCAACCTTGATTCTAGACAAACTAGAGCACTCAAATCTCTACAAAGACGTACCTATGTTGTTGTTAAACAGTCAGATAAAGGTGGGAACATTGTTCTTATGACACATAAGCAATACCAATCCATGTGTATGACTATTTTGAATAATCGCACCTGGTATCGACCGATTGACTAGGGATGAGCTTCGTGTTCGAGACGAACGTACGTTCGACTCGAACATTGGCTGTTCGGCCGTTCGGCGAATTCCGAACGTTTGGGCCGTTCGCGTCAAAATTCGAGTGGCGCGCGCGGACCACAATGCACTGCGGTGGCGCAGTGCATTGCTGGCTCATGATTGGCCAAGCATGCACTGTGACCCCGCATGCTTGGCCAATCGTAGCGCCAGCAGCGAGGAGAGCCATGATTGGCCACAGGCATCCTGCCTGTGGCCAATCATAGCTCAGGCTGTGTAGTGCACGCCCCACACTATATAAGGCCGCTTTTGAGGCGGCCTCGTGTAGTGTGTTAGCATCTGAAGCAGTGGGTGTTCTGTGTACCTTCAACACAGTACACACCAATCGTTTTTGGCTGATTTCCTATCTTGCTGCTGTGTAGTGGTTGTTGTCTGTGCCCTGATCGCAGTATACACCACTATATTCACCTCACCTATATAGCTAGTGATCTAGCTTTAACCACTTAACAACTGCCCATTGCCGATTAACGGCTTCAGGGCGGTTGTTTAACTCTGAGAGGCCGTTAATTAACAGCCTCCCAGAATTCTGCTCTCGCGTGCCCCCTGGGCCGCGCACTCGAGAGCATCCGTGACCGCCAGGTCCATAGGGGTCAAATGACGGAGTGATCACTTGTAAACAAACCGGCGTCATGTTATGACGCCGGTTCCTCCCTCCCCTCTCTGTACCGATCGGTACAGCGGAGGGGAAAGAGATCGGTGTCAGCAGCGATGTGGGCTGCATCTGCAGTGCCCACATCGCTGCTCACCGAATTTAACCCCTCAATTCCCTGCCAATACTCTGCAATACCAGTGCATACTCTGCAGTACCCTGCCATTACTCTGCAGTACCCCGCCATTACTCTGCAGTACCCCGCCATTACTCTGCAGTGCAGTACCCTGCCATTACTCTGCAGTACCCTGCCATTACTCTGCAGTACCCCCCATTACACTGCAGTACCCCCCAATACTCTGCAGTACCCCCCAATACTCTGCAGTACCCGCCATTACTCTGCAGTACCCCGCCATTACTCTGCAGTGCAGTACCCTGCCATTACTCTGCAGTACCCCCCATTACTCTGCAGTACCCCCCAATACTCTGCAGTACCCCCCAATACTCTGCAGTACCCGCCATTACTCTGCAGTACCCCGCCATTACTCTGCAGTGCAGTACCCTGCCATTACTCTGGAGTACCCTGCCATTACTCTGCAGTACCCCCCATTACTCTGCAGTAACCCCCATTACTCTGCAGTACCCTACCATTACTCTGGAGTACCCCCCAATACTCTGCAGTACCCTACCATTACTCTGGAGTACCCCCCAATACTCTGCAGTACCCTGCTATTACTCTGTAGTACCCCGCCAATACCCCGCCAATACTCTGCAATACCCTTCCATAAATTGCCATACCCAGCCATACTCGGAGATACCCAGCCATACTCGCTGATACCCTGAAATACCCAGCCATAGACGCCCCCCACCCCTCACCGCCCTCCGGTGCTTCTACCAACTCGCCAGTACGATCAAAGCCAGAATCTTTTTTTTATTTTTTATTTCAGGCTTCCCAGCCTAGAGGTGAGATGTGGGGTCATATTGAACCCCAGATTTCACTGTAAAGAGGACCTGTCACCCCATATTCCTATTACAAGGGATGTTTACATTCCTTGTAATAGGAATAAAAGTGATCAAAAATATATTTTTGGGGGAAAAAATGTCAAACTAAAATAAATAAAGTAAAATGAACAATAAAAAAAAAAAAATTTTTTTAAAGCGCCCATGTCCCCATGTGCTCGCATGCAGAAGCGAACGCATGCGTAAGCCCCGCCCACATATGAAAACGGTGTTCAAACCACACATGTGAGGTATCGCCGAGAACGTTAGAGCGAGAGCAATAATTCTAGTCCTAGACCTCCTCTGCAACTCAAAACATGTAACCAGTAAAAAAAAATTTAAGCGTCGCCTATGGGGATTTTTTAAGTAGCGACGTTTGGCGCCATTCCACGGGCATGTGCAATTTTGAAGAGTGACATGTTTGATATCTATTTACTCAGCATAACTTCATCTTTCACTTTATGCAAACATTGGGCTAACTTTACTGTTTTTTTTGTTTGTTTTTTAAGCACAAAACTGTTTTTTCCCCCCAAAAAACGCGTTTGAAAAATTGCTGTGCAAATACGGTGTGAGATAAAAATTTGCAACGACCACCATTGTATTCTCCAGGGTCTTTTGGTATGCATATGCTGTGTGTGTGAAATAACCTGATAATATGACAATTTTGTGGAAAAAAAAAAAAAAAAAGGACATAGGCCGTCAGTACTTCAGGTGTGATCAATTTTCAGATATTGGCACCATAGCTTGTGGACTCTATAACTTTCACAAAGACCAAATAATATCCACCAATTTGTACTTATTTTTACCAAAGATATGTAGTAGTATGAATTTTGGCCAAAATTTATGAAGAAAAAATTACTAATCTGCTAAATTTTATAACAGAAACGAAGAAAAATTCATTTTTTCGCAGAATTTTCGGTCTTTTTTCTTTTATAGCACAAAAAATAAAAAACTGAGAGGTGATTAAATACCACCAAAAGAAAGCTCTATTTGTGTGAAAAAAAGGACAAACATTTCCTATAGGTCCAGTGTTGCATGACTGAGTAATTGTCATTCAAAATGTGAGGGCACCGAAAGCTGAAAATTGGTCTGGTTATTAAGGGTGTTTAAGTGCCCAGTGGTCAAGTGGTTAATAATAGAGCTTGCAGTCAGTAGTGTTAGGAGATAGTGCGTGCTGTCTGCATGCTCTGTACCCAGTACATACCGCTATAATATAGGGCAGGCCCCTACTTTCAAACATCCAACTTACAAACATCTCCTACTTGCAAACGCAAGGAGACAGCAGCAAGTGAGATGAAAAAAGATGGACGACAAAACAAATTATACAGGGGTGATAACCCTTCCCTATGTTTTCCAAAAAGCTTAAAAATTGTTTGTTTGACTGGAGCTACACTTTAAAAATGTACCGGTTGAAAATTACAAACAGATTCAACTTAACACAACAAACCTACACAGTCCCTGTCTTGTTTGCACCGCCTGTATACTGCTGTTCTGAGTATATAGGGCCTGGGGGCCACACGCATTTCCTTTTTTTAATATGGGTACGGGGTTCCCCTTAATATGCGTACAAGACCCAAATAGGCTGGTAATGGGCAGGGAGGGCTACCCATGCCATTTTTCTGAATGATTTTCAACCATATTGCAGGAACCAGATATAACATTAAAACCGCAAGCAGTTTTAAATGGTGTTATTTCCGTTTAATGTCATTTTGTGCAGGGACTGTTCCAAACACGGGAAACACGTGGCACTTCACAGGCATACTACAGACACCCCCCAGGCACCATATTTAAAGGAATATTTCACCTTTTTTTTCACTTTAATCGTCATTAAAATCAGTGCTCCCGCCAAAATGGCAGTTTTTAAAACTTTTTTTTGCAGTGACCCATGTCCCCTGAGGCAGGAGGCAGGTCCCCAAACCCTTTTTAGGACACTATCTTGCATATTAGCCGTTAAAATTAGCACTTTCCATTTCGAACGTTCGAGTCCCAAAGACTTCAATGGGGTTCTAACGTTCGTTTCGAACGCGGGGGTCGTTCGCAAGTTCTGGTGCGAACCGAACCGGGGGGTGTTCGGCTCATCCCTACGATTGACCAATCGGTGATCTTTTCCTTTACCCAGGAACACCGAATCCTTTGCACTGAGGCCTTTCTTGTGGGCCTCACTGACAAGGACACGCTTGAGTTCCTGGTACCCAAGTTTCCTCGGGTGCCCACTTTCTACTCCCTTCCAAAAACTCACAAAAATGTGCAGTCCCCCCCAGCCAGACTGATAGTCTCAGGGATTGGCTCCTTGATGGATAATGCAAGCAAATTCGTAGGCGCCTTCCTGATGCCCCATGTGCAGAGCCTCCCTTCTTACATCAGAGATACCATGGACTTGTTGCAGCACCTTGAGGGGATCCAGATACCTTCGGACGCCCTGCTCATTGCGATTGATATCGAGGCTTTGTACTCGAGTATCCCCCATGAGTGAGACGTCCTGACGGCTGGATCCTTCCTCTATGAACAAGACACGACTATATGGCCACTTAATTATTTCATCCTAGCACTCCTGGAATTTATTTTGACTAAAAATTATTTTACATTTAATTATCAACTTTTTTTGCAAATCCAAGGAGTTGCCATGGGAACATTCTGCGCTCCGGCATATGCAAACCTTTATTTAGGAGGGTGGGAGAGACATGTCCACTCAGATGAGAGATATGTTCCTTTCTTGGAAGACGTCCTTTTATGGTATTGCTACATAGATGATCTGTTTGTGGTATGGACCGGAACCAGAGACAGATTTTGCAATTTATCCATGAGTTGGACGATAATGACTTTAATTTAAAATTTACCTTTAAGTTTGATACTGGACAGATCCCATTCTTGGACCTGTCCATTATCAAACAACCTGATGGTACCCTGGGCACAGAACTTTATCGTAAATAAACCGCTGGCAACACATTGCTGTATGCCACGAGCGCCTATCCGGAACCATTGGTGCGCAGTATACCTTTTGTGCAATTTTTACGTTTACGCAGAAACTGCACACTTGATAGTGATTTTAAGAGTTAGGCGGATGCTCTACATGATCGATTACTTGCTAGAGGATATTCCTCTACCATCCTGAGGAAAGCCTTTAATAGGGTGTCGGCAGTCGGCACGTCCCAGAAGCTTTTTACTATACAAACGTCCTAAAACTCCGGCTAGTCAGTCTGTAAGATTCATCACGACATATTCAGCCCATCATAAAACACTTAGAAACATCTTAGCTAAAAACTGGCACTTGCTTACTGAACACCACATCCTGGCAAAACATGTGCGACCCACCCCCAAGTTGGTGTTCCGGAGAACTTGTTCTCTCCGTGACTGCCTGACTCGTAGCCATTATATACCTACCAACTCTGTACGTAACAGACCTGGTACTTTCAGATGTCGTAGTTGCCCTCGTTGCCCATGGGTCCTTGAGGGAAAACAATTTATATTGCCCAATGGTGAAACTTTTATACCACGCACATTTGCAGATTGCGGTACCAAAGGTGTCATATACTTGATGGTATGTAGGTGCAAGGCCTTTTATGTTGGGAAGACCACTCGTGAATTTAGACAAAGGATTGGTGACCACCTATTATTCTGAAAGTGGCAAACTTACCACTATTTATAGGCACATTGGATTCTATCATCATTATGATACCACGGGGGTTCAATTCTTTGTCCTTGAGGTGGTCTACCCAAACTCCAGGGGTGGTAATTGGGACCAAATAATCCTGCAGAGGGAGACCCTGTGGATTGAGCGGCTCAATGCCACCCTTCCTCCAGGCCTTAAAGAAACGATTTCTTATAAACCCTTTCTGTAGATCACTCCAAATGGGGTGTTCTTTGGCCACCTCGTCTAGATTATTGCACAGTCAATTGAGATCTATATGTTATCTGTGGTGACATTGGTTGGGGTACTATGTATACCCTAAACAATTTATGTTTACAGTTATGTATGTTATGTGTATTTTTAATTGTACTGACTGCTTTGATGTACAAGGAGTTCTGCTATACTTCCCACCTTCCCTCCACTTTCTCCCTTTTTTTTGTTATTATTATCATTATTTATTTTTAGTTATCCATTTCTTTCCCCCCTTCCCCCCCCCCCTTTGTCATCTTGTTTCCTTCTTCTTTCTTCCTGTTCGCAGACTAGGATAATAGGGTCCCATATAGTAATTCCTTGTGCGGAGTACATGTGCTTCCCCCAGCCTGGACGGCATTGTATTTTGTCCCGGCTTGCGGGTGTTAAGCCTGGATTGGCTGATCCATGGGCTCTTCCCCCCCGCGCACTTGCACAGTAGCACTTAATTCTGCACCTGCGCAGTGTGGGTGAGCAGACCCTATGATGTCAGACGCCGCCATTCTGTCCGCATGCGCCTGACGCCATTCGGGGTTGGGGAGCTCATTTAGCGGCCGGATAGACTGCTGGATGGGCAGGGTTGCCAGACTCTCTCATGGGCTGCTGCAGTGGATGGTGCACAGTACAGGTAAACACACTGACCGAATGATGGGGAGACTTGGTGTGTCCCCTATTGTTTGTTTTTCTATTCTCTCTATCTCTGCTGGGCTCTCCAATACAGTGATCTCTATGTGCTCCATTTTTTACAGATGCAATTCCCTTTGCAGGGCTTTACTCTCTGTTTATGGCGTTTATGGTGGCCGCGTCGGTCTTATCAGCTCTAGACTCGACATCAGTGTCCAGCTGGTTTCAATCATCATTTTTTATCTGTGCTACCTCCATTTATCTGTAGCGCTTCAGCCCATGTAATTAGATTAATTTACCTTGACGGCTTGGTAAGTTTATTTTAACTATTATGTACCCCGGTGAAAAAGGTTGGCTTTGGTGGTGAGTCTCTATTTATTGTTCCAACTATGCTGTACTTTGAACACTCCTTCACCGCCCCCTTATTTCAACTACTGTAACTGCTCATTACCAGACTTACTTTTTTCTCCCATCATCCTCTTTCCTTTTCCCCCCGTCTTCCCCTCCCCTTGTTCCTCTCCTCACCCCTTTTCCCCCCTCCCCTCCCTTTTTTGCCACTCCCTTTCTCTTTTTTCCCCCTTTTCCCCTCCCTCCCCTCTCTCCCCTCCTTTTCCCCCTTCCCCTTCCCCCTTCCTCCTCCTTCTTTTTCCCCTCCCCCTTTTTCTTTCATCCCTCTTTCCTCCCTTTCACCCCCTCCTCCCCTTTTTTCCTCTTCCCCCTTCCCTTCCCCCCCCCCCTTTTTTTCCTCTTCCCCCTTCCCTTCCTTCCCCTCCCCCCTTCCTTCCATTCCCCTTCTTTCCCTTCCCCCCTTCCCTTCCTTCACATCCCACTGATCGGTGTTTGTGCCACCTGGTCACACCTGATTGTGTGTACATATTGGTGGTAATTTTTTTATATAATTGCCTATAATAGCTACTTAATTCTTTTAATCAGAGCCTGTTTAACCCATCCCCCTTGTCCGCCGCCAGGGGAATTAATGGGCCCTCTGGTCTGCGATCTGTCCTTGTGGTGGGGGTCAGCTGATCTCCTTATTTTTCACTTTGCTTGTACTAAATTTGATATATATATATATATATATATATATATATATATATATAAATTGTGTGCTCTGTTCTGTTTTTTGGTTTATTTAAATGTATTATTTGTCTTGTAACCTGCATCTGCCAAAAACATCATATTAATGGTCGTCAAAGAACGATGTTTAATACGAACCTGAAACTTGCCATTTTAAACTGTACCTCCTCCCCCCCCCCCTTTTTTCCCACCCTCTTTCTCTTTTCCCCCCCCTTCCTCCCCCTCTCTCCCCCTCTTTCCCCTCCTTTTCCCCCCTTCCCCCCTTCCCCCTCCTTCTTTTTCCCCTCCCCCTTTTTTCTTTCGTCCCTCTTTCCTCCCTTTCCCCCCCTTTTTTCCTCTTCCACCTTCCCTTCCTTCCCCTCCCCCCTTCCTTCCTTTCCCCTTCTTCCCCTTTCCCCCCCTTCCCCCTTCCCTCCTTCTCATCCCACTGATTGTGTGTACACATTGGTGGTAATTTTTTGATATAATTTCCTATAATAGATACTTAATTCTTTTAATCAGAGCCTGTTTAACCCATCCCCCATGTCCGCCGCCAGGGGAATTAATGGGCCCTCTGGTCTGCAATCTGTCCTTGTGGTGGGGGTGAGCTGATCTCTTTATTTTTCATTTTGCTTGTACCAAATTTGAGATATACAGTGGTGTGAAAAAGTGTTTGCCCCCTTCCTCATTTCCTGTTCCTTTGCATGTTTGTCACACTTAAGTGTTTCGAAACATCAAACCAATTTAAACAATAGTCAAGGACAACACAAGTAAACACAAAATGCAATTTGTAAATGAAGGTGTTTATTATTAAAGGTGAAAAAAAATCCAAACCATCATGGCCCTGTGTGAAAAAGTGATTGCCCCCCTAAACCTAATAACTGGTTGGGCCACCCTTAACAGCAACAACTGCAACCAAGCGTTTGCGATAACGTGCAATGAGGCTTTTACAGCATCCTGGAGGAATTTTGGCCCACTCATCTTTGCAGAATCGTCCTAATTCAGTAACATTAGAGGGTTTTCGAGCATGAACGGCATTTTTAAGGTCATACCACAACATCTCAATAGGATTCAGGTCAGGACTTTGGCTAGGCCACTCCAAAGTCTTCATTTTGTTTTTCTTCAGCCATTCGGTGGTGGACTTGCTGGTGTGTTTAGGATCATTGTCCTGCTGCAGAACCCAAGTTCATTTCAGCTTGAGTACACGAACAGATGGTCGGACATTCTCCTTCAGGATCTCTTGGTAGACAGCAGAATTCATAGTTCCTTTTATCACGGCAAGTCTTCCAGGTCCTGAAGCAGCAAAACAGCCCCAGACCATCACACTACCACCACCATATTTTACTGTTGGTATAATGTTCTTTTTATGAAATGCAGTGTTCCTTCTACGCCAGATATACTTGGACACACACCTTCCAAAGAGTTCCACTTTTGTCTCATCGGTCCACAGAATGTTGTCCCAAAAGTCTTGGGGATCATCAAGATGTGTTGTGGAGAAATTGAGACGAGCTTTGATGTTCTTTTTGCTCAGCAGTGGTTTTCTCCTTGGAACTCTGCCATGCAGGCCATTTTTGCCCAGTCTTTTCCTGATGGTGGAGGCATGAACGCTGACCTTAACTGAGGCAAGTGAGGCCTGCAGTTCCTTGGACGTTGTTGTGGGGTCTTTTGTGACCTCTTGGATGAGTCGTCGCTGCGCTCTTGGGGTAATTTTGGGCGGCCGGCCACTCCTGGGAAGGTTCACCACTGTTCCATGTCTTCGCCATTTGTGGATAATGGCTCTCACTGTGGTTCGCTGGATTCCCAAAGCTTTGGAAATGGCTTTATAACCCTTTCCAGACTGATAGATCTCAATTACTTTCTTTCTCAATTGTTCCTGAATTTCTTTGGGTCTCGGCATGATGTGTAGCTTTTAAGGATCTTCTGGTGGACCTTACTGTGTCAAGCAGCTCCTATTTAAGTGATGCCTTGATTGTGAACAGGTGTGGCAATAATCAGGCCTGGGTGTGGCTAGAGAAATTGAACTCAGGTGTGGACAACCACAGTTATAGTATGTTTTAACAAGGGGGGCAATCACTTTTTCACACAGGGCCATGATGGTTTGGATTTTTTTTCACCTTTAATAATAAACACCTTCATTTACAAATTGCATTTTGTGTTTACTTGTGTTGTCCTTGACTATTGTTTAAATTGGTTTGATGTTCCGAAACACTTAAGTGTGACAAACATGCAAAGGAACAGGAAATGAGGAAGGGGGCAAACACTTTTTCACACCACTGTATATATATATATATATATGTGTATATATATACATATATATATATATATATATATATATATATATATATATATATATATAGATATATAATTTTGTGCTCTGTTCTGTTTTTGGTTTATTTAAATGTATTATTTATCTTATAGATCATGCTCCTGATAAGGTGTTTTTTCCGCAAAACTAGTTGAGAAAATTATGTACACTCTTTTTCATTTGAAACTCTTCGGGGGAACCGGCTTTTAGTTCATCAATTGTGGTGTATACTATACATTGTTTTAATGTACTGTTGTCTGTGTAACAGTTTTTTTGTCCTTATTAAACTTTATACATTTTTAATTACCATTCATTTTCTTTGATTATCAAGTACTGGGATAGTCCAATTAACAATCTTGTTGGGTGTAGTTGCATGAGGGTCAGTATGAGCAACTACTCTGGCACCTACATACCAACTAATTTCCCTATAGAAAGGGAAAAAATCATGTCTTCAGCTTGGAACTCTGCCAAAACAGACAATTGTACATCACTTTCAAGCAATGTTTCATATTATAATTTCTTGCCTCAAATATATGTCTGCTAAGTATACCTTTTTTTATTCACATAGGGGAAAAAAGAATCAGGACATCTGAGGATACACAGTGTGTCAACATATGCTATCTGCCATCACGGGATATCAATGAACACGTATTGTGGGTGCAATACCTTGCAATGCACTTCTAGTGCAGGGTGGATTTGCCTTTAGTAAATAACCCCCAAAGTGTTCTAAAATTTGCCCCAATCAGGCCATTTTAGGGACTCAAAGCAATTAATTCATGGGGCTGAAAAGGATGATTATTTTTATCATTAATGCATTACATACATTAACAACAAAAACAATGTGTGTGTGTAGCAGACCCACAACATAATAGTCAGCTGAAGAAGAGATTGTCACCACATGTATCATATAAATTACGTTTGCAATATTGAAGAAAATGGTCAAAAATAAAAGGCCATTGGAGAACCTAGGAGACAGATATAAAACACAAGCAGTAAATCAAATGAAATATGAGTTCAGTTTATAAAAAATACATTTATTTAAAAGATGTTTTACACATTGTCTGGCATATCAATGGTTCCCCTACCCGTAAGGTACTCTACATACCTTTTTACTTCGCAGACGCTTTGAGAGGGCAAGCCAAGATGGCCAGCTTCAAGAGCCGTCAAGTTTGTTTGATTTTGAAAGCTGGCCTCAGTCTCAACTTAGTTTTCCCTTAGGAAATTATGAAGTATGCAGCATGCAAGGAAAATATGATGCCAGGATGATGGATATGATGACAGGAATGGACTTATCAGATGGTCACCCAGCCCAAATGCTTCATCAGCCACGAAAACAAATGGGAGTCCTGCCATGTTGTCTTCCAGAGGTGGGAAGCTCAAGCCACCATTCTGGAGACTTCTGAACCAGGGGTGGCCCATCCATAGGGGGTTCCTGCGTGCCACCCCCCTCCAGGCAGTCAAAAAAAAGTAAAAAAAAGTCCTTAAGTCACTGTGTTCGGACGCCAGACACAGTGCACCAATGGGAAGTGCCACGTCTATGCAATCACGAGATTGCAGACATGACGCTTCATTTGCAAGTGTTTAGCTTTGTGAAGCGCCGAGTAGCTTCCGCCTGTTCGTAGTATATATTACTACAGACGGGCGGTTTGATTGACATCTGAGTTGATGTCACTTCCTGTTTTCTCTCTCCAATTGCGCCCAGGAGAGAGGAACCAGGAAGTATGAGGAGACATCACTGGAGAGGAAAACACACTGCAAGGTAAGTAAGGGGGGTTTGATGTGATTCTGCTGCAACTTGGTGGGACACATGGTGCTGCAACTTGGTGACACATGATGCTGCAACTTGGTGGGACACATGATACTGCAACTTGGTGGGACACATGCTGCTGCAACTTGGTGGGACACATGGTGCTGCAACTTGGTGGGACAAATGCTTCTTTAACTTGGTGGGACAAATGCTGCTGAAACTTGGTGACACATGATACTGCAACTTGATGGGACACATGCTGCTGCAACTTGGTGACACATGCTGTTGCAACTTGGTGACACATGGTGCTGCAATTTAGTGGTGACACATGCTGCTGCAATTTGATGGTGACACATGCTGGTGCAATTTGATGGTGACACATGCTACTGCAATTTGGTGGGGCACATGCGGCTGCAATTTGGTGGTGACACATACTGCTGCAATTGATGGTGATACAGGCTGCTGCAATTTGGTGGGACACAGGCTGAATTTGATGGGACACAGGCTGCATGTAAGGAGGAACTCCGCTGGGGACCCCTGATGGCATCTGGTGGCAGGCGACATGGCTAGTGACACACTCACGGCTCCCACTGATTCTGCATTATGGTGAGTTACATAGTTACATAGTTACATAGTTAGTCAGGTTGAAAAAAGACACAAGTCCATCCAGTTCAACCAAAAAAAATAAAATAAAAATAAATAAAATAAAATATACTATACATACATATACACATATAAATACATACATATATACATATATATACATATATATATACACACATACATACACACATACATATACCAGCCCATATACCCAATTCTATACCCACAGTTGATCCAGAGGAAGGCAAAAAACCCCAGCAGAGCATGATCCAATTTGCTAAAGCAGGGGAAAAAATTCCTTCCTGATCCCCCGAGAGGCAATCGGATTTTCCCCGGATCAACTTTACCTATAAATTTTAGTACCCAGTTATATTACGTACACTTAGGAAATAATCCAGGCCTTTCTTAAAGCAATCCACTGAGCTGGCCATAACCACCTCTGCAGGGAGTCTATTCCACTCTGCAGGGAGTTGAATGATTTCATTTTATGTTACAATGTTATAATAGAAATAATGCGCTTCAATCATCCTGACACCATAACAACCATGGTGCCAGGATGATTGAAGTACTCCAGGTGTTTGAAATATCTTTATCTGCTGATTGTTAAACTTTCTAGAATACACATATTGTTGTGTAGGATCTGGGCCTGCTGTACCTCCATCCCTTTCTCCCTCTCCCTCCATCCCTCATTGATCTCAGACACTAACCACACCACCTTAGAGACACCCCCACTATTTTGCTGAAACCATGCCCATTTTCACCAAGTGGGAGGGGTCAAAAAGGAAGGGTGGGGTCTGGCCCCCCCATCCTAAATCTTCACCAGCCGCATCTGGTCTGAAGAACTCCGCCTGGGCAATCACTCCACCATCTGACATCCGGCCATTTTTCCCCACATCCACATACAGGAACTCGTATGTCGCTGACAACATGGCCAACAGCACAATACTATTAAACCCCTTATAATTGTAATAGTATGACCCCGAGTTGGGGGGTGGGAATATGTGGACGTGCTTCCCATCTATTGCCCCTCTGCAGTTGGGGAAGTCCCACTGCTGGGCAAACTGGGAGGCTACAGTCTGCCATTCCTGTAGGTTTGTAGGAAACTGTGGAGTCAAACAAGAAAAAGAAAAATTTTTAACTTTTGCACATAACATTGCAAGCAGATTACACACAAGCATTCTTGGCCAACATAAGTATAACATTTATTTTAAGGAGTATTTAAAGACAAAAGTATAAGGTCCACTGTTCAGATTCCTTACCCCCTCTGATGGCCCATTGTAATAATTTTAGTTGGGGGGGGGACGTTTTGGACAGGTAACCCTCTCCACTTCATTGAGAGCTGAATGCCTAAATAATGTGTATTACTTTGACCAGCCCCTCCTTACTTACACTATTGGCAGCCCACTGGACAGATAGGAAGTGTCATAATACAAAAATAGGAATACACACTGTACAAATTGAAGCACATTTTTACCTTCTGCAATTACCTATCAAGATAATAGGAGAACAAAACTTGAAACAGTACCATTTGAAAGTATTCAGGCAGACCCTTGCACTACATGCTTTGATGAATTCATCCAAGAGGTAGGTATAGTGTGTATGGGTTTGGCAAAGTCAGTAGAGGATTGGTATCAGCTGACTTAGCAGTTGGGGGGGGGGGGGGGGGGGGGAATGGTTCCAAATGAATTTGGGCCCAAAAAAAAAAAAATCTTGCACAATAACATTTGTACACATTTTAGGGGGTGTATAGGGTAAGCATTACATGGAGCTGACAAAATACAAGTGACTAGGCTTGGTGTGTATTGGCCCAGGATAGCATGGGGAGTAGGGATGAGCTTTCTGTTCGGGTCGAACATTGGCTGTTCGCCCCTGTTCGTCAAAAACCGAACAAATTCGAGCTGCGCCAAATTCGAGCTGCGCCAAATTCGAGCTGCGCGTAACGGCCCATAATGCACTGCGGGAGTGCAGTGCATTGCTGTATGATGATTGGCCAGAGCATGCACCATGACCTGCATACTTTGGCCAATCACAGCGCCCTCAGCTAAGAGAGCAATAATTGGCCAAAGGCAGAGTGCCTTTCGCTAATCATGGCTCAGGGGGACTAAGTCCATGGCCACACTATATAAGGCTGACTGCACGTCGGCCTTGTGTAGTGTGTCGTTGCTGGTGTGGATGGAGAGAGAGTGTCATTTAGATTGGGCAGGCAGGCAGATTATTCAGTTAGCTGTAGTGTATTTCACATATATATATATATATATATATATATATATATATATATATACAGTCAGTCTAATATATATATATATATATATATATATATATATATATATATATATTTATATTTATTTATGGTTGGAGTCCTATGGCCAATACGGATACTGATAACGTTCAGAGTTAACATAAAACTTACCACATGAAATGGACCTGAAAGTGTTCCTTTGGTCTAACGTACGGTATACCAAAATAAGGGGGCATACCCTAGATAAGAAATGAGGAATGAAATGAAATAAATATGAAATGATATAAAATGAGTAATATCCGAGGAGTATGAATACTTTGAGAAATGCCCTAAAAAGGGGATGGGAGGGTGGGTATCGTGCACATGAAACCGACAAAGACCACAGGCAAGCAGGCTGGTTAAATACTGCCCCCGGCTCCTCCCATAAATTCAGGCCACCATACTGGCCTTCTTATTTATGGTTGGAGTCCTGTGGCCGATACGGATACGGATAACATTCAGAGTTAACATAAAAGTTACCACATGAAATGGACCTGAAAGTGTGCCTTTGGTCTAACGTACGGTATACCAAAATAAGGGGGCAAAAACATTCAGGTAAGAGATAGTTCTTTATTGATTTGAGTTTGATCATTAAGTGAGTTTAGTAAATGCCTGAGCCATTTCTACTTGCGGGTTGGGGATGTAGCGAGTGAAGCAGACAGACTTCCACCTGCTAGTCTTTTAATGACATGGTCTGGGACCCCATGACGGGATGCCGCTGAGGCTGCCCCGATATGAAAGAAGTGTCCGGAGTATTGGCTAGGGTTCAGGTGAAGGTTGCGGAGAAGTATTCTCATGTGTTTCATAAACTGACAGGTGCTCAAGGGTTTGACAAGAAAAGGAAGAAGGGGACAGGAGTCTGGCAGTTCGGGCAGTAGTGATAATAGTTGGTTGAGTGTAGCAACTGGACACCAGCTATTATTGGTTCTGTAAAGATGGATGTCTATCCCTGAGCCTACTTGCTGGGTTTTAGAGACCGCTAGGTGCAGGGTGAAGTGATCTTTGTAGCGGACCAAGTGGTGTTTACGTAGGACTTGGCCTGAAGAATTGCTGCGCGTGAATTCTCCAGGTCGCAAGAACCTGTAGTAGGCTAAGTACATAGCTGCTTGTAGGCTCATACTGGGGAGAAGACCAAATGGATAGGCCATCAGGATGGTCGAAATACCCCTAAAGATGTCTCCTGTTATGGGTAAGCATTTGGCGCTGACCATCAGTTGGAGTTTCTGAACGCCACGTAGAATGGCTCGCATTGCGTGGTATGAGAACAAGGAGGGTTTTGCGGGGTCCCGTAGGGACAAGAAATGTTAAATGCCTGCTAGGTACAACCGAATAGTGTTGTGTGATAGGGCCAGCTGGGTATGACAGTACGAAATGAAGGCCAGATGACCTTTAAGTAGCTGACGCATTGCCTGTGATGGAAGGCGTGTGCTGGCGGAAGAGAGAACCTTTCCGCTATTATTGAGAAGGGCAGTGGGTGACCAGATTCCAGATCGCAGATCATGGCGAAACTTGTAATACCTTTCTCTTTCCAGACAGAGAATGGCTTGTGGAGTAGGCCAGGGGAGAAGTTGGGGTTTCCTTGAATTGGAAGGTGTCTGGAGATAAAAGGGGGGAGCTTAAGGCATTTCCTAGTTTCCCTCCATGCGATGGCAGTATCCCTCAGTAGGAGATTGTGTTGATGCAGGGGTGGGATCGATTTCCATCTACAGTGGAGGAGTGCTACCAGTGATAACGGGGAGACCATAGCAGCTTCCATAGAATAGTTTGAGTATCTTGAGGATTGGGAAATCCAGTCTAGGCCAGTTCTTAATAAACATGACAGGTTGTAGACTCTTACATTAGGGAGACTAATACCCCCCTCGCGTCTGGGAAGATATAATTTCTTCAAGGCTATACGTGGGCGTTTGCCCTGCCAGATGAAGGATGAGATGGCTGATTCCAGAATTTTGACATCCTTATGATGAAGGAGCAAGGGGATGGTTTGTAGAGGGTATAATAACCTGGCGAAGCTAATCATTTTTACCAAATGGCATCTTCCCAGGAGCGAGAGGGGCAGATCCATCCAGTTTACCATTTCCTGTGATATTTTCGTGATCAGGGGGGGGATAATTGAGGTGATAGAGGGAGGAGGGCAGCTTCCCTATTTTAATGCCTAAATAGGTAATGTGGGAGCTAGCGACTGAGAAGATGGAATGTTGTGTCCAGGGGAGCTTGCGAGTAGAACCTAGAGGGAGAATTTTGCTTTTACCATAATTTATACGGAGCCCTGAGCAGGATCTGAATACGTCAAAAACCTCTCTGATGGTAGACATGTCGGATGAGGGATTTGACGTGAAGATAAGCACATCATCCGCAAACAGGGATGTGCGTAGGTCATGATGGCCAATGCGGATACCATGTAAAGGGGCATTTTGAATCAGATACCTAGAGAGGGGTTCTAGGGCGATGTTGAAGCGGGAAAAGTGGGCAGCCCTGGTGGGTACCTTTATGTAAGCGAAGGTCATCTGAGGGAAGACTTGCTGCTACTAATTTAGCTGCCGGGGACGAGTACATGGCGTTGATAAGATGGCAGAAGTGCCCCGTGAAACCCATTTCGGACAAAGCCATGGAGAGCCACTCAAAGCTGACATTGTCAAAGGCTTTCTCCACGTCTAACGTTATGATGGCAAAGTCGCCTTCCGGGTTGTTCTTAGCATGTTCCAAAGCGAGCATGACCTTACGGATATTCAAGGTGGCAGTTCTGCCTTTCACAAAGCCAGATTGAGCAGGGTGAATTAGGGAGGGGATAATAGCAGCTAGCCTTGTGGCAATGATTTTAGACAAAATTTTGACGTCCAGATTAAGGAGGGAGATGGGCCTATACGAGCCTGGGTCAAGGGGGTCTTTCCCTTTCTTGGAAAGGAGCTTTATAATGGCCTGGTTACCGGAAGGAAGATATGGGCCGCCAGACCAGATGCCATTATAAACCTTGTGGAGAGTGGGTTCTGTGATGGAAGAGAGGGTTTTGTAAAATTCGCTTGTGAAACCGTCTGGGCCTGGGGCTTTGGACGGGGTTAGTTTGCGGATGGTGGAGGAGATTTCGATAGGAGAAATGGGAGCATTGAGGGCTTCTAATTGTTCGGAGGTAACTTTAGGTAAGGCCACGTTAGCTAAGAAAGAATGGGCAGATGTAATATCTATGGAGTCCGGGGCATAAAGTGCTGTATAATATTTAAGCATCACCTCGTTGATCGCTTGCGGGGTATTATGCATTGTACCCTTCGCGTCCCTGAGGGAGGTGATGTGTGTCGGGTGAAAGGGGCCTTTGCAAAGTCTCGCTAAAAGTTTGCCCGCCTTGTTCCCGGACTTATGAAGCGTTGCATCGAATTGGGATCTTTTAGTTTGTTCGAGTGTGTCCGCCCACGTATCAAATACTTTCTTGGCTGCCTGCCATTCAGATCTATTGTCGGGGGAGTCATTATCAGAGAGGGATCTTTGGGCTAGATGTAACCGCGCACTGGCCCGTTTGTAATGTGACAAGGCGTTTCTCTTAAAGGAGGTTGCATAGGAGATAATTCGGCCCCTGAGAAACGCTTTGCCAGCATCCCAGAAGAGGTTTGGGGAATCAGAGTGGGGGGAATTTGCCTCAGAGTATTCAAGCCAGGATTCTAACATAAAGTGTTGGAAGTCAGGGTTATTGTGGAGGTAGGAAGGGAAGCGCCACAGTCTAGGGTGGGGGGGTAGGTCAAGATTGTCAAGTCTTACTGATATCGGGGCGTGGTTGGAGATAGCTATGTCAAGCACATCTGCTTCAGATAACATGGGGATGAGGTTGTCAGAGCCAAAAAAATAGTCGATTCTCGAAAAAACATTGTGAGGATGAGAGTAAAAAGTGAATTCCCTGTCCGCGGGGTGAGTGAGGCGTCAGAGATCATGAAGGTGGAGAGACTCCATTGTGGATGCAAAGTAGATGGGAGCAAGGGGAACGCATTGAGGGGAGGATCTGTCGTCTGTGTGGTGTAGGATGTCATTGAAGTCGCCGCCAACTAAATTAGGGGCCTGGGTATTTTGAAGGAGCCAAGAGGTCAGGTCTCTATAGAAAGATTTGCCAGGGTTGTTAGGAGCGTAAACGTTCGTGATCACTAAGTCTTTGGAACCCAGACGGATATGGACCAAGAGGAGAGTCTGAGTGCGTGGACAGTACCTCGCATGGGAGGTTCTTGTGGATCAGCAGGAGAACTCCCGCTTTACGACCAATGGCGTCCGAACCTAAGACTTTGCTAACCCAAAGCTTTTTAATGCGATGATAATCTGGTGTGGTCAAATGAGTTTCCTGTAGTAGGGCGATATCTGTTTTTAATCTTTTTAGATGTCGGAGGACTTTCATTCTCTTATTAGGAGACCTAAGGCCTTTTACATTCCATGAGATTATTCTCATTTTCAGGGGGGTCAGGAAGAGGAATAGGGCCGATTTTATAAATTTGTCACCGAGGTGACCGTAGTGTCCTCAACGAGGGGTGCCACGATGATGATAGTCCGGAGCAGAAGGTCTGAAGCGTTTCGGAGAATCTTTTCGTGGACTCCTTTGATCCAGGGAGCGGTTGAGCGAGGAGGGCTTGGATGGGGTGTGAGGGTGCGTACCCGGTTGGAGAGAGCGGAGGAAGGATCTTGGAAGGAGAGTTGGTCGCCGTTCGGAGCCTTGAGGCGAAGGACAGCCGGGAAGGCCAGGGAGAACTTGAGTTGCATTTTGAAAAGTAGGGCGATATCTGTTTTTAATCTTTTTAGATGTCGGAGGACTTTCATTCTCTTATTAGGAGACCTAAGGCCTTTTACATTCCATGAGATTATTCTCATTTCAGGGGGGTCAGGAAGAGGAATAGGGACGATTTTATAAATTTGTCGCCATACGGGGGGCGGAGTGGAAAGGACCGTAGATCAAGTAGTAAGGACCTGGTGGGGCCGTGAGACTGGGGTTAATACGGTAGCCAGAGAGGGGACATTGCCCCCGACAAAGGAAAGGGGGCAGGGGGGCAAGGGGGAGGAGAGGGAACCTGAACCAAGAACAGAAACATAAACAATCGAGCGAACTTCGCTTTTTTCCGCATGGAGTCACTGTGTAGGCCAGCTCCCAATACACGACCCTGTGATAGGGTGTAAAGGCGCCCGGGCGGGTAGTATCAATATGGGTTCGCCTATGAGGAACATGTGCCAGGGTATAGCTACAGTCATACACAGTGAGTCCAGGGGGAGCATATTAAAGTCAGACATGCGGATAAAATAACACAAACAGATGTACAATGAAAACATTTCAATGAAGAGTCCCATGGGAGAAGAGCGTTTAACACATATAACATAGCCGGAATGCGGCGGGATTATTCCTAGCCGAGGCCAGGGTGCAGATCAGGGGAATGGGATTAAATGAAGACGATAGTGCTTCTGCCAAAAAAAGAGCAGACCATGAGGTCGACCGGGGTGAGGAGTGTCTGGTTGATCAGCAAACATAACTGAAAAGAATCAACATAGAGTAAAACAACTCACAGATCAGTGCCAGACTTGTAGCCCTGGTGGGAGAGTCGCAGAGGAAGTAGAGAGAACACGAACCGAGGTGACCGTAGTGTCCTCAACGAGGGGTGCAACGATGATGATAGTCCGGAGCAGAAGGTCTGAAGCGTTTCGGAGAATCTTTTCGTGGACTCCTTTGATCCAGGGATCGGTTGAGCGAGGAGGGCTTGGATGGGGTGTGAGGGTGCGTACCCGGTTGGAGAGAGTGGAGGAAGGATCTTGGAAGGAGAGTTGGTCGCCGTTCGGAGCCTTGAGGCGAAGGACAGCCGGGAGGGCCAGGGAGAACTTGAGTTGCATCTTGAAAAGTTCCGTGCACACCTGCTGAAATGCTTTTCTTTTCTTCGAGACCTCAATAGAGTAATCGGCGAAGATCAGGACCCTAATTCCATCGTTTTGGAGAGAGCGAGTTTGCCTGAACTTTTGCAGGATCAGGGTCTTGTCAGAATAGTTGAGGTATTTTGCGATAATAAGCCTAGGGGATTTGCGTTCAGGTGCGGCGGGTCCCATGCGGTGGGCCCTTTCAACTGTGCAGGGGCCTGGGAGGCCCAGAGCTTCTGGGATACGCACGGCGTACAAGTCAGTTAACTCGGAGGTCTGTAGCGATTTGGGGATACCTACAAATCGCAGGTTGCTCCGTCTGGCCCTGTTTTCCAAATCGTCGAGTTTCTGTAGGATGTACTGGTTTGTCCTGTCTTGAGATCTCTCCGTAGCTTGGGCCTGATAGAGCTCCTCTTCCATATCAGACATGCGGTCCTCCAGGTCATTCAGTCGGGTAGTATGCTCACCTATTTGAGCCTTAAGTTGTTGCATGCCTGCATTCACGGCCTTTTCCACAGATGCAGCTATCATGGGTGACAAGAGAGCAGCCACAGCCTGAGCGATACGTTCTGTAGTGTTGTCCCCAGCTGGTGTGGAGGCAGTGCCCTGCTATGATGGGGCATGATGTGAGGCTAAGGGTTGTGGAGAGAGAGGGGAGGCAGAGTCACTGCTCACCTCCATGTCCGCCGCGTGGGGTGTGAAGAAGGGAGCCGAGAAGGCCGAAGCCGGGGCCTCGATTTGCGGCTGGGCCACGGGCGCGGACGGCGCCGTATGTGTGCGAGCTCCGGTTTTCTCCACAAACCGGTCCATGGGCAGGGGGGATGATTCCCAGCAGGGTTTGAGCAGATGCCCGGCCGCTCAGCCATTTATAAGCCGGTATGAGGTCATGCTGCGGGAGCTGAAGTGCAAAGCAGTCACTCCATACGGCGCTGGAACCAAAAGTAGCTGGGACTTTTAGTTCACCACTGCAGACGAAGGTAGATGATTGCTGAACCTTGTAGTTCACTGCTGTAGATGAGGATAGATGATTGCTGGACCTTGTAGTTCACTGCTGTAGATGAGGATAGATGATTGCTGGACCTTGTAGTTCACTGCTGTAGATGAGGGTACTATAGTAGAATCAGGCAAAGCGTAGTCTAGGCAAGCTGGGTCATACACAGGTAGATCAGAGTCCAAACGGTACTGAATCAGAAGCAAGCAAGGAGGGTCAAACAAGCTGGGTCATACACGAAAGACACAGAGCAAATATCAGCTGGATCAAACACAAGTGTAAACTCTAACACGAGCACTGACTGAATGCTGATACAGGTGATTTAAAGGTGAGCTGGCCAATCACTGTTGTTTCCCAGACACAGGCTGTGTCAGGTGAGTTGTGCTGGGTCCTAAAGGGATTCTAGTACTGACAGCTGGGGGCAGAATTGTGGATGGCTTTGTAAGTAAGTGTTAGTATTTTGAATTTAATTTGTTGGGCAAGTGGCAGCCAATGGAGGGATTGGCAGAGAGGGGTAGCAGACACTGTGCGGTTTTGTAAGGTGGATGAGTCTGGCAGCAGCATTCATGATGGACTGAAGGGGGGATAGTCTATTTAAAGGAATGCCAATGAGGAGGGAGTTGCAGTTAACCAGGGAGTGAATCAGGAGCTTTGTGGTTTCATTGGTTAGAAAGGGGCGTAGTTCAGAGATGTTTCGGAGGTTGAGGTGGCAAGCTTTGGAAAGTGATTGGATGTGGGCGAAAGGAGAGTTCAGAGTCCACTGCATACAGTTTAGCTAGATTTCACGGCGGTCCATTCCTGGTGGTGTACTGTTTCTACTATATTTCTGGCAGGCAGGTGATTCAGTTAGCTGCAGTGTATTTCATATATATATATATATATATATATATATATATATATATATATATAGATATATATCCATTGCATACAGTTTAGCTAGATCTCACTGCGGTCCGTTCCTGGTGGTGTACTGTTTCTATTATACTTCTGGCAGGCAGGTTATTCTGTTAGCTGCAGTGTATTTCATAAATATATATGCAGTCAGTCTAGTATATATATATATATATATATATATATATATATATACATATATCCACTGCATGCAGTTTAACTAGATCTCACTGCAGTCTGTTCCTGGTGTACTCACTGTTTCTACTATACCAGGCAGGTGATTCAGTTAGCTGCAGTGTATTTCATATATATACACAGTCAGTCTAGTATATGTAGCGGGGTCTCTTTAAGGACTATAAAACTACTGTTCCCAGAACCCCACTGGTTCCCAGGATGTTTGGAGTTATGCCCCAGAGACTAATGGGGGAGGGCATATAAGGAGGGGGAGAGGCCTAGTTCGCTCTCTTTGGACACCCCCCCCTCTCTCCTAGCAAGAGGAGATCTGTGCTGAACTGCTGGAGGCACAAGGCCTGAAGCCTGGGCCTTGTGCTCTTTTCCAAAGAGCCCTCTGCCAGCCTAGCTGCACCTGAGAGACATCTTCTCATCCTTGCTGCAGTACACCAGAAGGATTGAAGACTCGGAGGTCGGTGGATTCCTGTTCCTAGACGAAAAGGCAGAGAAAACAGACTTGGACTTGTCCGGGTGGTGAGAGCTGTTTAAAGACAGATGCTTTATCTTTATTATTCGTTTGGATTACAAAGTTGTTCTTCAAGTGCACCACCGAAAGATTGCTAGCGAATATTGTTTTACTGGACTTCCATCTAGATCAGTCAGGCCTGACTGCATAGGTAGATAGTGCTGGGTGTTAGTTTACCCATGCGGGGAAGTAGCTGAAAAAGGGCAGGGTAGTAGTAGAGTTGCATAGCAATACTTTATTATGCTGATTACTCTGTTTATCTTTATTACTGGTTACTGCAGGGACCTGCTTATGTGTTGCAGTCCAAATGTTTGATTCATGTTATTCCTTTTATAAAAACAACAAGTAAAGTCAGTTATATACTTTCAAAGATTGTCTATGAGCTTGAGTTATCCACCCACGCACACACACATATTTAGAGTATAAGCGATTTAATGTGTATTGCTAGATACTAACTGTGCCAGAGTGGGTAGAGCAGATTGCCGGGGGGGTTGGCGGAGCTGTGCTCAGGGCCCAAACCAAACTTGCGGCCCTCTTAAGTGAGGGTATCGCTATACGTGGGGGCTCGTAAATCCGGGATTTCTGAGACAGCGGTGAACACGCCAGAGGTACCGGCATGGACCCACAGGGAGTCAGAGCGTGGTGTGAAGCGGCTAAGGCCGACCCAAGGCAGTCAGTGATCATTAGCCTCCCAGGGGAGAAATGGTCGACTGAGACCGTAGAGGAGTTAATGAAGTCAGTGTCCCCAGACCATGAACCATGGGTGATGGAGATAAAATCAGACCCAGACATCTCATATCAGTACGCGCTAGTGGAATACTGGGATGGGATGCCGGAGGCTTGCAAGCGAAACTGTGTACGGACACAAGACAACAGATCCTATAGGTTGGCACACGCAACAAAGGAGGAGCCATCGCCAACGGGATCACTGCAGGCTGCGGCCCGTACCTCACCCGAGAGTCTCAGACCAGCACCGGCCACCCTTAGCGCAGAACTGTGTGCTGTCCTGGGGGAGATTGTGGCCCAGTGCAAGAAGGATCCCACAGATTACCCGATGTCGGGGTACAGAAAACTCCGGATGTTTTCAGGGAGGAAACCTGTACCTTCGGAAGAAGAGGGATTTGAAGAATGGTTAGATAGCGCAACTCAGGCACTAGAGGAATGGGAAGTTCCAGAGCGCAGAAAGAAGCAGAGGATTGTGGAAAGTCTAAAGGGGCCTGCTCTAGAGGCCGTACGCAACCTGAAGATGAGCAGGACAGACTGTAATGCGCAGGAGTACCTAGATGTATTACAGAATGTGTTTGGTGGGACAGAGAAAATCTCTGAGCTTGCTTATCAGTTAGAGCATTGCTACCAGAAGAAAGGTGAAAAACTATCAGACTACATGGGACGTTTAGATAAAATCCTGCATAGGATGATCCTAAAGAAGGGGATCAGCCCAGGAAAAGTAGATGAGGCCCGTGCTCAACAGGTACTGAGGGGAGCTCAACCCATGGATCCTATTGCATGGACACTGCGTGCCCGACTGGATGGGAAGAATCTGGAGTACACTGACCTCATCCGAATGATCAGAGAGGAAGAGGCCCTACTGGAAGAAAAAAGGGAAGAACATCTCACCGAGCCCGTCAAACAACCGGTAGCAATAGTTACACCGGCCATGACTCCCGCTAGGGATAAGGAGGTGGACACTTTGAAGTTACAGATGTCCCAGGTGATGGAGATGTTGACTGCTATGATGGCGAAAGGTCAAGGGGGAGCCGAGAAATCAAGTCCTAGGAGGGAGTTGTTTCCAGATACACCAACACCAAGCCCCACTCGAGACCGAGAAGAGATGCTATGCTACAACTGCGGGGGCAGTGGCCACTTCGCCAGTAGATGTTCCAGTCCCAAGAAGAAGAAGATAGATAACCGCCAGCCGGCGGGAAACTTCAGAGGGCCCCGGTGAGGGAGTCAACCGGGTGCCCATGCCTTTCAGTGAACTCCAAACTGAATAGAAGGAAGAGAGAGAGAGAAAACCAGACCCCTCAGAAGGAATGTCTACAAATAAGAGACAATAACATCCCTCAGCGGGTTTGTACTCCCATTACTGTGGGGAGGGTCAATGCATACCAGGCTCGAAAAAGAATAAAGTCTAAAACCAACTGGATGAAGACGGGTCCCCAGAAGAGGGTGGCCTCAACCCGGCCCTACCCAGAAGAATTGGTCGGCCCGTCCCCCACTGTCTCCATCCAGGTGGAAGGAGTCTACACGAAGGCCCTCCTGGACACTGGAGCTCAAGTGACTTTGTTGTACAGAGACTTCTATGATAGGCACTTGAGCCATTTGCCTATACAGAAGATAGAAGAGCTGGAGATATGGGGCCTGGGAGCTCAGAGTTTCCCCTATGATGGTTACCTGCCCATAAAGCTGACCTTCGATCCCTCTGTGGCGGGGAAAACAGAGGTGTTTGACACCCTGGCGGTTGTGTGTCCTAGACCGCCCGGGGCCAGCAAGATGTCCCTCATCATAGGGACCAATACGGATCTGGTGCGAAGACTTCTGACCCCTCTAGTGGAGACGAGAAACCATCAAGATCCCAATATCCATCCCATGCTGAAGACAGCCTACCAACGGTTGGTCTTGGAGCAGAAGACCCCAGGAGAGGGGATAGGGAAGGTGTGGAGACTTGGGAGAGAGGGAGTGGTGCTGCAGCCCGGAGAGGTAGCCTGCCTCAGGGCCACGGTGAAGCTTACCTGGGAGCAGCCTGGCCCCTTTGTCATGCTGGAATCCGATCCAAGGGAGGACCACTCAGGCCCGGAAGTGATACCGGAAGTGATTTCAATCAAGGCCCTGAAGAAGGCTTGAGGAAGAGTCCCAGTGAGTGTGAGAAACCCTACGGAGAGACCCATAGAGATCCCTGCCAGGATGCTGTTGGGGCAGGTGAGTCCTGCGCCCCCAGTCAGCTGGTCAGAAGTAAAAGGAACCGGTGAAGGAGGAGATGTTTGGAAAAAACTTTCCATGGAGAACCCGGACCTACCTGGAGCCTGGAAGGAGAGAGCCAAGGCCCAGCTGACTAGATGGGAGAGGATTTTCTCAAAGGATGAGTTTGATGTGGGATGTGCCAGGAGTGCCACCCACCGAATCCGCCTCCAAGAAGACAAACCCTTCAGGGAAAGGGTTAGGCGGGTCCCTCTAGCTGACCTGGAGGATCTGAGGGAGCAGCTTGCGGAGTTGAAGAAGACTGGTGTGATTCGGGAGTCTAGAAGTCCCTATGCCTCCCCCATAGTGGTGGTCAGGAAAAAGAATGGGTCGTTGAGGCTTTGTATCGACTACAGGACTCTCAACAGGAGGACCATCCGTGACCAGTATACCACACCGAGAAAAGAGGATGCCCTACAGAGTTTGGCTGGTGCCAAGTGGTTCAGTGTAATGGACCTCAAGAGTGGGTACTACCAAATCCCCATGCACCAGGAAGACCGAGAGAAGACAGCTTTCATAACCCCAGTGGGATTCTTCGAATTCAACAGAATGCCTCAGGGCCTGTCTGGAGCCCCTGCTACCTTTCAACGCCTCATGGAGAAGACCGTTGGAGACATGAACCTCATAGAAGTCCTTGTGTACTTGGACGATGTCATTGTCTTCGGGAAGACTTTGGAAGAACATGAGGCCAGGTTGGAGAAGGTGTTGAGAAGACTCAGCGAAGAGGGACTCAAGCTTTCTCCCGAGAAGTGCCGGTTTTACCAATCCTCTGTGAACTATCTGGGGCACATAGTGTCTGAAAAGGGAGTGGCTACAGACCCTGAGAAGTTGGAGGCAGTTACCTCTTGGCCAAGACCGACAACAGTCACAGAGCTCAGATCTTTCCTGGGGTTCTGCTCCTATTATAGAAGATTTGTGGATGGGTTTGCCCGGATTGCCAAGCCACTAAACGAATTGCTCAAGACTGAAGGAGAAGAGGATGGCTTGGGACCTAGGAGGGCCGGTGAGTCGGTTCAAGATCAGTGGAACCCAAGGTGTGAAGAGGCTTTCCGAACCTTGAAGAGGAGCCTTACCACGGCCCCAGTCCTGGCCTATGCCGACCCCACCAGACCATATGAGCTACATGTCGATGCCAGTCATGAGGGCCTAGGCGGAGTGCTCTATCAAGAGTATGAAGAGCAGCTACGACCAGTGGCCTATGTGAGCCGGAGCCTGACTCCCTCGAAGAACTACCCCACTCATAAATTGGAGTTCTTGGCCCTCAAATGGGCAGTAGTAGACAAACTGAAGGACTATCTCTACGGGGCGGAGTTTACCGTAAAGACAGATAACAATCCTCTGACCTACCTCTTCACTACTGCAAAGTTAGATGCAACCGGACACAGATGGTTGGCTGCATTATCCGGATTCAACTTCAGTCTAAAGTACAGACCAGGGGCTGGAAATAGGGATGCAGATGCCCTGTCCCGAAGATCTCATGTCATGGTCAATGACTGGGAAGACTGGACCCAGGTAGCACCGGAAGGAGTGCGAGCACTCTGTCAGGGTGCTGAGTTTCAAGCAAGAGGGGGCCCCAGAGCAGAGGAGATAGGAGTCACCGCAGTGGGAGTCCCTCAACCCTACTGTGGGGTAACTCAACTAGCAGAGGAACTCCTGCCAAAGCTGTCCAGAAAGGAGCTGAGCTATGACCAATTGGAAGACCCCATGGGGAGATTGGTCCTTGAAGCTTTGGAGAACGAGAATCCAGAGGGACTTCGACATCACCCTTCCAAGGAGGCTCGCCTGCTGAGGAAAGAGTTGGATAAGCTACAAGTACATCAGGGAGTGGTCTACCGAAGGGGCCCCTCTGATAACTCAGAAGATAAGTGGCAGTTGTTTCTCCCAGAGAAGCACCGAGAGACAGTACTAATTGCCTTACATGACCAGCATGGCCATCTAGGGGCGGAGAGAACTTTCCAGCTTGTCAGAAGCCTGTTCTATTGGCCCTGTGTGAGGGCAGAAGTGGAGGAATATTGCCGTTCTTGTGCACGATGCATCCAGAGGAAGACTCTACCCCATCAAGCTGCCCCAATGGGCCACCTACAGAGTCAGGGTCCAATGGATCTGGTGTGCATTGACTTTCTCTGCCTCGAACCCGATTTGAGTGGATTGGGAAATGTTCTGGTGGTAACCGATCATTTCACCCGTTATGCCCAGTCTTTCCCCACCAAAGACCAAAAGGCCTCCACTGTGGCCAAGGTGCTCATGGAAAAATACTTTGTCCACTATGGATTACCACAGAGAATCCACTCGGACCAAGGAAGGGACTTTGAGAGTCGTCTGATCCGGAACCTACTGGACTCATTGGGAGTAGAGAAGACCAGGACTACACCTTATCATCCACAAGGAGATGCCCAACCTGAGAGGTTTAATCGGACCTTACTAAACATGCTTGGAACTCCAGAGACAGAGAAGAAGCAACACTGGAGCCAACACATATCAGCTTTGGTGCACGCTTACAACTGCACCACAAGTGATATGACGGGTTACTCCCCCTACCGGCTCATGTTTGGGAGAGAAGCAAGATTGCTGGTGGATCTGGCCTTTGGCATTTCCCTAGACCATGCCTCTGCTACCTCCCACAAGGGATATGTGGACCGACTTAGACACAATTTGAAAGTGGCCCATGAACGAGCTCAGGCGGCCTCGGACCAAAGGGGAGCCCGCAACAAGAGGAACTTCGATCTGAAGGTTCGAGTGCAAGACCTGCAGCCTGGGGACCGAGTACTGCTACGCAATCTGCGGATCCCTGGGAAGCACAAGCTTGCTGATCGATGGAGATCGGAGCCCTATGTCATTTGCAGAAAGCTACCTGGATTGCCTGTGTATAAGTTAAAACCAAAGGGGAAAGTGGGGCCCTTGAAGACTTGGCACAGGAATCATTTGCTCCCGCTTACTGAAGCAGTCAGAATACCTCCAGTGAGAAATTCACCTGAACCTGTTTCCATTCTGGATACCCCGGGACCTAGCACTCGGTCTCAGACCTCCCGGGTTAGAGATGGACAAGATCCCCAACGAGGTGAAGGTGGAAGAGGAGAGCTTGAGTGGCTGTGGCCTTCATCAACTCCAGGAAATTCTGCCATAGATCTCCCACCTACTGAGGATACACAGGATGGGGCACTGAACCCAGAAGCTACAGAGTTCATTCCATCTAGTGGTGTGCCTGACGGCTGGGAAGATATCCCTAGCATTAACTCAGAAGAGGAAGGAACCGATGTTCCAGAACCAGTGATGCTGTCAGAATATGTTCCTGAAGTAGAGCCTGTGGCACCAGAGCCTGAAGTCCCAAGAAAACAGAGAGCTCGCCGAGTTGTGAGACCCCCCAAGAAGCTAACCTACTCTCAAATGGGTGAGAGCTCTGAGGACTCTGTTGTGACTGCTAGAAGAAGTGCTGAACGCTCTAATCCTTCCACTGACCATTTGGTGGAGGGCAACCCCAGCTCACTCTCTGGCACAGTTAGGCAGGCCACTCATGCCAGCGTGACCTGTGGGACAGGGAATCCCACCTCTGAGTTCTGGTGGAAATTCCCTGTACCAACATCATACCCAGCACTTTCAAAATTGGTACAGGATATGTGTTAAAAGTTTATCTTTGGGGACCAAAGAGTTTAAGTGGGGGGAGTGTGTAGCGGGGTCTCTTTAAGGACTATAAAACTACTGTTCCCAGAACCCCACTGGTTCCCAGGATGTTTGGAGTTATGCCCCAGAGACTCATGGGGGAGGGCATATAAGGAGGGGGAGAGGCCTAGTTCGCTCTCTTTGGACACCCCCCCCTCTCTCCTAGCAAGAGGAGATCTGTGCTGAACTGCTGGAGGCACAAGGCCTGAAGCCCGGGCCTTGTGCTCTTTTCCAAAGAGCCCTCTGCCAGCCTAGCTGCACCTGAGAGACATCTTCTCATCCTTGCTGCAGTACACCAGAAGGATTGAAGACTCGGAGGTCGGTGGATTCCTGTTCCTAGACGAAAAGGCAGAGAAAACGGACTTACTTGGACTTGTCCGGGTGGTGAGAGCTGTTTAAAGACAGATGCTTTATCTTTATTATTCGTTTGGATTACAAAGTTGTTCTTCAAGTGCACCACCGAAAGATTGCTAGCGAATATTGTTTTACTGGACTTCCATCTAGATCAGTCAGGCCTGACTGCATAGGTAGATAGTGCTGGGTGTTAGTTTACCCATGCGGGGAAGTAGCTGAAAAAGGGCAGGGTAGTAGTAGAGTTGCATAGCAATACTTTATTATGCTGATTACTCTGTTTATCTTTATTACTGGTTACTGCAGGGACCTGCTTATGTGTTGCAGTCCAAATGTTTGATTCATGTTATTCCTTTTATAAAAACAACAAGTAAAGTCAGTTATATACTGTCAGGGAACTCACCATACGTATGCCCATCCCCGTATAGCGGCAGTTTCCCTTCGTTCCAGGCGTCATGCGCGGTGTCCCCGTCAGAGGCGTACGAATTCCAGGACGAACGGACGTATGCTAATCCGAACACGTGGACGTACGCCAATCCGAACACGTGGACGTACGCCAATCCGAACACGCGAAGACACCCGCGCAAACTGAGCGGATGTACGTATTCACGCACGGACGGCCACTTCCACCAATCCTGGCTCACTCCCTTCTATATAAACAGGATCCTGGCCTGACATCAGTGCTGGATCGTCTTCAGCTACTCCTGTAAGACCTGATCGTTGTTCCTGTGACCTTGCTCCTGTGACCTTGCTCCTGTGACCTTGCTCCCGTGATCCTTGTTCCTGTGACCCGTTCCTGACACCCGCCCTTTGGATACCCTGTGCTACTATCTCCTGGACTACCTTTGACCCCGGCTTGGACTTCGACTTTGGCTTGTCTCCTGAATCTCTACCTTGTTTGCTTGCACGTTGCCAGACCCTTGCTTGTTCCTGATTACGCACCTGCCTCCTGTTATTGTACCGCATTGCCTGCCAGTTGCCGACCTTGCCTGTTACAGACACGCAGTGCTTCCTGCACACCTGCTGATCTTCCGGTGCCTACCTACGTGACCAGTCAACATCTCTTCTACCGTGAGGACCCAGCATCTCCAAGGTCTGCTACTTCCACCTTCAGGCACCTGCACCCTTTCGTGTCCTCACGCTCCCTGTCCCCATCCTCAGGGGCGTGGAGACCGGAACCGTGCGAGAGGCCACCCTCAGCAGTCTGACTCCACTGTAAGGTACGTGACATATACTTTCAAAGATTGTCTATGAGCTTGAGTTATCCACCCACGCACACACACATATTTAGAGTATAAGCGATTTAATGTGTATTGCTAGATACTAACTGTGCCAGAGTGGGTAGAGCAGATTGCCGGGGGGGGGGGGGGGGTTGGCGGAGCTGTGCTCAGGGCCCAAACCAAACTTGCGGCCCTCTTAAGTGAGGGTATCGCTATATATATATATATATATATATATATATATATATATATATTGTAGACATGTCACTGGAGAAGTGATCGAGGGGGTGTACATCTCACCTAGGTTGCTACACAGTGTGAGATGGTAAATCCAGGATGGATCAGTTTCTCAGCAGCGATATGCTGCTGAGTTGTTATTTAATTTTGCCGGGCCTGGGTTTATATGGAATGGCAGGTAGGTTTGGTAGAGGGACCTGTCATTCCACATCCCCCGATCCAGTTCTGGGTTTGGGATCAGGTGAGCTTTGATCCTTATTAGCCTGGGAAGCTAAAGGCTCTGCAGGGTCTGCAGGTGATTGCTCTCAGCCAGGGAATGAACAATCTGTGTGTTGAAGGAAGCTGCAAGCACAGCCACTGCTGGAGCTAAAACTCACCCTGCGATATCCAGGCGAAAGACGCTGTGTTTGTAAGTGTCAGATAGGTGAGCAGAACCTGTTAGTAAGCGCCCAGCCGGGCTAGGACTTTTATTTTTGTTGTACTTAGAAAGCACGGTGTTGCTGTATATTTTGTTTGCTGGACTGTTTGTACCACGAATAAACGCCAAGATCTGCTTTATAAATTCCAAGTCTGCTGTGAACTGTGTCCAAACACACCCTACCCCGGGAAGATCCCTTACAATTGGTGGAGGTAGCGGGCAACACGGTTGCTAGGGGCAACGGTGTGGACAGACTTGGCTACAGCTGCTTATGTCTTGGGTGAAAGCTGCAACTACACTCCAAGAACAGTCCAGCAACATGGAGGAGATGCTGAAGCAGTTTATGCAAGTGAGTTTGCAACAACAGCAACGACATGAACAGTCCATGGCTGCACAACAACAACTTATCGAGCACCTGATAGCAAATCGAGAGGCGCCTGTGGTTGCTAATCCACCCACAGTGATGGGAGCCGCTCCAGAGATTTTTTTGGGGAGAAGGACTGTGCAGAAAGCGCTGCAAAAGATGACTGCTGAGGACGATGTTGAAGCCTATCTAACAGTATTTGAGCGCGTGGCTCAGCGAGAGAAGTTACCAGCCGCTGAGTGGGCAGAGGTAATTGCGCCCTATTTAACAGGTGAACCTCAAAAGGCCTACTATGACCTCAGTGAGCAAGAGGTTAAGGACTATACTCGGCTAAAAGAGGAGATACTTGCCCGACTAGGAGTTACTACTGCAGTCCGTGCCCGGAGGGTACGCAACTGGAGCTACAGTCTGGACAAATCAGCGAGGTCCCAGATGTATGACCTAATCCATTTGGCAAGAAAGTGGTTGGAGCCAGACACTTCTACTCCTGCACAAATCCTAGAGAAGGTCGTGATGGATCGCTACCTCCGAGCGCTTCCTACTGACCTGCAACGCTGGGTGGGACAAGGTGATCCTAAGAATGCAAACGAACTTGTCAACCTTGTGGAGAGGTTCCAGGCGACTGAGGACTACCTCCGTGATGTTCCTGCAGCATCTTCACCTCCCCGGAGCGCCAGATCTGTGCCGTCAGCTGGTAAGAGACTTCCATCTATTGGGGGAGTGTGGAGGGGTGCTGATGGAGGGAAAAGGGCTCAAGTGGTGTCTCAGGGACAAAAGACTGGTGATGGTCCCGGGTGGCTAAGGGGCTCTGAAAAGGACTCCTTGCCAAAGAGACCAGGCCCTATCCAGTGTTGGAGATGCCATGAGGCGGGACACGTGTCGGCCCATTGCCCTCTTACCTCTGAACCCATGGAATGTGACGCTAGCCGGCGTCAGTCGCTATTTGCGGAACCATCTTGTGCTGCAGTTCCTGGACTAGAGACTGAGCCGCAAATCTGCAACATCACAATCAATGACTTTCCTGTTAAAGCGTTAATGGACTCAGGAAGCCTTGTAACCTTGGTGCATGCTAGCCTGGTGACTGGGGACTTAGAGTCTAAAAAGCATATGAGCGTTGTGTGTATACATGGTGATACAAAAGTGTACCCTATAGTGCTGGCTAAAGTCGGGACTGAACAAGGCACAGTACAATATGAAGTGGGTGTGGTTAAAAACCTCATGCATAATGTAATATTGGGGCGCGATTTTCCTTTATTCTGGGCTCTCTGGGAAAAAAGAAAAATCCCCAAAAGGAGTGAGGATACCTCTAAGGGGGTTGCCTTGTCCACTGTGAATGATAAAAGTGTACAGGATGAAAATGATTGTTTTCCTTTGCAGGTCCTGGCTGGGGAGGAGGAGGCTCCTCCCACTGAGCAAAATATACTAGACTTAGAGGTGTCTAGCGATAATTTTGGGGCTGCACAATTACAGGACCCCACTCTCAAAAATGCGAGAGAGCAGGTTGCTGTTATGAACGGGGTACCTCAGGAACCAGATGCTGAAAAAAGATTTCCACATTTTTCGGTGACTAATGATCTTTTCTATAGAGTCAATAAGGTTAAGGATGAGATTGTGGAACAGCTTCTGGTACCTAAGCCGTACCAGCGTCAGGTGCTTGACATGGCACATAACCATGTTCTTGGGGGACACTTGGGGACTGACAAAACGCGAGAGAGGGTTCTCCAGAGGTTTTTTTGGCCGGCCATATATGATGACATTAAAAAATACTGTGAGTCGTGCCCCACATGTCAGGTTAGTGCCCCAGTGTCACATTTTCGCAGTCCTTTGGTTTCGCTCCCTATTATAGAGGTGCCTTTTGAGCGTATTGCCATGGATTTAGTGGGTCCCATTGTAAAGTCAGCTAGAGGACACCAGTATATTTTGGTAGTCCTGGATTATGCGACCCGCTATCCTGAGGCTGTACCCTTAAGAAACACTGCATCTAAAACAATTGCACGTGAGTTGTTTTATATGTTCTCTAGGACTGGGATCCCCAAAGAAATCCTAACTGACCAAGGTACGCCATTTATGTCGAAAGTAATGAAGGAATTATGCAGACTATTTAAAATCTCACACATCCGTACCTCTGTATACCACCCCCAGACGGACGGATTGGTGGAGAGATTTAATAAAACTTTGAAACATATGTTGAAGAAAGTGGTGGCAAAAGATGGTCGTGACTGGGATCATTTATTACCCTACCTCATGTTTGCTATTAGGGAGGTGCCCCAAGCGTCCACAGGGTTCTCACCATTCGAGTTGGTCTATGGTCATCACCCTAGGGGTCTACTAGACATTGCAAAAGAGACATGGGAGAATGAGTCCACCCCATACAAGAGTGTTATTGAGCATGTAGCACAAATGCAGGACCGTATAGCCACTGTAATGCCCCTGGTAAGGGAACACCTCCAGAGGGCTCAAGAGGCCCAAAGTAGAATTTACAACCGGTCCGCAAGAATCAGGACATTCAACCCAGGCGATAGGGTCCTTATACTAGTCCCCACTGTTGAGAGTAAATTCTTGGCGAAGTGGCAAGGTCCCTATGAAATTGTTGAAAAGGTCAGTGAGGTGAACTACAAAGTGCACCAACCAGGTAGAAGGAAGCCTTTCCAAGTTTATCACATAAACTTGATCAAGCCCTGGAAAGACAGGGAATCCTTGGTGGCGACAAATACTGTTAATAATTTGTCACCACCAATCCCTCCAGTCAAGGTAGGTGATACTCTATCAGTGTCACAGAAACAGGAGGCTCAGGAATTTTTACAGAAAAACAAAAACAAGTTCTCTGACCTCCCAGGACGTACACACCTCATCCATCATCACATTGAAACTGAGCCTAGAAGCAGAGTAAACCTTAAGCCCTATAGGATACCCGAGGCACGTAGGGAAGCCGTATCTGCCAAGGTAAAACGTATGCTTGCTCTGGGGGTAATTGAGGTGTCACAGAGTGAATGGTCCAGCCCAATTGTGCTAATCCCAAAGCCCAATGGAACTTGGAGGTTCTGTAACGATTTCAGAAAGTTGAATGAGATCTCCAAGTTCGATGCGTATCCTATGCCCAGGGTAGATGAGTTGATTGAGAAGTTGGGTAATGCCAGGTACATAACCACCCTCGATCTCACAAAGGGCTACTGGCAGATTCCACTTTCTGGTGAGGCTAAAGAGAAAACTGCATTCTCCACCCCTGATGGGCTATTCCAGTATGTAGTGATGCCATTCGGGTTACATGGAGCGCCTGCAACTTTCCAGAGGTTGATGGACTTGATTCTGCGACCACATCGTGATTACTCAGCTGCCTACCTCGATGATGTGGTCATTTTTAGCCCTGATTGGGAAAGTCACCTCTGTAAGGTACAGGCCGTGTTGGATGCCATAAGTGATGCGGGGTTGACCATAAATGCCGAGAAGTGTGCTCTAGCCCTAGAAGAGGCCAAATATCTAGGCTACATTATTGGGAGAGGGTTGATTAAGCCACAGCTAAATAAAATTGAGGCAATACAGAATTGGCCTAAACCCCTGACAAGGAAACAGGTTAGAGCTTTCCTGGGTATTACGGGGTATTACCGTAGATTTGTGCCGAACTTTGCCTCAGTTGCTGCTCCACTAACTGACTTGACAAAGGGCGGAAAGACAGCAATGGTCACGTGGACCCCAGAGGCCGAGAAGGCTTTCCAAAGCCTTAAGTCTGCCTTGTGCCAACCACCTGTCTTAGTTACCCCCGATTTCAGGCGAGAATTTCTGGTCCAGACAGATGCCTCTAACACAGGCTTAGGTGCAGTACTCTCACAAGTAGTGAATGGTGAGGAGCATCCAGTGACATACTTGAGTAGAAAACTAACCCCGGCCGAGAAAAATTATGCCATTGTGGAGCGAGAATGTTTGGCAGTAAAGTGGGCCCTAGAATCGTTAAAGTATTACTTGCTAGGCAGGAAATTCAAGTTGGTGACAGACCATGCCCCCCTAACATGGATGAAGTTAAACAAGGAGAGAAATGCAAGAGTGACTAGATGGTTTCTCTCCCTACAAAACTTTAATTTCACTGTGGAACACAGGCCAGGGAAATTACAGGCAAATGCTGACGCATTGTCAAGAGTAAGTTGTCTGTGGGGACAAAAGGCTCAGCCCTCCGGTCTGAAAAAGAGGGGGGGGATATGTAGACATGTCACTGGAGAAGTGATCGAGGGGGTGTACATCTCACCTAGGTTGCTACACAGTGTGAGATGGTAAATTCAGGATGGATCAGTTTCTCAGCAGCGATATGCTGCTGAGTTGTTATTTAATTTTGCCGGGCCTGGGTTTATATGGAATGGCAGGTAGGTTTGGTAGAGGGACCTGTCATTCCACATCCCCCGATCCAGTTCTGGGTTTGGGATCAGGTGAGCTTTGATCCTAATTAGCCTGGGAAGCTAAAGGCTCTGCAGGGTCTGCAGGTGATTGCTCTCAGCCAGGGAATGAACAATCTGTGTGTTGAAGGAAGCTGCAAGCACAGCCACTGCTGGAGCTAAAACTCACCCTGCGATATCCAGGCGAAAGACGCTGTGTTTGTAAGTGTCAGATAGGTGAGCAGAACCTGTTAGTAAGCGCCCAGCCGGGCTAGGACTTTTATTTTTGTTGTACTTAGAAAGCACGGTGTTGCTGTATATTTTGTTTGCTGGACTGTTTGTACCACGAATAAACGCCAAGATCTGCTTTATAAATTCCAAGTCTGCTGTGAACTGTGTCCAAACACACCCTACCCCGGGAAGATCCCTTACAATATATATATATATCCACTGCATACAGTTTAGCTAGATCTCACTGCAGGCATATATATATATACAGTATCCTACATATATATATATATATATATATATATCCACTGCTTAATAGTCTAGCCAAGCCTATATCTGACTGCAGGTAGTTCCTGGTGTACGTTTTCAAATACAATTTCAGGCAGGCGATTCAGTGATCCACAGTGCATAAAAAAAAAAAAAATATATATATATATATATATATATATATATATACACGCTGCATTCTAGTCTAGCCAAGCCTATATCTGACTGCAGGCCATTCCTGGTGTATGTTTTCAAATACACTTTCAGGCAATCAGGCAGGTGATTCAGTGATCTTCAGTGCATAAAATATATATACAGTCTCCTACATATATATCTCCACTGCATTCTAGACTAGCCAAGCCTATATCTGACTGCAGGTCTTTATTTTTATGCACTGTAGATCACTGAATCGCCTGCCTGCCTGAAATTGTATTTGAAAACGTACACCGGGAAATACCTGCAGTCAGATATAGGCTTGGCTAGACTATTAAGCAGTGGATATATATATATATATATATATATATATATATATATATATATATATATGTAGGAGACTGTATATATAAGTCTTTCAGACAGGCTATTCATTGATCTACAGTGCATAAAATATATATACAGTCTCCTACATATATATATCCACTACATTCTAGTCTAGCCAAGTCTATATCTGACTGCAGGCCATTCCTGGTGTACTTTTTCTAGTAAACTTCAGGCGGTGTTTTGTTAATACAATTTTGCAGCATGTCTGGAAGGCCACCAAGGAGAGGCAGACATTCACAGGCCACTAAAAGAGGGCAAGCAGGCTCTGTGTCTACAGCCAACAGTGCTGGTCATGTACACGGTGCATCCTCAGTACGTGGCTGCGGGGCACGCTTGTCCATTTTTTCGGCAGCTGCCCATGTTGATCCCCAACATGCAGAAGAGTTAGTAAAGGGGATAACTAAGCCATCCTCATCCTCCTCATCCTCTGCCACCCAGGCTCAGAGCAGTTTGCCTGCCAATGCAGCTGCTAAAGCGCCCAATTCCATCGGCTCCATGTCATCAGTCACTCCTTTCCTAGCCCCACCATCATGCACGGAGGAGTCCCCTGATCTGTTCGACCACAGTGTCGGGTACATGCTGCAGGAGGATGCGCAGTGTTTTGAGGGCTCCGTTGATGGAACCCAGGTTAAGGAAGGCATTAACGTGAGCCCAGAGAGACAGGGTGCCCAAGAAGGACAAGAAACTGGCAGCCATGTCCCCCCAGCTGCAGCATACTGCCAGGTTTACTCAAGTGATAAGGAGAAAGGGGATGATGAGGTCACTGTCTCTACGTGGGTGCCTGATAGGAGAGGGGAGGAGGAGGAGGTACATCTCCAAAGAGGCAGGATTCACTCCATGGACCAGCTTAAGGGCAGCCACCCGACTGCATCACACTGCAGAGCTCCGCATGTGCAGGACCCTGCTTACTCCCCACGTATTTTGAAAAGTTCTTTGGTGGGGGCCTTTTTGGATACGTTTGCAGCAGATTGCATCTTTGCTGTTTGCAACATATGTCTGAAGTGTATCAAGCCTGGACAAAACAGCAGCCACTTGGACACCACATGCTTGACCAGATATATGACGACCTCCCATGCAGTCTGTTGGCAACAGTACTTAAAAGACCCATACCAAAAAACAAGACAGACTTCTCCTTGCTCCTCATCAGCTAGGATCTCCAACCCCACTATTTCTTCAGTCCTCTCAGAAATCTGCACTGAGGGAAATGAAGGTGTAGAATTAGGTGTGCCAAGTACTTGCAGGCAACCTGCTATCACTACAGCAACATCCGTTTGTAGCAGGCAAATTTCCCTATTTGTTCCCAGCCATCCACATACACAGCGGTTGAATGCTAGCTTGGCTAAATTGCTAGCACTCCAACTGCTGCCTTTTAAACTGGTAGACTCTACCCCCTTTCATGAATTTGTGGAATGTGCAGTACCTCAGTGGCAGGTTCCCAAATGCCATTTCTTTTCACGGAAGGCCATCCCGGCTCTACCGGCATGTGGAAGGCAATGTCTTGGCCTCATTGGACTCATGGTCCAGCAGGCATGGACAGGGACATTACCTTTCTTTTACGGTGCACTGGGTAAGTGTGCTGGCAGCTGGGAAGGATGCAGGACAAGGTGCAGTATTGTTGGAGCTTGTTCCGCCACCATGCCTCAAAAATGCTAGTAGTGGTGATTCTGACACACCTCTCTCCTCCACCCCTCCTCTTCTTTTGCCTCTATGGCCTCTTCCTCTGAACAAGTGGTGCTCCGTAGGAGTTCAAGCGGCTATGCAAGCTGCCATGCAGTGCTTGAGTTGGTCTGCTTAGAGGACGGGAGCCAAACTGGGGCAGAGATTCTGTCAGCTTTTCAGGGGCAGACTCAGAGGTGGTTGATGCCATGCCAGCTTCAGCCAGGAATGGTGGTTTGTAACAATGGCACCAACCTCCTCTCTACTCTCCAACAGGGACACTTCACCCATGTTCCCTGTTTGGCTCACATCCTTAATTTGGTGGTGTAGCGGTTCTTGTGCAGGTACCCGGGCTTACAGGATCTCCTGAGGCAGGCCAGGAAAGTCTGTGGGCTTAGCTGGCTACCCTTTAAAAGGAATGCAACCTGCCCAAGAACTGCCTCATTTGTGATATGCCCACCAGGTGGAACTCAACATCGGCAATGCTGCAGTGGCTGCACACGCAGCAGAGGGCCATCAATGAGTACCTGTGTGAGTATGGCACCAGGACAGGGTCAGGGGAGCTTGGCTTTTTTTTGCCACACCAGTGGCTACTGATCAAGGATGCATGCACTGTCCTGTCACAATTTGAGGAGGCCATGAGGATGGTGAGCAGTGACAGTAAAAGCTTCCAGCATGCATGAGGACAAAGAGGACATTCACAGCATATTACAATCATGGTAATTATGGAATAATGAATAAACATTAAATACATAGAATGTGATAGAATGTGATCTTAAAGGATAAAACTTACCTTAATATAGTCCTTCTGCAGGACCTGAATTATGGCAAAACAGGTCCCTGGAATAATGATTCCCAGGGCCTGGGGGAAATCCCAGTCGAGAACTTGATGTCCTGCAGATTTCTCCCCGTCGTCAAGTACTGCAAGGTGGCGGCGAGCCTTTGTTCGGGAGTGATGGCTTGCGCATGCAGGTGTCCTGCTTGGTAATATAAGAGGACAGCAAAGCCAACAGACGGTGAAAAATGGGGTCCGTCATCCAGAGATAATTCCTGAAATCATCAGTTTCCCACATTTGTGTGACCGTATGTATGCAAGAGTTTGAGTCAACATCCTTCGTGTGTACAGGGCATTAGTGTTTTTTTTTTTTTTTTTTTTTACACGTCCATGCTTCCCTTTTAAGAGTTAAATTTACACACTGAATTTTCTAACCCTACAGACCTTGACTTAAGGAGCAGTGTCAAATACTTTAACAGTCTAAATATACTACATCTACAGCCACCTCTTTGCCTAAGTTTTTAGTTACCTCTTCATAAAAAAATAGATTTTATTGACAACTACTATGTTTTATGAATCAATGCTGGGTATTGCTTATGATTTTAAATTTCCAGCAGATACCGTTGTATGTGTTTTTTTATCAACCTCACTACTATAGAAGCTAAGCTAACGGGTCCATGCACACTGGGCTTAAAAAAACAGCTTCATTGGCATAAGAAAAATGCTCATATAGAGCATTTTTGTACAGGAGTTTAGAAGAGTTTAGAAGCATTTAGGAGAGTGATTGGGAGCATTCAGTTTTTTTTTCTGCCAGAAAACTTATCTCAAAAATGCAAAAAGAAAAACTGCAACGTGAAGGTGCTAGTATGCATTGCTTTACATTTACATTATGAGAGACTTACCTTGAAACAAAGCCCTCCAGCAGCACGCTGTCACAGATGTAGAGGCTTCCATCTTCACCGGTCTTCCTTCTAGGTTCCTAGGCTGCGCCCTGTCAGGACCTGTGTCATTACTCGAGTCACCTGCTGGTGGCACTGTTGTTTTTAGCATCAAAGGGAGTAATTCTGGTGGCCACCAGCGGGTTTTCCCCCAGCAGATGGACATACAGGTAATCAGGCTGAACCTGATATGCACTGCTGGGAGTACATAAGTCTACCCTTCACTGAGGCTTAGGGATTCAGTATTTTCCTTCAAGCTGTGTCCCTGCCTGAGCCTGATCCATTCCTGTTCCCAGTACCCTGATCCGGAGACCTGTTCCCTGGAACCTGCTTCCTGCTGCCACTACTGGCTTCCTGCTCCCTTTGTCTCTGTCTCTGCCTGTCTTCTCATGTGTGTTACACCACTTGTATTTTATTAGTTAATTAGTTAGAGTAGCAAATGTATTGCTCTTTAACTTGCAAATTTCACTAAGCTGGCCAGAAAAATGTACACAGGTTTTCCATCTTGAGATAGGGAGAGCTGCCTGCTAGCAGCTTTAAGGAGAATTTTTCACCCCCCCCCTCCTTCTTCCTGTTTTCACTGACTGAGCTAATGTAATGTGAACTGACACACACAGAGCTCTGCATTCAGTGGCCTCTCTTGTGCCCCTATTGGCCAGAAGAGGAAAACCAATTAAGGGCACAGTGACAACAGTCAATGAAAGAGATTGTACTGAACTGCATGGAGAGCAGTAGTGATGGGCGAACGGTTCACCCGGCGGTCGTTTCACGGCGAATTTCAGACTATTGCCGCCGTTCGCCCGCGGACTTCCGTGTTTACTGTGTAAAAGAACTTTGACCTATGATGACACATCCATCATGGGGTACAGGACAGCCAATTGAGACATTACAGCACATGGACACTTGGACATTCCCCCTAACTTATAAATAGACCCGATCCGGCGGCCATTTTACATTCTTTCTTCTGTCACTATAGGGAGAGGTTGCTGTGTGGAGCAGGGAGAGATTGCAGTGACCCAAATCGCTAGCTATTTGGTACACAAAAGTTCTTTTCAGGACTGGTATAGGTGTTAGGTGTAGTTCAGGATATAGGTTTGAGGCAGTGCTGTGCTAGTGAATGTTGCAGCAGCCTGAGTGTCTTTTGTCAGTGTAGAGAAAGGGACAGGATGGTGTGTGCTGCAGGGACAGTCAGTTTAGTCATTAGCTGTTACTATCAGGTCCACAAAAGTGCTATTCCAGTTATTGTTCCAGCAGCCTCTGTTTTGTCAGTTTACATAGGGACAGGCAGGAAGCTGTGTGTGAGGCAGTGAGGGTCAGTTTAATCAGTAGATGTTACTATATTAGGTCCACAAAGGTTCTTTTCAGGACTGGTATCAGTGGTATGGTAATAGACTTGTACACGTATAATATTCTTTCTTCCAAATATAGAAAGAATATTATACTTGACTGCTGCCCTTCTGCTGCAGTCTGCTAATCAGTCACAACCTACTTGTTCCACAAAGGTCCTTATAAGGACTGGTAACCTGGTGTAGGGTGCTACAGTACATAGGGTTGAGTGAGGTACAGTCTGCTATTCTGTAAGGACTGGTATAGGTCCACAATACATAGGGTTGAGGTGCACTACTGCTGACCGCTGCCCTATACTGCAGCAGTCCTTCATCAGTATAGGGACTGACGTACAGTCTGCTAATCAGTCACACACAACCTACTTGTTCCACAAAGGTCCTTATAAGGACTGGTAACCTGGTGTAGGGTGCTACAGTACATAGGGTTGAGTGAGGTACAGTCTGCTATTCCGTAAGGACTGATATAGGTCCACAATACATAGGGTTGAGGTGCACTACTGCTGACCACTGCCCTATACTGCAGCAGTCCTTCATCAGTATAGGGACTGACGTACAGTCTGCTAATCAGTCACACACAACCTACTTGTTCCACAAAGGTCCTTATAAGGACTGGTAACCTGGTGTAGTGTGCTACAGTACATAGGGTTGAGTGAGGTACAGTCTGCTATTCTGTAAGGACTGGTATAGGTCCACAATACATAGGGTTGAGGTGCACTACTGCTGACCGCTGCCCTATACTGCAGCAGTCCTTCATCAGTATAGGGACTGAGAGTTTTGTCACAGGGTCATTTAAAAAATGACAGGCAGAGGAAGAGGCAGGCCCTTCCGCAGGGGTGGTAGGGGTAGGGCAGGAGCAACAGGCTTGAGCCAAAGTGGGAAGTTGCAGAAGGTGCGTTCAATTACTTTAAAGGACGCACCAGACTTGGTTGAGTGGCTCACTCAGCCTTACTCTTCTGCACCCTCCTCATCCTCTCGATCTGCACCCTCTTCTTCACTCTCTGCTATGTGCACCCCCAAAGACACTACCACCAACAACACCACCACCACCACCACATACCTTCCGCTTGAGTCACAGGAATTATTTTCCGATCCATATCAAGACATTTCTGATGCGCAGCCACTCTTGGTTATTGGATCAGGAAGAGGAGGTAGCAACAACCGCTACTCAGCAGTCTGACGACAGTACCCAGATCAGCCCAAGGAGGAGGTTGGTCCCCGGTGTTGCTGCCTACTCCGAGATCTCTACTTATAGCGGTGGGGAAGGTGACGTCGATGATGACGTGTCTAGTGATGTCACGTGGGTGCCCACAAGAGAGGAAGCGGAGGGGAGTTCAGAGGGAGATCATCACGCCAAGCTCACGTTTTTCTGCAAAAAGGCAGGCTTCCGTGGGCCTAATGTTTGAGCGTAAAAAAATGATGGCGCCGGATAACCCTCTTGCCCAACGGTTGGCGGCTGGCAGGAAGGAAGTATTTCTCACAGAAGGGGATTCCAGAGCTATATGGCCATGTTCAGCGGCAAGTGAATGTATCTCTGGCACACAGTGTCGGTGCCAAGATACATCTGACCACAGACACGTGGTCTAGCAAACACTGGCAGGGAAGGTATATCACTTTTACTGCCCACTGGGTGAACCTTCTGACGGCCGTCAAGCATGTAACCTGTGGCACCCGTGTAGATTTGGTTTTAACGCCACGAATTGCATGCAGGCCTGGCTCTTCTTCTCCTCCTCCTCCTCCTACTCCATCCTCCTCCCTCTCCTCCTCGGCTGACTCCTCCTTTTCCGCTGCTAGCGTCTCTTGCGCTGCGCCGCCCAAGCTCCCCAGAACCTATTCGACATGCCAGGTGAGACGTTGCCATGCCGTGCTGCGTCTGTTGTGCCTGGAAGCCAAGAGCCACACTGGCCCGGCACTCCTTTCAGCTTTGCGTTCACAGGCAGATCAGTGGCTAACACCGCTCAATTTGACAGTTGGTAAAGTGGTGTGTGACAACGGTGCCAATCTGCTTAGCGCATTGAAACAGGGCAAAATCACACATGTGCCATGCATGGCACACGTCTTAAACTTGGTCGTGCAGCTATTCGTTGTCAAATACCCTGGGGTCCAGGACATCTTGCGGCAGGCAAGGAAAATCTCGGCCCATTTCAGAAGATCTTACACGGCCATGGCTCGCCTTGCTGACATTCAGTGGCGACACAATCTGCCGGTCAGACGTCTTATTTGCGATTGCCCGACGCGATGGAACTCAACCTTCTATATGCTTGATAGGCTGCTCCAGCAGAAACGTGCAGTTAACGTCTACCTGTATGAACTCTGCGGCAGAACATGTTCTGGGGAGCTGGTTTTTTTTTCACCGCGCCAGTGGCTGCTCATGCGCGACGCATGCAGACTTCTGCGGCCATTTGAGGAGCTCACCAAACTGGTCAGTCGCAGCCATGGCGCCATCAGTGACATGGTACCTTATGCCTTCTTTATGGAGCGTGCATTGCGGCATGTCATTGATCAAGCTGTGGAGGAGCAGGAGTGGGAAGATGAGGAAGTCGCAATGCTGGATGAATTCCCAGGGGGGGCTACTCTATCTGAGACAAGTCAACAACAGGAGTCTGAAGAGGAGTCAGAGGAGGATGGTGCCAGGGCGGATGAGGAGGAGCAAGAAGAGCATGCTTTAAACCTTTCTGGGACCCCTGTTGTTGTGCGTGGATGGGGAGAGGAGAATGAAGAGGACGACATTATCCTGGATGATGAGCAGGAGCCAGGCCACCACACCGCTTCCAGTTTAGTGCAAATGGGGGCGTTCATGCTCCAGTGTTTTAATAGGGACCCCCGTATAAAAAGCATAAGGGTCAAGGACCAGTATTGGGTGGCAACGTACTTAGACCCCTGGTACAAACACAAAATGGCGGAAATGCTACCGCCGTCACAGAGGGCTGTCAGAATGCAGCACTTCCAGGCCTTACTTCGAGAAATGCTGCATTCTGCTTTTGCGTGCTCTGGCAGAGGAGCAATTCCCACCCCCAGAGAAGGAGTTGCGGGTACCAATCCAACAGCGCCTGCAAGAAGAGGCCGGTTTGAAGATGTGTTGGTGACTTCGGATATGAGGTCATTCTTTCAGCCGACCCATCGACAGGTGTCATCCGGATCCAGCATCAGAGAACGCCTAGACCGTCAGGTGTCCGACTACATCGGGTTAACGGCCGATGTGGACGCTTTGAGGAGTGATGAACCCCTGGACTACTGGGTGGGCAGGCTTGACCTCTGGCCAGAGCTTGCCCAATTTGCAATCGAACTGTTGGCTTGCCCCTCGTCCAGTGTCCTGTCCGAAAGGACGTTCAGCGCAGCAGGGGGGATCGTGGCCGATAAGCGTACTCGCCTAGCTCACGACAGTGTTAACTACCTCACATTTCTAAAAATGAATGAGGCATGGATCTCGGAGGAATTCAACACATGTGACCAGTAGACCCTGTATATGTTGATAAACAATTTTTTAAATCGAGCACACAGACCTTCTTTCTTCATTTGGCTCACTTCCTTGTCCAAAAAAAGCACACCGTACTATATGCCCGTACCCTCCTCTTTGAAGAGGTTGAGCGGTGTCATATTTCTACTGGGGCTGCTTATTATGAGGGGCTCCCACCATCCCTGTGCTGTGCTGACTTCCTCCTGGGGCTGCTTATTATGAGGGGCTCCCACCATCCCTGTGCTGACTTCCTCCTGGGGCTGTACCTCTGCTGTGCATATTATGAGGGGCTCCCACCATCCCTGTGCTATGCTTATTATGAGGGGCTCCCACCATCCCTGTGCTGTGCTGACTTCCTCCTGGGGCTTCTTACTATGAGGGGCTCCCACCATCCCTGTGCTGTGCTGACTTCCTCCTGGGGCTGTACCTCTGCTGTGCATATTATGAGGGGCTCCCACCATCCCTGTGTATGCTCATTATGAGGGGCTCCCACCATCCCTGTGCTATGCTCATTATGAGGGGCTCCCACCATCCCTGTGCTATGCTGACTTCCTCCTGGGGCTGCTTACGGTGCAGGTGTCAGTGCTGTATATCACGGTGCTGATGTCAGTACTCTCTATCACGGTGCTGCTGTCAGTGCTGTATATCACGGTGCTGGTGTTAGTGCTTTATGTCACACTGCTGATGTCAGTGCTCTCTATCACGGTGCTGGTGTCAGATGACTCTATCACGGTGCAGGTGTCATTGCTGTATGTCACGCTGCTGATGTCAGTGCTCTCTATCACGGTGCTGCTGTCAGTGCTGTATATCACGGTGCTGGTGTTAGTGCTTTATGTCATCCTGCTGATATCAGTGCTCTCTATCATGGTGCTGGTGTCAGATCACTCTATCACGGTGCAGGTGTCATTGCTGTATGTCACGCTGCTGATGTCAGTGCTCTCTATCACGGTGCTGTTGTCAGATCACTCTATCATGGTGCAGGTGTCATTGCTGTATGTCACGCTGCTGATGTCAGTGCTCTCTATCACGGTGCTGGTGTCAGATGACTCTATCACGGTGCAGGTGTCATTGCTGTATGTCACGCTGCTGGTGATCATCTCCTGCACCCTCTTCTTTGCCTACCCTGACCTTCCCTCTCCTCCATTGCCTTCATGCGCTCCACAGTCCTGAATTGTCACAACAATTTCCCATATAAAAAAAGAATGCTTGTAGTTGTCGATCCCAGATTCACCTCATACATGTGTTATGTCATTGGCCATGTGGTGGGACTATGTTTGCACAGCTATTAATTATTTTGTGGCTGCAAATTTGACATGTAGGTTTGCAAAGTTCGCCTCCCATTGAAGTCAATGGGGCCCGCCACGAACGTTCCGGTTCGCGAACTATCGGCCGCGTTCGCGTTCGCGAAACGTCCCGTCGGAAGTTCGTCCATCACTAGAGAGCAGCAATGGATTCTGGGAGATGCAGTTTCCACACAAAGAAGACCCCATATACTGGTATACAGGGAGAAATACAAATTCCAGCAGGCTTTGCTGACAGGAAAGTCAAAGACTCCATTTTGTGTCCTGAGGTAAAGTTCAGTCAGCGATGAGAGAGTAAAAAGACCAGACTCGAGGGAGAGGTGCTGTCTCTCAGGTGAACTCTCCCACGTGATTCAGGCCTCCACCCCGAATTGGGACATCCAGCCTGAGAGAGGGGGATCCCAGGTGAATATTGAGGTGCATCTACCCCAACGTTGAACTGTTCCAGTGTAAGGGGACTGGTCGGGTCGCCATGAAAGGCTGCCTGTTCCAGGACGTTTGCTTGGACCCTGTTCACAGGAATTGCCCTCTCACCATTTCTGCCCATCTGCAGGGAATGGAAACACTACACTACAGAATAAGTTATTTGAACACTGATACAAACATCATTGCTGGTAGTCATCTTGCTGACACTTGAATAAAAGTGTAAAAAAAATACTGCGCTGTGAAAAGATGTGCTCTACCCAGCTGCCAACACTACTGAAGACTACACAGTAAGATGCAAAAATTAAAACAAAAAAGTGTGGCGCTTAGGTGGCAACAAACCACATGAACCAGTAAGGCACTAATTCAAGCAAAGAAAATGACATACACTTAAAAAAAAAAGAAAATATGTGTAAATTCTGTTATATATCAAGAGATCTTACTCCCAAGTGGAAGAGTGCGTGAACCTCATGCACACAAAAGGTTAAAGAGACACTGCACTACAGAAGGAGATATTTGAACCCTGTATACAAACATGATTGCTGGTAGTCATCTTGCTGACACTTGTAGTACTACAGGGATAAAGGATAAGGCTTCTCACAGAAATATTTCAGTAAAGACAACTTCTGTGTTTTATCCTAACATGTGTGTTTCTCGTTAGTTATTGCACCTACACTATTGCCAGGTGTGCCAGAAGGGGCTGAGACTGTTATTGGGGTTGAGAGGCAGAGAAACGCACTGAAATAACTGAATCAGCTCCTGTGGGGGTATCACCACACATGGGGGCTCGTCCGGGACAATTCCGTTCAATTCCTCAAGTCAACATCCCTGCAAGCACCAGGATGGACCCTGTCACTGCGATCCAGTGGTGTGAGGAAGAAGGCACCCCGATCAGTGTCGAGCGTGGTGGTAGAGCTCACTGGGTACACCTGGACTGAAGAACAAATCAGCCAGGCAGTAAAGACATTGTCCCCAGACAAGAAGGTGTGGGTGATCGACATTAAGCCAGACCATGGAACCTCTCACACCTATGTTCTGCTAGATTGGAAAAAAGGAATTCCTGACATTTTGAGGAAAGATAGCTTCCAACTGACTACAGATATTAATGTTACACTAATTCATCCACGTGAATCAAGCTCTATCCCAGAAAGCTCAGGATGCCTCACCCAGACCCAGAGACTATCACCTCTATGCCAACTACATCCTCTGAAGACCCTTTTTCTCCTTTAGTAGCTGAGTTTGGGACACTGGTCGAAGTGCTCCTCAAGAAGCCAGCTATGCTGACCGATTATGGTTATCACAAGCTACAGTCCTTCTCGGGGAATGTCCCCTCACCCTCAGGAGAGGATGACTTTGACACTTGGATGGACAAAGCTATCCAACTAGTGAAAGAGTGGGAGGTGGCTGATGTTGAAAAGGCAGAGAGTGGTTGAAAGTCTGCAGGCTCCAGCTCTGGATGTGATTAGGAATTTAAAATGGGATAAACCCAGTTGCACTACTACTGAGTCTTTGGGAGCGCTCAATGAGGTCTATGGAAGAACTGAAGATGGTGCGGAATTGATCTATCTCTTTGACCACACTTGCCAGATGGAGGGTGAGAAGCTATAAGCCTATGTTGTGTGGCTAGATCGAATTCTGCCCCCAATCATAATAAAGGGTGGAGTGTAAGAAAAAGCTGCAAGTAGAACTCTTATGCGACAGATGCAAGGGGAGCCCAGCCGCTGGATCCTACCATGCTGCAACTTCAACCATGGGGTCTGAGTGACTCCCTCGCCTACTCTAAACTAATGAAGGACATTAGAAAAGAGGAGGCCCTGCAAGAAAACAAGAAGAGCTGAAGGTTGGAATCTGCTATTGGAGTCAGGGTGGCCAGTACAGTTGACAGTGACTTGGAGACTCAGCTCCTGAAGACTCAGATGTCCCAGTTAAGAGAGATGATGACTGGATCATCAAGCCAAGTCACCAAAGTAAATATGGCTGCTACCTCCAGGTTGTGCTCAGAAGCAGAGCCGCTGGACATCAAGTCTGAGATAGCTGCATTGAAGTTACAAATGGTACAGATAATGGACATAGTTACATAGTTACATAGTTAGTAAGGTTGAATAAAGACATCAGTCCATCCAGTTCAACCTGAGTGAGTGTCTACAATTGTCCCTATCCCTTTACATTGCACACTCACATTGGTCCCTACCCTCAAGGAGCCACAATCCAAGATCCCCAGTTGTATACTAGGGCCAATTTTAGACAGAAGCCAATTAACCTACCTGCATGTCTTTGGAGTGTGGGAGGAAACCGGAGTACCCGGAGGAAACCCACGCAGGCACAGGGAGAACATGCAAACTCCAGGCAGGTAGTGTCATGGTTGGGATTTGAACCATTAACTTTTTTTACTGCTAGGCGAGAGTGCTAACCACTACACCACTGTGCCGCCCATGATAAACATGTTTGCAGCGAAGTTCACTGAGTCATCTGATGGGGGTGTTGTGGGTCGAAATGTGCCCCCAGACTGACCTGCTACGCCTGGCCAGAGGCCAACAAATCAAGACATCCATTTAAACTGTGGAGGTGGGGATCATTACCAAAGAGTATGCCCAAGCCCCCGGAGGGTATAAGACTGGGGTGGACAACAGAGAGGTGATCCAAGGATGGAGAGAAGGCCTGGGCCTTCAAGAAGAAATTTCACTGAACCTGTAAGGGAACAGTCAAGGGCACCTGCAGTTTATGCAGAAATTATTCCCGGCCTCCAATATTTCAACGGAAACAGAACTCCCAACGTCAGAAGAGAAAGGAAACACGAGTCCAGCCACAAAAATCTGTTGTTCTAAATTCTTCCACCGAACCTCCTTCTCAGTTGGTAGGCCCTCTGCCTGTAGTGCCTGTCTTGGTGGAGGGAACAAGAGGCATTCTTTATTCAGGTGCTGAGGTTACCTTGTTGACCATAAACTTTTACGAGAGGTATTTTTCATACATACCCCTACTGAAGTGTATTTTAAAAATCATGTACCAGGTCAAGGACTGTTACTTCCTTTGGAGGACCAAAGGTTCTTTGGTGGGGGGAGTGTGCAGCGGGTGCCTCACTCTATAACCTGCAAATCTCGCCAAACTGTCTGGAACAATGTACACAGGTTTTCCAGCTAGAGTTAGGGAGAGCTGCCTGCTAGCAGCTGTAAGGGGAATTTTTCACCCCCCACCTTCCTGTTTTCACTGACTGAGTTAATGTAATGTGAGCTGACACACACAGAGCTCTGCATTCAGTGGCCTCTCTTGTGCCCCTATTGGTCAGAAGAGGAAAACCAATTAAGGGCACAGTTACAACAGGCAATGGAAGAGATTGTACTGAATTGCGGGGAGAGCAGCAATGGATTCTGGGAGATACAGTTCTCACACAAAATGGCCTCATAAACTGATATAAAGGGAGAAATACAAATCCCAGCAGGATTTGCTGACAGGAAAGTCAAAGACTCCATTTTGTGTCCTGAGGTAAAGTTCAGTCATCGATGAGAAAGTAAAGAGACCAGACCTGAGGGAGAGGTGCTGTCTCTCAGATAAACTCTCCCGCGCGATTCAGGCCTCCACAGTGAATTGGGATGTCCAGCCTGAGAGAGGGGGATCCCAGGTAAATATTGAGGCTCATCTCCACCAACTGTGAACCGTTCCAGTGTGAGGGGACCGGTAGTGTCTCCATGTGAAAGTGTACTAATAGTGACTGAATATCTCACTCATTTATATTTAAAAGATAGTACTAAACATCTAGAATAATATCTAATACCAAGTGAACTGTAAACGATATCCAATATCTAATACCAAGTGAACGGTACACAAATAAATATAAATATAAACAGAGGATAGAAAGTCCTTTGCTAGAAGATCATAATTGTGCTCACCCTTGGTGCAAACATGGAGAAGTGGAAATATTCATTCAGTCCATAGAATGCTTGATCAGAAACACCCTGGTGCTGACACCACCACACAGAGAAGAAGGATGTGAGCTTACCGACTCCAAATGACCCCGGCGAGCGCACGCTCCAGGGGTCAAATACGCTTTTCTGTTATGCAGATAAGAAATCCTCGGGTCATGGAAGATGAACTCTCAGTGGTGATGGTTGTTCTACACTTGTTCCAACTGAATTGGACACAGAGCCAGTGCTCCCGGAAAAGATCACACTCCCACTCAAGGAACCATGCGGAATAAGAGAATTGGGCCAAATAGCGTAATTCCGTACAATAAACAAATTTATTAAAATAAATAAATCACACTTACATTTAAGCAGTGAATTAAGCGCTTCTCAAATAAAAAGGCAGCAGTTGAGTCCTTCCGACGCGTTTCGTCTCCTTGGACATCTGGGGTTTGTTTGTTTTGACCGGTAGTGTCTCCATAAAAGCCTGCCTGTTCCAGGACATTTGCTTGAGCATTTCTGCCCATCTGCTGGGAACAGAGACACTGCACTACAGAAGGAGATATTTGAACCCTGTATACAAACATGATTGCTGGTAGTCATCTTGCTGACACTTGTAGTACTACAGAGATAAAGGATAAGGCTATTCATTTCTGGGACATTGTATACAGACATAATTGTCCTCTCACCTTTTTGAACAAAATCCTGTCTGTTTCACTTGATAATCTGGGCCAATTATGTTTGTCCTGCTACCCAGGAGTTAAAGTGCACCAATGAAAGTGGCTAGCTGAAGACACCAAATTTTATCTTTGCTTCATAGAGGACTGAAGCTGTTAGTGCCATACGTTTCCACACATATATTCAGGGCTCTTCATATGCACATTAGATGTGCGGGACAATTTATCTATGAGGTTAAACCATTTTTTTATTGACTTGAATAGGTGTGTAAAGTTGGGCCTGTGGTGCCAGGCGACAGTAGAAAGAGGCCTGACACAAAGCGAGTCATTCCTCTGCTCTCCTCCTGCCTGGACTCATAGAGCAAATCTTAGTAAAGGTAACCAAGCTAGTTTGAAGTGCCATATTGTGTTTTATTTACTATTTAAGTGTGCCTCTGAAAACAGCTTGAGAGCTATTAAATCTCAGTTATTGCTCTCAATGTTGATTACTCAAATATATATTGTTACTGTCTGTTACTCTTTTCCACAGAAATATTGCAATAAAGACAATGTCTATGTTTTATCGTAACGTGTGTTTCTCATTGGTTGTTGCACTTACACTATTGCTAGGTGTGCCAGAGGGGGCTGAGACTGTTATTGGGGTTGAGAGGCAGAGTAACAAAAAATTGATTTGACTCATGAGCTATGGCATGTTATTGCCATCATCCCGGAAATGATACATATAATTGGATAACACCTCAAATTTATTGGGATTTTTAAGGCAATATAGAAAAAAATACTAAAATATATATGAAAAAATATATACATTTTTATTACAACTATCAAAAGATATTACAAAACCACAATGATCCATAAAATAACAGTGTTGTGCTAACATATGTGTATGGCATAGAATGTTACTACATGCGTAGACTCTATCCAGCAAAACAGGCATCTCTTTTCCTACGCGTTTTGGAAAAATGTGCATTAACAATTTCTTCTTCAGGGAAGTCACTGTCTGCAAGCACACAACAAGCAATAAATATTACAGAAATTACATATATACAAATGACATGATACATTGAAACCCAATACTTGAATACTCACATGCTATTTCTGTACCAAAAGTATACACTATCTCCTCTTTAGGCGACCGTTCCAGAAACGGAAAGACAGGCCAAGAGAGCAGGGGATTAAGCCACAAACGTGGAGATGGTAAGGATAATATGGATCTGTTTGCAAGGTCACCGCATTCAAAGCCCTGGAGTCCAAATGAACTCAACAAAGGATGGGAATAAAAGATTCCTTTGCACAAATGTCCAATGGCCCATCAAATAGGAAGATGTTATGTTGTATAAACCTCAATCTTGTCTAAAAGACCTACAACAAAAAGAACCAAGAAACATTTTAGTCTACTCCCTAGCCTTACATCTAAAATAGGACAGAGATTCCCAAAGTGTAGCTTACCGCCATAACGAGGTTCAATCGTTTCCTAGTTTTATACGAATATCACCGAATCTGGGGCATCCAAAGGACATAGGAGAAATTCCCACCTACTTAGAGCTTCTGGCGTCTGCCTTAAATAGCCCTTATTGAGTGGATTGGCGCCAAAAAACTTCCTCCAATCAACACAGAGGCTCCTCCCATCTCTCTAACCACTTCATTCTGATTGGAGGTTCTCCGAAGAGCTCCTCCTCTTTTCAACAATAACTTTTTTTCATTGGAGATCACCCAGGTGATTGCTCCAGGTATATAGATTCTTATTGGTCAAAATCGCGGCGTTTTTGCCGCCATTTACATCACTTCCGGTATGGCCACTTCCGCCGGAACCGGAAGTGACGTCACTTCCTCCCGGAACCGGAAATGACATCATTTCCCGGAACCGGAAGTGAAAGGAAAAAACAAAAAAACCTTTTGTACTTCCTGGAGAAAACATCTTACTGGGCAATGACTGTAAGCAATGACTGCAAGTTATTATAAGAATGCATGGGAGAAAATAAACACTACAAAATGAATCGCTAAATCTATTGCAATCCATTTGAAAGGGGGCTCATCCTAATAAATTCAAATTAATGGGCATGTGGAAATTAATCCACAAAAGTGACCATAACTAATACAGATACACCAATTAGATTTGTCACCTGCAGTGTGTCACTAAGGCAAGAACTAAAACCACCGACACAGGAATAAACTGGATAAACCTCCAGATGCCACACACAGTGGCTATTGGGAACGAAAACCAATGCCCAAATTAGTGGCAAAGAAAAGGGGAGCGAAGAAAGGGGTAAGAATAACCCCAACCACAGCGCCCTCCCAACAAAACCACCCCGATGGGCTTACCTGTGCCGGGAACGCGGTGACCACAGATCCCACCAAACCTATTATAAATCACTTAAAAACATGTTAAAGACATCAAGTATTGTTCACATAAAGAAAATTGTGTATAAAGATACAAATGTATTTTATTTTTATATTGTTAAGAAAAAGAGAAAAAAAAAAAAAAGGAGAAACAGAATCACATCTGGGTAAGGAGCCCAATTGTCCACCAACCAGCTAATCATTCAGTTTTACCTGAAACATAGCCCTCCAGGAATGGCCTGAAGCTCTCTGTTTCATTAAGCCCTGGATAAATTGTAGCTTCCAAGAATTTGATCCAACGCATTTCACGTTGCAAGAGTGTCTTGTTCCAATCCCCCCCTCTGATAGGTATATGTACCCGGTCTATCACAGTAAAGTTTACAACCGGCATCCTATATGCATGAGCGTCCGCAATATGTCTCCCCAAAGGGAGATAGAGGTTGCAGATCCTCATGGCAGACAAGTGTTTACTAATACGTTGGCCTAATTCTTGTTTGGTCTTTCCAATGTAGAAAGCCCCGCACTCACATTGAAACAGGTAAGCAACGCCTTTAGTTTTGCAATTAGCGAAGTGTTTTAGTCGAAAACTCTCACCGTTAGGTAACTTGAAAGTAGTCCGTTGTTTTATGTATTCACAGCAGGAACAAGACCCACATGGGTATGTTCCCCAAGTTTTGCACGGATCTAGGCGTTGGTTACCCTTATATTCACTTTGTACCAATGAATCCCCAAGAGAGCCGGCCTTACGAAAGGTGATTTGAGGTTTTGGGGTAACAACTGTCGATAATATTGGATCCTCTGTTAATATTGACCAATATTTTGTAAGAACATTTTTTATTTTGTCATGCTCGTTTGAAAACCGTAATATTAATCTAGTTGTATTCTCGTTCTTCTTAGGTTTACTTTTACCAAATAGCAATGTTTGTCTATCTTGATTTTTAACACGGTTGAAGGCCTTTTTCAGGCAGGTTTTTGTATATCCCCGTAGCAATAATCTTTTGCTCAATTCATCCACCTCTTTTTGAAAGGCTTCATTGGTTGTACAGTTGCGTTTAATTCGCAACATTGACTATATGGAATGGATTTTTTCAAAGATTCCGGATGGAAACTGCCGGCATGCAAAAGCGTGTTGCCGGCAGTTTCCTTCCTGAATAATTTTGTAGTGAGTTGCCCCACTGCATCTTTCATGATGGTAATGTCTAAGAAATCAATTTGGGTGCGATTATAGGACATAGTGAAAAAAAGATTCAGATTATTTTGATTCATCACTTCAAGACAAGTTTTTAATATTTCCTCCGGGCCATTCCAAACCATAAATACATCGTCAATATAACGTTGCCACAGTACGATGTACTTAGTGTATGTGGCCCATGCCTCATCAGACAAAAAGGTTTTTTCCCACTCCCCCAGGTACAAGTTGGCATAAGAGGGTGCGCAACATGTGCCCATGGCCACCCCTTGTACCTGGAGGTAGTGGGATCCTTTAAAAAAAAAAACATTATGTCTAAGTATGAAGTCAAGCATTAATAAAATAAACTCATTAAATTTCCATTCGGTAGTTGACCTTTGTTGTAAAACTCGTTGTATTGCCTTTATTCCTAAATCGTGGGGAATGCTATTGTAGAGAGATTCGACGTCTATGGTTACCAATATTGCTGTATCTGGGATTATCAAATCCTCCAGGATTTGCAATAAATGGATAGTATCTTTAGTGTATGATGCTAATTCCAAAACGTGTGGTCTCAGATGATCATCTATGACCTGGCTTGTAGCCTCTGAGATACAGCCATTACCAGAGATAATCGGTCTGCCCGGGGGATTCTGAATATTTTTATGTATTTTTGGTAGTGCATACATGGTAGGTATTCTTGGATATTTAGTACGTATAAAATCCCACATCTCTACAGTAATGGCACCATCTCTGTAGGCTCCATCAACCAGGTCATAGAATTTTTGATTATATTTGTCTACACAGTATGCCGAAATTCTACAGTAGCATTTCCGATCGTTAAGGATTTTAAGGCACATGGCTTCATACATGGAGTTATCCATTAAAATGATGTTACCCCCCTTGTCTGATTGTTTTATTGTAATTTCTACATTGTCCTGGAGTGATTTTAGCACATGTCTCTGTTCTAAATTAAGATTTTTTTGCTTACCCTTATCCTTTTTCATTTTTTTGATTTCTTTAGTTGTCAATCTGACGAACAATGCTAGGGCTGGATTGGAACTCAATGGGGGAAATTTATTGGATTTTTTCTTGTGATGATGTTATTACAGAGAGAATATAGACAACAACTAGAGGAATTGAATATAGAGATTGACACTCTCTATGCTCGTTTAGTCCCTTTAAAAATACATGAGGACTATGCGAGCCTAGAGGCAAAATTAAGAGACCATCTGAAGGAATATGGGAAATCAATCCTTCAAAAAAAAGAGAGGAAATATTGGAGGGATAAAAATGCATCTAGCGAAAATCGGGCATACAAATGGCAACAGACCAATAAAAATAAAATTGGTAACAAAAATGCAACCAAAACATATGAATACAAGAATGATTATAATTCAGACACACCCTCCAATGCTTCCTCGTCTTCGGCTTCCTCTCGTATGGAGGGACCAATGACAAAAAGAAAGGGTCCTTTTGCGAAAACACAAGATATAGACCATGAAACCCAACAGGTTACAAAAAAAGTACAACTGAAGTTCAACAAGGCCCACATCTATCTAAAAATGGGGGGCCGTCAAGAAATCTAAGAGATATGAAAGATAACCTGAAAACTATTCCATCTGAGAAAAATAGAAATACCAAAAGCCCTATTTATTAGGGGCGGTTCCAAAAATACAAAAACAATTAGATGATTTTTTAGACAAAATAGTTCCAACCCAAACTCCAGTCCTAACCCAGTCTTAGAAGTAGAAACATGTATTAATATAGGTGAAGGTGGTTTAAACATCATAAATCTATCGTCACATACACTCACGGCTATTGAAAGCCAGGTGCTTTCACTTGGGCTGTCATTTTGCCCTAATAAATCATTAGATGACTTTGAAGTCATCAAAGACATTAACTTATTTGCACGTAAGGTACTCTTTAAATGCTTCTATAGTAAACAACCAAAACAAGAGGTTATTTCATCTAATCTTACAGCAGCTGATTTTAGGGCCCTGCGTGACCTTAATCAGCTGCTGCAGGAAAATGAATCAGTGCTGGAAGATTGGGAAGAGGAAATTGATAGTGAAGATAGTTCAGACGAAGATCTTGAGCAGAGTTCCCCACCTGTGATAAAAAAAGTAATAGCATTCCCCACGATTTAGGAATAAAGGCAATACAATGAGTTTTACAACAAAAGTCAACTACCGGATGGAAATTTAATGAGTTTATTTTATTAATGCTTGACTTCATACTTAGACATAATGTTTTTTTATTTAAAGGATCCCACTACCTCCAGGTACAAGGGGTGGCCATGGGCACTTGTTGCGCACCCTCTTATGCCAACTTGTACCTGGGGGAGTGGGAAAAAACCTTTTTGTCTGATGAGGCATGGGCCACATACACTAAGTACATCGTACTGTGGCAACGTTATATTGACGATGTATTTATGGTTTGGAATGGCCCGGAGGAAATATTAAAAACTTGTCTTGAAGTGATGAATCAAAATAATCTGAATCTTTTTTTCACTATGTCCTATAATCGGACCCAAATTGATTTCTTAGACATTACCATCATGAAAGATGCAGTGGGGCAACTCACTACAAAATTATTCAGGAAGGAAACTGCCGGCAACACGCTTTTGCATGCCAGCAGTTTCCATCCGGAACCTTTGAAAAAATCCATTCCATATAGTCAAATGTTGCGAATTAAACGCAGCTGTACAACCAATGAAGCCTTTCAAAAAGAGGTGGATGAATTGAGCAAAAGATTATTGCTACGGGGATATACAAAAACCTGCCTGAAAAAGTCCTTCAACCGTGTTAAAAATCAAGATAGACAAACTTTGCTATTTGGTAAAAGTAAACCTAAGAAGAACGAGAATACAACTAGATTAATATTACGGTTTTCAAACGAGCATGACAAAATAAAAAATGTTCTTACAAAATATTGGTCAATATTAACAGAGGATCCAATATTATCGACGGTTGTTACCCCAAAACCTCAAATCACCTTTCGTAAGGCCGGCTCTCTTGGGGATTCATTGGTACAAAGTGAATATAAGGGTAACCAACGCCTAGATCCGTGCAAAACTTGGGGAACATACCCATGTGGGTCTTGTTCCTGCTGTGAATACATAAAACAACGGACTACTTTCAAGTTACCTAACGGTGAGAGTTTTTGACTAAAACACTTCGCTAATTGCAAAACTAAAGGCGTTGTTTACCTGTTTCAAAGTGAGTGCGGGGCTTTCTACATTGGAAAGACCAAACAAGAATTAGGCCAACGTATTAGTAAACACTTGTCTGCCATGAGGATCTGCAACCTCTATCTCCCTTTGGGGAGACATATTGCGGACGCTCATGCATATAGGATGCCGGTTGTAAACTTTACTGTGATAGACCGGGTACATATACCTATCAGAGGGGGGGATTGGAACAAGACACTCTTGCAACGTGAAATGCGTTGGATCAAATTCTTGGAAGCTACAATTTATCCAGGGCTTAATGAAACAGAGAGCTTCAGGCCATTCCTGGAGGGCTATGTTTCAGGTAAAACTGAATGATTAGCTGGTTGGTGGACAATTGGGCTCCTTACCCAGATGTGATTCTGTTTCTCCTTTTTTTTTTTTTTTCTCTTTCTTAACAATATAAAAATAAAATACATTTGTATCTTTATACACAATTTTCTTTATGTGAACAATACTTGATGTCTTTAACATGTTTTTAAGTGATTTATAATAGGTTTGGTGGGATCTGTGGTCACCGCGTTCCCGGCACAGGTAAGCCCATCGGGGTGGTTTTGTTAGGAGGGCGCTGTGGTTGGGGTTATTCTTACCCCTTTCTTCGCTCCCCTTTTCTTTGCCACTAATTTGGGCATTGGTTTTCGTTCCCGATAGCCACTCTGTGTGGCATCTGGAGGTTTATCCAGTTTATTCCTGTGTCGGTGGTTTTAGTTCTTGCCTTAGTGACACACTGCAGGTGACAAATCTAATTGGTGTATCTGTATTAGTTATGGTCACTTTTGTGGATTAATTTCCACATGCCCATTAATTTGAATTTATTAGGATGAGCCCCCTTTCAAATGGATTGCAATAGATTTAGCGATTCATTTTGTAGTGTTTATTTCCTCCCATGCATTCTTATAATAACTTGCAGTCATTGCTTACAGTCATTGCCCAGTAAGATGTTTTCTCCAGGAAGTACAAAAGGTTTTTTTCCTCCCACTTCCGGTTCCGGAAAATGACGTCATTTCCGGTTCCGGGAGGAAGTGACGTCACTTCCGGTTCCGGCGGAAGTGGCCATACCGGAAGTGATGTAAATGGCGGCAAAAACGCCGCGATTTTGACCAATAAGAATCTATATACCTGGAGCAATCACCTGGGTGATCTCCAATGAAAAAAAGTTATTGTTGAAAAGAGGAGGAGCTCTTCGGAGAACCTCCAATCAGAATGAAGTGGTTAGAGAGATGGGAGGAGCCTCTGTGTTGATTGGAGGACGTTTTTTGGCGCCAATCCACTCAATAAGGGCTATTTAAGGCAGACGTCAGAAGCTCTAAGTAGGTGGGAATTTCTTCTATGTCCTTTGGATGCCCCAGATTCTGTGATATTCGTATAAAACTAGGAAACGATTGAACCTCGTTATGGCGGTAAGCTACACTTTGGGAATCTCTGTCCTATGTTAGATGTAAGGCTAGGGAGTAGACTAAAATGTTTCTTGGGTCTTTTTGTTGTAGGTCTTTTAGACAAGATTGAGGTTTATACAACATAACATCTTCCTATTTGATGGGCCATTGGACATTTGTGCAAAGGAATCTTTTATTCCCATCCTTTGTTGAGTTCATTTGGACTCCAGGGCTTTGAATGTGGTGACCTTGCAAACAGATCCATATTATCCTTACCATCTCCACGTTTGTGGCTTAATCCCCTGCTCTCTTGGCCTGTCTTTCCGTTTTTGGAACGGTCGCCTAAAGAGGAGATAGTGTATACTTTTGGTACAGAAATAGCATGTGAGTATTCAAGTATTGGGTTTCAATGTATCATGTCATTTGTATATATGTAATTTCTGTAATATTTATTGCTTGTTGTGTGCTTGCAGATAGTGACTTCCCTGAAGAAGAAATTGTTAATGCACATTTTTCGAAACGCGTAGGAAAAGAGATGCCTGTTTTGCTGGATAGAGTCTACGCATGTAGTAACATTCTATGCCATACACATATTTTAGCACAACACTGTTATTTTATGGATCATTGTGGTTTTGTAATATCTTTTGATAGTTGTAATAAAAATGTATATATTTTTTCATATATATTTTAGTATTTTTTTCTATATTGCCTTAAAAATCCCAATAAATTTGAGGTGTTATCCAATTATTTGTATCATTTCCGGGATGATGGCAATAACATGCCATAGCTCATGAGTCAAATCATTTTTTTGTTACTCTGCCTCTCAACACCAATAACAGTCTCAGCCCCCTCTGGCACACCTAGCAATAGTGTAAGTGCAACAACCAATGAGAAACACACGTTACGATAAAACATAGACATTGTCTTTATTGCAATATTTCTGTGGAAAAGAGTAACAGACAGTCATATTCATATATATTTTAGTATTTTTTTCTATATTGCCTTAAAAATCCCAATAAATTTGAGGTGTTATCCAATTATATGAGAGGCAGAGTAACGGACTGAACTAACTTAAGCAGATCCTGCAGGGGTATTGCTACATTGGTTAAGTTATTACTTGGATTTTCTTGTTACAGAATGACTTGTGTCATTGCTTGGGTCCCCTGCTGGTGGCACTGTTTTTAGCATCAATGGGAGTAGTTCTGGTGGCCATCAGCGGGTGACTCCCAGCAGATGGACATACAGGTAATCAGGCTGAACCTGGTATGGACTGCGGGGAGTATACAAGCCTGCCCTTCACTGAGGCTAAAGGATTCAGTATTTTCCTGCAAGCCGTGTCCCTGCCTGAGCCTGATCCATTTCTGTTTCTAGTACTCTGATCCGGAGACCTGTTCGCCTGGAACCTGCTTCCTGCTGCCACTACTGCTCACCTTGTCTCTGCCTGTCTTCTCATGTGTGTTCCCCCACTTGTATTTTATTAGTTAATTAGTTATGTTATTACTTGGGTTTTCTTGTTACATTCACTTTTTACTTACTTATTGATTTACTGGTGTTGGTATTTGGATGTGTCATTTCCTAATAAACATATTGTTTACTTATACATCTGGTCCATATTCCTTAAGGTGCAGCCAAACTGATCTGATTACCCTTGCTGGATGCCTGCATATGGTATTCCTAACATGGCTGCTTGAATGGCCAAGCCACGATGATGTCTCTCCTGCACATATGCCATGGCACAAGGCTCTGAATGAATGGCAGGGGTAAGCTGTTCCTTCAGCGTGCATGCGCCAGTGACATCCACTGGCTGCAGCTCCCTAGAATATCTCCTAAATAGTGCACGTTTAGGACATATCCATTTAATCTACAGGTAAGCTTTATTATACACTATATAGGATGGTTCCCCCAAGGGTTTTTTTTTAACAGCCAAGTAAGTAGATCAAAAAGCTGTAACTGTTTATAAAAGTATTTTTTTATAAAAAAAAAAAAGGGTACCATCACAGTGTCTTGTAGGTTAAAATATTAGCTCTGGTTATATAGTACAAATGCACATTCTATCATGTATAACGATAAAGATAAAGTGGAGCAACACATAGCATTAACAAATGCCAACTACATAAGTGCCCCAACATCTTTCGACCCATACAGTCATGGTCTTCCTCAGGGGGATTATTGCTCTAAAAAGATACATGTCAAAAATTCAGAATTCAATGCATTTTATAGTGCGCACACATCTATGTACACGACAATGGTATTTTTACCGCTAGAGGATGAAGTCTGAGATAGAGATCCTATAATCCAGAAATTTAAAAGAATTTAGATGGTCCAGGTAAGGTTGGTAAAGTGTGCGAGGAGAGGAAGTAGTTGGGTGCAGCAGCACTGTGGGCTGGATCTGAAGTGCAGAAGTCCATCAGAATGCATGTGCCTCTTATCCTTGGCCCAGTTTATACCTTATGTAGCCTTCCAATGTTTCTTACTGAGATAGCCAGCTATAGATGGGGGCAAGTTGTGTCTTTTTTGTATCAGTGTTGTTGTTTTTTTGGTCAGGCAACACACTGATACCTTCGCAGCCATTGAGCTACATGCTGGTTGTTCAGGGTGCCTCTGTACCTTTTAAGAAGGTGTGGCTCCCCTTCAGTTCACCTGCCCTCACCTATCCATCAGAATGCATGTGCCTCCACTGTGGGGACACTTATGAGTTAGTGTTAGGTACCACAGATACCAGGGTGCTGTGATGAGGCTCTGTGGCTTACGCATGCATTTGCAAATGCGTGCAGACTAAACCCCTGCTTTTAATGCATAGAGTTAAACAGGTTTAATTGGTTGTCTGCGAGCTGGTCAGTAAGTAAAACTTGTTTTTTCCCTTGGATTTATCCTTGGCCTTGTTTATGCCCAGCCATGCTCATCCATGCCAAGCCATGCCCATCCATGCGCAGCAATGCTCATTCATGCCCATCCATGGCTCATCCATCCCCATCCATGTCCAGCCATGCTCATTCATCCCCATCCATGCCCATCCATGGCCCATCCGTGCCCGCCCATAGTTCATCCATTGCTCATCCATGCCATATCAGTGCTCATCCGTGCCACATTCATGCCACATCAGTACTCATCCATGCCACATCCATGCCACTACAGTGCCCATCAGTAAAACGACATTGCCCATCAGTGTCTCACAAAAGTGTAATAGGTAGTCAAATTATATGTGTAATTTATGTTACTAGAACACCTGATGATGCTCTCTGCATGTTGGACCTCTGTATGTGGCCAGGATGTGTTAAAGTCTCACACATGTGATATCACCATACTCAGGAGGAATAGCAGAATGTATGATGGGGTGTAATTCTTGCTATGTACATGCTATGTTTTAGAAATATCTTACATATTGACAACTTTGTGTATATAAAAAATGTGATTTCATTTTATTTCCACATTTTCCAAAAACTTGTGGAAAAAACGACATCTTCAAAAGACTCATTATGCCTCATAGACTATACGTTGAAATGTTTGTTTTACAAAATGGGGTAATCTTTTGAGCGATTCCATTGTTCTTGTGCTGCAGGGCCTTCAAAATTGTAAGAGATAGTCAAGAAATGAAATGTGTAATTTATGTCCCTAGAACGCCTGATGGTGCTCCCTGCATGTTGGGCCTCCATATGTGGCCAGGCTGTGAAAAAGTCTCACACATGTGGTATCGCCATAAAGGAGTAGTATAATGTATGTTAGGGTGTAATTTGTGGTATGCATATGCTGTGTGTGAGAAATAACTTGTTATTATGACAATTTTGTAAAAAAAAAGAAAAAGAAAAAAATCTTAATTTTGCAAAGAATTGTGGGAAAAAATGACAACTTCAAAAAAACTCACCATGCCTCTTACTGAATACCTTGGAATGTCTACATTCCAAAAAGGGGTAATTTGGGTGGTATTTTTACTTTCCTGGCTTGTTAGCGTCTCAAGAAATTAGCAATCAGTACATTAGATGTGATCAGGTGCGATCAATTTTCAGAGATTGACATCATAGTTTGTAGACTCTATAACTTTCACAAAGACCAAATAATATACACTTATTTTGGTTATTTTTACCAAAGATGTGTAGCAATATAAATTTTGGCCAAATGTATGAAGAAAAAGTACTAATTCGCTAAATTTTATAACTGATACAAAGAAAATTGCATTTTTGGTATTTATTCATTTATAGGGCAAAATATAAAAAAAAAACAGTGGTGATCAAATACCACCAAAACAAAGCTTGATTTGTGTTAAAAAAGGAACAACATTTTCATTTGAGTACAATGTTGCATGACTGAGTAATTGTCATTCAAAGTGTGAGAGCACTAAAAGCTGAAAATTGGTTTGGTTAGGAAGTGGGTTTAAGTGCCCAGTGGGCAAGTGGTTAATCAGTCCACAAAACATTTTCCCAGTAGCGTTGTGGTTTTCTAAGGTTCTCTTTGGCAAACTTCAGGTGTGCTTCAATGTTTTTTTTTGGATAACAGGGGCTTCCTCTGTGGTGTTCTGCCATGGACATCCTGCCTGTTCAAAGACTTATGTATGGTAGACTCATGAACAGGGATGTTTGCCAGTTTCAGTGATGTCTTCAAGCATTTAGCTGTTACTCGTGGGTCCCTTTCCAGACTTATACATGTAGCATCATCCTAGTATAGGTTATAGGATGTAAATAGATTAGTGTAATTTGCTTCTCCACCTAATGGTGGATCTAAAGGCAAATTTATCTTTGGCATTCTGCCTAACAAAGTGCTGCAATTTACTAGTTAGGACTGCTCATGATGTCCTGATGCTGTTAAGTTTGCCTGGGCTCCTCCTTCCTTCTGAAAACCAGTGTAGCTTTCCAGAACATACTAGTGATGGAAAGTCCAGATCTTTAACCTCCCTAGCGGTAATCCCAAGTCTGCCTCGGGCTGGGATTTCAGTACCACAAGCGGTAACCCAGAGCCAGACTCGGGATCGCATTGCTGGATACAGGGAGGACACAGGGAGAAGTTACGTACCTTGTCCCCTGGATCCAGCGATGTCCTCCGCACTGTGTGATCGAGCTGTCCTCCGCTCGATTCACACAGTGCCCGAATGCCACCGAGCTCCATTCCCTGTGATGTTTCGGCGCACGGGAGCGGCGATCGGCGCCAAATTCAAAAAAGTAAAAACACACAAAACACACACAGTACTGTAATCTTACAGATTACAGTACTGTGTGTGTTTTGTGTGTTTTTACAGATTACAGTACTGTGTGTGTTTTGTGTGTTTTTACTTTTTTGAATTTGGCGCCGATCTCTGCTCCCGTGTGCCGAAACGTCGCAGGGAACGGAGCTCGGAGGCATTCGTGTGAATAAAATTGTACTGCATAAACTGTATAAAAGAAATGACACACACCCTTTGTCCCTAGTGGTCTATGCAGTGCCCTGCATGCCCTGTATTATAAATACTGTTTTTTCTGCCTGGAATTTGGAGATTGTCCATAGCAACCAAAAAGTGTCCCTTTATGTCAAAAGTGATTTTAGACCAACAAGAAAACAGCGATAATAAATTATAATCACTTGCAGAATTGAGCGATAGCGATTTGTGGGGAAATTCGTCATGAAACACTAAATCTAATGATAGCGACAATTCTGCAAATTAGCAAATTTCTGTGTTTTTGGATTTGATTACATTATTGAATAATTTTTATTATTATTTATTATATTATAAACTTTATCATACCCAGGATGTCTGCTAGACTCTGGTTTAAACAGATTTAAGAGAGTTATTCCTAAGAATTACAGGACTACAATATACAACACCAAATTTCCATGCAAAATAATTGTAACGCTTTCAGCACCTAAAACCAGAACTAATCATACCGCCAGGGAGGTTAAAGTGAATCGGCTCATTTCAAACTACTCACTGAAATGAACCGATTCAATTAATTGATTCTTCATTTCACTTGTTGAGTCTGCTGACAAGCAAGTGAACCAAAGCTCTGACTCAACCATTAGAATCAGAAGACTGATTCACACAGAAGGTTGGCAGGACCTGGGGACGTTTACTTTGATTTAGTTCATTGGCTCAGAGCACAAGCCTATTGTTGTCAGACCACAATTTATCAGATTAGCTCAGCGTCATGAATTTTGGTGACACACAAACAGCTGTGTTAGGCTTGGTTCACACTTGTGTAATGTGGGAACCCTGCGATTCCACTGCGGGTTCCTGCATCGCACCTGACTCGCACGGCAGTTCACACTGACATATGTGAACTGCTGGGGAGTGTCATACAATGTTAACGACACCCCCATTTCAGCTCGCATGTAGCACTGCGACATGTCAGTTTGGACATGAATCTGATTGCCATGCGATGCAATTCTGGTGAAGACCAAAAAAATGGTCCTGTGTTGTGTTTAGCCCAAATGCGATACGATTTCAACCATACTATATGTATGGTTGAAATCGCATTGCACGGACATCACATGTGATTTGCACTGCAGTGTGGTTCAAATCACATGCGATTTTGTACCACTCAGCAGTGTGAACTGGCCCTGAGCCTAGGTTTCCACAAAATTGATGGCTAGCAATGTAAACTGTGAAGTTGGCCCATCAGAATGCAGCTCACATGCACAAAGACCCGCTTTTCATTTAGGCTCCACTACCACTTATGCAATTTGTCCTGTGATTTGGGACTGCAAAGTTGTATGACAAGTTGTACCCCATGATTTCCAATGAGAACCATTCATATCTGTGCGATTTTCAGTCACAGCGACTTCAAAGTAATCCCTGCACTGCTTTGGTCCCACTTTGATGTGACTCGAGGTCCTTCAGGCTTTTCAGGTTAACGCAGCCTGAAAGTTGAATGATTCTGCCACAATTTTAATGTGACTTAAAGCAATGCCTGTGTATTCTGGAGGTCTATGGAACTCAAGTTGCATCAAAGTGGGACCAAAGTAGTGCTGGGACTACTTTGAAGTTGCTGTGACTTGAAGTCGCACAGATATGAACGGTGCTCATTGGAAATCATGGGGTACGACTTGTCATGCATCTTTGCAGTGCAAAGTCACAGGACAAGTTTGCACAAGTGGAAAGGAAGCCTAAATGAAAAGCGGGTTTTTGTGCATGTGAACTGCATTTTGATGGGCCAACTTCACAGTTAGGTAGTACTGGTTGTGACTCACGATTCTTTCAGTGTACTGTGTTCTAACAACTTGTATGATTCTTTAACCACTTGACCACTGGGCACTTAAACCCCCTTAATAACCAGAGCAATTTTCAGCTTTCGGTGCTCTCACATTTCGAATAATTACTCAGTCATGCAAAACTGTACCTATTTGAAATGTTTGTACTTTTTTTTCACACATATAGAGCTTTCTTTTGGTGGTATTTAATCACCGCTGGATTTTTTATTTTTTGCACTATAAAAGAACAAAGACCGAAAAATTCTGTAAAAAAATAAAGTTTTCTTTGTTTCTGTTCTAAAATTTTGCAAATTAGTAATTTTTCTTCATATATTTTGGCCATAATTTATACCACTACATATCTTTGGTAAAAAAATAACCCAAATTGGTGTATATCATTTGGTCTTTGTGAAAGTTATAGAGTCCACCAGCTATGGTGCCAATCTCTGAAAATTGATCACACCTGAAGTACTGAAGGCCTATCTCATTTCTTGAAACCCTAACAAGCCAGGAAAGTACAAATACCCCCTCAAATGACCCCTTTCTGGAAAGTAGACATTCCAAGGTATTTAGTAAGAGGCATGGTGAGTTTTTTGAAGTTGTCATTTTTTCCCACAATTCTTTGCAAAATTAAGATTTTTTTCTTTTTCTTTTTTTTTACAAAATTGTCATAATAACAAGTTATTTCTCACACACAGCATATGCATATCACAAATTACACCCTAATTTTTTCCCACAATTCTTTGGAAAAATCAAGATTTTCTTTATTTATTTTTTTCACAAAATTTTTATATTAGCAGGTTATTTCTCACACATAGCATATGCATAGCACAAATTACACCCCAAAACACATTCTACTACTCTTCCTCAGTATGGCAATACCACATGTGTGAGACTTTTACACAGCATGGCCACATACAGAGGCCCAACATGCAGGGAGCGCCATCAGGTGTTCTTGGAGCATAAATTACACATATAATTTCTTGACTACCTCTTACACTTTTGAAGGCCCTGGAGAACCAGGACATTGGAAATGCCCAAAAAATGACCCCTTTTTGGAAAGAAAATAACCCAATGTATAATCTATGAAAGAAATGTGAAAAACTGCGCTAAGGTAAAAGAAAAAGTGTAAATTATATGTACTCTAAGGTGATACCTGTGGGAATGAACGTTTAGCTGCGGCTTTACTGTGTCACATAAATACAGAGAAAATGAAAAAAATATACTACTAAGCCGCGCTTAACTTATGCAGACAACTGATTGTGCACAAAAATAAAAATTGAAAACACAGTATAATAACCATATATAAATTAGTGAACATGTGTGCATAGTGTAAAGCCCATATAAAAAACTTGAAACATAAAAATTGACCCTTACAATATAAATTTCCGTTATGTGGGCCTCTATCGGCATAAAAGAAAATAAGACAAAAACACCCAGTATTTAAAAAGTGAGTCCGTATGCATGAACCACAAAACCAATTGTTATAAAGTGTGAAGATGTGTGAAGATGGAGTCCTTCCAAAACTAAACCACAATATTCATGGAAAAACAGCCACTTAGTCCAATGAAAAGGTAAGTGTTCAATCCGCCACCAACATGTGATGGCATAACAGGAGGAACCGCCATGTATCAATCCTCATAAGTTCAGTGTCGGCCCTTAGTGCTTGAAATGTGACTAATTTACCATTAACTAATATATCTTTTAGTTGTGCATTACCTTTTATTATCCAGTTACCCCCCACTTCCTGTTTTCCAGGTGTAAAATAATCGTTTTCTTTAAGTAAAATCAAAGGTGAATTGTAACCCCATTTATTTTGTGTATGGATTCGATCCCAGGTTTTAAGTGCATGTCGTGTTATTTCGTGTGTGTTAAGTCCTATTGGCCTATATTATGGAGGATTCCATATTATTCTGCCTAGTTGTGCTTGGCATAATGCATTTTCTAAACTAACCCATCTCTTATCATTTACTTCTTTCGCCCACTCCACCACCCGTGAGAGAACCACCGCATTATGATATTTTTTTAAATCCGGGACTGCTAACCCCCCTTGTTTTTTCCCCTTCCTTAACACCGCAAAAGCAATTCTCGGCTTTTTATATTGCCATATGTACTTAGAGATTCAATTTCTTAATATTTTAAAAAAGGCCAAAGGGAGTGAGATGGGCAACATTTGGAACTTGTATATAATCTTCGGGACCAAAATCATTTTAACCACGTTAATCCGTCCTAACCACGAGAGAGGACTTGTTGAAATTTTTTTTATTTCTCTTTTAATTTCATCTAATAATGGGATGTAGTTATTCATGTATATTTTCCTAATAGTATCCGAAAGATAAACTCCCAAGTATTTGATCTCCTTACGCCAGGGGAAGCGAAATTCTGCACTGAGTTTCACCTCTTCCTGTTTACTAATATTAATATTTAGGACTTCGGACTTGCCAAGGTTTATTTTCAAATTAGATATTTTACCGAATTTTTCCAACGTCCTCAGCAAGTTCGGAATCGTAATCCTAGGGTTGGTGATGAAAAAGAGCACATCATCCGCATATGCTGCGAGTTTGTGCTCATCCTCTCCCACCCTAATCCCCTCTATATCTGGGTTATTTCGGATAGAGGCCAATAACAGAAGGGGTGATAATGGACACCCCTGTCTGGTGCCATTTCCCATTTGGAATTGTGCGGATGATTCTCCGTTAACCTTTACCGAAGCCTGCGGGTGATTATAGAGTACTTTGATCCACTGGATCATCCTCGGGCCCATGCCCATAACTTCTAGAGTTTCTATCATGAGTCCCCAGTCTACCCTGTCGAATGCTTTCTCGGCATCCATTGACAGGAATAGACCTGGGGACCCATTGTTTTTTAGGGCCTGGAGAAGGAGCAATGCCCTCACCCCATTATCCCTACCTTCTCTCTCGGGCATAAATCCGACCTGGTCCGGATGCACCAATTCTGTCATTTTTTCCTTCAGTCTAGACGCCAAAACTTTAGCGTATAGCTTTGTATCGGCGTTCAGTAAGGCTATCGGCCTATAGTTAGAACAGAGCAAGTGATCCTTGCCCTCCTTCGGGATTATCGTAATAGAAGCTCGCAATGGCCTCCCCCTCCATTTCATATTTTTTACCTAATCCATTCATATAGGGACTAAGATCTCCTTATATTTTTTAAAATAGGAGATCGTATACCCGTCTGGACCCGGGCTTTTACCTGATGCCGTATCTTTTAATGCATTATAGATTTCCTCTTCTGTGATGGGTCTATCTATATTATGTCTGTCACTATCTTGTAGACGCTGTAATCTCGCTTTGTACAGAAAATCTTTTTTTTTTCCTTTTCCCCTTTACTTGTACCCCTTTCTGGCCTACGTTATACAGAGCTTCATAATATTGCTTGAATACCTCCGCGATTTCCCTAGTTGTATGAACCATCTTCCCGTTCTTATCCTGAATTTTTTCAATGAAATTAATCTCTCTCTTCCTTTTCACCTGTCTCACTAGGTATTTACCTGTTTTGTTTTCCCCGTAATATCTCTCTCTGACTCTCCCCTCTAATACCCTCCTTGCTTCCTGGTCATACATGTCTTTAAGTTCCTCTCTCTTATTGATCAATAGATGAAAAAGTTCCTGTTGTTGGCCCTTTTGTTTTTTATGATCCTGCTCCAATCTGTGGACCTCTTTTATCAATTTCTCCCTTTTCTCTATTCTTTCATTTTTTTTTCTTGCCCCTATGGAGATGAGGATACCCCTAACATATGCTTTATGTCCCTCCCATAGGGAGGCACCCGTAATCTCACCAGTGTCATTCATCGAGAAATAGAATTCTATTTCTTTCCGTATTATTTCTGCGATTTTCTTATCCTGTAGAAGGTTCTCATTTAATCGCCAAGTAAACGGTTGTCTATGTATTCCAGGTATCCTCGTCTTCATTATAACCGGGGAATGATCTGACAGAGATACTATTCCTATCTTTGTTTCCAACACGGTCTCAAGCAGTCTATGGTCAACCATTTTATATAATCTAACCTGGAGTGCGTCCCGTGCACCGGGGAGAAAAAAGTATAGTCTTTTATTTTTTCATGATGTATCCTCCAGGTATCCATCAATTGATTTTGTCTCAGTCGGAGTTTGATTGTTTTCATACTCTTCCCACTTATCCCCTTTGCACGAGACGTACTATCCAGAGATGGATCCATACAAAAGTTGAGATCACCCACCAATATTACATCACCTGTTTTAAAATCTGCTAATCTCCTCAGAATTTGTTTCAAATATCCTACAGGATTTTTATTTGGACTATATACATTTGCCAGGGTAAGAATCCTATCCCCTAGTTTTCCTTTCAGGAACAAATATCGGCCCTCCGGGTCGGTCAACCTATACATCACGGTGAACTTTGTACGTTTCTCAAACCCTATCGCCACTCCCTTGGCCCTTCTTATTGGGGAGTCCCCGTAAAACCAATTCGGGAAGTTATCAGAGTACAGTTTAACATTTGTATCGTGAGTTAAATGGGTCTCTTGTAGAAACACTACTTCTGCTCTATATTGCTGTAATTCCTTTAATGCCGCGTACACACGGTCGAACTGTCTGACGTACTTAGTCCGTTGAAACACAGTTCAGCGGACAATCCGCTCGTGTGTGGGCTTCAGCAGACTTTTTCAGCGTGCAGTCCGGAGTACTAAGATTTTCGGATCTTCCAAAAATCTGTCCATCGTACTTTGGTTTCAGCGGACAATACGGTCATCAGTATGCTAGTTCGACGGACTAAGAATGGCGCATGCCCAGAAAGGATTTACACGGCGGAAGGGTGCTTTGCTGTGTCTTGGACTTCCTATTTCTAGTCCCGTCGTACGTGCTGTACACGTCATCGCGCAAGCTTTCGACGGACTGTTTGTGCATCCGTGTGTGGTCAAGTCCGTTCAGTGGAAAGTACGACGGATTGTCCGTCGGATTGTATGACGGACTAAGTACGTCAAACAGTTCGACCGTGTGTACGCGGCATAAGAGTTTATACCTCTTATCGGGAGAATTTAGACCCTTTACGTTATATGACACAAACTTTACCTCTGTCATCTAAAACTACCCGGAGAGGGGCTTAGTCTACCCCTTTTAATCCTGCAATTCATTTGAACCCCCTTTTCCTTTTTTCCCCTTCCCCTCCTCTGCAAGGAATATCTTCTCCCCCCTTCCCTACCTACCCCCCCCTCCCCTCCCCCCCATCCCTCCCCACTCCTCCGGCCCATTCCTGGCCTTTGCTTTGCATTGTGGACTCGACTCCCTTCTGCAAGCAATGTCTACCAGGGTGTGACTCCGACTGCGGCACCCCCCTTCTGTACTCCCATTCCCCTTCACCCCTTGGGAGAAGGGGTCACCCTCTACAGACAAGGAGTGGTGGAGCCAGGGCCCCGCCTAATCCCTCCACCAATCCGTTACCCCTCCACCCAACCCCCCCTCCCCCCATCCGCCGAAATACAAACAAAAGTCTCAATTAGTCCAGAGCAAAAAAATAAATAAAAAATAAACTATCATCATACTCTCCCCCCGACACCCATCGTCCGTTATTGTTACATTTCACGTGGATCTAGAGGGATCTTGGGGGTGGGTATTCCAAATTTATTACAAAAATCCTCCAGTTCATCTAAGAACTTTAGCCTAATAGTTCTTCCCTCTCTCTGAACCAAGAGGGCTGCCGGGAACCCCAAGCTATATCTTATATTTGCTCATCTCATTTTTTCCAGTAAAGGTTTTAATTGTCTTCTCCGCGCCAAAGTTCCCGAAGACAAATCTGTAAAAACCTGCAACATTATCCCTTCATATTGAACTGGTGACAGTCCTTTGAGTTTACTCCAAATCTTGGCTTTATCTTCATAAAGATGGAATTTTATAATCACATCTCTCGGTACCTCTTCCTTTAACCCTGGGGGTTTCCTCACTCTGTGCACCCGATCTATCTTTAACTCTGCACCTTCCTCTCTTCCTAGTATAGGGTTAAATATCTTTCCCATTCTGTTCTGGTAGGGCTCTAATCCTCAGGTTTTGGCGTCGATTTTGGTTCTCCTGTTCCTCCAGCTTGTATAAGATATCCCTGTGCACCTCTTGCATTTTTTTTGCTTGCGTTTTTAAGTCAAGTATTTCCTGGGCCTGTCTTCCTGTTTTTTCCTCCACTTCTTGTATTCTCCTTTAACAAGTGTCCCATATCTGTCCTTAGTGTTAAAATCTCGGCCTTGATTGGATTTTCTAATTTCATAAACATTTCCTGCATTTCGCCTTTTGTTGGTATTTGAGAGGTATCCCTCAGCTCCCTTCTTTTGCCCTCCAAGTCTGAGTCCATCTCCTCCCCGGAGGTATCTCCCCATATCCCGTCTGGTTTTCCAGCGTCTCTCTTCCTCTCTTCTGCCCCCTGTTGTTTTTTTTCTAAACCAAGGCTTTTTTGGCTTGTTTCCTTCAGATATTTCTGGATCGTGCTTGTATTTAAGCTCTCTCTCGGGTAGGGATGAGCCGAACACCCCCCGGTTTGGTTCGCACCAGAACTTTCGAACGGACCCCAAATTCAAACGAACTTTAGAACCCCATTGAAGTCTATGGGACTCGAACGTTCGAAATGAAAAGTGCTAATTTTAACGGCTAATATGCAAGATACTGTCCTAAAAAGGGTTTGGGGACCTGGCTCCTGCCCCAGGGTACATGGGTCAATGCCTAAAATGTTTTTAAAAATGGCCGTTTTGGCGGGAGCACTGATTTTAATGACGATTAAAGTGAAAAAAAAAGTGAAATATTCCTTTAAATATGGTGCCTGGGGGGTGTCTGTAGTATGCCTGTGAAGTGCCACGTGTTTCCCGTGTTTAGAACAGTCCCTGCACAAAATTACATTAAACGGAAATAACACCATTTAAAACTGCTTGCGGTTTTAATGTTATATCTGGTTCCTGCAATATGGTTGAAAATCATTGAGAAAAATGGCATGGGTAGCCCTCCCTGCCCATTACCAGCCCCTTTAGGTCTTGTACGCATATTAAGGGGAACCCCGTACCCATATTAAAAAAAGGAAATGCGTGTGGCCCCCAGGCCCTATATACTCAGAACAGCAGTATACAGGCGGTGCAAACAAGGCAGGGACTGTGTAGGTTTGTTGTGTTAAGTTGAATCTGTTTGTAATTTTCAACTGGTACATTTTTAAAGTGTAGCTCCAGTCAAAAAAACTATTTTTAAGCTTTTTGGAAAACATAGGGAAGGGTTATCACCCCTGTATAATTTGTTTTGTCGTACATCTTTTTTTTCATCTCACTTGCTGTTGTCTCCTTCCGTTTGCAAGTGGGAGATGTTTGTAAATTGGATGTTTGAAAGTAGGGGTCTGCCCTATATGCTCTGCAGAAATGGCGGAACAAGGTGTTGGTTTTGCCACAACATTGTAAGCCCTCAAAGTGACTCTTGGTGGGCGCTGGAGCGCCCTGCTGTGAACGATTATATCAAGAATTGTAATTACATGCCATTGTTGAACAGTGGTAGAAAAATTGACCTTTGGTGGTTGTGGTGCTGGTGCCACAACACTATAGGTCCTCACCGTTACTCTGGGTGGGCACAGGAAGGGGCCCTCCTGTGAAATATTATATCAAGAATTGTAATTACATGTCCCTGTTAAACAGGGGCAGGAAAATTTGGCCTTAGGCACTGCTGCTGGTGCCACCACACTGCAACCTCTCCCATATACTCTAGTTTTATTGCAGGAATTAGCCCTGCTGCAAAGCATTGCATCAAAAATTGTAATTAAACGCCCCTGTTAAACAGGGGCAGAAAAATTGGGCCTTAGGCACTGGTGCTGGTGCCACCACACTGCAACCTCTGCCATATACTCTAGTTTTATTGCAGGAATTAGCCCTGCTGCAAAGCATTGCATCAAAAATTGTACTTAAACGCCCCTGTTAAACAGGGGCAGAAAAATTGGGCCTTAGGCACTGGTGCTGGTGCCACCACACTGCAACCTCTGCCATATACTCTAGTTTTATTGCAGGAATTAGCCCTGCTGCAAAGCATTGCATCAAAAATTGTAATTAAACGCCCCTGTTAAACAGGGGCAGAAAAATTGGGCCTTAGGCACTGGTGCTGGTGCCACCACACTGCAACCTCTGCCATATACTCTAGTTTTATTGCAGGAATTAGCCCTGCTGCAAAGCATTGCATCAAAAATTGTAATTAAACACCCCTGTTAAACAGGGGCAGAAAAATTGGGCCTTAGGCACTGGTGCTGGTGCCACCACACTGCAACCTCTGCCATATACTCTAGTTTTATTGCAGGAATTAACCCTGCTGCAAAGCATTGCATCAAAAATTGTACTTAAACGCCCCTGTTAAACAGGGGCAGAAAAATTGGGCCTTAGGCACTGGTGCTGGTGCCACCACACTGCAACCTCTGCCATATACTCTAGTTTTATTGCAGGAATTAGCCCTGCTGCAAAGCATTGCATCAAAAATTGTACTTAAACGCCCCTGTTAAACAGGGGCAGAAAAATTGGGCCTTAGGCACTGGTGCTGGTGCCACCACACTGCAACCTCTGCCATATACTCTAGTTTTATTGCAGGAATTAGCCCTGCTGCAAAGCATTGCATCAAAAATTGTAATTAAACGCCCCTGTTAAACAGAGGCAGAAAAATTGGGCCTTAGGCACTGGTGCTGGTGCCACCACACTGCAACCTCTGTCATATACTCTAGTTTTATTACAGGAATTAGCCCTGCTGCAAAGCATTGCATCAAAAATTGTACTTAAACGCCCCTGTTAAACAGGGGCAGAAAAATTGGGCCTTAGGCACTGGTGCTGGTGCCACCACACTGCAACCTCTGCCATATACTCTAGTTTTATTGCAGGAATTAGCCCTGCTGCAAAGCATTGCATCAAAAATTGTAATTAAACGCCCCTGTTAAACAGGGGCAGAAAAATTGGGCCTTAGGCACTGGTGCTGGTGCCACCACACTGCAACCTCTCCCGTATACTCTTGTTTGATTGCAGGAATTAGCCCTGCTGCAAAGCATTGCATCAAAAATTGTACTTGAACGCCCCTGTTAAACAGGGGCAGAAAAATTGGGCTGATGGCATCAACCAGAACCAGAAATGTTCTTCCAACATATCAGCGGAGGAGGAAGAGGATAGATAATCAACATAACAGGACAGTCACTCAGCATCAGCATAGGCAGTCTTGAAGGGATGTGATATTTCAAAAAAAATTATTCTGTTACATCAGCTTCAGGTGCTTGGTAGCTGTGGGTGATCCAAGACTGATTCATCTTGATGAAGGTCAGTCGATCAACTGATTCGGTGGACAGGCGCACCCTGTGATCGGTAACAAAGCCACCAGCAGCACTGAAGGTGCGTTCCGAAAGAACGCTGGATGCAGGACAGGCCAGTAGCTCAATTGCATACTGTGCAAGCTCTGGCCAGTGATCCATCCTCAAGACCCAGTAAGCCAGAGGATTTTCGGTGGGAAAGGTGTCCAAGTCTGACCTTGCCCCTAGGTATTCCTGCACCATGTAAATCAGACGCTGGCGATGGGTGCTGGAACCGAGCATACCTTGGGGCTGCGGACTAAAAAATTGTCTGAAAGCATCAGTCAGATGGCCACCTTCTCCACCGCTCCTTCTGACCGATGCCTCAGCAACACGTTGTCCAGGACCAGGAGTTTGTAACCTCCCAGTCTCTGGGAACGCGTTGCACAGACCTTTCTGCAAGGCCTCCCGGAGATGTCTCATCCTCTGCTCCCTCTGCGATGGCAAGATAAGGTCGGCAACCTTACCCTTGTACTGTGGATCAAGGAGAGTGGCCAGCCAGTAATGGTCCCTCTCCTTGATCCGAATAATACGAGGATCCTTCCGCAGGCTTTGCAGGATCAGGGAGGCCATGCAGCGTAGGTTAGCTGAGGCATTCGGTCCAGAGTCCTCTGGGTCACTAAGGACAACATGATCCGCAGCTACCTCCTCCCAGCCACGTACAAGTCCACGTGTTTCTTGGGACTGTAAATCATCCCTACAAGACTGCTGCTGCTGATGCTGAGTGCCAGCCTCCACCTCCATGCTGACACAATCATCCTCCTCCTCCTCTTCCTCCTCCTCATCCTCTTCCTGTGTGATGGGTGGCACAGCAGGAACACTGTCTGGATAAAGGGGGCCTTGAGAGGCAAGGAAGTCCTCCTCTTGCTGCCTCTGTTCTGCCTCAAGTGCCCTGTCCATTATTCCACGCAGCGTATGCTCCAAGAGGTGGACAAGAGGTACAGTGTCACTGATGCATGCACTGTCACTGCTCACCATCCTTGTGGCCTCCTCAAACGGTGACAGGACAGTGCATGCATCCCTGATCATGCTCCACTGGCATGGTGAGAAAAAACCGAGCTCCCCTGACCCTGTCCTGGTGCCGTAGTCGCACAGGTACTCATTGATGGCCCTCTGCTGCGTGTGCAGCCGCTGCAGCATGGCCAATGTTGAGTTCCATCTGGTGGGCATGTCACATATAAGGCGGTTCTTGGGCAGGTTCAACTCCTTTTGGAGCTCAGCCAGCTGAGCACAGGCATTAAATGATCGGCGCAAATGCACACAGACTTTCCTGGCCTGCTTCAGGACATCCTGTAAGCCGGGGTACCTGCCCAAGAACCGCTGCACCACCGGGTTAAGGACGTGAGCTACACAGGACACATGGGTCAGTTGTCCCTGTCGGAGGGCGGAGAGAAGGTTGGTGCCATTGTCACAAACCACCATTCCTGGCTTGAGCTGGCGTGACGTCAACCACCTCTCGGCCTGCCCCTGCAGAGCTGACAAAACATCCGCCCCAGTGTGGCTCCTGTCCCCCAAACAAACCAGCGCAAGCACGGCATGGCATCGTTTTGCCTGCGTACTTGCGTAGCCCCTGGAACGCCTACGAAGCACCGCTGGTTCTGAGGACAGAGCACTGGAAGAGGCCATGGAGGAAGAAGAAGAGGAGGGGGTGGAGGAGAGAGGTGTGTCACAACCAATAGTAGCATTTTGGAGGCGTGGTGGTGGAACAACCTCCAACACTACTGCACCTTGTCCTGCATCCTTCCCAGCTGCCAGAAGAGTGACCCAATGGGCCGTGAAAGACCGGCTAACGTCCCTGTCCATGCCTGCTGGACCATGAGTCAGCGGTAATATGCACCTTACCGCTGACCGCCCTGTCCAGCGAGGCAAGGACATTGCCTTCCACATGCCGGTAGAGAGCCGGAATCGCCTTCCGTGAGAAAAAGTGGCGTTTGGGGACCTGCCACTGAGGAACCGCACATTGTACAAACTCACGGAAGGGGGCCGAGTCTACCAACTGAAAAGGCAGCAGTTGAAGTGCTAGCAATTTAGCCAAGCTAGCATTCAACCGCTGGGCATGTGGATGGCTGGGAGTGAACTTCTTTCGCCGGTCCAGCAGCTGGGGCAGGGACATTTGCCTGCTATAATCGGACGTGGGTGTACCGCTAGCAGAGTTCCCGGAAGCACTTGGCTGTGACACACCTAATTCTACACCTTCATTACTCTCAGAGCAGGTTTCAGAGAGGACTGAAGGTCTAGTGGGGTTGGAGATGCCAGCTGTTGAGGAGCAAGGAGAGGTCCGCTTTGTTCTTTGGTGTGGGTCTTTGAGGTACGCTTGCCAACGAGCTGCATGGCAGGTCAACATATGTCTGGTCAAGCATGTGGTGCCTAAGCGGCTGATGTTTTGGCCACGTGAGATACGCTTGAGACATATGTTGCAAATAGCAGCGGTGCGATCTGATGCACTCGTCTCAAAAAAGGCCCACACCAAAGAACTTTTAGGATAACGCGCAGAGGCAGCGCTCTGCACAGGCGGAGCTCTGCGGTGTGATTCAGTCAGTGTGCTGCCCCTAAGCTGCCCCCCGGAGGGCATCCTGCCTCGTTGGACATGTGCCTCCTCCTCCTCCTCCTACTCCTCCTCTCTCCTTCCAGGCACCCACGTGGAGTCAGTGCCCTCATCATCCCCTCCCTCTTCATCGCTGTAGCAAACCTGGCAGTATGCTGCAGCTTGTGGAACATGACTGCCAGATTGCTGTCCTTCTTGAGCATCCCCTCTCTCTGCGCTCACGCTACTGCCTTCCTCTAGCTGAGTGTCATCATCAGAGCCCACAAAACACTGGGCATCCTCCTGGAGCATGTACCCAACACTGTGCTCAAAGAGTTCAGGAGACTCCTCAGGAGGACGTGGTGGGTCTAGGGAAGGAGTCACTGATGATGACATTGAGAGGAGGGAAGACGATGCGTTGGCAGCTGCTTTGCTAGTACCCTGAGACTGGGTGAGAGAGGATGAGGAGGATGAAGAGGGCTTGGTCATCCACTCTACCAAGTCGTTGGCATGTTGCGGTTCAACATGTCCAGCTGCCGAAAAGAAGGACAAGCGTGTCCCATGGCCACGTGCTGATGACAATGCACCACGTCCACGACCAGCACTGTTGTCTCTAGACACAGAGCCTGCTTGCCCTCTTTTATCAGCTCGCGCCTGTCTGCCTCTCCTTGCTGGCCTTCCAGACATGGTAATGGCCTGAAGGGAGTTGGGTAAAAAAGCAGTTGGGTAGTGTATATTGTGCTAGAGGCACACAACACCCACTAACTCCTGCAGATGCCTTTATTATAGAACACCAGAGATAAAGGGGTATATACAGATGTATACTGTGCTGTGCTGGAGGCACACACAACTTCCAATAACTCCTGCAGATGACAAGTGGGCTCAAATAGAGAACAGCTATGTAGGTGGATATAGCGGTATGTACTGGGTACAGAGCACGCAGACAGCACGCACTATCTCCTAACACTACTGACTGCAAGCTCTATTATAAAAGATAGATCACTAGCTATATAGGTGAGGTGAATATAGCAGTGTATACTGCGGTCAGGGCACGCAGACAACAACCACTACACAACAGCAAGATCGAAAATCGTCCGAAAACGATCGGTGTGTACTGTGTTGAAGGTACACAGAACACCCACTAACTCCTGCAGATGCCTTTATTATAGAACACCAGAGATAAAGGGGTATATACAGATGTATACTGTGCTGTGCTGGAGGCACACACAACTTCCAATAACTCCTGCAGATGGCAAGTGGGCTAAAATAGAGAAGAGCTATGTAGGTGGATATAGCAGTATGTACTGGGTACAGAGCACGCAGACAGCACGCACTATCTCCTAACACTACTGACTGCAAGCTCTATTATAAAAGATAGATCACTAGCTATATAGGTGAGGTGAATATAGCGGTGTATACTGCGGTCAGGGCACGCAGACAATAACCACTACACAACAGCAAGATCGAAAATCGGCCGAAAACGATCGGTGTGTACTGTGTTGAAGGTACACAGAACACCCACTGCTTCAGACGCCAACACACTACACAAGGCCGCCGCGCTGGCGGCCTTATATAGTGTGGGGCGTGCACTACACAGCCTGAGCTATGATTGGCCACAGGCATCCTGCCTGTGGCCAATCATGGCTCTCCTCGCTGCTGGCGCTGCGATTGGCCAAGCATGCGGGGTCACAGTGCATGCTTGGCCAATCATGAGCCAGCAATGCACTGCGCCATCGCAGTGCATTGTGGGCCGTGAGCGCCACACGAATTTGGCGCGAACGGACCAAAATGTTCGGACTTCGCCGAACGGACGAACAGCCAATGTTCGAGTCGAACGTATGTTCGACTCAAACATGAAGCTCATCCCTACTCTCGGGGCTTTAGGGTCATTCGCTTTTTGATTTCTTCCCCTCATATTGTCTCTCTTCATTTTTCTCCTCCCCAGGATTCCCCTTTGTTTAATTACTTTTAAGAGGTAGGAGAGAGAGGCAAGAGAGACGAGAACACTCCTTTCTAGTTATCTTGCCAGGAGCGTATATAAGTGTCTATAGGGGTCAGTATCTGAGATCCTTTCCTCAGGAATGTGATCATTAGTATTCAGCTGGTAGCTCAAGCCTCAGCGCACCATAACACCTGCTCTTCTCTGCTACCCAGTACTCATCCCTTTATGTCCAGGCCTTTACACTTTAAATCAAAGTTTGTAGCACGTTGGTATATCCTACTGCTGGTATATTGTTTAAAGAAAAATCACTCAGTACTATATATTGTACAATCAATCGTAATTTCTACGAACAGATGCCATTCAGGTTTTCATCAAAAAAAAATTTTTTTTCAACATCAGCGTCTCATCTTATATTATATTGAGTATTCAGTCTGGAGTGCAGGCACCTTTAAGCGCATCTTTAAGTGCAATAATAACCCTTTAATTAGGCTCAATTGGTTTCAAGGCAATGCAAAAAAGGCACAGTTCATAACATAATATAGTTCATTTCAGGGCCTCTCAGCATGTTTCATCTGCATTTCGTGGGAGTGCTTATTAAGAGCTCTAATTAGTCTTTACCTTCCAACAACCGCCTTTGAAAGAAATAACAAAAAGAACTTCTCGTGCATTTTAGACTGCTCCTTCCAGAATCCAGGATCAAGAGCTCCGATAATATATTTATTGTATTTCTAATCCACTTCTGTTATATTATTTCAATTTCAAGCATCTCCCACGTTAACAGCCCACAGCTCCACAGCTCCACAGATCGCAGGGTAGGAGGGCAGAAGGGGGGGGGTCCGGGGGGGCTCTGCACGCTCCAGCGGGATCCTCGGCACCATCCGCCGACGGTGCACGTCTCTGGGTCTCGCTGGCAATATTTCTTAATCTTTCCCAGGCTTGTATGGCTCGTGCGGGTGGGCAGAGAAGCGGGGTCAGCGGGGCTAGATTAGTTTCATTACGGAGTGTCGCGCTCTCTCACCACGCTCAGCTCCAGCTGGTTCAGCAGGACCTCCTCCGTCCGCTCGTATGAGTGCCGCTGTCAGGCCCCTCCCCTCTCACGTACACTCCATCCTTGCTTACACAATATTTCTAACACATAACATGTACATACCAAAAATTACACCCCAAATAGATTCTCCTACTCCTCCTGAGTATGGCGATACCACATGTGTGAGACTTTTCCACAGCGTGGCCACATCCAGAGGACCAACATGCAGGGAGCACCATCAGGCGTGCTAGGGACATACGTTTCAAATTTAATTTGACTAACTATTACACTTTTGTGAGGCACTGTAGTGGCATGGATGTGGCATGGATGAGCATGAATGGGGATGGATGAGCCATGGATGAGGATGGCTGAGCATGAATGAGTATGGCTGGGTACGGCTGAGTATGGATGGGTACGGCTGAGGATGGCTGGGTACGGCTGAGTATGGCTGGGTATGACTGAGCACGATTGAGTATGGCTGGGTATGGCTGCGTACGGCTGGGTATGGCTGCGTACGGCTGCGTACGGCTGCGTACGGCTGAGTACAGCTGAGTACGGCTGAGTACGGCTGAGTACGGCTGAGTACGGCTGAGTATGGATGGGTATGGCTGGGTATGACTGAGTACGATTGAGTATGGCTGGGTATAACTGAGTACAATTGAGTATGGCTGGGTATGGCTGAGTATGGCTGGGTACGGCTTAGTATGGCTGGGTCCGACTGGGTACGGCTTAGTATTGCTGGGTATTGTTGAGTATGGTTGAGTATGGATGAGTATGGCTAATTATGGATGGGGGTGGATGGGATGGCTGAGCATGGATGGATGAATGGATTAGTATTGCTGAGGATGGATGAGTATGCTGAGTATAGATGAGGATGGATGGATGAGTATGCTGAGTATGGATGGGTGAGCATGGATGGATGGATGAGTATGCTGAGTATGGATGGGTATGCAGAGTATGGATGGATGGGTATGCAGAGTATGGATGGATGGGTATGCAGAGGATGGATGGGTATGCAGAGCATGGATGGGTATGCAGAGCATGGATGGGTATGCAGAGTATGGATGGATGAGTATGCAGAGGATGGATGGGTATGCAGAGTATGCAGAGTATGGATGGGTATTCAGAGTATGGATGGGTGAGCATGGATGGATGGATGGATCTGTCGCTAAGCAGCGCTGTGGGCACTACACATGCAGCCCACAGAGCTGCTGCCACCGATCTCTCCCCTCTTCACTCACACTGGACAGAGAGGGAAGGGAGGAACCGGAAATCACGCTGATTTGTTTACATGTGATCGCTCCGTCATTTGACGGAGCGATTACATGGTAAATGGCTGGAATCAGCGGCCATTCACCATGATCCGTGGGGGAGCGCAAGAGTGGAATTCTCGGAGGACATCATAGTATGTCCTCCCAGAGTTAAGCAACCGCCCTGTAGCCATCATTCGGCTATGGGCCGGTTGCTAAGCGGATAACTTGGTGTACGGGGTACTCCTGACTCAAGAACTGGATACAAACTTAAAACAGTTCTGAGTGTCAGTGTGCTGTGATTGGGCTGATTGGTTGCAGGGAGGGGCTGAGCTCTCACGCTAGGATCATATTACCAGGCCTGCTCTACTATGTATTGAGTGCATAGTGAACTCATCCAGTTCATTCATCCAGTTCACTGAAAAGAATCGATTCAAAAGAATGATTCATTCATGAACTGGACATCACTAGAACATAGGTGGGAGCTGGGAAGATAGGCAGCAGGAATATGTATGTTGCTCTGGCCAATTACAGGGGAGGGTGTCCCCAAGCATGCTGGGGTTGGCATATATATTTTGAGAAACATGAGCTTTGGGTCGTTCCCATAGTGGATTGCACTAGCTGGGGGTGAGGCAGGCTTGCCTCCCCTGGCACCTGCTGCCATGCAGCCTCAGGTGGGCAACCTGAGGGCCTGAAACTAGAATGGAAATGTGGCCCTGGTTCTTCTAAGCTGACTGATGGGGAGTTCACTGAGGATCCATCTGGTATCACTGAGAGAGGCTGCCGGTTTCTCTATAAAGGCCTGTTAGTACAGACATCCATAGAATCTCTGTGGGACTAGTGCTGTTAGCCTCTCCTCTGTTGTTCTCTAGTCAGCTAAGGGCCCAGCAAGAGATCAATGGCTAGTGATATGAAAAGTCTGTCATTAGAGATGGCCTTGCGGTTCGCCCGGCGGTCAGTTCGCAGTGAATTTTGCTTGTTCGCCAAACCGGCGGACTTCTGGTGCTGTTCGCTAGTGCTCTGTATGTGAGTACATGTCTTTTGGCAATAAAATTCGTTTTTTTATCTATACGGTCTGCACTATATATATTTTTCTATTTTATAATGTCCATATGGGGAGTTTGAGCCACCATTGATGACAACGCTGTGATATCCAAGGAGCTGAGTTACACCTTTTTGATCCACCTGAATCCTGGTATATGACCACTGGCAGTGATGAATGCTCCATTTCACCTATCTGTTCAGTCAGGGGTCAATTCTTTAAGGTGAGCGGTTTGGCTGTGTGGTGGTGGGAGCACCTGTTTTCTGGTGATTAAGGATATCAGTATGCATTCTATCCACTGAGAAGAATGAAGGATTGTTGATCAGTACCATCATAGACTGTTTATTCACTTTGTATCATTTTCCTTTTTATGTTGTTGTTTATCTCGAGAGACTTTATATAGTACTAATAGGGGGGTTTGTTTCAGCGCTGCACTGCTCTTTTTATGATATTTCTTTAGTCAGTGTAGGGACAGGACGCTGTGTGTAGCAGGGGCAGTCAGTTTAATCACTAGCTATTACTATTAGGTCCACAAAGGTTTTTTTAAGGACTGGTATAGGTGTACAGTATATAGGGTTCTGGTGCACTGCTGCTGACTGCTGTGCTGCTGATTGCTGAGTGCACTGCTGACCGATTCTGCAGCTGTCTTTTGTCAGTGTAGGGACAGGACACTGTATGGAGCAGGGACAGTCAGTTTAATCACTAGCTATTACTATTAAGTCCGCAAAGGTCCTTTTTAAGGACTGGTATAGGTGTAGTACAGTATATAGGGTTCTGGTGCACTGCTGCTGACTGCTGTGTTGGTGATTGCTGAGTGCACTGCTGACCGATTCTGCAGCTGTCTTTTATCAGTGTAGGGACTCAGGGACAGTTTGGTGTTCTGAGCAGGGATAGTCTGCAAATCACTAGCTACTAGGTCCACAAAGGTCCTTTTATAGGTGTACAGTATATAGGGTTGTACACATATAATATACTTTCTTTCAAATATAGACAGCATATTATACTTGACTGCTGTGCTGCTGAGCTGATTGCTGCCCGATTCTGCAGCTGTCTTTTATCAGTGTAGGGCCTGAGGGACAGTTTGGTGTTCTGAGCAGGGACAGTCTGCAAATTACTAGCTACTAGGTCCACAAAGGTCCTTTTATAGGTGTACAGTATATAGGGTTGTACACTTATAATATACTTTCTTTCAAATATACAAAGTATATAATGGGGCACTGCTGACAGTGGCGGCTGGTGAAGTTTTAAGATGGGGGGCGCTAGACCACGCCCACCCTTTTGACCCATCCCACTTCTCATAAGCCCCACCCATTATAGAATCCACCAACTCCGTCCCCTGTAGTACATCATATACAAGGCTCTACATTATACACAGTGACAGGGCTCTATACTTCATATACCAGGCTCTACATTATAGACAGGGCTCTGTACATCATATACCAGGCTCTACATTATACACCAGGTTCTAATGACACATCAATATGTCTGACAGCCCAGCCACACTCCTCGTTCACCAGAGAAAAAAAAACAAGAAACACAAAAAAGGTGCTCGGGAAACAGCAATAGGCAGAGGTCACCGCAGACAATGAAGTACAAGAAAGCCTAATAAAATAAAACAAATACAGTCATCACATTTAGTGACTGCAATAATGCAATATCTTACATGTTTGCCTTTGGTGGTGGGATCAGAGGGATGGTGATGATCAGAGACAGAGGGATGGAGGTGGGGTGGGGAGTTGGATCAGTGGTGGGTGGGATGGGATCAGGGACAGAGGGATGGATCAGGGACAGAGGGGTGGTGGGATGGATCAGGGACAGGGGGATGGTGGGTGGGATGGATCATGGACAGAGGTATGGGTGGGTGGGATGGATCAGGGACAGAGGGATGGGTGGATGGATCAGGGACAGAAGGATGGTGGGATGGATCAGGGACAGAGGGATGGTGGGATGGATCAGGGACAGAGGGATGGATGGGTGGGATGGATCGGGGACAGAGGGATGGATGGGTGGGATGGATCAGGGACAGAAGGATGGTGGGATGGATCAGGGACAGAGAGATGTTGGATAGGATGGATCAGGGACAGAGATATGGTTGGTGGGATGGATCAGGGACAGAGAGATGGTGGGTGGGATGGACCAGGGACAGAGAGATGGTGGGTGGGATGGATCAGGGACAGAGATATGGTTGGTGGGATTGATCAGGGACAGAGAGATGGTGGGTGGGATGGACCAGGGACAGAGATATGGTTGGTGGGATTGATCGGGGACAGAGAGATGGTGGGTGGGATGGACCAGGGACAGAGAGATGGTAGGTGGGATGGATCAGGGACAGAAGGACGGTGGGATGGATCAGGGACAGAGAGATTTTGGGTGGGATGGATCAGGGACAGAGATATGGTTGGTGGGATGGATCAGGGACAGAGAGATGGTGGGTGGGATGGACCAGGGACAGAGAGATAGTGGGTGGGAAGGACCAGGGACAGAGAGATAGTGGGTGGGAAGGACCAGGGACAGAGAGATGGTAGGTGGGATGGATCAGGGACAGAAGGACGGTGGGATGGATCAGGGACAGAGAGATGGTGGGTGGGATGGATCAGGGACAGAGATATGGTTGGTGGGATGGATCAGGGACAGAGAGATGGTGGGTGGGATGGACCAGGGACAGAGAGATGGTAGGTGGGATGGATCAGGGACAGAAGGACGGTGGGATGGATCAGGGACAGAGAGATGGTGGGTGGGATGGATCAGGGACAGAGATATGGTTGGTGGGATGGATCAGGGACAGAGAGATGGTAGGTGGGATGGATCAGGGACAGAAGGATGGTGGGTGGGTGGGATGGATCAGGGACAGAGAGATGGTGGGTGGGATGGATCAGGGACAGAAGGATGGTGGTTGGGTGGGATGGATCAGGGATCAGGGACAGAGAGCTGGTGGGTGGGATGAATCAGGGACAGAGGGATGGTGGGTGGGTGGGATGGATCAGGGACAGAGAGCTGGTGGGTGGGATGAATCAGGGACAGAGGGATGGTGGGTGGGTGGGTTGGATCAGGGATCAGGGACAGAGAGCTGGTGGGTGGGATGAATCAGGGACAGAGGGATGGTGGGTGGGTGGGATGGATCAGGGATCAGGGACAGAGGGATGGTGGGTGGGATGAATCAGGGACAGAGGGATGGTGGGTGGGTGGGATGGATCAGGGATCAGGGACAGAGAGCTGGTGGGTGGGATGAATCAGGGACAGAGGGATGGTGGGTGGGTGGGATGGATCAGGGATCAGGGACAGAGGGATGGTGGGTGGGATGAATCAGGGACAGAGGGATGGTGGGTGGGTGGGATGGATCAGGGATCAGGGACAGAGAGCTGGTGGGTGGGATGAATCAGGGACAGAGGGATGGTGGGTGGGTGGGATGGATCAGGGATCAGGGACAGAGGGATGGTGGGTGGGGTGAATCAGGGACAGAGAGATGGGTGGGTGGGTGGGATGGATCAGGGATCAGGGACAGAGAGCTGGTGGGTGGGATGAATCAGGGACAGAGGGATGGTGGGTGGGTGGGATGGATCAGGGATCAGGGACAGAGAGCTGGTGGGTGGGATGAATCAGGGACAGAGGGATGGTGGGTGGGTGGGATGGATCAGGGATCAGGGACAGAGAGCTGGTGGGTGGGATGAATCAGGGACAGAGGGATGGCGGGTGGGTGGGATGGATCAGGGATCAGGGACAGAGAGATGGTGGGTGGGATAAATCAGGGACAGAGAGATGGTGGGTGGGATGAATCAGGGACAGAAGGATGGTGGGTGGGATGAATCAGGGACAGAGGGATGGTGGGTGGGTGGGTGGGATGGATCAGGGATCAGGGACAGAGAGCTGGTGGGTGGGATGAATCAGGGACAGAGGGATGGTGGGTGGGTGGGATGGATCAGGGACAGAGAGATGGTGGGTGGGATGAATCAGGGACAGAGAGATGGGTGGGTGGGGGGAGGCTTCACATGGGCTGTGTGTTTCACAAGAGCCTCCACTGACATTGCCAAACCGAGACACAGCAACACCAGTGGAGATAATAGAAGAATTGTGACGATCAGCACTTGATAAACACACAGCCCGTGTGAAACCTCCCCCTCCATCCATCCTGTAGAAATAAGGAGACCGGCCTTGTGTGATCGTCAGTGATTCTAATATCTCCACTGGTGTTGCTGTGCCTCGTTTGGCTGTCAGTGGAATCATTGAGCTCTGCCCCCCTCCTGTGGATTTCCAGCATCTACCTTGTTGTTTCATAGCGGCAAGTGCAGGAGTTCACTCCTCCACTCCTCCACTCCTCCGCTCGGCGCACTGGTCTGACACAGGGGAAAACCGGAAGTGACAGACTAACTAGTCTGTCACTCAAAGCACATAGCATAGTAAACCTATGGGCGCCGGGCGGATGCAGATCGGCACTTTTAATTGTTAAAACCCCGCAAATGAAGCGCCGCATCTGCAATCTTGTGATTGCGTTGACGTGGCGCTTCACATAGTGCACTGTGTCCAGCGCTGCACTGTGTCCGGCGCTCGTACACAGTGCACTTAAGGGCTTTTTTTCATATTTTTTTTTTTTTAAAGGGCCATTTAAAAAAAAAAAAATTTTTTTTTTAATTTTTTTTTGTGACTGCCTGGAGGGGGGGGGGGGGGGCTGTGCGGCGCCCGGGCGCCCCCTATGGGCGGGCCGCCACTGACTGCTGACTGCTGTGCTGCTGATTGCTGCCCGATTCTGCAGCTGTCTTTTATCAGTGTAGGGACTGAGGGACAGTTTGGTGTTCAGAGCAGGGACAGTCTGCAAATCACAAGCTACTAGGTCCACAAAGGTACTTTTATAGGTGTACAGTATATAGGGTTGTACACGTATAATATACTTTCTTTCAAATATAGACAGCATATTATACTTGACTGCTGTGCTGCTGAGCTGATTGCTGCCCGATTCTGCAGCTGTCTTTTATCAGTGTAGGGACTGAGGGACAGTTTGGTGTTCTGAGCAGGGACAGTCTGCAAATCACTAGCTACTAGGTCCACAAAGGTCCTTTTATAGGTGTACAGTATATAGGGTTGTACACGTATAATATACTTTCTTTCAAATATAGAAAGCATATTATAGTGCACTGCATGCAGTGCTGCTGACCGATTCTGCAGCTGTCGTTTCTCAGTGTAGGGAAAGACAGTTTGGTGTTTGGAGCAGGGACAGTCTGCCATTCACTAGCTACTAGCTAGCTACTATTAGGTCCACAAAGGTCCTTTTAAGGACTGGTATAGGTGTACTATTTGGTGTGCAGTATATAGTGGTGTAATACATGTATAAAATACTTGCACATATAGAAAGCATAGTATAGTGCATTTCCACTGTGATAGACCAGTGGTCCCCAAAAACGACAGATTGAAGCTGGGTGTTATATACCTTCTTCCACATACATACTGCACTTCCCTAGAGACTTTTGTCACAGGGTCATTTAAAAAATGACAGGCGGAGGAAGAGGCAGGCCCTTCCGCAGAGGTGGTAAGGGTAGGACAGGAGCAGCAGACTTGAGCCAAAGTGGCAAATTGCAGAAGGTGCGTGCGATTACATCAAAGGACGCACCAGACTTGGTTTAGTGGCTCACTCAGCCTTACTCTTCTGCACCCTCCTCATCCTCTCGATCTGCACCCTCTTCTTCACTCTCTGCTGTGTGCACCCCCAAATACACTACCACCAACACCAGCACCACCATATACCTTCCGCTTGAGTCACAGGAATTATTTTCCGATCCATCACAAGACATTGCCGATGCGCAGCCACTCTTGGCATTGGGTCAGGAAGAGGAGGTAGCAACAACCACCACTCAGCAGTCTGACGACAGTACCCAGATCAGCCCAAGGAGGAGGTTGGTCCTCGGTGTTGCTGCCTACTCCGAAATCTCTAATTATAGCGGTAGGGAAGGTGACGTCGATGATGATGTGTCTAGTGATGTCACGTGGGGGCCCACAAGAGAGGAAGAGGAGGGGAGTTCAGAGGGAGATATGACCAGCAGATAGGGAGGAGAAGCAGGCAGAACTTAGATTGCACAGGAGAGACAAAGCAGACTGCTAATGTATCAGGAGCGAGGCATCAACCATTTACGGTCACATCTGGCGCTCCCAGGACGCCGGCACATGGCTCCGCAGTGTGGGCTTTTTTTAACGTGTCCGCTGCTGACAATAGTGTTTCCATCTGCAGCCTTTGCAGTCAACGCATAAGTCGCGGTAAGCCCAACACTCACCTAGGGACGACCGCCTTAAGAAGGCACATGAGCTGCCATCACCAAGCTGAGTGGGAGCAACGGAACCCACAAAGCCACACTCCAGGCTCTCGCCGTCCAGCCTCGTCTTCTACTTCTCCGTCTCCTCTCTCCTTACAATTGTCCTCTACTCCACCTTCCATCATGCCATCCTCATGTTTTTTCTGGAAAAAGGCAGGCTTCCATGGGCCAAATGTTCCAGCGTAAAAAAATGATGACGCCGGATAACCCTTTTGCCCAACAGTTGACGGCTGGCTTGTCAGAACTGATAGCCCGCCAGCTACTGCCATATAAACTGGTGGACTCGAAGTCCATTGGAACATCACAATGGAAGGTCCCATATGGAAAGTCATATATGCTTGATAGGCTGCTCCAGCAGAAACGTGCAGTTAACGACTACCTGTATGAACTCTGCGGCAGAACAGGTTCTGGGGAGCTTGGTTTTTTTCACCACGCAAGTGGCTGCTCATGCGCGATGCATGCAGACTTCTGCGCCCATTTGATGAGATCGCTAAACTGGTCAGTCGCAGCCATGGCGCCATTAGTGACATCGTACCTTATGCCTTCTTTATGGAGCGTGCATTGTGTCGTGTCATTGATCAAGCCATGGAGGAGCAGGAGCAGGAAGATGAGGAAGTCGCAATGCTGGATGAATTCCCAGGGGGGCTACTCTATCTGAGACAAGGCAGCAACAGGAGACTGAAGAGGAGTCAGAGGAGGATGGTGCCGGGGCGGATGAGGAGGAGCAAGAAGAGCATGCTTTAAACCTTTCTGGGATCCCTGTTGTTGTGCGCGGATGGGGAGAGGAGAACGAGGAGGACGACATTATCCTGGATGATAAGCAAAAGCCAGGCCACCACACCACTTCCAGTTTAGTGAAAATGGGGGCCTTCATGCTCCAGTGTTTTAACAGGGACCCCCGTATAAAAAGCATAAGGGTCAAGGACCAGTACTGGGTGGCAATGTACTTAGACCCCCAGTACAAACACAAAATGGCGGAAATGTTACCACCATCACAGAGGGCTGTCAGAATGGAGCACTTACAGACTTTGCTTCGACAACTGCTGCATTCTGCTTTTGCATGCGCTGGCAGAGGAGGAATTCCCACTCCCAGAGAAAGAGTTGCGGGTACCAATCCAACAGCGCCTGCAAGAAGAGGGTGGTTTGAAGATGTGTTGGTGACTTCTGATATGAGGTCATTCTTTCAGCCGACCCATCGACAGGTGTCATCCGGATCGAGCATCAGGGAACGCCTAGACTGACAGGTGTCCGACTACATCGGGTTAACGGCCTATGTGGACACTCTGAGGTGTGATGAACCCCTGGACTACTGGGTGGGCAGGCTTGACCTCTGGCCAGAGCTTGCCCAATTTGCAATGGAACTGTTGGCTTGCCCCTCATCCAGTGTCCTGTCCGAAAGGACGTTCAGCGCAGCAGGGGAGATCGTGACCGATAATCGCACTCGCCTAGCTCACGACAGTGTTGACTACCTGACATTTATAAAAATGAAGTGCCACCTGTGCCCATAAGTGCCATCTGTGCCCATCAGTGCCACCTGTGCCCATCAGTACCACAGTGCTCATCTGTATCATCAGTGCCACTACAGTACAATCAGTGTCACTACAGTGCCCATCAGTGCCACCTGTGCCCATCAGTGCTCATCTTTGCCACTACAGTGCCACCTGTGCCCATAAATGCCACCTGTGCCCATCAGTGCCACCTGTGCCCACAAGTGCCTTCAGTGCCACTACAGTACAATCAGTGTCACTACAGTGCCAATCAGTGCCACCTGAGCCCACCTGTGCCACTACCGTGCCATCAGTGCAACTCATTAGTGCCACTACAGTGCCCAATAGTGCACATCAGTACTCTGCAGTGCAGCCTCACTAGCATCCAGCAGTGCACCCTCACCAGCACCCAGCGGTGCAGCCACACTTGTATAGTTTACGAATTGCAACACAGTCACCAGTATGGCAAAAAATATTTTACCAGCAAGGAGACCTACCAGCTTCTCAGCCTGAGTGATGAGAGCAGTGGGGAGCTCTCTGAGTCTCAATATGATTCCGATTCGGCCTATGAACCCATTACAAGCAGTGGGTCTTCTACAGAGGAAGAGGAACGTGTGCCCATAAAAAGAAGGCAATCTGGCATGGAGCAGAAGCCTACTACCAGTAGCGCGGGGCCGTCCACCTTGAGTGCAGTGTCGTCCACCTCAAGCACAGTGCTGTCCACCTCAAGTGCAGTGTCACTCCAACAAAGGCCAAGGGTGTCATCTCAGTCCCAAAGGGATAGGGGCCATGCCAACCTTCCCTATGCCCTTCAAAACCCCCTGTGGCTTCCCCCTAATTGCGGAGCAGCAAACATCTACCCTTTCGCGGCCCAGCCAGGTGTCAAGGATAACACCGATGATTTTGCCATGCTTGATTTTTTTCATTTGATTTTCACCAAAGACTTACTATCGTCCATTGTGGCCCATAGCAACCTCTATGCACAGCAGTACATAGTAAGCAACCCAGGTTCTAGTTATGCTAGTCCCTTTTGAGTGGAGAGAAATTACCGTAGAGGAATTCAAACATTTTTTAGGCCTAACTTTTACTATGGGACTCACAAAAAAAACGAATTGTACTCCTATTGGTCTACCAACCCCATCCACCACATGCCACTCTTCTCATCCATTATGCCAAGATTAAGATACCTTATGATTATGCTGTTCCTCTATTATAATGACAACACCCAGTGCCCTCCTTGAAATGACACAGCTTTTGACAAATTATTTAAAATTCGGCCACTCCTAAATTATTTCTCTGAAAAATGTCCCCAGTTATATACCCCCAACCAGAATATCTCCATGAATGTGTCCCTTGTAAAATTCTCAGGCAGGCTGGGCATCAAACAGTTTATTCCAGAAAAAGGTTCCGATATGGGGTTAAAAATTTACAAACTTTGTGACCGAGCCACAGGGTACATCTACACCTTCCTGGTGTAAGAAGGGAAGGACTCCCAACTGTGTCCCTCTGAATGCACAGAGTATATTAGAGCCAGCGAAAAAGTTTTCTGGGAGCTTGTCCATCCACTCCTTGGAAAAGAGTACCATCTTTATGTGGATAATTTTTATACACGCTTCCACCTCTTCTGCAATTTTCTCCGGAGGGACACCCCAGCATGTGGTACAGTAAGAGCCAATAAAAAGGGCTTCTCGAAAAAACTCGTCAATGAAAGGCTATGATGAGGGGAGACAGTGTCTTTGCGGAACCAGGAGCTATTGGCTGTCAGGTGGAGGTACAGATGAAACATGCTCACATCAATCCATAACGATACCTACGTGGAAGTTCCCAGAAGAAACGGCCCAATCCAGAAACCAACTTGTGTCTATGACTATAATTTATTCATGGGGGGAGTGGACTTAAGTGATCAGATGATTTAACCCTACCTTCCCACAAGAAAATCCTGCCATTGGTATAAAAAAGTGTCCATTTATTTTTTTTCAGTTATCTCTGCCCTTTTGTACCCTTAAGACCCACCAGAAAATATTTGTTCTGATTCCGTAAGCAGACTCCACGAACGCCACTTTCATGAAACCCCCCCCCCATGAAACAGGCTACAGACGGCCGAAGAAATGCCTGTGTCCTCCAGAGGAGGAGGAGGAGATACCACATATTATTGTCCCCAATGTCCTTCCCAACCAGGCCTCTGTGTAGGTGACTGTTTCGGTCATTACCATACTTCTCTACATTATTAGGGAAGTATGGTAAACATAATTCTCATTTCCTGTCATTTTCCTCCACATCCTATGCCACTGCCCTGAACTGTACATACCTCTGCCTTCTCCGGGAACTGACCCTGGCCTGTTAAACAACCAAGCTTCTGCCTAACACTAAACATACCTCTGCCTTCTCCGGAACTGACCCTGGCCTGTTATACGACCACATTTCTGCCTAACACTAAACTGTACCTACCTCTTCCTGCTCTGGTGCTGACCCTGGACTGTTTGACCACGTTTTTTGCCTGCCTCTTGGACTGATCTTTTACCCTGCTATGCTAGTGGGAACACAGGGGTCTCACATATATGAGAGGCCCCAGAATTGTTTCTCTAAATGAAGAAAACTATTTTTTTTGTTTTCTCATTCCCAGATTAGGGTCTGGAGACTTGGAGGCTTCAAAGAGATTTGGGTGGGAGAAGCCTCTACCCCTGTCCCCATTCCTCCCTGGCCTGCTACTTGGACCATGTCCTTGCTTACTACCAGGACCAATATTTTGGCACTGCTGGTAATGTTTCTACTTGCACTGACCCTGGACTGTATAGGGACAGTATCCCTGCCTGTACTGACTATGGACAATATTCCTGCTTGCTGCCTGGACAATTCCATTCACTGTTGCTAACCACGTCCTTGCCTGCTGCCTGGATCAGGGCTCTCTTCCTGTAGACAACTGCACTACTAAAACCACAGGTAATCTTTTGTTTACCCTTTGCTCAGCAGAATGTATTTTAGGGTGTAATTCGTGGTACGGTGATGCTATGTGTTAGATATGAAGTAGACATGTGCGATTAGTTTTGTACGAAACTAAAATTCGTACAAATTTTCTAAAATGTGTACGTTGGTACGAATCTGAAATTCGAATTTTTATGCATACTAATTCCGAACGAATTACAAAATTTAGTTTATGAATTTTGGATCCAAATTCATAATGAAAATTCATAATTAACGAAAAGTTAACAAACCTAAAAGTTAAAAACCCAGGAAGTCAGCACAGCACATTCGTAATTGTTATGAAAAGTTAATCAACATAAGAGTTAAAACCCCAGGAAGTTAGCACAGGGATGGTGGGAACCCTATGGGAATTTCTATGCTTAAGAATTTCATACGAAATATGAAATCTCATCAACAAATTTCGGATCCAAATTAACAGAAACATGACTGGTGTTTTGTTCACCAATCAGAGGAAGTCAGCACAGCACAGGGATGGTGGGATACCCTCATAATGATAAATTCATCATAACGAACTTTCGTTATTTTAACGAAAAGTTAACAAAACTAAAGTTTAAAAACCCAGGAAGTCAGCACAGGGATAGTGGGAATCCCTCATAATAGGCACAGCGGGTGTACACTCAGACCTGGGAACTCAGCACAGGGATGATGGGAACCCTATGGGAATCTCTATGCTTAGGAATTTCATACAAAAGAAGAAATTTTGTTAACGAATTTTGCATCCAAATTAACAGAAACATGACTGGTGTTTTGCTCACCAATCAGAGGAAGTCAGCACAGCACAGGGATGGTGGGAACCCTTCATAATGATAAATTCATCATAATGAACTTTTGTTATTTTTACAAAAAGTTAACAAATCTAAAAGTTAAAAACCCAGGAAGTCAGCATAGCACAGGGATGGTGGGAGCCCCTCATAATGATAAATTCATCATAACAAACTTTTGTTATACTATTAACGAAAAGTTTACGAATCTAAGGAAAATTCATATTTCGTACGAATCCGAATTGAATTTCGTACACAAAATACGTTTTTTTTTCATACGGAACAAAGCGAAACAAATATTTTGATGGCGCCCATATCTAATATGAAGGGACTTCAAAAATGATAGATTGTAAGGAAATTAGATGTGTAATTTATGTCCGTAGGACACCTGATGGTTCTCCTTGGATGTTGGGCCTCCATGTGGCCAGGCTGCATAAAAAGCTCACAGATGTGGTATCGCCATACTCAGGAGCAGTAGCAGAATATATTTTGGGGTGTCATTTTTGCTATTTACATGCTATGTTTTGGAAATATCTTATAAATGGACAACTTTGTGTAAAAAAAAAAGAGTATTTTTTGGGAAAAAAATTAACTGTTCAAAAGACTCATTATGCCTCATAGATTATACGTTGGGGTGTTTGCTTTCCGAAATGAGGTCACTTTGGGGACGTTTCCATTGTCCTGGTGCTCCAGGGCCTTCAAAATTTTCATAGGTGGTTTAGAGATTAGAGTGTAATTTATGCTCCTAGAATGCCTGAAGGTGCTACTTCAATGTTGAGCCTTTGTATGTGGCCAGGCTTTGTAAAAGTCTCACAAATGTGGTATCACCCTACTCAGGAGGAGTAGCAGAATATATTTTGGGGTGTCATTTGTGTAATGTACTGTACATGCTATGTGAGAGAAATAACCTGTTATAATGACAATTTGGTGTGGAAAAAAAAATCAAAATAAAAGAATCTTAATTTTGCAAAGAATTGTGGGAAAAATGACAACTTCAAAAAACGAACTGTATTTTTACTCAGAGGATTGGCGAAACACCCAAGGTAATTAGCACCTCATCCCAACATATGAAAATAAGTAGGAGTTAGAGAAAAGAAGGGATTTTAACGGTGCAAAAGTATTCACAAAATTATTATTTAATCAAAAAGAAATTATGGTTTTACAATTTTATTAAATTCAAAGTTAAAATGTTATGTGTACACATTATTACAGAAAGTCAATACACAAATGGTGGTCAGAAAAAGCGAGTCATTTTGGGTATATGTGGTCTTGCACATTAGTCCGACATGTTTCACTGACTTGCTTCTTCAGGGGATGTGCAGACTGTACCAAAAAAACACTATATAATATAAAAGACAACAAACCAATAAATACATAAGAGTAAAAAAAAATCATCAATTTGCCTTATAGAAGGAGCACTATGTCTGCCAGAAAGAAAAAAAAAGGGGGGGGGGGAAGCGGACTTACCCCTCAATAGATTAAAACCCACGACAACCACCAAATGAGTCACAGCTAAAAAGTCCCCTAAGGAAGAACCTCTCTGGTGCAGTCCCATAGGACAGGGGGACCAGGCTAGAAAAATAGTCCAAAATCAATAATAAAAAATAGGAATAAAAACAAAAGAAAACTACAAAAAACAATATACCAAGAACAAAATCCCAGCTGTATAAATAAAAACAGCTGTGAATAAAAGAGCAATACAGCTCACAGAGAGCATGAAAAAAACAATTCAGATAGAGAAACAAATAAATTAAATAGTGAAATATATCTACTTACTTAAAAAAAAGTGTATAGATGGAGCTTAGGATGAAGGGAGACCAGAAAACAGCCTGCAGAGCTGGTAATAGCAGGGTATATGTCTGGTAAAAATAATATATAAAGAAAATAAAGTGGAGAAAAAAATTATTTTATTTTAATCTGCAATTCAATTTTAAGTAAGTAAAAAGGAATATACTGAAGGAAGAAAAAAAATGGAAAATTCCTATCAAAATACTTACCGTAATTTTCCTTTCCTGATGGACTCCATGGCAGCAATGTGTGGGTTAAGTCCCCACTACCCATAGGACACTACTCCCATAAATCTTTGCTCCCTGCCCCTGGCCGTGTTCGGTAACTAGCCTACTCCAGCCATTTGGGAGGGAACTCCTGCTGCCATGGAGTCCATCAGGAAAGGAAAATTACGGTAAGTATTTTGATAGGAATTTTCCATTTTCCTGACAGACTCCATGGCAGCAACGTGTGGGAAATAACTCGCCAAACACACCCGGGTGGGCAAAATGCTGAACAAAAGATTTATTTAACACTGTCGGCCGACAGGACTTTCAAACCAAAATCAACAGAGGATAAAGATGCTGGTTCAACACAATAGTGAGACATGAAAGTATGAATAGAAGACCAGGAGGCCGCTCTGCAGATTACATCAGGTGCAACGTGGCGCGAAGCCGCCCATGAGGTTGAGAGACTTCTGGTAGAGTGAGCTGTAACCGCCTCAGGAGGAGCTAAGCCCTTCTCTCTATAAGCCCATTGAATTGCCTGGACCACCCAAGCAGCGATGGATCTAACGGAGGCCTTGGCGCCTCTACTTTTCCCGTTAAATAGCACGAAGAGGAAGTCAGATTGACGAAAAGAAGCTGTAATATCCAGATATTGTTTTAGAGTAACTCCCAAATCGAGTGGATGTGGATCCTGACTTCCAGCAGAATTGAAGGTAGGAAGAGTGATTTCCTGGTTTTCATGGAAAACAGAGGTCACCTTGGGATTTGTCCCCAACATCGGAATTAGGACTACCCTATCTGGAAAGAAGGTGAGAAAAGGTTCCTTTGCACCTAGAGACTGAATTTCGGAGATTCTCTTCGCTGAAGTTATGACTACCAGAAAAGAGGTTTTAAGGGTTAATTCTCTGATTGAGAGCGTTTTGTCAAGTTGAGAGAAGAAATCTAGAACCAATGGAAGGTCCCATTTGGGGAATCTAGGCTTCCTTTGTGGCCTAAGCCTGACTGCTCCTTTGAAGAATTGTTGGACCAAGGGATGATTGGCCCATGCGACTCCAGAAAAAGCTGAAATTGCTGAAACCTGGACGCGGAGAGAACTAACCGAAAGGGAGATATCCAATCCTGATTGCAAAAAGCTTAAAACATCCCGGACTGTCAGGGTATTACAGGAACTGGACCTTGAAGACAAGTGATCTGCAAACTTCGCCCAAATTCTCTCATATACCCGGTTAGTACTGCTTCTTCGAGCACTAAGAAGAGTGGGAATGACTTCTTCAGGACAGCCTAAAGCCTTCAACCGTCCCCTTTCAAAAACCAAGCCTTCAGGCGCAGGTGATCCGGGCAAGGATGTAATCTCGACCCTTGAGACAGAAGGTCTGGCCTGGATGGTAAAGGTATTGGATCCCTGACACTGAGGAGCATCAGAAGCGGAAACCAGGGTCTGTTGGGCCAATAAGGGATTATGGCTATCACTTCTGCTGTCTCTGACCTGAGTCTCCTCAGGAACTGATGAATAATAGGAGTTGGGGGAAAGGCATAGGCCTTGTGGAACCACCATTTCTCTGTCAAGGCATCCACCCCGTAGGCTTGAGGATCCCTGTACCTTGAATAGTACCTCTCCAGTTTTTTGTTGCAAGGGGAGGCAAACAGGTCGACTTCTGGGGCGAGCCCCATTGTCAGGATCCAGTTGAACACTTCCTAGTGGAGAGACCACTCGTTGTTGTCCAGAAGTATCCGGGAAAGAAAGTCTGCCTGAACGTTCTGAATCCCTGGGACATAGGATGCTGTCAGATCCTTCAGGTTCCTCTGAGCCCAGGTCATGATCGGTTCCACCTCCTGGAGAAGGGATAGACTTCGGGTACCCCCTTGCCTTCTTATGTACGCCACTGCTGTGGTATTGTCTAGCCTGAGTGAGACCGAGGCTCCTGAAATCAGATGCCGAAAGGCTAGCAGAGCTTGAAAGGCTGCCCTTAACTCCAGGATGTTCGACACCGTCCCCCTGGAGGGGAGAATCCAGGTGCCCTGAGCCACTTCCGCCAGACAGTGGGCGCCCCAACCCCTGTTGCTGGCATCTGTTGTTATGGTGACCCATGAGATGGGGAGAATGGAATGGCAGTTGCAGAGATTTTCCCGTTGGAGCCACCACAGAAGGGAATTCCTCATGGATAAGGTGATCCGAATCAGCTGGGTTTTGCTGCCTGACCATTGATGAAGGAAACCCTTCTGAAAGGGCCTCATCCTCCACTGTGCCCACCTCACCATCGGAATTGTCGCTACCATAGTGCCTATAATTTTCAGGCACTGGAGAGCCTGGAGATGAGAGGCAGAGAGGGCTGGACGGATTCTGTCCCTGACCACTGACAACTTCTCTTCTGGTAATGAGATGGTGCCTCTGACAGTGTTAAATAGGGCCCCTAAGAACACCAGCCGCTGAGATGGGACCAGCTGGCTCTTCTCCAAGTTCAAGATCCACCCGAATTCCTGTAGGGTGGAGATGACCTGCTTTCTGTGTACCAGAAGTTGATCCTTGTCTTGAGCCAACAACAGAAGGTCGTCTAGGTAGTGATGTAGACGAATCCCTTTGGTTCTCAGAAGAGCTACCACTGCCAACAGTACTTTTGAAAATACACGAGGAGAAGTTGATAGCCCGAAGGGAAGGCAAGTAAATTGAAAATGGCTTTCGCCCACGGAGAAGCGGAGATACTGCTGGTAATTTTCTGCAACTGGGACATGAAAATAGGCGTCCTTGAGGTCTATGGAGACCATCCAGTCCCCTGCTTGGACAGATTGATGAATTGTGGATAATGACTCCACCTTGAATTTTTCTTTTTTGATAAAACTGTTCAAGTGGGTTAGATCTATGACCGGCCTCCAGGCCCCGCTCTTTTTCCGGACCATAAACAAAGGAGAGTAGATTCCCATGCCTCGCTGAATGACTGGAACATGGATAATGGCGCCTTGGGCCAACAAAGATTCCACGTAGGCTAGAAGAATTAGCCTTTTTTCGTCTGAGGCCGGGAGAGAGGTGGGGACCCATCTGAGTCTGGGAGATTCCTTGAAGGTCCAAACATGAGCTGAGGAGACGGTCTTGACGGTCCAGAAGTCTTGGATCGAGGCCGCCCAGACATGGCGAAAGTGGAAAAGACGAGCCCCCACCTGCCCTGTCTGAGCGGGCCCAACCTCAAAAGGATTTAGTTGGTTCCCTCTCTCCCTTCAAATCACTTTTTGTAGATTTTTTAAAAGAGGATTGTCTTGATTTCCAGGACCTGGAAAATTCACGGCCTGGTCTGTAACTGCGAGCTTCCCTGGCTCGTTCCTGGTACTGTCTCTTTGGAAAAGACCTTCTCTGGGCTTGCAAACGCCGGTCCTGGGGGAGGAACCCCGACCTCCCACCAGTGGCTCGGGTAATAGCCTTATCCAACTTATTGCCGAAAAGGGAGGACCCTTCAAAGGGGATGCGGCACCATACTTGTTTTGAGGCTGGGTCTGCCAGCCAAGGGCGGAGCCAAAGAGCCCGTTTAGCCGTAACAGAAGAAAGCATCACCCGAGCCACCAGGCGTATGATGTCGATAGAGGCCTCCCCAAGAAAGGCGGAGGCCAGCCTAAGCTCTTGGATAGGCGAGCTCTTAGCTGTATCTTCAGAGATATTTCTAAGTGTCTCATCTACACTATCTGTCCATATCTCCATTGCTTTGGACATAGCGGCCAGAGCTAGCGCTGGCTTACAGGCCATTCCTGCTGTGAGATACACTCTCTTCAAATCAGCATCAATTCGTCTGTCCAGAACGTCCTTAAAAGACACGGTATCCTCTAAGGGAAGAGTGACATGTTTCACCAGCCTCATGACTGCTGCGTCTACCAATGGCGCTGACTCCAAATGCTTCACCTCTTCTTCATTGAAAGGATAGAGTTTCGAAACCTTCGATAGCATGGAATTTTTCTTCTCCACCTTGCCCCATTCATCTGTGATAATCTCACCTAGCTCAGAGATAAAAGGAAAATTAATCCGATCCTTCTTTAATTGCTTAAAGAATTTTCTTTGTTTGGAAGGAGCAGCCACAGAATCTTCCCAGTTCAGTGTCTCTCTAACAGCTCTGACCAGAGGAGGCAGTAGAGCGAAATCAAAGCCCACACAGGGATCACTTTCATCAGAGTCACTGTCAGATATGGCAGCTGAGGGGTGGCTATGCGCAGAGGATTCCCAAGTATCCTGCAGCTGAGTCTCCCTTCCTGGAGAAAGTGGCGGCTCTGCCGGGGGAACATAGGACTGGCCCTCAATATTTCTGAGGGACTCCTTAACAACTTTTTCCACCAGGGTTTTAAGTTGTTGATCCGCGTCACCCCTTTCATTGGAAGCCTTGGCGTAGCAAGGATCGCATAAAGATTTTCCTGCCGGTACAAGAGCTCTGCACCCCCAACAGGCACTAGCTGAGTGACTAGATTGAGTCCTCGAGGAGTGCGATCTTTCTTCACTACGGTGTCCTGATCTTGAGGAGGAACCATAATGTTTAGATTTGGAAGAGGAGTGCCGGTGATGCGACTTGGAGGAGTCGCTTCCTCTATGAGAGCTGCGATGCTGTTCTGACCTGGAAGGGCTGAAACAAGAACAAGACAAGAAACCACAAGAAACAAGACATCAGGACAGAGCTAACAGATAATTACCCCTCCCCCACCAGACCTTCAGGTGAACATTAGAAATACCTTTTATGAGAGGGCTGGCCACAAACAGGCGGTAAAGAATCCATGTCCTCAGCGATATCCATACGCGCTGAAAAGATGACAAGGGATCAGTGCAAGGGACAGGGAAGGGATAGCCACCCTGTCCCAGAATGCCACTTACCAGTAGATGCAACACAGAGGCAGGGGAAGTCACCGCAACAGCCCGCAAGCATTCCCAAAGCTTGCAGACTAATTCCCCGTTTAAATAGCCCGCCCCTGTGATGTCACCGCCGTGCCTGTGCGCATGCGCGAAACAGCGGCAATTTGCCGCTATCGCGCATGCGTGAAACCAAGCCTCGATCTCAACCGCGTTCGCGCATGCGCAGTACGGCCGAAAACGCAAACCCGGAAGTAGAACGGTGGCTGGAACGCGGAAGAACCAGCCGCCATGCCTGCACATACAAACAAACAGAAACAAACGAAGACAGATAAAAAATACAAAAACTGGTGCCATAAGAACTTTTAGAACCTCTCACCACTCCCACCACAATCGATCACTCGGCCGAAGATAAGGTAAGATGACACCGGACTTTCCAGGGGGCAAAACAGGTCACCTGCTAATAGCTGGCTATCCGACCAATGCGCAGCCTGCCTGCCAGTGGCCAGGACATGGGCTTCTTCACAGCGCCTCTTCCACTGCCCACTCCATACCCTGCTAATAGCTAGGGCTTAGCGGAGTAATGCGACTTTCCAGACCCAGAGTCGCAGACCGGCCGACCTCGATCGTGGGGATGATAAATCTTCAGGTAGAAAGACCACCTCTGGGTCCTTCGGAGGAGGACAAAAAAAGAACACGGCCAGGGGCAGGGAGCAAAGATTTATGGGAGTAGTGTCCTATGGGTAGTGGAGGCGGGACTTAACCCACACGTTGCTGCCATGGAGTCTGTCAGGAAATAATTTTTTTTTGTTTTAAATAAATATTTTTTTATTTTTATTTTTTTTATGAAAGGACAATGCCTCAACTGCATTAAAGCAATTTAGGTGGAATCTCAGAGTATGTAAGGATGTAAAAAACAAAAAGGATTAAAGCGAGCTAGAAGGCATGTTTCTAGTAGATAATATTTAAAAAGACACATAGTTAACGGAGACTGGGTGAAAATGATCGAAAGAGAGAAAACCAACTTCTAATAAAAAATGAACCTACCAATCATGAACAGCTGTATTATTCTAAAGATTTTTTTCCCATTCTTCCTCTGATATTAAAATTCCTATTTCTTCTTGCCATTATTTTATTCCCATTAATTCTCTAATAGGTCCAGAGGGGGGTAATAAATCATATATCTTAGATAATTTATTATCCGGTTTTTGTTCATTCACTAATATTTGTTCGAATTTGGTTATTTGCCTGTTTAATAAATATTTATTTATTTCAATTTTCTTTTAATTTAAAACCCAAAAAAAATGTTTTCTTCCTTCAGTATATTCCTTTTTACTTACTTATCCAACATTATAAAAATTTCATTGCAAATTAAAATAAAATCATTTTTTTCTTTTTTTGTCCACTTTATTTTCTTTATATATTATTTTTACCAGACATGTATCCTGCTATTACCAGCTCTGCAGGTTGTTTTCTGTTCTCCCTTTATCCTAAGCTCCGTCTATATACTTTTTTTTTAAGTGAGTAGCTATATTTCAATATATCATTTATTTGTTTCTTTATCTGAATTTTTTTTTTTTTTTCTCTGTGAGCTATATTGCTCTTGTATCCACAGCTGTTTTTATTTATACAGCTGGGATTTTGTTCTTGTTATATTGTTTTTTGTAGTTTTCTTTTTGTTTTTATTCCTCTTTTTTATTATTGATTTTGGACTATTTTTCTAGCCTGGTCCCCCTGTCCTCTGTGACTGCACCAGAGAGGTTCTTCCTTAGGGGACTTTTTAGCTGCGGCTCATTTGGTGGTTGTCGTGGGTTCAACTCTACATCACTGTGCCACCAACTTGGGGGGCACAGTGGTGTAGTAGTTAGCACTCTTACCTAGCAGTAAAAAGGGTTGCTGGTTTGAATCCCAACCACGAAACCACCTGCCTGGAGTTTGCATGTTCTCCCTGTGCCTGCGTGGGTTTCCTCTGGGTACTCTGGTTTCCTCCCACACTCCAAAGTCATGCAGGTAGGTTAATTGGATTCTGTCCCAAATTGACCCTAGTATATGAATGAGGACCTTGTCTACTCTCCAAAAAGAGGTCATTTGGGTGATATTTGTATTTTCCTGGCTTGTTAGGGTCTCAAGAAATGAGATAGGCTGTCAGTACATCAGGTGTGATCACATGTGATCAACTTTCAGTGATTGGCACCATAGCTTGTAGACACTATAACTTTCACACAGACTAAATAATATCCACTAATTTGGGTTATTTTTTTACCAAAGATATGTAGCAATATACATTTTGGCCCAAATTTATGAAGAAAAATTACTTATTTGCAAAATTTTATAATAGAAATTAAGAAAAATGCATTTTTTTTACAAAATGTTCAGTCTTTTTTTCATTTATAGCACAAAATTAAAAAACCCAGAGGTGATCAAATACCACCAAAGGAAAGCTCATTTTGTGTGAAAAAATTAGAAAAATTTCATATGGATACAGTGTTGCATGACTGAGTAATTGTTATTCAAAATGTGAGAGCACTGAAAATTGGTCTGGTTAGGAAGGGGGTTTAAGTGCCCAGCGGTAAAGTGGTTAAAGTGGTTCTAAAGCCTAAATATTTTTTACTTTAATGCATTCCCTGTATTAAGGTTAAAAAATGTTTAGGTAACAGAATCGCTCCTTCCCCCCGCCTTATACTTATCTAGCACTGTGCCCGTCTGTAGCAGCTCTCCCATCTCTCACAGCCTTTCCTGAAACAATGGGAAACAGTGTCTTTCTCTGCTGTCAGTCAAATCCTGTGAAAAGGGAGCAGGGGGCGGGACATGTCACGTTGTCTGTGTCTATGGCTTGGAAATGGCCCTGCAGATGTGCCACAATAGAAAGTGGTTTTCTCTGGTGGCACACCAAGAAGAGGAGGAACCAGGAGTGCCAGTGGAGGACCTGAGAAGAGGATTAGGGCTGCTCTGTGCAATTCTTTTTATTTATTAATTTTTTCATTTTTTCATATGTTTGTTAATTTTCTTAATTTTTTTTTTATTATTGAGGAAAAGTACAAAGTATTCATTATTCAAAGAGATCGCAGAGGGTAAAGCCCTTAATCCAAATGCAAGGAATGTACAATACCATAGTCATCACAAACGTCATATAATAAACAGCTGGGGTGCAGACATTTAACAAGTAACTAATTGTAACATATCCCACAATACTCAGAGTGATCTGCAGTAAAGAAAAAAGTGGGGATTGCCCCTTTCCTAGAGTATCAAGCCCAAAAATATCTGGAACATCAGAAGGAAGGAGAGGGGGTGAAGAAGTAGGGAAAATAATGGGTGGAGAGGGGCCTAGTCAGGAGCCTAGACCTTGGACCCCAGAGAGGGGAAAAGATTGAAAATTAGAAGAAAGAAAGGGAGAGAAGAGAGGAAATGGAGGAAGCCCAGTAACTATGTCTGCCAGGTCCGTACAAACCAAGGGGACCAAAGAAAAGTGCCTTGAAAAAGAAACAGCGGAAACCTACAGGTCAATATTTTTTTTTTTAAAGGTGTCATTTTTTATTGTTTTGTACATAAAAAAGCAAAAAATACATAGGTATTCATTATGAATTATGAATATTTGTATGAACATCGCTCAGATCGTAACAAACAGTCTTCAGGTATCCAGTCAATATACACAAAGCGACAATTACATAGCTAATCTGCTTGTTTTGATCCTTATGGAATCTAGGTATATGTATACATTTAACATAATCGAATGTTAACGTTTCATCCCACAGATCAGGGGGGCAGTTGGTATGGTACGGTCTGGGCTAACCCAGGAAACCCAAATCTTGGAAACATTTTTAGGGCATCCTCTGGCTTCATATGTCAACTTATACAAGGGGATAGCATGGTTAACAATAGTGAGCCAGAAGGTTATGGTAGGTGAGGATTGACCTTTCAAATGCATGGTTATTTTTTATTTTTTTTTGCGTAAAACAGAACTATACCTAGAAAAGTTTGTACATTCTTAGACAGTCCTTCATCATTCATATATCCTAATAGGCATCGCAGGGGATTACCTGAGCTATTAAGCTAATAATGGCTGTAACCTCTGACCAGAATTTTCAAATCAGTGGACATTCCCACATTAGATGAAAGAACCTGCCATCAGCCGTGCCAAACCGGGAAAACAGAGTGGAGGTAATCTATGCATCTATGAAGCAAGCATAGTGTAAAGTAGGACCTGTATAGCAATTTAGTTTTGATCACCTTGTCTCGGGATGAAATGACCGAGTCGACCTGGACAGGAAGCATCTCCTGCCAGATATCCTCTGTCAGCTGGGGTATGTCAGAGCACCATTTACATTCAGTGGCGAAAGCCTGTTGGTCGTGGTGTGGAGTAAATTTTTATAGTATGCAGAGACAAGGTTTGTAGGAGAGAAGGTTGGATATCTATGTTATGAAGGGCAAATTGTGTCGTGGCAGTGTGATGTATCTGTAAATATTGGAAATATGCTTTGGGGGAGACCGAAGTCTCTTTAAAAGTCCGCAAAGGAGTGAAACAAGTTATCTAGGAAGAGATGTGAGACTACTTTCACCCCCCGTTTAAACCAGAAGCCCCTATCTGTTCTATTGAAAAATTCTTGCAGCCGAGGGTTGCCCCACAGCGGGGCATTTGGCGAGTGTGTGGCTCGTGAGTCGGATGGCAATAGCTTAGAGATTTTAAATATCCATAGGGTCATTGCTAGAACAGTTGTACCCCCTCTTCCCTTGAGTGACATGCTGTTTATGAGGTTCTGGAGAGATTCATAGGAGGTAAGGATGGCTGCCTCCAAAGCCACCAGTGCGCATGTGCCAGTTGCAAGGCCACATAATAGGGTTGAAGGCAAGGAAGTGCCAGACCCCCTTCCAGAACAGGTAGTTGTAAGGTGGTTTTTGCAATCCGAACCTCTCCTCCCCTCCAGATAAATTTAGTGAGGATGGAGTCTATCTCTTTGACTAGGGATCGGCTTCACGTTCGAGTCGAACATACGTTCGACTCGAACATCGGCTGTTCGCCCGTTCGGCGAATTCCGAACATTATGGGCCGTTCGCGCTAAATTCGTGTGGCGCTCACGGTCCCAAATTGCACTGCGATGGCGCAGTGCATTGCTGGCTCATGATTGGCCAAGCATGCACTGTGACCCCGCATGCTTGGCCAATCACAGCGCCGGCAGCGAGGAGAGCCATGATTGGCCACAGGCAGGATGCCTGTGGCCAATCATAGCTCAGGCTGTGTAGTACACGCCCCACACTATATAAGGCTGCCAGCGCGGCGGCCTTGTGTAGTGTGTTGGCGTCTGAAGCAGTTAGTGGGTGTTCTGTGTACCTTCAACACAGTATACACCGATCGTTATCGGCCGATTTTTCGATCTTGCTCTTCTGTAGTGGTTGTTGTCTGCGTGCCCTGACCGCAGTATACACCGCTATATTCACCTCACCTATATAGCTAGCGATATATCTATCTTTTATAATAGAGCTTGCAGTCAGTGTTAGGAGCTTGTGCGTGCTGTCTGCGTGCTCTGTACCCAGTACACACCGCTATATCCACCTACATAGCTCTTCTCTATTTGAGCCATCTGCCATCTGCAGGAGTTATTGGAAGTTGTGTGTGCCTCCAGCACAGCACAGTATACATCTGTATTTACCCTTTATTGCTGGTGTTCTATAATAAAGGCATCTGGAGGAGTTAGTGGGTGTTGTGTGCCTCCAGCACAATATACAGTGGTGTGAAAAAGTGTTTGCCCCCTTCCACATTTCCTGTTCCTTTGCATGTTTGTCACACTTAAGTGTTTCGGAACATCAAACCAATTTAAACAATAGTCAAGGACAACACAAGTAAACACAAAATGCAATTTGTAAATGAAGGTGTTTATTATTAAAGGTGAAAAAAAATCCAAACCATCATGGCCCTGTGTGAAAAAGTGATTGCCCCCTAAACCTAATAACTGGTTGGGCCACCCTTAGCAGCAACAACTGCAACCAAGCGTTTGCGATAACGTGCAATGAGGCTTTTACAGCGTCCTGGAGGAATTTTGGCCCACTCATCTTTGCAGAATTGTCCTAATTCAGTTACATTAGAGGGTTTTCGAGCATGAACGGCCTTTTTAAGGTCATACCACAACATCTCAATAGGATTCAGGTCAGGACTTTGGCTAGGCCACTCCAAAGTCTTCATTTTGTTTTTCTTCAGCCATTCGGTGGTGGACTTGCTGGTGTGTTTAGGATCATTGTCCTGCTGCAGAACCCAAGTTCGTTTCAGCTTGAGTACACGAACAGATGGTCGGACATTCTCCTTCAGGATCTCTTGGTAGACAGCAGAATTCATAGTTCCTTTTATCACTGCAAGTCTTCCAGGTCCTGAAGCAGCAAAACAGCCCCAGACCATCACACTACCACCACCATATTTTACTGTTGGTATAATGTTCTTTTTATGAAATGCAGTGTTCCTTCTACGCCAGATATACTTGGACACACACCTTCCAAAGAGTTCCACTTTTGTCTCATCGGTCCACAGAATGTTGTCCCAAAAGTCTTGGGGATCATCAAGATGTGTTGTGGAGAAATTGAGACGAGCTTTGATGTTCTTTTTGCTCAGCAGTGGTTTTCTCCTTGGAACTCTGCCATGCAGGCCATTTTTGCCCAGTCTTTTCCTGATGGTGGAGGCATGAACGCTGACCTTAACTGAGGCAAGTGAGGCCTGCAGTTCCTTGGACGTTGTTGTGGGGTCTTTTGTGACCTCTTGGATGAGTCGTCGCTGCGCTCTTGGGGTAATTTTGGGCGGCCGGCCACTCCTGGGAAGGTTCACCACTGTTCCATGTCTTCGCCATTTGTGGATAATGGCTCTCACTGTGGTTCACTGGATTCCCAAAGCTTTGGAAATGGCTTTATAACCCTTTCCAGACTGATAGATCTCAATTACTTTCTTTCTCAATTGTTCCTGAATTTCTTTGGGTCTCGGCATGATGTGTAGCTTTTAAGGATCTTCTGGTGGACCTTACTGTGTCAAGCAGCTCCTATTTAAGTGATGCCTTGATTGTGAACAGGTGTGGCAATAATCAGGCCTGGGTGTGGCTAGAGAAATTGAACTCAGGTGTGGACAACCACAGTTATAGTATGTTTTAACAAGGGGGGCAATCACTTTTTCACACAGGGCCATGATGGTTTGGATTTTTTTTCACCTTTAATAATAAACACCTTCATTTACAAATTGCATTTTGTGTTTACTTGTGTTGTCCTTGACTATTGTTTAAATTGGTTTGATGTTCCGAAACACTTAAGTGTGACAAACATGCAAATGAACAGGAAATGAGGAAGGGGGCAAACACTTTTTCACACCACTGTACACCTGTATCTACCCTTTATTGCTGTTCTCTAATAGAGCCATTTGCAGGGCTTAGTGGGTGTTGTGTGCCTCCAGTACAGTATACCCCTTTATCTACCCTTTATTGCTGGTGTTCTATAATAAAGGCCTCTGTAGGAGTTAGTGGGTGTTGTGTGCCTCCAGCACAATATACACTACCCAATTGCTGTTTTACCCAACTCCCTTCAGGCCATTACCATGTCTGGAAGGCCAGCAAGGAGAGGCAGACAGGCGCGAGCCGATAAAAGAGGGCAAGCAGGCTCTGTGTCTAGAGACAACAGTGCTGGTCATGGACACGGTGCATCGTCATCATCAGCACGTGGCCATGGGACACGCTTGTCCTTCTTTTCGGCAGCTGGACATGTTGAGCCGCAACATGCCAACGACTTGGTAGAGTGGATGACCAAGCCCTCTTCATCCTCCTCATCCTCTCTCACCCAGTCTCAGGGTACTAGCAAAGCAGCTGCCAACGCATCGTCTTACCTCGTCTCAATGTCATCATCAGTGACTCCTTCCCTAGACCCACCACGTCCTCCTGAGGAGTCTCCTGAACTCTTTGAGCACAGTGTTGGGTACATGCTCCAGGAGGATGCCCAGTGTTTTGTAGGCTCTGATGATGATACTCAGCTAGAGGAAGGCAGTAGCGTGAATGCAGAGAGAGGGGATGCTCAAGAAGGACAGCAATCTGGCAGTCATGTTCCACAAGCTGCAGCATACTGCCAGGTTTGCTACAGCGATGAAGAGGGAGGGGATGATGAGGGCACTGACTCCACGTGGGTGCCTGGTAGGAGAGAGGAGGAGGCACATGTTCAATGAGGCAGGATGCCCTCCGGGGGGCAGCTTAGGGGCAGCACACCGACTGAATCACACCGCAGAGCTCCGCCTGTGCAGGGCGCTGCCTCTGCGAGTTATTCTAAAAGTTATTTGGTGTAGGCCTTTTTTGAGACGAGTGCATCAGATCGCACCGCTGCAACATATGTCTCAAGCGTATCTCGCGTGGCCAAAACATCAGCCGCTTGGGCACCACATGCTTGACCAGACATATGTTGACCTGCCATGCAGCTCGTTGGCAAGCGTACCTCAAAGACCCACACCAAAGAACAAAGCGGACCTCTCCTTGCTCCTCATCAGCTGGGATCTCCAACCCCACTAGACCTTCAGTCCTCTCTGAAACCTGCTCTGAGAGGAATGAAGGTGTAGAATTAGGTGTCACAGCCAAGTGCTTCCGGGCACTCTGCTAGCAGTACACCCACGTCCGATTATAGCAGGCAAATGTCCCTGCCCCAGCTGCTGGACCGGCGAAAGAAGTTCACTCCCAGCCATCCACATGCCCAGCGGTTGAATGCTAGCTTGGCTAAATTGCTAGCACTTCAACTGCTGCCTTTTCAGTTGGTAGACTCGGCCCCCTTCCGTGAGTTTGTACAATGTGCGGTTCCTCAGTGGCAGGTCCCCAAATGCTTTTTCTCATGGAAGGCGATTCCGGCTCTCTACCGGCATGTGGAAGGCAATGTCCTTGCTTCGCTGGACAGGGCGGTCAGCGGTAAGGTGCATATTACGGCTGACTCATGGTCCAGCAGGCATGGACAGGGACGTTACCTGTCTTTCACGGCCCATTGGGTCACTCTTCTGGCAGCTGGTAAGGATGCAGGACAAGGTGCAGTAGTGTTGGAGGTTGTTCCGCCACCACGCCTCCAAAATGCTACTATTGGTTGTGACACACCTCTCTCCCCCACCCCCTCCTCTTCTTCTTCCTCCATGGCCTCTTCCAGTGCTCTGTCCTCAGAACCAGCGGTGCTCCGTAGGCGTTCCAGGGGCTACGCAAGTACGCAGGCAAAACGATGCCATGCCGTGCTTGCGCTGGTTTGCTTGGGGGACAGGAGCCACACTGGGGCAGATGTTTTGTCAGCTCTGCAGGGGCAGGCCGAGAGGTGGTTGACGCCACGCCAGCTTAAGCCAGGAATGGTGGTTTGTGACAATGGCACCAACCTCCTCTCCGCCCTCCGACAGGGACAACTGACCCATGTGCCCTGTGTAGCTCACGTCCTTAACCTGGTGGTGCAGTGGTTCTTGGGCAGGTACCCGGGCTTACAGGATGTCCTGAAGCAGGCCAGGAAAGTCTGTGTGCATTTGCGCCGATCATTTAATGCCTGTGCTCGGCTGGCTGAGCTCCAAAAGGAGTTGAACCTGCCCAAGAACCGCCTTATATGTGACATGCCCACCAGGTGGAACTCAACATTGGCCATGCTGCAGCGGCTGCACACGCAGCAGAGGGCCATCAATGAGTACCTGTGCGACTACGGCACCAGGACAGGGTCAGGGGAGCTCGGTTTTTTCTCACCACGCCAGTGGGGCATGATCAGGGATGCATGCACTGTCCTGTCACCGTTTGAGGAGGCCACAAGGATGGTGAGCAGTGACAGTGCATGCATCAGTGACACTGTACCTCTTGTCCACCTCTTGGAGCATACGCTGCGTGGAATAATGGACAGGGCACTTGAGGCAGAACAGAGGCAGGAAGAGGAGGACTTCCTTGCCTCTCAAGGCCCCCTTTATCCAGACAGTGTTCCTGCTGTGCCACCCATCACACAGGAAGAGGATGAGGAGGAGGAAGAGGAGAAGGAGGATGATTGTGTCAGCATGGAGGTGGAGGCTGGCACTCAGCATCAGCAGCAGCAGCAGCAGTCTTGTAGGGATGATTTACAGTCCCTAGAAACCCGTGGACTTGTACGTGGCTGGGAGGAGGTAGCTGCGGATCATGTTGTCCTTAGTGACCCAGAGGACTCCGGACCGAATGCCTCAGCTAACCTACGCTGCATGGCCTCCCTGATCCTGCAAAGCCTGCGGAAGGATCCTTGTATTCTTCGTATCAAGGAGAGGGACCATTACTGGCTGGCCACTCTCCTTGATCCACGGTACAAGGGTAAGGTTGCCGACCTTATCTTGCCATCGCAGAGGGAGCAGAGGATGAGACATCTCCGGGAGGCCTTGCAGAAAGGTCTGTGCAACGCGTTCCCAGAGACTGGGAGGTTACAAACTCCTGGTCATGGACAACGTGTTGCTGAGGCATCGGTCAGAAGGAGCGGTGGAGAAGGTGGCCGTCTGACTCGATGCTTTCAGACAATTTTTTAGTCCGCAGCCCCAAGGTATGATCAGTTCCAGCAACCATCGCCAGCGTCTGATTTACATGGTGCAGGAATACCTAGGGGCAAGGTCAGACTTGGACACCTTTCCCACTGAAAATCCTCTGGCTTACTGGGTCTTGAGGATGGATCACTGGCCAGAGCTTGCACAGTATGCAATTGAGCTACTGGCCTGTCCTGCATCCAGCGTTCTTTCGGAACGCACCTTCAGTGCTGCTGGTGGCTTTGTTACCAATCACAGGGTGCGCCTGTCCACCGAATCAGTTGATCGACTGACCTTCATCAAGATGAATCAGTCTTGGATAACCCACAGCTACCAAGCACCTGAAGCTGATGTAACCGAATATTTTTTTTTTAAATATCACATCCCTTCAAGACTGCCTATGCTGATGCTGAGTGACTGTCCTGTTATGTTGATTGTCTATCCTCTTCCTCCTCCGCTGATATTTTGGAAGAACATTTCTGGTTCTGGGTGATGCCATCAGCCCAATTTTTCTGCCCCTGTTTAACAGGGGCGTTTAATAAAAAATTTTGATGCAATGCTTTGCAGCAGGGCTAATTCCTGCAATAAAACTAGAGTATATGGGAGAGGTTGCATTGTCGTGACACCAGCACCAGTGCCTAAGGCCCAATTTTTCTGCCCCTGTTTAACAGGGGTGTTTAATTACAATTTTTGATGCAATGCTTTGCAGCAGGGCTAATTCCTGCAATAAAACTAGAGTATATTGGAGAGGTTGCAGTGTCGTGGCACCAGCACCAGTGCCTAAGGCCCAATTTTTCTGCCCCTGTTTAACAGGGACATGTAATTACAATTCTTGATATAATATTTCACAGGAGGGCCCGTTCCTGTGCCCACCCAGAGTAACTGTGAGGACTTATAGTGTTGTGCACCACAACCACCAAAGGTCAATTTTTCTACCACTGTTCAACAATGGCATGTAATTACAATTCTTGATATAATCGTTCACAGCAGGGCGCTCCAGCGCCCACCAAGAGTCACTTTGAGGGCTTACAATGTTGTGGCAAAACCAACACGTTGTTCCGCCATTTCTGCAGAGGATATAGGGCAGGCCCCTACTTTCAAACATCCAACTTACAAACATCTCCTACTTGCAAACGGAAGGAGACAACAGCAAGTGAGATGAAAAAAGACGGACGGCAAAACAAATTATACAGGGGTGATAACCCTTCCCTATGTTTTCCAAAAAGCTTAAAAATAGTTTTTTTGACTGGAGCTACACTTTAAAAATGTACCAGTTGAAAATTACAAACAGATTCAACTTAACACAACAAACCTACACAGTCCCTGTCTTGTTTGCACCACCTGTATACTGCTGTTCTGAGTATATAGGGCCTGGGGGCCACACGCATTTCCCTTTTTTAATATGGGTACGGGGTTCCCCTTAATATGCGTACAAGACCCAAAGGGGCTGGTAATGGGCAGGGAGGGCTACCCATGCCATTTTTCTCAATGATTTTCAACCATATTGCAGGAGCCAGATATAACATTAAAACCGCAAGCAGTTTTAAATGATGTTATTTCCGTTTAATGTCATTTTGTGCAGGGACTGTTCTAAACACGGGAAACACGTGGCACTTCACAGGCATACTTCAGACACCCCCCAGGCACGATATTTAAAGGAATATTTCACTTTTTTTTTCACTTTAATCGTCATTAAAATCAGTGCTCACGCCAAAACGGCCATTTTTAAAAACATTTTAGGCATTGACCCATGTCCCCTGGGGCAGGAGCCAGGTCCTCAAACCCTTTTTAGGACAGCATCTTGCATATTAGCCGTTAAAATTAGCACTTTTCAATACAGGAAATCCCTCATTTGATAAATGCAGCAAAATTATGCATACCTACACGCTGGAAATCCACCACCCCTCCCAGCATTGCTGAGTGGTTACAGAGGGTAAATAAGATTGCAGAGATGGAAGCTATCATACACCAGGTCAAGGAAACCTCACACAAATTTCAGACAACTTGGGCCTGCTGGCTACAGTTTCAACAAACTGAGGAATATAAAAAACTCTTACGCAGTCTATAGCTTGACCTGAGGGATGACCCCCACCTAAATAATTACACTGACCTACATTTGCTGATATCTTTCCCACTCCCCAATCCTTATCCCTATACACCACTCTGATTCGTTCCCTTACCCATCAGGTATCACAATCCAAAAGCCATATGGTCTATTCATGTTTAGACCCCCAGACCCCGCCTGGTCGGTATTAAGCCTTAGCATACAATGTCTCCAAGACATAAGATGGGCTGGCATAATAACCGTACATGGGAACGAGGTGGCCATATGCAACCAATGCTAATTTGAGATCCCCATCCCTCTCACAGTTACAGTGGTGTGAAAAAGTGTTTGCCCCCTTCCTCATTTCCTGTTCCTTTGCATGTTTGTCACACTTAAGTGTTTCGGAACATCAAACCAATTTAAACAATAGTCAAGGACAACGCAAGTAAACACAAAATGCAATTTGTAAATGAAGGTGTTTATTATTAAAGGTGAAAAAAATCCAAACCATAATGGCCATGTGTGAAAAAGTGATTGCCCCCTAAACCTAATAACTGGTTGGGCCACCCTTAGCAGCAACAACTGCAACCAAGCATTTGCGATAACGTGCAATGAGGCTTTTACAGCGTCCTGGAGGAATTTTGGCCCACTCATCTTTGCAGAATTGTCCTAATTCAGTTACATTAGAGGTTTTTCGAGCATGAACGGCCTTTTTAAGGTCATACCACAACATCTCAATAGGATTCAGGTCAGGACTTTGGCTAGGCCACTCCAAAGTCTTCATTTTGTTTTTCTTCAGCCATTCGGTGGTGGACTTGCTGGTGTGTTTAGGATCATTGTCCTGCTGCAGAACCCAAGTTCGTTTCAGCTTGAGTACACGAACAGATGGTCGGACATTCTCCTTCAGGATCTCTTGGTAGACAGCAGAATTCATAGTTCCTTTTATCACGGCAAGTCTTCCAGGTCCTGAAGCAGCAAAACAGCCCCAGACCATCACACTACCACCACCATATTTTACTGTTGGTATAATGTTCTTTTTATGAAATGCAGTGTTCCTTCTACACCAGATATACTTGGACACACACCTTCCAAAGAGTTCCACTTTTGTCTCATCGGTCCACAGAATGTTGTCCCAAAAGTCTTGGGGATCATCAAGATGTGTTGTGGAGAAATTGAGATGAGCTTTGATGTTCTTTTTGCTCAGCAGTGGTTTTCTCCTTGGAACTCGGCCATGCAGGCCATTTTTGCACAGTCTTTTCCTGATGGTGGAGGCATGAACGCTGACCTTAACTGAGGCAAGTGAGGCCTGCAGTTTCTTGGACGTTGTTGTGGGGTCTTTTGTGACCTCTTGGATGAGTCGTCGCTGCGCTCTTGGGGTAATTTTGGGCGGCCGGCCACTCCTGGAAAGGTTCACCACTGTTCCATGTCTTCGCCATTTGTGGATAATGGCTCTCACTGTGGTTCGCTGGATTCCCAAAGCTTTGGAAATGGCTTTATAACCCTTTCCAGACTGATAGATCTCAATTACTTTCTTTCTCAATTGTTCCTGAATTTCTTTGGGTCTCGGCATGATGTGTAGCTTTTAAGGATCTTCTGGTGGACCTTACTGTGTCAAGCAGCTCCTATTTAAGTGATGCCTTGATTGTGAACAGGTGTGGCAATAATCAGGCCTGGGTGTGGCTAGAGAAATTGAACTCAGGTGTGGACAACCACAGTTATAGTATGTTTTAACAAGGGGGGCAATCACTTTTTCACACAGGGCCATGATGGTTTGGATTTTTTTTCACCTTTAATAATAAACACCTTCATTTACAAATTGCATTTTGTGTTTACTTGTGTTGTCCTTGACTATTGTTTAAATTGGTTTGATGTTCCGAAACACTTAAGTGTGACAAACATGCAAAGGAACAGGAAATGAGGAAGGGGGCAAACACTTTTTCACACCACTGTAGATCCCCGTGGGGGTGGGAGGGTTGGGGATAGAATCACCAGTTCCAGAGCTCTTGCAGAGCAGCCCAAGGAGATCTAGGTTTAATCTCTACTTAGTTAACAATCAGTTGTTGTTAGCAATACAAAATAAGTCCAATTATTAATCGACAGAGCCTTATAGGATGGGGGGAAAATAATAGGACTAGGTTTGACGGTTCTTGCATTACTTTGAATTGCTGATCTTTTGTTCTTTGTTGCATCCTACTTGTTCATGCTAAAAGTGTACCTGTACTTTTCTGTTATGTACTTGTGAGTGATACTACTTCAATAAAAAGTTTCAATATTAAAATTAGCACTTTTCATTTCGAACGTTCGAGTCCCATAGACTTCAATGGGGTTCTAAAGTTCGTACGAATTTGGGGTCCGTTCGAAAGTTCTGGTGCGAACCGAACCGGGGGGTGTTCGGCTCATCCCTATTTTTGACTTTGGCTTTAGTGATATAGATTAGTGAATTACTGAAAATATACAAGAAGCATGGCAGAAAAATCATTTAAAAAATATTTATTCTACCTAGTAATGTTAAAGGAAGATTTGACCATATTTTCAGTGTATTCCTTAATCTACCATTAAGAGGGTCCAGATTAATTTTTACTTATGAGGCGATAGGGTGCTGTATCAAAACCCACAGATAACAAAAAGATTGGACGATCTGTAGTGGGCATGTGGAAGGCAACACTATTGAGGCTGTCTGGTTTATCATAAATAGAGATTTGTTCCAGTTAACCCAGAAACCTGAGAAATTACCAAACCACCAGATAGTATCCAGCAGGGCTGGTAGAGACGACTGGGGGTCTGCCAAATATATTAGCATGTCGTCTGCTTAAAGGGGTACTTTTGCTTCCAGACCCCCAATCATCAATCCCAAAATCACCCCACAGGATCATATCGGTGATGCAAGGGGTTCTATCGCCAGTGCGAACAGCAATGGTGACAGAGGACACCCCTGTCTGGTGCCTCTCCTTATTAGAAAGGGATCGGATATGGAAGCATTCACTCTAAGTCTAGCCATAGGCGTATGATACAGTAGTTGTACCTATCTGATAAAGGCGTTGCCAAATCCGAATTTATCCAAGCCTTTTAGTAGATACGGCTATTCGAGTCAAAGACCTTATGAGCGTCCAGGGCCAAAACGGCCCGAGAGCCAATGGTATCATATATTGCCTGTATGTTAGTAAAAAGCCTGCGCAGATAGTCATCTAGTTCCACAATAGTGTAGTGCGCCCTAGAGGTGTATAACGTGGACTGGAAAGATTTGCTAACAGGCGACTGTTCTTGTCGCCAAACTCAAAAAGCCACTGATTCTGATATAGCAACTTTTTTTGGGTGCTTTCCAGGAGCACCAGATCCAATTCTCTAGCCCTGTGTCTCCAAACAGCATGTGTTTCAGGAATTGGAGATGTAGAGTATGCGGTCTAAGCCTCCCTGAGTCCCCCTTCTTTGTCCACCAGTTTGGACTGAGATGCCTTACAGGCCTGCCCAATAGCTGCAGCGAAAGAGCCACTCGAGGTGGCTTTAACCACTTGCTTACTGGGCACTTAAACCCCCCTCAGTCCCAGACCAATTTTCAGCTTTCAGCGCTGATGCACTTTGAATGACAATTGCGCGGTCATACAACACTGTACCCAAATGAAATTTTTATCATTTTTTTCCCACAAATAGAGCTTTCTTTTGGTGGTATTTAGTTACAGCTCGGAGTTTTATTTTTTGCTAAACAAACAAAAAAAGATGCAAAAAAATAAAAATAAAAAATCATGTTTTAATAGTTTGTTATACAATTTTGCAAACGGGTCATTTTTCTCCTTCATTGAAGTGCGCTGATTAGGCGGCACTGATGGCTGCATTGGTGGGCACTGATGGGCTGCATTGGTGGGCACTGATGGGCTGCATTGGTGGGCACTGATAGGCTGCATTGGTGGGCACTGATAGGCTGCACTGGTGGGCACTGATAGGCATAGTTAAGGCGGCACTAATAGGCACAGATAAGGCGGCACCGATCGGCACAGATAAGGCGGCACTGATGGGCAAAGATGGGCACAGATAAGATGGCATGGATGGGTGGCACGGATAAGTGGCACGGATGGGCACTGATAGGTACCACTGATAGATGGGACTGATGGGCACTGATAGGTGGCACTGATAGGTGGCTCTGATAGGTGGCACTGCTGGGCACTGATGGGCGGCACTGCTGGGCACTGATGGGCGGCACTGCTGGGCACTGATGGGCGGCACTGGGGTGCAGCACCTTTGCGGCAGATTGTGGGCACTGTTGGTGGCACTGCTGGATGGCACTGTGGGTGGCATTGTGGGTGGCACTGTGGGTGGCGCTGGGGGCACTATGGGCACTGCTGGGTGGCACTGATGGGGGGCACTTACTTTCATTCAGGATGGCACTGCGGTGGGCAGGTGGGCACTGGCAGGGGGCAGGTGGTCAGCTGTATTGCTGGCCGTGATCGGGACTGATGTCCCGATCACGGCCGCCGGTGATCGGCTTTTTTTTTCTCTCCTCGCGCTGTCAGCGCGAGGAGGAATAATAGCCGATTACCGGCTCCGTTCTGTCACATGATCAGCTGTCATTGGCTGACAGCTGATCACGTGATAAGGGGTCGGGATCGACCCCTTACACGGATCGGTGATCAGGCGAGTCTCATGGACTCGCCGATCACAGAGCGCGCCGCGCGCGCCCCTCAGGGGGCGCGCAGGCCGCTCGTAACCAGGACGACGTCAATAGACGTAGTCCTGGAAATGTAGGTCTGCGCTAATGCCGTCATTTGGCAATAGCGCGGATCTCAAGTGGTTAAAGGCATTCCACACAAGAGGGATGCTGTTTGTTGGTTATCCAATAGGATTTAATTTTGGCCAGACTCTGATCAACAATAGCTTGGTCAGCCAGCCATAGTGGGCTCAACCTCCATATTCGATAAGAGGAAGGTGTTCCTATAGCAAGGTTCATCATCAAAGGAGAGTGATCGGAGCTCGCTCTAGGGAGAAAAACACAGACAAAAAGGCCATATAACAAAAAAACAGTCCCAAAACATCCAAAACCACCCTAACCCTCCCGGCCCCCAAACACATCGGAGCTTTCTTCCCGAATCCAAAACTGCAAAGCAGGGAGGTCGTGGTAAGGTCCCACCACTAACAAACCAGATGGAGTGGAAGTAAGTCCGTAGCAATGTGGGTCCGTCTGTATCCACACAGGGCTTGACGTGTTGATCGACCTAAATCATAGAGTGTTCTAAGGTGGTTAAAATTTTCAAATAAGATGGGAAATGAACAAGAAGGGGGGGAACAAGGATGCAGAGGTAATATTCATCCAGGGTAAAGGACTTCAAGGCAATATATGGCAAGATGTTGGTAGGTGTCCCCAGCTTCTCGTGGAGAGGAGTGAGAAGGAGGACGGGAAGGCATTGTGGCGCTCTCCCCCCCTCTCCCCGGCAATATAAGCCAAATGAGGGGAGTTAAATAGGAGGTAGAGAGATCCATTTGTAGGGCTTTCACATTCAGCGAGGAGGAGGAGACCTCTGGTGCTGGTTTCGCGGATCTAGAGGCCCTAGGGCAGTGATGGCGAATATCCACCCAGTGAGCTGCGTCCTTGGGATCAGTAAAAAAAGTAGGCCTTGCCCCGATGAACGATCTGCAGCCATGCAGGATATAGAATGCTGTAGGGTAGTTGGAGGTTCCTCAGCCTTCTTTTGATAGCCAGGAAGGTAGCCCCCTGTTTTTGTGTAGATATCCGGGAAGATGGTGATTCCATTACCATTAAAGGATACACAGCCTTTCTCTCGAGCAGCTCTGAGAACCGCTTCTCTGTCCCTGAAGTGCAGTCGTTTAATAAGCATGGCACGCGGTGGGGCCCCAGAGGGCAAGGAGTGTAAAGGAACTCTATGAGCTAGTTCAATGGCGAATAGTGATGAAAAACTGGAGTCACCAAAAGAGGATGTCAGCCATCTTTCAATAAATGTTTTAGGGGCCCTTCCCTCTGAAACCCCCGGGAACCCCAGAAAGCGCAGATTGTTATGCCTCAGGGGATCTTCCATGTCAGTAAGCTTGTCAGTGGTGTAACCCTGAGCTTGACACAGCTCTCTGAGGCCTGCAAGGGACGTGTCTCATCTTCCAGCTCTCCAATGTGTTGTTCAGCATTAGACACTCTGTGCCGGAGGTTGTGAACATCCTGTTTTAGGAAGGATAGGTCAGTTTTAATGGAGTCCATTTGTGTGGTGAGGGAAGCATGGCTGTGCTGAATGGCCTCCATGATCTGTGCCAGGGACGGTTCTACAGGGCCTGTGTCAGCATTGCCTCAGCAGGGGAGAATAGGAGGGAAAATGGGGGGGGGGGGGGGGGCACTGTTTGTTTTTAAGGTTGAACTGGATGGACTTGTGTCTTTTTTCAACCTGACTAACTATGTAACTATGTAACTATGTGTATCAGTGGCATGAATCCTGGGGCTTCCTCCATTGGTGGGCCGTATTTGACCATCGTATGGTAAGCTCTGGGATCCCATGAAGCTGTGGGGGCAGAAGGGGCCCCACAGCTTCAGAGCGGATGGGTCTGCAGGATCAGGTGAGGATAAGTGTGGCACAGATGAAGCTCAAGCAACTAACGTCCTCACATCCCGGTCGTTGGCCACGCCCCCTCCTACAGGTCAATATTAACATAGCTGCCCATGGTTCCCATATCTTCCAGAATCGAGGCACAGAATCATTAAACTTGCTTGCCAGGTTCTCATTGAGCATAATCAAAGAGACCTTGTGCCTGAACATCGCAATGTGCACAGCAGGGCGCTTCCAAGAGCGAGCTGCAAGTTTGGCAGCTGAAAGCATAAAATTAGTCAACTGTTGTGTGGAACAAGTCAGTATCAGGAACCTTTTCATTAAGAAGGGCTACAGTATCTCACAAAAGTGAGTACACTCCTCACATTTTTGCAAATATTTTATGACATCTTTTCATGTGACAACACTGAAGTAATTACACTTCATTACATACATTACATACAATGTAAAGTAGTAAGAGAACAGCTTGTATAACAGTTTAAATTTGCTGTCCCCTCAAAATAACTCAACACACAGCCATCAATGTCTAAACCGCTGGTAACAAAGTGAGTACACCCCTAAGTGAAAATTGGGCCGAAAGCAGGGGCAGACTGACAACTTATGGGGCCCCCGGGCAATAGGAGATCATGGGGCCCCCTGTGTCCCTGTCCATACGCAAGCCACACAAAACACCACCTACTTATTGCACTGTGCCCACATTACATACGTTCGTCCCTTCCCCCTTTAGCTACAGTGGCTGCAGTAAAGGATGTACACATGCTGCAGCAGGAATTATACGTCCTGTTGCTTTTGGTGGGTGATTGTGACCCATTCAAGTAAATAGGGCCACTCTGCAAACACCTTGCAACTTTGTGCAATGCACGAAGTTGCAGTATACAAATATTAACCCTTTTTTTCGCTGTACTGCACAAGGTTGCAAGACCTTTTGCAGAGCAGCCCCCTTCACTTGAATGGGCTACGCTTGGCAGGCACTACACCGGATAAGTGTGACAGGGTGTATAATTCCTGCTGCAAATGCAACATGTGTAAACCCCTGGCCACTACAGTTAGGGTGTGGTTGGGGGTGAGAAAAAAAGAGGGCTCAACTATGAGGTTTTACCACCCCCAAACTGTGAATGTAAATGGACTCCTGAGATAAGGACAGAGATGGGCCCCTGGGATGAGAGCAGAGAGGGGGTCCTGGGATGAGAGCAGAGAGGGGGTCCTGTGATGACAGCAGAAATGGGGCCCAGGGATGACAGCAGAGAGGGGGTCCTGAGATGAGAGCAGAAAAGGGGCCCAGGGATGACAGCAGAGAGGGGGGCCTGGGATGACAGCAGAGAGGGGGTCCTGAGATGAGAGCAGAGAGGGGCTCCTGGGATGAGAGCAGAAAGTGGGCCCAGGGATGACAGCAGAGAGGGGGCCCAGGGATGACAGCAGAGAGGGGGGCCTGGGATGACAGCAAAGAGGGGGGCCTGGGATGACAGCAGAGAGGTGGGTCCTAAGATGAGAGCAGAAAGGGGGCCCAGGGATGACAGCAGAGAGGGGGTCCTGGGATGACAGCAGAGAGGGGGTCCTGAGATGAGAGCAGAGAGGGGGTCCTGGGATGAGAGCAGAGAGGGGGGCCTGGGATGACAGCAGAGAGGGGGGCCTGGGATGACAGCAGAGAAGGGGGCCTGGGATGAAGGGAAGAGGGGGGCCTGGGATGACAGCAGAGAGGGGGTCCTGAGATGAGAGCATAGAGGGGGTCCTGAGATGAGAGCATAGAGGGGGTCCTGAGATGAGAGAAGAAAGGGGGCCCAGGGATGACAGCAGAGAGGGGGGCCTGGGATGACAGCAGAGAGGGGGTCCTGAGATGAGAGCAGGGAGGGGGTCCTGGGATGAGAGCAGAAAGGGGGCCCAGGGATGACAGCAGAGAGGGGGGCCTGTAATGACAGCAGAGAGGGGATCCTGAGATGAGAGCAGAAAGGAGATCCTGAGATGAGAGCAGAAAGGGGGCCCAGGGATGACAGCAGAGAGGGGGTCCTGGGATGAGAGCACAGAGGGGGCCATGGGACGAGAGCACAGAGGGTGTCCTGGGACGAGAGCACAGAGGGGCTCCTGGGACGAGAGCACAGAGGGGCTCCTGGGACGAGAGCACAGAGGGGCCCTGGGACGAGAGCACAGAGGGGGCCCTGGGACGAGAGCACAGAGGGGGCCCTGGGACAAGAGCACAGAGGGGGTCCTGGGACGAGAGCGCAGTGGGGGTATTTTGGGATGAGAGCAGAGAGGGGGGTCCTGTGATTAGAACAGAGAGGGGGGTCCTGGAATGAGAGCAGAGAGGGGGGTCCTGGGATGACAGCAGAGAGGGGGTCCTGGGATGAGAGCAGGGGGGGGGGGGTCTTGGGATGAGAGCAGAGAGAGGGGATCCTGGGATGAGAGCAGAGAGGGGGTCCTGGGATGAGAGCAGAGAAGGGGGTCCTGGGATGAGAGCAGAGGGGGGGGGGGTCCTGGGATGAGAACAGAGGGGGGGTCCTGGGATGAGAACAGAGAGGGGGTCCTGGAATGACAGCAGAGAGGGGGTCCTGGGATGAGAGCAGAGGGGGGGGGGTCCTGGGATGAGAGCAGAGAGGGGGTCCTGGGATGACAGCAGAGAGGGGGGTCCTGGGATGACAGCAGAGAGGGGGGCCCTGGGATGACAGCAGAGAGGGGGGTCCTGGGATGACAGCAGAGAGGGGGGCCCTGGATGACAGCAGAGAGGGGGGCCCTGGATGACAGCAGAGAGGGGGGCTGGATGACAGCAGAGAGGGGGTCCTGGGATGACAGCAGAGAGGGGGCCCTGGGATGAGAACAGAGAGGGGGCCCTGGGATGAGAGCAGAGGGGGGGTCCTGGGATGAGAGCAGAGGGGGGGGGTCCTTGTATGAGAGCAGAGGGGGGGCCCTGTGATGACAGCAGAGAGGGGAGTCCTGGATGACAGCAGAGAGGGGGGCTGGATGACAGCAGAGAGGGGGTCCTGGATGACAGCAGAGAGGGGGGCCTGGGATGACAGCAGAGAGGGGGTCCTGGGATGAGAGCAGAGAGGGGGGTGTCCTGGGATGACAGCAGAGAGGGGGTCCTGGGATGACAGCAGAGAGGGGGGGTCCTGGATGACAGCAGAGTGGGGGGGGCTGGGATGAGAGCAGAGAGGGGGGCCCTGGGATAAGAGCAGAGAGGGGGGTCCTGGGATGAGACCAGAGAGGGGGGCCCTGGATGAAAGCAGAGGGGGGGCCCTGTATGACAGCAGAGAGGGGGGGCCCTGGATGACAGCAGAGAGGGGGGGTGCTGGATTACAGCAGAGAGGGGGGACCCTGGATGACAGCAGAGAGGGGGGGGCCCTGGGATGACAGCAGAGAGGGGGTCCTGGATGGCAGCAGAGAGGGGGGTCCTGGATGACAGCAGAGAGGGGGGTCCTGGGATGACAGCAGAGAGGGGAGTCCTGGGAGGACAGCAGAGAGGGGATCCTGGCATGACAGCAGAGAGGGGTCCTGGGATGACAACAGAGTGGGGGGGCACGGGATGAGAGCAGAGAGGGGGTCCTGGAATTACAGCAGAGGGGGGGCCTGGATGACAGCAGAGAGGGGGAGCCCTGGATGACAGCAGAGAGGGGGGGCTGGATGAAAGCAGAGAGGGGGGTCCTGGGATGACAGCAGAGAGGGGGGTCCTGGGATGACAGCAGAGAGGGGGGCCCTGGATGACAGCAGAGAGGGGGGACCTGGGATGACAGCAGAGAGGGGGGACCTGGGATGACAGCAGAGAGGGGGGACCTGGGATGACAGCAGAGAGGGGGGTCCTGGATGACAGCAGAGAGGCGGTCCTGGATGACAGCAGAGAGGGGGTCCTGGATGACAGCAGAGAGGGGGGCCCTGGATGACAGCAGAGAGGGGGATCCTGGGATGACAGCAGAGAGGGGGTCCTGGGATGACAGCAGAGAGGGGGTCCTGGGATGACAGCAGAGAGAGGGGTGTCCTGGGATGACAGCAGAGAGGGGAGTCCTGGATGACAGCAGAGAGGGGGGTCCTGGATGACAGCAGAGAGGGGGTCCTGGATGACAGCAGAGAGGGGGGCCTGGGATGACAGCAGAGAGGGGGTCCTGGGATGAGAGCAGAGAGGGGGGTGTCCTGGGATGACAGCAGAGAGGGGGTCCTGGGATGACAGCAGAGAGGGGGGTCCTGGGATGACCGCAGAGAGGGGGGTCCTGGATGACAGCAGAGTGGGGGGGGCTGGGATGAGAGCAGAGAGGGGGGTCCTGGGATGAGACCAGAGAGGGGGGCCCTGGATGAAAGCAGAGGGGGGCCCTGGATGACAGCAGAGAGGGGGGGCCCTGGATGACAGCAGAGAGGGGGGGTGCTGGATGACAGCAGAGAGGGGGGCCCCTGGATGACAGCAGAGAGGGGGGGCCTGGGATGACAGCAGAGAGGGGGTCCTGGATGGCAGCAGAGAGGGGGGTCCTGGATGGCAGCCGAGAGGGGGGGTCCTGGGATGACAGCAGAGAGGGGAGTCCTGGGAGGACAGCAGAGAGGGGAGTCCTGGGAGGACAGCAGAGAGGGGATCCTGGCATGACAGCAGAGAGGGGATCCTGGCATGACAGCAGAGAGGGGTCCTGGGATGACAACAGAGTGGGGGGGCACGGGATGAGAGCAGAGAGGGGGGTCCTGGAATTACAGCAGAGAGGGGGGTCCTGGATGACAGCAGAGAGGGGGGGTCCTGGGATGACAGCAGAGAGGGGAGTCCTGGGAGGACAGCAGAGAGGGGATCCTGGGATGACAACAGAGTGGGGGGGCACGGGATGAGAGGGGGGGTCCTGGAATTACAGCAGAGGGGGGGGCCTAGATGACAGCAGAGAGGGGGAGCCCTGGATGACAGCAGAGAGGGGGGGCTGGATGAAAGCAGAGAGGGGGGTCCTGGGATGACAGCAGAGAGGGGGCCCTGGATCACAGCAGAGAGGGGGGGCTGGATGACAGCAGAGAGGGGGGGCTGGATGACAGCAGAGAGGGGGGCTGGATGACAGCAGAGAGGGGGGACCTGGGATGACAGCAGAGAGGGGGGTCCTGGATGACAGCAGAGAGGGGGTCCTGGATGACAGCAGAGAGGGGGGCCCTGGATGACAGCAGAGAGGGGGGCCCTGGATGACAGCAGAGAGGGGGATCCTGGGATGACAGCAGAGAGGGGGTCCTGGGATGACAGCAGAGAGGGGGTCCTGGGATGAGAGAAGAGAGAGGGAGTCCTGGGATGACAGCAGAGAGGGGGGCCCTGGATGACAGCAGGGGGGACCCTGGATGACAGCAGAGAGGGGGGCCCTGGATGACAGCAGAGAGGGGGCGCTGGATGACAGCAGAGAGGGGGACCCCTGGATGACAGCAGAGAGGGGGGCCCTGGGATGACAGCGGAGAGGGGGTCCTGGATGGCAGCAGAGAGGGGGGTCCTGGATGACAGCAGAGAGGGGGGTCCTGGATGACAGCAGAGAGGGGGGTCCTGGATGACAGCAGAGAGGGGAGTCCTGGGAAGACAGCAGAGAGGGGGTCCTGGGATGACAGCAGAGAGGGGTCCTGGGATGACAACAGAGTGGGGGGGGGCATGGAATGAGAGCAGAGAGGGGGGTCCTGGGATTACAGCAGAGGGGGGGCTCTGGATGACAGCAGAGAGGGGGGCTCTGGATGACAGCAGAGAGGGGGAGCCCTGGATGACAGCAGGGAGGGGGGGCGGGATGACAGCAGACAGGGGGGACCTGGGATGACAGCAGAGAGGGAGTCCTGGATGACAGCAGAGAGGGGGGGCCTGGGATGACAGCAAAGAAGGGGGACCTGGGATGACAGCAGAGAGGGGGTCCTGGATGACAGCAGAGAGGGGGGGCTCTGGATGGCAGCAGAGAGGGGGGGCTCTGGATGACAGCAGAGAGGGGGCCCTGGATGACAGCAGAGAGGCGGGCTGGATGACAGCAGAGAGGGGGTTCCTGGGGTGACAGCAGAGAGGGGGGCCCTGGATGACAGCAGAGAGGGGGGTCCTGGATGAAAGCAGAGAGGGGGGGCGCTGGATGACAGCCGAGAGGGGGGCCCCTGGATGACAGCAGAGAGGGGATCCTGGGATGACAGCAGAGGGGGTCCTGGGATGACAACAGAGTGGGGGGGCACGGGATGAGAGCAGAGAGGGGGGTCCTGGATGGCAGCAGAGAGGGGGGTCCTGGATGGCAGCCGAGAGGGGGGGGTCCTGGGATGACAGCAGAGAGGGGAGTCCTGGGAGGACAGCAGAGAGGGGATCCTGGCATGACAGCAGAGAGGGGATCCTGGCATGACAGCAGAGAGGGGTCCTGGGATGACAACAGAGTGGGGGGGCACGGGATGAGAGCAGAGAGGGGGGTCCTGGAATTACAGCAGAGAGGGGGGTCCTGGATGACAGCAGAGAGGGGGGGTCCTGGGATGATAGCAGAGAGGGGAGTCCTGGGAGGACAGCAGAGAGGGGATCCTGGCATGACAGCAGAGAGGGGTCCTGGGATGACAACAGAGTGGGGGGGCACGGGATGAGAGGGGGGGTCCTGGAATTACAGCAGAGGGGGGGCCTAGATGACAGCAGAGAGGGGGAGCCCTGGATGACAGCAGAGAGGGGGGGCTGGATGAAAGCAGAGAGGGGGGTCCTGGGATGACAGCAGAGAGGGGGCCCTGGATCACAGCAGAGAGGGGGGGCTGGATGACAGCAGAGGGGGGGGGGGCTGGATGACAGCAGAGAGGGGGGGCTGGATGACAGCAGAGAGGGGGGGCTGGATGACAGCAGAGAGGGGGGCTGGTTGACAGCAGAGAGGGGAGTCCTGGGAGGACAGCAGAGAGGGGATCCTGGCATGACAGCAGAGAGGGGATCCTGGGATGACAGCAGAGGGGGTCCTGGGATGACAACAGAGTGGGGGGGCACGGGATGAGAGCAGAGAGGGGGGTCCTGGATGGCAGCAGAGAGGGGGGTCCTGGATGGCAGCCGAGAGGGGGGGGTCCTGGGATGACAGCAGAGAGGGGAGTCCTGGGAGGACAGCAGAGAGGGGATCCTGGCATGACAGCAGAGAGGGGATCCTGGCATGACAGCAGAGAGGGGTCCTGGGATGACAACAGAGTGGGGGGGCACGGGATGAGAGCAGAGAGGGGGGTCCTGGAATTACAGCAGAGAGGGGGGTCCTGGATGACAGCAGAGAGGGGGGGTCCTGGGATGACAGCAGAGAGGGGAGTCCTGGGAGGACAGCAGAGAGGGGATCCTGGCATGACAGCAGAGAGGGGTCCTGGGATGACAACAGAGTGGGGGGGCACGGGATGAGAGGGGGGGTCCTGGAATTACAGCAGAGGGGGGGCCTAGATGACAGCAGAGAGGGGGAGCCCTGGATGACAGCAGAGAGGGGGGGCTGGATGAAAGCAGAGAGGGGGGTCCTGGGATGACAGCAGAGAGGGGGCCCTGGATCACAGCAGAGAGGGGGGGCTGGATGACAGCAGAGGGGGGGGGCTGGATGACAGCAGAGAGGGGGGGCTGGATGACAGCAGAGAGGGGGGGCTGGATGACAGCAGAGAGGGGGGCTGGTTGACAGCAGAGAGGGGGGACCTGGGATGACAGCAGAGAGGGGGGTCCTGGATGACAGCAGAGAGGGGGGTCCTGGATGACAGCAGAGAGGGGGTCCTGGATGACAGCAGAGAGGGGGGCCCTGGATGACAGCAGAGAGGGGGATCCTGGGATGACAGCAGAGAGGGGGTCCTGGGATGACAGCAGAGAGGGGGTCCTGGGATGAGAGAAGAGAGAGGGGGTCCTGGGATGACAGCAGAGAGGGGGGCCCTGGATGACAGCAGGGGGGGACCCTGGATGACAGCAGAGAGGGGGGCCCTGGATGACAGCAGAGAGGGGGCGCTGGATGACAGCAGAGAGGGGGACCCCTGGATGACAGCAGAGAGGGGGGCCCTGGGATGACAGCGGAGAGGGGGTCCTGGATGGCAGCAGAGAGGGGGGTCCTGGATGACAGCAGAGAGGGGGGTCCTGGATCACAGCAGAGAGGGGAGTCCTGGGAAGACAGCAGAGAGGGGGTCCTGGGATGACAGCAGAGAGGGGTCCTGGGATGACAACAGAGTGGGGGGGGGCATGGAATGAGAGCAGAGAGGGGGGTCCTGGGATTACAGCAGAGGGGGGGCTCTGGATGACAGCAGAGAGGGGGGCTCTGGATGACAGCAGAGAGGGGGAGCCCTGGATGACAGCAGAGAGGGGGGGCGGGATGACAGCAGACAGGGGGGACCTGGGATGACAGCAGAGAGGGAGTCCTGGATGACAGCAGAGAGGGGGGGCCTGGGATGACAGCAAAGAGGGGGGACCTGGGATGACAGCAGAGAGGGGGTCCTGGATGACAGCAGAGAGGGGGGGCTCTGGATGGCAGCAGAGAGGGGGGGCTCTGGATGACAGCAGAGAGGGGGCCCTGGATGACAGCAGAGAGGCGGGCTGGATGACAGCAGAGAGGGGGTTCCTGGGGTGACAGCAGAGAGAGGGGCCCTGGATGACAGCAGAGAGGGGGGTCCTGGATGACAGCAGAGAGGGGGGGTGCTGGATGACAGCCGAGAGGGGGGCCCCTGGATGACAGCAGAGAGGGGATCCTGGGATGACAGCAGAGGGGGTCCTGGGATGACAACAGAGTGGGGGGGCACGGGATGAGAGCAGAGAGGGGGGTCCTGGAATTACAGCAGAGGGGGGGCTCTGGATGACAGCAGAGAGGGGGAGCCCTGGGTGACAGCAGAGAGGGGGGTCCTGGGATGAGAGCAGAGAGGGGGGCCCTGGATGACAGCAGGGGGGGGCCCTGGATGACAGCAGAGAGGGGGGGCTGGATGACAGCAGAGAGGGGGGGCTGGATGACAGCAGAGAGGGGGGGCTGAATGACAGCAGAGAGGGGGGGCTGAATGACAGCAGAGAGGGGGGACCTGGGATGACAGCAGAGAGGGGGGTCCTGGATGACAGCAGAGAGGGGGTCCTGGATGACAGCAGAGAGGGGGTCCTGGATGACAGCAGAGAGGGGGGCCCTGGATGACAGCAGAGAGGGGGATCCTGGGATGACAGCAGAGAGGGGGTCCTGGGATGACAGCAGAGAGGAGGTCCTGGGATGGCAGCAGAGAGGGGGGTCCTGGATGACAGCAGGGTGGGGGGGGGCTGGGATGAGAGCAGAGAGGGGGGCCCTGGATGACAGCGGGGGGGGGCTGGATGACAGCAGAGAGGGGGGGACCTGGGAGGACAGCAGAGAGGGAGTCCTGGATGACAGCAGAGAGGGAGTCCTGGATGACCGCAGAGAGGGGGACCCCTGGATGACAGCAGAGAGGGGGACCCCTGGATGACAGCAGAGAGGGGGGCTCTGGATGACAGCAGAGAGGGGGATCCTGGGATGACAGCAGAGAGGGGGTCCTGGGATGACAGCAGAGAGGGGGTCCTGGGATGAGAGCAGAGACAGAGGTGTCCTGGGATGACAGCAGAGAGGGGGTCCTGGGATGACAGCAGAGAGGGGGGCCCTGGATGACAGCAGGGTGGGGGGGCTGGGATGAGAGCAGAGAGGATGGGCCCTGGGATGAGAGCAGAGAGGGGGGTGTCCTGGGATGGCAGCAGAGAGGGGGTCCTGGGATGACAGCAGAGAGGGGGTCCTGGGATGACAGCAGAGGGGGGGTCCTGGATGACAGCAGAGTGGGGGGGTCCTGGATGACAGCAGAGTGAGGGGGGGCTGGGATGAGAGCAGAGAGGGGGGCCCTGGGATAAGAGCAGCGAAGGGGGTCCTGGGATGAGACCAGAGAGGGGGGCCCTGGATGAAAGCAGAGGGGGGGCCCTGGATGACAGCAGAGAGGGGGGGCCCTGGATGACAGCAGAGAGGGGGGGCCCTGGATGACAGCAGAGAGGGGGGGTGCTGGATGACAGCAGAGAGGGGGGGCCCTGGGATGACAGCAGAGAGGGGTCCTGGATGGCAGCAGAGACTGGGGTCCTGGATGACAGCAGAGAGGGGGGTCCTGGGATGAAAGCAGAGAGGGGAGTCCTGGGAGGACAGCAGAGAGGGGATCCTGGCATGACAGCAGAGAGGGGTCCTGGGATGACAACAGAGTGGGGGGGGGCACGGGATGAGAGCAGAGAGGGGGGCCCTGGATGACAGCGGGGGGGGGGCTGGATGACAGCAGAGAGGGGGGACCTGGGATGACAGCAGAGAGGGAGTCCTGGATGACAGCATAGAGGGAGTCCTGGATGACAGCATAGAGGGAGTCCTGGATGACAGCAGAGAGGGGGACCCCTGGATGACAGCAGAGAGGGGGACCCCTGGATGACAGCAGAGAGGGGGATCCTGGGATGACAGCAGAGAGGGGGTAATGGAATGACAGCAGAGAGGGGGTCCTGGGATGAGAGCAGAGACAGGGGTGTCCTGGGATGACAGCAGAGAGGGGGTCCTGGGATGACAGCAGAGAGGGGGGCCCTGGATGACAGCAGGGTGGGGGGGGCTGGGATGAGAGCAGAGAGGGGGGCCCTGGGATGAGAGCAGAGAGGGGGGTGTCCTGGGATGACAGCAGAGAGGGGGTCCTGGGATGACAGCAGAGAGGGGGTCCTGGGATGACAGCAGAGAGGGGGTCCTGGGATGACAGCAGAGAGGGGGTCCTGGGATGACAGCAGAGAGGGGGTCCTGGGATGACAGCAGAGAGGAGGGGTCCTGGATGACAGCAGAGTGGGGGGGTTGGGATGAGAGCAGAGAGGGGGGCCCTGGGATAAGAGCAGCGAGGGGGGTCCTGGGATGAGACCAGAGAGGGGGGCCCTGGATGAAAGCAGAGGGGGGGTCCTGGATGACAGCAGAGAGGGGGGGCTCTGGATGACAGCAGAGAGGGGGGGTGCTGGATGACAGCAGAGAGGGGGGCCCCTGGATGACAGCAGAGAGGGGGGGGCCCTGGGATGACAGCAGAGAGGGGGGGGCCCTGGGATGACAGCAGAGAGGGGGTCCTGGATGGCAGCAGAGACTGGGGTCCTGGATGACAGCAGAGAGGGGGGGTCCTGGGATGACAGCAGAGAGGGGATCCTGGCATGACAGCAGAGAGGGGTCCTGGCATGACAACAGAGTGGGGGGGCACGGGATGAGAGCAGAGAGGGGGATCCTGGAATTACAGCAGAGAGGGGGGTCCAGGATGACAGCAGAGAGGGGGGGTCCTGGGATGACAGCAGAGAGGGGGGGTCCTGGAAGGACAGCAGAGAGGGGATCCTGGCATGACAGCAGAGAGGGGTCCTGGGATGACAACAGAGTGGGGGGCACGGGCTGAGAGCAGAGAGGGGGGTCCTGGAATTACAGCAGAGGGGGGGCCTGGATGACAGCAGAGAGGGGGAGCCCTGGATGACAGCAGAGAGGGGGGGCTGGATGAAAGCAGAGAGGGGGGTCCTGGGATGACAGCAGAGAGGGGGGCCCTGGATGACAGCAGAGAGGGGGGCTGGATGACAGCAGAGAGGTGGGGCTGGATGACAGCAGAGAGGGGGGACCTGGGATGACAGCAGAGAGGGGGGTCCTGGATGACAGCAGAGAGGGGGTCCTGGATGACAGCAGAGAGGGGGTCCTGGATGACAGCAGAGAGGGGGGCCCTGGATGACAGCAGAAAGGGGGATCCTGGGATGACAGCAGAGAGGGGGTCCTGGGATGACAGCAGAGAGGGGCCCTGGGATGAGAGCAGAGAGAGGGGTGTCCTGGGATGACAGCAGAGAGGGGGTCCTGGGATGACAGCAGAGAAGGGGGCCCTGGATGACAGCAGGGTGGGGGGGGGGCTGGGATGAGAGCAGAGAGGGGGGCCCTGGGATAAGAGCAGAGAGGGGGGTCCTGGGATGAGAGCAGAGAGGGGGGCCCTGGATGACAGCAGGGGGGGCCCTGGATGACAGCAGAGAGGGGGGCCCTGGATGACAGCAGAGAGGGGGGCCCTGGATGACAGCAGAGAGGGGGCGCTGGATGACAGCAGAGAGGGGGACCCCTGGATGACAGCAGAGACGGGGGCCCTGGGATGACAGCGGAGAGGGGGGCCCTGGGATGACAGCGGAGAGGGGGTCCTGAATGGCAGCAGAGAGGGGGGTCCTGGATGACAGCAGAGAGGGGGGTCCTGGATGACAGCAGAGAGGGGGGGGTCCTGGGATGACAGCAGAGAGGGGAGTCCTGGGAAGACAGCAGAGAGGGGGTCCTGGGATGACAGCAGAGAGGGGTCCTGGGATGACAACAGAGTGGGGGGGGCATGGAATGAGAGCAGAGAGGGGGGTCCTGGGGTTACAGCAGAGGGGGGGGCTCTGGATGACAGCAGAGAGGGGGGGCTCTGGATGACAGCAGAGAGGGGGAGCCCTGGATGACAGCAGAGAGGGGGGGCGGGATGACAGCAGACAGGGGGGTCCTGGGATGACAGCAGAGAGGGGGGCCCTGGATGACAGCAGAGAGGGGGGGCTGGATGACAGCAGAGAGGGGGGACCTGGGATGACAGCAGAGAGGGAGTCCTGGATGACAGCAGAGAGGGGGGTCCTGGATGACAGCAGAGAGGGGGGGCCTGGGACGACAGCAAAGAGGGGGGACCTGGGATGACAGCAGAGAGGGGGTCCTGGATGACAGTAGAGAGGGGGGTCCTGGATGACAGCAGAGAGGGGGGGCTCTGGATGACAGCAGAGAGGGGGCCCTGGATGACAGCAGAGAGGCGGGCTGGGTGACAGCAGAGAGGGGGGTCCTGGGGTGACAGCAGAGAGGGGGGCCCTGGATGACAGCAGAGAGGGGGGCCCTGGATGACAGCAGAGAGGGGGGCCCTGGATGACAGCAGAGAGGGGGGGCGCTGGATGACAGCCGAGAGGGGTCCCCTGGATGACAGCAGAGAGGGGATCCTGGGATGACAGCAGAGAGGGGTCCTGGGATGACAACAGAGTGGGGGGGACGGGATGAGAGCAGAGAGGGGGGTCCTGGAATTACACCAGAGGGGGGTCCTGGATGACAGCACAGAGGGGGGGCTCTGGATGACAGCAGAGAGGGGAGTCCTGGGAAGACAGCAGAGAGGGGGTCCTGGGATGACAGCAGAGAGGGGTCCTGGGATGACAACAGAGTGGGGGGGGCATGGAATGAGAGCAGAGAGGGGGGTCCTGGGGTTACAGCAGAGGGGGGGCTCTGGATGACAGCAGAGAGGGGGGGCTCTGGATGACAGCAGAGAGGGGGAGCCCTGGATGACAGCAGAGAGGGGGGGCGGGATGACAGCAGACAGGGGGGTCCTGGGATGACAGCAGAGAGGGGGGCCCTGGATGACAGCAGAGAGGGGGGGCTGGATGACAGCAGAGAGGGGGGACCTGGGATGACAGCAGAGAGGGAGTCCTGGATGACAGCAGAGAGGGGGGTCCTGGATGACAGCAGAGAGGGGGGGCCTGGGACGACAGCAAAGAGGGGGGACCTGGGATGACAGCAGAGAGGGGGTCCTGGATGACAGTAGAGAGGGGGGTCCTGGATGACAGCAGAGAGGGGGGGCTCTGGATGACAGCAGAGAGGGGGCCCTGGATGACAGCAGAGAGGCGGGCTGGGTGACAGCAGAGAGGGGGGTCCTGGGGTGACAGCAGAGAGGGGGGCCCTGGATGACAGCAGAGAGGGGGGCCCTGGATGACAGCAGAGAGGGGGGGCGCTGGATGACAGCCGAGAGGGGTCCCCTGGATGACAGCAGAGAGGGGATCCTGGGATGACAGCAGAGAGGGGTCCTGGGATGACAACAGAGTGGGGGGGATGGGATGAGAGCAGAGAGGGGGGTCCTGGAATTACACCAGAGGGGGGTCCTGGATGACAGCACAGAGGGGGGGCTCTGGATGACAGCAGAGAGGGGGAGCCCTGGATGACAGCAGAGAGGGGGGCTGGATGACAGCAGAGAGGGGGGTCCTGGGATGACAGCAGAGAGGGGGGCCCTGGATGACAGCAGAGAGGGGGGCCCTGGATGACAGCAGAGAGGGGGGCCCTGGATGACAGCAGAGAGGGGGGCCCTGGATGACAGCAGAGAGGGGGGCCCTGGATGACAGCAGAGAGGGGGGGCTGGATGACAGCAGAGAAGGGGGAACTGGGATGACAGCAGAGAGGGGTGCCCTGGATGACAGCAGAGAGGGGGGCCCTGGATGACAGCAGAGAGGGGGGTCCTGGATGACAGCAGGGTGGGGGGGGGGCTGGGATGAGAGCAGAGAGGGGGGCCCTGGGATAAGAGCAGAGAGGGGGGTCCTGGGATGAGAGCAGAGAGGGGGGCCCTGGATGACAGCAGGGGGGGGGGCTGGATGACAGCAGAGAGGGGGGACCTGGGATGACAGCAGAGAGGGAGTCCTGGATAACAGCAGAGAGGAAGTCCTGGATGACAGCAGAGAGGGGGACCCCTGGATGACAGCAGAGAGGGGGACCCCTGGATGACAGCAGAGAGGGGGACCCCTGGATGACAGCAGAGAGGGGGATCCTGGGATGACAGCAGAGAGGGGGTCCTGGGATGACAGCAGAGAGGGGGGCCCTGGGCTGAGAGCAGAGAGGGGGGCCCTGGATGACAGCAGGGGGGGCCCTGGATGACAGCAGAGAGGGGGGCCCTGGATGACAGCAGAGAGGGGGCGCTGGATGACAGCAGAGAGGGTGACCCATGCATGACAGCAGAGAGGGGGGCCCTGGGATGACAGCGGAGAGGGGGTCCTGGATGGCAGCAGAGAGGGGGGTCCTGGATGACAGCAGAGAGGGGGGTCCTGGATGACAGCAGAGAGGGGGGGTCCTGGGATGACAGCAGAGAGGGGAGTCCTGGGAAGACAGCAGAGAGGGGGTCCTGGGATGACAGCAGAGAGGGGTCCTGGGATGACAACCGAGTGGGGGGGCATGGAATGAGAGCAGAGAGGGGGGTCCTGGGGTTACAGCAGAGGGGGGGCTCTGGATGACAGCAGAGAGGGGGGGCTCTGGATGACAGCAGAGAGGGGGAGCCCTGGATGACAGCAGAGAGGGGGGGCGGGATGACAGCAGACAGGGGGGTCCTGGTATGACAGCAGAGAGGGGGGCCCTGGATGACAGCAGAGAGGGGGGGCTGGATGACAGCAGAGAGGGGGGACCTGGGATGACAGCAGAGAGGGAGTCCTGGATGACAGCAGAGAGGGGGGTCCTGGATGACAGCAGAGAGGGGGGCCCTGGATGACAGCAGGGGGGGGCTGGATGACAGCAGAGAGGGGGGACCTGGGATGACAGCAGAGAGGGAGTCCTGGATAACAGCAGAGAGGGAGTCCTGGATGACAGCAGAGAGGGGGACCCCTGGATGACAGCAGAGAGGGGGACCCCTGGATGACAGCAGAGAGGGGGACCCCTGGATGACAGCAGAGAGGGGGATCCTGGGATGACAGCAGAGAGGGGGTCCTGGGATGACAGCAGAGAGGGGGTCCTGGGATGAGAGCAGAGGCAAGGGTGTCCTGGGATGACAGCAGAGAGGGGGTCCTGGGATGACAGCAAAGAGGGGGGCCCTGGATGACAGCAGGGTGGGTGGGGGGCTGGGATGAGAGCAGAGAGGGGGGCCCTGGGATAAGAGCAGAGAGGGGGGTCCTGGGATGAGAGCAGAGAGGGGGGCCCTGGGCTGAGAGCAGAGAGGGGGGCCCTGGATGACAGCAGAGAGGGGGGCCCTGGATGACAGCAGAGAGGGGGCACTGGATGACAGCAGAGAGGGGGACCCCTGGATGACAGCAGAGAGGGGGGCCTGGGATGACAGCGGAGAGGGGGTCCTGGATGGCAGCAGAGAGGGGGGTCCAGGATGACAGCAGAGAGGGGGGTCCTGGATGACAGCAGAGAGGGGGGGGTCCTGGGATGACAGCAGAGAGGGGAGTCCTGGGAAGACAGCAGAGAGGGGGTCCTGGGATGACAGCAGAGAGGGGTCCTGGGATGACAACAGAGTGGGGGGGCATGGAATGAGAGCAGAGAGGGGGGTCCTGGGATTACAGCAGAGGGGGGCTCTGGATGACAGCAGAGAGGGGGACCCCTGGATGACAGCAGAGAGGGGGACCCCTGGATGACAGCAGAGAGGGGGACCCCTGGATGACAGCAGAGAGGGGGGCTCTGGGATGACAGCAGAGAGGGGGATCCTGGGATGACAGCAGAGAGGGGGTCCTGGGATGACAGCAGAGAGGGGGTCCTGGGATGAGAGCAGAGACAGAGGTGTCCTGGGATGACAGCAGAGAGGGGGTCCTGGGATGACAGCAGAGAGGGGGGCCCTGGATGACAGCAGGGTGGGGGGGGGCTGGGATGAGAGCAGAGAGGATTGGCCCTGGGATGAGAGCAGAGAGGGGGGTGTCCTGGGATGGCAGCAGAGAGGGGGTCCTGGGATGACAGCAGAGAGGGGGTCCTGGGATGACAGCAGAGGGGGGGTCCTGGATGACAGCAGAGTGGGGGGGTCCTGGATGACAGCAGAGTGAGGGGGGGCTGGGATGAGAGCAGAGAGGGGGGCCCTGGGATAAGAGCAGCGAAGGGGGTCCTGGGATGAGACCAGAGAGAGGGGCCCTGGATGAAAGCAGAGGGGGGGCCCTGGATGACAGCAGAGAGGGGGGGCCCTGGATGACAGCAGAGAGGGGGGGCCCTGGATGACAGCAGAGAGGGGGGGTGCTGGATGACAGCAGAGAGGGGGGCCCCTGGATGACAGCAGAGAGGGGGGGCCCTGGGATGACAGCAGAGAGGGGTCCTGGATGGCAGCAGAGACTGGGGTCCTGGATGACAGCAGAGAGGGGGGGTCCTGGGATGACAGCAGAGAGGGGAGTCCTGGGAGGACAGCAGAGAGGGGATCCTGGCATGACAGCAGAGAGGGGTCCTGGGATGACAACAGAGTGGGGGGGGCACGGGATGAGAGCAGAGAGGGGGGCCCTGGATGACAGCGGGGGGGGGGATGGATGACAGCAGAGAGGGGGGACCTGGGATGACAGCAGAGAGGGAGTCCTGGATGACAGCAGAGAGGGAGTCCTGGATGACAGCAGAGAGGGGGACCCCTGGATGACAGCAGAGAGGGGGGCTCTGGATGACAGCAGAGAGGGGGATCCTGGGATGACAGCAGAGAGGGGGTAATGGAATGACAGCAGAGAGGGGGTCCTGGGATGAGAGCTGAGACAGGGGTGTCCTGGGATGACAGCAGAGAGGGGGTCCTGGGATGACAGCAGAGAGGGGGGCCCTGGATGACAGCAGGGTGGGGGGGCTGGGATGAGAGCAGAGAGGGGGGCCCTGGGATGAGAGCAGAGAGGGGGGTGTCCTGGGATGACAGCAGAGAGGGGGTTCTGGGATGACAGCAGAGAGGGGGTCCTGGGATGACAGCAGAGAGGGGGTCCTGGGATGACAGCAGAGAGGAGGGGTCCTGGATGACAGCAGAGTGGGGGGGTTGGGATGAGAGCAGAGAGGGGGGCCCTGGGATAAGAGCAGCGAGGGGGGTCCTGGGATGAGACCAGAGAGGGGGGCCCTGGATGAAAGCAGAGGGGGGTCCTGGATGACAGCAGAGAGGGGGGGCTCTGGATGACAGCAGAGAGGGGGGTGCTGGATGACAGCAGAGAGGGGGGCCCCTGGATGACAGCAGAGAGGGGGGGGCCCTGGGATGACAGCAGAGAGGGGGGGGGGCCCTGGGATGACAGCAGAGAGGGGGTCCTGGATGGCAGCAGAGACTGGGGTCCTGGATGACAGCAGAGAGGGGGGGTCCTGGGATGACAGCAGAGAGGGGATCCTGGCATGACAGCAGAGAGGGGTCCTGGCATGACAACAGAGTGGGGGGGCACGGGATGAGAGCAGAGAGGGGGATCCTGGAATTACAGCAGAGAGGGGGGTCCAGGATGACAGCAGAGAGGGGGGTCCTGGGATGACAGCAGAGAGGGGGGGTCCTGGAAGGACAGCAGAGAGGGGATCCTGGCATGACAGCAGAGAGGGGTCCTGGGATGACAACAGAGTGGGGGGCACGGGCTGAGAGCAGAGAGGGGGGTCCTGGAATTACAGCAGAGGGGGGGCCTGGATGACAGCAGAGAGGGGGAGCCCTGGATGACAGCAGAGAGGGGGGGCTGGATGAAAGCAGAGAGGGGGGTCCTGGGATGACAGCAGAGAGGGGGGCCCTGGATGACAGCAGAGAGGGGGGGCTGGATGACAGCAGAGAGGTGGGGCTGGATGACAGCAGAGAGGGGGGACATGGGATGACAGCAGAGAGGGGGGTCCTGGATGACAGCAGAGAGGGGGTCCTGGATGACAGCAGAGAGGGGGTCCTGGATGACAGCAGAGAGGGGGGCCCTGGATGACAGCAGAGAGGGGGTCCTGGATGACAGCAGAGAGGGGGGCCCTGGATGACAGCAGAAGGGGGGATCCTGGGATGACAGCAGAGAGGGGGTCCTGGGATGACAGCAGGGAGGGGGTCCTGGGATGAGAGCAGAGAGAGGGGTGTCCTGGGATGACAGCAGAGAGGGGGTCCTGGGATGACAGCTGAGAAGGGGGCCCTGGATGACAGCAGGGTGGGGGGGGGCTGGGATGAGAGCAGAGAGGGGGGCCCTGGGATAAGAGCAGAGAGGGGATGTCCTGGGATGAGAGCAGAGAGGGGGGCCCTGGATGACAGCAGGGGGGCCCTGGATGACAGCAGAGAGGGGGGCCCTGGATGACAGCAGAGAGGGGGGCCCTGGATGACAGCAGAGAGGGGGCGCTGGATGACAGCAGAGAGGGGGACCCCTGGATGACAGCAGAGAGGGGGGCCCTGGGATGACAGCGGAGAGGGGGGCCCTGGGATGACAGCGGAGAGGGGGTCCTGGATGGCAGCAGAGAGGGGGGTCCTGGATGACAGCAGAGAGGGGGGTCCTGGATGACAGCAGAGAGGGGGGGGTCCTGGGATGACAGCAGAGAGGGGAGTCCTGGGAAGACAGCAGAGAGGGGGTCCTTGGATGACAGCAGAGAGGGGTCCTGGGATGACAACAGAGTGGGGGGGGCATGGAATGAGAGCAGAGAGGGGGGTCCTGGGGTTACAGCAGAGGGGGGGCTCTGGATGACAGCAGAGAGGGGGGGCTCTGGATGACAGCAGAGAGGGGGAGCCCTGGATGACAGCAGAGAGGGGGGGCGGGATGACAGCAGACAGGGGGGTCCTGGGATGACAGCAGAGAGGGGGGCCCTGGATGACAGCAGAGAGGGGGGGCTGGATGACAGCAGAGAGGGGGGACCTGGGATGACAGCAGAGAGGGAGTCCTGGATGACAGCAGAGAGGGGGGTCCTGGATGACAGCAGAGAGGGGGGGCCTGGGACGACAGCAAAGAGGGGGGACCTGGGATGACAGCAGAGAGGGGGTCCTGGATGACAGTAGAGAGGGGGGTCCTGGATGACAGCAGAGAGGGGGGGCTCTGGATGACAGCAGAGAGGGGGCCCTGGATGAAAGCAGAGAGGCGGGCTGGGTGACAGCAGAGAGGGGGGTCCTGGGGTGACAGCAGAGAGGGGGGCCCTGGATGACAGCAGAGAGGGGGGCCCTGGATGACAGCAGAGAGGGGGGCGCTGGATGACAGCCGAGAGGGGTCCCCTGGATGACAGCAGAGAGGGGATCCTGGGATGACAGCAGAGAGGGGTCCTGGGATGACAACAGAGTGGGGGGGACGGGATGAGAGCAGAGAGGGGGGTCCTGGAATTACACCAGAGGGGGGTCCTGGATGACAGCACAGAGGGGGGGCTCTGGATGACAGCAGAGAGGGGAGTCCTGGGAAGACAGCAGAGAGGGGGTCCTGGGATGACAGCAGAGAGGGGTCCTGGGATGACAACAGAGTGGGGGGGGCATGGAATGAGAGCAGAGAGGGGGGTCCTGGGGTTACAGCAGAGGGGGGGCTCTGGATGACAGCAGAGAGGGGGGGCTCTGGATGACAGCAGAGAGGGGGAGCCCTGGATGACAGCAGAGAGGGGGGGCGGGATGACAGCAGACAGGGGGGTCCTGGGATGACAGCAGAGAGGGGGGCCCTGGATGACAGCAGAGAGGGGGGGCTGGATGACAGCAGAGAGGGGGGACCTGGGATGACAGCAGAGAGGGAGTCCTGGATGACAGCAGAGAGGGGGGTCCTGGATGACAGCAGAGAGGGGGGGCCTGGGACGACAGCAAAGAGGGGGGACCTGGGATGACAGCAGAGAGGGGGTCCTGGATGACAGTAGAGAGGGGGGTCCTGGATGACAGCAGAGAGGGGGGGCTCTGGATGACAGCAGAGAGGGGGCCCTGGATGACAGCAGAGAGGCGGGCTGGGTGACAGCAGAGAGGGGGGTCCTGGGGTGACAGCAGAGAGGGGGGCCCTGGATGACAGCAGAGAGGGGGGCCCTGGATGACAGCAGAGAGGGGGGGCGCTGGATGACAGCCGAGAGGGGTCCCCTGGATGACAGCAGAGAGGGGATCCTGAGATGACAGCAGAGAGGGGTCCTGGGATGACAACAGAGTGGGGGGGATGGGATGAGAGCAGAGAGGGGGGTCCTGGAATTACACCAGAGGGGGGTCCTGGATGACAGCACAGAGGGGGGGCTCTGGATGACAGCAGAGAGGGGGAGCCCTGGATGACAGCAGAGAGGGGGGCTGGATGACAGCAGAGAGGGGGGTCCTGGGATGACAGCAGAGAGGGGGGCCCTGGATGACAGCAGAGAGGGGGGCCCTGGATGACAGCAGAGAGGGGGGCCCTGGATGACAGCAGAGAGGGGGGCCCTGGATGACAGCAGAGAGGGGGGCCCTGGATGACAGCAGAGAGGGGGGGCTGGATGACAGCAGAGAAGGGGGAACTGGGATGACAGCAGAGAGGGGTGCCCTGGATGACAGCAGAGAGGGGGGCCCTGGATGACAGCAGAGAGGGGGGTCCTGGATGACAGCAGGGTGGGGGGGGGGCTGGGATGAGAGCAGAGAGGGGGGCCCTGGGATAAGAGCAGAGAGGGGGGTCCTGGGATGAGAGCAGAGAGGGGGGCCCTGGATGACAGCAGGGGGGGGGCTGGATGACAGCAGAGAGGGGGGACCTGGGATGACAGCAGAGAGGGAGTCCTGGATAACAGCAGAGAGGAAGTCCTGGATGACAGCAGAGAGGGGGACCCCTGGATGACAGCAGAGAGGGGGACCCCTGGATGACAGCAGAGAGGGGGACCCCTGGATGACAGCAGAGAGGGGGACCCCTGGATGACAGCAGAGAGGGGGATCCTGGGATGACAGCAGAGAGGGGGTCCTGGGATGACAGCAGAGAGGGGGGCCCTGGGCTGAGAGCAGAGAGGGGGGCCCTGGATGACAGCAGGGGGGGCCCTGGATGACAGCAGAGAGGGGGGCCCTGGATGACAGCAGAGAGGGGGCGCTGGATGACAGCAGAGAGGGTGACCCATGCATGACAGCAGAGAGGGGGGCCCTGGGATGACAGCGGAGAGGGGGTCCTGGATGGCAGCAGAGAGGGGGGTCCTGGATGACAGCAGAGAGGGGGGTCCTGGATGACAGCAGAGAGGGGGGGTCCTGGGATGACAGCAGAGAGGGGAGTCCTGGGAAGACAGCAGAGAGGGGGTCCTGGGATGACAGCAGAGAGGGGTCCTGGGATGACAACCGAGTGGGGGGGCATGGAATGAGAGCAGAGAGGGGGGTCCTGGGGTTACAGCAGAGGGGGGGCTCTGGATGACAGCAGAGAGGGGGGGCTCTGGATGACAGCAGAGAGGGGGAGCCCTGGATGACAGCAGAGAGGGGGGGCGGGATGACAGCAGACAGGGGGGTCCTGGTATGACAGCAGAGAGGGGGGCCCTGGATGACAGCAGAGAGGGGGGGCTGGATGACAGCAGAGAGGGGGGACCTGGGATGACAGCAGAGAGGGAGTCCTGGATGACAGCAGAGAGGGGGGTCCTGGATGACAGCAGAGAGGGGGGCCCTGGATGACAGCAGGGGGGGCTGGATGACAGCAGAGAGGGGGGACCTGGGATGACAGCAGAGAGGGAGTCCTGGATAACAGCAGAGAGGGAGTCCTGGATGACAGCAGAGAGGGGGACCCCTGGATGACAGCAGAGAGGGGGACCCCTGGATGACAGCAGAGAGGGGGACCCCTGGATGACAGCAGAGAGGGGGATCCTGGGATGACAGCAGAGAGGGGGTCCTGGGATGACAGCAGAGAGGGGGTCCTGGGATGAGAGCAGAGGCAAGGGTGTCCTGGGATGACAGCAGAGAGGGGGTCCTGGGATGACAGCAAAGAGGGGGGCCCTGGATGACAGCAGGGTGGGTGGGGGGCTGGGATGAGAGCAGAGAGGGGGGCCCTGGGATAAGAGCAGAGAGGGGGGTCCTGGGATGAGAGCAGAGAGGGGGGCCCTGGGCTGAGAGCAGAGAGGGGGGCCCTGGATGACAGCAGAGAGGGGGGCCCTGGATGACAGCAGAGAGGGGGCACTGGATGACAGCAGAGAGGGGGACCCCTGGATGACAGCAGAGAGGGGGGCCTGGGATGACAGCGGAGAGGGGGTCCTGGATGGCAGCAGAGAGGGGGGTCCAGGATGACAGCAGAGAGGGGGGTCCTGGATGACAGCAGAGAGGGGGGGGTCCTGGGATGACAGCAGAGAGGGGAGTCCTGGGAAGACAGCAGAGAGGGGGTCCTGGGATGACAGCAGAGAGGGGTCCTGGGATGACAACAGAGTGGGGGGGCATGGAATGAGAGCAGAGAGGGGGGTCCTGGGATTACAGCAGAGGGGGGCTCTGGATGACAGCAGAGAGGGGGACCCCTGGATGACAGCAGAGAGGGGGACCCCTGGATGACAGCAGAGAGGGGGACCCCTGGATGACAGCAGAGAGGGGGGCTCTGGGATGACAGCAGAGAGGGGGATCCTGGGATGACAGCAGAGAGGGGGTCCTGGGATGACAGCAGAGAGGGGGTCCTGGGATGAGAGCAGAGACAGAGGTGTCCTGGGATGACAGCAGAGAGGGGGTCCTGGGATGACAGCAGAGAGGGGGGCCCTGGATGACAGCAGGGTGGGGGGGGGCTGGGATGAGAGCAGAGAGGATTGGCCCTGGGATGAGAGCAGAGAGGGGGGTGTCCTGGGATGGCAGCAGAGAGGGGGTCCTGGGATGACAGCAGAGAGGGGGTCCTGGGATGACAGCAGAGGGGGGGTCCTGGATGACAGCAGAGTGGGGGGGTCCTGGATGACAGCAGAGTGAGGGGGGGCTGGGATGAGAGCAGAGAGGGGGGCCCTGGGATAAGAGCAGCGAAGGGGGTCCTGGGATGAGACCAGAGAGAGGGGCCCTGGATGAAAGCAGAGGGGGGGCCCTGGATGACAGCAGAGAGGGGGGGCCCTGGATGACAGCAGAGAGGGGGGGCCCTGGATGACAGCAGAGAGGGGGGGTGCTGGATGACAGCAGAGAGGGGGGCCCCTGGATGACAGCAGAGAGGGGGGGCCCTGGGATGACAGCAGAGGGGGGGCCCTGGGATGACAGCAGAGACTGGGGTCCTGGATGACAGCAGAGAGGGGGGGTCCTGGGATGACAGCAGAGAGGGGAGTCCTGGGAGGACAGCAGAGAGGGGATCCTGGCATGACAGCAGAGAGGGGTCCTGGGATGACAACAGAGTGGGGGGGGGCACGGGATGAGAGCAGAGAGGGGGGCCCTGGATGACAGCGGGGGGGGGGATGGATGACAGCAGAGAGGGGGGACCTGGGATGACAGCAGAGAGGGAGTCCTGGATGACAGCAGAGAGGGAGTCCTGTATGACAGCAGAGAGGGGGACTCCTGGATGACAGCAGAGAGGGGGGCTCTGGATGACAGCAGAGAGGGGGATCCTGGGATGACAGCAGAGAGGGGGTAATGGAATGACAGCAGAGAGGGGGTCCTGGGATGAGAGCTGAGACAGGGGTGTCCTGGGATGACAGCAGAGAGGGGGTCCTGGGATGACAGCAGAGAGGGGGGCCCTGGATGACAGCAGGGTGGGGGGGCTGGGATGAGAGCAGAGAGGGGGGCCCTGGGATGAGAGCAGAGAGGGGGGTGTCCTGGGATGACAGCAGAGAGGGGGTTCTGGGATGACAGCAGAGAGGGGGTCCTGGGATGACAGCAGAGAGGGGGTCCTGGGATGACAGCAGAGAGGAGGGGTCCTGGATGACAGCAGAGTGGGGGGGTTGGGATGAGAGCAGAGAGGGGGGCCCTGGGATAAGAGCAGCGAGGGGGGTCCTGGGATGAGACCAGAGAGGGGGGCCCTGGATGAAAGCAGAGGGGGGTCCTGGATGACAGCAGAGAGGGGGGGCTCTGGATGACAGCAGAGAGGGGGGTGCTGGATGACAGCAGAGAGGGGGGCCCCTGGATGACAGCAGAGAGGGGGGGGCCCTGGGATGACAGCAGAGAGGGGGGGGGCCCTGGGATGACAGCAGAGAGGGGGTCCTGGATGGCAGCAGAGACTGGGGTCCTGGATGACAGCAGAGAGGGGGGGTCCTGGGATGACAGCAGAGAGGGGATCCTGGCATGACAGCAGAGAGGGGTCCTGGCATGACAACAGAGTGGGGGGGCACGGGATGAGAGCAGAGAGGGGGATCCTGGAATTACAGCAGAGAGGGGGGTCCAGGATGACAGCAGAGAGGGGGGTCCTGGGATGACAGCAGAGAGGGGGGGTCCTGGAAGGACAGCAGAGAGGGGATCCTGGCATGACAGCAGAGAGGGGTCCTGGGATGACAACAGAGTGGGGGGCACGGGCTGAGAGCAGAGAGGGGGGTCCTGGAATTACAGCAGAGGGGGGGCCTGGATGACAGCAGAGAGGGGGAGCCCTGGATGACAGCAGAGAGGGGGGGCTGGATGAAAGCAGAGAGGGGGGTCCTGGGATGACAGCAGAGAGGGGGGCCCTGGATGACAGCAGAGAGGGGGGGCTGGATGACAGCAGAGAGGTGGGGCTGGATGACAGCAGAGAGGGGGGACCTGGGATGACAGCAGAGAGGGGGGTCCTGGATGACAGCAGAGAGGGGGTCCTGGATGACAGCAGAGAGGGGGTCCTGGATGACAGCAGAGAGGGGGGCCCTGGATGACAGCAGAGAGGGGGGCCCTGGATGACAGCAGAAGGGGGGATCCTGGGATGACAGCAGAGAGGGGGTCCTGGGATGACAGCAGGGAGGGGGTCCTGGGATGAGAGCAGAGAGAGGGGTGTCCTGGGATGACAGCAGAGAGGGGGTCCTGGGATGACAGCTGAGAAGGGGGCCCTGGATGACAGCAGGGTGGGGGGGGGCTGGGATGAGAGCAGAGAGGGGGGCCCTGGGATAAGAGCAGAGAGGGGATGTCCTGGGATGAGAGCAGAGAGGGGGGCCCTGGATGACAGCAGGGGGGCCCTGGATGACAGCAGAGAGGGGGGCCCTGGATGACAGCAGAGAGGGGGGCCCTGGATGACAGCAGAGAGGGGGCGCTGGATGACAGCAGAGAGGGGGACCCCTGGATGACAGCAGAGAGGGGGGCCCTGGGATGACAGCGGAGAGGGGGGCCCTGGGATGACAGCGGAGAGGGGGTCCTGGATGGCAGCAGAGAGGGGGGTCCTGGATGACAGCAGAGAGGGGGGTCCTGGATGACAGCAGAGAGGGGGGGGTCCTGGGATGACAGCAGAGAGGGGAGTCCTGGGAAGACAGCAGAGAGGGGGTCCTTGGATGACAGCAGAGAGGGGTCCTGGGATGACAACAGAGTGGGGGGGGCATGGAATGAGAGCAGAGAGGGGGGTCCTGGGGTTACAGCAGAGGGGGGGCTCTGGATGACAGCAGAGAGGGGGGGCTCTGGATGACAGCAGAGAGGGGGAGCCCTGGATGACAGCAGAGAGGGGGGGCGGGATGACAGCAGACAGGGGGGTCCTGGGATGACAGCAGAGAGGGGGGCCCTGGATGACAGCAGAGAGGGGGGGCTGGATGACAGCAGAGAGGGGGGACCTGGGATGACAGCAGAGAGGGAGTCCTGGATGACAGCAGAGAGGGGGGTCCTGGATGACAGCAGAGAGGGGGGGCCTGGGACGACAGCAAAGAGGGGGGACCTGGGATGACAGCAGAGAGGGGGTCCTGGATGACAGTAGAGAGGGGGGTCCTGGATGACAGCAGAGAGGGGGGGCTCTGGATGACAGCAGAGAGGGGGCCCTGGATGACAGCAGAGAGGCGGGCTGGGTGACAGCAGAGAGGGGGGTCCTGGGGTGACAGCAGAGAGGGGGGCCCTGGATGACAGCAGAAAGGGGGGTCCTGGATTACAGCAGAGACGGGGGGCGCTGGATGACAGCCGAGAGGGGTCCCCTGGATGACAGCAGAGAGGGGATCCTGGGATGACAGCAGAGAGGGGTCCTGGGATGACAACAGAGTGGGGGGGACGGGATGAGAGCAGAGAGGGGGGTCCTGGAATTACACCAGAGGGGGGTCCTGGATGACAGCACAGAGGGGGGGCTCTGGATGACAGCAGAGAGGGGGAGCCCTGGATGACAGCAGAGAGGGGGGCTGGATGACAGCAGAGAGGGGGGTCCTGGGATGACAGCAGAGAGGGGGGCACGGGATGACAGCAGAGAGGGGGGCCCTGGATGACAGCAGAGAGGGGGGCCCTGGATGACAGCAGAGAGGGGGGCCCTGGATGACAGCAGAGAGGGGGGGCTGGATGACAGCAGAGAAGGGGGAACTGGGATGACAGCAGAGAGGGGGCCCTGGATGACAGCAGAGAGGGGGGCCCTGGATGACAGCAGAGAGGGGGGTCCTGGATGACAGCAGGGTGGGGGGGGGCTGGGATGAGAGCAGAGAGGGGGGCCCTGGGATAAGAGCAGAGAGGGGGGTCCTGGGATGAGAGCAGAGAGGGGGGCCCTGGATGACAGCAGGGGGGGGCTGGATGACAGCAGAGAGGGGGGACCTGGGATGACAGCAGAGAGGGAGTCCTGGATAACAGCAGAGAGGAAGTCCTGGATGACAGCAGAGAGGGGGACCCCTGGATGACAGCAGAGAGGGGGACCCCTGGATGACAGCAGAGAGGGGGACCCCTGGATGACAGCAGAGAGGGGGATCCTGGGATGACAGCAGAGAGGGGGTCCTGGGATGACAGCAGAGAGGGGGGCCCTGGGCTGAGAGCAGAGAGGGGGGCCCTGGATGACAGCAGGGGGGGCCCTGGATGACAGCAGAGAGGGGGGCCCTGGATGACAGCAGAGAGGGGAGCCCTGGGATGACAGCGGAGAGGGGGTCCTGGATGGCAGCAGAGAGGGGGGTCCTGGATGACAGCAGAGAGGGGGGTCCTGGATGACAGCAGAGAGGGGGGGTCCTGGGATGACAGCAGAGAGGGGAGTCCTGGGAAGACAGCAGAGAGGGGGTCCTGGGATGACAGCAGAGAGGGGGTCCTGGGATGACAGCAGAGAGGGGGTCCTGGGATGACAGCAGAGAGGGGTCCTGGGATGACAACCGAGTGGGGGGGGCATGGAATGAGAGCAGAGAGGGGGGTCCTGGGGTTACAGCAGAGGGGGGGCTCTGGATGAAAGCAGAGAGGGGGGGCTCTGGATGACAGCAGAGAGGGGGAGCCCTGGATGACAGCAGAGAGGGGGGCCCTGGGATGACAGCGGAGAGGGGGTCCTGGATGGCAGCAGAGAGGGGGCTCCTGGATGACAGCAGAGAGGGGGGTCCTGGATGACAGCAGAGAGGGGGGGTCCTGGGATGACAGCAGAGAGGGGAGTCCTGGGAAGGCAGCAGAGAGGGGGTCCTGGGATGACAGCAGAGAGGGGTCCTGGGATGACAACCGAGTGGGGGGGGCATGGAATGAGAGCAGAGAGGGGGGTCCTGGGGTTACAGCAGAGGGGGGGCTCTGGATGACAGCAGAGAGGGGGGGCTCTGGATGACAGCAGAGAGGGGGAGCCCTGGATGACAGCAGAGAGGGGGGGCGGGATGACAGCAGACAGGGGGGTCCTGGTATGACAGCAGAGAGGGGGGCCCTGGATGACAGCAGAGAGGGGAGGCTGGATGACAGCAGAGAGGGGGGACCTGGGATGACAGCAGAGAGGGAGTCCTGGATGACAGCAGAGAGGGGGGTCCTGGATGACAGCAGAGAGGGGGGGCCTGGGATGACAGCAAAGAGGGGGGACCTGGGATGACAGCAGAGAGGGGGTCCTGGATGACAGTAGAGAGGGGGGTCCTGGATGACAGCAGAGAGGGGGGGCTCTGGATGACAGCAGAGAGAGGGCCCTGGATGACAGCAGAGAGGCGGGCTGGGTGACAGCAGAGAGGGGGGTCCTGGGGTGACAGCAGAGAGGGGGGCCCTGGATGACAGCAGAAAGGGGGGTCCTGGATGACAGCAGAGAGGGGGGCGCTGGATGACAGCCGAGAGGGGTCCCCTGGATGACAGCAGAGAGGGGATCCTGGGATGACAGCAGAGAGGGGTCCTGGGATGACAACAGAGTGGGGGGGACGGGATGAGAGCAGAGAGGGGGGTCCTGGAATTACACCAGAGGGGGGTCCTGGATGACAGCACAGAGGGGGGGCTCTGGATGACAGCAGACAGGGGGGACCTGGGATGACAGCAGAGAGGGAGTCCTGGATGACAGCAGAGAGGGGGGGCCTGGGATGACAGCAAAGAGGGGGGACCTGGGATAACAGCAGAGAGGGGGTCCTGGATGACAGCAGAGAGGGGGGGCTCAGGATGGCAGCAGAGAGGCGGGGCTCTGGATGACAGCAGAGAGGGGGCCCTGGATGACAGCAGAGAGGCGGGCTGGATGACAGCAGAGAGGGGGTTCCTGGGGTGACAGCAGAGAGGGGGGCCCTGGATGACAGCAGAGAGGGGGGTCCTGGATGACAGCAGAGAGGGGGGGCGCTGGATGACAGCCGAGAGGGGGGGCGCTGGATGACAGCAGAGAGGGGATCCTGGGATGACAGCAGAGGGGGTCCTGGGATGACAACAGAGTGGGGGGGCACGGGATGAGAGCAGAGAGGGGGGTCCTGGATGGCAGCAGAGAGGGGGGTCCTGGATGGCAGCCGAGAGGGGGGGTCCTGGGATGACAGCAGAGAGGGGAGTCCTGGGAGGACAGCAGAGAGGGGATCCTGGCATGACAGCAGAGAGGGGATCCTGGCATGACAGCAGAGAGGGGTCCTGGGATGACAACAGAGTGGGGGGGCACGGGATGAGAGCAGAGAGGGGGGTCCTGGAATTACAGCAGAGAGGGGGGTCCTGGATGACAGCAGAGAGGGGGTCCTGGGATGACAGCAGAGAGGGGGGCCCTGGGCTGAGAGCAGAGAGGGGGGCCCTGGATGACAGCAGGGGGGGCCCTGGATGACAGCAGAGAGGGGGGCCCTGGATGACAGCAGAGGGGGGACCCCTGGATGACAGCAGAGAGGGGGGCCCTGGGATGACAGCAGAGAGGGGGGTCCTGGATGACAGCAGTGAGGGGGGTCCTGGATGACAGCAGAGAGGGGGGTCCTGGATGACAGCAGAGAGGGGGGGTCCTGGGATGACAGCAGAGAGGTGAGTCCTGGGAAGACAGCAGAGAGGGGGTCCTGGGATGACAGCAGAGAGGGGTCCTGGGATGACAACAGAGTGGGGGGGCATGGAATGAGAGCAGAGAGGGGGGTCCTGGGGTTACAGCAGAGGGGGGGCTCTGGATGACAGCAGAGAGGGGGAGCCCTGGATGACAGCAGAGAGGGGGGGCGGGATGACAGCAGACAGGGGGGTCCTGGGATGACAGCAGAGAGGGGGGCCCTGGATGACAGCAGAGAGGGGGGCCCTGGATGACAGCAGAGAGGGGGGACCTGGGATGACAGCAGAGAGGGAGTCCTGGATGACAGCAGAGAGGGGGGTCCTGGATGACAGCAGAGAGGGGGGGCCTGGGATGACAGCAAAGAGGGGGGACCTGGGATGACAGAAGAGAGGGGGTCCTGGATGACAGTAGAGTGGGGGGTCCTGGATGACTGCAGAGAGGGGGGGCTCTGGATGACAGCAGAGAGGGGGCCCTGGATGACAGCAGAGAGGCGGGCTGGGTGACAGCAGAGAGGGGGGTCCTGGGGTGACAGCAGAGAGGGGGGCCCTGGATGACAGCAGAAAGGGGGGTCCTGGATGACAGCAGAGAGGGGGGGCGCTGGATGACAGCCGAGAGGGGTCCCCTGGATGACAGCAGAGAGGGGATCCTGGGATGACAGCAGAGAGGGGTCCTGGGATGACAACAGAGTGGGGGGGACGGGATGAGAGCAGAGAGGGGGGTCCTGGAATTACACCAGAGGGGGGTCCTGGATCACAGCACAGAGGGGGGGGCTCTGGATGACAGCAGAGAGGGGGAGCCCTGGATGACAGCAGAGAGGGGGGCTGGATGACAGCAGAGAGGGGGGTCCTGGGATGACAGCAGAGAGGGGGGCCCTGGATGACAGCAGAGAGGGGGGCCCTGGATGACAGCAGAGAGGGGGGGCTGGATGACAGCAGAGAAGGGGGAACTGGGATGACAGCAGAGAGGGGGGCCCTGGATGACAGCAGAGAGGGGGGCCCTGGATGACAGCAGAGAGGGGGGTCCTGGATGACAGCAGGGTGGGGGGGGCTGGGATGAGAGCAGAGAGGGGGGCCCTGGGATAAGAGCAGAGAGGGGGGTCCTGGGATGAGAGCAGAGAGGGGGGCCCTGGATGACAGCAGGGGGGGGCTGGATGACAGCAGAGAGGGGGGACCTGGGATGACAGCAGAGAGGGAGTCCTGGATAACAGCAGAGAGGGAGTCCTGGATGACAGCAGAGAGGGGGACCCCTGGATGACAGCAGAGAGGGGGACCCCTGGATGACAGCAGAGAGGGGGATCCTGGGATGACAGCAGAGAGGGGGTCCTGGGATGACAGCAGAGAGGGGGTCCTGGGATGACAGCAGAGAGGGGGTCCTGGGATGAGAGCAGAGGCAAGGGTGTCCTGGGATGACAGCAGAGAGGGGGTCCTGGGATGACAGCAGAGAGGGGGGCCCTGGATGACAGCAGGGTGGGTGGGGGGCTGGGATGAGAGCAGAGAGGGGGGCCCTGGGATAAGAGCAGAGAGGGGGGTCCTGGGATGAGAGCAGAGAGGGGGGCCCTGGGCTGAGAGCAGAGAGGGGGGCCCTGGATGACAGCAGGGGGGGCCCTGGATGACAGCAGAGAGGGGGGCCCTGGATGACAGCAGAGAGGGGGCACTGGATGACAGCAGAGAGGGGGACCCCTGGATGACAGCAGAGAGGGGGGCCTGGGATGACAGCGGAGAGGGGGTCCTGGATGACAGCAAAGAGGGGGGTCCAGGATGACAGCAGAGAGGGGGGTCCTGGATGACAGCAGAGAGGGGGGGTCCTGGGATGACAGCAGAGAGGGGAGTCCTGGGAAGACAGCAGAGAGGGGGTCCTGGGATGACAGCAGAGAGGGGTCCTGGGATGACAACAGAGTGGGGGGGGGCATGGAATGAGAGCAGAGAGGGGGGTCCTGGGATTACAGCAGAGGGGGGCTCTGGATGACAGCAGAGAGGGGGGGCTCTGGATGACAGCAGAGAGGGGGGGCCCTGGATGACAGCAGAGAGGGGGGGCGGGATGACAGCAGACAGGGGGTCCTGGGGTGACAGCAGAGAGGGGGGCCCTGGATGACAGCAGAGAGGGGGGCCCTGGATGACAGCAGAGAGGGGGGCCTGGGATGACAGCAGAGAGGGGGGACCTGGGATGACAGCAGAGAGGGGGGTCCTGGGAAGACAGCAGAGAGGGGGGTCCTGGATGACAGCAGAGAGGGGGGTCCTGGATGACAGCAGAGAGGGGGGGCTCTGGATGACAGCAGAGAGGGGGGGCGCTTGATGACAGCAGAGAGGGGGCCCCTGGATGACAGCAGAGAGGGGATCCTGGCATGACAGCAGAGAGGGGATCCTGGCATGACAGCAGAGAGGGGTCCTGGGATGACAACAGAGTGGGGGGCACGGGATGAGAGCAGAGAGGGAGGTCCTGGAATTACAGCAGAGGGGGGGCCTGGATGACAGCAGAGAGGGGGGGCTCTGGATGACAGCAGAGAGGGGGAGCCCTGGATGACAGCAGAGAGGGGGAGCCCTGGATGACAGCAGAGGGGGGTCCTGGGATGACAGCAGAGAGGGGGGCCCTGGATGACAGCAGAGAGGGGGGGCTGGATGACAGCAGAGAGGGGGGGCTGGATGACAGCAGAGAGGTGGGACCTGGGATGGCAGCAGAGAGGGGGGTCCTGGATGACAGCAGAGAGGGGGTCCTGGATGACAGCAGAGAGGGGGTCCTGGATGACAGCAGAGAGGGGGGTCCTGGATGACAGCAGGGGGGGGCTGGGATGAGAGAAGAGACGGGGGCCCTGGGATAAGAGCAGAGAGGGGGGTCCTGGGATGAGAGCAGAGAGGGGGGCCCTGGATGACAGCAGGGGGGGGGCTGGATGACAGCAGAGAGGGGGGACCTGGGATGACAGCAGAGAGGGAGTCCTGGATGACAGCAGAGAGGGGGACCCCTGGATGACAGCAGAGAGGGGGGCCCTGGGATGACAGCGGAAAGGGGGTCCTGGATGGCAGCAGAGAGGTGGTCCTGGATGACAGCAGAGAGGGGGGACCTTGATGACAGCAGAGAGGGGGGTCCTGGATGACAGCAGAGAGGGGGGGGGGTCCTGGGATGACAGCAGAGAGGGGAGTCCTGGGAAGACAGCAGAGAGGGGACCTGGGATGACAGCAGAGAGGGGTCCTGGGATGACAACAGAGTGGGGGGGCATGGAATGAGAGCAGAGAGGGGGGTCCTGGGATTACAGCAGAGGGGGGCTCTGGATGACAGCAGAGAGGGGGAGCCCTGGATGACAGCAGAGAGGGGGGGCGGGATGATAGCAGACAGGGGGGTCCTGGGATGACAGCAGAGAGGGGGGCCCTGGATGACAGCAGGGAGGGGGGGCTGGATGACAGCAGAGAGGGGGGACCTGGGATGACAGCAGAGAGGGAGTCCTGGATGACAGCAGAGAGGGGGGTCCTGGATGACAGCAGAGAGGGGGGTCCTGGATGACAGCAGAGAGGGGGGTCCTGGATGACAGCAGAGAGGGGGGTCCTGGATGACAGCAGAGAGGGGGGACCTGGGATGACAGCAGAGAGGGGGTCCTGGATGACAGCAGAGAGGGGGTCCTGGATGACAGCAGAGAGGGGGGGCTCTGGATGACAGCAGAGAGGGGGCCCTGGATGACAGCAGAGAGGGGGCCCTGGATGACAGCAGAGAGGGGGGTCCTGGGATGACAGCAGAGAGGGGGGCCCTGGATGACAGCAGAGAGGGGGGCCCTGGATGACAGCAGAGAGGGGGGACCTGGGATGACAGCAGAGAGGGGGGACCTGGGATGACAGCAGAGAGGGGGGTCCTGGATGACAGCAGAGATGGGGGCCCTGGGATGACAGCAGAGAGGGGGGTCCTGGGATGACAGCAGAGTTGGGGGGCTGGATGACAGCAGAGAGGGGGGTCCTGGGATGACAGCAGAGAGGGGGGTCCTGGATGACAGCAGAGAGGGGGTCCTGGATGACAGCAGAGAGGGGGGCCCTGGGATTACAGCAGAGAGGGAGGCCCTGGAATGACAGCAGAGAGGGGGGCCCTGGGATGACAGCCGAGAGGGAGGCCCTGGGATGACAGCAGAGAGGGGGGTCCTGGGTGACAGCATAGAGGGGGGCCCTGGGATGACAGCAGAGAGGGGGGCCCTGGGATGACAGCATAGAGGGGGGCCCTGGGACAAGAGGCAAGCAACATCTCTTTGGTTTTGGGGAGTGTAACAGGATATGTGCTGTGGGATACTTTTGGATTGGGATTGGGTAAAGGACTTGTCCTAATAGGGGGATCAGATTTGAAATCTCCCCACACCACCCCACCTTGCAGCACAAGTCCACTGCTCTCCAATAGCAACCCCCACTATCACCATCACTTCTCAGTGTGTGCATCCTGATCCCCCCCCCCCTTCCTTATTACTGTGACGGTCACAGTGTGTCCCCCTCCCCTATCAACAAACTATATACACACCGCAGATGACCAGCACAGCTCTTGCAGTGGATGTCTTTCCTCCCCGGCTCCTCCCACCTCCTGTCTGTGTACACCGGAGTGAAGGAGGATGTGTGTGATGTGTGTAGGCTCAGTGGGGAGAGATGCCTGTTAGTGATAGAGAGGAACGATCGCTGCGTAGGGAAACCGGGCACCCTGCAACACATGTGGGGAAGGTGTTCTGACTCACGCTAGCGTGCCCTTGTCGGACCAGTTACCGGAGCTCAGTGCTGGAACTTGTTACAGCACTGGGCTCCATGATCAACACTGAGTACCAGGAGCCTCTCATGGGGCCCCCTGCTGGCCCTCCTGTTAAACTGCTGTATGGTCTTGGCCACCGTGTTGCAGCTCAGTGTCAGGGATCCGTCCGTTCTGTGCGAGCGGATAGCCGCTCGCGCATGCGCACTCGCGCCGCTGGTCGGCGCGTGCACGCGCGACACCGGGGCGCCCTAGGCGCGCGCGGGTGTACGGCGTTCGCGCGCGCGCGGCGTGCGCGTTAGCGCGATTGGCGCCAGTGGCCCTTTTTAAAGGTACAGCTGCAGATGTTCTGTGCTGTTCGTCTGCAGCTAGTACCTGAAGCAACCTGTTACTCTGCCTGAAAGTTTACCTGATATCCGACCCGGCTTCTGTTTGACTCCGCTGCCTTCTCCTGCTCTGACCCCGGCTTGCTTGACCTTTCTCGGACTGATACCTGTTGCTGAACCTCTGCTTGTTGACTATTCTTCTGCCTCTCCCCGCTGGTTCCTGCTTGCTGCTGGTCCTGCTTGTCCTCCTGCTCAGAGACCCTTCCAAGCCTGCTACTACCTCTCCAGGTCCGTGGACTGTCCATCTCACAGCCAGAGTGCCAACCATCTTCGGCTGCCATCTGCTGCGGAGAGTTCCTGCATCTGGAAGATCTCCATCTCATCAGCGTCCGCTGCTGCATCTGGCCAGACGCTCCTACCCCGCTGTGCTCTTGTCCCTCTGTTCCCCACTTCAGAGGGACTTGAACCAGAGCCGTAAGAGAGGTCTCCTTCCACCAAGTCAGACTCACCATCCAGAGACATAACAGTACGAACAGCCATGACTGAGTCTGCGGAAGGGGCCTCCGCCATGAAGGAGATCTGCTCGCACCTTGCGGCTCTCACCCAGGCCATGAAATCCCTTCAGGACGGTTACACCAGGTTGGAAGAGCGGGTTCAGCATCTATCTGCTTCCGGTCCAGCAGTCACAGCACCTCAGCCTCCTCCTGCTCAGCCAGCTACCCACTCTGCCGTTATGATGCTTCCACCTGAACCAAGGGTCCCCATCCCGGAGAGATTTGCAGGGGACCGTTCCAAATTTCGGGCATTCCGCAACGCCTGCCAGTTGTATTTCGCCCTTCAGCCTAGGACCTTTTCCCTGGAAGCAACTAAAGTGGGATTCGTTATTTCCCTTCTGCAAGGAGAACCCCAGTCCTGGGCCCATCACCTTCTGGAAAACGACAACTCTCTTACCCAGACCCTCTCTTCTTTCTTTGAGGGAATGGCTCAGCTCTATGACGATCCCCAATGGACTGCCACCGCGGAATCTGCATTATCTGCGCTCCAGCAAGGCCGTAGGACGGCTGAGGACTATGTTTCGGACTTTAGACGCTGGAGCGCAGACACCCAGCGGAACGAGTCGGCCCTGAGACATTAATTCCGTATGGGCCTATCTGAGGGTCTTAAGGATGAACTGGCCCGTGTAGGTACCCCAGACTCCTTGGAAGGCCTAATTGCTTTGGCCATTCAGATTGACCGGAGACTTCGTGAGCGTAGGGCCGAACGCTCCTCTCAACCCCAAAGACCAGCCTGGATGACCGCTAGAACCCCTACTCCGGCACCTTTCTTCACCCCTTCCCCTCAAGGGGGGCCTGCCAGTGTTGCTCAAACTTCTGAGGAGCCCATGCAGCTCGGACTACTGCGGCCTACCCTGTCACCTGAAGAGCGAGCCCGACGCCGGCAGATGAACTTATGCCTGTATTGTGGCGGATCCGGACATTACGTGACCAATTGCCCTGTTAAAGCACGTAAGTGCCTTTCTTCTGTGTCCAACAGTTCCATAAACTTGCCTGCCAACACTTCCCATATTGCCCTTCTACTTTCTTTTCAGCTTCAGGAAAGAACAGTCCGCGTCAACGCTATCCTTGACTCCGGGGCCTGCGGTTGTTTCATTGACTCTGCCTTCACCGACTTGCATTCCATACCTCTTCGGAAAAAATCTCATGGATTTTCCATCTTCTTGGCCGATGGTTCTCAAATCAAATCTGGTCAAGTCACCCAGGAGACCTTTCCACTACTAGCTACCACCTCCTGCCAGCACACGGAACTGCTAACACTCGATGTTATCTCTTCACCACTGTTTCCAGTGATCCTAGGCATACCGTGGCTTCAGGCACATAACCCCTCCATTGACTGGACCGGGGAAGTGAGGTTTCTATCCCCCTATTGCCTGGATCACTGCCTTCCTGGGGTTCCTGCTCAGCCCAGAACGCTCCTCTGTCTGGACCCAGACCTCTGTGTCAGTCAGTTCCTGAACCCTATCATAAGTTTCTGGACGTTTTCAGTAAGCGGGGGGCTGATACCCTTCCTCCGCACCGCCCTTATGATTGCCCCATTGAGCTTCTTCCAGGAGCAGAGATTCCGTTCGGACGTGTCTTCCCCCTGTCTGAGAAAGAACAAGAAGCCGTGAAGGTCTACATTTCCGAAAACCTCAAGAAGGGGTTCATCCGCCATTCCACATCTCCTGCTGGCGCCGGAATATTTTTCATCACGAAGAAGGATCAGACACTTCGGCCCTGTGTGGATTACCGGGAGCTGAACAGAATTACGGTTAAAAACCGTTATCCTCTACCGTTGATTCCTGAACTTTTTCAAAAGCTGAGGTCGGCTACCGTCTTCACCAAGTTGGACTTGAGGGGAGCTTATAATCTGGTCCGTATACGGGCTGGCGACGAGTGGAAAACTGCTTTCCGAACTCGTTTTGGGCACTACGAGTACCTGGTTATGCCTTTCGGGCTCTGTAACGCCCCAGCCACTTTCCAGCATCTGATAAATGATGTTTTCCGGGACTTTATGGACATTTTCGTCATTGTATACTTAGATGACATTCTGATTTTCTCCGGATCTCTGGAACAGCATCGTGAGCATGTTGGCAGGGTGCTGCTTCGGCTCCGACAACACGGGTTATACGCCAAAGCCGAAAATGCAAGTTCGAGCAGCAGAACATTCAATTTCTTGGCCTTGAAATTTCTCCAGCAGGCATCAAAATGGACCCGCAGAAGGTTTCCGCTGTTCTTGAGTGGCCAGCCCCCACCGATAAAAAGGGGATTCAGCGCTTTGTGGGCTTTGCCAATTTTTATAGAAAATTCATTAAGAGGTTCTCGGCCATCATCTCCCCCATCACCCAGCTCACTAGGCAAAACGTACATTTCTATTGGGGCCCTGAAGCACAGGCTGCCTTTGAGAGACTCAAGAACTTGTTTACTTCTGCTCCCATCCTCAGCCATCCGGACCCGTCTCGACCCTATATCTTGGAGGTCGATGCTTCTGAGGTAGCAGTGGGGGCGGTGGTTTCCCAGCGTCAAGGTAAAGATGACCTGATGCACCCCGTAGGGTTCTTTTCTCGAAAACTTTCTCCTGCGGAGAGGAATTATGACGTGGGGGACCGAGAGTTACTAGCCATCAAGTCTGCTTTGGAGGAGTGGAGATATTTACTGGAGGGGGCGGTTCACCCCGTACTCATTTACACTGATCATAAGAACCTTGAGTACCTCCGTACCGCTAAACGCCTGAAGCCTCGGCAGGCCCCCTGGGCCCTCTTCTTCTCCCAGTTCTGCTTTCATATTACCTATCGTCCTGGTTCAAGAAATGTGAAGCCGGATGCGCTTTCTCGCATGTTTGATAGTTCCAAGGACATCGCACCTCCAGACACCATTCTTCCTGCCAACACCTTTTTGCTCGTCCAGCCAGACCTGTTGTCCCAGTTAAGAGGAGCTTCCTTCATATCCTCCTGTCCCCCAGGAATTACGTTGGTATCCTGAGAGGGGCTGCTTTGGAAAGACAATTTAATCTTTGTTCCTGAAGACGTCCGAATGGGGATCCTGGGTTTCCTTCATGATCACCCTCTCGCAGGGCACTTTGGTTTCCGCAAAACACTGGAGCTTGTACAGCGTACCTTCTGGTGGCCAGGCATGAGGGAATTCTGCGAACAATATGTAGACTCTTGCCCCGTGTGTAATCGAAGTAAGGTTCCCAGAAACTGGGCCTGGGGTCTGCTTAAACCACTTCCCGCACCTGATCGACCCTGGCGGATGATTACAATGGATTTTATTGCAGAACTTCCTTCCTCTGAAAACTGTACAGCCATCTTTGTGGTTTGTGACCGCTTGTCCAAAATGGCCCATTTCCTACCCTTGAAGGGAACCCCCTCCGCATCTAAGACGGCCCATATCTTCATTAGAGAGATAATCAGACTTCACGGGGTACCCACTAATATCGTATCAGATAGGGGGGTCCAGTTCACTTCTCGTTTTTGGAGAGCCCTATGTGAGACCTTGAAAATAGAACTGGCCTTGTCCTCCGCCTATCACCCCCAGACCAATAAGCAGACTGAGCGTACCAACCAAACCCTCGAACAGCACATTCGATGCTTTACGTCCTTTGTCCAGGACGATTGGGTTTCCCTTTTACCCCTGGCGGAATTCGCCTATAACAACGCCAGTCATGCTACCACAGGGCAGTCCCCGTTTTTTGCTAACTATGGTTTTCATCTGTCTTTTCTTCCTGATATCCTTTCAGAATCCCATGTTCCAGCAGTCCAGGACACGGTGTCCTTTCTCCATCACAACAACCGGATCCTACAAGAAGCCATAGCTAAGGCTCAAGCAGACAGTAAGAGGAACTTCGATCAAAGAAGAAGAGGAGAATTGATTCTTCAAGTCGGGGATCAGGTATGGCTTTCCACTTCTAACTTGAAATTAGCTTGTCCCTCCAAGAAACTGGCACCCAAATTTTTGGGGCCATTTCCAGTTAAGAGGAGGATTAATGAAGTGTCATATGAACTGTCCTTACCTGACTCCATGAAAATACACCCAGTTTTCCATGTATCTTTGCTCAAACCTGCTGTACCTGATCCCTTTCCCGGTAGAGGAACGAGACCGCCTGAGCCTGTGTTGATTAATGGCAATGAGGAGTATGAGGTGGAGGCAATTTTGGACTTCAGAAGACGACAGGGACAAGGTCAGTTCTTGATCAAATGGAAGGGCTATTGCCCGGAGAATAATTCATGGGAACCTGCTGTTAACCTGCATGCTGATAGATTAATTCAGGCCTTCTTTTCTGCACATCCGGAAAAGAGAGTCGCTAGGGGCACCCGGAGGTTGCCCCTTGTGGGGGGGCAATGTCAGGGATCCATCCGTTCTGTGCGAGCGGATCGCTGCCCGCGCATGCGCACTCGCGCCGCGGGTCGGCGCGTTCACGTGCGCCGCCGGGCGCCCCAGGCGCGCGCGGGTGCACGCCATTAGTGCGCGCACACGTGTGCGCGTTAGCGCGATGGGCGCCAGTGGTCCTTTTTAAAGGTACAGCTGCAGATGTTCTGTGCTGTTCGTCTGCAGCTAGTACCTGAAGCAACCTGTTACTCTGCCTGAAAGTTTACCTGATATCCGACCCGGCTTCTGTTTGACTCCGCTGCCTTCTCCTGCTCTGACCCCGGCTTGCTTGACCTTTCTCGTACTGATACCTGTTGCTGAACCTCTGCTTGTTGACTATTCTTCTGCCTCTCCCCGCTGGTTCCTGCTTGCTGCTGGTCCTGCTTGTCCTCCTGCTCAGAGACCCTTCTGAGCCTGCTACTACCTCTCCAGGTCCGTGGACTGTCCATCTCACAGCCAGCGTGCCAACCATCTTCGGCTGCCATCTGCTGCGGAGAGTTCCTGCATCTGGAAGATCTCCATCTCATCAGCGTCCGCTGCTGCATCTGGCCAGACACTCCTACCCCACTGTGGTCTTGTCCCTCTGTTCCCCACTTCAGAGGGACTTGAACCAGAGCCGTAAGAGAGGTCTCCTTCCACCAAGTCAGACTCACCATCCAGAGACATAACACTCAGTTTCAGGGGTCTTGGCAATCTTCTTATAGCCTAGGCCATCTTTATGGAGAGCAACAATTTTTTTTAAGATTCTCAGAGAGTTCTTTGCCATGAGGTGCCATGTTGAACTTCCAGTGACCAGTATGAGAGAGTGAGAGCGATAAAACCAAATTTAACACACCTGTTCCTCACTCAATCCTGAGATCTTGTAACACTAACGAGTCACATGAAACCAGAGAGGGAAAATGGCTAATTTGGCCCAATTTGGACATGTTCAATTAGGGGTGTACTCAGGGGTGCCATCAGGGGGGTACAAAGGATGAACCACCACTCCAAAGTATTCCTCGAGGACTGAAGCTCTGTCTCCTATTGATGAGCGGCAGGTGCTGACCATTACACACACCATGAGCAAACAAGCAGGACAAAACTCTGGATAGCCACACACTGGAAATAGACTTGAAATCCGATCTTTAATTAAAACAACGTGGGTCACATCAAAACAAATTCAAAAAATCTACAGCAAAAGAATAACAGGGTACAGGAAAAGCTGATGCGTTTCGCACAGTAATCAGTGCTTACTCATAGCTGAGTGATCTATGAGTAAGCACTGATTACGGTGTGAAAAGGCGTCAGCATTTTCCTGTACCCTGTTATTCTTTTACTGTGGATTTTTTTATGTAGTTGTGATGTGACCCATGTTGTTTTAATTAAAGATGGGATTTCAAGTCTTTTTCCAGTGTGCGGCTATCCAGAGTTTTGTCCTGCTTGTTTGCTCATCATGGGAGTACAGTCATTACAACTGTAAGGGGCCCACCCAGGCCAGAAAAAGGCAGGCTGGGTGAAGGGGATCTGTGCTGTGCAATATAGCAATGATCTCACAGTTTCTGCAGCTCTCGTGTCATTGATTTTAGACATCAAGCTCCTTACTGCCACCTCTGGCTATGATGTGCATGTGCACCCCTCGCGTGGCAGTGATCTGCCTGTACTATACTTCTCAGCAACATCTCAGCTTTGTAATAACGAGATGGGACCAGGTAGGAAATTACAAGTAGGGGCTGTGAAGAGGGGCCAGGTCTAAAGCTGTGTAAGGGGCCCAAAAATTTCTGATGGCTGCCCTGGGTGTACTCACTTTTATTGCCAGCGGTTTAGACATTAATGGCTGTGTTGAGTTATTTTGAGGGGACAGCAAATTTACACTGTTATACAAGCTGTACACTCACTACTTTACATTGTAGCAAAGTGTCATTTCTTCAGTGTTGTCACATGAAAAGATATAATAAAATATTTTCAAAAATGCGAGGGGTGTACTCACTTTTGTGAGATACTGTAGCCCTTCTTAATGAAAAGGTTCCTGACAGCTCTCGTTCCACACAACGGTTGACTCATTTTATTTTCATGACAACGCAATTGTCATTAACAGTGCAATAGCACTGAAAACTGAAAATTGGCCTGGGCAAGAAAAGGGTGAAAGTTAAAAAAAATTAAATTGACTGGTTAATTCGAAGGGTTCATATACTTTTTCATGCCACTGTAAATTGAGTATTCTTTTGCAAAGTGAAATGTTACCAATCACAAAACTCTGGGTAAAATTCCCCTGCAATGTGAAAAGCTTATTTGCCTTTCAAAAATTGACCCCATAGTGTTCTTCATGCATCAAAGCATTCAGTTCTCCCTTTTTGCTTGCCAGATTTTTGGCATTTGTGAACAAATGTTTTACTAGTCTGGTTAGTATTTCTGTCTGCAAATTATAGTTAAAACAAGTTAAAAGTCCGGGTTAAAGAGCTTTTCTATAATCTTTCTTAACTGTCCTTCCAATTATATATTTTTACAAATTTTTTTGTTCTAACACAATAGCGCTAGAGACATATAATGAAATGGTTATTAAAACTTTAAGCATAGGCAGTACATTGTGTGACAAGTTTATAGCCACAAGCACATGAACTAGCAGGCAGTCACTGAAAGGCATTACGTTTAAATATCCAGTAGGTTATGGAGACATGGGCACAATTGGTCAACAACGATGTAAGTATTGTTATCCTTTAAATCAATCAGTAATATAAGATTACAACTGTATGTATAGTCCAGTTTACACACACACACACACACACACACACACACACACACACGGTAGGGACCAATGTGAGTGTGCAATGTACAGAGATAGGGACAATTGTAGACACTCACTCAGGTTGAACTGGATGGACTGGTGTATTTATTCAACCTTACTAACTATGTAACTATGTAACTATGTAACTATGTAACACACATACAAAACTATGAATAAACTAAAACAGGCATGTCCAAAGTCCGGCCCGCGGGCCAATCGCGGCCCGCAGTCCGGTTTTGAACGGCCCGCCTGGTGTGCTGCGGGATCAGGGCTGTCAAATGAGCCGATCCCCGGCACTGTGTGAAGCTCCCGTCGGCTTCAAAAGTGAAAGTAAAGTGCAGAGGAGTGTGCTGTGCTCTCTGCTTCCCCCTACAGTGCAGTACCCGGCTGAATGAGGAAATGGAATGGAAAGGTACTGTACTACAAGCTAGATTCGTTTTAAAAAGGCTTCATTTATGTGTATGTGTGTGTGTGTGCATGTGTGTCTGTATGTATGTATGTGTGTGCATGTGTGTCTGTATGTATGTATGTGTGTGCATGTGTGTCTGTATGTGTGCATGTGTGTCTGTATGTATATGTGTGCATGTCTGTCTGTATGTATGTGCATGTGTGTCTGTATGTATGTGCATGTGTGTCTGTATGTATGTGCATGTGTGTCTGTATGTATGTGCATGTGTGTCTGTATGTATGTGCATGTGTGTCTGTATGTATGTGCATGTGTGTCTGTATGTATGTGTGTGCATGTCTGTATGTATGTGTATGCATGTGTGTCTATATGTGTGTGCATGTCTGTCTGTATGTATGTGTGTGTGTGTGTATGTGTGTCTGTATGTGCATGTGTGTCTGTGTGTGTGTGTGTGTGTGTGTGTGTGCATGTGTGTGTGTGTCTGTGCATGTATGATTGCATGTGTGTGTGTGTGTCCATGTATGTCTGTATGTATGTATGCGTATGTGCATGTGTGTCTGTATGTATGTGCGTGTATGTCTGTCTGTATGTGTGTGCATGTATGTGTGTCTGTATGTGTGTCTGTATGTATCTGTGTGCATGTATGTGTGTGTGTGTGTGTGTGTATGTATGTCTGTATGTATGTATGTGCCTGTATGTATGTATGTATGTACGTACGTGTGTGCATGTGTCTGTATGTGTGTGTGTGCATGTGTCTGTATGTATGTAAGTATATGCATGTGTCTGTATGTGTGTATGTCTGTGTGTATGTGTATGCATGTGTGTTACTTTTAATCCAGACCCCCCCCCCCATTCTTGTACCATCAGAACTGCTTTTGTGGTGCTTGTGTGTGTGATAGCAGCCAGGATTGCTGCTCCTCTGAAAAGCAATCCATATACAGATCGCTTTTTAGAGGCATTTGAAAGGTGGTAAAGAGGCATTATGTTGCCTCCTCACCACCTGTTTTAAGCCCGTAAATGTAGCATCACTATACCGCAACTGTGCAGTCCACACATTTGCGGGGTAGTTGCAGTGCAGGCCCATTCACTCTGAGCATACCTCCAGCTGCAGCCACAGCATGTGTACACCCCCAGCTGCTCCCTCTGCAGCTAAAGGGGGAGAAGTTGGGGGTGGTAAAAACAGCTCAACCATGTAGTTTTACTGCCCCTCCAATAAGCCCTTGGCTCACATCTGCATGGCTGCATGCTGTGTGTAGGGCAGCCCATGCATTTCAATGGGCTTCCATACCCACAAAAATGCAGGGAAAGAAGTCCCAGAGCTTTTTTTTTTTTTTAATTGCGCTGCACCAAAAGCACCCCATGTTTCCAATGTGTGGGGTACCATTAAGACTTAACGGTACCCCTAAAGAACAGAGCATGCGTCTGTGTGTCGGGCAAACGAGCGCGACAAAGGCACAAGAATTTTTGTTGGGCCAGGTATGAGTGCTCGAATGACCGAATTTTAATGGTTCAAAGAATGTCAGGCAAAATGGTCGGCCCTCACACATGTTCACTTCATCGAATCTGGCCCTCTTTGAAAAAAGTTTGGACACCCCTGAACTAAAACATTTGTTATTGAACCCTGGTTTTCAGTCTGTATAATTAATAATGAATGCCTTTTGTCACATGCTGTTAATTATTTGTAAGTAAGCACATTAAATCTTTCTCAATCAGAGTTAGCAAATTCAATATTTATCTTTGATAAACTAATACCATCTGCTCTCCATTATATTCCTTATTTGGAAATTAACTTCTGTTTTCCTAAATTCAATACCCTACTCCCAAACACAGAAAATGCAATAAAAGCATTAGCTTTTATAGACTACAAATGTTAGTAAATAAGAGAGTATGTGTATATTTTTGTGTATAATAAAGGCAAAGTGCACAAATCAGTTATGCCGCGTACATACGATCGGATTTCTCGTCGGAAAAAGATATGGCGGCTTTTCCGATGGGATTCCGCTCAAGTTTGACTGGCATACACACGGTCACGCAAAAGTTTGCTGAAATTACGACCGTCAAGAATGCGGTGACGTACAACCAGGGGCGGACTGACCATTGGGCTACTCGGGCACTGCCCGAGGGCCCCATGCCACTAGGGGGCCCCATCAGGGTTGCCAGCCTCAGTAAAACCAGGGACAGTATGTAAATCCTGAGATTATAGCTGCCCCACCTCTCCAGTACCTTCTCAGCCAATAGAAACATGTCTGTGTGTACTGTGTGTGTGATTGTATACTGTGTGTGTGTTTGTGTATACTATGTGGCCCCATAATCGCTGATTGCCTGGGGGCCCCATAATCTCATATTGCCCGGGGGCCCCATGAGTTGTCAGTCCGCCCCTGCGTACAACACTATGACGAGCCGAGAAAATGAAGTTCAATGCTTCTGAGCATGCATCAAATTGTTTCTGAGCATGCATCGGAATTGCCACAGATGATCGCATTTTCAGATAGGAACTTTTCCCGACTGAAAAATTGAGAGCATTCTCTCCACTTTTTGCTGGCTGGAATTCCGCCAGCAAAAGATCGATGGAGCATACACACGGTCATATTTTCCGACGAAAAACTCTCATCGGTCTTTTGCGGGCTGAAATTCCGATTGTGTGTACACGGCATTAATGCCAAATATGGATACTGTTTATGGTTTTGATATACCAGTGTATGAATGAAGTAGCAATAATTAAAAAAACTGTCTCAAAGTGCAAAATATAGCTAACGTTGGCATTGTATTTTTACCATCTTCTCTTGTTTCCAGTTGTTCAGCATTGTGAGTACAGTTAAAAGCATGGTGCTGCTTGTTACAGTATAATATGAACTATGAGGACTATATTTAGGAAACTGAAAAAAGAATGGAATGGAATAAAAGTTAAGTTGTTGTTTAAAGTTTTCTTGTTTAATCTTCATTAATAAAAAAATGAAATCTTATTATTAATTGTCACCATGGGCAATTACTGTAGACGCCTGCCTTTAGACGCACATGAAATTTAATGGCATCCCAGTCTAATGCCTTGTACACACGGTCTGAAATTCCGATGGAAAAGGTCCGATCGGATTATATTGTTGGAAAATCCGATCGTGTGTGGGCTCTATCGGACGTTTTCCATGGGAATTAGGAAAAAATTTGAGAGCAGGATCTAAAATTTTCCGACAAAAAATCAGATCGGACTTTTTCCGATCGTTTGTAGAGAATTCTGACAGACAAAGTGCCACGCATGCTCAGATCAAATTACGAGACCAAATCTTTGGCTACTAGCCTCTACGTAGTCCCATTGTGCGCAACGAACGATCGAATTTTCTGACAACTTTGTCCGACTGTGTGTATGCAACACCAGTTTCGGACAAAATCTGTCGGAAAAAATCTGACAGATTTTGTGGTTGGAATGTCCAACCGTGTGTAGTCTGGCACAGTGGTGTAGTGGGTAGCACTCTCGCCTAGCAATAAAAAGTTTCACTGGTTCAAATCCCAACCATAGCATTACCTGCCTGGAGTTTGCATGTTCTCCCTGTGCCTGCGTGGGTTTCCACTGGATACTCTGGTTTCCTCCCACACTCCAAAGACATGCTGGTAGGTTAATTGGCTTCTGTCTAAATTGGCCCTAGTATATGAATGTGTTTTACGGACCTTAGATTGTAAGCTCCTTGAGGGTAGGGACCGATGTGAATGTACAATGTATATGTAAAGCGCTGTGTAAATTGACAGTGCTTTATAAGTACCTTAAATAACAATAATAGTCTGTAGGGTTTAATATTGAGTTGGCCCACCCTTTGCAGCTCTAACAGCTTCAACTCTTCTGGGAAGGCTGTTCACAAGGTTTAGGAGTGTCTATGGGAATGTTTGACCATTCTTCCAAAAGCGCATTTGTGAGGTGTTTGACGAGAAGGCCTGGCTCGCAGTCTCCGCTCTAATTCATCTCAAAAGTGTTTTATCAGGTTGAGGTCAAGACAGGTGCAGGCCAGTCTATTTCGTCCACCCCAAACTCGGTCTTTATAGATCTTGCTTTGTACACTGATCAAAATCATTTGGTGGAGGGGGGATTATGGTGTGGGGTAATTTTTCAGGGAGTGGGTTTGGCCCCTTAGTGAAGGGAACTCTTAAGACGTCAGCATGCCAAGACATTTAGAAAATGTCATGCTCCCAACTTTGTGGAAACAATTTGGGGATGGCCCCTTCCTGTTCCAACATGACTGTGTATCAATGCACAAACAAGGTCCATAAAGATATGGATGAGCGAGTATGGGGTGGAAGAACTTGACTGGCCTGAACACAGTCCTGACCTCAACCGGACAAAACACCTTTGGGATGAGCTAGAGCGGAGACTGAGAGCCAGGCCTTCTTGTCCACATCAGTGCCTAACCTCACAAATGCGCTTCTGGAAGAATAGTCAAACATTCCTGTAGACACACTCTTAAACCTTGTGGATAGCCTTCCCAGAAGAGTTCAAGCTGTTATAGCTGGAAAGGGTGGGGTAACTCAATATTAGACCCTACGGAATAGAACTGGGATGCCATGGAAGTTCTTTTGCATGTAAAGGCAGGTGTCCCAATACTCTTGACAATATAGTATATATAGCCATATTGTGCATTCGCACATCAATAAATTCTCTTGTGCTAGTGAAATCAATAACAACAGTCCCATTTTGATAATGGTGAAATTAGAAAACTGTGCAGTCCTTCAAAGGAAACTTCCTTTTCCAACTGTAGTGCTACCCCCTAGCAGTTATGTCTTTTGGCCTAGTCTGACAAGTCCCAGGCCTAGGGCGGAACTTTGCAGGGGTGGGCAAGAAATCCACCCCCCTGCACAAGAAAAAGCCTCCTTTACCCGTCCTACCGAGTCCCGGCACCCTGGCTTCCCCCCACAACTGCCTCCCATCTTGCTGTAGTGCGGCAATCAGTAGTGGCTGGTACTCCAAATTTTTGGAGGGTGCAAACAAACTGAAAACCTTTTGAATAAAAAATAAATAAATAATCCAGCCACTGTGCCATCAAACGCAGCCACTGTGCCCAACGCTGCCACTGTGTCCATCAAATGCTGCCACTGTGCCATCAAACGCAGCTACTTTGCCCATCAAACGCTGCCACTGTGCCATCAAAGCAGCTACTGTGCCTAACGCTGCCACTGTGCCCATCAAACGCTGCCAGTGTGCCCATCAAATGCTGCCAGTGTGCCCAACTGTCCATCATATGCTGCCAGTGTGCTCATAAAACACTGCCAGTGTGCTCAACTGCCCATCAAATGCTGCCACTGTGTCCGACTGTTCATCATATGCTTCCAGTTTGCCCTTCAAATGGTGCCAATGTGCCCAACTGCCCATCATATGCTGCCAGTGTGCCCAACAAACGCTGCCAGTGTGCCCAACAAACGCTGCCAGTGTGCCCATTAAATGCTGCCAATATACCCATTAAATGCTGCCAGTGTGCCCATTAAATGCTGCCATTGTGCCCATTAAATTCTGCCAGTGTCCCCCTGCCCGCTTGTCATCTGCCCGGCACTTACCTTATGTCTGTGGGGCAACAAGTGACAACGACGTTCCTGCCTTATCTCCCATCCTCTCTTTCTAATAGGCGTCCTGTTGTTTCAGCCAATCAGATGACAGGTAACAGACCCGAGCACCTGATTGGCGGAGAAGCAGTTCAGTGTTAGGAAAGCGAATAGTCATTACGCTTTCCTAACACAGCTGAGGGGACTATGAGTGCCAAGCATGGTGCTTACAGTTCCCCTATTTTGCGGCCTATTAGAGCCTTATTTACCAGCTCTGCTTGGGACGTGCATTCCACGGAGCTTCTGACGTCACTTCCGGTTTACCGCTGGCTCAGGTATACCGGAACTGACATCTTAACTCAGAGAACAAAGCACCTCCGAGTTAAGTGATTCAACGGGTGGGCGGAAGTTGTATGGGTCGATGGACTGCGCCACAAGCCAACTCATAAGCCTGCAAATGAAGAGCCTCGTCTGCAATCTCATGATTGTATTGACGTGGTGCTTCCCATAGTGCACTGTGTCCAACACCCAAACACAGTTCACTTAAAGGACATTTTTTTCTATTTCAATTTTTTTTTAAAGGCCTTTTTAATAAAAAAAAATGTTTTCATTTTTTTTGTGACTGCTGGGGGGCCGCACCTGTGTGCCACCTATTGATGGGCCACCACTGGCTGCACTAGTAAATATTATGGGCAGCAGTAGTTTGGGCGTGCTTGACTGAGGGGAGTGGAGCGACTGGTGACTGGCTGCATTTCATTTGGCTGGCGGAGGCGTAGCCTAATGCTCCGCCTATCCTCCTCTGTGTGGCTTTGGTTCACTGGCTGCATCTTCTCCCTGACCCGGGTGTGTCTGTGACGATAGGAGGAGGGGAGAGAGAGGTACATGAGAGGAGCCCCAGGCAGCGACCAGGCCAGCAGGTGAAATTAATTTCTATTACTATAGCAAAAATGAGCAGTGCTCGTTTCTGCAATATTTTTATGTTTGGATCTCATCTGGATATTTTACCAGCTGCCTGTAGACTGGATGTTTGTTTGATTCTCGTCTCGTCTTACGTTTAACCCTTATTATTTCCACTTTTTCCTAAAGCACTTCAGTGTGCGGGCCCCATTTTGTTCACATTTATTTCAATTAATTTATATTACTATTGTAATGTGCGTGTGGCAAGCAGCCAATCACATACTGCTCAATATGGAAATAATATACAGATCATGATATTGCAAAGTGATCCATGCTGCAAACTCATTAAACAGTCCACATTCAGTGAAAGTTCATGTTCTGCAAACATTGCAGTGCATGAACTTTCACTGAATGTGGACTGTTTAATGAGTTTGCATTGATTTTAGCATGTACAAAGTGCCAAATGCATGCTGAAATCAATGCAAACTCATTAACCGCTTCAGATTTTACCCCCGTTCTGACCAGAGCACTTTTTATTCGGCACTGCATCGCTTTAACTGACAATTGCACGCTCGTTCGACGTGGCACCCAAACAAACTTGATGTCCTTTTTTTCCCACAAAGAGAACTTTCTTTTGGTGGTATTTAATCACCTCTGCAGTTTTTATTTTTTGCGCTATAAACAAAAAAAGAACAATAATTTAGAAAAAAAAAACACATTCTTTTTTACTTTTTGCTATAATAAATATCCCCCAAAAATATATTAAAAAAATATATTTTTCCTCAGTTTAGGCCGATATGTATTCTACATATTTTTGGTAAAATAAAAAAATCGCAATAAACGTATATTGATTAATTTGCACAAAAGTTATAGCGTCTACAAAATAGGGGAAAGTTTTATGGCATTTTTATTATACATTTTTTTTTTACTAGTAATGGCGGCGATCTGCGATTTTTATCGGTACTGCAACAATATGGCGGACACATCAGATGATTTTGACACATTTTTGGGACCACTGGCATTTATACATCGATCAGTGCTATAAAAATGCATTGATTACTGTAAAAACATCACTGGCAGGTAAGGGGTTAACACTAGGGGGCAATCAAGGGGTTAATGTGTTCCCTAGTGTGTGTTCTAACTGAAGAGGGAGTGGACTGTGTAGGGGAAGAGATCGATCGCTGCTCATACTCTGTATAAACAGACGATCTGTCACTTCTCCCCTCAGAGAACCGGAAACTGTGTTTACACACACAGATCCCGGTTCTCCATGTCCCTCAAGCGATCACGGGAGCCCGGCAGTGATCGTGATTGCCGGGCACTTGCAAAGGCTCCATGGGCAAGCAGGGGATGCGAAAAGGGAACCGACGCAACATGACAGCGATTCGCGCAGCCGAGCCATGTTGCCACAGTATAACTGCGGCGGCTGGTCGGCAAGCGGTTAAAGAGGAGGTCCGCCCCCTCCCCTTGATAAAATAAAAGGTCTCTTTCACACGGATGATCCTCCCAATGGAGTCAGCTTTGCTCAGTGGAGGATTGATCCGTTGATCCCCGCTGAGCAGGCAGATGACAGGTCCATCTCCGCTCACTGTGCAGGGAAGCACCTGTCAGAGCACTGCTGTCCCCTATGGGGAGATCTGATGAAAACGAATGCGCCTCTTTATTCTCATCTGATCTGCCTGATGGAAAATCAGGTCTCCATCTGTCTGGATTTTGCAGACAGGATTGGATAGCAGCAGGTGTCAGCAGACATGTCACCGCTGACATCCACCGCTCCATAGGAGTGAATGAAGCATCCGATCAGGTCCGCCTGAAAAAGTGACAGGCCGACCTGATCCAACAGCCCATGTGAAAGGGTCCAAAGTCAGCAGCTACAAATACTGTAGCTGCTGACTTTCAATATTAGGACACCTACCTGTCCAGGGTTCCCACAATGTCGACACACCAGCCAATTTTTGGATTGCCTCTCGGTGTTAGGGCTGGGCTCAGCTCTTCCTTCTCTGAGCTGGCTGCTCAGCTGTCGGCTAATTGCCAGCTCCTATCGCGCCACATTGATTCACCTGTTGATGATATCCTGCTCGTCAGTCTTGCGTACTTAAGCCATCCAGCCCAGATGATCTCTGCCTTCACCTTGGACACATCTCTAGAGATGCTCTCCTGTGTTCCTGTTAAAGACTTGCTTGGCTGACATTCCTCCTGCCTCTAGATCCTGCTTGCTGTTCTGATACGCTCTGGCTCCCTGACGTTTTAGTTTTCCCTACTTTGCATGTGCGAAGCGTGCTGCACATTCTGAATGGTGCGGCGGAGGAGGGGGGGTGGTTTATTGATTATAGGGTGGGTCTTAAACAGGAAGGGGTGTGGCCTTAACAGGGAGGAATAGGTCATATTTAAATTAGGGGGTGCACGAGTTCAGTCAGGCCTAGGGTAGCACAAAACCTAAATACACCATTGCCCCATAGAGGGCTGCTGGATTTTGGTTCCCCCTATTCCTGCACAGCCAGACAAAACACATTTTCCAACTTTCATTTAGAAACAAAGAATCAGTCCATCGGCTTGTTTTTGTTGTTTTATTGGGGAAAACAACTTGGATGGGGTAAAGAGATTATGGGATGCCCAACTTGACTGAAAAGAACAACTTGAAGACAACTTCCTTCACTATGTACACCACAAAAATGACAAATCCAATACTGTATTTCTCCTGCAACAGTCTCTCAGGAATTGGCAATTACAATTTCCTTTGTTGGAGCTCTGTGTCCTCTTAGTGGAAATTTAGTAAAGTTCCAAACTAGTTGGAGCTCTGTGTCCCCTCTCTTGAAAATATCATCCCATCTAGCTGCTTGATAAAATGTCCCAGGACAATGGTTGGGTTTAGTAGTTGACACTGTCCCAGAATAGCTTGCTTGACATTGCATCTGCCAGATTTCTCCTTTTTAGGCCCTGGGGGTGTAGACAAAATACTTTTCCATTAAGCTTAATCCTCTCTCAATATTCAGATCACTTAAACTTCCACGGACAGCTCAAGCATCCACATATGCATATGAAGAAATAAAATGCTCATTGCACAGACATCCAAAGATAGGATTTATTATAAATAAAAGAAGGCGGTTAAACTCACAATATGAAAGGACCACCAAGCATATGAAAACATAACGGTGTTTCCAACCGAAAAGATGGCTGCCGTGTCTCCAATCAGCATCCCGTGTCACACGTCCTAGGCTCCACTTGATGTTTCGACATAAAAATGTGTCATCAGGGCCCTGATGACCGCCTAATTTGCCTAATTAGAGAGACGCCTCTGCCTCTCTGTGCCTCCTGTCCAGATCCTTCTTTGTTTTTCAGAAAACCTGGCACCCAAACCACACAGGCCCAATGTCACCACCCCCCCAGACTGGGGAGTGCCTCAAAGGCCTGACAACCTAGTGTTCCATCTCCAGTTCTTCCACCCGACAACTCCCCCCAGCAGGGCTGACTCTAGTTATTTAAGGAGGCCCGCCTCCTGACAATCCAATTTGGGTAATTGGTCGGTGGTCCGTAGAATACCCCAGGCAGCTCTACCTCTCCTAGCTTTCAACTAGGCCTGATTAAATTTACCTGCCCTCACATGTAAATTTTGCACAATTTCATGCTCCCAACTTTGTGGGAACAATTTAGAAATGGCCCCTTACTGCTCCAACATGACTGTGCACAAGTGCACAAACAAGGTCCATAAAGGCATGGATGAGCGAGTTTGGGGTGGAGGAACATGACTGGACTGACTTCAACCCGATAGAACACCTTTGGGATGAATTATAGCGGAGACTGCGAGCGAGGCCTTCCCGTCCATATCAGTGCCTGACCTCACAAATGCACTTCTGGAAGAATGGTCAAAAATTCCCATAGCCACACTCCTAAACCTTGTGGACAGCCTTCCCAAAAGAGGTGAAGCTGTTATAGCTGCAAGGGTGGGCCAACGCAATATTGAACTTTACAGACTAAAGGCCTGTACACACGATCAGACTTTTTGACAACAAACATGCAAATTAACTGTTTTGGAGCAACATCCGACCGTGTGTACGCTCCATCGGACAAACTTTTCGGTTTTCATCTGACTTTTGTTGGCTGTGCAAAGGGACAAACTTTCTGGCAACAAAAGTCAGATGGAGCAAAGTCTGATCGTGTGTACAGAAAACCATAGGACTTTTGTACAAAGTACAAACACGTATGTGCAGAACCAATGCAAAAGATCAGACAACAATACAGAAGTTGACCAAAGGCGGCGGTAAAGAGCAGAAAAACTATGTGATTTGGTGAAAGTTGGCTGAAAAAGTCCTGCCGTGTGAATGCAATACAAGTTCTCGGCCGACGCTCTTTGTACAAAAATCCACAGGAAAGTTTGTACAAAGTCTGATCGTGTGTATGGAGCTTTAGACTGGGATGCCATTGAAGTTTATGTGCGTGTAAAGGCGGGTGTCCCAATACTTTTGGTGATGTAGCATACATAGATCAAAATTTTAGCAGGAACCAGCTGGATTTCGATTCATGTATGGGGACTGGTTGTTCAACTGCCTTGTTGGGTTTTTCCCAAATGAACAGTGCCAGCGCTGATCATTATATCCTGACAGCGGGGAGGTCTCCCCGTCATCAGAACACAATAGCGCAGTGGGAGTGATTCCACCATTCAACTAATGTGTGGATGCAGGAATCGGGTTCTTTTTTTTTTGTTTAACTCCGTGGTTGGGTACAAAACAATGAGCAAGAGCAATAGAAAAGAACAGACAAAATAATGTTTCAAAAACAAAATCAAGCAAGAAAAAGAAAAACAATCAAATTTCAAGGCTGCCTGATTAGGCAAGGCATTGTGAATTGGGTTTATGTTAAAAATCTAAGATGTATATATCAGATGCAGACCAAAAAATAGCAACAGCAATATAAAAAATAGTACTTCAATTAAATGTTTGGCTGTTTCATTCCGCTTTAATGTTGTTGCCATAATGTCTATGGGAAGAGATAGAGATCATGTTTCTTAGCAAAAATGCAAACAAGTTTTGTTTCTAAGATCCTGCATCTGTCTGTCCATTTCATCTTCTTCTATCTGTCCTACTTTTGTATAGAGTGGATCTCTGCATTAGACAAGTAGTAGACAAGTAGTAACATTAAGCATTCAGCAAAGGAGGGGAGGGGCACACAGGACATAGCTGCTCTTGAATTTCCTGTCTCTGAAGTTGTACACAGAAAAAAAAAAATCACTTGAGATGTTGAGAGGAAACTGTAAGACGTCTGCCTACAATCACCTAGGGAAGCCTGAAACTTCTCTGGTGTCAGGAGTATTATCTGTGGTTAGAGGTATGGCCATAGTTTTATATTATGTACTCTGGGTGAATGGCTTTCTCTCTCTTTTTCTTCCTTTCGCTTTTCTGTTTCCCACTACAGTATTACTTTGTGAACTTGGGTCCCTTTCATGTTGTCAGAACTCAGCAAGATTCCATGTGAAATGTGTGAGTCCCCAATCCATCTCCTTTTCGCTCCTTCTGTGTATATTTGTTATGGATTTACGTGTCCGCTTCATATGTTGCTTTGTATGTTTACATGATTGCTGATGTCTGCAAATGTTGGTATGCTTTTTTCGTATTTTTTTTTTCTTTAACAAGGCTGCAAGCAACATCAAAGGTTTATGGTTCACATATGCATCCCAAGTGTGATTATTTTTTTTTTTTTCTTTTTAAATATTTGAGACATGCGCTTTGTGTGTGCTGATTCACTACTTCACTATGTCTCAATCTAGATTTTGCAGTCTTTATCACTGAAGGAAATTTAGATATCACTGGAAAAACCCACATAAACTTAATTAATCATGTTTCAATAAATGTAAACTATATTTGTGCTGCAGAAAACTACCACCAATATATAATTTCTGTACCAATGTGGAGCCTTTGTTATTTTGTATACAAGTAAAACCCAGCTGAGTTTAGACTGAAACATAATAAAATGTATATCAATGAATCAAATTGACCAGAAGCAGCTGAAGCAATTGTTTTACTAATCTAATTTACTGCCTCTTTAAGGATTCTCAACTTTAAAAAAAATTTTTTTGAATGGTGGTCATGTTAAGCAAATTTTTTAGGATAAGGAAGATTTACAAACAAACACATTTTATGATAAGTAGAGCTCATGAACATAAGCTAATTTTTAGGATAAGGAAGATTTCTTATGTCCATGAGCTCTACTTACCATAAAATGTGTTTGTTTGTAAACGTTTTCCCATGTTAGGAAATCTTCCTTATCCTAAAAAATTAGCTCATGTCCGTGAGCTCTACGTAACATAAAATTTGTTTGTAAACATTTTCCCCAATTGCAAAAAAAAAATGTTTTTTTTTGTAAAAGTGTATTAATGTGTAGCGACTTGTGTAAATACACATTAACCCATTTTAAACCATCTGAGTACTTATTTACATAGGTTAATGGAGTTTATTGCCAGTGTATATATCATAAAACCGCACAAGTAAACGTGTATAAGTACACATTTTTCTAGTTAAAATTTTCTAAATGTTTGTAAACATCAGGAACTGCTTAGAAATATATTCGAGTAAAAAAAAAATAGAATGATGTGTGACTTTCACAGGTTAATGCTAGGTTTACATTACTGCAGGTCGAGAACACACGCAAATCGTACGTGTTCGCGACTTGCATGTAAAGCGATTCTCTTTAGCAGACACACGGGGATGTCATTAATTCTTAATGGCGCTCCTATGCATCGGCAAATGCAGTACATCTTCGCATGTGCCAAACCACAATTAAAAGAAAAAGAGGGGTTGGGAACTTTTTTTCCTACGTTCCTGCAGTAGGGATGAGCTCCGGCGTGTTCACGCACTCCAGGTGCAGAGCCTGCCAGGAAGTCGGCGCAGCACTGCGCTAATCACAGGTAGTGAGACATTGCCCGATCTCTGCAGCCGTGCATCGACTTCCTAGCGGGCTCTGCACATGGAGTATGCGAACACGCTGGAGCTCACCCTTAAACTGCAGGTAGGGCAGCCCATTTGAAATGAATAGGCTGCCCTACACAGAGAACACAGCCGCACACCTCACCAGAAGGTAGCATGGTCATAGTGCACGGGTTTGTCACACTGGCAGATTACTAAAGCAGCTTGACAGGTAAGAAATATAAGGGCCTGTTTACACTTACAGTTGGGGGGAGGGGGGGGGGTAAAAGCAGGTGACCCAGCCACATTTTTTATCAACCCCTTAAAGCAGAATCCTTATGCTGCTAGCATTAGTAAATGGCTAAGAAAGTATATCATATTTGCTGGGTGTTAAATCTTCTTTCTTTTTTTTTTTTTTACATTTCTCCAGTTACTTCCTGCTTGCCATGCCTAGGCAAATTATGTCATAAATCCCAGGAGTCTTTAGAAGGGGAGGAGGGGCTTTCTCAGATAAACACATCCTCTCCTGCTTGCATGCCTGAGCTAAGGGCAGTGGATTCCAGGGGGTAAATGCTACATGAATCATCTGCCCTCACTCAAGATGGCCATGGCCAGAAATACTAGGGGTGTTTTTCAAACTGATTTCTCAACAAAATAAAGCATGGAGACATGGATGGATGAGGAAGTTTGCTTTGAATATTTAAAAAGAATTAAATAGCATTTTTGGTTTGTGGTGCTCAGATGAAGTAAAATTCCACTTTTAAGATGTAAAGGCAGCTGGGCGAGGGACTAAACTTACTGCAATATTTTGCTTCATGGCCACAGCTTCAATAACCTCCTGTTGCAGTCTGCTACTATTAGTGCTGCCGAAAGTGACCTATTCAAGTGAATGGCGCCACGCTACAAACGCCTTGCAACTGTGTGTAATGCATGTAATTGTAGTGTGGTATTGAGGTATTTACAGTGATAAAATAGGTGATAAAAAGAAAAGAGGCGAAACGCTACCACCCCACTGCTAAAAGTGATCCACTGCAGATCGCTTTTCAGAGATGTGGCAGTGATAGCCATAGGTCTAAATGTAGCCTAGATCAGAGCAGGCAGCGCTCAAGCGGGGTTGTAACCCAGACATGTATCTGAATGGGGGGGGTTGGGTTCCTGAAGAACTGGGCCGACTTCTCAGTCGGTCACTGGTAATATAGAAGGGACAGATTGCAGATCTGCTGGGTGTGAAGATGGCCGAAAAGTTAGAGGTGTTTTTAAACTAGATGACAGGGGGAGGGTCCAGAGGTAGAGATAGTCAGCGCAGAATATATTGCAGAGGGTAGTATTTGGGGTATTAGTGGTAGGTTGACTAAAGCCCATAAACCCAAGGTAAGTACAGTAACAAGTCCTATTTGCAACCTCGGAACACCCGTATGCGATTGGCTCAAAACCAAGTGGCATGTTCACCAATTCCAGGGGGCCTGGCGGACAAGATGGGAGAACTAGAGATGCTGTTTTACAAGGAGGATTTTGATTTTGTGGGAATTTCAGAGACCTGGTTCAACAGCTCTCTTGATTGGCTTGTAACCATTCAAGGGTATACCCTGTTTCTCAGAGATAGAGAGGGGACGAGTACATGTATTGAAAACTGGCTACAAGGGTGAGTTCAGAGGGTGGTGATAAATGGGGAGTACTTGGAATGGTCAGGGGTGGAAAGTGGGGTTCTGTGCTGGGACCAATCCTATTTAATCTGTTCATAAACGACCTGGAGGATGGGGTAAACGGTTCAATCTCTCTGTATTTGTATTTGTTGATGATACTAAGCTAAGCAGGGCAATACTCCGCAGGATGTCCAGTTCTGGGTACCAGTCCTCAGAAAGGATGTACTGGAAATGGAGCGCGTACAGAGAAGGGCTACAAAACTAATAAAGGGTCTGGAGCATATTAGTTATGAGGAAAGGTTACAAGCACTGAACTTATTCTCTCTGGAGAAGAGACGCTTGAGAGGGGATATGATTTCAATTTACAAATACCGTACTGGTGACCCCACAATAGGAATAAAACTTTTCCTGGGAAAGTAGTTTAACCACTTTCAGACCGGACCAATTTGCTGGTCAAAGACCAGACCACTTTTTGCGATTCGGCACTGCGTCGCTTTAACTGACAATTGTGCGGTCGTGCGACGTGGCTCCCAAACAAAATTAACGTCCTTTTTTTCCCACAAATAGCGCTTTCTTTTGGTGGTATTTGATCACCCCTGCGGTTTTTATTTTTTGCGCTATAAACAAAAATAGAGCGATTAATTTTGAAAAAAACGCATTATTTTTTACTTTTTGTAATAATAAATATCCCCCAAAAATATATAAAAAAACATTTTTTTCCCTCAGTTTAGGCCGATACGTATTCTTCTACATATTTTTGGTAAAAAAAATCGCAATAAGCGATTATTGATTGGTTTGCGCAAAAGTTATAGCGTTTACAAAATAGGGATAGTTTTATAGCATTTTTATTAATAATTTTTTATTATTTTTTTTTTTACTAGTAATGGCGGCGATCTGCGATTTTTATTGTGACTGCAACATTGTGGGGGACCCATCGGACATTTTTGACACATTTTTGGGACCATTGTCATTTATACAGTAATCACTGCTATATAAATGCAGTGATTCCTGTGTAAATGACACTGGCAGTGAAAGGGTTAACCAGTGGGTGGCAGTGTAGGGGTTAAGTGTTCCTAGGGGTGTGTTACTAACTGTGGGGGGGTTGGGCTTTCATTTAGTGTACACTGATCTCTGCTCCAATCACATGGAGCAGAGATCAGCGTCACTAGTTGCTAGGCAGAATGGAAAAATGTTGTTTATACAGCATTTACTCCATTCGGCCGCTCCGTGAGACGATCGCGGGGATGCCCGCGGCGATCGAGTCCGCGGGTCCTGCGACCGGACTCACGGGGGTCCCGACCAGCACGGGAGCGCGCCGCCGGCGGCGCGCTCCCGATGGCACGACGGCAACGAATATTGGACGTACATTTACGCCAATATGCCTGCCCGTGCCATTCTGTCGACGTACATCGTCGTGCGCTGGTCGGGAAGTGGTTAATAAGACACATGGCCACTCATTAAAATTAGAAGAAAAGAGGTTTAACCTTAAACTGCGTAGAGGGTTCTTTACTGTAAGAGCGGCAAGGATGTGGAAATCCCTTCCACAGGTGGTGGTCTCAGTGAGGAGCATCGATAGTTTCAAAAAACTATTAGATAAGCACCTGAACGACCAAAGCATACAGGGATATACAATGTAATACTGACATATAATCACACACACAGGTTGGACTTGAGTCTTTTTTTCAACCTCACCTACTGTGTAACAAGCTACAGAAATAAACAGCATCACCGGGAAGATTGGGATAGCAAAACGCCAAAAAGAAGGCATGATTCATTCCTAAAAACCTGACATTTTTTTGCCTTTTAAAGGATTTAAATGCATATCATCTTTAAAAAACTTACACTCTGTATTAACCTGTAGCTAGGCATTTAATTTTAGCTGTGTTTAACCACTTCAGCCCTAGAAGAATTTACCCCCTTCCTGACCAGGCCATTTTTTTGGGGATACGGCACTGCATCACTTTAACTGACAATTACACGGTCATGCAATGGTATACACAAACAAAATTTACATCCTTTTTTCTCCACAAATAGAGCTTTATTTTGGTGGTATTTGATCACCTCTGCGGTTTTTATTTTTTGCTCTATAACGAAAAAAAAAACACTATTTTGTACATTTGGCTATAATAAATATCCAAAAAAATAAATAAAAAATAAAAAACAAATTTCTTCATCAGTTTAGGCCTATATGTATTCTTCCACATATTTTTGGTAAAAAAAATAAGGCGTATACAAAATAGGGGATAGATTTTATGGCATTTAAATTTTTTTATTTTACTAGTAATAGTGGTGATCCGCAATTTTTATCGGTACTGCAACATTGCGACGGACACATCGGACACTTTTTTGGGACCATTGACATGTATATAGTGATCAAAAATAGCCACTGATTACTGTATAAATGTCACTGGCAGGGAAGGGGTTAACACTAGGGGCGATCAAGGGGTTAAATGTGTTCCCTGTGTGTGTTCTAACTGTGAGGGGGAATGTGGCTGACTAAAGGAGGAGAGAGATTGTTGTTCCTACTTAGGTCCCTTTCACACATGCTGACAGTATGTCCATATTTCATCCATCTGTTTGCGGATGAAATACGGACATACATGCATCCCTAAGGGACAGCGGTGTCTGCGGATGAACATCCGCAGACACCCGCTATTGTCCGCCTCTGCAGACGGAGGAAATTCCTATTTTTCTATCTGTCTGCAGAGCGGATCGGATGAACACGGACAGACGGTTCGTGCTCGTCCGATCCCCATAGAGGAGAGCGGAGAGCTGACAGGGCGGTCCCTGCACAGTGTGCGGAGACCGCCCTGTCCGCCGCTGGCTCAGCGGGGACAACGGAGCGATCCCCGCTGAACGAGCGGATCATCACGGGGCGGATCATTACTGATCCGCCACGTGTGAAAGGGGCCTTAGGAGAAACACACAATCTGTCTCCACTCCCCTGACAGAACCAGGATTTGTGTGTTTACATACACAGATCCCGGTTCTCGCTATATCACAAGCGATCACGGGTACCTGGCGATAATCGTGCCCGCCGGGCACCCGTGTCAGCTTAGGGGACATGCTGCGGGCGTGCTTGCTATAACGTCTTAAAGAGCCAAAGTACAGCTACGACGGCTCGCGCAGCAGTGCCATCCTGCCACAGTATAACTGCAGCGACTGGTCGGGAAGCGGTTAAAGAAGATAGAACAGTCCAGTGGCAGGTTTTTCATCGAAACACAGGAAAATATACATAAAGGCAAGTAGGTTAAAACAAGGGGAAACAAAAAAAAAAGCTTGTTTTACTTTCCAAATAATTTCTCTTGCGTTACATACATTTTAACAGGTTGATGTGAAAACCATTTTTGTTCTCCAGACGCTGAGCAATTTTGAAGTGATTGTAAACGATCACCTTGTAAAACAATCAATTCAGTTTAAAATAGAAATGAAAGGCAAAACATTTGTATATAGATATAGAAAGCATTAGAAATACCGTATTTTTCGCTCCATAAGACGCATCTAGGTTTTAGAGGAGGAAAACAAGAAAAAAAATATTCTGAACCAAATGGTGTGCTAAAATATTTACCAGTGCCCATAAAATGCAGCCTGAGCATTGCTATAAATGCAACCTGACCATTGCACATAAATGCAGCCTCTCTCTGCCCACCACTGCAGCATCTTTGCCCACCAATTGCAGCCTCTGTGCCCACTGTCAGCCACTGGATAACACAGCGCTCTCCTCCCTCTGTCCTCCGGGACTCATATGTCACGGATCTGGGTCTGTGTGCAAGGTCCTGCCCCCCCTAGACCGGCTCATGTGATAGGCCGAACAATGATTCACTCTATTATCACACGAGACGGTCTAGGGGGGGTGGGACCTTGTACACAGACCCAGCTCCGTGACATACGAGCGCCGGAGGACAGAGGGAGGAGAGCGCTGCAGTCACCGGTAGGACAGTCCGGCCCTTCTTCTGTTGGTGGCAGCGGGGGGTTTTGCCTAGCATGCATTTGCTCCATAAGACACAGAGACATTTTCCCCCATATTTCTGAGGGAAAAAGGTACGTCTTATGGTGTGGAAAATTCTGTACTGGGGTTTTTTTTTCTAAAGCGTACCCAAAGAAAATGTACTACAAATAGGTAGCCATGCACACGATTAAGGCCGCTAGACTTTGTGTACTGGTACATTGGCGATCTGTAGCCCCCCTTTCAATGAAGGAATGGATCTCTCACATTAACCGCATAGCAGAGATGGAGAAACTGATCTACACCACTCAGGACAAAATATCCACTTTCTCGAATATTTGGAAACCGTGGACAAAATTTTGAAATTCTCAGTTACAGCAGGATTTGATGCAGGTTGATGTCTGAACTAGTCCTCTGGCATAAAAACTTACTAGGTGTTGACATCAGAGGCCATTCTGGACCCAATGTAATGCACATTGTTTGAGTACAGCATCACGCGACCGCACAATTGTCAGTTAAAGCAATGCAGTGCTATATCGCAAAAAAATTAAGGGGGTAAATCCTTCCAGGGCTGAAGTCATTAAAGTAGAACTATATGCAAAACTTTTTTTCTCAAATCGCCTTTCAGGACAACCCCGGAGAGAGTGTAGCTCCACCTTGTCATTAGGAAACACATGCCCACTTTAAAAACACCTCCTCTTCCTCCATGGCTTCAGTTATTGTGTTTCCTCCTTGGAGGAAGCATGTGCCTGAACCAGGGGAGAGCTACACTCTCTGCAGGGGAGTAAGGCTTACCTTTCGTTACAGGTTGTTTCTTCTTTTGACCCCCAGCAGCATCTCCAGTGGGGGAGGACTCCTGGAGCTCCTGGTCCCGCCGTCTCACGGGAGTAAGGACCATCGGAGTGCCGGCGTCGGGTGCCCGGTGTCCGCTGATTTAGCACAGGGAGGGATCTGTCGCTGGCGGAGGTCGCTGCAGGTCAGCGGCGTGGCTCAGTTTTCGGCGCCGGGTCCCGGGCGGCGACAGCGTCGTTTACGGTGACGCGCAGGTGCTCTGAGGGGGCGTGGCGCCGTGGTTCAAGCGCCTGGAACGCAGGGATCATGGGGCGGGTCAGGTGACCGCGTGCTTCCGCTTCCGGCCGGCCCTGATGACGCGACGGCCGAGAAAATTTAAAAAATGACGGAGCTGTTTGTGATAGCTGCCTTACTCAAGCGATGGAGGAGTGTAAGCCAGCTATGGCGGAGACAGGCGCCCCTAGCACCGGTCCAGCCTAGGTACGTAAGGTGCACTGGCACCCTCTTGGGCTATGTCTTTGTCTGTTCCCCCCTCTTGGGGGCCTGTCGCTGCAGGTCAGAGGTGACTTCGCTCTGACCTTTTGCAGCCTGGTTCTGGGGTCTCACTAGTGGTCTGTTTGGTGGTGGGTCTCTGCACTGGCTTGGTGTTAAGCAACTGGTTGTTGAGAGCTTTTAGTGAGTTAAACCTGCATGTCGTTTCAGGAAAAATCACTAGGAAAAGCTAGACCAGGTCAGAGAAAATGTCCTTCTTGCAAGACCCCCCTCAGAGATTCATGGCAGAAGGCAATGTGCAGAAATTGTATCAGAGAATTGGTGGAAGAGGAAACATCCCAGCAATATAAGGATTTGTTTTCTTCGGTTAAAGAGCTGACAAACTCCTTGAGTTCAGTCAGGTCCATCCTGATACAAAACCCTCCCGCAGAGACCGAGCCTCAGAACTTGCCGCCCAGCCCCAGGGCGTCGTCGTCCAGACAGGTGGATACCGAGGATTCTGGAGACGAAAGGGGTTGTACTCTCATCTCCTTCAGGGATTCTGAGGAGGAGGAGGAGGAAGAAGATAGCAGGGGCTCGAAATACAAGCTATCACTAGAGGAAGTAGATGACATTCTTAAAGCAATCTACACTACTCTAGAAATTCAAGAAGAAAAAGTACAACTGTCAATTCATGACAAAATGTACCAGGGGTTGGACGAAACAAAACGGAGAGTTTTTCCAGTCCACAGGGTCCTCTCAGATTCGGTGAGAAAAGAGTGGAAGGACCCAGAAAAAGCCCCTTTCTTCTGTAAAGCTCTCAAAAGAAGGTTTCCCTTCGAAGATAAAGACTCAGAGGTTTGGAACAAAAAACCCAGAGTCGATGCAGCTTTCTCGCAGGTATCCAGACGAACGGATCTAGCCTTTGAGGATATGGGGATCCTTAAAGACCCAATGGACAAAAAAGCTGACTCCATCCTTAAAAAGGCTTGGGATGCTGCGTCAGTCAGTCTAAAACCAGCTATGGCAGCTACGGTAGTGGCCAGGAATCTGGAATGTTGGGTAGAGAAGCTGAAGAGCCATATTGAAGCGGGGACACCCCGCAAGGATCTCTTAGAGTCCTTTCCACTGATCCTGAATGCAGTCAAATATATGGCGGATGCATCAGCAGAATCGGTTAAACTGGCCGCTAGGTCTTCGGCTCTTGTAAATTCAGCCAGGAGAGCAGTTTGGCTGAAAACATGGTCTGGGGACACTGCTTCTAAGGTCAAAATGTGTGGTCTCCCCTTCTCGGGTGACTTGCTCTTTGGACCCGATTTAGAGTCTGTGCTGGATAGGACAGCCGATAAAAAGAAGGCTTTTCCAGCTAAGAAAAAGCAGGTTGCCAAAAAGAATTTTCGTGCTTTTCAGCAGTCCCATAAAAAAGACCAGGATCGTAAGAGCAGATGGGGTTCACAGAAGGGCAAAGGCAAGGGTGGAGTCCTCTTTAGATCTCCCCCAGAGCAGTCCCCTAAGAGCAAGTGACAATATCTCCCCAGTGGGGGGGAGACTGTCAGCTTTTCGCGAACAATGGGACAGGCTGTCTCCAAATCTGTTTGTGAAGAGCGTTGTCGATCAGGGGTACAGGTTGGAATTTTCAGAACCACCCCCGAGCAGGTTTTATGTGACAACGTTGCCAAGGGATCAGGAGAAGGCCTCTGCAATGAAGCTTTTGTTACAGGAGCTGATACAGCAAGAGGTTCTGATTCAAGTCCCAGTAAACCAGCAGGGCAGGGGTTTTTACTCACATATTTTTCTGGTGAAAAAACCCTCAGGGAAGTACCGTTTTTAATCCTGAATCTGAAAGTTCTGAACAGGTTCATTCGGTACAAACATTTCAGGATGGATACAATTTTCTCCATCACAAAGTTGTTGACCCCCAGAATGCTTCATGGCATCCCTGGATCTAAGGGATGCCTACCTTCATATACCCATTCATCAGGCATCACAGCAGTTCCTGCGCCTGGCATTGAAGGTGGGGAGTTCGGTATGGCACCTCCAATTCGGGGCTCTGCCATTCGGACTCTCGTCCTCTCCCAGGGTCTTTACAAAGATTATGGCAGAGGCTTTGGAACACCTGAAGTTGAAGGGGATTCCAGTCGTCCCTTATCTGGACGACCTTTTGTTTTTTGCAGACTCCAGGGAGCAGGTCCTAGTCAATCTCCAGAGGGCCCAGTCTCACCTCGAGGGCCTGGGATGGCTTCTAAATCTAGAGAAGTCAATCCTGACCCCCTCACAGGAAATGAAATTTCTGGGGTATACGTTAAATTCGATTCTCCAGAAAGTTTTCCTGCCGCTGGAAAAACAGGAAAAGTTGCAGCTAGCTGTACAGCGGATACAGAGCAACCAGACAGTCTCAGTCAGGATGGCTATGGCAGTTCTGGGCCTGCTTACGGCAGCAATCCCGGCTGTTCAGTGGGCCAGGTTCCATTCCAGACCCCTTCAGAGGGAGGTTCTGTCAAGCTGGTCCCATCAGGATCCTTTGGAAAAAGAGCTGAAAATTTCGTCAAGGACGAAAAGGGCTCTTTGGTGGTGGAGAGACCAGGCAAACCTCTCAAGGGGCCTGGTGTGGACCTTTCCTGTGGACAAGCGCCTTACTACAGACGCAAGTGCCTGGGGCTGGGGAGCCCACCTGGATGGTCAGACATCTCAGGGGGTCTGGTCCAAACAGGAAGCTCAAAGATCATCCAACTGGAGGGAGTTGAAGGCGATCTTTCTGGGATTAGTGGCCTTTCAGCAGAGTTTGAGAGGCCACCATGTCCAGGTGTTGTCAGACAACACAACAGCGGTTACCTACATTGTGAAGCAAGGGGGAACCAGGAGCAGGAGCTTGATGGAGCTGGCCAATCTGTTGTTAGCCTGGGCAGAGCAGAACACAGCCTCACTATCGGCAGTGCATCTGAAGGGCTCTCAGAATTTGTTTGCGGACCTCCTAAGCAGGCGCAAATTGCTAGAGGCAGAATGGAGTCTGAATCAGGAAGTGTTCCTGATGATCTCCGAGGCCTGGGGGGTTCCACAGGTAGACCTTTTTGCCAGCCAGCAGAACTCAAAGGTGGACAGATTCTTTTCTCTTCACCGAGGAGATGCAGCAATAGGGTTGGATGCATTTGCTCACCCCTGGCATTACCAGCTGTGCTACGCCTTTCCCCCCTTTCCTCTAATTCCACTAGTACTGAGGAAATTCAGGGAAGAAGGGACAGACTTAATACTAGTCACTCCTTTTTGACCAAAAAGGCCTTGGTTCGTGGGTCTTCGAAACCTAGCCTCGAAGCCCCCATGGAGGTTACCACTCAGAAAAGATTTGTTATCCCAGGGGACAGTAAATCATCCAGAGGTGGAACTTCTACAGCTAACCGCCTGGTTTCTGAGGAGGACCTATTAAAAGTCAACGGTATCTCAGATAAAGTAGTAAAGACCCTGCTGTCTAGCAGGAAGGCAGTTACACAGGCAATTTACATGAAAGTCTGGAAAAAGTTCAACTCCTGATGTAGTTCTAGAGAGCTCAAAGGACAAGAGCACGGTGTCCGTATTGGAGTTTTTCCATGAGGGAATGGAGAAGGGTATCGCAGCCAGTACCCTGAAGACTCAGGTGGTTGCCTTATCAGTTTTCTTTGAAAAGACTTTATCTAAAGAAACTTTAATTTCTAGATTTTTTAGGGCTCTTGCTCGAAGTAGACCAGTAGCCCTTAAAGACTTTCCCAGTTGGGATTTGTCTACAGTTTTACAGGGTCTCTCGGGAGCACCGTTTGAACCCTTACAAGAAGCTTCTTTACAGAAGGTGGTTTTAAAAACAATCTTTTTGGTGGCCATCACCTCGGCCAGGAGAGTCAGCGAGCTCCAAGCTCTAGCTATTACAGAACCCTTCCTTAGAGTTTATCAGGACAGGGTGGTACTGAGGACGGATCCAGCATTCCTACCGAAAGTATCCTCAGCTTTCCATCGATCGCAGGAAATAGTGTTACCTACATTCTCTGCAACCCCAGCGAATGCAGGAGAGGAAGTTTTTCACACATTGGATGTGAGAAGGTGTCTATTACAGTTTCTGAAAATGACTAAAGATTTTAGAAAATCAAACGCCCTTTTTTTTTTTTTTTTTCTGGATCACGCAAGGGGGAGAAAGCTTCTAAAAGTACGCTGGGTAGGTGGCTTAAGTTGGCTATAACAGAAGCCTATAAAGCAAAAGGAGAAATACCTCCCTCAGGTATTGCTGCCCACTCTACTAGATCCATGGCAGTTTCCTGGGCTGAAAGGGCCGGTGCAACGCCTGAACAAATCTGCAAGGCTGCCACTTGGTCCAGTTATTCGACATTTCGCCGGCACTACCGGTTAGATCTACTGTCTGCAGCAGATCAGGCCTTCGGCAGGAAGGTACTGCAGGCAGTAGTCCCGCCCTAGGGTAAGTTTCTCGGTTATCCTCTCCGGGGGTTGTCCTGAAAGGCGATTTGAGAAAGACTAAGTTAGACTTACCGGTGACGGTATTTCTAAGAGCCTTTCAGGACAACCGTTACTTCCCTCCCTAGGTTATGCTTAGTAAATGTATTAAGTTCTACCATGGTGTTGTGCTTTCTGTGCTTTGTTTTCCAGTGTCGGAAGGCCACAATAACTGAAGCCATGGAGGAAGAGGAGGTGTTTTTAAAGTGGGCATGTGTTTCCTAATGACAAGGTGGAGCTACACTCTCTCCGGGGTTGTCCTGAAAGGCTCTTAGAAATACCGTCACCGGTAAGTCTAACTTAGTCTTTTTTTCAGTCTGGCTAGAGCAAGGGAGGGTTAAAACCCCTGCCACTTTTTTTTTATTTATTTTTTTGTCATTTGCGTCTCATTGCGGAGATTACCCTTTACTTCCTGACCCATAGCCAAACAGGAAGTGAGAGGTAATCCCCACAAATTAGGGAAATCCCTTGGGGACACCCACGTCACAAGAACTAGTGTTCCCATTGTAAATTTCCCCTCTATTACTTTTTATTTATTTTGATTATTATCTGGGGACTACCCAAAATATGGGATTTTTCTTTACTTTCACTTTCAATTTCAATAATGGTAAGTAGGACAAATAGAGACCATGGATCAATGTATAAATGATAAGGAAGGGGTTAACACTAGGAGCGATCAAAGAGTTAAAGTGGTTGTAAACCCTTAGGCCACGTACACACGGGCGGATTGTCTGCCCAACTTAGTCCGCTGAACCGTGTTTCAGCGCACAATCCGCTCGTGTGTGGGCTTCAGCGGACTTTTTCAGCGGACAGTCTTTCGGAATTTCCGTAATTTTGTCCGCTGAAACTTGGTTTTGTCCGTCCAAACTTGGTTTCAGCGGACAGTCCGCTCGTGTGTAGGCAAGTTGGACGGACTAAGTATGGCGCATGCTCAGAAAGGATTTTTTTTCTAGTCCCGTCGTACGTGCTGTACACGTCATCGCGCAAGTTTTCAGCGGACTGTCTGTTCATCGTGTGTGGTCAAGTCCGTTCATTCAAAATTTTAACGGACTGTCTGTCGGATTGTCTGACGAACTTAGTTGGGCAGACAATCCGCCCGTGTGTACGTGGCCTTACAAACCACTTTGACCTACAGGTAAGCCTAGATTAAGGCTTACCTGTAGGTCCAAGAAATATCTCCTAAACCCATACAGTTTAGGAGATATTTTCAAAAAGACAGCCACCGCTGTCTACGGCGCATGCGCCGTAGACAGCAGTGCGCAGGTGCACTGGGCAGGCCGCAGATCGTGTCGCTATACCGCTAGTGTCGGCTCCCGTGCGCATGCGCGAGAGGGATATCATCGCTGCTCCGGCGAATCCCAGCGCCGGAGCAGCGAGACCTGGAAGTCACTCCGGGATCCATGGCAGCGGCAGACATGAAGACGGAGGACCGCTTCGGGGGCTTCGTTCTCAGGTAAGTTATTCATAATGAGCTAGTATGCTATGCATACTAGCTCATTATGCCTTTGCCTTGCAGGTTGCGTTCCCCCCCCCCCCCCCCCCATGGGTTTACAACCACTTTAACTGTGTTGTCTCAGTGTGTGTTCTAACTGTGTGGGGGATGGGATCATTGGGACAACACAGAAATCGCTGTTCCTGATCACTAGGAATAGCCAATCTCAGTGTTGTCCAGGCTCCCCAGCGTGCAGCAGGCACACACTCGCAGTATCTCCTGCATGAAATGATGTTCATGTACATTGTTTCACGCAGTCGGGCTGCCCTGCCACAGTATAGGTGCGGTGGGCAGTCTGGAAGGGGTTAATTGGTTCCCTTTTAGGAAAGGGGGAGGTCTACTAACAAACTTCCTGTCCTAGGGTGTTTTTCCGATAGATGAAGAATAGAAAGTAAATGTTGTCACCTTTGGGCAGAAAATGTGTCACTGGCAAGTTTACCAAGTCAAAAAAAGGCCTAATGAAAGAAAATAAATGTGGATGACATATCTTTTTCCTCTTGGATTTAGATACTATATCCCACACTCCAACACCAAAACTATGAACAGACAATTAAAGTAAGCCCTTTAGGCCCCTTTCACACATGCGGACAGTATGTACGTATTTCATCCATCCGTTTGCGGATGAAATACGGACATACATACATCCCTATGGGATAGCGGGTGTCTGCGGATGAACATCTGCAGACACCTGCTATTGCCCGCCTCCGCTATTGTCCGATTCTGCAGACAGAGGAAAATCCTATTTTTCTATCCGTCTGCAGAGCGGATCTGATGAACAGGGACAGACGGTCCGTGCTCATCCGATCCCCATAGAGGAGAGCGGAGAGCTGACAGGGCGGTCCCTGCACAGTGTGCGGAGACCGCCCTGTCCACCGCTGGCTCAGCGGGGACAACGAAGCGATCCCCGCTGAGTGAGCGGATCATCACGGGGCGGATCATTACTGATCCGCCCCGTGTGAAAGGGGCCTTACACTTAACTTTCCCCTTTTGGCTCCTACAAATCCTCCTATATAAGTTTTTTTTTTTTTTTTTTTTTATTTGTATATCTGCTGTCTTCCACTTTCTACACACTTTGGAAAGTGCAGAACGGGTTAGAAATCTTTTTTCCTTTTCCAGCAGTGGGAGGGGAATCTGGACTTACACTGTGTGAGAGCTGTTTGGAGGAAGGTGTCAGAAACCATGAACCAGACCGAGACAGAAGTACAGTAAAGTTACACTTGTTTATTAATAAAAATAAAAAGGTAAATAGAGTAAGCATAGCCAGAGTCCAATAACCGGATCGTGTAGTCAGCCAAGCCAGAGTTCAGTAGCCAGATCGAGTAATCAGCCAGGCCAGAAGTCGGGGATCCAAGTAGAGGAACAGCAAGCGGGATAAGGAGCCTGAAGGGATGTCAGCAAAGCCAGTCTTTAAACAGGAATGCAGGAGATGGTTTCTTGTGATGTGACCAAGGCGAAGGCAGGAATAAAGTGAACCAGAGATCTTTAAGTAGGCGGGACTGACGAGCAGATCCCCAACAGCTGGTAAACTGTGGAGAGAGATGAGAGCTGGCAACTAGCTGACAGCTGAGCAGCCAGCTCAGAGAAGGAAGGCTGAGCCAGCCCTGACAGTACCCCCCTCCTCAATGACCCCTCCCCCTTGCAGGACCACCAGGCTTGAGGGGAAAATGTCTAGGGAAATTACGGAGGAGGGCAGGAGCATGTACGTCCGAGGATGAGACCCAGGAGTGTTCCTCTGGACCATACCCCTTCCAATGCACCAGGTACTGTATGCACCCACAGAACCTATGGGAGTCAACAATGGATTGTACCACATACTTCTCATGGTTCTCAACCTGTCTAGGGTGAGGACGTGGCATCCAGGTGGTAAATCGGTTGCAGACCAGCGAAGGAGACATGAAACACTTTTGAGATGCGCATACTAGGAGGAAAATCCAACGCTTAAGCCACTGGGTTAATCCTGCGAAGGATACGGAAAGGCCCAATAAACCGGGGTGCGAACTTCAGTGAGGGAACACAAAGTCGGAGGTTGAGAGATGACGAGACTCTGTCCCCAATCTGGTAGGAAGGCGCAGGCAGGCATTTGCGGTCAGCATGGAGTCTGTACCTATCATTAGCATGACACAAAGCCTTGGATTGTGCCCAAGTTGAATAATACTCTGCGGAACAAACAAGTCAGGCAACATGGATGGTTGGAAACCATAATTCGCCATAAACTGAGACAATCGGGAAGCAGAATCCAAGGCACTGTTGTGAGCAAACTCAGCCCATGGTAATAGGTCTGACCAGTTGTTGTGATGGTCAGAAATATAGCAACGTAGGAATTGCTCCAAGGACGGACTGGCTTGTCCTGCTGCCACATTAGACTGCGGGTGATATGCAGAGGAGAAAGCAAGCTGAATTCCCAACTGTGCACAAAAGGCTTGCCAGAACCGGGAGACAAACTGACTACCCCTGTCTGAGACAATCACCTTGGGTAGCCCATGTAAGCGAAAGATCTCCGGAGCAAAAATGAAAGCCAGTTCCTTAGAAGTGGGCAGCTTCTTAAGTGGAATACAATGACACATCTTTGAGAACTGGTCAGCCACCATAAGGATACCAGTGTTGCCTTGGGCGTTGGGTAACTCCACAATGAAATCCATAGACAAGTGGGTCCAGTGCCTCTCTCCATTGGGTATGGGTTGTAGGAGGCCTACTGGAAGGTGTTGTGGAGTCTTATGCCCTGTACACACGGTTGGAAATTCCGACGGAAAAGGTCAGATCTGATTATATTGTCGGAAAATCCGATCGTGTGTAGGCTCTATCGGACTTTTTCCATTGGAAATTTCCGACGGAAAAAAATTTGAGAGGAGGATCTAAAATTTTCAGACAAAAAAAAATCCAATTGGACTTTTTCCAATCGTTGGTAGAGAATTCCGATGGACAAAGTGCCACGCATGCTCAGTTTAATTTATGAGACCAAAGCTATTGGCTACTAGCCTCTACATAGTCCCGTCGTACGCAATGAATGTCACCACCTTCCGAACGATCGGATTTTCCAACAACTTTGTCCGTCCGTGTGTATGCAACAACCGTTTCGAAAATCAGTTTACAAAATCAGTCGGAAAAAATCGGATGGATTTTGTGGTCGGAATGTCCGACCGTGTTTACAGGGCATTACTCTGAGCACACACAAAACAGGCAGCTATGAAGGCAGTTACATCAGCCCGTAGACTAGGCCACCAGAATTGTTGGGAAATGGCCCAAACGAGTCGATTCTTCTTCCCAGGGTGGCCAGCTGCCTTGGGAGAATGGTAAGTCTGGAGCATGGCAGTACGGAGACTCTTTGGGACAAAGCAGCGGTCACAAGGTTTCTCGGGAGGAGCATCAACCTGAACAGCAAGAATTTTGTCACCCCCAAAGGAACAGTAGCCAGAATACAATCGGGAGGAATCACAGGAACCGGAACTAATTCAAACTTGGAAGTGGAGGAAAATTGGCATGACAAGGCGTCAGCCCTTACATTCTTAAGATGTCATCGAGATAAACCACCACACATAACATCTCGGAGGACAACTTAATAAATTCCTGGAAAACTGCTGGGGAATTATGAGGTACTAATAATGGCTTGTTCTGGTATTAGCGCAGTTTTCCACTCGTCTCCCTCCTTAATCCGCACAAGATTGTATGCCTCTCTCAAATCAAGCTTCGTGAACACCATTGCTCCCATGGGGCAGTCAAATAACTCTGTAATCCACAGGATCGGGTAGGCATTCTTAATCGTGACACAATTGAGACCCCTATAATCAATATAAGGTCTCAGTTCACCACTCCTTCTTTTTCACAAAGAAGAAACCAGCACCAGCAGGAGACGAGGATTTGCAGATAAAACCTAGAGAAAGTGCGTCTGCAACATACTACTCCATGGCCTTATCCTCCAAGACCGACAAAGGGTATGCCCGGCCATGAGGGGGTTTGGCACCAGGTTAAAGGTCAGTTCCCTGGATGGGTAGGATAAGACTTCAGAAAGTGACCTGCTTGGCCACAATAAAGGCACAATCTCTCCCTCTTAGTGGCGTACCAAGTTGGGGCGGGGGGTGGGTGCCACATACTAGGGGGTGTCAGGCTAGCGCCTTCCCCCTCCACGACTGAAGAGGAGACAGCGCCGTGAGTTAAGCTGCGGCACCACGCGGTGACAGACCACACAGGGAGAGCCCGAAGCAGTGGCTTTGCAGTGCACAGACCCCCTAACAATACAGACCCCCTTACAGACCCATAATGTACCTTGGAAAACACAAGGAGAGCCCACGGCAGTGGCATTGCAGGGGGGGAGGTGCGAGCAGCACCTGAGTGACACCTGTCGGCACAGTGATGCATCACCCGGCGCAACAATTCCCTTCTCTCTGTGGTCGCGGCTGTCACAGCCGAGCAGAGTGAAGCCGCCTCCCCCTCCTCCTTTGTCTACACAGTGCTTTGCATGCAGGAAGAGGGGGAGGTGGCTTTACTCTGCTCGGCTGTGACAGCCGCTGCCAAGACTGATCAGAGCCACGACCACAGAAAGAAGGGGATTGTTGCGCTGGATCCCGGATCACTGTGCTGACAGATGTCACTCGGGTGCTGCTCGCACCTCCCACCCCCCCCCCCCTTGCAATGCCACTGCCTTGGGCTCTACGTGTGTGTGTTCCGAGGTACATTATGGGTCTGTGGGGGGGTGTGCACTGTAGGGGGGGGGGACTGCATTGTAGGGGGGGACTGTGCACTGTAAGGGGGGGGCTGCAGTGTAGGGGGGTTCTTTACTGTGAGGGGGGTCTGTACTGTAGAGGGGGTCTGTACTGTAGGAGGGATCCTGCACTATAGACGGTGTTTACACTGTAGGGGGAGGGGTCTGTACTGTGTAGGGGGTGTGCACTGTAGGGGGGTCTGTGTAACATGCAGGGGGTCCAGAGCTGTGAGGGGCTATGTAATGTAAAGAGGTGCATGGTGCTGTTTAATGTAAAGGGGTCCAGAGGTGCAGGGTGCTGTGTAATTTAAAGGGCTCCACAGGTGCAGTTGTGGAGGGGGGGGGGGGGGGTACACAGTAGTGACAAAAAGATATTGAAGGATGCAGAGGTATGCAGGGGGCACAGTGGGGTGTTTTTACATTTTAAGGTGGGGGGGTGCAGGGTGCCAAATGCTCTAGGTATGCTCCCTCCTCCTAAAGGCTTTCTCATCCGCAGAGAGACGCGTGAAGCCCAAGTGCATGGGTTCCTCTTCACTGACTGACTAGGTACCAGGAGGCATGGGAGGTGAGGGAGGCACGGGTGGGACTGCAAAGCTCGGAGGCAAACATACAGGAGGCTTCCGCAAGCGCTACTTTAAAAAAGTCTTTCTCTGAGTCTGGAGTCAATGAGGATGGCAAACGAGATCAAGATCTCCAGCTTAGTGGGTATAATATCTCGGGCTGCTATCTCATCCTTGATGGAACCCAAGAGACCATGAGAAAAAGTAGAAATGAGGGCCTCATTGTTCCAAGCAACTTCTGCTGCCAGAGTATGGAACTCAATGGCATAGTCGGCAACAGTTATCGTACTCAGATGGACATGAGGCACTTGGCAGCAGAAGTGGCCCGTGTGGGATCATCAAATATCCTTTTAAAGGAGGCCACAAGTCAGGGTAACTCAAGACCACAGGTTTTTGCATCTCCCATAGAGGTTTTGCCCGGGCCAAGGCTCTCTCAGAAAGCAAAGATATCGCAAAACCTACTTTGCTTCTGTCCGTGGGAAAACGCCTGGGGCAGCATCTCAAAGTAATTCTCAACCTGGTTGAGAAACTCTCTGCATTGAACTGGATCACCCCCAAATTTCTGGGGAAGCGGGGCGGATCCAGACTCTTATAGAGGTAATACTCAAGGCGGGTGCCTGTACAGAGATTTGTGCAGCAGCAGGGATGGCCTGCAACTCTGGTTGTACCGGAGCAGCCACCGTGGGTGATTCCATGTGAGCCGCGCGACTGAGGAGCGCTTTTAACGCCATGGCAAATTGATCCATGCTGCGATCTTGCTCATCCAATCTGGGAAAAAATATTACCAACAAGCAGATTGACTGTATCTTCTGAATTCATGGCCTTCGCCTACTGTCGGAAACTATGAACCAGACCGAGAATGAAGTACAGTATAGTCACACTTGTTTATTAATAAAAAGGTAAATAGAATAAGCGTAATCAAGCATAGCCAGAATCCAGTAACCAGATCGGGTAATCAGCCAGGTCAGAAGTCAGGGATCCAAGTAGAGGAACAGCAAGCAGGATAAGGAGCCAGAAGGAATGTCTGCAAAGCCAGTCTTTAAACAGGAACGCAGGAGATGGTTTCTTGTGATGTGACCAAGGCAAAGGCAGGAATGAAGTGAGCTGGAAATCTTTAAGTAGGCATGACTGACGAGCAGATCCACAACAGCTGGTAAACTGGGGAGAGAGACGAGAGCTGGCAATTAGCTGACAGCTAAGCGGCCAGCTCAGAGAAGGAAGGGCTGAGCAAGCCCTGACAGGCCCTCACCCCCCTCCACATAGGCAGAGGAATGAATAAACTTGCAGAGCTGTAGTCTGAATAGACAAGCTCTCTGCCTATCTCCCTCTAAGCTCCCTCTCTACGCAAATTTTCAGCTACTGTTATCTCATGTGTTAGAGAACTTGTCAGAAGTGGCTCATGCTGAGAACTGAGGAACGAAGCACCAGAGAGAAACAGCACTTGGAGCTTTGAAGAGAGATAAGTAAACACTATAGATATATGTGCTTAGGTCAAAGTTCATGAATGGGGTTTACAACCACTTTAAAGTGATTGTAAACAATCACCTTTTATAAAACCATCTATTCCGTTTAAAACAGAGATGAAATGCAAAACAGTCGTGTGTAAATATAAAAATACATTATAAATACCTTTTTTGTTCTGTTTTTTTATTGGCGATCGCATTCTCTCTGTTCTCAGCTGCATAAGAGATGTGGGGAGGAGAAGCAGTGGCATGCTAAGCTTCCCAATGAAAGGCTGTGCAGGGGGGGCTTGTTAGGACAAGTCTGATAATTGAAGAAGAGCACACTGAGTTCCCAGCATAGCTAGAGAACGGACCACGCTGTGTTCTCCTGCTTAGTGCGGTCAGTATTTAATAGGAAAGCATAAAGAAATCAATACAAAGAGAACAGGATGCTTTCTCATACACGTACATGGTTCAGCAGGCACATATCAGGAATATGAAATTTTGGGGTAAACGCATTAACTGTTAAAGCAAAGAGCACCTAACACTAACCCAATCTCTAAACTAATCCTTTAACATAAATTAAAGAGTTAGTTCACCTATACATAAATAATAAGGTGACCTAACACCGCCACACCCCACTCGACCCTGCTGTACTTACATTCCGGGATGCGGAGCTGTCAGTGCCCATGCAGCAAGTCCAACAGTCCGGGTATTTGAAATCCGGGTTCTTGTCCCTCGTCTCTATGCAACGCTTCCAGGACAGACCAGAGTGATTCACTGCACAGGCGCTGACCATATTAGAATTGCTCTGGCCAGTCCCAGAAGCCCTGTAGAGAGAAGAGGGTTAACAGCAGGGATTTCAAATCCCCAGGCAGCTGTACTGGTTGGGTGGGCACTGACAGCCCAGTATCCCGGGAGGTAAGTACAGCAGGGATTGGGTGATGAGGAGGGTTTAGTTTTTCTGTAAAGGTGATCTAACACTTTAACCTTTATTTTGATGCGTTCTCATCTCTTTCTGATGTGGGAGCCAGAACAATAACGTGCAGTTTCTGCACTAAATACATGCAGTGGTGGGATCACAGCACTAGAGGGAACTGCTTTGAATGCTGCCGTAATGATGCACAAGTATGCTTAACAAAATAATATCATTTGTAGACTTTTAAGGTCATTTGAAGCTGAACAGAATGTCTAGCTCAAAGGGTGAGGCAGTCTTTGTGTCTATACCAGGCAAATCTTAAACCAAAGGATTAACTCGTATACAACGCAGGAAATAATCAGTGTATACACATACATACAAGCACTGTACTAATACAGTAAGAGGGAAACAACAATGAAAAGGTCAAGGGTGACTTGTCACTTATGAAAATCTCAGAGTAGCTATTGCATTCCTTTAAAAGCTCAGTTTATAGAATCAGATATTTTTCTGCAACAACAGTGCTGACTAGACTGTCTTTGGCAACAACTTCAGTTGAGAATGAATGCTGAATTTAGGATTCCCCTTCAATGTACCCCTATAAAAATAACTTTATAGCACTGACAACTATTTTTATATTTTAACATTCTGTTGCTTGCTCACTATTTGAACTAGAGAAAATGTCCAGTGAAATATGTGGAATCCACAATAATTGAGTGTAATTAAATGTAATGAAGTATAAATGACTTTGTGTTTGGTGAACCTGGCTAGAACTGTGGAACTGGACAATTCTTCACAAAGCTAAAGTTTGCTGTTAATGAATAAACTTTTGCAATATTTTAATCCCATTTTTGTAAAGGCGATTATCCTTGTAAACAAAAGCGGTATCTGGTTTTGCTCTGTACATTCCACTGACCTCACAGGACATCCTTTAAGCTTCCCGTTTTACATGTTTGTTTTATTATCTTAGGGAATTTTTATCCCTTGAACAGATGAATTCAGTCAACGCAAAACACAGCTCTAATATTCCTATCATAAGCAGCTGGACGCTCAAGGTCAATATATTGCACTACTTGAATGGACATAAAATACAAAATAGTGCAGCGCTAAAAAAAAAAAAATATATATATATATTTCTAAAAACTCGTATAGGTAATGTCTGACAGTTATAAAACATATGGACAGTCCCAGTACATATAGTTTAAAAGCCAAGGGTGACATAGAAGAAGGCACCAACAAGCAAGAATAGGTCCCTTTTTAGTAGTGATCAGGGTGCTTGAGTATAATCGTAGTTACTGTACATCCTTATCTGTGCTTCCACCACCGTAAGTACAGGCCATTCACCTTACTCTGTGGGCCTCTGAATTAACAGAAAGGTCATTCGATAAACAACACAGCGTCTCTTAGTAAAATCTGAAAGGTGGCTGTAATGACGTGACAGAGCCTTCCCATCCGTGTCGAACGGGAAGGCTCTGTGACTTCATTACAGCCACCTAAGAGACGCTCTGTTGTGGTACAAGTTCTTGTTTCTATCACTGGGGATTCAGTGCTTTATTTGTAAGTAACTTCCCTTATTAAAATAAAGAAACTGTTTTAAGCACAAGCAAAGAGCAATATATATGTTCCATTTATTTTGCATGAACCTCGTTACCTACTGCACATGAGAGGGTAATAATGTTGCCATATATCTAATGCTGGATTTCGATCACTGGAGTGGTATAAAGGCAAATCATCCTTTTATTGCCCCTGTGGGGAGTGCTCGAATGACCTTTCTGTTAATTCAGAGGTCCACAGAGTAAGGTGAGCGGCCTGTACTTTCTGTGGTGGAAGCACAGATGAGGATGCATACCTAAACGTCAGCTTTAAACATTAGGTAGTAGGGTGTTAGGAGGTGATGTGACACTAAAATATGTTGTTAGTGCATCAGTTGCATTGTGTGGGAGTGCATGAAATGTGAACTACAGATTTAATCTTTTCCTTGACACTGTAGAGCAGTTAACTATTACCATCAAAGTGTGGAAAGCATTGATACTTGTCTGTTTTCATGCAACAAAGCTCATGAATTTTTCTACATGGAAATTTATTTCAAGTAAAAATCAAATGTTTTCTTAGGTGGCCGGTTCACAGCTATACGCTGCAGTTTAGTGTGTTTTTGAAAGTGAAACTGTATAGGCCCGTATATACCTGTTCCATACCTCTTATGCTGTAATGCACATAAAACAGTGTGATTTCAGTCTTCATGATTTATGTTATTTTTTTGTTAGAGAAAAGTTTAAACCCCTATAAAGTTTTTATTGCTTTCTATGTCCTCAGTAGAGAGAATTCTTCACTAAGGCCCCTTTCACACTGGGGCGCTTTGCAGGCACTACAGCGCTAAAAATAGCGCCTGCAAAGCACACTGAAACATCCGCTGCTGTCTCACCAGTGTGAAAGCCCTCGGGCGTTTACACTGGAGTGGTGCACTAGCAGGACAGTCAAAAAAAGTCCTGCAAGCCGCATCTTTGGAGCGCTGTAGGAGCGGTGTATTTACCGCTCCTAAAGCACCCCTTCCCATAGAAAACAATGGGGCAGCGCTGCAAAGCACCGCGCTTTGCGGACAGTTTTAACCCTTTTTTGCTACTAAAACGACAATAAATCGCCACTAAATATAGCACCACTTTACCACCAGTGCCTGCAAGGCCCCAGTGTGAAAGTAGCCTTACACTTTAAAGGAACTGATTGGAATTCTTTCCAATTGAAGCTGAAATAGTTCAGAGGTAGGTATGCGCTGCGGGTTTGGGCCGACCATGAGTTTGACTTGAATCCAGGTTGTTGGCAGTTCCCAGAAAGTGCAAATTTAATGGCTAGGTTTGCTCAGTTACCCACCTGCCCAAACCTATGTCTGCTGCAGCTGGAAATAACTATATAATAAAATGACAGCTTTCTGTCTGTTGGTTTGCTTCAAATTGTAAACAAGCCAACGGGCTTCCTGAATGAAATCACTGACCACATTTTATGTAAGCCAACATCTCTGGCAGGTTTGTTGATGTTCAGCAGCTGGCTGGGGAGCTGTTATTTGGAGTAGGATTCTGTGGAAGAGGATTGTCTGGATTGCCTTATTCCTGATAAGTCCAATCTTCTTTTTTTTTTTTTTTTTGTGTGAGGTCACCCTTAAAATCTACTCCAGACCCTTATGTAAGCATGCAGCCAGGGTGGCTAGGAAGGCCACTCTCTGGAACCCACTAGGCCACATGCCCTGTAGAAAAAAAAGCATCATGAGGGGTAGCGAGTATGTGGCCTTTCATGTGAACCATATCAGATCACATTCCCAAAATGTTGGATAGGTACCTTTCCAGGGAGACCCCCCCCCCCCCCAGGCAAGGCACCTCGTCTCCGAATTGATGGGGACAAGAGTCTCATCATCGCATCCCTGGCTTGATGTGGGGGGTCTGCAGGGGGACACTTAACAGAATCCAGAAACCCCCTTTAAAATAAAGGATCTCCCAATTATACAGCCCTTGTCCCCTACATCAGTGATCATCAACCCAGTCCTCAGGACCCACTAACAGGCCAGGTTTTATGTATTACCTTGGGGAGATACAGACTAGAATACTGCAATCACTGAGCAGCAAATGATATCACCTGTGATGTATTTCAGTTATCTTGCAAACCTGGCCTGTTAGTGGGCCCTGTGGACAGGGTTGATGGCCACTGCCCTACATGAATAAGTACAGATTACATAGTATCCCTTTTTACTGATTTACAAAAAAAAAGGTAGCATAAATATACAGACTCCTAAAAAAAGTCACTCACTCCGGTGTCACATTTGGCACCTTTCAGGGTGGAGGGGAGAGAAGATACCTGTCTAATCCAGGTATTTGCTCCCACTTTCGGCGAAAGAGTACTGCAGAAATGGCGGCAAACTACACCATGTCCGATTCCTTCTCTGCCCCCCGCCCGCTGTCTTCTGAGAGACACGCAGGTCCAAGAAGACAGCAGGGACTATTCAGAATGCACAGCGTGACTCACGCATGTGCAGTAGGAAACCAGGCTGTGAAGCCACAAACCTTCGATTACTGATGCCCTTACTGAAGATACTTCTAACATACTTCTAATAAATTGCATTACTAATATCTGTATGGTTAATAAATATCAATGTATTTACTAGAAGATCACAACACATCTTTGTCCCATGCATTTGACATTGTTTTGTTTCTTTTCAAACAGGGCACATATAAGACCAACTGAGTTTGCCTAACATCATCCTTTGATATCTACATAGCGGCTCTCCATTAAAGACAAAATGAAGGTGCTGATTTCTTCAAACCTTTATGTTCCATAAAGAATGCATATTTGTATTACTTGTTACAAGGAAAAGGATTAATGTCTCAAGATGAGAGGAAAACATTGCCACTAAAATTCTCTGCCTGGAATTAAGTGTCGGCTGAAAGTTTTATTCACCATAATTACAGCAAAGTTTTTTTATGATGAAAAGATTACTTGTACTCAAAGAATCGTTGGATTTATTTGAAGATTTCTGGATTTTTTTTCAACAGATTATAGCAAACAAATCATATTCTGTTTGCTTTTAATAAATGTGATTTTTTTTTTTTTTTTTTTTTAAGGAAATAGTTCAATTAGGATTTTTGTTTTTTTGTTTTTTATCTTGTGGAATCATCTATTTTGGTGTACAAAATGACGCTGGAGAAAGTTATGCAGGGAAAAACATCAATCAGACTTCAGATCGGCCTTTGCCGTGAACTTTATCACCTTCACCCAAGCGAAGCCAACTACAGCAATGTGAAAAAGTTAGCTGTGGATCTTGTCGAAAAGAAGGTAGGCTGTCTTTATATTTTTACAATTGTGAACAGTACATTGAATGTTGTTGCACAATATGGGGGAGGATATATTTTTGATTTGAGACTTAAATAAATTGCTCTCGTAGAACCTTTTGACACCACCGGGCTGCATAGCATTTTCATTCATTCCTCTTTAATTTAATGGGGTCCTTTAAAAACATAATACCATACACCTAAAAATGCATGGCAACATGTCTCCGCATTAATTTTCCCTTTGGGAAGGATGTATTCTAATGACACACAGTTCCTTCCTGTCTTTAAGCATGTCATAATAATGATCACTAGTACATGAAGCAGTACAACACTAGTTGAAACATGAGCTATAAAAACTTTCCAGAGCTGACATCAGAACCTGTACGTCCATGCCATACATACATGTTTACAGCTTACCGTACTTTGAAGGCTGTGTCCTTCCTATATGATTAAGATATTGTAACCATTTCCTCTGCCATATCTTATGTGGACCTAATTCTCCTCTTTGTTTATAATGAATAAAAAGATATTTGCAAAAAAAAAAAAGGTCATAACGCTGTCCTTAAAACAGACCTTGCACAAACAATCAGGTCACTTTACCTATTTTGCCTTCAATCCTTAACAAAAAAAATCTGCAATACATAGGGAGAAAAATCATTGAATATACTTGCTTTTCCCCTTGCTTCCATCCATGGTGCCTATGCAAGGGTAATCTGCTTCTTCCAGAAAGAGAGCCCAGAGAATGGCAAGTAGCCTAAATATTGCAAGAAGACACTCCTGCACAATGATGTGTTTTGGGTAGTGCAGGGAATGGTTAAAACCCATGTTGAGTTTCTTCCTGTTTGTGTCGCATTCAGCAACATTACGGAGACACAACAGGAAGTGAGAGAAAATCTTCTCTTTTACAGCTGTCACGTAAATGGGTGTCCTCATTTGAAGATTTGCCTTCACCTCCTGTTGGGGTGCCAACTGGAAAGTTTTTGAAGTTCATATTATTTTCTCCAGATTACTCCCCCCAGTAGGGACACCAAGGGCAATAAAAAATGTTTGCTTGCTTACTGTACCCAAAAGTCTCAAAAAATCGCATCCAAAATTAATCTTTGATTTCTAAACTTTTACTGCAGCATGTTGGGGGGGGGGGGAGACCTTTTATCTGACAGGCTCCAATAAAGTTTAAAGCTGAATCCCAGTTATGGATTTCATTGCATATATACATCAGTCAATCTTGGACCAATGCAAGTATGCATATTCTTTACCTATAGAAGCTGGAATCACTGGAGTAGGTGATCGCTGCTGTCTTCCAAGTCCCGTGCGTGGATACCATTCACAGAATGCCTTATATAATTCTTAATGAATGCCAGGCATTCTTGGATTGGACAGTGTGGTGCTCTTGATGCCACTGCCCGCCTCTTCACCTCGTGCATAAGACTTTACTTTGATACCTGGAGGGAGCATCATGTCAAACATTTACAAAATTCCTGCCAAGTATTTTTTATTATTATTTAGTTTTGATATGAGAATGCAGTTAACAATAAAAGTGAAAGCAACATTTGTCCCTGCTGAGTGTATTTAATATTATGTCAGCAACATGGGCTTAATAAATGTAAGAATTCAAAATGTTTTGCTGTGTACTCTTCACTTCAGACACCTTGAGACAGGTAAAACAATCAGACTGTCCTGCACATGACTGGAAATGTGAAGGAAACACAGATCACCTACTTCAACTCGTTAACATTCAAAGTGGCAACTGCTAAATAGATTGGCATTGATGATGAGTTTAACTGCTATCTCCCAAATAGCTTCCTTGTGCATCAGTTGTACAGGTGAGAGTGGGGCCATCTGCAAAGCGCATATAGAATGATAAGACATTTGTATTATACCCGAATAGTCTTGACAAAAACAAACACATTTTGGTAGATTATAATTTATTTTATAAAAGTCACTTTACAAAGTATATACTGTATAGTATATTAATTTAGATTATATTTACAGAATAACGTAAAAGCTTGGACAGAATATAAGCATTAGCATTGTACATTTTTCAGTTTCTAAAACCACAAAGAAATTCAGAGGCTTCCTGCAGCTTCATTTAAGAGCACAATATTTAAAAATGCCTAGAGATAAAGGCCTCATGCATGCTGGATGATTTGCTAACGCTCCTAGACTCCATTCTTTCTGGCAGCAACGTTTTGGCAGAGAAAAAAAAGGCTTGACACTTATAAACACAGGTACCACGTTTAGGCATTACAAGCGCTTGGGCATTAAATGGGTTGTAAAGGTACGTGTTTTTTCACCTTAATGCATCCTATGCATTAAGGTGAAAAAACTGTTGATGACCGACCTCCCAGCCCCACCCCCCCCCGTTTTACTTACCTGAACCCTCAAACTTGTCCCATGGGGATGAGCTCTCTCTTTGCCTGGGATTCTCAGCTCTTGATTGATAACAGCGCAGCCATTGGCTCCCGCCACTGTCAATCAAATTCAATGACAAAGGCACCGGGGGGTGGGGCAGAGTCCTGCATTTGGCCTCCACGGATGCCGAATGCTGGACTTGGGAGCGCGCCCGCAAGGAAACACCCCCCCCCCCGGGAGATTGCTTCTCCTAGGGGGCTATCTGATGTGGGGAGGAGCCGCGAGGGACCCCAGAAGACGAGGTTGGGGGCCACTCTGTACATAACGACCTGCACAGTGGAGGTAAGTATATGTTTGTTATTTAAAAAAACTTTAGTGTCACTTTAATTCCATTGGCCAGAATAATAATTTATTCTGGGCAGAATAATAATTTATTAATTGAAAGGAATTGACGCTAAAGCACTAAATGTGCCTAGTTTTAATGTGTGTTTTATGTGCGTTTGCATGCATCAAGAGTTTCTTCTGCAAAAACAACGCTGGCTTTGTGTGTGTTTTTTATTTTTTTTATTTTTTTTATTTTTTTTTATGCTTCTAATCACATGGACACACAGGCTAATATGCAGGGGCATTTAAAAAAAAAAAAACATCAGACGTGATTGACTTTTCTGGCTGTCGTGTTGACTTGACACCTCTGCACAAGGTGCCCACAATGTCCAGATGCTGCTGGAGAAACAGCAAATACTTTTGGTGGTTTCAGCCCAATCATATAGTGCAGGGAAATGCAATTAGCGGACCTCCAGCTGTTGCAGAACTACAAGTCCCATGAGGCATAGAAAGACTCTGACAGCCACAAGCATGACACCCAGAGGCTGAAGCATGATGGGACTTGTAGTTTTGCAATAGCTGGAGGTCCGCTAATTGCAGATCCCTGATATAGTGGGACCGTATAATTAACTGTAGGAACCGCAAGGCAATTGTGCGCTTCTACCATTGTTGGTTTTGAAGGAACTGGGTTTAGCTGCTATGGCTAGCTAATGATTGTTTGCTAGTGCCATCATTAATCGGAATGCATTTTATAGAGTACTTCACCAAAGTCAGTCAAAGCAATCCCACTCTGGTATAGGCAAACAAACGCCCACAGGCTCTTGATGCCACAACAACAGCAAAGCTGTGAAATGCTGCCTGCAGCTTGAAGGGCCTCCTAGAATCTGGCTTCAGATAAGGGCGATTATCCACCTGGTAGAAAAACAATTGAGCACCAACATCCAAATTCCCAGGACAGGCCTCTGGAGCACTCCTCCCACCCCCCACCCCGAGAAAGCCTACCCAAAAATGCCAGCGCAGAGAGAGAAATTACAACGGACAACATCCCCACACCCAAATGCTCCCGTAGCAAGTGCACTAATCTGACTACAATCGCCTCAAGCCCCTGGTAGAACACAGGGAAGGGAAGGATAGAAGCCTAGGTGGTAGCCCCAAACCAAAGATTGCCTCCTTGTGAGCTCTATCCACTCCACATGTTCAGTATAATGGATCATTCACTTGAATGTAGACTAAAGCCCCATGCACGCGGAAATTCAGACGGAAAAAGTCTGATCGGATTATGTTGTCGGAAAATCCGACCGTGTGTGGGCTCTAACGGACTTTTTCCGTCAGATTTTCCGACGCACAAAGTTTGAGAGCAGGATCTAAAATTTTCCGACAACAGAATCCGAACGTTTAAATTCCGATCGTGTGTAGACAATTCAGACGGACAAAGTGCCACGCATGCTCAGAATAAACTAAGAGACGAAAGCTATTGGCTACTGGCCCTGTTTATACTCCTGACGTACGTGTTTGACGTCACCACGATCAGATTTTCTGACAACTTTGTGCGACCGTGTGTATGCAAGATAAGTTTGGCCCAAAATCAGTCGGAAAAAATCTGATGGATTTTATGGTCAGAATGTCCGACTGTGTGTATGGGGCATTAGACTTCGCTTTCTCTTCCACAATTGCATACCGTGCAGCCGCAGCTCATCCGAGAGGAGATATAACACACGACTTATGAGGCCATTCACAGATAATTGGCAAAAAATGGGAGAAAATACTTATCTCGAAAATGCGGTGTCACGGTTCCATGAATCCACTCACTTCTGGGAGGCAGGCTCCAGACACCTACAGCTCTTTTGAACCACATAGCCCTGGCTGCACTGTTATATGTGGGGCTAGTTGGCACCTGATTTTTTCATTCCAAAAGATCCACAGAAGGGGTTCACTGCCTTATCTGAGCATTTAGCGTCCCAAGGTCAAGGACTGCGCTACAGGAGAGGCTGAACCTGTGCGGAAAACCAGCAAAGGTGGCAGGTAAGTATTTCTTCTCTTCACACTGGCTTTGAGTTCCATGAGGACAAAAAAGGAAAATGGGCTGTTGTGTGGGTGTTAACTCTTTATAGCTATGCACTGTTCTTGTGGGTGGAAGTAGGCAAGGCTACTACCATATATATGCTGCCATAGAGGCACCAGGAAAGACTGTTGGCCATCTTAGCCATACAGGTCAGACTTCTCACCATCTGTGAGTAGATTTAATGCATTTAGATTCTAGAGCTTCTGGTGCACAACTCTTCAAATTAAAATGATACGAATGGGTTGCCTTTTTTTTCTACCTAAAACTAGACATGTGCAGAGTAAAATATTTTGTTTCGTAATTTCGTTTTCGTCCGAAAAATTAATTAATTTAGTTATTCCCGAAATTCATTTTTATTTATTTTGTTTTTGATTCAAAAATTGCATTAGTCCGAAAATCCACATGAATTACGGTCGAATCTGTCTTTGAAGGCTTATGGTGTCTGTCGAATGTATAAAGAAGATTCGACGGAGCTAGTATATAGCATACTTCGTGTGAACTTTAGAACCCTATTAAAGTCTAAGGGACTCCAACGTTCAAAATCTAAAGTGCTAATTTTAAAGGCTAAAATGCAAGTTACTGTCCTAAAAAGTGTTTGGGGACCCGGGTCCTGCCCCAGGGGACATGTATTAATGCAAAAAAAAGTTTTAAAAACGTCAGTTTTTTCAGGAGCAGTGATTTTAATAATGATTAAAGTGAAACAATAAAAGTGTAATATTCCTTTAAATTTCGTACCTGGGGGGTGTCTATAGTATGCCTGTGAAGGGGCGCATGTTTCTGGTGCTTAGAACTATCCCTGCACAAAGTGTCATTTAGGCAGGAAAAAAGTCCTTTAAAATCACTCGCAGCTATTATGAATTGTCGGCTCCGTAATACAGAGAACACTCATTGAATGTAATGGATAAAATAAATAAATAAATAAAAAAGCGTGGGGTTCCCCCTAAATATCAATACCAGACCCTTCAGGTCTGGTATGGATATTAAGGGGAACCCCGCGTCAAATTTAAAAAAAAAATTACGTGGGGGGTCCCCCTAAAAATCCATACCAGACCCTTTTATCCGAGCACACAACCTGGCAGGCCACAGGAAAAGAGGGGGGGGGACGAGAGAGCGCCCCCCCTCCCTCCTGAACCGTAGCAGGCCACATGCCCTCAACATTGGGAGGATGCTTTGGGGGTCTGTGACCCCTCAAAGCACCCCCAGATCCCGCCCCCCCATTTGAAATGGCAAGGGGGTACAAAAGTACCCCTACCATTTCACAAAGAAAGTGTAAAAAATAGTTAAATAAGACAAACACACTTTTAAAAAATTCCTTTATTAAAAATAAAAAATAAAAAAAAAAGATTCCAGCCGGGGGTAATCCACTCTTGCTATCCAGCGACGGATGATCATCTCTCCAGCGATGGCTGATCTTATCCAGCGCAGCGAATCCATCCATCTTCTGTCTCCATGGAGGAGACACTGTGGGGATCCTGACGGCCCGACGGCCTGACGTTTGTTATATGTGGAGGGTGGGGCCACCCGTCACCTTACCCCGCCCCCCTCTGACGCAAGGGGAAACCTGGGCTTCCCTGTGACGTATGGGTGACCCCGCCCCACTCTGATGTAACGGAAACCTGCCTGTTTTACATCAGAGGGGGGCGGGGTCACCCATACGTCACGGGGAAGCCCGGGTTTCCCCTTGCGTCAGAGGGGGCGTGGTCAGGTCACCTGACCCCGCCCTCCGCATATAACAAACTTCAGGCCGCCGGGATCCCCGCAGTGTCTCCTCCGTGGAGACAGAAGATGGATGGATTCGCTGCGCTGGATCAGATCAGCCATCGCTGGAGAGATATCATCCGTCGCTGGATAGCAAGAGTGGATTACCACCACTGGAATCTTTTTATTTATTTATTTATTTTTAATAAAGGAATTTTTCAAAAGTGTGTTTGTCTTATTTAACAATTTTTTACACTTTCTTTGTGAAATGGAAGGGGTATTTTTGTACCCCCTTACCATTTCAAACGGGGGGGCGGGATCTGGGGGTCCCCTTGTTAAAGGGGGCTTCCAGATTCTGATAAGCCCCCCGCCCACAGACCCCCCACAACCACCGGCCAGGGTTGTGGGGATGCAGCCCTTCTCCACATCAACATGGGGACAAGGTGCTTTGAGGGGTCACAGACCCCCAGAGCATCCTCCCAATGTTGAGGGCATGTGGCCTGGCACGGTTCAGGAGGGAGGGGGGCTGCTCTCTCATCCCCCCCTCTTTTCCTGTGGCCTGCCAGGTTGCGTGCTCGGATAAAGGGTCTGGTATGGATTTTTAGGGGGACCCCCACGTCAATTTTTTTTAAAATTTGACGCGGGGTTCCCCTTAATATCCATACCAGACCTGAAGGGCCTGGTAATTGAATTTGGGGGACCCCCACGCTTTTTTTTTATTTATTTTTTTTTATTTTATTTTTATTTATTTTTATCAATGACTTTCAATGAGTGTTGTCTGTACTATGGAGCCGAGAATTCATAATAGCTGCGAGTGATTTTAAAGGACTTTTTTTCCTGCATAAATGACACTTTGTGCAGGGACAGTTCTAAGCACCAGAAACCTGCACCCCTTCACAGGCATACTATAGACACCCCCAGGTACAAAATTTAAAGGTATATTACACTTTTATTGTTTCACTTTAATCATTATTAAAAATCACTGCTCCCGAAAAAACGGCCGTTTTTAAAACTTTTTTTTGCATTGATACATGTCCCCTGGGGCAGGACCCGGGTCCCCAAACACTTTTTAGGACAGTAACTTGCAGAATCTTTTCTCTCTGTCAAATCTTTTTTCTCTGTCGAATATTTTCTCTATATAATCTTGGACTAATAGAGGTAAGGTTAGGCACATTCAACTACAGGTTCTATAGACACAAATTGTTATTGTCAGTCACGTCGAATCTCCTATTCTATATCAAACTGTTGTAATAAGGAAAACGAAAATAAAGCATTTATTTATGTCGGATCTTTCATTTTTCGGATTCTGTGCTTTCGTTATCGTTTGTCAAAACGAAAATACCTGAAATTCAGACGAAAATGCATTCAGACGAAAACGAATGCACATGTCTACCTAAAACTAGGATGTTAGTTACCTGCTCTGTGTAAGGATATTGCACAGAGTGGCACCCTCCTCTGCTGAGGTCTCCTCCTAGTGCTGTTCACTCATCTTCATGCAGCCCCAAAGAAAGCCGTGTGTTAGGCTGAATTCATACCTATGCAGTTTTAGTGCTTTTTGCATTTTACAGATTTTCACTACAGTCCATTTAACATGATTTTCTATAGAACACGTTTTGTAGTGCAAATCTGCAAAATGCAAAAAGCACAAAAAAATGCATAGGTGTGAATCCAACCTTAAGGGGGCACGTGTGGGCTCTCCCGGGATGACTTTTATGTGTCCATAAACACGCACAGCATGATTTGGCCTGCGCCCCCTCCCGTCTGGATTTGATTCATAATGGCTTCCGCTGCTGTTAATCTGTCTTGAGAGAGACCAGAGTTGCTATGGAAGGGCACAGCGCTGGAAAGATGTAGGACTCGGGAAGTATTTAGGGAGTGAAGGGCAAACAGTGAAGTGAATATATATATATTTTTTTTTTTTCATTTTTTTTTTTTCACCCTAATGCAAGTAATGCATTAAGATAAAAAAAAATAAAGAAACTTTTTCAATTTAGAACTAGTTTGAACCTGTATACCTAATGCAGTCATCCTGAAGCTGTAAAAAAAATCCCAGTGTGTCTTTTTAGCTAAAAACTAACAAGGCAGCTGAGGTTTCTACCTCTGCAAGAAAAAAAAGCCACAGTTTAAAGAGGTTTGCATTAGGGTTGTAACTAACAGAGACCATCTCTTTCTGCAATTGCTTTCTGTAGTGGTGGAAAAGGCAGGAGAGTTTATAATTAACACTGAGGCCTTTAGATCTTTTACCCCTAAAAAAGAGAAGTTGATGTGTAAAAAAAAAGACCTGTGAGACACTAAGAACATAGTACATACATAGTTAGTCTGAAAAAAGACAGAAGTCCATCCAGTTCAACCACAAAAAACAAAACAAAAAAAAAACATACAATCCCATATACCCAATTCAATACCCACAGTTGATCCAGAGGAAGGCAAAAAAAAACCAGCAGAACATGATCCAATTTGCTAAAGCAGGGGAAAAAATTCCTTCCTGATCCCCCGAGAAGCAATCGGATTTTCCCCGGGTCAACTTTACCTATAAATGTTAGTACCCAGTTATATTATGTACACTTAGGAAATAATCCAGGCCTTTCTTAAAGCAATCTACTGAGCTGGCCAGAACCACCTCTGCAGGGAGTCTATTCCACATTTTCACAGCTCTTACTGTGAAGAAACCTTTCCGTATTTGGAAATTAAATCTCTTTTCCTCTAGACGTAAAGAGTGCCCCCTTGTCCTCTTTGTTGACTGTAAAGTGAATACGGTAACTCAACACCAACGAAGATTCTATCCCTTACTCCTGGAAAAATTTTCAAAGTCAATGCCCTTCAATTCTGCTCTTTCTTCCCTGTCCATAGCACTGGTCTCTATTAATGACTTGACTATGTTGTCAGTATATTTAATATATTGACATTTTTGTGACAATCGGTGTATTACAGATTTTCTTACTGTGAAAGGATAATGTAAGTTGCAGACTTGTCATCTCATGCTAGCACTTTAGTGAAACCCACACACAGGAGGTTACTGGAACTTACTATGCATGTTTCAGTGGTAATGAGTGAAACAAAAAACATAAATGGTTTGCAGTTACTGTACGGTGTGGGACACTTTTACCTCTAGTCATACTAAGACACAATTGACAGTAAAACGCAGTTAAACATGGCATTGACAGCAGTGACTTCATGAAATTAACTAGGACCTTAACCACCAATGCATTGTCTAGCACTTGTTTATGTTCATTTTAGAAGTGGCATCCTTTAATGAAGAAATTCTGGAAATAAAAAATGTTTTTAACCACTTTAAGTCTGGACAATTTCACACCGTTTTAATCCAGGCCATTTTTCAGTTTTCAGCACTGTCACAATTTGAATGATAGTTAATTGGTCATGCAACACTGTACCCATATTATATATTTTTTGAGACTGAGCTTTTTTTTAGTGGTATTTAACCATCACTGGGTTTGTTATTTTTTGCTATATAAAGGGAAAAATATCTAAAATTTTGAAAAAAAAAAACACACTTTTTTTTTTTTTTTTTTTTTTTAGTTTCTGTTAAAAAAAATGTTGCAAATAAGTAATCTTTCGTCCTAAATTTAGGTCACAATGGATTCTGCTATATTTCTTTGGTAAAAACCCAAATTTATGTATATTATTATTTAGTGTTGTGTTAAAGTTATAGAGTCTACAATGATACTGTATGTACTGTATATTGAAAATTGATCAGTCCTAATGTACTGAATGTCTATCTCTTGAGGACCTAAAATGCCACGACAGCACAAATATCTCAAAAATGATCCCTTTTGGGAAGTAGACAGTCCAAGGTATTTAGTAAGAGGCATGGAAAGTTGTTTGTCACAATTTGGGGGAAAATTAAGAAATAAAATGTTTTTTTTTTTCTTTCACAAGCTTTTAATTCTAACAAGTTATCAGCATAGACATACTTCTAATTACACCCCAAACACATTCTACTATGTCTTCCAAGTGTGAGACTTTTTCACAGCCTAGATACATAGAGGGGCCCAAAATCCAAGAAGCACCTTTTGGGCTTTCAAGTAGTATAAATTACACATCTAATTTCCGGACTGCTGATCATAGTTTTTGAGGCCCTGGAGCACCATGACAGCAGAAACGCACTCTCAAAATGACCCCATTTTGGAAAGCGGGCATTCCAAGGTATTTTCTAAAAGTTTTCTACATAGTGTTGGTTAAAAAAAATCATAATAAGCATTTATTGATTGGTTTGCACAAAAGTTATTGCATCTACAAAATAGGGGATAGTTTTATGGCATTTTTATTTGATAATTTTTTATTTATTTTATTTTTTTTACTAGTAATAGCGGCAATCAGCGATTATTTATTTTTATCAGGACTGCAACATTATGGCGCACATGTCGGACAATTTTGACACATTTTTGGGACCATTGGCATTAATACAGCGAGCAATGCTAAAAATTGCATTAATTACTGTAAAAATGTCACTGGCAGTGAAGGGGTTAACCACTAGGTGACACCGTAGGGGTTAAGTGTGTCCAAGGGAGTGATTCTAACTGTGGGGGGGAGGGGCTGTGTGTGACACGTCACTGATCAGCGCTCCCCATTACAGGTTAAGGTAGAAAATGTTCTGGGTGCAGCCCCAGCTCTCCCTTATAGTTGCCTAAACCCCATCTTAACCACTAAAATATAAAAGTGGTCTCTGCAGCGGATTTGCCGCAAGATCACTTTTATCTATGGCGGGAGAGGGGCCCCCCTCCCGCCACAATTCGGTGCCCTCCGCTGCTTACCGGAGCCTTCGGCAGCGGTGGTGGCGATTGCGTCTGTCTCCTGGGCTGACATGGAGACAAGTGAGGGGAAGAGGGCCCCCACCCGTCTCCATGACACTGCAGGGTGGACGTAACGTCCCTTCTGCCCATAGCTCTTAAAGGGGCATTTTATTGTTTAAAAATTTTTTAAACTACATTTTTTTTTTTATTGCGTTTTAGTGTAAATATGAGATCTGAGGTCTTTTTGATCCCAGATCTCATATTTAAGAGGTCCTGTCATGCTTTTCTTTCTATTATAGGGGATGTTTACATTCCTTGTAATAGGAATAAAAGTGGCATATTATTTGTTTTTTTTAAATAGTGTAAAAATAAAAGGTAAAATATATAAAAGAAAAAAAATTAAACGCGCCCCATCCCGCCATGCAGAAAACTGTGTTCAAACCACAAATGTGAGGTATCACCAGGATCGGTAGAGCGAGAGCAATAATTCTAGCCCTAGACCTCCTCTGTAGCACAAAACATGCAACCGGTAGAATTTTTTAAATGTCACCTATGGAGATTTTTAAGGGTAAATGTTTGTTGCCATTCCATGAGCGGGCGCAATTTTGAAGCGTCACATGTTGGGTATCAATTTACTCAGTGTAACATTATCTTTCACAATATAAAAAAAAAATTGCCTAACTTTACTGCTGTCTTATTTTATCATTCAAAAAAGTGTATATATATATATTTTTTTTTTTTAAAGTGCGCTTGTAAGACGGCTGTGCAAATATGGTGTGACAAAGTATTGCAATGACCGCCATTTTATTCTCTAGGATGTTAGCAAAATAAATGTATAATGTTTGGGGGTTCTAAGTCATTTTCTAGCAAAAAAAAAATGTAAGAAATTGTAAACGCCACATCTAAAAAAGAGGCCCAGTCTTAAAGTGGTTAACCCATTCGAGTGATGTGCATGAGAGCAGTGCCTCTCCCAGGTCTCTGTCTCCTCATTGGCTCACACAGCAGTGGCCTTTTCTGGCTTTTACTTGCAGCACCGCCACTTTGGCCTTACACTCCAGGCCCTTGTCTGTCTCCTACCGACTGTTCACCGACCAACTTGGTGCACACAGCTAAAAGCCTCTTGCTGCACTGGTTCCCACATGGAGCCCTCCTGACTAATGGGCCAGACTTCCTGCCGGGGTGCAGCCCAGAACCATGGTCAGGTGTCTACAAATGGCCCAGAACACACCTGACCAGTCAGTGTGCTGGTGATTCTCAAAATCAGGACCCAGGACTAGGGATTTCATCCCACTCGGATCTCTAAGAAATCCCTGGGCTCCGGGTCCCAAAGTGGACTTTAAGAAATGAGGAAACTTAATAGCAATGAGGGCCAATTACTGGCACTTCCTTGTTTACATGTGACTAACCATGTGATCAGCTATGTCCAATCACAGCCAAAGAGCCGTGCACAGATTAGGGTCGCGCCATGTCCTAGCAACACGGTGCGGCCGTGATTGCTGCGCCCCCTGTTCTGGGATGCCGTCATGTGACGGAGTCCCAGAACAAGAGCTGTACCGTCCCGACGTCTTTTGACAGTGGCCGGCAGCAACCAGTTAAACTGCCATTTCTGTGAATTTTTTAAATTTTTTTTGCACATGTGATTACAATGTAAACATTCAAATTTTTAATTGTTGCATCACAGACTGCCAGCAAACTTTTGGATTGTTTTTAATAAAGTCCTTTGATCCTTTTACTACACCAGAGGTCTGCACTGTTTTCTCCCTTCCTTTTTGTCTTCACAGGTGGAGTTCCCTCTCCTTGATTACAGTAGCACTCCTCCTAGTGTGTAGTAGTTGAGTGTCTAGGTGTTGGGCTACCTGCTCAGTATTTCACATTATTTATTATTTGCTGTATTTATATTCACATTTATAATTTGAGGTCATATTTATTTCATACATAGCTTTTTGGTTTGTTATGGTCAATTCAGGGAAAGTGTAGAGCTGTGAGCCGAAAACCCTCCAGGAGTAAGGCTTTTTGTGTTTTTTGGCAAACGTAACTCATAATTCAGTCCACCTTTCAATAATAACTCCTATAATATAGCCAAAATATTTGCATCTCTCCTGAGAATTGCCGAGTTCTAAACGCCTAAATCTACCACTGTTAGATTATTTTTTGGGGGGGGGGGGGGAATTATCCACCAGGTAATGGCTCAGTTTCAGGGATTTGTGTAAATCTTTGAAAAGGTCAAATAAATTAGCGCTACAACTGGGGGCAAATTTCAGTCCCTTTTGAAGGAGACTAATCTACTTCCATTAAGTAAATGGGATGATAAACTAAAAATCTTTATAGTAGAGTTCAGTTCTCCTCCTTTCTGGGGTGCACAAAAAAATGGTTGCTATCTAAATTGTTTACTTGACAGTAGTCAAGTAAACAGTTCAGATAACAACCACCTTTTAGTTAAGCACCACCCATCTTGTGTCATGTGGGGCAGTAGCCCCACATGACACAAGATGGATGGTATTTAACTGACCTCCATTAGTGGGATGCTCATGATGTGTGTTAGCCTTGTTGGACACCTCTTCGAGCTGTCAGTTACCCTCATCGGAGGTATACTATATCCCGGATCTTACAGTGGCCATCGTGGAGAAATGGCACTTACATTAAAGAGGAAGTAAACCCTGATGGGTTTACTTCCTCTTTTTTTCCCTGCAAAGGTAAAGCATAATGGACTACTATGCATCGCATAGTAGCTCATTATGTGTCACTTACCTGACACAGGAGTCAGCGAAGTCGCCGCTGATCCCTGTAGTCCGCCGCATCCATGTTGCTGGTGGCGTCTCGCAGCTCCGACGAATCACAGCGGCGAAGCCGCGATGACGTCACTCCCGCGCATGCACACGGGAGTCGCGTCTCGCAGCTCCGCCGCTGCCACTCGGCGAAGCCGCGATGACGTCACTCCCGCGCATGCGCACGGGAGTCGACAAATTAGGCAAATCCATTCATGGATTTGCCGCATTTAGTGCGCCTGCGCGCCGCTGTCTACGGCGCATGCGCCGTAGACAGCGGTGCCCATTTTCGGGCAAATATCTCCTAAACCATATAGGTTTAGGAGATATTGCTTGGACCTACAGGTAAGCCTTAATCTAGGCTTACCTGTAGGTCCAAGTTGTTTGGAAGGGTTTACTTCCTCTTTAACATGCTTTATTCTGATGGCATCATGTGAGTGTGCTTTTTTTTGGTTGCTTTCAAAAAATTGCACAAGGGCGGATTGCGCTCTCTTTTCCATGTGATGTTTCAGATCACTTCCCAGTGGGTGTTCTGGAAAGCATCAGCGCCATCACTATTGTTTAGGCCTATTGTGAGTAACTCTCATATCCACAACCTATGGGGTTATATGAAGATTTGCACATTGACTAGTCTCTTTTGCATATGAACTCTGGATACTTAGAATTACACACCAAAACGTTTTTTCCTACTCCTGAGTATGGTGATAGCACATGTTTGAGACTTTCTCACAGTGGCATACCATCAGGTGTTCCAGGGGCATAAATTATGCATCTAATTTCCTGACTACCTATCAAATTTTTGGAGGCCCTGGTGCATCAGGATAGTGGGAGCAACAGGACTGTTGAAACACCCACAAAATGACCACATTTTGGAAAGCAAACACTCCAAGGTATTTTCTAAGAGGTTTAGTGAGTCTTTGAAGGCTTCGTTTTTTTGACACAAGTTTTTGGAAAATGTGGAATGAACATGAACTTTTTTTTTTTTTTTTTTTTTTTTTATTCAAAGCTGTCAATTTAACATTTCTCACACACACTATTGGCATACCTGGAATTACACCCCAAAACACATTCTGCTACTTCTCCCAAGTGTGGCGAGGCATATATGAAATGTTTTCACTTTTTGGACTGATTTATATACCGGACGTTGTATCTTGTGTATCAAACAAACCAACCAATGTACTGTAATGGTCACCTCTACATGAGTGGTCTGGGATTATAGCTTGGTATAGCATCACTTATAGCAGCCCTTGTTCCTATAAGCCATGGCATCCTAACCTACTGGTACGTGGCTGCCTCGTGGAATGCCATGTTTGTAGGGGGTAGGGTAGTAGATGGTTGACGCTTCCATGTTCCCCCGCCTCGTTGCGCACCAAGTGGGAGTCACATAGGAGGCCTACCCCAGGTTGGGTTCTTCTGGGATACACTAGACTCCTTGAACAGGGTCACTGCCTTACACATGAGGTATCTTTACTTGAACAGGCGACTGAACTGAACTTTAGTTCATCCTCTTGATGTGTCAGAAACCATGAATCGGACCGAGACAGTACAATTAAATCACACTTGTTTATTAAATAAAAAGGTAAGTGGAAAAGCGAAGTCAAAGTATAGCCAGAGTCCAGTAACCGGAGAGAGTAGTCAGCCAAGCCAGAGTTCAATAACCAGATCGGGTAATCAGCCAAGCCAGAAGTCAGGGATCCAAGTAGAGCAACAGCAAGCAGCATAAGGAGCCAGAAGGGATATCACCAATCCAGTCTTTAAACAGAACCGCAGGAGATGGTTTCTTGTAATGTGACCAAGGCGAAGGCACAGGTGAAGTGAGCTGGACAGCTTTAAATAGGCAGGTCAGACGAGCATGATCAGGAACAGCTGGTAACTGTGGAGAGAGATGAGAGATGGCAATTAGCTGACAGCTGAGCAGCCAGCCCAGAGAAGGAAGGGCTAAGCCAGCCCTGATATGATGTTAATATACACTTCCACAGTCCCTGCTACATTTAGGAGGGACACGCTGAGCCAATGCCCTCTCCACCTGTCCAGTGTATCTCAGTTTCCTCACTTCCAGTAATGGAATAGGGTCCCGCCATGTGCCTTGCGAGGACTCCATGCACAAACACCCTTAACCCTTCCTCTTCTGTACCTGCGCACAGGCTGAGGACCTTTTGTGGTGCTGATCTGCTCCCATTGCTGTGGGAGACAGACCATGTCTTCACACTCTATTAACTCTTGTACTGATGTCTTCATACCCCAGTGTGTCTCAACTGACCCAACTGTGAACTATGTGTGTCCCGGTTGGATTACACCACTTTAGTAACTTCAGACCAGGCAAGGACAAAGTTTCAAAAATCTTTACTGAAAACTCTTAGCATACAGAACAAAGTGCAGTATTTTCGAACATTACTAATACCTAACTCTGGCTTTGTAGCTGCCCCAGCATACCTGCACAAAACAAGAGTCCATACATGGAAGAGTCAATAGTAAAAGATCTCCAGAAATGTTCAGGGCGGACTGCAGGTCCCAGTAAGACCCTACATAGTGGATGTGACAGCAGGTAGATTTGCTGTCTGAGGTGGAACTGCTCCCCCTTCTCTCTTCTCTGCAAGCAGCTGGAGATTACATGCTGTGGCTTGTCTGTCTTTCCTTCCCATGCAGCAGACTGTAAGTCTGGGCAAAGCCCCCCCCCCACCTTTTTATTTTATTATTATTATTATTATTATTATACAGGATTTATATAGTGCCGACCATTTGCACAGAGCTTTACAATGTTAGGGCAGACAGTACAATTGCAATACAATTCAATACAGGAGGAATTGGAGGGCCCTGCTCATTAGATTATTTAAGTGGTTGTAACTTTATAATAAAGCTTACCTGTAGGTTAAATGAATATCTCCTAAATGTGCATAGTTTAGGAGATATTCTAGTGAGCAGCAGCTGGTGATGTCACTGGCACATGCGCTCTGAAGGAACAGCATACCTGTGCCATCTCTCAGAGCTGTGTGCCGTGGCCGTGACTCCCACACGCATGCCATTCAAGCCGCAGTAGGCCACAAACATGGAAGGAAGACTGGGTGAAGATGGAAGCCTCTGTATCGGTGACAGCATGCTGCTGGAGGGCATTGTTTCAAGGTAAATCTTTTATATTGTGCTAGTATGCAATGCATACTAGCACATTATGGCTTTACTTTGCAGGGGGGGTTTAATTTATTTTTTTCTTTAAAGGTTTACTACTGCTTTAACAGCAAAGGGAGAGGGGCAGAGCTCAGCAAAAAGTGTGGGAAGCAGGCAGCTGTCTCACTAACCAGCATTTCAAACTGCTTACATATTCTTTGGCCAGGAAGTACAGGAGGTTAAAGAAAGGAATGGAACAAAAGTGTTCCTGTGGTTTCAGGAGAGCAGTTGTCCACAAGGGATGGCTGGGACTGGTGTCTCACAGGAACATAGTCAGCCAAATGTTCAGATGGGTCAGTTCTGGCCTCAGGCAGAAACATGGTCAGCAAACAGGTTAAGACTCAGTCCAAGCAACAGGCAGAAACATGGTCAGTAAACGGGCCAGGGTCAGTGCAGGTAACAATCAGGGACACCAACTGTGACTGACTGTACTAGTAGGGTTTGTTCACAAATTAAACTGGGGGGTAGTAAAACCTCATGGTTGAGTCACAGATTTGCTGCCCCTCAACCACTACACCCTTTAGCTGCAGAGACTGTAGCCACGGTTGTACATATACCACAGCTGCAATATGTTATGCCAGCCAATTGTAACATTTTCCAGTAGATGGGAGTGCTTGTGTGGGGTCCAAGGGGTTAAAGCAGGCATTGAGGAGGTGATGCAATGCCTCCTCACTGCGTGTCAAATGCTCTCTGAAGAGCCATCAAAATATGGATGGTCCTTCAGAGAGGACCACACATGTGAACAAGTCCTTATGCAGACGCTAGGACTGCTGTGGCTGTGATCAAGGACACTGTAACTGTCGTGGCAGTGATCAAGAAAACTGTAACTCAGGTTGCAGTGATCGGGGACACTGTAACTGGTGTGGAGGTGATTAGGGACACTGTATTTGGTGTGGCGGTGATCAGGGACACTGTAACTAGTGTGGAGGTGTTTAGAGGCATTGGGACTAGTGTGGTGGTGATCAGGAACACTGTAACTGGTATGGCGGTGATCAGGGACACTAACTTGTAACAATATGTATAAAAGTTGCTAGAGCAGTGCAGTGTACTACTCTGGGGGGGTGATCGGGATTTTTTTTTTTTACATGTTGATTGCTTATACAGAGATCATCACTGTAATAAGCAATCTGTAAAACTGTTCAAAGATTGCAATCTTCATGCAACCTCTGTTTACTACTGTGATTGGTCACAGATATCACATGGTACAAGCCTCTGTGACTGGCCCTGGTACCATGTGATTTCTGTGACCAATCAAATAGATCACACAGTAGTAGATGAGGCATCAAGGCATCATGAATAACAGCCTTGTTTATGAATGTAACTGTGATCACTGATTGGTTCACAATCTGTGATTCACAGAGTGGTTACCAATTGAACCGCTGCATGCTGTAGAGAGTGTGCACAAGCAGCTGATGTGGGAGGATGTATGGGTGCATCCACCCACATTTTTACTAGTAATAGCGGCGATCTGTGATTTTTATCGGGACTGCGACATTATGGCAGACACATCGGACACAGTTGACACATTTTTGGGACCATTGGCATTTATACAGCGATCAGTGCTATAAAAATGCACGATTGTTGTAAAAATGTCACTGTTAGGGAAGGGGTTAACACTAGGGGCGATCAAGGGGTTAACTGTGTTCCCTGTGTGTGTTTCTAACTGTAGGGAGAGGGGACTGACCTAGAGGAAATGACAGATCATGGTTCCTAGCTATTCCTACCTATTAGGAACTCACGATCTGTCACTCCTCACAGAACAGAACAGGGATTTCTGTGTTTACACACAAACACGTCCCTGTTCTGCCTCTCGTGCCCGCAATCGCTCGTAGCCGGCGGTCATCACGAGCATCGGCACCCCCACAGTTCAGCAGGCGCATGCCTCCTATCCCGATCCCACGAGTCGACATATAGCTATGATGGCTTGTGGGATCGTGCCTATCTGCCACTGTATAATGACAGCGGCTGATCGGCAAGCGGTTAAAATCACTGCTCATTTAACCGCTTGCCGACACACTGCCGCATTTGCGGCAGAATGGCACGGGCAGGTGAATCGCCCTTATGTTACGTTGCTCCTTCTGGTGGCCACTAGGGGCACCCCCTGAGCCAATGCGAGTGCCCAGCAGTCTCAATCACCACCGGGATCCCGCGATCGCTCGTAACACGGTGAGAACCGGGATCTCTGTGTGTAAACACAGAAGTCCTGGTTCTCTGAGGGGAGAAGTGACAGATCGTCTGTTCATACAAAGTATGAACAGCGATCTGTTATCTCCCTTAGTCCCCTCCCAGTTAGAACACACACTAGGGAACACAGTTAACCCCTTGATCGCCCCCTAGTGTTAACACCTTCACTGCCAATGACATTTTTACAGTAATCAATGCATTTTTATAGCACTGATAATCCTAAACTGAGAAAAAAAATGTGGATATTTATTATAGCAAAAAGTACAAAATATATATTTTTTCAAAATTGTCACTCTTTCTTTGTTTATAGCGCTTTTTGTTTAAACCGCAGAGATGATCAAACACCAAAAGAAAGCTCTAATTGTGGGGGGAAAAAAGGACATCAGTTTTGTTTGGGTACAACATCGCACAATTGTCCGTTAAAATAACGATGCAGAATCGCAAAAAGTGCTCTGGTCAGGAAGGGGGTAAAATCTTCCAGGGCTGAAGCGGTTAAAAACAATATTTTTAAAACTTTTTTTTTTGCATTGATACATGTCCCCCAGCGCAGTACCCATGCCCCTATACCCTTTTTGTGGCCAATAACTTGCATGTAAGCCTTAAAAATTGGGACTTTTTTATTTTATTTTTATTTTTTTTTAGTTCTGGTCCCACAGACTTTCTGGTCATAACTTTTTCCCTGTTCTGGTGTAGAACAGAACCTGGGGGTGTTCTGCCCATCACTAGTGGCAAGTAGTATTTCTCTACGGGGAAAATGGTGAGGTCCTAAAGCTGTAGTAACTGCAAAATAGGGTGTCATTTTTTGCATGTACTTGGAGGATATACCATAAATTCTGTCCTGTCCAAATATATTTACATTGCTACAATTACTTTTTATATTTGCATACAAGTTTTCAGGTGGTTTCCTTGTTTTGTGATTTGGTTATTTATATCCATTTCTTTAATGCAAAGTGACTAAGTGCCCTGTCTGCATTCCTTTTAACCTGTGCATTACTGAAACAACTGTAAAAGCATTGTAGATTCCAGTCATTCCAGTGCTTCTCCCTCCTCAACTGGGCATCTGTGCTGAATTGCAGCTCCAGGCACAGTCCATAATAATCAGGAAACTTCTGCTAAAAAGATTGTTTTACTTTTTTTTTTAAATACCTCTTGGTGTACTTTAAATTCCTAATCTCCCTCCTGCTGGGAATGACCTGTAATGCCACGTACACATGATCTGAATTTCTGCCAGCAAAAGACCAATGAGAGCTTTTCATCTGAAAATGCGACAGTGTTTATGCTCCATCGGAATTTAGCTGGCCGAATTCCCGGCAGCAAAAATTTGAGAGCATATTCTGAATTTTCAACAAAGGAAAACATTTCTATTGGAAATTCCCGACCGTGTGTATGCAATTCGGACACGCAAAAAATCACGCATGCTCAGAATCAAGTACGAGACTGAACCGATCGGTTTGGTAAAACTAGCGTTCATAATGGAGATGGCAGATTCTTCACGCTGCAAATTTTTTAATATTTCAATGCCGCGCATTTTCTTTATAATGATAATGCTCGAAGAATGACGTTTTTTTTGTTGCTCAAATTCACACAGAGTTCTGAAAAACTGAATTCTTTATTATTTCTATGGATTTCCTGAATAATCTTTATTTTAATTAAAGCCAGATCTCCATAATAAAGTTAACCCTTTTTTTTTCATTATTTTCTCATGATCTCCTTTTTATTTATTTATATCCTGTTTCCACATCACCATTATTATCTTGTATTTGTAAACCTCAAGAGGCTGTTTGGTGTTGGTGTCCCTTGTTAATTTTGACATTAAATTTATGAAATGTACCTGCCTACTCACCAACAAAATTTGCTATTTGAAGAAAAACACATAGGCAAGTATTTTCTGAAACAAAAATCACAATTTATTTTCCATCATAATAACAAAATAAACAGGAAGGCATCGCTGGAGAAACTGCTTGAATTTGTGAAGCCTTTGGCCCCCAAGACAAATATAAACTTTGGCTAAAAAACGTAGCTTGAGAAGTCCATATAGAGGGGAGGTCAATCTGGTCCAGGACTCCCAGAAAACAGGAACAGCAGCAGATGACCTATGTACCCAGGCTGTGGTCCCTACAACAAGCTGCGTGTTCCGTCAGACCAGGCTGAAGCCAGGCAATCACTTTCGACTCTTCCGTGCAGCCTTCCCTGGAGGCTATGGCTCTGGATGTAGACTTGTGGCAGGAGGATGGGGGAATGTACACAGGTGGATGTCATCCGTCATTTGGCCACTCAACCCCTTGTGGATGCCTCAAAAAATATTTTTTCACAGTTGAGGCTTTGGCCCTCCTCATTTTCTGTAAATTGGAGGCTATGTAGAGCCATAGGCCTCTACAGCATCGAGGGGGGATTTCAGGGCTGCATTAGCCTCCTTGATGATGGCCAGTGCTGCCTCCTCCGTTTTACTCCCCTTCGTGGGTTTTTTGGGTGGAAGGCAGAGGGGAGGGACCTGGGATTGGGTGGGACTGGGCCCCGCCACCTCCTGGCTGACACTTATCTCCACCTCCTCCTGTGTGCCACTTTCCAGAGCCTCGTCCTGGCTGAGGTCTTCCTGTGTATGAAAAAGCAACATAGTTTTAGTTTTTGGTTCATCAGTCACGCAATTTTCAGCTCATGACTGTTGCAAACTGAATGTTAATAAATAGAAAAGACTATCATTCTGACTCCTCCAGCATTTTTTATTCTTGTCACAATAATTTTTGGCCCTACTGCCTTTTTGATATGTCAAACCCTTTTTGTTAAATCATTCATTTGTTATAAATAATATCTAGTTACCAACATTTTCCCATAAAATATGTGTTTCCAAATACTATACCTGGCTCCATCTGGGCGCCTCAATTTCTTCCTGAATGGAAGGCCCAGGTTGGTACACGGAAGCCTCAGCTGGGGTTGAGGGAAAGGTGGATGAAAAGGGGGCCGGAAGAGTTGAAAGCCATTCCCTGGCTTCAGTCTGGTCATCCAGAAAACGCATCCTGCTGTAGTACCACAGACTGGGTACATCTATATCCTCTGCTGCTGCTCCTGACCTCAGGGACTTCTGGACCTTCTGATATTCCTTCCTATATATAGGTGCTTCTCAAGCTACCAATTTTACTTTCCAGAGACCTCATGTCTGCATTGGGGGTCCGAGTCTTTACAAATTCAAGCAGTTTCTCCAGTGATGCCTTCCTAGCTGCTTTATTGTAATATAACCGGTTTTTCATCTCCCATAAATTTCTCATATCTCGATATTTATCAAGGAATTCACCCAGGAATTCTTGATCTTTAAATGGATACATTTTCTCTGCAAGACCAAACAAAAGACAGAAACAGTCATCTCAGGCTAATCTTATCCCAATATAAGCCTCACTCTAGATTCAGTATAGGCCGCTCATGTCCCAAGTTAAAACCTTACCTTCATTATAACGTTTGTCGCTTCCATTCCTCCTTCCTCCGCACACAGAACGAAGTTACGAAACACATGTGTTAGCTTTATATGCACACTGCATGCGTGAAACTCCGCCCGCTTTGCCCACCCTTGATGTTCTTTCTAGAATATTCCCCGCCCTGTCTTTTTCATCGCAGTGGGAGAGGAACATGGCGGAGACACAGCAGGTGCATATTAGCAGTAACAAGGAGGAGGAAAGCCCAGAGCCAGGAACGTCACGATCCAGGAGGAGATTTAAGGCTTCCAATATGTCCTTCGGTGAGATGATGGAGATGGTCGACATCTTGAGGAGGAAAAAATATGACGGGAATTATGGTCCGTACCCAAACCCAATTATGACAAAGGCCAAGATCATGACTAAAGTTGTGAAGAGTCTGCACAGGAATTTTGGGGTACAACGATCCAAGGACTAACTGAGGAAATGATGGTCAGACCTCAAATTGAGGGAGCAGGATCAATAAAAAAAGTAAGTATTTGTTGTGTGTTCCTATTATTAATTATTACTTGCATGCTGTGACATGTGTTTTTCTTTACTGTTGGACATTTTAAAATGGCTACTTTCATGTTTATGGGCACAGTAATTGGTCATAGTAAACATCGTTCGTTTGCCAAATAATTTATTTTCCCAGATACAAGATTAAATACATTTGGTCATGCTAATTTTTATTTTCAAAGAAGTTTAGGACATTGTTGTCTAGATGTGTTTGAACCTAGAAGTAATAGCAAACTAGATTCAGTGTAATGTAAGGAGAGGACACTCAGCAGCTGTTTACACATCTGTACTCGGGTGCACTAGTGTGGGACACAAGAACTAACTTTTTAGGGTCTCCCACACAGGTATTCCAGTGGATACTTGGGGTGTCTCCAGGTGTGAAACTTGTCCAAAAAAGGTATTCCATCTTTAGTAAGGGAATAAATCATGTCTTCAGCTTGGAACTCTGCCCAAACAGACAATTGTACCCCACTTCCAAGCAATGTTTCACATTCATATTTATTGTCTCATATATTTGTGTGCTAAGTATACCTTTTGTTTCATTCTCATAGGGGAGCAAAGACTCAGGACATCTCTGCACACCAGGGACCCACCTCCCGAAGAAGGGGAACAGAGGTCACAACCTGAGGATGTGGAGGAAGGAGAGGTGGTCGAGATTGTCACCACAACAGGTGAGTGTCTGACACCACAGATTCAGGTGAGAGATGTATGCCTGCATATTTATAATACATGGTGTGTATTTTTATTTTTAGGTGATGTACAGGTTGTGGAAGAACCATCTCATCATTTCACCAGTGACAGTGCCCAAAGGCTAATCAAAGACATAATGTGGTGTATTTGGGATTTAGACTTGATAAAACAAAAAACTCTGGAGATTGAACAATTTTTTTTATTTATTTTTATTTTTATTTTTTTTTACATTTTGGAAACATTTTATAAGTCAAACATTGAAGATTCACATAGTGTGTCAACATGTGCTATCTGCCATCGGGAGATATCAATGTGCGCGTTTTGTGGCTGCAACCCCTTCCTCGAAACTCAAGTAGGAGAGAGGAAGTGGTTGCACCCCCAAAACACATCCATTGATCCCCCATGATGGGAGATAGCACATGTTGACATTATGCATGGGATCAGGATGGAAGTCCCCAGTTTGACTTCCAATTTGTGTGCATCTTCAAAATTTGGCTTTTACAGAGGTGACATCACCCTATCTGTTGATCCACACATTTTGGACAATATAATTTCTGATCTTGCCTTAAAAGTTTTTCAATGTTGTACTTTGTAAGTTCCAGAGTTGTGTATGTTATGTTTTTAAACATGGCTGTTAATTTAACCTAAAAAACAAAAACAAAAAAATATTTTTTACTTAAAAAAAAAAAAAAAAAAAAAAAAAGGTTTTACAACGCACATGTCAATGTGTACAGAATAAAAGTTTTATACTCAACAATGTGTGACTTCTTCTTTCAATGATCAATACAATTTTTTTTTTGTTGAAGTTGGTGTTTACAGTGACAATGGGTGTTATTTAATAAGGGAAAAACCACTTAGCACTACAAGTGCACTAGGAGAACCTAGGAGACAGCAAATAGAAACAGAAGCAGTAAATCCAAAAACAGATTTTAGCTGATTAAATATAAAACGTATTCCATATGTGCTTGGCAAAGCAATGCCCCCCCCCCACCCGAAAAATAGTCCAAATAATTTTGACTCACTTCACGGGCGCTTTGGGGGGGGGGGGGGGGCAAGCCAGGACAGACTGCTTCCAGGGCCGTCATTGTTTCCTGAAGTCCAGCCTCAGGCCCAACTGAGGCATCATAATTCGGATTATTTTGTTTTAAAAAGGCATGCAGCAAGATAACACAATGTGATTACGTTTGTACTCCACCATATTTATGGCCGTTTGAAACAGATGGAACAGGCTGGCCAGGATCCCAAACACATTGTGTTCTCCACGATTCTTCTGGCTCTGGCCAGCCGGTTATTAAAAACCCTCTTCTCCGGGGTGAGGTTCCTCTACCATGAAGACAAATGGCAGTCCTTCGACGTTCTCCTCCGGTGGTGGCAAGCCCAAGCCACCACTCTCGAGACGTCGTTAGAACTCAGTCCGGGCAAATATTTCTGCATCTGGGCATTCCTCCCCACGTCCACATACAGAAACTTGTATGTCACCGACACCACCGCCATCAACATAATACTATGAAACCCCTTATAGTTAAAATAGTATGACCCTGAATGGGGTGGTGGGAGGATGTGGACGTGCTTTCCATCGATTGTCCATCCACAGTTAGGAAAATCCCACCACTAGGCAAATTGGGAAGCCACAGTCTGCTATTCCTGTGGTGTGGAAGGAAACTGTGGAGTCAAACGAGAGAAATGTAATTTAGTAATTCTGCACATAAACATTGCAAGCAGATTTGACACAAACATTCTTGGCCAACATCAGTAAAACATTTTTTGTAAAGAATATTTAAAGGCTAAAATATAAGTCCCACTTATCAGATTCCTCCCCTCCTCTGATGGCCCCTTGGAAATATTTTAGGGGGGGGGGGGGTTCAGGGTATGTTTTGGACAGGTAACCCTCTCCACTAAGTAATAGAGTAACAAAGTAATGTGTGTTACTTTGGCCAGCCCCTCCTTAATTACACGATTGGCAACCCTCTGGCCAAGTGGGATAATAAAATAAAAAAATGGAAGCTCATTTTTAGATTCTGCAATTACTTATCAAAAGATAATAGGAGAACAAAACTTTAAACAGTACCATTTGAAAGTGTTCAGGCAGGCCCTTGCACTACATGCTTTGGTGAATTCATCCATAAATATGACCACAAAAGAGGTAGGTATAGTGTGTATGGGTTTGGCAAGGTCAGCAGATAGAGGATTGGTATCAGCTGACTTAGCGGTTGGGGGGGAGGGAGGGTTCCAAATGATTTTGTGCACCAAAAAAAAAGCCTCTGGCACTCTGCATGAATTTAAGGACAATGATAACATTTGTACACATTTTAGTGGGTGTTTAGGGAAAAGCACTACAATGGAGCTGACAATATGCATTGTGACTAGGCTATAGGTGTATATGGGCCCAGGAGAGCATGCTGGGGAGGTTAGTGAAGGCAAATATGCATGAAGGACCAAAAAAGGAGCGTTAAAAAAATCCAACATGCAAGGGGACATTTACAGCATATTACAATCCATGGTAATTATGGAATGATGAAATAAATACAATACATTAGCAAACATTAAATACGTAGAATGTGATGTTAAAGGAGAAAACTTACCTTCATATAGTCCTTCTGCAGGACCTGAATGATGGCACAACAAGTCTCTGGGATAATGATCCCCAGAGCTTGGGGGAGATGCCTGTTGAGAACTTGAGGTCCTGCAGGCTTCTCCTCGTCGCCAAGTACCGCAAAGTGGCGACTAGCCTGTGCTCTGCAGTGATGGCTTGCCGCATGCAGGTATCCTGCCTGCTGATATAAGGGGTCAGCAAAGTCAACAGACGTTGAAAAATGGGGTCCGTCATCCTGAGATAATTTCTGAAATCAGGATTATTCTGCTGGATCTCACAAAGCAAAGGCATGTGCAAGAATTGGTCATGTTGAAGTAACCAATTCTTCATCCATGAACTCCTCCTCACCCTGTTCATGGACTGGGCTTGTGTCAAAGCTAGAAGCCCAACACCAAGCCCCGACACAGCACGAACTCTACGATGAGCAGGTACCTGCAACATGGCTTCAAAATGGTCGGCTGGTCAGAACGAACTAAACAGAAAGCACTGAAAAATCAGCTGAAAATCAAAAACGAGCGGAGAAGAACTCACTGGGAATCAAATACAGTACTACTATAAATAGCACGCACTGACAAACAAATGCAAACTTACTACACGCCCTGAAAACCAGATACAAACCCACAAGCACAAACTGAAGAGCAGCAATGATCTGAAAAGCACGAAAGCTGGAAAGCGCCAATCGTCTCTTACCAAACTTCTACTAACACGAGATAAACACGAGATTAGCAGAAGGATCCCAAAGGGTGGCAAACTGGCTATTGAACTTCCCTTTTATAGTCCCGTCGTACGCGGTGTACGTAACCGCGTTCTTGGCGGTCGGAATTTGGGGTGACCGTGTGTAGGCAAGACAGCTTGAGTGGAATTCTGTGTGGTGATTGTACCATTTCTGAATTGAAGGATATTCTTTGCCAGGGAATTCTATATAATGACGAGCACTGGAACTAGATACCTCCTAACAATGTCAGCACTGGTTACTCCATCCCCTCTCTGCCCAGTACCCTGCTGAGTATCGAAGCATTTTATAAAGTATTAGCTGGGTGCTGTGGGAGAAGTAGTGGAGGTTCCTGTATCCCAGAATGCACTGGGACAGAGCAGCTCCAGCTACTTCCTGGTTGTGCAGAGCAGCCATATGGTAACACCATTTTCTTCTGAGTGCAGGCAAAAGCATCAAGCCAGCCAGCAATACTGACAGTGCCAACCACACAGGAAAAGAGTTGTTTTATCCTTGAAAGCTGCAGTCGTTCTTTATGCCGATGTGATATCTCCAGCAGAGGACGGAAACACAGATTGCCACGATTGATTATCTTGATGCGTGACTAGACCCATTGGGGTCTACCTTGGAGGTGAGAGGCTAGAACACACTGGGTGTGGATTTTAGAAAGTGATCTACAAGCTATCATTGCATTCAATCCTGTTTTCACTTGGACACTTTCTCTCCCTCCCCTTGCCCTTTGCACTAATTTGCACAGTTGAAGAGACTATCAATTATCTGTGAAGCACTATGCACAGTTTGTTTTATAACTTGGACTATTATTTCATATTATTCAATATTTTTGATTTATTATTATTATTATTATTGCATTTGCACTTTGAATGTATTTATGCATTTTATCGCACTTTTTATTGTGTCACACCTTATTGGTTATTTTAGAGTGTATTTATACAGCGCTGCTTCACATGGCTGCTATTACAAAATGTCAGTAAACGCCCCGCCCACCTCTACTCTCCCCTTGGCCAGGCATTGATATTTCTTACACTGAACTTCTGCTGGTCTCGTGGATTATGCCCCATGATCACTAACATCCAGTCAAAACCCAGGAAAGTCACCACATGACTTCAGTAAGCCCAATAATGCTGAGGTCCTGGGAGAGCTGGAGAAGAAAGGAGGGGGGATGTGAAGTACACAGAATGCCTCTCACACTCCTGCATGAGATAAGGTAAACGCCTGTCACTCACAGCAAAAACACGGAACCCCCTTTGGTAGGTGGGACTTTTTCAGTGACCAAAAACAATGCTTATTTAATATAAAACAGAAGTTTATTACAAAATAGTCACTCACAGCAAGGGGGCGTAAACTTATTTCTCTGTGTGTCTGTTTTTATCTTACTGAAGAAAGATTAACTCTTTGTGACAAGACTGGGCACAGATTAAATTACATCCTCTGCTGTAATAGTCTTATTTAAAAAACAAATTGGGGTTTGCATCCACTAAAAAAGTGGGTGGTTGCAAAACATGGTCTATTGGGCATTCCCAAGCCAGAAGAGTACATAGTAACACAAAAAGATAGCTAAAACTAAAAGAACAGCAACAGCTTCTCTCTCTTGGTAAACTTGGAACAGAAAAGGAAGAAAGCCTGCAGGGCAAGCAAACTACCCAGTGTAAAGGTGTGAAAAAGCCCAACCAGGTCAATGGACACAGCAAAACACAACAGGTAAAATGGCAGCAACAGACCATACAATCAAGTATGATGAGGTTATGTTTTCTTATAGGAATCAGTAGTATCGGCATTCATATTAAAGAGAATTGTACAATACGCTTTTGAATGTGACATGCGAGACCAGCTTAAAGTGGTTGTAAAGTCAGAAGTTTTTTTTTTTATCTTAAGCATTCTATGCATTAGGATGAAAAAAAAAACTTCTGTGTGCAGCAGTGCCCCCCTAATACTTACCTGAGCCCATCTCTATTCAGCGATGTTGCAGGACAGTCTTGGCTGCCCAGGGCTCTCCCTCCTCATTGGCTGAGATGGCAGCATGTTACCATTGGCTCCTACTGCTGCCAATCAAAGTCAGTGAGCCAATTAAGATGGGGGGGGGGGGGGTGAACAGCAGCTTCATTTCTGAATGGACACACACAGCAGTGGCTTGGTTTGGTTGCACTCAGCAGGAGGGAGGGGCCAGGAGCACCAGCAAGGGACCTGAGAAGAGGTGGATCAAAGCTGCTTTGTGCAAAATTACAACATGTTATTTTTAAAGAACAAAAACAGATTTTAGTATCACTGTAAAGATACACTGTCACCTCGCCCTTCAAGGCAATATAACAGTATCTCTGTAAAGAGCCCTTATCCCCTTATACACACCCTGCCTGCACTTCCCTCTGCTCTTTCCTCCATTGCAGCCAACACTGAAATTACCAGTGTCAGTAACCATGGGGAGGGAGAATCACATTCTCTTGGTCATGTGACAGTGCTTGAGCTTAGAGATTGGCTGCTAGGCTCAAATCACTCACAGGGGAGGTGTTCACATGCTCCCCTACATCTAGAAAATCCAGGTTGCATTGCCAGATGCAACAGACGAAGGAGGAGTAGCTAGTGCTTGAATAAGCCCCTAAACATTGCTGTCTTTAGACATATACTTGATAAATCCTCTCCCTTACTCCAGTATAGGGATGAGCTTCGTGTTCGAGTCGAACATATATTCGACTCGAACATGGGCTGTTCGCCCGTTCGGCGAATTCTGAACGTTATGGGCTGTTTGCGCCAAATTCGTGTGGCGCTCACGGCCCACAATGCACTGCGTCATCGCAGTGCATTGCTGGCTCATGATTGGCCAAGCATGCACTGTGACCCCGCATGCTTGGCCAATCACAGCGCCAGCAGCGAGGAGAGCCATGATTGGCCACAGGCAGGATTCCTGTGGCCAATCATAGCTCAGGCTGTGTAGTACACGCCCCACACTATATAAGGCCGCCAGCGCAGCGGCCTTGTGTAGTGTGTTGGCATCTGAAGCAGTTAGTGGGTGTTCTGTGTACCTTCAACACAGTACACACCGATCGTTATCGGCCAATTTTCGATCTTGCTCTTCTGTAGTGGTTGTTATCTGCTTGCCCTGACCGCAGTATACACCGCTATATTCACCTCACCTATATAGCTAGTGATCTATCTTTTATAATAGAGCTTGCAGTCAGTAGTGTTAGGAGCTTGTGCGTGCTGTCTGCGTGCTCTGTACCCAGTACACACCGCTATATCCACCTACATAGCTCTTCTCTATTTGAGCCCACTTGCCATCTGCAGGAGTTATTGGAAGTTGTGTGTGCCTCCAGCACAGCACAGTATACATCTGTATATACCCCTTTATCTCTGGTGTTCTATAATAAAGGCATCTGCAGGAGTTAGTGGGCTTTTTGTGCCTCCAGCACAATATACACCTGTATCTACCCTTTATTGCTGTTCTCTAATAGAGCCATCTGCAGGAGTTAGTGGGTGTTGTGTGCCTCCAGCACAATATACACTACCCAACTCCCTTCAGGCTATTACCATGTCTGGAAGGCCAGCAAGGAGAGGCAGACAGGCGCGAGTCGATAAAAGAGGGCAAGCAGGCTCTGTGTCTAGAGACAACAGTGCTGGTCGTGGACGCGGTGCATTGTCATCAGCACGTGGCCATGGGACACGCTTGTCCTTCTTTTCGGCAGCTGGACATGTTGAACCGCAACATGCCAACGACTTGGTAGAGTGGATGACCAAGCCCTCTTCATCCTCCTCATCCTCTCACCCAGTCTCAGGGTACTAGCAAAGCAGCTGCCAACGCATCGTCTTCCCTCCTCTCAATGTCATCATCAGTGACTCCTTCCCTAGACCCACCACGTCCTCCTGAGGAGTCTCCTGAACTCTTTGAGCACAGTGTTGGGTACATGCTCCAGGAGGATGCCCAGTGTTTTGTAGGCTCTGATGATGACACTCAGCTAGAGGAAGGCAGTAGCGTGAGCGCAGAGAGAGGGGATGCTCAAGAAGGACAGCAATCTGGCAGTCATGTTCCACAAGCTGCAGCATACTGCCAGGTTTGCTACAGCAATGAAGAGGGAGGGGATGATGAGGGCACTGACTCCACATGGGTGCCTGGTAGGAGAGAGGAGGAGGAGGAGGAGGCACATGTCCAACGAGGCAGGATGCCCTCCGGGGGCCAGCTTAGGGGCAGCACACCGACTAAATCACACCGCAGAGCTCCGCTTGTGCAGGGCGCTGCCTCTGCGCGTTATTCTAAAAGTTCTTTGGTGTGGGCCTTTTTTGAGACGAGTGCATTAGATCGCACCGCTGCTATTTGCAACATATGTCTCAAGCGTATCTCGCGTGGCCAAAACATCAGCCGCTTGGGCACCACATGCTTGACCAGACATATGTTGACCTGCCATGCAGCTCGTTGGCAAGCGTACCTCAAAGACCCACACCAAAGAACAAAGCGGACCTCTCCTTGCTCCTCATCAGCTGGCATCTCCAACCCCACTAGACCTTCAATCCTCTCTGAAACCTGCTCTGAGAGGAATGAAGGTGTAGAATTAGGTGTGTCACAGCCAAGTGCTTCCGGGCACTCTGCTAGCAGTACACCCACGTCCGATTATAGCAGGCAAATGTCCCTGCCCCAGCTGCTGGACCGGCGAAAGAAGTTCACTCCCAGCCATCCACATGCCCAGCGGTTGAATGCTAGCTTGGCTAAATTGCTAGCACTTCAACTGCTGCCTTTTCAGTTGGTAGACTCGGCCCCCTTCCATGAGTTTGTACAATGTGCGGTTCCTCAGTGGCAGGTCCCCAAACGCCACTTTTTCTCACAGAAGCTGATTCCGGCTCTCTACCGGCATGTGGAAGGCAAGGTCCTTGCCTCGCTGGACAGGGCGGTCAGCGGTAAGGTGCATATTACCGCTGACTCATGGTCCAGCAGGCATGGACAGGGACGTTACCTGTCTTTCACGGCCCATTGGGTCACTCTTCTGGCAGCTGGGAAGGATGCAGGACAAGGTGCAGTAGTGTTGGAGGTTGTTCCGCCACCACGCCTCCAAAATGCTACAATTGGTTGTGACACACCTCTCTCCTCCACCCCCTCCTCTTCTTCTTCCTCCATGGCCTCTTCCAGTGCTCTGTCCTCAGAACCAGCGGTGCTCCGTAGGCGTTCCAGGGGCTACGCAAGTACGCAGGCAAAACGATGCCATGCCGTGCTTGCGCTGGTTTGTTTTGGGGACAGGAGCCACACTGGGGCGGATGTTTTGTCAGCTCTGCAGGGGCAGGCCGAGAGGTGGTTGACGCCACGCCAGCTTAAGCCAGGAATGGTGGTTTGTGACAATGGCACCAACCTCCTCTCCGCCCTCCGACAGGGACAACTGACCCATGTGCCCTGTGTAGCTCATGTCCTTAACCTGGTGGTGCAGCGGTTCTTGGGCAGGTACCCCGGCTTACAGGATGTCCTGAAGCAGGCCAGGAAAGTCTGTGTGCATTTCCACCGATCATTTAATGCCTGTGCTCGGCTGGCTGAGCTCCAAAAGGAGTTGAACCTGCCCAAGAACCGCCTTATATGTGACATGCCCACCAGATGGAACTCAACATTGGCCATGCTGCAGCGGCTGCACACACAGCAGAGGGCCATCAATGAGTACCTGTGCGACTACGGCACCAGGACAGGGTCAGGGGAGCTCGGTTTTTTTCTCACCACGCCAGTGGGGCATGATCAGGGATGCATGCACTGTCCTGTCACCGTTTGAGGAGGCCACAAGGATGGTGAGCAGTGACAGTGCATGCATCAGTGACACTGTACCTCTTGTCCACCTCTTGGAGCATACGCTGCGTGGAATCATGGACAGGGCACTTGAGGCAGAACAGAGGCAGGAAGAGGACTTCCTTGCCTCTCAAGGCCCCCTTTATCCAGACAGTGTTCCTGCTGTGCCACCCATCACACAGGAAGAGGATGAGGAGGAGGAAGAGGAGGAGGAGGATGATTGTGTCAGCATGGAGGTGGAGGCTGGCACTCGGCATCAGCAGCAGCAGCAGCAGTCTTGTAGGGATGATTTACAGTCCCAAGAAACACGTGGACTTGTACGTGGCTGGGAGGAGGTAGCTGTGGATCATGTTGTCCTTAGTGACCCAGAGGACTCCGGACCGAATGCCTCAGCTAACCTATACTGCATGGCCTCCCTGATCCTGCAAAGCCTGCGGAAGGATCCTCGTATTCTTCGGATCAAGGAGAGGGACCATTACTGGCTGGCCACTCTCCTTGATCCACGGTACAAGGGTAAGGTTGCCAACCTTATCTTGCCATCGCAGAGGGAGCAGAGGATGAGACATCTCTGGGAGGCCTTGCAGAAAGGTCTGTGCAACGCGTTCCCAGAGACTGGGAGGTTACAAACTCCTGGTCCTGGACAACGTGTTGCTGAGGCATCGGTCAGAAGGAGTGGTGGAGAAGGTGGCCGTCTGACTGATGCTTTCAGACAATTTTTTTAGTCCGCAGCCCCAAGGTATGATCGGTTCCAGCAACCATCGCCAGCATCTGATTTACATGGTGCAGGAATACCTAGGGGCAAGGTCAGACTTGGACACCTTTCCCACTGAAAATCCTCTGGCTTACTGGGTCTTGAGGATGGATCACTGGCCAGAGCTTGCACAGTATGCAATTGAGCTACTGGCCTGTCCTGCATCCAGCGTTCTTTCGGAACGCACCTTCAGTGCTGCTGGTGGCTTTGTTACCGATCACAGGGTGCGCCTGTCCACCGAATCAGTTGATCGACTGACCTTCATCAAGATGAATCAGTCTTGGATCACCCACAGCTACCAAGCACCTGAAGCTGATGTAACCGAATCATTTTTTTTGAAATATCACATCCCTTCAAGACTTCCTATGCTGATGCTGAGTGACTGTCCTGTTATGTTGATTGTCTATCCTCTTCTTCCTCCGCTGATATGTTGGAAGAACATTTCTGGTTCTGGGTGATGCCATCAGCCCAATTTTTCTGCCCCTGTTTAACAGGGGCGTTTAATTACAATTTTTGATGCAATGCTTTGCAGCAGGGCTAATTCCTGCAATAAAACCAGCACCAGTGCATAAAGCCCAATTTTTCTGCCCCTGTTTAACAGGGACATGTAATTACAATTCTTGATATAATATTTCACAGGAGGGCCCGTTCCTGTGCCCACCCAGAGTAACTGTGAGGACTTATAGTGTTGTGGCACCAGCACCACAACCACCAAAGGTCAATTTTTCTACCACTGTTCAACAATGGCATGTAATTACAATTCTTGATATAATCGTTCACAGCAGGGCGCTCCAGCGCCCACCAAGAGTCACTTTGAGGGCTTACAATGTTGTGGCAAAACCAACACCTTGTTCCGCCATTTCTGCAGAGCATATAGGGCAGGCCCCTACTTTCAAACATCCAACTTACAAACATCTCCTACTTGCAAACGGAAGGAGACAACATCAAGTGAGATGAAAAAAGACGGACGGCAAAACAAATTATACAGGGGTGATAACCCTTCCCTATGTTTTCCAAAAAGCTTAAAAATAGTTTTTTTGACTGGAGCTACACTTTAAAAATGTACCAGTTGAAAATTACAAACAGATTCAACTTAACACAACAAAAATACACAGTCCCTGTCTTGTTTGCACCGCCTGTATACTGCTGTTCTGAGTATATAGGGCCTGGGGGCCACACGCATTTCCTTTTTTTAATATGGGTACGGGGTTCCCCTTAATATACGTACAAGACCCAAAGGGGCTGGTAATGGGCAGGGAGGGCTACCCATGCCATTTTTCTCAATGATTTTCAACCATATTGCAGGAACCAGATATAACATTAAAACCGCAAGCAGTTTTCAATGATGTTATTTCCGTTTAATGTCATTTTGTGCAGGGACTGTTCTAAACACGGGAAACACGTGGCACTTCACAGGCATACTACAGACACCCCCCAGGCACCATATTTAAAGGAATATTTCACTTTTTTTCACTTTAATCGTCATTAAAATCAGTGCTCCCGCCAAAACGGCCATTTTTAAAAACATTTTAGGCATTGACCCATGTCCCCTGGGGCAGGAGCCAGGTCCCCAAACCCTTTTTAGGACAGTATCTTGCATATTAGCCGTTAAAATTAGCACTTTTAATTTCGAACGTTCGAGTCCCATAGACTTCAATGGGGTTCTAAAGTTCGTACGAATTTGGGGTCCGTTCGAAAGTTCTGGTGCGAAACGAACCGGGGGGTGTTCGGCTCATCCCTACTCCAGTATATTTACTCATTTGAGATCTGTAATACACCCTGAGAGATATTGTCATCTTGGTGGTTTCAGATGGAAAGATATTAGGGTTCAGTGATCTCAATTTTAAGTACAATCTACCTAATTGGATGTTCTTTAGATTCTTGCAATTATGTAGTTAATATGCAATTCCCAAGATCTATTGTTTTGGAGTCCAATTCTATAAAGGGGATACTCAAGTATGATCAGGAAGCCTCTATCCTCTATTCTTCTATGATTGTCACTTGTTTATGCAATTAAGCTAACTTGAACCCACCAGAAATTGAGGGGATATCTGCTTGAACTTAGACGGTGACTGCATATAGAAAAAATGGGGTCCCCTTGCGCTATCAGTGAAAGTGATAAGTATAAGTGAAAAATATCTGAATGTGGTATGTCAATTAGATTGCTGCTAGACCTAAAGTGTAGCAGTCTGCATATACACTTATAATCTTATATTACTCACATGATTTCTGGATAGTCATGCAGCTGAAATTCCTTCAGAGTTTACTATATCCTGCATTCTCTAGCATCTACCGATCCTTTAGTTCACTATGTATTCGATGCTATAGCTCCACAGTCACCTTTTTTTTCATATGGTATGGTACCTGCCCTCTAATTCACCCTTACTGGTCTCAACGTTTGTGACTTGACCCTAAGGATTGGACCCCTTAGTGTTCTTATGCATTATTGATGGGATGGAGATGGGACAGCATGTAAAATGTTATATATGTTCTATGCTACCTTTTTAAGCATAATGGAAAATCCTCTTTTACAATGTTTTGCCTTTTTTATATAAACTGCCTACAGGTATGGCCTCAATTTGTAATCCATCCCCCCCATTAAATTTTTTTTTTTTACCTCTTGGATCGATTCGCCTCATCCGAAAAGAATGCGGAGTATGCATCTAGCTGATGTTCCACTCCTGGGAATACCCCATGTGTCTTTTATTCTTCAAATAGGTCTGACTGATGGAACAATATACTGTAAATTGCACTTGTTATGCTTCAACAAATTTATTATATACTGAATGCTGCAAACACCTTTTGTATGTTTTTATGTTTTTGTTTTTTATAAAACGCCCAAAAACATTAGCAAAAATATTGAGTTACTAAGGCTTTTAAAGAATCGCCTGCCAACAATTTTGGGTACATACTTTTGTGTCCTTTTTGTGAGTTGCTCAATTCAACCTTATCTTTAATTTCAATACTTTTTTTATTAGATTATAAAGGTACAGTCAACATATCAAGTCCTCAACAATTATTAAGTAGATAAGTAGAAAACAAATTGTACTTTTATATAAATTGCTCTGTACTAGCCCTTTAGAAGTGAATCGACCTTACATATATCAGGAAAACGTATGAGCAGTATAAACAAAATTGTGAAGATTGAAAAAGAGAAAAAAAAAGAACTAATAGGATATAAGAAATAAAATGATACAACTACACAGTCCAGTGTATTAACTTGGATTAAGGTATGACATTACCATTAAAGAAATGTAGCTAGATATGAGCCATTTCCACACTATGATTGATATTCAAAACTTCTTAACTTATACCAGTCAATCCATGGTTTCCAATGGGCACTCATTGTTTGGTATTTACCTGGTGATGCAGCAAACATTAGCTCGTATGTGGCATATGTATTAGTTGTTATTATGACTTCTCTTAACGTGGGTATGTTATGAGCCCCCCAATGTCTCGTGATTGACAGCCTGGTGCTTAACAGAGAATGTATCACTATGGCTCTTGCAGATCTAGGAATGGAGTCTATGTCAAGAGATAAAATGGCCAATCCTGTAGAGCTAGGGATTTGCAAATCCCAGAATTTGTAACAATAATTCAAAACTTTACTCCAAAGGGTGTGCATAACTGGGCATGACCATAATATGTGATGTAATTCAACCTTAATTTTCATATTTTATCAAAAAACTAGGTATTGTATTTTTTTTATTTTTATAAATTTTTTGAAAATATAGATTTTATTAACCGTGTCCCAATTGGTGGATTCCCTGCCTAGGAGTAACTCATTGCTAGATCTTTTAATTACAAATAATACAGATCTGATTGCAGATGTGTCAATATGGGACAACTTGGGAACTAGCGACCACAGAATTATTACATTCCTTATATATCATAGAAAAGGGAGGCACGAGGGGAGTACAAGAACACTAAATTTAAAAAGAGCCAACTTTTCAAAATTGCGCTCAATGCTGCAGGATATTAAGTGGGACCAAATCCCTGAAACCTTGAACACAGAGGAAAAATGGGAATGTTTTAGGAACACATTTTGTGTTCTGATGATCTTGAGGAGGAACTCCATGCCAAATTTTAAATAATAAACATGGGTTCCCCCTCCAAGAGCATACCAGTGCCTTGGGTCTGGTATGGATTTTAAGGGGAACCCCCTACGCCGAAAAAAAATGGATCCCCCCCAAAATCCATACCAGACCCTTATCCAAGCATGCAGCCTGCATGGTGCATGAAGCATGCAGGTCAGGAAGAGGGGTGGGGACGGGCAAGCGACCCCCCCACCCCCCCCAACCGTACCAGGCTGCATGCCCTCAACATGGGGGGGTGGGTGCTTTGGGGTGGGGGGCCCGCAAAGTACCTTATCCCAATGTTGATGAGGACAAGGACCTCTTCCCCACAACCCTGGCTATTGGTTGTCAGGGTCTGTGGGCGGGGGGCTCATCGGATTTCCGGCCCCCCGCCCTATGTGAATGAATATGGGGTACATCTTACCCCTACCCATTCACCTGGGGAAAAAAGTGTAAAAAACAAAAAACAAACACACAACAGGTTTTTAAAGTAACTTATTAGGCAGCTCTGGGGGTCTTCTTCCGACTTCAGGGGTCTCTTCCCACTTCTTCGCACTCTCCGGTTCCTCTCCCGCTCTCCAGTATCTTCTGCCAGGCTCCTCCACTATCTTCTGCTCTTTTGCCTGCTCTTTTGCTAGCATTGGCCTGGTCTTCTCCGTCGTCTTCTTCCCTCCAGTCTTCTTCCAATGTTGACACAACACTCTCGCCCCCTGTAATGCTGTGCGTGGTACGCAACGACTTATATAGGCATGGGGTTGGGTCACCGGGTGATGGGGTAAAAGAGCAGAAGATAGCGGAGGAGCGCAGCAGAAGGCACCGGAGAGCGCGAGAAGAACCGCCTTATAAATTACTTTAAAAACATGTCTAGTGTGTTTTTTTTAATGATACTTTTTCCCCCGAGGTGAATGGACCAGGATCTGGGGGCCCCCTTATAAAAGGGGGGCTCCGGGGTTCCGATGAGCCCTCCGCCTGCAGACCCTAACAACCAACGGCCAGGGTTGTCGGGAAGAGGCCCTTGTCCTCATCAACATTCAAGGTGCCCCAAAGCACCCACCTTCCCATGTTGAGGGCATGCATCCTGGTACGGTTCGGGGGGGGGGCTGGGGGGCGCTCGCTCATCCTCACCCTTCTTCCTGATCGGCCGGGCTGCGTGCTCGGATAAGGTTCTGGTATGGATTTTGGGGGACCTCCATGCCGTTTCGGCGTGGAGGTCCCCCTCAAGATTCATATCAAACACAGTGACTGGTATTGGGGGGGCTGTCGCGTCGTACCAGTGTGAACCCGGCCTGAAGGATGATTGCACACTGGTATGCTGAAAAAGGTGTCGTCTTTGAATACAAGTGGTTAATCAAGTGGTCATAAATTAGCTGTTGGGCTTCAACTAATTTATTTTAAACCACAGGTGATGTCTTGTATACTCTCAGTAACATCTAAAATCACTACCTATAACTATATTTAATAAATCCTAATAAAAAAAAAACAGTCTGATGCTTCTCCTTCACTGCTCAGTTCATAGAAGCTGTACTATATCTTTCATGAATGAAAAGCTCTATATGAATGGAGGAGTAAGACCATTCTTTCATCTGCCTTTATTCATGGAAGTACATATATGGCAGACATGGAAATGGCAGACATAGTATTCTTCATGAGTGCTCATCACAGGTCCAGTGCACGTATTAACCCCCACAGAAACATTACTAACTGTGAGCCTGATTGGTTTTGACTAATTTCAGTTTGCTAAAAGTAAGGGAACTACAAACAGGCAATTATATCTCTCAGGAACAAAGAAATGTAGTTGTCTGTGTGGCTTTAGCCTGTGAACCCTTTCTAGCCTGTTATTAGTCAATCTGTCTACATTATCAAAATATTTTTAGTGTTTCTGGAAAATTCTTCATATCTAAAGAAACCAAGAATTGAGATTACTATTGATAGGAACATGTTATCTTATATTGCATCAAAAATTGTATTAAAATGTGCTGTGTAACAACTCGGTAAATGGGTAACTGGTGAAGGTTATGTCATTGCAGGATCTGTTTATTTGTAGTTTAATTGTTGCCAGATAGTATAGCCATTCTGGCACTATGACTCTGAGAGCGACGGTTCTCATACACAGGAGCCATACTGTATTTTATCTTGCCATCTTTTCCCCTCGTTCATTTCCCAAATGTATTACGTTAATGGTTCACAGAATACAAGACATGCTGTGAATGTGACAAGGAGGGAGGAGGGGTTGACAAACACCAGTACAGCGGCTGTGTATGAGAGCCGCAGCTCTACAGTGCCAGAAGTAATAGCTATACAATTCAGCATCAATGAATCTATAAATAATAAAGAAATTGAAGCAATGTCTGACCTTGCATATACTTCATGAGAAGAGTTAACTATTTGTTACACCGCACTTTTTTATTTTTTTTGAATCAAAAGAAGTCTTTATTGTGCTAATAATTGTATAACATCAGGTTCATAAAGGTTAACATGAGGTGGTATACAAAAAGCCAGGTAAAAGAATACAAGTACAGCATGGTATAAGAGTACATAATAATTCTTCTAGAAGGAAATAACAGGAAAATCCTGACATTAATAACTTACTACTACAATTCCATGATCCACCACTCACAGATCGATGTTGGAGAACATCTTCTCTACAAGGCATAGCAAAATAGAGTAGTGCATAATGGTACTTGGAGAACTTTTGACAACAAGAGCAACCAACTGTGCTGTGTAAGTAGGAGCTAGCCCGCCAACCCAGCACAGAGTAACAGAGGGCCAACAAGCCAGAAAGTGAACTTATTCTTCCTCACTCCGCCTGCATATAGATGTGTTTCTTCTCTGAGGTCAGTGAGTGCCTTCACACGATATATCTGAGAAATTAGATAGAGTTCACATCATTCAGGCTTGTAGCAGCCGGTACAAAACTAGTTGCGGAGGAGCCAGCCCTGAAATCTCCAACCAGACCTGCCATATAATATGGAATTTACGGTTTGCATTTCTATGCTGATATGTCAGCAGCTCCCTGATAAGAATATTATTAACTTGGTCCACCCATAGTTTATTAGGCACGCGTGGGGAAAGCCAGAATCTGGCCACCAGCTTGCGGGTAAAATAAAGTAGTCTTATCACAGCTATGTTAATGGGGGGGGGGGGGGGGGGTGTACATTTTGCCTCGTCAATGGCTCCTAACACACAGATGAAGGGGTCCATTGGAACCTCAACCTGAAATACAGCAGAGATGGTTTCAGTTACTTTCCCCCAGTACCGATGCAGTTTTGGGCAGTGCAAGATTAAATGAATCAGAGAGCCTTCGGCTCCGTTGCATTTTGGGCATATTTAATATAAAACAATAGTGATGCGCTAAAATCAATATTCCACCAACAACTAAAGTGCAATGTGCAAAAGTTGCCCTATCACCAGGGCCAAACTGTGCAGTGTGCTATGTGAACCAATGTGCCAATAGGGGAACAAATCGCCAAACAACCCCACTATTATAATATCTAAACGCAGTGCTAAATAAATGATATTGCATCACATATATGTGTCCAACATATCATAAATAGGTGAACAATATATATAAATATAAAAAGAAATCATTCTCTGCAGCTATTACCTTTTGTACCACCACCCCTTCCTTTTAGAATGTAAGCTCTACGAGCAGGGCCCTCCTGTACCTTTTGTATTATACTTTGTGTTGTCCCCCCTATACATTGTAAAGCGCTGCGTAAACTGTTGGCGCTATATAAATCGTGAATAATAATAATAAATAAAAAGAGATAACCTAAGTTAATAGCCAATATATCAATAAATGTAGGAGAAAAGGTAAATTGTAGCTCATTTGAAAATAAAAATAAATAATCAAGAGTCTCATCTAGGGAAAACTCTGTGGCGTTGTCACACGTCACGTGACTTTTTCCAGGGTTACCTAGTGACCTGCGGCGCATCGTATTTATACCATCGCATTCGTTTCACTCCCCACACTTGCTGCGGTGAAAAGGCTAATTCCATCATACCATTAAGCACTAAGTACACAATCACTTTATTGATCTCATATTAAAAACTCTCAACTTAAAAACAATTCGTAATATAAAACATAAATTAAATCCTATTAATACATTGTCCATATACAAACTTAGAGATGCTCCCTGCAGTGGTCATCAGTGGGATACTACCAAAACAAACATATAGTGACCGGCTGCATGTATACAAAGCCAGTTAACCCACTGCTCGTCCTAATCCACATACATGAGATACATCCATCAGATATATTAGAGGGATTTTAATCCCTGGACTTAATATAAAAAAATATATTAAAAAAAAAAATGAAAAAATATTAAATATATAAAAATGAACACTGGAATAACAGGAATATAAAAATATGAATATAAAAAATAAATGTATATGATGGACCTCAATAAACCTAAAATCTAACAATTAAATGTTGAGTAGGAGAGTGTTAAACAGACCACTACCCTGCTAAAACCACTCCCCACAATGGTCAGCAGTAAGATAATCAATCCAAAATAAATAATCACTACCCCATATATGGACAAATATTATCTTACTGCTGACCATTGTGGGGAGTGGTTTTAGCAGGGTAGTGGTCTGTTTAACACTCTCCTACTCGACATATAATTATTAGATTTTAGGTTTATTGGGGTCCATCATATACATTTATTTTTTATATTAATATTTTTATATTCCTATTATTCCAGTGTTCATTTTTATATAATATATAATTTTTTTTTTCTATTAAGCCCAGGGAATAATATACCACCCGATGGATGTATCTCGTGTGTGGATTAGGGTAAGCAGTGGGCTAACTGGCTTTGTATATATGTAGCCGGTGACTATATATTTGTTTTGGTAGTATCCCACTGATGACCACTGGAGGGAGCATCTCTAAGTTTGTATATGGACAATGTATTAATATGATTTAATTTATGTTTTATAATTATGAATTGTTTTTAAGTTGAGAGTTTTTAATATGAGATCAATAAAGTGATTGTGTACTTGGCGCTTAATGGTATGATGGAATTAGCCTTTCCACCACAGCGAGTGTGGGGAGTGACACGCTTGTGATGGTATAAATACTGCGCTGCAGGTCACTAGGCAACCCTTGAAAAAGTCACGTGACGTGTGACGCAACGCGTTGGGAGGCGGAGCCAGTGACGACATCGTATGCCAGTGTTAGCAGAGGATCTGCTGCACGTATAAGCGGTGTTGTGTCTGACCATTATTTAAAGTGCTACTTCTCTTGATTTACGTGAGTGGATACAATTCAGAGACTTTATATCAAACAGATGGTACAGCACTCTAACTAAAATAAAATGATTACTAAGATATTAAAATTAATTAAAAGTCCAAAATAGCTTTTGTGTCAAAAAGTCAACGTTAGGAATCTTCAGTGGTATACAGTCAGTTCATGCATAAAGTGACTTAGTGCCAAGGGGGGGACCACCACCAATGGTAAAATTTGGCTGCTCACCTCATCGTATGAACCCTTTAAATTACAGAGGGTCGTATGCACTTAAATATCAACGAATGCTTATCAACTCGTCCAATCGCTGTACTCCTCTCAGACAATATCCGACCGGTTCACAAACGAAAACACAGCTTTCTCCCATTCAGAGTCAAATGAACTGACACGTTCGTAGAATACCCACACTGGATTGGTATATAGCAGTATTCACATTTCCTCAGCGATCCAGTCTGCAATAAATTATTTATTGGTTCAGATTCAGTTGGCAGGCCACCACCAATAAAATGCTGTAACTGAGAGGCATAAAAGTACAACTTCAGATTAGGCAACGCCACCCCTCCCGGATCCTTGCCATACTGCAGCGTAGAGATACAAATCCTAGCTACTTGTTTTTTCCAGATCAGGGATTGGAAACGAGTACGAGTAAACCATCTACGTGGGATCCACTGAGGGGAATTGTGCATTTTATGTACAGCAGTTGGGGGCCCCACACCATTTTAATTAAGTTTATCCTGCCAATTACTGAAAGTGGCAACTTACACCATGTATTATAAGTCATTTGGAGTTTCCTGAGAAGGGGTAGCAATTTTTTTTTCTAGGTATTTGGAAGGGTTGACAGACGCCTGCACCCCAAGTATTTGAATGAGTAAACTACCTTTTAGGGATTCCGTCCCAACAGGCAACAAAATTGTTGGATTGTCCACCGGCAAAAGTACTGATTTATGCCAGTTAATGGAGAAGGAACCAAAATGTTTTATTACTGACATTACACTAATGAGGGACCCAGCTGCATCACCAAGGTAGGGGAAGAGTATCATCCGCATAGAGAGAAATCTTCTCCATGCCTGATTCCCTATTGAAGCCCACAATAAAAGGGGAAGATCTTATTGTGGCCGCCAATGGCTCCAAGGTGTGTGCAAACCGCATGAGTGAAAGTGGGAACCCCTGCTGCATGCCCCTGAAGGGAGGGAAAGAGTCTGAGAGATCTCCATTTAGCGGTAGGAGCTGCATATAGCAGCTTCACCCAAGCTTTATCTCCTAAGCCAAAACATCTCAACACTTCCCACAGGTAAGGCCATTGGACACTGTCAAATGCCTTAGCTGCGTATAATTACAATATGACTCTGTTTCCTGGGTTGTCTACAGGCAACTGGAGATTGAGGAAAAATTGTCTAATATTTAAGGCTGTTGACATGGAGAGGATGAAACCAGACTGGTCTTTATGTAAAGGAAAGGTGCTAATGCGCTCCACCTGACTATTAATAAATGTGTAAAAATGTCTGAAAAATATATATAAATGTGTGGAAGCAGCCAGCAAAAAAATTGTGATCTCTAACACCAAAGGAATAGTATGTAAAATAAATAAATTGCGGCGCTACCTAAAAAATTAATACACTATAATAAAATAGCAAAATATAAGGTGCAAAAGTGAATCCACCTCACTAAAGTGACAAATGTGCAATATTGAACCATAAAATATGTTGCATCTAATATAGAATAAAATTGATAATATATGTGCATTATTTATGCACTATACTTTAGTGAGGTGGATTCACTTTTGCACCTTATATTTTGCTATTTTATTATAGTGTATTAATTTTTTAGGTAGCGCCGCAATTTATTTATTTTACAGACTGGTCTTTATGGACTTTTTTATGAATGACCTTAGCTAGCCTAGTAGCCAGAACCCTGGCCAGTAGTTTCACATCTTTGGTTAAATGAGATAGGCCTATATGAGTCTGGGGAGGGGGGTATCCTTGCCTGGCTTCAACAGTAGAACAATCACCGCTTCATTCATGGATAAAGGTAAAGTTCCCTGTTCCAAGGCATCTATAAAGTTTCTCTTAGTTATGGTATCAAGATTTTGGCAAATCGTTTGTAAACTTATGCCGCAGGCCATCCACCCCTGGAGACCTACCGGGAGAAGAGAGAGCCAAAGCCTCCATTAGCTCCTCAACAGAAAGAGGAGAATTGAATAGCTCCACATCTGGTGTTTGGGAGTTGGGGAACCTTGCTATTCTCAAGAAAGGACCTGATTTCGGTTAGTGTTGGAGAGACCCTGGAGGAGTACACATCAGCATAGAAATTCTTAAATATGTTCAATATACCTGAATGTGAGGAGATCAGAGCTCCCGCAGGGTCAATGATCGCTTCTATATATGAGGATCCTCTCTGCGACCTCGTCATCATTGCAAGCATATGACCTGTACCTTCCCCCTCCTCAAAAAAACCTTTGTTGTAGGAAGAACTGTTTATTTTCAGCTTTTATGAGAACCATATGATTAGCTATTTGCTGGGCTTCTTGCCATGCCCTTTCAGTTTTATCAGAGGGGGAATCATCGAAATGCCAATTCAACCCTCTCAACCTCCCGCAGCACAGATTGTTCCCAGGAACCAGTCTTGGTTTTAATAGCATTAATGGGCCTAATAAATTAACCTCGTAGGAAGGCCATAGCATGTCCCAAAAGATACCATGGACAGCCGAAGATTTATTTAGTTTAATTAAAGTGGAAAGAGACTTTTATATGGGGTCTGGGTCAGGAAACAGTGACAACCAGAATGGGTTATTTTTCCAATAAGTCCTTTTAAATATGCCAGATGTGGTAATTTGGATACGTAGGGGAGAATGGTCAGATACTGTTCTTGCCTCGTAACTAGAGGATGATGCCAATGGGAACATCGAGGCCATTGCCTAGACCAAGATCAATTCTCGAAAAAAACGCCGTGTGTGGCAGAGTGGCACAAATATCATTTAACTCCAGAATTTCTAAGTCTTCAAACATCCCATAAACCCATTTCAGATAGGAGCTGAACGAAGAGGGTTGGACCCCTTCTGGCACCCCTCAGGTGTGTTCTAGTAGAGTATTTGTCTAGGTTGGCATCCGAATAATTATTAAAGTCCCCAGCAATAAGTGCCAGTACATCAAGATGTTGAGCCAAGAAATTAGCTGACAGTTTTACAACTTGAACTGAGAAAGGTGGGGGGATATAAACATTTAGCTATGATACAGTCGAGGCCGTAAAGGGTACACAACAGGAAGATATACCATGTTGGTCAATTTGTACACCCCAAAATACTAACCCCTCTAGAATACGAGGAGAAGGCAGCGTGAAACTGCGTGCCGAACACATGGGATGAGAATGGAGATGACTGGTCTGGCAGCATGTGAGTAAACGCACCACGGAGAAGCCCCAACGTTTAACCATGTGGGATACCGCTAACCATTTCACTCTGTCTCCTAGACCCGGCACATTCCAGCTTGTAAACACATGTTTAGCCATAGAGTTTTAACATAAGTATATATATGAAACATATCAACCTATAAGGTTCTGTGAATAAGCGATTATCCTGTCACTCATTACAGTACAATTCAATCAGGTATAGGCACTCACAATCCCACACAAAATTGAATAGTACACAACCGTATGCATAATAGCTGCAAGAGGAAGAATTAGACAGGTGAGGAACACTGGGACCAACAGGGTCCAACTTGATAATAAAGGTCAACTTTGTATCCACAAGGGTTTAGCAATCGGGGGTTCAATTCCGTAACTGGCATTAGAGAGCCAACAGGCAACAGGCCTTGTGCCGTGTACAAAGGCCAACTTTTTATTGAGGTAACTTGTGAGAACAGTTAACCGCCTTTGCTGGATAATCGTAAGAAAACTGACCCATCTTTTAATAGGTTAAAAAAAAAGGAGACTTCGCCATTGTACACACGGTCGGACATTCTGACAACCAAATCCGTTGGATTTTGTCTGAAACTGTTGCATACACGCGGTCGGACAAAGTTGTCGGAAAATCCGATTGTACATAACGTGATGACGTTATTTCATTACGATGGGACTACGTTCAGGCTAGTAGTCAATAGCTTTGGTCTAGGAATTTAATCTGAGCATGCGTGGCACTTTGTCCGTCGGAGTAGGCTACACATGATCGGAGTATGTCCGATCGGAGAATGTTGTCGAAAATTTTTATAGACAAGTTGGGAAAACTTGGTCCGTCGGATATTCCGATAGAAACAGTCCGATGGAGACCACACACAGACGGATTATCCGACAAACGGTCCGATCGGAATCTTCCGACCGTGTGTACAAGGGCTAAGTGTAGCAAGTTTGTGCAAAAATAATCAATGCTCCCTTCTGACCATCTCCTCCCAGATGGAACGCTCCTCCCCATCCAGCCATTGCATTGCTAATGTTGGTTTATCAAAGAAATGCACTTCATCTCTTGCAACCACAGGGTACAGCATGGCGTATTGCAATTCCAGGGAGCGAAGCCTTTTTTTCACATCATTAAATTGGGCCCTTTGTTTTTCCGCTGAGAAATTTGGGAACAATGAAATCTTGGAGTTGTCCATTACCAGGGTGTCCCCCATAGTTCTGGCCTTGGACAGAATTTTGTTGCAATGTTTATAGTTCAATAGTTTTAACAGGAATGCCCTAGGCAGATTACCTGGGGGTAAGGGCCTGGTGGGAACACGATGTGCACACTCCACCACAAACATCGGAGAGAATGAATCTTTCCCAAATGTATTTAACAGCCATTGTTCTATGAAAAGTGTGGTCTCCCAGTTTCTGCATATCTTGGCGGAGGAATGACATCTCAGCCTTAACCCCCTTAACTTCTCAAGCCAGGGCTGTAATAGAGAGGTTGCAAGCGGTAACCGCCGAGAATATGTCTTGTAGTGTGGGTTTCGGCCCAGCAGGGTTTTAGGACGTAGCTAAGCACTGGGAGGTAATGGCTGAGGGTGTACTTGCAGTATTCCCTGGGAGCAATGGTGCCGACGGGTCCTCCAGAGGGACTGTATCATCCGCATTGGAATGCAATCTTCTGTGCTCCGCCATCCTATCTCCAGGCAGCGCTGAGGAGTCTCGCACAGTGACCAGTGAGAATAGCTTCTGCACAGCCTCTGCATAGGTCACCTTGGCAGATTCCAGTGACGATCCACGATCTTGGGTTGTATGGTCCAGAGCCACACGATTCGCAGCACCGCGTTTGGACATCGCTCCAGTGGGAAGGGTCCGGAGATCCAGTGGGCACCGCAGGGTTCAGGGGCCTCGGAAACGAGCACCGATGAGCAGTTAGAAGGATAAAATAACGGAGGTTTGGCGGAGCTCACAAGCTATGCGACCAGCTACATGCGCTGCCAAGCCATGCCCCCACACCGCACATTTTTAATAAAAACATTTTTGTTTGGAGTTCTGTCTAAAGACCAGAAAAAAGTTGATTGTCTTAATAAAATTATTTTAAACGTTTACTGTTGCACAACCTGAAAATGGAGATTGCACAGCTTTGACAAAGCACTACGCTCGGTGGAGACTGAAAAGAGTACATTGTCACATTGCAAAGGATTCAAAATGTTGTTGTGCCCGTTTTTTATGGTATTATCAGGACTATGTTAACAAAGAGACCCTGACTTCACTCAGATCATATTTAAAGCAAACTACACTCTCAGTTGCTTCCTGGCCTAGGCCAAAATGATGTCATGCATCCTAGGAGTCTTCATGGACATTTTTTTTGATTTCACCTAGAGGCAGGGAAGAGAAGGGCTTTCTCAGCAAAGCACATCCTCCTGCCTAATCTAAGGGCAGATGGAATTCAGGAAGTAAATGCTGCAGGAATCTTCTGCCCTTACTCAAGATAGCCATGACTAGAAATGCAAGATGACGTTTTTCAAAGTGATTTCTCAAGTTTGCTTTGAATATTTAAAATAATTAAATAGCTTTTTTAGCTTGTGGGGCTCTGCAAAAGATGCCATTAAGTTACACTTTAGGACCCATTCATACAAAGGAGTTTTTCCAGTGTTTTGCGTTAAAAAAAAGAAAAGCTCAAGAAAAATGCTTCCCTTTAAAAATCCAATGAATGTGTTCACACTGTGGTGGTGCACTTCCGTTACAGTGAAAAAAATCCTGCTTGCAGCATCTTTTGGAGCATGTTTTGGGAGCTAAAAAATGCACAAAACGCACGTTTCGATTTAAAGGCATTAAGAGAATTTTTACTGCAGTTACCAATGGTAACTGAAGTAAAAATTCACTCTGAATGCATTTTTGGTGCAGTTTTTGAGTCGCAGGTCTTTTAAAAACTGCACTGCAAACCGCACTGTAAAATTTGCAGCTGATTTGTGTGAAAGTGCCCTTATTAGGGAACTTAAGGGAAACTGCTTAGGCCAGCGAGGTCAATTTAGTTCTCACTACTACAATATTTATACTTTTAGGGCTGAACACAGAATAAAATATGGCCATAACACATGTATTTGCATTGCACAGTATTACCTATAAATGTTTGGTTCCTTAATATGTAGACGTCAGTTGCCCCAACTAAACAACTGTTAAATAAACGCATAAAACCTTAGCATGTATCCAGGCTGACATTGTTCTGTACATTTTTCACATGTTTCTGCTTGTCTTACTTTTTAACTGATGTAAGATTGTGAAGTTAGAATATCTACTGTCTTGATCAATGTTTGCTATCTTATCTTTCTACATGAAATGGTATTGTGGAAAGTTTGTCTTCTTTATGAAATGGGTTATTTTGACAAAAAAACGGTAGAATGTAGAATATGCAATTTAATCTGTTTTATCAGTTTCAGGCTGCCATACACAAACTAATGTAGAAAAACAATGTGACTAATAAGGAAGTATATGAGTCCAGTCAACAAGCAAGCGACCAATGAGCTTGCACAAGCAATGACATTTAATTAGAACTTTTGGGAATTTATGTGTAAAAGAAACTTCTTTCTCAAATTATCTTTTGAGTAAGCACCAGAGTCTGTAGCTCTACCCACAATTCACTGGAAACCCTGCACTTTGAGTCTTTAAAAAGAGGGTCCTCTCCTTAAGTCATCAGTTAAAGTGTTTGGGATGACAGGAGCACTGCGCTGGAACAATGTGGGGAGTTGCATTGTCTCAGATGCTGTGGTGGTGGGGTTTCCTGTTAACTTTCTATTTTCTTCCCTAGTTAGGACACCCAGGCTGTTCCTCTCATGCATAGGGGGTTGTATTAGAGCTGTCTTTCCTCTTCTGTTTTTGGACAGAGCTTGTACTGCTCCCACATACAGCCCAGGAATCTTAGGGTGCTGTGTATGGATGCAGAGGATTAGCTGGCAATAGATAACTTCCATTTCAGAAGGGGCAGGATTTCAGGGCAGATGTTGTCAGGGCCGTCTTTAATTTTGATTGGGCCCTGGGCAAACATTTTCTTGGCACCCCCCCCCCCCCCCCCCTCCATTCTGAGACATACAAAAAATAGCAGGTAGACTCAAAATCAGTTTTACTGCAGCAGATCACACAGTGATGGCAATTGTTTGCCAGAGGTTACAGCCTATCCTTACTGCTCGCTGGCTGGTTGCTAGAGGTTACAACACATAATTTCTGCTTGCCGATTGGTTGCCAAAGGTTAATGCACATCATTACCACTTACTTATTGGCTGCTAGAGATTAAAGCAGATCACTACTGTTCGCTGATTGGTTGCTACAGGTTAATGCACATTACCTCTCACTGAGCAGTGGAGCAATCCTAAATAATTGAGCAAGTAAAGGGGCACATTAATACACATACTACAGGAGAGTGTCAGAGAGTGCAGACATACTACAGGAGAGGTTCAGAGACTGCGGACATACGGCAGGAGACAATGAGAGACTGCGGACATACTGCAGGAGACAATGAGAGACTGCGGACATACTGCAGGAGACAATGAGAGACTGCGGACATACTGCAGGAGACAATGAGAGACTGCGGACATACTGCAGGAGACAATGAGAGACTGCGGACATACTGCAGGAGAAAATGAGAGACTGCGGACATACTGCAGGAGACAATGAGAGACTGCGGACATACTGCAGGTGATGGTCAGAGAACTTTCAGCAACGCACAGCTTGACAGTTGAATAACACAGCTCGGGGTTTAAGCAGTCAGGCATTTTATGGGTGCAAGGACATACCTGGGCAGCCAAACTCACTACATACATTTAGAGGTATGTGGGCGGGCCTTCCATTCTCTGATCTCACTACAACAGCCGGGAGCTCCACTGATGCTTTGTAGGGGGCCCCGTTACCGTGAATTGGGGCCCCAATAAAGGTTTTGCAGAGTGAACAGAGGACACGGGAGGCTGTATTCCCGCACTAGCCAGCTGAGAGGGGGCGGGGCCGGGAACTCCACTTTGCACCGACCCCGCCCTCGTGCAGCCTGTATGCTCGGAACAGAGCGGCTGTAGTGAGAGCCAGTGATCGGAGTGAGAGCGTCAGTGGAGCTCCCGGCCCCGCCCACTCTATACTGGCTGGGGAATACAGAGGTCTGGGGGCGGGGCCGGGAGCTCCACTGACGCTCCCACTCCGATCACTGCTCTCACTACAGCCGCTCTGTTCCAAGCATACAGGCTGCACAGGGGCGGGGTCAGAGTGTCAGTGGAGCTCCCAGCCCCGCCCCCTCTCTGCTGGCTAGCACGGGAATACAGCCTCCTGTCCCGTGTCCTCTGCGCATTCTTGAAAACTTTCATTGGGGCCCCAATTCGCGGGTAGCAGTGTGGGCCCCCCTACAAACATTGGGCCCAGGGCAGGTGCCCCGTTTGCCCTGCGCTAAAGATGGCCCTGGATGTTGTGGCCACACAGTTCTGTGAGGTGGGCCATAGTTTATGTAGTTAGGTTGAAAAAAAAGACACAAGTATTTCCATTTCAACCAATAGAAAAAAAAATTGAATGGCACTTCCAATTCCCTCCCGGTGCAAATGTGTTTAACTAGAATAGGCATTTAAAGCCATTAATGCTTTGCTGCATCCTTCTAGCACTAGTGGTCCCTAGGTAAGCAGAGTGCTCCACAGGTTTCTCTGTCTTAGAGGGTCTTGTCTATGCTTTGAATTTTCTCTGTCAGTGGATCTGAGGTCTTCTTGCCTTTTTGATGCTTTGGATTATGTAGTTATTCTGGGGCATCTTTTCTCTCTGCCATTATGTGGTGTTTTTTTTTTTTTGTTTTGTTTTTTTAATTTGGCAGACTAAAGTCATAGAAAAAACATAAACCTTTCAGGCAATGCTGGCAGCAATCATACGTCTATTTCCCAAAGACAACCTCTGGATATGATGCTGAACACGTGCACTCAACTACTATGGCAAGGCCTGTTCTGTGCTCTTGGCCACTGTGCTGCAGCTCAGTTTCAGGGTCTTGGCAATCTTCTTATAGCTTAGGCCATCTTTATGTAGAGCAACAATTCTGTTTTACAGATCTTCAGAGAGTTCTTTGCCATGAGCTTCCATGTTGAACTTCCAGCGACCAGTATGAGAGAGTGGGAGCGATAACAAAAAAATTTAACACACCTGCTCCCCATTCACTAACGAGTCACAGGACACCAGGGAGGGAAAATGGCTAATTGGGCCCAATTTGGAAATTTTCTCTTAGGGGTGTACTCTTGTTGCAGGCGGTTTAGACATTAATGGCTGTGTGTTTGAGTTATTTAAAGCCTTGCAAACACCTGTCCATGTTCTGTATCAGTTATGTCCATTTAGGCTGGCAGTGTACAGTAGTTCACTTGGATGTGTTTGTATCAAAAATGTATCCAGCATGTAGCGTTTGGATGGCGTTACTGCTCCATACACACCTCCTATTCATGTCAATGTAAATGCACCGCAAATAAAATACAAAGATGTATTTGGAAAGCATTGGTACAAGATGATGGTACAAGAATCCATACAACATAAAATAAACATAGCCAATGGCTTCTGCTGCTGCCTCCATGTCCAGCAAGGCGGGAGACAGCAAGAGCGAGGGGCATGGCTCCTTTTGAGTACAGTGCTGGATCGAGATCGGGCTCAGATAAATATTTAGGGAGGTTGGGGGGGGGGGCAAAACTTGAAAGGTGTTTTTTACCCTAATGCAGAAAATGCATTAAATTGGAACTTCACTCTATCAGTCAACACTGACTATTTTTAATCCTTATGCTGCTATCATTAGTAAATGCATAGGAAAGTATATAATATTTGATTGTTAAACTTTTTTTTTTTTTTTTTTTACATTTCTTCAGTTAATTCCCATGTCTAGGCAAATAATGTCATACAACCCAGGAGTCTTGAGTAGGGGAGGAGGGGCTTTCTCAGCTAAGCACACCCTCTCCTGATTGCATGCGTGAGCTAAGGGCAGGAAGATTCTAGGAAGTAAATGCTACTTGAATCATCTGCCCTTACTCAAGATGGCCACAGCCAGAAATGCTAGGGAGTGTTTTTCAAAGTGATTTTGCAACAAAATAAAGCATGGAGACATGGATGGGTGAGTTTGCTTTGAATATTAAAAATGAATTAAATAGCATAGCATTTTTGGTTTGTCGTGCTCAGATGACGTGTAGTTCCACTTTAAGGTAAAAAACCTTTACCTTTACAATTATTTTAATGTAATAGGCAAATTAATGGGCATTCCTGGTATCTAAAATTTGTTAACCACAATTTAGTCACCCTTTATCACTTCAAAACAATCATGCCAAACCTTGCAGAAATATTGAGCTGATAACCCAAAGTCAAGAGTTATTTAAGAGAGATGATTGTACTTTCACATGGCAAGGTATGAGTTAAAAGAGAAGTATTTTTTCTTTTTTATATTCATACTTACCTACAGTATGTGGAATCAGACCGATGCTGCAGCTGTCCCCTGCCGCCTCTTCACTGAGAACAGAGCCACCGAACACCGCCGATGACTCGTTTCTCTCCCCTCCCCGAGCAGAGAGATGCTACCTGTCAGTCAGCATCTCTCCTGCTCATCTCCTCCCCGCTCATTGGAGTGCTGAGCTGTGGAAGTCTGGATACGCCGGCTGCCTGGACTGAGATGGCCACTCCCCGACCCTCCACAGCTCAGCGCTCCAATGAGCGTGGAGGAGCTGAGCAGAGATGCTGACTGACAGGCAGCATCTCTCTGCTTGGGGAGGGGAGAGAACCAAGCCATCGGCGATGTTTGGTGGTTCCATTCTCAGTGAAAAGGCGGCAGGGGACAGAGGAGAAGCTCAGGCTGGACTTCTCCTTTAAATAACTGCAGCCGTTGGGTTGTGACAACATCATGTTTGCAGCAATGACTTCACTATAGCATTTGTGAGTAATTACTGCAATATTTCCTATTATTTCATACATATTTTCATGGTGGATAAGATTGTATTAAAGGTTTAGCCTAGCATTGACTAAGTCAGTCTTAAATGTCATTTAAAAAACAAACTATAGGGGCCATAAAAATTAGTTTATGCATGTTGAGGTAAAACAAATTATACATGATCTTGAATTGTTTGCATTGTCACCAAATACTTGAAAACCTAAATTCTAGGTTCTTATTACATTATACATATGTAGAACTAACCCCCAAAGGAGCTGCTGGTTTTTTTTGGGCTTACCGTTACCTTCCGCTCTCCTTGTTTCACGTCTAGGGGATGTCCCATGGTAGATGACCCAGTAACTTGAGACTGACAATAGATCCACTTGAATGGATTTTATTTGCAAACTTAAAGTAGAAGTAAACCCATGGATTTAAACAGTTAAAAAAAAAAGGCATGCTGGGAATGCTAACTGTACATTGGCTGTGCTCTCAGCCAAACTATCAAACCATCCAATGGCTTATAACGAATCACATGTGCAGCACCATAGCAGTTGAAGATTAAACAGAGGCAAAGATGTCAGCTTCCTTGGCTGAAAACGATAGGGGAGTTTACTTCCACTTTAAACCATTGAACAGTCTTTCAACTTGGGATCAGAGGGTTGGGAAGGAGTTCAGGTACTCTCAATGTCAAAGTCCATAAACGTTAAAGAACTTGCTTTGACTGCATCCAGAGAATAGTCATTCACAGCTGGGTGAACACTCAGGTTGGATAGTCCCTTTCTCACAAGGCCTAGCAGCCAACAAGGGCTTACTCAGGAACAAAGTCTTTGTCACAGACACTGTTGCAGAATGTGTAGGAAACTAAACTGTAGAACACTTGTAGGATACCAGGATCTTTCTGCCCGCTTGGCGATATCCACAAGACCAGATTCTCTTGGTTACTTCAGCCCTTTCAGGCTCTTGTTAAGAAAACCAACCCGTGCGTGGTGTTCTTCCAAAGAGTCCTCCCCTGGAATGCTCGAAGCACAATGGGTCTCTCCTGAACCGGAGACGGCACCCAACCACCTCAGAATCCTCCTTTAGTTTCCTTGCATTGGGCTAGCCAGCCCCGAAGCATTAAAGTCGGGTGGATCGACACCCCAGGCCATAGCCTTCCTGGGGGCTGGTCAGGAGGACCAGGACCATGTAATCAGCACATCATACTGGACCGGAACCCCGAACCATGTAGCGTCCGTATCTTAAATACCCTCTCCCAGAGGACACAGCGAGAGGGCCACTCCCACTGACCTGACTCCGAGAGACAATAATTTAAGCTCCTACCCAAGCAATAGTTCCACACCTGCCACCAGAGACGGTGCCCCCTGTGGCCAGGCTGAACATCTCACAGCCCAGTCAGACTGACACAGAAGTCAAATTTAGGCAAATAGACCCAAACCAAACTGTAGTTTGAGTAAAGTTTAACTTTGAAAAAATGCATAGCGTGTGCTCTTCAGGAGCCCGCCGCTACACATACGTTAAATATGGAAGGTCCTAAAATAATACCTCTCATTCATGTAATAACAGAATATCAACACCATAAGAAATAGTCATTCTAGAACTGCCCATCCTTTAGTTAATTCTATGTAGTCTTTTGTTCAGAAGTCAACTCCCTACATTTTCCTATCAGTGAAGCATCTACTGTCCACACCTCTATAACCTTTTAGCAATGTACACTTTCAGGGAGACCTGCTAATGCGTCATACGTTTCCCCACAAGCAGGAATGCTTTCCTCTTAAAGACAACAAGACAAGATGATGACACAGAGGCAGAGCATGCTAAAGGGAAATGTATTTTTGTATATGATGTGATATGAAGATATATTGCAAAATCATTTCTAATGATGTAAATTCCTTTAAATGAAGTTCTTCCTATATCCACTCACTATTTCATATCCATCATCATTTTGCACTTTACTCAGTCCAATAAGAATCTTTGCTAAAGGATAGCTGTTGGAAAACCAAATCCTAACTCTTTTGTTGCCAGAGCTGTTTTTGCAGTTCTTTTGCACACCTTTTAAAAAAATAAAAAATAAAAAAAAAATGGCCTGAGGATTACATAAAACCGCCAAACATTATAGATTTTCTGAACGCAGACACCATAGAGAATAAAATGGGGGTAGTTGTAATTTTTTATGTTGCACAATATTAGCGCAACAGTTTAGGAGGAGCAAAATTTCAGTGAAAAAATACACTAAAGTTAATTTTAGGGCACAATAATGCAGTAAATTACCCAATTTGTTATGTAACACATAAAAGATGAAGTTGCACAAGTAAATGTCAAACCTTAAAATTGTATGTTCCCATGAAATGGCGTCAAATTTCACTACCCTATATTTTCCAAATGTTAGTGTTAACTGTGAAGAAAGGACCTAGAATTATTACTCTCACATGTTACATAACGCTTTACACAGAGATATAACGCGTGGAGTGAAATTTACGTTTTTGTGTGTAGGCTTCCCCGACGTGTGCATTTACATTCATACTTGCATGTATGTACATTTTGTTTTGGGGAGGAGGGGGGGAATTTTAAGTGCTTGGATGTAATTTTAATTATTTACTATTGATGACACACGGAGGTGGTAGCAAACTAGTTAATGTGCTCTTGTGGAAAGCACACATGTCCAAAAAGGTCTTTCTAAAGTGTAACTGAGCTTAAGAATTGAAGATTTACTATGAGTAAGCACTGATTTCAGTGCGAAATGCATCAGTATTTTTTGTTCTATGTTCTCTTTTGCTGTGGTTCGTGTGATGTAATTTTTACTTGAAAAATAAAGGCACAAGTTACTATATATTCCATCCGGAGTGCGGCTGCTCAGTTTCTTCCCTTCCTATCTACATAGTGAAAATGGGGCTGTACTTTTCAAAATGAATCAGAGAGCTGTAATTAATCGGGCAGAGAAAAGAAGCGGCTTCAGGTGACCAGTTGTGCAGCGCAGGGGAATAAGTCACCAGAATAAGGCATTTCACTTTATTTCTCTTATGAAAACTATTCTATTTAGTTTTCTGATGCCGTGTGGGGGGAGACCCATTGCAGTTTGGAATTCTGCTTTAAATACTTTGTACAGCTAATAAATAAATAAATAAAAATATATAATATATATATATATATAATGTATATTGTGGAAGGCTTGTTAGGAGTAGCAAATGGGAAGCTTCTTACAAAAAATCCTAGACAACAACAGTTAAGATTCATGGCTGATTTACTTTTTATGTGCATCTTTGTGAGGCAGCTTTCTTGTTCAAATGGTTGTCTGCATTTGTGTTGTCTGCGACATTCATGAAGTGACAACACGTAATCTTTTATCTTTTAACTGGAAAAAAATCTGTCAACATTAAGCAAGAGACCCTATGACTCTAATGTTGAATGCTAAAGGGTGTGTTTTTCAAATAAAGGGAAACTACCATGCTTTAAAGCTGAACACCAGCTAGCACATGAAATTACTATATAGTTCTTCTCCCTTCTCACAGCAAGGGTCCATTTCCCAATTTGTCTTCATTCCTCTCCCAGTCAGCACTCTTCTCCACTCTCATATGTGGATGGACCCTTGATAGCCTCAACTGGAATGCAGGATAGACCGTCTTGAAAAAGTACAGTATTGGATAATGTCATAGAGGCTACAACCCAAATGACTGCAAAAGGGAAGCAGCTTAGTGGGACTGGTCAGATTGTTGAGAGAGATAAGCTAAGTATTCTTGCTACTCTCTTATCCCCTATAAAAAATGTTCAAACCTTTGTCTGGTACTTGGAGCTCTGACAGTTTGCCGCGGGCAGAGGACTCAGGTGTGCCCAGCCCCACTGTCAACAGCCTGCCATCTTATTCAATATGTCATAACTTTCATAGGCTGACAGCTGCTATGGCTGGATAGGCCTGTTTAAGGTAGTGTATGTCCTAAATATAGATCGTAAGAATTCTGCATCAGTCACAATTTGTTTTGCACCATTCTTGTAGCTGTGGGCAGAGAATTCAGGGTTGTTGTGATTGGAGGAGTGTGGCTTACATCCATCCATCTTGCAAAGTGTGTTAGCTGCGCTCTTATGACAGCACACTCCATTTTGGTGAGTGCACACTGCATGAATGGTTAGGAACTCTGGATCACGATTAATGTTTGCTTTTCACCCACTGATACATTTACCTTATAAAGTGTGTTAGCTGGGCATTCTATTGCAGCATATTAGTTCTGGTGAGTGTGTTTTGCATGAGGGTGTGGAATTTATAATTTTTTTTTTTTTTTTTAAACATTATTTTTTATTAAGAGATTTTTCAGGATTGGGTGTGGAATTTTGAATCACTAGTCAACACCTTCTTCAAGGGTGTTTATTTTTATAGTTTTTTTATAATTACTTCGTTATAAGTTTTTTTTGCCTTTATGGTAATCCGTATGCTTTGATATCATGGTGCCCTAAGGGTTGACTATACCACCGGAGCAGGACAACAAAAAAGATGAGTCGTTTCAATTTTAATTAAGCCAGTATCGATCTTTTCAGATTTTAAGAAAAAGGAAGAACTTTTAGCTTTAGATGCTGAAATAAACAAAACTAGGGATAAATTAACTCCCTTTAAGAATAAAGATGACTACAAATGAAAATCTGACAAATTTAGTAACATTTTCTTGGACACCGAGGATGATAAAAAGTATAAAAAGAAAAAAATCTATAAGAAACATGAAAGATTATAAGGAAGGATTGTTTTTTAAATTGCAGGATCACAGTAACACTAATGGAATGCCATGCCTTGAGACTAACACTACAGAAAATACTCCTGATAATAGGTGAGTACTGAATTTCCTATAGACAATACCTGGGCCTCAGTACATAAACAAAAAAAGAAGAAAAAGAAAGGCCCTTGGACAAATCCTCATTAAGGCAGGAGAAGTAGCTATTCAGAACAGATGGATCACCCCCCCCCCCCCCAACAAGGAGAAATAGCTACTCTGGACATAATTATTACCCCACGCCCCCCCCCCCCCCCCCCCAAAAGGAGGGACTCTTTTGAAGTTCCTACTCATAATAAATACGGTTCTCCTATATCCTTCATGGTGAGGCTATAGGAGGATTCGATTTTATATTGGCACCCACACCAATCTTAAGATCAGAACTCCTAAAAAGACCAAAGTAATTATGGATACACTTTTGACAAGAGAAATCCCCACCCACCTTATAGGAACAACACTCAGAAGAGAGCAGGTTGGGAGGACAGAAGGGAATATGAGGTGAGGGATAATTAAAGGAGGGGGATAGATATTTCTTAATGCCTTCATAACCTACCTCAAATTACTCAAGCACGCCTAGGGAATAATATTTTTTTAGGATGGAGAGGAAGCGGGAAAATAAGTACGGATCAAATAGAGGAGGAAGAAAACTCAATAGGTCAAAAAAAAAAAAAAGAATGAGGGACTAACTAATGGGATATTTTACTTGAGTTCCACTACACTTACCTCTGAGGAGTTATGCGCTCCTAATAAGGCTCTGAAATTTGCACCTAAGGTAAGATTTAACAAGTTTCAAACTTTTACACTAATTTACATGCCAGCTAAGCATTAAAAAATATTCTATGCAAAACCCTATAGTGAGCAATCATAGGGATAACGCCCAGTTTAAACCTACAAATTTGAGAAATGCCTTCATTGTTCAATCCACCGTGAAGCAATAATCACACATTTGCATTTTTAAGGAACTGGTTATATGGGACCTTGACTCATTACATGTACTTTTTTTTTTTTATATATATAAGATAGGAAATCCTATCTTGGTATGAAAAGTCTTCTAGAAAGGAAAGACGATTCCAAGGCAGTAGGAGAATCAGATCTAGAACTGTAGCTGTGCACAGCAGTTTAGCTGAGTTTAAGGAAGCACTCCACTTGTGATGCGGGGCCAGGGTGTGTGGATGGTCAGAGCTCTTGGCAGACTTGCAGCAGGAATGTTCAGCATGGTGCAGAACTGCAGCAGCAGACAGCCGGGCAGACACTTGAGTAGGGCGGTAAGTCAGGATCAGAGGCAGGAACGTGGTCATCGGATAGCCAGGGTCATCAACGGGTGGGCAATGAGGTACCAAATCAGGATTAGAGTCAAAGTCAGGAACAAGCTGGGTCAAAAACGACAAGACAGAAGTGGAATCCGATATGAGGTCAGCAGTAACCAAGGGAACACACTGGAGGTACATAGGACATAGGGAAAGCTGAAGACCAGACAGCATAGAACACAGGCAGATGCATCCTTAAATAGCCCATCTGGCGCCAAGAAACATTGTGCGTGTGCATGTTCGCATGTGTGCCTTCATGAGTGCATGCGCATTCCTGTTGGCCGCTCTGTGAACATTTATTCTGACATGCACATTTCTATTAGCCAAACATCTACTTGCATGCACATTTCTATTAGCCAAATGGCTGATTGGTGTTCTCTGACATTGCTCCCCCCCCCACCCCTTAAAGGACAACCTCCGGATGCCCACCAAGGTCCGTTTCTCAGGATGAAGTCGGAGGTAAACTTGCACCAATCGTGGAGCATGTACATTAGAAGAAGGCTCCCAGGAATTATCCTCAAGACCGTAGCCCTTCCATTTAATGAGGAACTGGGCTTGACCTCCCCTCTTCCTGCAGTCCATGATAGCTTCCACTTCATATTCTTCATTATCTTCCCTGAGTAGGGGGGCTGGAGACTCTGGTTCTCGATCAGGAAATGGATTGGACACAACTCGTTTTAATAGAGACATGTGAAAAACAGGGTCAATCCTAAGACTCTTAAGCAGAATTAACTCATAGGCTACTGTATTGATCTTCCTCCTAACTGGAAAAGGCCCAATATATCTTGGACCCAATTTCTTTGAGGGACAGGCCAGTTTAAAATTTTCTGTGGATAATCATACTTTCTCTCCAGGCATTAGATCCAAGTTACCCCTCCTCCTCTTATCAAAAAATGTTTTGTTTGTCTGAGTTTTGGTGATTGCTTCCTGCAAAAATAGATGGTTGGATCTCCAGAACTCCAGGCAATTCTGTACCTATGGTACTGAGGATTCCTGCACATTGGGCAAAAAAGAAGGGTGAAATCCATAGTTTGCAAAAAAAAGAGGTGGTTGTTTGGTGGCAGAATGTACTGAATTGTTGTATGCAAACTCTGCTAAAAGGAGAAGATGTACCCAGTCGTCCTGCACAAAAGATGAAAAACATTGCAAATATCGTTCTAATGTCTGGTTAGTCCTTTCGGTCTGACCGTTTGTCTGTGGATGGTAGGCTGATGACAGGCGATGTTTAATGCCCAAGACTTCACACAGGGCTCTCCAGAACCTGGATGTAAATTGTGCACCATGGTCAGAAATAATATTGCGGGGGATGCCATGTAAACGCACCACCTCTCTGATAAAGGTGTTTGCGCTCTCAGTAGCAGAAGGTGTCCGCTTCAAAGGCACAAAGTGGGCTATCTTAGATAAGCGATCAATCACCACAAAGATAAAGGTGAACCCCTCATACTGGGGTAACTCCACAAGGAAGTACATAGAAATCATGCTCCATAATTTTGTCAGGTACAGGAAGTGGTTCAAGCAGGTCCCAATTATTGGCTTTATCAGATTTATTGTGTAGGCTAACTACACATGATTTGACATAATCTCTGCAATCTTGGTTCATTTTTGACCAGCAGAACAAAGAACTAGATCTAGAAGTCTTGTAAGCCCCAAAATGACCTTCCAGTGCATGGTCATGACACATATGTAGAACAGTTGTGCGAAATTGCTCAGGGATGAAGATCTGCTGTCCGTGAAAGTACAGGCCCTCTCTGAGTTGCAGACATAGTTCCAAGGGTGGAGCAACAGCTGATTTTACTTGTGACACTAAATCAGTCTGGAGTAACAGAAAGTTCTTAGCAGGCAGAAGAGTGTCCGGTTCAGAGTGCACCGTGGTATCCTGGAACATATGGGAGAGCGCGCCTGGCTTGACGTTTTTTGATCCAGGACGGTAGGTGATATGAAAACTGAATCTAGAAAAGAAAAGTGCCCATCTGGCTTGACGAGGTCTCAGGCGTTTAGCTGTTCCTAAATATTCTAGATTCTTTTGATCCGTAAAGATAACAATAGGATGCGCTGCTCTCTCCAATAGATAATGCCACTCTTCCTGAGTTAGTTGGACAAAAATGACACTTCCCCAGTAGACCAATTGATATGAGGATTATGGGCTCTTAACCAAGGCTGACCCAGGATAGTGGGGAACAGTCGAGACAGTATGACATCCAACCAAAGAAACTCACGATGGCCAGATAGCATGGAACATGGAATTAGAACAGTCTCTAAGGTGACAGGTCCCGATTTGATACCTGAACTATCTGCCAGGTGAACAGAAAAGCTATTTTCTTTGGTATTGAGAGGTAGTCCATGTTGGACTTGATGCATCCACATAACCGATACATGCCCAGAGTCTATAATGGCAGATATGACAGAGTCTTTCCTGGAATTTGTAGGGCCACAGGTAGGAGTGTATGCACTTTCCCTAAGTTCATAGCAACAATGGTAACTGGAGTATTAGCAAGTCTTTCTCTTGGGACATCTCTCAGGGCAAGTTCATAGGAAATGACCGCCGTCTCCACAATCAAGACAGATTGGCACAGCAGCGCTGTGATCGTTCTTGCTGTGATAATGGAGACCTTTTATGACTGGGACGTGGGGGCTTCCTAATGGAAGGTGAATCCTTTGGCTTGGTGACAGCAGGTTGAGCCACTGAGGCCCCAGATTCAGCTTGATCAAGACAGAGTTTAGCCAATCTTTCCAGTTGTCGTTCACACAGATGACGATTGATTTGAATACTGAGCGTAATCAAGTCCTTGGGGACAATTGGTACTCCTACCCGGGCAAGTTCGTCCTCTAAAGATTCAGCCAGACCAAGATGGAACTGAAAATGCAGGGCAGAGGAATTCCATTCAGCGTCAGCACTCTATAGATTAAACTCAGAAACCTAATCCTCCACTGATTGTTGGCCTTTGCACAATTTACTGAGCATGGATTCCACAGTCTGGTGACGAAAGGGATCAGCATATAACTGGGCCATGGGTGAGAAGGGGTACACAAAAGATAGGGGTCAGGGTGTGTGGCTGGTCAGAGCTCTCAGCAGACTTGCAGCAGGAACGCTCAGCATGGTGCAGAACTGCAGCAGCAGACAGCCGGTGCAGACGCTCGAGCACCACAATTTTTGTGGTGGACACTATTAGTCAGGGCTGGCACTACCATAAAACAGCTTAAGCAGCCTCCTTAGGGCACCAGGATGAGGGAGTGAGGTATTTTACAGTGCTGCAGACTTGTTTTTTTTTTTTTTAAAACACTCCCACAGTACACAATGTGTGTACTTTAGTAAAGCCGACTGTCGGCTTTCATGTGGAAATGATGCAAGAAGCTGTAGAGCCGCCTATCACTTCCACCACCGGCGTGATCTGATGTTCACCAGGCTCCGCTGTCCCGCCTGTGCTGTTGTCACTGGGAAGGGTGCGTTCGCTCAGCCTCCCTCAAGAACACAGACCAGGAAGTAACATGTATGACCTCACTTCTTGGACTAGACCTGTCATTCTGGGGATCAGCGCTGGAAGAAGCAGCTGATAAAGCACTGTCTGTTTTCCATCAGCTGCAATGGATCAGAAAGGAGACATCCAGGGTCACCTATATCCTATAGACATATTAAACAAAAAAACAAACAAACAAAAAAAGCAAAATGCACCTTCGCCTGAGTAGGCAAAAATTCTTGCACCGGCCCTGCTACTAGTTTGCAATTGCACTTGCACACATGATCTCACTGTGGAGACCTCCTCATCTCCACAGTGCTTACCCACAGTGGCTCTGGAAGAGAAGCAGTGAGCACCTGAGGCAGCTGCTATCTGCTTATCCACCCCTACCGATGTTAGGACTGCACACTGATCTTATAGACACCTTTATTCATTGACACTTGTGAGTGCAACTTATAGTTGTTTAAGTTTCCTTAATAAACCTTGTTACTACTGTATACTATGGTGGGCTTGGCACCTCCCTCTTTTTTTTTTTTTTCACTTCTGTTTACAGTTACTGGGTTCCCATCCTGATAGAGGAGGTAGCCTTGCACAGCCTTTATTTAGTTAACCATTAATTAGAAGTTGCACAGCCTCCGGATTAAGCTTCCAACAAGCTGTCAGTTTTATTGCAAACTATTGTTAGAGGGCCCACTTTGGTGAGTCTGCGGCTGCTCTCCCCCCTTCCTTTCTCTGTAATGATGTAGCATTTATAATGTTTATTTCATTGGGTACATTTGCCCTTTATGAATTCCTTGAGTTTTCCCAAGTGGGCTATGAAAGCCAATGGGAACACCTGGGAGTATTATGGGATGCTAGTCGGAGCTATACAAGGCGGCTGGACTAGGTTCTGGTCCTCTTTGGACCTTTTAGCAAAAAAAGCTTTCAACCTCCTGCCCGTTGTGATATTGTATGTGGTTTTCTGTCACCCTGGATTGAGGGGAGTGGGGGGGTGCTTTTTTTTTTCAGAATGTGCTTGAGTTCTCATAACTGAGCAAAGTTGTTTGTGAATCTGTCTGTTCTCATTGTTATTTGAATAAAAATCTTCTTGCAATGAATTTTAATGTAATCAATAAAGTACCGTTATTTTACTTTATTATTAGTTGTGTTTTATGATTGGTGGGGCTTTGCGGCCTGCGGTCCCATGTCATTTATTTCACGGTTTGTTTACGCCATCAAAAATAGGTACTTTGTTTATAGTTAGCTGTTACAAATTAGCATCTAGGACATGGGTAGGATACCCCCCCCACCCACCAACAAGTGGAAGGAAGGGATTTTACTGTGATTGAGAAAACCACAATCAGGTTACAGTTTGTGGAATTACTGTTGAGCTTCTGGGAACTTTGCTGAAAAAAATAAAAAATAAAAATATATATAATAAAATACACAGTGTATATATAAGTGTGTGTCACTTACTACTGTCCCCTCAGCTCTGCATCATATACTACTACCAACCTCTGAACTCTGTATCACTTACACCTGACCCCTAAACTTTGCATCACTTATTCCTGAACGCTTGCGTCACTTAATACTGAACCCCTGCACTCTGTGTCCTTTTTAAGCTACAGCCAGTATTTAGCGAAATTAAAATAAAACCCGACTTTTTCTACGTGGGACCAACTTATGATCTTGCACACAGGCCCACTGCTTTCAGAAAATGCCCTGACCTGAGCTCATCATTGCACATCCATCCCAGATGCTTGTGTGTGACATCACATACAAGCACGTGGGCTGGATGCAAGAGTTGGATCTGCGGGCATAAATGTGCCAGGACCGGTAAAATGTGTCTGCTTCCTTGCACCATTCTGCATATCATGCATATTATAGATGAGAAATGGGTACAGCGGTGGAGCAGATGAGCAGGAGAGTACAGCAGTGTCAGGGCTTGGCTCAGCCCTTCCTTCTCAAAGCTGGCTGCTCCTATCTCTCCACAGTGACTCACCTGTTGATGATATCCTGCCTACTTAAGCCATCCAGTCCAGATTTTCTCTGCCATCGCCTTGGTCACATCTCTAGAGATGCTCTCCTGTGTTCCTGTTGGAATTGCTTGGCTGACATTCCTTCTGGCTCCATATCCTGTTTACTGTTCTACTATGCTCATCTCTGGCTCCCTGATGTTTTGGCTTGTCTGACTATCTGTTCCAGTTCCTGAACTTTGGCTATGTTTTGACTACCTTTTTTCTCTGTTACATTTGTTTAATATGAATAAAAAAAAAGATAAATTTAACTGTACTTCTGTCTGATTCATGGTTTCTGACAAGCGGTGGGACAGAAGAGCAGGAGGTTAGAGTGGTGGGGCAGATGTGCAGGGGTGTATACTGGTGGAAGAGATGAGATGGGGGTTCAGCGATGGGACAATATAGCAGGGGTTTACAGTAATAGGACAGATAAGAAGGGGGGTCCAATGTTGGGGCAGATGAGAAGGGGGGTACAGCAGTGGGGCAGATGTGAAAGAAGGGGCATTGGTGGGACAGATGAGCATGGGGTTACAGTGGTGGGGCAGAAGAGCAGGGGGGAGGTACATAGGTGGGGCAGATGTACAGGGGGTACAGTGGTGAGGCAGAGGAAGAAGGAGATACCTTGGTGGGACAGATGAGCAGGGGGTTACAGTGGTGGGGCAGAAGAGCAAGGGGTTACAGTAGTGAGGAAGAAGGGAACAGAGTTGGGGCAGAATTGCAGGGGGGTACAGTGGTGGGGCAGAGGAGAAAGGAGGTACATTGGTGGGACAGATGAGCAGGAGGCTACAGAGGTTGGGCAGAAGAGCAGGGGGTACAGAGTTGGGGCAGAATTGCAGGGGGGTACAGTGGTGGGGCAGAGGGGAAAGGAGGTACCTTGGTGGGACAGATGAGCAAGGGGTTACAGTGGTGGGGCAGAAGAGCAGGGGGGAGGTACATAGGTGGGGCAGATGTACAGGGGGTACAGTGGTGAGGCAGAGGAAGAAGGAGATACCTTGGTGGGACAGATGAGCAGGGGGTTACAGTGGTGGGGCAGAAGAGCAAGGGGTTACAGTAGTGAGGAAGAAGGGAACAGAGTTGGGGCAGAATTGCAGGGGGGTACAGTGGTGGGGCAGAGGAGAAAGGAGGTACATTGGTGGGACAGATGAGCAGGAGGCTACAGAGGTTGGGCAGAAGAGCAGGGGGTACAGAGTTGGGGCAGAATTGCAGGGGGGTACAGTGGTGGGGCAGAGGGGAAAGGAGGTACCTTGGTGGGACAGATGAGCAAGGGGTTACAGTGGTGGGGCAGAAGAGCAAGGGGTTACAGTAGTGAGGAAGAAGGGAACAGAGTTGGGGCAGAATTGCAGGGGGGTACAGTGGTGGGGCAGAGGAGAAAGGAGGTACATTGGTGGGACAGATGAGCAGGAGGCTACAGAGGTTGGGCAGAAGAGCAGGGGGTACAGAGTTGGGGCAGAATTGCAGGGGGGTACAGTGGTGGGGCAGAGGGGAAAGGAGGTACCTTGGTGGGACAGATGAGCAGCGGGTTACAGTGGTGGGGCAGAAGAGCAAGGGGTTACAGTAGTGAGGAAGAAGGGAACAGAGTTGGGCAGAATTGCAGGGGGGTACAGTGGTGGGGCAGAGGAGAAAGGAGGTACATTGGTGGGACAGATGAGCAGGAGGCTACAGAGGTTGGGCAGAAGAGCAGAGGGAACAGAGGTGGGGCAGAAGAGCAGGGGTTACAGTGGCAGGGCATATGTGCAGGAAGTACAGTGGTGGGGTAGATGGAAATGGGGATTACAATGGTGGGGCAGATAAGCAGATGGGTTCAGTTTTAGGACAGAAGAGAAGGTGGTTCAGAGGTGAGACAGAAGAGAATGGAAGTATTGCAGTGGAGCAGATGTGCAGGGAGGTACAATGGGGGGGCAGATTAAAAAGGGGGTACATTGGTGGGGCAGATGAGCAGGTGGGTTACAGTCAGACAGAAGAGCAGGGTGGTACAGTGGTGGGCAGATGTGCAGGGGGGTTACAGTGGTGGGGCAGATGGGCAGGGGGGTGCAGGGGGGTTACAGTGGTGGGACAGATGAGCAGCTTTTCGTGATTAAGAGTGTAAAGTTGACATTTTTTTGTTATAAAATTGGCACGCTCAATTTCTTTGAAAACATTTTTTGACACACTGTGCTCAATAGGTTGTCTACCCCTGATCTAGGAGTTGTCTCCAAGCTCATGCTATCACGTCCCTTCTATGGTATAGTAATTTTCCTTGTTGGAAGGGCGCAGAAAAAAAGCGAACAAACAATTCCTTGCAAGGCAGAGAGTCCCCTGGTGAAGACTCCATCCTTTTTCTTACTGCATGGATAATAATAAAATAAAATATCTAAATTTACCATTTTTAACAGATGCTATTTGCGTATAAAATTATAATAATCAATAAAATGTACATATTATTATTCATAAACATAAAAAACTATACATTATGTGAAGTACTGCTAGTAGTCCACACCTGTCATATGCATGAGGTCTCATTGTTTGGAATCAAAGCTATCCCAGCACAACTTCAATTGGGTTAAAGGTTTAAAGTGGTAGTAAACTTGAAAATAAAAAATGTTTCCCCTGCCAGCCAATGCATCACATACTAGCAGGGGCGGACTGACCATTGGGCCACTCAGGCACTGGCACACTATAGCCTTTCTGTAATGTTCTTTGGGGATAGCAAAGGCTTTTTCCTAACACTCCTCTCATGCAGGTTAAATTGTTGCATCCAAGTTCCATCACAGGGTGTCCTTTCTGATTGTAACAACAAGCACTTTGACCCCAGGTATTGCAAAAGTTACTTAAACATAATGCAGTGTAATTCTGGGGTTCTTGGAGACCACCTAGACCTATAGCATTCAATGGTCAACTCTTGGGCTTGATTTGCTGGGTGTGTAGTCTTGGACAAATTATAAGTAATTTGAAATCTACACCACATGTATATTTTACTTATAGTTGAATGATGGATTTTAAATGATTTGGCAAGCTTTTTAAATCCTTTTCCAGACTAAAACATTAAAAACTCCAAAAAAAATAAAAAAATCCTGTGGGCCTTAGAGCGCTCTATTGATCTTGGTATGACAACAACACACGTCAATAGCAAAGAGGACACCAGACCCTAGATACAGTATGAGGTTTAAATAGGGAAGGTTCCACTTGTGCTAAAGTGCCACTCATTTTAGCGGCACTTTAGCGCTCTTTAAGCAGTGATTTTTTTTTTGGCCGCTAGTGGGGTGCTTTTAACCCCAAAGAAGGGGTTAAAGGTGCCTGTGTTGTGGTGCTTCCAAAGCGTTTTATAGGTGCTTCCAAAGCGCTGCCCATTCATTTAAATGGGCAGGGCGTTTTGGTAACAGTGTGTACAGCACTCACAAACTGCCCCAAAGATGCTGCTTGCACACTGAAATTAATGTGAGGCGGTTTCAGGCGTTATTTAGAGGCTATCTCTAGAGCTAAAATGCCTGAAAACTGCCTCGTGTGAAAGGGGGTCTAAGGGAGATCTGTTCGGTGACACCCAACCTGGAATGCCTGGTTCGAATTTCATCAATTTGAAGCAGTAATATAGGGTTGTACTTTTTCCATATGCCTTAACTGCATTTTCATTAATTGAGTTTATGAAAATGAATACACCTTGCAAATTGTATGTGTCATTTGTTCCAATAGATCACATTTTTGTCTATCGTTTGTACCGAAAAATACATGATTTAGCCAGTTGTTACTGTTGGTATATTTGACGCTTACATTTTACACGGTGTGTTACTGACATCTGGTGGCCATTAAAGATATACAATTTATTTCTATTAACACCTGTCCATTTTTGTTTTTCTTTCTCTTCTTATTGGATATTCCTATTATATTACATATTTTTTTCTTCACATTTAAACCTTAAAGCCTATAGCTGAAAATGACTAACTGGTTATCATGTTACAGGCTAGATTATGAGTTATGGGGATTAAACAAGTTCTAAAAAACTGAATCTCTACACTTATGGCAAGTTTATGACAGCTGAATGGATGGAACAGTTTACACCTATTCAATTGTGTGTTTTTTTTTGTTTTGTTTTTACCTTTTTTCCACTAATCATGTTAGAAATGTCCAACAGAATGGGCATGTGCAAAATAAATGTGGAAGATTTGGCTTATCTTGGCTCTGACAAACTGCTGATAACCAGGTATCTCATACTTTATACCTAGAAATAAAGAAATCAGGGCTCTATGTCAGTTTTATGCCAATTTTACTGTGGCCATAAAGTTCCATGTATGTCATGTTAAATAGGTGTAATTCTGTATAATTAGTTGGTTGCATACTGTACATAGGAAAGTACTGTAGTAAGGATATTATACAAGCAAGAGGGAAAAAAACTGAGTCCTTTTTTACAGTTTGGGTCCACATCTTGCTGCATTGAGTTGAAGCCTAGGTCACATTCACACTGCCATTTAAATGCAGCCACCAGATTCCAGTGACAAGAATGAGCAGATTATTGCAGCTGGATTACCAGGGCATGTGAATAGCAGTGACCACTCAGCCTTTTTAAACTAATGGCACACTGATCACGTGGCGTTGCACAGAGTGGTTACCTGCAGTTATGCAGGCCATACCTGGTCGAATTTTAAACTAATTTTCTTTTCAAAATCTGAAAGTTCGTTGATGCCGCCATTGATTTTTGTGGCCGGGAATCTTCTTTTCTATCCATAAAATGTTCTTTTCTTATTACATATCTTGCACGATTCTTCCATCATTGATTAGAAAATCGTTTGTTTTAAAAAAAAATTCCAACATGTCCGATTCCTCAAATTTGATTTCCGCACGAAAATCGACTGATGCTGCAGCCCCCTAATGGTGCAAAATTCGTCCGAAAATTCTTAGATATGACTTTTGTAAGAAAATTCTTTTGAAATTCAAACCGTGTATGGCCGGCATTAGGGTTGGATGTCCGAACTGGATGCAGTCAGTTGCATCCAGACTCAAATATCTGTCCCTAACTGCAGGTAACCACTCTATGTGCAGCTACATACAGACAGCAGCGGCCGCTGGCAGCCTCTCACTAGTTTACGTAGGCTGACTGGTCACTGCTATTTGTACCAGTCATTCCAGCCGCAAAAATCTGTTGTTTGTTACTGTGAAATCTGGTGGCTGCATATAAATGGCCAACAGTTTTTCTAAAACCTAAAAAAAATATGGGGAAAAGTTACAATTTCTTTTTTCTGTCTGTAATACCTTTCAAGAGATTTTCCCACACTTTGTGACTTTCTGATAAGAAATCTAGGGTCAGGATGCAAACCTCATGGGACCAGAAGGCACGAACAGCAATAAGAAAGTTCTAACCCTTTCTTACTGTACTAAAAAATGTGTTTTTTTTTTTTTTTTACCAAATCGAACCATATCCATGTAAGTAGAATGTGTCTTTCCTGCCAGCACTATTCTTGAGTTTGGCAATAGTTGAACTGTCCTCCCAAATATATGTACTGCAGCACTTATTTATAGGTATATCTTCTCTTACAATTCTCTCATAGCCCACTTGCAAAATCTCCCAAATACCTGTTGATCTGCTTGACCTGCCAGTGAAACCTAATGCAGCTTCTAGTGATTATTTGGCAACAATGCTGCACTGCTACTAAATTAGCCACTCCCATAAATGGATATGCCTATGAACCACTGTAGAATAAAAAACTGTTGCCGTAGCTTGACTATCAGCATTGCCGTAGTGTGTGAATCAGCAATTGGCCACACAATCCAGTCCACTGCTTTGTGAAGTCGCAGCACTGTCTCTGTTGATAAACCCTCCCACTGTGAGCGGCTGTGTTTGGAGAGGGGAGGATTTGACCAAATCAAGGAAAGTTGAGGAAACTTGTTGCATTTTATAATGCTTGTATAAACATGTAGAGAATAAAAAAATTGTTTCTGAACTGTCAGTATAAGTATATATATATATATATATATATATATATATATATATATATATATATATATATATATCATCTATGTTTATTTTCTTGTTCTCCAATTGTAAACTAAATATATTTTTTCAACATTGCCAGTATCCTGAATATGGATTCCTGGGTGTTTCTGAAAAGATCCAACTCTTTCGGCACAATCTTAACTCAGAAAATGTCCTTGAGCGTCTTATACCCATCAACTCCATTACTGAAGGGGACCTAATTGAAGTCGTTCTGCCAGGTGAGAATCTCCAAGTCCTACCGGCTTCAATACATTTTTCTGTTTAACCACTTCCCACCTGGCCACTGCATATGTACGGCCGGGTGGGCGCGCTCTCCTGAGTGGATGCACAGGAATGTACCTCAGAAGAAGGCAGATCGCGTGCGTGCCCAGAGACACAATCCCGATGTGCTCGTGTCACCCGGATGTGGTGCTTCTCTGGTTTGACAGGAGGGCTCTGGGAGTGGCCCTCCTGATCACATGGCTAGGCCATCACCTGCGCACATCTGTACATGATCATCTGCGTACATATGTCCGTAATCACCCAAACCAATTATTATACATGTAACAGGATTTTTTTTTTTACCAAAGACATGTAGCAGAATACATTTTGGCTTAAATTTATGACAAAATTTGATTTTATTGGGTTATTTTAAAATAGAAGAAAATATTGTTTTTTTTTCCAAATAGTAGTAGTAGAGTAGTGAATAAATATCACCAAATGAAAGCTCTATTTGTGCGAACAAAATGATAAAAATTTCATTTGGGTACAGCGTAGCATGACCGTGCAATTGTCATGGAAAGTGCAAGAGTGCTGAAGACTGGTCTGGGAAGGAACGGGGTGGAAGTGCCCAGTATTGATGTGGTTAAAAGAAAATGTTAGTGGTATCCTTGGTATAAATTTGCTTATCAGCCCAAAACATTTTTACAGCCCATACCCAGCAGCTTGGAAGCTGAAAAAAGGTGTGTGGCAAAAAATAGTCTGTTTCGAAGGAAAGATGTAATAAGAGAACAAGGAGAAGCTATTGCTGACCTATTTGAAAAACCAAGATGTTTGGCTATCATGAACCAGACCGAGACAGAAGTACAATTAAATTACACTTGTTTATTAATAAATAATAGCCCAGTCCAGTATCCGGATCAAGTAGTCAGCCAGTCCAGAGTTCAATAACCAGATCAGGTAATCAGCCAGGCCGGAAGTCAGGGATCCAAGTGAAGCAACAGCAAGCCAGGGTAAGGAGCCAGAAGGGATGTCAGCAAGCCTGTCTTTAAACAGAACCGCAGGAGATGGTTTCTTGTGATGTGACCAAGGTGAAGGCAGAGATGAAGTGAGCTGGACGGCTTTAAGTAGGCAGGTCAGACGAGTAGGATCAGGAACAGCTGGGTGACTGTGGAGAGATGAGAGCTGGCAATTAGCAGACAGCTGAGGAGCCAGCCCAGAGAAGGAAGAGCTAAGCCAGCCCTGACACTATCATGCTAACCCAATTGTTTTCATACTTTCTGGGGAACTAACCTGAGGCAAGTATGTTGATTATGAGTTCTGACTTTACTCCTTCTAAACTGCATGTTTTCTTTTTCTAAATTAGTAACTGAGAATCGATTGAAGCTAAAGACAGTCAACTAGTATCCTTGAAATTATAATTAGCGCAATAATGCAAGTCCCTATAGCTCTAACTACAGATAAGAACTTAAAGTGACCCTCTCAGGTCTTTAAAAAATTTCCAGCGTCAGTTCCAGCATCAGTTCTTGCATCAGTTCTGCATAAGGCCTTGTTCACAGGGGTGTGTAAACCCATGTGAGGGCCATGTATGTCTGCGCTGTAGATGAATGAAGCTGTAAACTGACCATGCTCAGCAACCATGATAAACTGTAGTCAGTTTACAAGGGGGGGCATAGCCAGGCAGGATCAGCCAGGTATTTCAGGTGATACAGGTGGTCAATTTACACAGCACAAGCACTGTGCTCTATAAAATGCTTTCACTACTTGCCGACCATCTTCCGCATATATACTGCAGCAAGGCGGCCTGTACGTCGGTCTGTGCATGAGATACAGCGGGCGCGCGCCACAATCGCATTACACAAATGCAGAGGCTATGTAAACAAGACAGATCCCTGTTCTGACATGGGACAACATTGAGATATGCTGTTCCTAGTGATCAAGAACAGCGATCTCTGTGTTGTTCTAGTAAGCCTAGGGAACACAGTTAACCCCTTGATTGCCCCTAGTGTTAATCCCTTCCCTGCCAGTGTCATTTATACATTGATCCATGCATTTTATTTAGTACTGATCACTGTAATAATGTCACTGGCCCCCAAAAAGGGTCACTTGGGGTCAGATTTGTCCACTGCAAAGTCACAGTCCCATTAAAAATCACAGATCGCTGCCATTACCAGTAAAAACAATAAAAAAAAAAAAATAAAAGTCCATAAATCTATCCCCTATTTTGTAGATGCTATAGCTTTTGCACAAACCAATCAATATATGCTTATTGTGATATTTTTGGTAAAAAAAAAAAATGTAGAAGAATACATATTGGCCTAAACTGATGAATACATTTGTTTTTTTTAATATATTTTTGGATATGTATTATAGCAGAAAGTAAAAAATATAGTTTTTCTTTTTTTTTTTTTTTTTCAAAATTGACAGTCTTTTTTTGTTTTATAGCGCAAAAATAAATAAATAAAAAGACTCAGAGGTGATCAAATACCACCAAAGGAAGCTCTATTTGTGTGAAAAAAGGACATCAATTTTGTTTGGGTACAACATCGCACGGCCGCACAATTGTCATTTAAAGTGACACAGTGCCCTAACGCAAAAAAATGGCTGGTCATTAAGAGGGTAAATTCTTCCGGGGCTAAAGTAGTTAAGAGAACAATCCTTTGTTATCCTAAAAAAAAAAAAACACTTTAAGGTCTAAAGGAGTGGGAATAATTAAGATTGGAAATGTAAGAAATTAATTCTCATACTGAAATATATAGACTTTTATGTAAGGACAGTGTGTATAATTTTAGAAGTAGTTATATATTTAATGTTTAACTATTTCTAACGAGTAATTTAAAAGAATCCTAAACCCACTATATACATTCATGTTGAAAATGTAAAAATTTAAAATTTAAAAGACCCTGTGACGGAACCGTCCAACACTCCGCTTGAGTGCTTCTTCAGTATTTTGCTTCCTCCAGTCTGAACATAGATATCAAATATTATAGCCGCCTATTGCAACCAAGAACTAGGCAGGACTAGTTTAGCTGCAAAACTGAACTCTGTTGAACAAGAATACAGGCTTTTTATACACTACACACTCAGGTGAGGCTGATCACATAATCATATGCAAACGCAACTGTATAAAGAAATATAATTAACACTATAAAAATGTATTTAATTAAACAACCAAACAACTTAAACTAAGTTAATTGAACATCTAGCCACCTGGAGACTCAGATGTCTCATTCCAGGTACATTATTACAAGTATAAACCCATCCCCACAGTAATTTTCTAGCAAACAATAGATGTGTTAATTGGCACAATTAACAATGGGTGAAAGACTCTTAGGAGGCACACTAGACCTCCCTACAATAAACACATTATAGTAGGCAACCCCAGACAGGTGGCCTGAGTTGATGACATAACCATTTGCTTTGAGTCTCAAAGTGTGAAGCAGTCACTATTGGTGATGAGGCAGCTAGGCCCTATACAGGGACCCTGAGCCTAGAGTTCCAAAGTCTGTATGTCTTGGGGAGACATGGACTTGAATCCAAAGTAACAATACTCCAAGGGTCCCCCAGGCACACACCCCACAGAGAGTAGTGTTCTCTTAAAACCCAGTCCCCTCCAAAAGCCTCTGTCATAGATCCATGAAAGTCATACTAAGAAATGTGCACCATGAGTAACTACTAAAACTAATGGCCACTATTCCATACTCAAATTACTAGACCTTTCTGCGGCCTTTGATGCTGTTGACCATCCCCTACTCCAAAAACCCACTCTCTTCACCTTCAAGAGGCTGCTTTCTCCTGGTTCTCCTCCTACCTATCACAGCGGTCCTTCAGTGTCACCTTTAACTCTGTCTCTTCCTCTCCCCTTCCTCTTTCTGTAAGGGTCCTCCAAAGTTCTGTCCTTGGACCCCTCTTTTTCTCCATCTACACCTCCTCCCTTAGTCACTTGATATCTCCCAATGTTTTTGTTACCATCCCTATGCTCATGAAACCCAAATCTATGCACCTCTCTACTCCTCACCTCACTCCTTTAGGGCCGGTTCACACAGCGAGGCGAGGCGAGGCGACACGGCTCGGCTCGCCTCGCCTCGCTCCCGCAAGTCGCCCCCATTCAGTACTATGGAACCGTTCTGAGAGGAGCGACTCGAGTCGCTCCGACTCAGAAAAAAGGTTCCTGTACTACTTCGGGGCGACTTCGGGGGCGACTTGCATTGACTTCTATACAGAAGTCCTCTGCAAGTCGCCGCTGAGCTCCCCGCAGGTCGCGGCGAGGTAAGTCAGAGACGCCTCGCCGCGCCTCGCTGTGTGAACCGGCCCTTAGTCTCCTCTCACATTACAGCATGGATGTTGCACCACTTCCTTGAACTCGATCTTTCTAAAACTGAGCTCATAATATTCCCTCCTGTCCATACCCCCTCCCCTGACTTCTCCATCAAGATTAATACAAATATCAGTCCCTCCCCTCATGCCAGGGTGCTAGGTGTAATCCTGGATTCTGACCTCACCTTTCAGCTCCAAATCAAAGCGCTATCCAAATCTTGTAGCCTTCACCTCTGTAATAACTCCAAAATATGCCCCTTTTTGACCATTGAAACCACTAAACCACTTATTCACTCCATTTTTATCTTTCACCTTGATTGTGTAACTCTCTCCTCTTAGGCCTACCTCTTTACAGGCTATCCCCTCTTGAGTCTATCATGAAAACTGCTGCCAGACTCATCCACCTTACCAACCACTCTGCCATTGCCCAACAAATAAAATTCAAAACATTACCATAACATACAAAGCCATTTACTGTACATCTCTGTCCTGAGCTACGTCACCAATCTTGTCTCCAAAGATCATCCAAACTGTCCTCTCTGCTCCTCCTAAGACCTGCTCTTTAGCTCCCATCTTCTCCTCCCATGCTCATCCCCGGGACTTTTCCAGAGCCCCTTTCATCTTTCATTCTCTAGAATTCCCTACCCCAATCTGTCTGTCTGATATCTCCTACTTCATCCACTTTTAGGAGATCCCTGAAAACTCATCTCTTCAGGGAAGCCTATCCTGCCTTCAGCTAATAACCAAATCTTTTATCCAGCCCATCCCTATTAGATTGTAAGCTCCCAGGAGCAGGACTCTCATGACCCTCTTGTTTTGAATTGTATTGTTGCTGTATTGTCTCCCTATATATTGTAAAATGCTGTGCAAACTGTTGATGCTATATAAATCCTGTATAACAAAATAATAATAATTATACGGTATATAGCAACATAACACACATCATCCTACTGTCATGTAGTTCCTTCCACTACCTGACTTGCCAAAAAATCTAGTTTTAAGCCAGATATGACTTCAAGACTTGCTTCAGGATATATCAAATAAGTCAAGTTTCTTGTTCCTGCCTATAGGAATTCCCTTGCTTCATCAGCTTCCAGATGTTTTGCTGAAGTAATTCAAATCTGACTCTTGCTATGTACAGTATCTGCAGCACTGCTGGTTGGTGAAATCTGGTATAGCAATTTAGAGATGCTTTATTGTAAAATAGAATTGCATATGACTGGTCATACTAAGCCTACTGATCACTGTAAACAGTGAATGAGGTAATGTATTCTGATACCTTCCTGTATTAATTTGTATGCGAGTAGGTAGAACCTACTTTTTAAACCCTTTTTTTTCTGAGTTCAAGGGACATAAACAATTTATTGCCTGTATCCCTACTTTTCTAGCTTCCGTATCCCTTGACTTCTCTATTCGGCCTCACATCCTCTTGGTCCACTCTTATAAATCTCCAGCCTTTTGTGACTACTGTGGAGAAATGTTGTTCGGCTTGGTGAGACAAGGCCTAAAATGTCAAGGTAAGTGAATCTAAAAGGTCAAAAAAGATTATTTAGATCATGTTTTCCTCATCCTATTGGAGTTTTAACCACTTGCCAACCGTCTACAGTATATATATGTCATTAATTTGACATTTACTATTGGGGTTATGGCAGCAGGTGGCTGCCATAAGGCTGTATAATTTTTTCTGTGGCTGATTTGACATCTGCTAAAAGTGATCCAGGCGGGATCACTTTTGAGGGGCGGAAGTAGAGGTGTTGTCTCCCCCCCCCCCCCCCCCCCACCGCTTTCTGAACGTTTCTGCATTTACCGGAGCCGTCGGTAAAGCTGGAAACGATCTGATGTTTTTCTAGATAGGCAGGAAGTCGAGTGAGGGCTTCTAAAAGTAAATGAGAGCTGGGGTATTTTTTGACCTCCGATCTCTCTAAAAAGAGAACCTGTCTCCCTTAATTGTGCTACAACGGATGTTTACATTCCTTGTAATAGGAATAAAAGTGATTAAAAAATATAAAGAAAGAGACAGTGTAAAAATAAAAATAAAACAAATAATAAAAATATTTTTTTAAAGCGCCCCATCCCTCCGTGCTTGCATGCAGAAGTGGATGCAGATGTAAAGCCCCGTACACACGAGAGGACTTATGTCCAACAGACTTCCGAAGGAGTTCCGTCGGAGTTCTGCTGGAATTCCGACGGAGTTCTGACAGACTTTTTGGCTGAGCGGACTTGGCCACACACGATCACACTAAACTCCGACGGATTCGAACGTGATGACGTACGACTCGGCTCGAATAAGGAAGTTCATAGCCAGTAGCCAATAGCTGCCCTAGCGTCGGTTTTAGTCCGTCGGAGTAGCATACACACGAGCGGATTTTTCGAAGGGGACCGGGTCCGGCGGAGTTCCTTCGGAAAAATTTGAAGCATGTTCCATATTCTAAAGTCCTTCGGACTTTGGCGAGTCAAAAGTCCGTTGCAGCCCACACACGATCGGATAGTCTGACGGACTCAGTCCTTCGGACTTTGGATGTTGAAAAGTCCGCTCGTGTGTACGCGGCATAAGTTGCGCCTACATATGTAAACAGTGTTCAAACCACACATGTGAGGTATCTCCCCGATTGTTAGAGCAAGAGCAATAATTCTAGTGCTAGACCTTCTCTGTAACTCTAAGCAGGTAACCTGTAAACGTCTATGGAGATTTTTAAGTACTGTAGTTTGTCGCTATTCGAGGAGCGTGCTCAATTTTAAAGCATGACATGTTTGGTACCTATTTACTCAGCATAACATTTACAAAAAAAAATGGGCTAACTTTAGTTTTTTGTGTTAGAAAAAATTTGCGTTTGAAAGAACGCTGTGCAAATGCAGTGTGATATAAAATATTGCATTGATCGAAAATTTTATTCTCTAGGGTCACTGCTAAAAAAATATATATATATATAAAGTCTGGGGATTCTAAGTAATTTTCTAGCAAAAAATACTAATTTAAACTTGTAAAAAAATAAAAGTTCCAGAAAAGGCCTGGTCAATATTTTCTTGCATCACAGCAGTGCCAGTTATTATTTGTATTCAGTCTGAATCTGGGCTTTTTCTTCCTCTGAGAATAAGTTCAGATCTCCCTCGTCTCCACCCCTACCCACCTCCAAGCACTGCCCCTTGTCTCTGCCTCTACCCACTTCCCAGCACAACCCACTTTTAGAGAACAGATCAACCAGCACAACAATAGATCCCCCCCCCCCCGGCCAGCAGCAACAGTATATTCCAGAAAAGCAACAGTAGATTCCTCAGCCAGCAGTAGAGCTGTGTCCCTAGCAGTGATCAGTACAGATCTTATGCTTAGGTCACACCTGAGCGTTATGTGAATACACAGAAAATGCACTTCGTACTGGTTGTGCCATTCATTGTTAATCCCAAATGCAGTAGGCAGATGCGCATTAAAACATTCATGAATCTCAATGCTCAGAAAGGTACATGAGCTACTTTGCATATGGAAAGGATGGACTGCCCAATGTGTAGCTTGTAAATAAGTAAAAAAATGCATACAAGCCTCTGTGTTCCCAGCAGTGACCAGTACAGATCTCATCGTTCCCAGATGTATTAGTCTCTCTTTGACCTGTGCTGGAAGCTCTTAGTCTGGCAAGTCAGAAATGTCTAGCCGACCCAATACACAGTGGTTAGCATTGAGCTTGAAGAGAGTGTGGGTGGGCTCCTGCCAAACAAAAACATGTACACACTTCCTGCCGGTGCCAGTCTGGCTGATATGCTGTGCTGGTAGGGCATTGTGTCAGGCTGTTGGCACTTGTCTCACTCGAGCCTTAGAGCCACTTCTACTTATCACTCTATAATACCAAAGAGGGTGGCTGTGGCACATAGGCAGGCATACTGCACTGCCACTACCAATATTACATGTTGCTATTGCTTCCTCCATCAATGTGACTGAATGAGGCATTGACTAAATCATAAGTGTCAGGTTGCCTCATTATATGGATGACCCTGGACAGAGGGAATATACCACTCTGTTGGAGACGGATCCAGCCCAGAGTCTGGAACTGTAGAATATGATAATATCAGGAGGTGCGGCCATGGGGTATCATGACAGGCAGCATGTGAAGGACAGAGGAGTGAAGAATATAATGATGGGGAGTATGTGCGAGAAAGGAGTGAATAGCGTATGATGGTGGGCAGTAAGTACAGGGAAGGAGAGTGGAGGGTATGGTGGTGGGCGGTGTGTGCAGTAGAGGAGTTTGGAGGGTATGACTGCATGTAGTATGAGCAGGGAAACGGTGAAGAAGGTACGACTGAAGACAGTGTATGAGGTACAGAAGTGCAAACAATATGATGCTGGACATTATGCATGGGAAAGGAGTTTGGAGGGCATGACAATGAGCAGTATGTGAAGCAGAGGATTCTGGAAAGTATGATGGGTACCTAAGTAGGTGTAGTAGAGGAATTTGGAGGGCATGGTGCCAATCTAGTACAGTATAGGCAGGAGAAGAGTCCCAAATGTATGAAGCAGGCATTATGTGAGGGAAAGATGTTTGGGAGAGGTAGTGGGAAGAAGAGGCTATTACAACATGGGAGTGTAGGCTGCACACTTAAGCGCTAAAATAATTGACACTTAAATAAACCAAAAGTATAGCAAAGTGGTAATAAATGGCCACGGCACTTTTACTGGTATTAAAATAAAAATTCAACTTTATTAAATTCAAAGAAATATTTAAAATTTTATTTTAAAATGTATAATATACCACTCAGTCATAGAACTCAAGTGAATAGCGAATAGCATCAAATACATTCAGCAAAAGTCCCCCCTTGATCAAGGGTGACAAAACCACATAACAGGTGCTGCAACAGGGTGGGGGAGAGGGGGAGCTCACAAAGCCAATCCCAGCTCAACTGCGATGGGAGCCTGCATGTGGGGCCCCCAATGAACGTGTTTCCCACCTAACATACCAGCTCGCGATTTAAAGGTACAGTACAGAATTTTTTTTTTTTACATTTAACTCTTGTGGCTGCCACAATCACATGTTGTGTATATCTAAGATGTTCCCAATGTTTTCATGCACGATATACAGAAAAGGCATGCAAGACTAACGGGGAAAGAAATGGAATGTGAGAAAGGTCACAAATTTGATAGTTTATTACTACCATGTTTCCCTAAAAATAAGCCCAGGTCTTGTATTTATTTTGTCAGTAAAAGACACAGGAATCCCCAGTGTGAACCGAGTTAAAATGCTTGTAAAATCCTATAATCCACTCTATTACAGTATTATATAATGTGTGTGTTTCTGTAATATAATTGTGCCAAATACCTTCATTACAGCACCGCTCTGTATGTGTATGTTGAACACCTGAGCCTCCAGAACTGCCACAGGTGTGGGGCAGAGGTCTTGGACCCTCTATCCAGTTGCCATCACTTCTGCTGGGGGTTTGCTAGGTGGTTCCTCTTCTACAGAAATGTCTATTAAATCCTGTGTCTCTGGAATTGCTAAAAGTGTGGGACAGAAGTCTAGGACCCTTTGTCCAGTGACCAGCGCTTCAGCTGGGGAAGTTCCTTGCAACTCCACAGATGCTGCTGGCAGAAAATCACATGTCCCTGTCAGTGTTGTGGGAGAAAGGCCGACTACCTCTTCTCTCAAGAAGGCTGAAGCCACTGTTGGTGTTGAGCAGAAGTTAGCAGAGCTCTGCCCTGTAGTCAGCACTTCAGGTTTGGGGAAGGCAATCTCTGGAGTTTCCACTGCCGATTCTCTGGCATGCTGTTGAACATGTTCTAGCAGTTTCCTGTATGCCCTTTCCAGATGCTATTCCTTCCTTGGCAAATAGTCCAGATCAGGTTTAAGCTCTGAGACCCCTGCAAGACAGAGCATAGCTTCTCTATATTCTCGCAGGTCCTCATGGGTAGGTTCCCCTTCATCGCCAATCACAAAACGATCTGTAAGGCTCTCCCACAGCAATCCAGGGCCTCCAAAGTCGTATCCCTCTGGAGAGCATTCTGTTGTCTCCCCTAAATATCCCTGCTCTGCGTGCCACTGCAAAGCCTGATAATGATTGTCCAGCTCTATCTCCTGCTGGACCAGCCTGTCCAACTCAGTCACCCATTGCTCCTGGGGCCTCTCTCCCAGGAATGCCATCCGCAATGCCCATTGGTCACTGCCTGTTGCTCTTGGGTTGGAAAGCACTTGCCCTGCTTTATACCAGCAAGCTGGAGGGCTCCAATCCAGAGCTCCACCCAAATCTGCCTGAGCTCCAGGTATTCATCCTCAGACACAGTCCTGGTGTATGCTGAAAGGACGATCCGCAGCAGCCCCGGGAACTCTGATGCAAGGTCAATATCCTCGCTGGGGTGACTGAAGTCTGCTATCCTGATCTTGGATCCAGGTGGAGGTTTGGATGTCCCATATTGCAGGAAGTGTCCCACTGCTTGCCACCAATGTGACGGATCCTATCCCACACTCCACTTGAGTGCTTCCGTCAGTATATCTCGTGTCCTCCAGTCTGACCATCATAGAGATATGGTATTATATCTGCATTGAATACAAGTCTAGCCGAAAATAGCTTGTAGAATTTTGAATGCTTTATTGGCCAGAATACAGCCTTTTTATACACTTTTAACACAAGGGGTTAGATAATGAGGTAGGGCTGCTCATGGATACTCCCCCCCCCCTCCCCATAGCAACAACTTAAAAGACAATTACATAATTAAGATATTAATTAACACAGCACTTAAGGCAGCCTAGGTGACCAGACAGTCCGTCTCTACAGGTAAATGTAATCGGCTCTTTCAAGGATTGTGTATTGTTCAGAATTAACCACCAAGAATAGTCTTTGGGCATATACAGGGTTCCCAGAGTCTGTGTGTCTTGGGGGACATGGATCTGAATCTAAAGCAACACCACCTCCAGGGTCCCCAGGCATACAGCTCACAAAGAGCACTGTTCCCCCAAATGCCAGGGCCCATAATCGCAATGCAAGCGGCTAGCATTCAGTCCTCTCCAAAAGCCACTGTCACGCTGTATTTATTGGCGCTGCCTCGTAGGGAACAGGGAGGGAGCAGGATAAGAGCCGTCTGATTACATACAAGAGAATCTCCTGTTTACTCGGCAGCATCTGTAATAGGAAGTCCTATCTCCTGGGCTGCCATTGTACGACTGTTCCGTCTATCGTGGGAGGCGGGACTTTGTATTAAAGAGGCCACCTTGTAAACAGGAAATTCTCCTGTATGTAATCTGTTAGTGCTCGTCCCATCCCCTCCCTGTCCCCTCCGAGGCTGCAGGTGGGCATCAATCAGGCTGCACTGGTGGCAATGGTAAGGCTGCATTCATGGCAATGGTAAGGCTACATTGATTGCAGGGGTGAGGCTGCATTCATGGCAATGGTGAGGCTGCAGATAGGCTTCATTGACGGGCACTGACCTTTATTTTGCTTCATAGTTCTTTATTTAAAATGTACGTGCGTGTTATATGCAGATATATCCAAATAACACGCCCAAGCTCATCCTTAGTACTGAGCGGCGGTCAGGGATTCCTTGGGGCCACAAAAGATATATATATATATATATATATATATATATATATATATATATATATATATATATATATATATAGGACATTGAGGGGAACCCCGCATCAAATAAAAAAAATGGTATGGAGTTCCCCCTAAAAATCCATACCAAACCCTTTATCCGAGCACGCAACCTGGCAGGCCGCAGGAAAAGAGGGGGGGATGAGAGAGCGCACCCCCTCCTGAACCATACCAGGCCACATGCCCTCAACATTGGGAGGATGCTTTGGGGTCCCCACAACCTTGGCAGGTGGGTGTGGGCCTCATCCCCACAACCCTGGCCGGTGGTTGTGGGGGTCTGCGGGCGGGGAGCTTATCAGAATCTGGAAGCTCCCTTTAACAAGGGGACCCTCAGATCTTGCCACCCCTGTTTGAAATGGTAAGGGGGTACAAAAGTACCCCTACCATTTCAAAAAGAAAGTGTAAAAAATTGTTTAAAAAAACACACACCGTTGGGAAAAGTCCTTTATTAAAAATAAAAAAAAGATTCCAGCGGTGGTAATCCACTCTTGCTATCCAGCGACAGATGATCATCTCTCCGGGGTCCAGCGATGGCTGATCTGATCCAGCGATGGGTGATCTCTCCCTCCAGCGCATCCATACTGTCTCCACCGGAGACACTGCGGGAATCCCGGCAGCCTGACACTTATCGGAGGAGGGTGGGGCCACCCGTCACCTGACCCCACCCCCCTCTGACCTCGGCATGTTTTCCCAACGCTGTGTGTGTGTCGCAGACCCCCACAACCACCGGCCAGAGTTGTGGGGATGAGGCCCTTGTCCTCATCAACATGGGGACAAGGTGCTTTGGGGGGGACCTCAAAGCATCCTCCCAATGTTGAGGACATGTGGCCTGGTACGGTTCAGGAAGGTGGGTGCTCTCTCGTCCCCCCTCTTTTCCTGCGGCCTACCAGGTTCTGGCATAGATATTTGGGGGGAACCCCACATCATTTTTATCAATGACTTTCAATGACTGTTCTCTGTATTACGGGGAGCCAACAATTCATTATAGCCGCGAGTGATTTTAAATGACTTTTTTTCCTGCAGAAATGACACTTTGTGCAGGGACAGTTCTAAACACGGGAAACATTCGCCTCTTTACAGGCATACTATAGACACCCCCGGGTACGAAATGTTACACTTTTATTGTTTTACTTTAAGCATTGGCAAATTCCTGGCAAATTCAGTGGTAATTGGGGTTCCTTCATGTTACCATCCTCACCTTACCCAAAATCCCTCCTATTTTTAAATCTGAATGCCAGCAATTTAACGTTTCACAATGTTTAGACTAAATAAATCCTGAATAGCTATTTTTTTAAGCGTAGATTAGGGGAGAAATGAACAAGAAATGTGTAGTACATCTCTGCAATACATGCACGTGTTCTCTTGTTTTATCTCTTATAGTTGTAAACCCTCAGAAGTTTTTTCACCTTAATGCCTAGGATGCATTAAGATGAAAAAAAATGTCACTTAGCCCCCCAGCCCCACCATTTTACTTACCTGAGCCCGTTTGTTGGACCAGAGATGCGCTCTACCTCTCTGGCAGGGGATCCCAGCTCTTGATTGGATAGATTTATAGCAGGGCAACCATTGGCACCCACTGCTGTCAATCAATTCCAATGACACGGAGGGCAGGGTTAAGTCCAGAATTCCGTGTTTATGGATGCAAATGCTGGACTCGGGAGAGCGCCCGCAAGGTAACCCCCAGGGAGAGATCTTCTCTTAGGGATTTTACTGATGCGGGGAGGAGCCGCGAGTGCCGTTGGGGGACTCCAGAAGACGAGGATCAAGCCACTCTGTGCAAAATGAACTGCACAGTGGAGGTAAGTATGATGTGTTTGTTATTTATTTTTATTTTTTTAACAAGGGTTTAAAACCCCTTTAAGACTCTAAGGCCCCTTTCACACTGGGGCAGTGCGAGCGTCGGCGGTAAAGCACCACTATTTTTAGCGGTGCTTTACCGTTGTTTTAGCAGCGGTATTCGGGGTATTAAGGGTTAAAACCGCTCGCAAAGCGCTGCTGCAGCGGTGCTTTGCCAGCGGTATAGCCGCGCTGCCCCATTGATTTCATGAATACACCGCTCCAAAGATGCGGCTAGCAGGACTTTTTTATCGTCCTGCCAGTGCACCGCTCCAGTGTGAAAGCCCTCCGGGTTTCACACTGGAGTGAAAAACGCCTCAGTGTGAAAGAGGCCTTAAATGACTGAAAAAAAACCTGTTGATCTAACAGAGGAGCACTGAGATCCTAATTTTCCATTGTGGGCTGATGACACAGTGGGGCTGATTTACTAAACCTGGAGAATGCAAAATCTGATGCAGCTCTGCATAGAAACCAATCAGCTTCCAGGTTTTTTGTCAAAGCTTAATTGAACAAGCTGAACTTAGAAGCTGATTGGCTACCATGTACAGCTGCACCAGATTTTGCACTCACCAGTTTTAGTAAATCAACCCCAGTGCCTCTTCTGGGATGAAATTACAATAAATGGTGTCAGTCCAGCCCAGATTTAATTTGCTCTAAACAGCTTTTTTTTTATATATTTATAAAAAAACAAAACATTTTCAATAGTTGATTTAAAGCGGAGTTCCCCTTAAAAAAATTAAAATTAAAAATTAAAAGTCAGCAGCTACAAATATTGCAGCTGTTTTTAATAATCGGACACTTACCTGTCCCAGGGTCTAGCGATGTGGGGGAACGAAGCCCCACTTGTCAACCCACTGCCCATGTGCGAGCCGCGCCATGACTGGCCGCACAATCATCTGGGACCTGTCACGTGTCCTAGATGATTGACAGAGGGAGGGAGAAGAGGCGCTCTCCCTTCCTGCGCTGAGGGAAGTGACGTCAGGAGCCCAGGCGCTGAAAGAGGCAGACTGCGAGGGACCACATGGCAACAGGCATTATAAGGTAAGTAAAAAAATATATTTTTCAAAAAAAATTTTTTTATTTTTTCAAGCACATTAATTACATTTTTTTTTTTTTTTTGTGGGGGGGGGGTGGAACTCCACTTTAATAGATCAAATAAGAACAAATAATATAAGATCATTGTCCGGGTTTATATACACAAAGTAAAATGTTTACTATATTTTAGTAGTTATTTGCTACAATTTTTTTTCTAGGATGTGGACTTAATTATCACAAGCGCTGTGCCTTTAAGATACCCAATAACTGCAGAGGTGTTAAAAGAAGTCACTTGTCCAGTCGCTCATTCACCGGAGCAAGTTCTATCACCAAGCCTAGATCAGCGACTCTGCCAACTGGAGGAAGCTTGGAGGACCTAGGGGGGCACAATTCAGAGCAGCTGGTAAGTTGTAGGAGAAGGCTTTTGAAAGTATAGTCAGGGCTGGGCCAATGGATGGGTAGTAGGGGAGGCTGCCCTGGGTACAGCAGTTTACTGTATGGATGGGGGTGCCAGCAAGCTCATTCTACAAGGCATTTTGACAAGCGAATGACTGCCAGGGATAGCATCCCCTAAGCTTGCACATAATGAAGGGGAAGGGGGGGGTGCAGTAAAGGAAATGTGTAACTTCTGTGACTTGAGGTAGAAGTAAAGATTTCTATGGTACAATTGGATAATTCGCCAACCAGCTTGTCTGGATGTCATTTACATTAACAAAATATTAGAAACTCACAAACCATCCATTTTTAAAGGTACTATCTTTTGTTACAGGTTTTTAAGAAGTCTCGTGTTCCTTCAGTCGGTGGGCGTCCAATATGGAAGGATTGGCAGGACATGAACCGGTTAAAGGTTCCCCACACCTTCCAGGTTCATACCTATACACGTCCTACCATCTGCCAGCACTGTAGACGACTTTTGAAAGGATTATTCAGACAGGGCATGCAGTGCAAAGGTATACACTTCTTAGTTGTGATGTACCGTAACAATTTTATCCTAAAAACAATGAATTTTCACTTCATGGCTGAATCTTTTCAGGTTTTATGGGATGAGTTTCTTCATGCAAATTTACATGCCTTTTTGATGTGTTCTGGTGCATTTTTTACAAAAAAATGTATGCGTTCCAGATGTTTTTCCTTTTTTTACATATTTCTATATTTCCTTGTTTTTTTTTTTTGTTGTTTTTTTCTTTGGTATAATGCATTCCAGTGTGTTCTTGGTGCATTTTGATGCATTCAGGTGCGTTTTTGATGCGTTTTGCCGTGCAGTTCCATATAGAAAAAAATGCAGCATGTTCTACTTTTGTTGACTGTACTGGAACGCACTGCAATGGTGTGAACTTTGCCATTGGAATCCATGTAACCTACTGTCCATACATTTTTGATGCAGAAAAAATGCACTGGACTGCCTGTGGTTTGAACCAGACCTAATACATCAGTCTGCACATGTTAAAAGAAACCTGTACTAGGGGAAATATGCTACTAGTTATCACATTTCCTTATTGAAATGCTAGTTGTGTGGCAGTCAAGGTAATCAATGGCTTCAATGCTATTTGAGTCAGTTACTCGTAAAAGTATGCAGATCAGGCATTCTGTCTTCACTATGACTTTGAATATTTATTATGGTTCAGTGACACAAAAAGTATGGAAGACAGAAATGAGCAGGCAACTAGCATTTTCAGAAGGGGGATAACAATGGTAGCCTACTTATATTTTCTTTAAATTTTTTTTCTGCTGTTCAGAGCAGGCTGTATGAAGAAGGCCATCAGTTTCTGCAGCCAACCTTTCATTTGAAGGTTAAAGCTGTGAGGGTGTCCCACTTGCCTGAGACAGAATAGTTGCTCTGCGGTGTTGCATTGTCAGTCCAGAGAGGCTGGTGTATAGAGCTCCAAATTTTAATGTGGCCCATTAAGCTTGCATGCTGGTCACACCCTTTAAATAGAACTTCTATGAGGACATACTCTTTAAAAATGCACTCGTGCAAAATAAATAAAATAAATAAATGTACTGGTAGACAGTTGGATGATTGAACACAGATTTAGATCTTAAAAAGTCTTTTTAACAGAAACTGTTTGGGTTTCCCTTTTAGCAAGCATTATGCTTGCCACCGCGTAAACTTTTAAGAGGCTAGAATTGGGTTACTGCATAGATAAATGTCACATGATTCTGCTGGTTTGGTCAGATTTGGAGACCATTGTATATCTAAGGGCACTCTGTGGTCCCCGCAGACACCAGAGTTGACAGCCTAAAAGTATTTGTAGTCAGAGTCTGGATACTGAATGGACATGAAACCCCCCAACCCTGGCGACCTGAGGTGTGCCATGGCCGCCCGTGAGAGTATACTTAAAAGAGGGCATACCCTAAGAGAAAATAAATGAAAAAATGGGAACGGGTGGGAGGGAACCCGGAAATGGCAGCCGACGCAATCATAGGGGGAGAGGAGGGGATTAAGAAGCCCCACACCCCTCCTACAAATGCAGGCTAGCCAATAGCTAGCCTTCTAACTTATTTGTGGATAAGTGCCCTGAAAAAAGTTTAAATGTGTATAGACATATCCTATAACCTAAAACTGAATTAAACTGCCTGTGATGGTAGGATGGTGTCACTTTTGGAAAAGTCCAGCTGGCACATAGAAAATCCCATGATTAGCCCCTCCACATTCCAGATGCCAGAAGTGCATTGTTAGTAATTGGTTGCTATGAGTTTGAATGGCTTGAACTCGTGATCAATCGAAACCCAAAGCTCATCTATAGAACTGTTGTGTGTGTGTGTGTGTGA